>NC_090944.1:26222941-27489441 GCF_040807025.1 Struthio camelus | reverse complement strand
CATGCAAAAAGAGAAGAATGAAGAATCTATCTTGCAAGGAATTTAGGTCAATCAATTTTTTACAGTCTTTCCTTAAGCTAGCCAAGAGCTTAGTCACTAATGAAACCAGTAAACAAACTGTCTCTGTATAGAAATAAATTGAAAATCTCAAATGTTGGTTAAATTGAATCTATCTGTTGACATGTAGTGGTCAGAGTAAAATTTTACAAAGTGCCTTACGGGGGTAAATGGTAGTTTAATTAAAAGCAGAGCCAAAAATAGGCTGGAAATACTGCTTCTGTCTCAACCCAAGACTCCAATGCTATAACTTGTTTAGACCAGGTGGTGGCCTTCATTCATCAGAGCTTTATTCGAATTCCATATTGATGCGGGAGTTTGCTGATCAGAAGAGCTGCAGACTTGAGAGCTCAAATATACTATCCTTGCAAAAGGAGGAATGGGACTAACAGCCCTTGAAACTTCTCCACAGTCTGGCCTAGCACTGGTCTGTGAAGGCTGGTTTGTCTCTTACTATCCTCATGGGGCCGGTGCCCTGAAAGGACCTTAGGAGTGCTTTAACTGGTAACTGAGCTCCTTCCTGAGGTTATGGTGTCTCCATGGGTGAGGACTATTGCTTTTCTCTTTGGCATACCCCAGGCCACACTCTTTGCAAAGTGGTGTGACAGCTACTGCAAGCCTCCAAGAAGAAGTCAGGCTGAGTCAGCTGAATTTTTAGGGCCAATGTTACTATGAAGGCAGGGCAAAGAAAATATCTTTCTTTTGCTGATGGATCTGCTGTGGTTTAACCTGAATTGTCTGAGCAATAGGGAAATACACAAACAGAAAGACACATAAGTATAACAAACACAAAAATCACCCTTCTCTCATTTCAGTTATGAGGGAAAGATTATGAAACTGAGAGAGAATTCTGCTTGATATTCTGTAGTCTTATTAGATATTCCAGTACTTGGGATGAGGTAGAAGACAAAAATATTTTTACAGAAACAAAGGTTTTATAAGAAAAAATTGTACTTGGACCTGCTGTGAAAATTCATAAGCATAAAGTTTTCACAGAATCACAGAATCGTTTAGGTTGGAAGGGACCTCTGGAGATCATCTAGTCCAACCTCCCTGCTCAAGCAGGGACCTCTAGAGCATATTGCCCAGGATCACATCCAGACGGGTTTTGAATATCTCCAGCGAAGCAGACTCCACTACCTCTCTGGGCAACCTGTTCCAATGCTCTGTCACCCTCACAGTGAAGAAGTTTTTTCTCAGGTTCAGCTGGAACTGCCTGTGCTTCAGTTTCTGCCCATTGCCTCTTGTCCTGTCGCTGGGCACCACGGAGAAGAGGCTGGCCTCATCCTCTTGACACCCTCCCTTTTCGGATACTTATACACATTGATCAGATCCCCCCTCAGTCTTCTCTTCTCCAGGCTCAACAGGCCCAGCTCTCGCAGCCTTTCTTCACAGGAGAGATGCTCCAGTCCCCTCATCCTCTCTGGAGCCCTCCGCTGGACTCTCTCCAGGAGCGCCATGTCTCTCTTGTACTGGAGAGCCCAGAACTGGACACAGTACTCCAGGTGAGGCCTCCCCAGGGCTGAGGAGAGGGGCAGGATCTCCTCCCTCCACCTGCTGGCAACACTCTGCCTAATCCAACCCCAAGAGACCAGTGGCCTTCTTGGCCACCAGGGCACACTGCTGGCTCATGGTCAGCTTGTTGTCCACCAGCACTCCCAGGTCCTTCTCGGCAGAGCTGCTTTCCAGCAGGTCAACCCCCAGCCTGTACTGCTGCCTGGGGTTATTCCTCCCCAGGTGCAGGACCCTGCACTTGCCTTTGTTGAACTTCAGGAGGTTCCTCTCCGCCCACCTCTCCAGCCTGTCCAGCTCCCTCTGAAGGGCAGCACAGTCTTCTGGTGTGTCAGCCATTCCTCCCAGTTTTGTATCATCAGCAAACTTGCTGAGGGTGCACTCTGTCCCTTCCTCCAGGTCATGGATGAATACATTGAGCAAGACTGGACCCAGGACTGATCCCTGGCGGACACCACTAGCCACAGGCCTCCAACTTGACTCTGCGCCATTCACCACAACCCTCTGAGCTCGGCCATCCAGCCAGTTCTCCATCCACCTCACTCTCCACTCATGTAGCCCACACTTCCTGAGCTTACCTAGGAGGATGGGATGGGAGACAGTGTCCAAAGCCTTGCTCAAGTCCAGGGAGACAGCATCCACTGCTCTGCCCTCATCTACCCAGCCAGTCATTCCGTCATAGAAGGCTATCAGATTGGTCCAGCAGGATTTCCCCTTTGGTGAATCCATGCTGACTACTCCTGATCACCTTCTTGTCCTCCACGTGCTTAGGGATGACCTCCAGGGTGAGCTGCTCCATCACCTTTCCAGGGATGGAGGTGAGGCTGACAGGCCTGGAGTTTCCTGGCTCCTCCTTCTTGCCCTTTTGGAAGACTGGGGTGACATGGGCTTTCTTCCAGTCCTCAGGCACCTCTCCTGATCTCCATGACCTTTCCAAGATGGTGGAGAGTGGCCTAGCGACAACATCCGCCAGCTCCCTCAGCACTCGCGGGTGCACCCTGTCAGGGCCCATGGATTTATGGATGTCAAGTCTGGACAAAAGATCTCTAACCTGATCCTCCTCCACCAAGGGAGAGTCTTCCTTTCTCCAGACTTCCTCTTTTGTCCCCAGGGTCTGCAATTCCTGAGGACTGGCCTTAGCAGTGAAGACTGAAGCAAAGAAGGCATTCCATAACTCTGCCTTCTCTGTATCCTTCGTCACCAGGGCACCCGCCCCCTTCAGCAGCGGGCGCACATTTTCCCTAGTCTTCCTTTTGCTCTTGATGTATTTGAAGAAGCCCTTCTTGTTGTCCTTGACATCCGTTGTCTCATTTAATTCCAAATGGGCCTTAGCCTTCCTTGTCACATCCCTGCACACTCTGACAACGTCCCTGTATTCCTCCCAAGTGGCCTGTCCCCTTTTCCATGTTCTGTGTACTTGCTGCTTCTGCTGGAGTTTTGCCAGGAGTTCCTTGCTCATCCATACAGGTCTCCTGCCTGCTTTGCTGGACTTCTTCCTCAGAGGAATGCACCCACCTTGAGCCCGGAGGAGGTGATGCTTGAATATTAACCAGCTTTCTTGGACCCCTCTTCCTTCTAGGGCCCCACCCCATGAGATCCCCTAAGTAGGTCCCTGAAGAGGCCAAAGTCAGCTCTCCCGAAGTCCAGCGTTGCAATCCTACTCATTGCCCTGCTCCCTCCTCGCAGGATTCTGAACTCCACCATCTCCTGGTCACTGCAGCCAAGGCTGCCTCCAACCTTCACATCTCCAACTAGACCTTCTTTGTTCGTTAGTACAAGGTCTAGCATTGCACCTCTCCTCGTTGGCGTCTCCACCACCTGGGTCAAGAAATTATCATCAGTCCTCTGCAGGAACCTCTATGACTGTTTGTGCCTACCTGTGCTGTCTTCCCAGCAGGTGTCAGGGTGGTTGAAGTCCCCCATGAGAACCAGGGCCTGTCATCGTGAGGCTACTTCCAGCTGCCTGTAGAAGGCCTCATCGATGACTACAGGTCAGGTGGCCTGTAGTAGACCCCCACAACAGTGTCGCCCATGTTAGCCTGCCCTTTAATCCTTACCCATAGGCTCTCAACTTGCTCTTCATCCACCCCGAGGCAGAGCTCCACACATTCTAGTTGCTCCCTCACATAAAGAGCAACTCCATCACCTCGCCTTGCTGGCCTGTCTTGCCTAAAAAGCACATAGCCATCCATGACAGCATCCCAGTCATGTGATCTATCCCACCATGTCTCTGTAACGGCAACGAGATCATGGCCCTGCGACCGCACACAGACCTCTAACCCTTCCTGTTTATTCCCCATGCTGCGTGCATTGGTGTACAGGCATTTCAGAGAGCCAGTCAAGCATGCAAGCTTCCCAGGAGAGGTGCTTCCCAGGAGATCCTCCATAGCCATGTCCCATGCTGTCTCCCCTGGCTCTATGCACCCGCTGGAGGCATCCTGACTTGAGCAGTGTTTTACTGACTCCCCTGCCACTATACCACTCCCCTTCCCCCATCTTGCCTAGTTTAAAGCCCTCCTTACCAGGCTGCACAACCTGTTGGCAAAGACGTGCGTGCCCCGCTTGGTAAGGTGGATCCCATCGCTCCCCATCAGCTGTTGATCTTCAAACAGGGTCCCATGGTCATAGAAACCAAAGCCCTGTTGCCAACACCAGCGGCACAGCCAGTTGTTCACTTGGAAAACTCGTCTACTCCTCCTCCTGTCCTTTCCCCTCACAGGCAAGATTGAGGAGAAAACAACCTGGGCTCCCAGACCTTTCACCACCATTCCCAGAGCTCTGAAGTCCCGTTTGATGGTTTCCAGTTTGCCTTTCGTGTCGTTAGCACCCACACAGAAGAGCAGCAGAGGGTAGTAGTCCGATGCATGGACAAGCCTTGGCAGTCTTTCCAGGACATCTCTTATTTGAGCCCCCGGCAGGCAGCAAACCTCTCTGGACAAGAGGTCAGGTCGGCAGATAGGTGCCTCTGTCCCCTGCAGCAGGCAGTCACCCACAACAATCACTCACCGCTTCTTCCGGGGGTTCCTGCATGGCACAGGGTCTGCCAGGCCAGTTGCCTCCCTTGGAGCCATGCCCAGCTCCTCCTCAGCTTGGAGGGTGCTAAGCTTGTTCTTCACAGGCAACTCTTGAGGAGGAGCAAGAGCCTTTCTCCTTCTACGAGAGGTCACCAGCTTCCAGCCCTCTTCCACAGCATTATGATGCACCTTTACACACGGTACTGAGCCCTCTGACAACTCCGCTGCAGTGGGGGCTGGGGACTCCTGGAGCTGAACAGTCTCCAAGAACACCCTGTCAAGCTCATCCTCTCGGATGCTACACAGCCTCCTAACTTCCTCCTGTAACTCCTTTATCTGGTGACACAACTGGTCAACCACAGCACACCTCCTGCAGGAGAGCTGGCTGTCAGCCCAGGCCCCACAGAGGGGCCCCAGGCACTCCCTGCAGCCTGACACCTGCAGAGCTGCTTCTGCTGTCTGAGGGTCTGTCTGGGTTGAAGCCTCAGACACAGCTGATGCAGCACCTCCAGCAGCCACTGGGGAACATGCTCTGCGGCGTGTCATGACCATGCCCCAGGGAAGGGCAAGCCACTGTGCAAAATGGAGAGGTGCCTTCTTTGCCTTTCTGGCACCCTTCTGCACAAACTGCTGCACAAACTGCTGCACAAACTGCTGCACAAACTGCTGCACAAACTGCTGCACAAACTGCTGCACAAACTGCTGCACAAACTGCTGCACAAACTGCTGCACAAACTGCTGCACAAACTGCTGCACAAACTGCTGCACAAACTGCTGCACAAACTGCTGCGTGTGTTTGCTGCCTCTGTTGGCTGCACTCTGGGAGCTGTGCCCTGGGCCTGGCTCTTATATAGGCCTCTGCCTAGCAGTGACTCACAAGGGTGCTTGACCCACCCAATCAGGAGCCACCTGAAACAAGAGCCCCAACTCCCTCTGACCAGGGCAGCTCAGAGAGCTCGTTAGCAGCAGCCCCACCTGGCTAGAACTTCCCAGGAGAAGTTAAGTCAAGGTCCCCTGCAGTAGTCCTTGCCTAGCTCTCCCTTCCTGCTAGCAGCAAGCACCGTCTAGTTCCTCGGGGGTCCCCAGAAAGTCTCCACAACTTCCAACAAGGCCCACAAAAGGCCCAGGCAGAGCCCAGACACTGCTGCGCAAACTGCTGTGTCTGTTCGCTGCCTCTGTTGGCTGCGCTCAGTTTTGGACTAGCTTTAATGAACACCTGACTAGGGCAAGATCTTTACCCTTCACCTATTCTGGAATCTGTTTTCTTCCTGCATTTTTATACTATCTTATTTATTCTTATTCAGTTAGTCTCAGCATTTTGGTCTTTCATCTGTTCTAGTCACCCTTCCATATCTCTCCATAGTTGCTGCATCTGCACCAGACTGCCATCCTCTTAACTGTTCTCCATCTTTCAAGTTTGTATCATTAGCTTCTAAAATTGAAGGCAGATTTCCAATTAAGAATGCAAATACGTAGGCAAAAAGAGGGTGTGGAATGGAATTAGGTAAACATGGATCTGCAGAGGCCAAATATCTTACTAGAGGAGAAATCCGGAATGATATATGCAGGTCATCTCCAGTGAAAGTTAACACAACTTTTAGCGTGCAATAGAAGGCTTATATTCTGGATTTTCCTCATCTTAGTTTTAATTATTTTAAGATTTTGGATTTTTTTACGTTTATGTCATCTACCTATTGTTATGAATATGCACTTATGTCTGGAATTTGTATAGGTTTATTACCACTGAATTCTGAACCTTTCATGAGATTTGCAGCTAATCCTTCTGTAACTGGGAAGCATTTGGGTGGTGAGCACTGATGGGGACTTTTTTGCATGCTATATTTCTTCCAGTATTGTTAATCCTGTGAATGAAGTACGAAGTAGAGTAAACTAAGCTTATGAGAGTTAGTGCAGGGTCCTGCACCTAGGCAGGAATAATCCCATGCGCCAGTACAGGCTGGGGGTTGACTTGCTGGAAAGGAGCTCTGCCGAGAAGGACCTGGGAGTGCTGGTGGACAACAAGCTGACCATGAGCCAGCAGTGTGCCCTGGTGGCCAAGAAGGCCACTGGTCTCTTGGGGTTGGATTAGGCAGAGTGTTGCCAGCAGGTGGAGGGAGGAGATCCTGCCCCTCTCCTCAGCCCTGGGGAGGCCTCACCTGGAGTACTGTGTCCAGTTCTGGGCTCTCCAGTACAAGAGAGACATGGCGCTCCTGGAGAGAGTCCAGCGGAGGGCTCCAGAGAGGATGAGGGGACTGGAGCATCTCTCCTGTGAAGAAAGGCTGCGAGAGCTGGGCCTGTTGAGCCTGGAGAAGAGAAGACTGAGGGGGGACCTGATCAATGTGTATAAGTATCCGAAAAGGGAGGGTGTCAAGAGGATGAGGCCAGCCTCTTCTCCGTGGTGCCCAGCGACAGGACAAGAGGCAATGGGCAGAAACTGAAGCACAGGCAGTTCCATCTGAACCTGAGAAAAAACTTCTTCACTGTGAGGGTGACAGAGCATTGGAGCAGGTTGCCCAGAGAGGTAGTGGAGTCTGCTTCGCTGGAGATATTCAAAACCCGTCTGGATGTGATCCTGGGCAATGTGCTGTAGAGGACCCTGCTTGAGCAGGGAGGTTGGACTAGATGATCTCCAGAGGTCCCTTCCAACCTAAACCATTCTGTGGTTCTGTGATTCTGTGAGTAAGGTAAAAGAGTTAGCAATGGTGATTAGGTATCAGCAGCTGTAGTTTCAATCTTTTATTCATAGGTTCATTGTCTTTGCCTGTCAAGTTGTCATTCAGGTACTTAAAATTAACCATGGCCAAAATGATTCGCTGTACGAAAACTATAGGGGAGATAATTTGAATTGTGCTTCTAGATATGTTGGGTGATTTGGGAAAGTTTCCGTAAAGAATACAAAACACTAATTCAAACTAATTCTAAAGTTATGGTGGGCCAGATTCCTCTGGGGCGTAAACAACAGTAAAGCTCTTCAGTCTTCAAAAAAAAACCTGTTTATACATAGTCACATTTCAGAACGTACTTCAATGCAGAATGAGACTCATTAGAATTAGATTATATTTTAAAATAAACATGCAGAATGATTAATAAGGCTATAGGACATAAATTAGAATTTTGAATCAAATAGTGGATTACTTAATAGCCAGCTGAAAATGGTTTTCGGTGAAAGCTTAAAACTGCTTTTAAGGGAGAAAAAAATCTATTTATTCATGAAAGTTGAAAACAAACAAGCAAATAAGAAACTCAGCAATCCCCAAACCCCCTAAAACTGTTGAAATTTTCATGCATGTATCTATATATACTTTTCCATCAGTGTCTCTGAATCAAGATGGTAACCTAAGCAAAAAGTGATTTCAGCAAATCAGTAGCATCCTAGAGGTAAAATTTATGTATTGACAAATATATCCCATTATTTTTATTCTTATAACAAGCAACTTTTTTCATTAATAGTGAAATAAAATAGCCTAGATGCTTGAGAGGATTGCTTTATGCAGCACTGTAAAATAGCTCATCTGTGATTGCTAAAGGAATTGTGCAAAATCTTATCCTGTGCAAAATTAATTTTTTATTTTGGTCAAATTGTATCTTTAAAGACTGTGGCCTGTGCTGGAGGGAAATGCCAAGAGAGATTCTCCCAAAGGTCTCCAGTGATGTACAATCCCTCTCCCAGTTCCCAGCATGGTGCCTAAGATAAGGAAAGTGGAGGTATGGGAGGGTTGGGAAAAAGAAAAGAAGGAAAGGCAATAAAATACAGATAGGGAAACAGGGCAAAGCTTCATCAGCCCTTTAGTTGACATTTGCTTGCCTCTCCGAGTCAGCCTTACTGCTATTTGGTTTGAGATTGCATACAGGCCATGAGGGCTGCCAGAAAGACAGATTAAAGAGGGAGGGGTAATGTGCTGGCAGCATGTTGAAAGATTCTACCTAATACCCAGATGTTAATAAGGATTTTGCAGCAAACTAGTTCAAAAAATCCCACTACCAGCTGTAAACGAACAGCTGCCTGGGCTGAGGAGCTAAAGGCAGCTGCATGTGATGCTAACCTTAGTGCTCCTGGTGTGCTGTTGGCTGCAGGAGCTGACATGCCTCAAGCATGTATGCAGGGCCAACCACAGCTAGAGGATTTCTGACCATGCTGTCCCCAATCCGCTCTATATTTAGCTTTTGGATCCGGAGGTGTGCTGATAAGATATTTCCTGACTGTGTCAAAGAATCACATCATATCTTTCCTGTCTATATACAGACAAAAAATGAAAGGTAAGTTCTTTCCTGAATCAGGAACCCACATTTCTGTGTCCGGTTATTCAATTCTTCAGGCAACAATCATTCATCACAAACACAGAGACATTCAAACTGTCCTCCTTATTGATCCAGTTCAAACTAAAGATAATAAGTAGATTGAGTTTAATGGGATTTGGATTAAATTTCTCAGAACAGACATTTATCTGATCAGGCAGCATAAAAAATACAATCAAACTTCAGTCTCCAAGTACAGCTAACCAAGCAGCTTAATTTTAAGATATTGAGAATCACATGTGAAATATTCATATATGTGCCAGGTGCTTTTGGATAAGAAGTACTTTTGAAGAGAAAATTGCAATCTGCTAGCAGCCATTCCACTTCAGAAAAAGGAGGCTAACTTCATCAAGTATGTCATTTGCTGTGAATTATTCACTCTGCAATGTTACCATGGTTACAGTTGTGTTACTTATCCTCACATCATTATTGTTTTCTTTTTAGTCATTATGACTTCACTGTAAATAGTGTTTTATTTTTTCTGAATATGCCATTTGCAAAACGAATAAGAAACAAGGCTCACAGGAGCATCAATATTGATATTATATCCAATGTGGTTTTGGCATTGACATTAATGTTCCTCTGCTCAAGTGCAGCATGACATTCATATAAAGCAGCCAATCAAAATTACTTTGCTGCTTTTGATTTTCGTATTGATGCCAATGCATAAGATAACCTAATGAAAACATCATAAAAATAATATCAACTCTTATATTGCCACCATTGCAGTGTACATTACCATTGGTGTAAAATATTGTTTAAAGGAGGAATCAGTGCCAACTGTATTTGAATTGTACCTAGTAAGAATATTGATTCCTAGTAAGAATATTGATGACAATAATACTATTGTACCTAGTAAGAATATGGATGAATTCTGAAAAAAGAAAAATTAAAAATGTCTATACAAAAACGGGCGGGCTTTTTCAATTAATTCTATCTTCCTTTTAATTTTTTTCTGATTATTTGCTAGTATAATGACCTTTCACAGATTGATAGATTAGCTTATTCTTCAATAGTGAATGACTGGTCTGCCAGAGATATAACAGTTCTTCAGGAGACAAAGGAAACAAATATATGAATGTACAAAGGAACAGACCATTCAACTAATCCTCACCTGTCTGTAGAGCTTCATATTCTGTGCTGGACTGTTTAGTCCTTCCAGTCCTCTTCTCATCTGAAAAATTTTTTTCCTGGAAAAAATGGAGTAATGATCTGCCTTTTTATACATGTCTGAACCTCAGACAATGGTGTAAAATACACCCAAATGCCCAAATCACTGCTGAAATTACTAGAAATGTTTTGAATTTTGCACAAAAAGTGTAATGCAGCATCTGTGCACAGAAGTTAAAAAGCTGTTGAGTCATATGATGATATGGAAAAATTGAGAAAGGCATGAAATGAAGCAGAAGCAGAAGCAATTAGATGATTTCATTACTCCTTATATTCTTTAATAAAGATCAAAATGCAGTAATATTTTGCATAGAGATGTACTGATGTTACACTCACCTGCCCCCCCCCCCCCCCCCCCCCAATATTTTCTGTGGTACTGGGAAAGACTTCCTGAAACTCATAGTAAGAAACATTTTGATGTTGCGTACTTTGCTTGATAAACTAAATCGCTAAAGACATCAGTACGGTATGAAACAAACATGAACAACATTTTAAAGGTGGAGACATTCAGATGAAGAGTCATTGCCAGGAAGTCTTAGATCTGAAGAAAAAATGTGTTTTTTTTCTTTTAAAGTTTAATTTGAAAATAGTTTACAGTATTGTTGAAGTGCAGCTGTAATGCCTTTTCCTCAAGCTTATTGGTTAAAGAGTCACTTGTATCTAGTGGTTTCGAAGTTCAGGTGAGAGAAATGTTTCTTCAGATGTGAGGAAAGTAGAAGATAGACTCTTTAAATTGCTAAAGGAGAATAATCTATAAGACTTTGGATATCTTATCATCTCTTTGAGGTACTTATGTGATACTTACTACATAGGTGTATAAGGTAGGAACCTTCTGAGTTAACTACTTACATTTGATCAACTGAAATCCATGTTAGATACCCAGACATCTTAGGCTGCCTTCATTGGCAGTGGAAAGGAATACATTTAAGTGTGGATTTATGTATCCTAAAGTAGATGCCTAAGTTATAACACATGAATCACATCTAAAAATACTTATTTGTCTCCATTCTACCCATAAAGTCTATCTGTCCATTATGAGCCTGTTATCTTCTCATTTTTATTGTTTACTTTACACCAAACAACCAGCGTTTGAATGATCATTTCATTGTTACAATCTAATACACTGTTTTTCTACTGATAACACATAGAAACTTTTCTTAAAATCTACCTATTTGTGCCTTTTATTTATCCATATTGCCAAGTCTTCAAAGATTTGAATCCACTTTGCAGGTTATGGTTAACTACAAACAAAGCTGATGTCTGTGTAGCAGGTCTATGCTACTTACTGTTGCTCCTGTAAATATGATCTATTAAAAAGTTTCAGATGAAGTCTTGTGTATACACAGGATAGCATTCCATACAGCTGCATGGATACGGTACAAATTACAGAGATATAAGCCTCTAACCCTGTTACGCCTGTCAAAGTCCTCCTTTTGGCAAGCTTTATGTTGAACTCTTTTTTTCAGTAGATTCAGGAAGTCAATCCAGAAGGAGAAATAATAAAGGAACTGGAAATGACAGTGGGAATAATGGACCTCAACTTTTTTCCTATTCACAGATTAACCTTGGGATGGAGTCAGTTTGCCATACTTGTTAATAAGTGGGCTAAATGAGTAAGGGAAGGGTCTAAAGAGTTCATCGAATTTTAATGCACGTTAGGCTTCACTGTTCACAAGGCTGAAGATGACTCAAGTGAAGTTCTAGGTTAACCTATTTATATCTCATAATGGGCAGAGATGTATTTTATCTTGTCAACATCTCTGATACAGTTTTGAACAGCTGGCTTTAGGTTGAGAAATGAGGGATCAAACCCAGGTATTGCTAAAGTTGAAAACAAAGCAGTGACTGACTACCTGCCATGATTTGCCCATGGAGAAAATAAAATTCCCTGGCAAGAACAATTCTGTTAGGGTTGTATCTCAGCACTGTCCACTAGGCAAAATTTTTAGTTTCTTCCCTGTATTGATGTGAGTTTTGACAGTGCTGTTGCTGCATCTAGAAACTGCCCAGTATGATTCAGCAGGATAATTTCTGGGAGATTGTACAGCAATCATGCATACTGCCTTGTGCATAGTTACCAGTCACGACATTTAATGGGCTTCTTGTTTTCCTGTCATTTGCCACAGGAATTCTCACAGAGGGTTTTTTGTGATTAATAAGGTATACGTGTGCTGTACAGCAGTCGTGTTCTGAAATGTTCAGAAGCCCAGGTGGTGACAAGGATTTATCTTTTGACTTGTATATAGCACCGCTGTAAGTGGGTCATGGTACACATGCTACTGGAACATCCAGTAACCACCAGTGGCCCCTTGGATGGCACATTCACTGAATGGGTGTGCGTTTTGTGCTCTGCAGTCATTTTCATTGTTGATACATCCACACATATCCAAACCTTGTCCTTTCTTTTCAATGATATTCTCATGCTGGAATGAAATGCAGCTGTGATAACTTCTATTCTGGAAATTAAAGCCATCTGATCTCTGTATGCTTCCGTTCAAGAGTAAAGGAAGGAAGAGACTGATAGATGTTTGACAGGGCAAAGAGTATTTTTCTTCTGGTTTCCTCTTTTTTTAATATAATTTGAGGAACCACAGTCTAATATCAGATTCTAAATCCATGGCAACTGATACTATTTTTATAACTGCAGCTGTAACTTCCAGGCAGCCAAGTAAAGCAATGTTTAGGACATCTATAATTCAGATCTCTTAGGGCTTCATCCCTTCTCCTATGTGTAGAGCGGCTGATAAGATTTTGTATGTGAATGTTTAGTGGCAGTCCTTTTAATGTCTTTTTTGGCTTGCGAAGTGTTAGCACACTCATCCTATACTTCTATCTATTTTAAAATGCATTTGATACTTCCCAAGGAGGCTATGGTAATTCATGATAGTGTTCCTTCATCCTCTTCTGTGAATGCATGCTTGTGAACCTTAAGTCTGTGGCTGTTCTGGTAAATTAAACACTGCCAGGGCATGGATCCAGCTACTAGAACTTTATCATTTAAATTGTTAAATTATTCAAATGGTTCAATGGTTAAATGGTTAAATTATTCAAATGGTTTTGGCATGAGTCAGCTAGCATTCTCCAGATGCACCCCAGGCATAGGTTTGGAGTTAGCTCAGGCTGGGGACTTTTCTGAAAAGCAGTTTGGATGTGGTCATTGTATGTTGGAGGCTAAGAAAATTTAGTGGTAGAGATTCAGCCTTTAAGTTTCTTGTAAACTTATAAAACAACTCATTTTCAAAGTTGATTATCTCAAGTATTTCAGTCACTAAATGATCTAATTCTATTTTCATTATTAACATATTGAAATACTATATTTATTAAAATTTTTTTTTTTCTCAGAATTCAGAAATTAAATCCCAGCAGTAGAACATAAATCTATTATTCACAATGGAACATATTGATTTAAGAATGAAACAAGCTGTGGCAACAGCTAGTACTGGAAGCTCTACTTGCATTAGGTAGATACATGCTTGAGATATTTAGGTAGATACATGCTTGAGATACAGCACTGAAAGGGACATTAACATAATAGAATATATTTTAATAAATTGTGAAGGAATATTCCTGGAAATTTGCTTTTAGCATCTCCTCAGTTCCAGTGGCAACATAAATATATATTGCAGGGGTAAGAAAATGCAATCACAGTATTATGTAAGTAAGGGATGTATTCTTGATTACTTATGGCTTTTGAGACAGAGTTTTATCGTGGGATCTGAAACTGCAAGTGAAACTATTTTTGGAGTTACTTGGTGTAATTATCGGATCATTTACAAGAACATGTAATTACTCTACAGTACGTCATATTTAATAGGTAGCTTTTTTCTTTTTTTTACTTGCCAAAGGTCTTATCCTGCATCACTGAAATCAAAGGATGATTTGCCAGTGTCCTCAGTGACATGGGATCAGACCATAAAATACTGGCTTTTTTCTAAAATATCATTTGCATGAATCAATTTATGCAAAGCTTGTTCCAATAATTCATAATAGCCAAATAAAAGTAAACATAAAATTAAATAAAAAGTAAATTAAAAAGTAATGATGTTCAACATGTTTAAATATATTAGTCTTGCATTGATAGGCTTTTTATTTTTCCTGCATCATTACATTTACATATGGCAGAACTATGTCTGTGAAGGAGAAGTGACAAAGGAGCATTGTCAGGTGTTGCAATCAGATGACTCTGGCTCAGGACATGAGAGGTTTATTCACTGTTTTGTTTCTGAATGTCCCAGAGAAGTACCTCATTCATGTCATGCTTCCACATAACCATATGTAGAGCTGACATCATAGAACAATACTTCTCAGAGTTATGGTCTGATTTTTTTTGAAGGGATATTTTTTGGGATAGCTCAGTAAATGCTCATTCCATAGGATTATTCAGTTGCTTAATATTATTCCATAGCTTATGTTTCAGGCGCTACCTTTTCATCTTAAGTGCTTTCTTAAAAATGCATATTGCTTTGTGTTTTGATTTTTATGTTACATTCTTTGTGATTATATATCATATCCATAAAATGTGTGTAGCACATCTCTATTTAAATCTGGGTGGCTTTACCCTGGGAGAGAGCACACCACCTGTGGGCCCAGGAACTGGTATCTTCTTGAGTAAATGTTGGGAGATATTTCCACAGACTTTCTTCAAAAGATCTAAATCGCAGTTGCCTTCAAGGCAGCTAGAGTACAGCTATGCAGAAACATTTTAGAACTGCAGGTAAGACCTCCGGGTTTACAGAGATGTAATTTGTTTACATTTACAGTAATTTGTTTGGTATATATAATATAACGTTCAGGGTCATACAGCTAAACCACTGCACTCTTTCAGGAAAATGAAGGGGGAAACGTACGCTAATCAGTGGTACATATTCATTTTCCAAAATAAGTCCAAAACTCTGCTGGGAGCAAGAGTATCAGGGTCCAGGCGCCTCTGGAAAATCTACATTTCTCAGAATGGATCTATTCCATGTTAAGATATTAATATGTAGATTTTATAGCTTGCCCAGATGCAGCTCTAATTTCTTGTCTTACCTCCAGTACGAACACTTTCACGCTGTAAAAACCTAGGACCCATAACCATCACCCACAGTCATGCCATGTCCTCAGAGAAAGGTAGAGGGGAAGGGGTGGAGGACGGAATCGTATTTTTTCATGAATAAATTTATATTGTGTGTCAGGAAGGTATTATAAGCAAGTGATGAATAATTGGCATAATTTGTAACTTTTATAACAAGGGAACTTCTGGACACTACCGTAAATGAGATAATTTGTCATTGCAGTAAGTCTGTCCCATATAAACATTACTGTTAATAATGCTGACACGGGTTGGCTGAAGGGAATAAGCTTTTCAATAAGTTCAGACATAAATTTTATTGATGAAAACTGCAATACAAAAATCATGATTTTGTCCTTTTATATTAGAATTTTTTAATGGTGTTTCTAGCTCTTTATAACTGTGCTGGGCCATGTCTTATACTAAATCATGAAAAAGACTACTTTTCCATGTAGACAGGTGCAGAACTCAGATTAACGTTATTGGGATTTTCATACTTACATTAAAAGAAAATAGGCCTCAAAATCAAAAGCTGGATTCAACATTCATTTTTTAGAGATGGTCCATGCATGGAAGGACTTAGGCGTACTTCTTTTCAATATGATTAGTAGACACAGATGTCCAGAAAAAGAAATAACCAAAAAAAAACCCTTCCATTTTTACAGGGTCACCTACAGGTGATTTAATTGCCAGTTATTTAATTGTGATTACATCTCTCACCTCAGGAGAAAAATCCTATCACAATATATTGAGAGAAAAAAACTATATTTGAAAATATTTAAATATCTGAAATGCACCTTCCTTTCAATGGTACTGTCTATGAAAAATTCCTTTAAGCGTGCTTTTCATTAGTGCAAATAAACTAAAACTGAGAATAAGCAGAACTAAATTCTGCTTTCAGAGACAGCAGTGTAAATTCAGAGCAAATCTATTGGGAACAGCATTGCTGTAGATTTATTTCTACTCACTGCAAGTGGAATATAGCTATCTGTTATGGTCAAATCCTGTTTCAGCTTCAATAGTGGGAAAGCTCCTTTGACATCAGCTGAAATAGGTTGTGCTTTTAAATGCATGAGTAGTACTACAGGGCTGCTTCTGTTTAGTCCCCTGTGCTAATACAGCATCAGACCCATTTATATAGTGAAAAGAGAAGCTTACCAGAGAATTGGTGCCAAACAAAGACAAATGACACCCTGACATAATCTGAAAATACATGAACCTCTCAATAGCTTTTAAATTGGTATGGAGAGCATGAAACTTCTGTTATCTCATTTCCATTTACTTTATTTCATGGACTTTTTGAGCCACTGAGTGAAAGGCATGGATAAGAGATATATTATTATTCTGTGGAGTACTTCTCAAACCAGCTTTCCTAAGGTATCATGAAATTAGACTCATTAGTAACTCAGCAGTCTGTAGTGCTTGTTTAGGTTCTTAAAGCACTTGTTCAATGTATCTATGTACTGAATTAAACAAGAGAACTAACATCTGTCTTGTGTTTGCCCTCTTGTCTTCCCCTTTGGGGAAATGAGCAGCATGGCGTGGTTTAGCTTGAAGGTTACACAGAAACAATAGGTTTGGGCTAGTGCAGGCGAGGAAGCAGAGCAGAGCTTGAGTTTTGAAGGGAAGGTTATGTGGTGTTTGATGCTCCTTAATTTCCCTGGGAGACCATTCTGCAATATCAGGCCAAGCTCACAGACGTCTGCACTGATATACTTTTTAATATAGAAGATTTCTTAGCACCAAAGGAATAAGGTGATTATGTGTTGTCTTTCTCGCAATACTTTGATCTGTGCTTTGATCCCCTGGGTACGGGCAACTGAGATCTTGAGAGTGAGGGCTGTGGCACTTCCCTTGTTTCTTTGGGTGGGCCGGGGCAGGAGCCGTGGTTTGTTCCCAGTGGCAGAGTCTGTGAAGAGAAGCTGCCTGTTTTGCACTGACTGGAAGCTGAGAAGCTCTAAAGGCCATAAGCCCGGGTATACAGCTTTGCTCTAGTTCAGCTGTAAGGCGATAAAACTGGACCAACAAACACTAGGGCACTGTTTACTCGTGTAAGGAATAGAGAGTGTAGAGAAAATGCTCAGGGATGGTGGTCTCGAGGACTTTAAAACCACTGAGAAACTGAGGAACAATTCTAGACTATAGACTGACCTGGCAATTTTAAGATGTGTACTTTCCACTGAAAAGGATTATAAGCATGGCTTCAGACTCTCGGGCTCTTTTCTCTGTCATCAATCTAATTCAAATCTTGCTTGTGTTCAGGTTCATCTGGTATTCTTCATCAGGAGCTGATCCTTTCCAAGTGTTTTGCTGATAGCAACGGAGTCATTTGTGGTGAAAATTAGGTGGAACATGTCCATCCTATCTCTATGTTGTCTTTTTACAATAAAAAATCTCAATAAAGGCTAACCTCAGTAAAATCAGCTCCATGACCTAGGTTTTGAACAATGGAAAACTATTTAATGGTCAATATTTTATTTTAGTAGAACAGCAAATATGACAGTTTTAACACTGGGAATATACTGAGATGTTCTTTCATCTGTTACATGGAGACTAAACTATCCTTTCTACTCTTTTATGACAGAATTAATTACACTAATTTCAGTCTTTTACTGCAGTTTATTTTTATTAGGAGTTCCTCAAACAACTTGACTATCTGAAGAGTCTAACCAGGTGCGTGATTCCACAAACTAGATTTAAACTCCCATTTTACAAACTCCCATTTGAATCTAGTGAGATAACTTGCCTACCTGAAGATACGAACATGCTTAAATACCTTGCTGAAACAGAGTGCAAATCAACATAGCTTGCAAATGCCAACTATTGATATGGAATATCAAATACTTATGGAGAACTTTGGGACTAATCTGAGGTATTCCCTAAAATAATTATATCAAATCATACATTTTCAGTAATCATGATTGCTGTCATATTCCCTAAGGAGAAGAAGCTAAATCTATCAGATTCATAATTAGTTGTGAACATATTCACTAAGCTCTTTTTTTTTTTTAATCAAATATAGTGAATTTCCTGGTAAGAAATACCAAGTCACATGAATAGTGTACAATAGACAGCCCACGGTCTAGAGGCTACTTCCCTCTCTACAAATAGCACCTGGAAGAAAGGGTCAGGAATGAGATAATCATGGGTCTTCCAGTGATACCAGTGCCTTGGGGCACAGCCTAGGCAGTGAATAGATGTGTTGCATATGTGAAGCAGAATAAGAAACCAAGATGCAGTGCGAGCAAGCAGCATGCCTTTCCCAAACTAGGTCAGGGCTAAAAGAAAGGACCTGCTGAGCTGAAGTGAGTAGAGGGGGCAAAAAGCAATATGATGAGCAAGCCTGGACTGTGTGGTTCCCAGCAGTGACAGCCACAGGCACTATTCCCACCATACTTGTGGTCTGAAGGAGCACTTTGATTTTAGATTTCTGTTTTGTGTGAATAAGCCACAATTTTCTTTTTCCTTTTTTTTTTTTTTTCCCGAACATCACAATAGTGAGCATGGACTGGGTGGGTATATAACTCATTGCCACACATACAGAAGTGTGTGTATTTTAGGAGAGCTGCCACTGGTAAGAAAACCCACAGAGCATTTCAGTTCTTAAAGGTCACACGTATGATGGCTGTTAGATACCTTGAGGCATCTAAGTGAATGGAATTGGTTTTGGTCACCCGGGGTCAAAGTTACATTTTTCTATTTATCAGGCTTCTGTGAATATGTCTGAGAGGTGGAATAAAATTATACAAAGGTTAATCGAGATATGATCACTGTTTTTTAATGTATAGGAAAGCGGAGAGGTAATATATAGGGGTTTTACAAGCACAAAATCAACTTTTCTGATAAGACTCCATATTCAGTTGCTGAACTACTCTTAGCAAATTAAAGAATTTTTCTTCTTAGCGTTAAATACAGCTCTGTGTTCTATCACATAGATGGCAAGGCAAGTTGTAAATAATTTCTACTTTGTAATGAAAGTCATCTCTTTAAAATGTTAAAGTGACCTCTCTCATTTAATGAAGCGTATTCCTTTAAGTAAAGTAGAAATTGAATTATATTTCTTTCAATACAAAAGTAAATAAAATTTGTTGGAACTGTTTTCCATATTACTAAAGAAAACATTTAAGGAATATAGCCTTTCCACTTAATATAATCAGGGCAGAATCAACTCCTTAGATGGCAAAGGAAGGTAGCAGAAATGCATGTAATTCAAACTGCTTTATCTGTGTATAGTAACTAGATATTGACTTGTTAGGAGACCAACATAGAGATTTATTTGTTGAAAGTAAGAAATTATTATTGAGGGAGTCAAATCCTTTGTAAATATTAGACCATTACGGTCAATAAATCTCAGTAACAGTGACCAATACTTCAAATTATATATTAGTTCATTAAACTACTTCTGGAATGACTAATATTAAAACTGTAAAACAAACTGATTGAGAGGCTATTGAATGTTCACCCTTTCAGTCCAATCACATGCAGTTTGTGTGAGATGAGAACCTGAGCATCTCCTTTTTTTTTTTTTTTTTTTCCTCCTCTCCTGTGGATATGGTCCTTCTCATACCTCAGTTTCCGAATGCACTAACTTCAGGGAAAGCAGAAACTTACTGTTGAACAAAAGCATAAGAGAACTTCAGGAGCCCTGAAGAACTCCAATACAGTTTCACCAGAAATATAAGGATATCTGCTCAAAGAGCTTCACTGAACCATTTCTGATCTAAACCAATACTGGAATGAATGGATGGATGAGCAGACGCATTCACATCTCACCTAAGATCACCTTAAATCACATCTGAATTTGTTTACTTACTGTTTCCCATTAATTCAATCCAGATTTTCAGAGATGTTAACCAAATGAGTTACCAATGTTCAACTTTGATTAACCAAGGTGGAATTTAGGCCACCTATTCATCACTTTGAGTCCAAATTTCAGTGTGCAATAAAAGCTGAATTCTCTGGAAGATATTTCCATCAGATACAGTGGTTTGTCTTCTAAAATATTGATATGTTTTACTTTCAAATATTCTGTATATATAGAGCAAATTGAAAATGCTGAACATTTATTCAGTAGGAAAAATTTGCAATTTTTTTTCTAAATAGTATTTTTTCCCCTCAGGACAAACTTCTCACGTTTCCGTTATAGATTCGAGTGACTTAACTGCATTTTTGTCTGTGAGAAGTATTATCTGGGCAAAAGTCCGTGCCGAGACTTGCAGAAATGCAGAAATGCATTTAACTGGAAAAAAAAAAGGCATCAGAAATTAAAGACGGCTTGAAATTAGATTCTTCATTTCAGGCCCACAATATAAAATTAGTCTTACTGTTTTGGGGATATTACAGGTTTTATGTTAGCATTTTCTAAACAATTTTGTTTAGTTTCTTTGCAGAAAATTTCAATATTTTTACTTCTTATTAGAATGAAATAAATGAATATGTGGAAGAAAAGGAAGAAAAATAAAATTTGACTTTATCAGGTAGAGAAGTACATTTTTCAGTCTGCTGTAGGTATTTGTAACATTATTTGCTTTCTATGGCTATGTTTATTTATACCCCTCTGCTTATCTATGATATGTCACACAACATATGCATAACAAAATCAGGAGACATTAGATTTTCCATTCACAAGTTCAAATAGTAAATTTTCAGGACTATATGGAACAGAAGGGGTCAAAATCAGCTGTACTCCATTAGAAAGATCAATGACTGATAGTAACTGAAGGGTAGATAATTTTGCATCCTTTACATACTATTTTCAAGTGTTTCATAGTCATATTAAAGGATTTATTTGAGGAATTAAAAATATTTCTGGTTTCAATGAATTTGTAAAAAAATTATTTTCCCATTCAAACCTCACTGATTTGAAATGGGAATGTGTTTGGAACCTTGTTTTGCATTATGCAAGTTTTACTGAGCTTCAGCTTTTCTTCTTTCTTCTGCAAGGATGTTTCCACCATTGAGAATACTGATTTTTTAAATACTGAAAAAATGAACTGACAGCACAGCACTTTTTAAAAACTTGTATGTGTATGAATAAACTTTGCTTACAAAGTAACTGCAGACAATTTATTTATATGGACAACCTTACATAGTGTCATGGTATTTATGGAGCAAGTATCATATCATTACAGAGTGAACACTGCAAATTATTAGTTTGGCCTTCTAACCCAGAGTTCAGGACAAATAATAATTTATTTTCTTCTCTGCAGTTGATTTTTTTTTTCTGAAGAAAAACTCATCTTAGGTGCAGAATCTGATTTTCAGCGAGGTGATGTTTTCACCCAATTTTCCAGCTGGCTTGACTGATTCACAGGCAGGTCAAGTGATTAGCCCAAGGTCACAGACTGAGTCACTGACTCAGTCAGATTGGAAATGAGGATTCTGCTTGCTGCAGAACTTTATTCAGGCAGATAAAGATTGTAATAAGACAGAGACATATTTCAGCACAGAATGGGATTTTTTTTTCCCTCCTGGTTAATGTAAGTTTCACCATCTACTGCAAAACGTTTTTATAAACGCAGAATCTTCAAGCTTCTGGGTATCCTACTCTTCCTGTGGCTACGGACACCTTCCAAAGGTTCTGGCGGCTTCTGCTGAGCGATAATTAAGTATAGTTGGACTGCAATGTGCTCTGATTCAGTTTGCAGTTGGCTTCATTTCCTGGGCCCCCATTTGCTCCAGCAAACAGGATTTTACGTACCTTATCTTCATTAGGGCCAGCTGCAGAGGTAGATGAATTATGTTGACTGGCCAGAGTAGACAGTGACATGAATTATCTGCCCTTCTTAGCCCTCTGTGTCCCACACCTCTTCTGTGTGGAGGTTTGGTGACAGGATGCATTTCTGTAACTGTCGATGACTCTGTATAGGACCTCAGCTTTGGTTGAGAGCATGTCCAGAAACACATCCCGTATTCATCCTACCTTTGTTTGGTTTAATTTCTTTCATTTTAGTGTTCTTACTCTGTTTTAGTTTAAGTGCAGTTACCTATGGTGTTTTCATGTACCCTTTGTGATTTGACTGACTTCTTGACTTGTGAACTGCAGGGTAAGAGAGTCAGTGAATGTTACTGTAATGTCTTCCAAAACAAATGACGTCTGCCTTCATTGCCTGTAGACTGTTTCCCCAGTTGAGAACAATGCACTCCTTTAATTTACTGCGAGTCCTGGTCTCCCTCTTCCCTGAGGTGCAGGGCTTGGTGGCAGGAGATGGCGCCCTTTCCCACAGGCAGGGGGATGGCACTCCAGAAGACACCCACCAGCTGAAAAGTTCACGTCTGTGACACTTCTGTAAGATGTTTTCCTTTTATAATAGGGCATGGAAATGCCTCCCCAGACAAAACTAGGCCTAACTGAAATAAGTAACAAGGAGGCTGGAGTGTATCTGGGTTTTAACTGGCAAGAGCACACCAAAGCTTGCTTTAAAGAAGCATGTTAGCTGCAGTCTTTCGATGTAAAAGCTTGTGGAAAACAAGATCCTCATTGTTTTTACAAGCCCTTTTTGCAGTGGTCCATAGTACAATTCAACCTTTCTTTTAAGTTGAAGATGCGTATTTAAACAGCATACTGCTTGCTTCTGAGAGATGTTTTTTCATACATATAAGAAGGAACTCCCTCATGTATGAAAGAAAAAAAAGGTGCGCTTACCTTGATATATGCGGGGGGTGTGCAAAAACGGACATGTATACAACCTCTAGGAAAGACTAGCTGAGGCACAGAACAGTGCTGGGTATTTGATTTTAGCATACTGATAAATTTATGTATCTAAAATGCAGTATAAACTCCTGTGCTGTTAGTGCATGTGTTAACTTGAAAGAGGGAAATTTTAATGGGAATTGTGCTTTTCACTGGTGTGGATACAGAATATTAAAAAAAAAAAAGAAAAATCGTTTGTGATATAGAGATTAAGCTTTTTAAAAGATACTCATTCTCTTATAACAGTTGAAAGATTAGAGACATGGAATAAAGAATCCTTTTTTTCTATTACCTCTCTAAATACATGTGAGCCATAGCTAATGTCTGAAAAGTCTTGCTGTAATTTAAATAATATTGAATACACATGCTTTGCATACAGAATTCAAGTGAGATGAATATTTTCCAGTATTATGTAAATACTGTAGTCCAGAGAGAAGTCCAAAATATATTGTACTTTTGATATGTTGGGTAAACAGAGATTTTTGCAAGTGTAGATTTAAAATGCCTAAAGATACCTAGCCAAGAAAATGCCTAAAGATACCTAGCCAATTTTGCATTGAGCAATTTTTATGCAATAATGGACAAGCTACATGGGACCTGAGCTATAGGTCAACCTATTAAGTTGACTGCAGACATGAAATAGCAGACTTTATAAGCACGGGTTCTGTTTTGCCCCTTAAATGCCATAGGTCACAGAAATTAAGACTTGCTATATAATATAGAATTTTAGTGTTTAATTCTTGGTTTATGTTTGTATATATATATATGCTGAACAGCTATTTAGAAAGTACGTTCAGGTTTGGCAAGTTAGTTCACTTGCCATTTTTACCAGAGAACTGACAATGTTTTCTAGTTTTGGTCTTTTTATCTAGATTATATTTAAGAGTGATCTACTTCACTACATTTTCCATTTATTTTTGCATAATTTTACCTGCATGGTAGGTTTATTTTGAGTCACTCTGGATGTAGAAATGACCTTCTAGTTAATTCACTAGGCTAGAAGATATTAATTAGCTTCTCTACTACAGACTTCCTTTGTAACCATAAGATAATTATTTAAATTTTGTGCTTCAGGTGATCTCTAAATTAAGGAAATTAAGGATAACCCTCTTTTTCTACCTTTTGTATGCTTTGCCCACTTAGATTGCAAATTCTTTGCACATGAAGTGAAATTGTATCACTTACCATATATTCTTTACTTTCCTAACAAAAGGTGAGGTGAGTCCAAGCATACCCGATGGCTGTTGCTACCATTTAGAGCAACCTCAACAGGCTGGCTAAATGGGCTGACATGAAGGTCAGCAAAAGAAAATGCAAAGTCCTCCACCTGGGGATGAATGAACCATGCACCAATACAGGCTGTGGGCCAACCATCTGGAAAGCAGCTTTCAAGAGAATGTCCTGGGGGGTGCTGGTGGACCACAGGTTGACCATGAGCAACCAGTGTGACTCAGCATCCTGGGGTGCGTTAGATAGAGCATCGCCAGCAGGTCAAGGGATGTGATTCTACCCTCATACTCAGCACTGGTGAGGGCACATGTGGAGTGGTGTGTCCAGTGCTGGGCTCCCCAGTACAAGACAGATATGAGCGTAGTGGAGCGAGTCCAGCAAAGGGCCACAAGGATGATGAAGGGACTGCAGGGTCTTTTATATGAAGAGAGGCTGTGGGAGCTGGGATTTTTCATCTCGGAAGGGAGAAGGCTCTGGGGGGAGGATCTTATCAATACTTATAAATAACTGGTGGGGGGAAAATAGAAGATGGAGCCAGATGCTTCTCAGTGGTATCCAGTGACAAGACAAGAAGCAAGGGGCACAAATGGAAATACAGGAAATTCCTCTTAAGCAAAATAAACCTTTTTTTTTTTTTTTTTTCCAATGAGGGTGGCCAGTTGGAGCAGGTTGCCCAGAGAGCTTGTGGAGTCTCCATCCTTGGAGATATTCAAAGCCTGACTGGACACAGTCCTGGGCAACCTGCTGTAGTGGACCCTGTTTTGAGCAGTGGATTGGACTAGAGGATATCCAGAAGTCCTTTCCAAACTCAGTGATTCTATGGTTCTGTGATATATATTCTGCGAATAGAAGACTGTCTATGCACAGCTGTAATATCACCCACAGGGAGAAGAATCGGGATAAAAACCCACTGGTACACTTCATTATTTCCATTTATCATCATTACTGTTTCAAATACTGCAGCTATACAATCTTGCTATATTTTTCTTAAGGTCTAGGATTAAAAGCTATGATAGAACCGGGTGAAGCTAGTCATTACAGCATGGTGTTGATTTCAAAAATAAGACCTGGCCAAACTTTCTGTGACAAAAAAGGGCTGATGGCTCAGTGATGCCTAGTTTGGCCTTGGCCCATCAATGAGATGTAGAAATGAGTGGACTTCTTGTTCTGGTGGCTTTAGTTGGGAGGAAGCTTCTATAGTCTTAATATTTTTGCTTAACACAGCAGTTAAATTATTCCAGTGCATCTGAAGCCTTAAGCAGAAATCTTAACGCAAAATATAGCATCAGCAAAGCCAGGTAGCTTTGCACTGCATTTTTAATAACACATATAAGTGATTGTGTCTCTTCTAAGATAGTGGTAATGAAAATAGGCTGCAAAGAGTAAGTATTTTCAACTCATTTTTTGTAAGGACTGCACACATGGGATCAAACTATATGTGCTGACTTCCGTGGAAGCACCATTTCATCCACTTTTCTAATGATTTCCTGCATAAGATTAGGATTTCAGTTCACTGTATTGCTTCAAAATGCCAACACAAAATCATGCAACGATTATACTTAGTGTTTCAGCAAAATCCCATGTTCCCAGCTTGCTTATTTGGGTGATTTGTCTAAGATTAAGTTCTGTCAAACCTGCTTTCATTTCAGCCAAGTCAATAAGTTGGTTGATTTTGATGGTTGAAGTGACTTCCTAGTGGGGAAAGTCCTCGGAGAGAGTGTTAGGCATCAATTACTTGCGGAGCTTCTACTCAGACATTCTATGTTTTCACCCAAGATTCAGGTGATGGTTGTGAACACTTCCTCGCCATGTAAGTCCCCTGAAAAGTCACCTTTCTTACAGGTACCACATATTGATACCCACGCAGGTTGACTAAAATTCAGGCCAGTGAAGATAAAGCACCTCGCAGTGGTGGTCTCCTATTATTAAGGACTAGAAACGCTAATCAAAGCAAGAACTCTGCTAAGTACAGAGTACAGTGCTAAGAGTTCTGCTAAGTACAGGGGCAGCATGTTACACTTTGGGATTCCACCCATTTGTTGTAATCAAAATGATGGAAACAAAGAACGTAAACATTGAGCTTGTGTTACCAGGTCTCTGGTCATTCTGAGTCTGGTCCCTGGTCATTCCCAGTCTCCTCAAACAACGGAAGGTCTACTCTGCAGAGCTCTGCTTGCCACCTTGGTGGTAAAAAAAAAAAAAAAAAAAAAAACCTCTTACGTTCACACCATGTTGATCTTGCTGTGGTGGAAAAACCTAATGCCTAGACATGTCTTCACTGACAGATGCAAACATGTGTCAACTTAGCTGATGTCATTCAGGTTGGTGCTATAATTATGCCAACAAGAGAAACTCCTTCAATACACAGTCCTGCTTCTGAGAATGAAATACATTGAGCAAAATGAAAGTATAAATGATAAAATCAAAAAGAAAGCATTACTTACAAATAGTTCTCAAAATATTTAATCTTCCAAAATATTGAACCAAAGTAGAGCCTTTTGACTAGGATGTCATTTTTTGTGGTGTTGCTTTTTTTTCTAAAAAAAATTGTTTTAAAAGTAACAGCTTTTTCTCACCATCTCCTCAAGAAGCCAACCGAAATCTATTTCTGAACAATAATTCTTAATTATACTGAAAATCTGGTTTTAATACAGAAATCAATAAGCTTGCATAAGGAGTAGATTTTTCTTCCTCTGCAGCTGAATGCCCTGGAAGATGGTTGCAATCTCAGGTACTATGAAGCAAATCATTTTTTGAAGTCATTGTTTGTTTTTTTTTTTAAATAGAATTCCTCAGTTTCTCCATAGGTGTTATTATTATTTGATAGATAAACTGTAATTGCACATGCAACTTGACAGAGGTAGCAATTTGGTTTTCTAACACACTATTATACATAACTCTTGTGTGGAGGCTGTTTAATTTTGTGTAGCATGCATATTTCCAAATGTAAGAGGGTACAAAACCGCACCCTACTTAAATAATAACATGATACAGTGGTAAATTAATTACAAATGATCTAGCTTAATTTAGATTTGATGTGGTTTATCTGGGAGTTACTGCAATGTTTCAAAACTTGCCACAAAAATTCAATTTTTTAGTATACTCAATCATTTTCCATAATGATTCTTTTCTCTTCTTCCAGTTGTCTGCAAGATTTAATCCTTCAGGTAAAACTGTTGCAGTTAACTTTATTTTTCAAAGAGCACTAAATTTGGCTACAGATGTTAAAGGAAATGGGACAATTTTTACCTGGAATGTTTCCTCCTCTTCCATTAGTGTGAAACCTTTTGGGTATTTTACCTGCTCCTTATCTAAAATTGTTTTCAAAGTTATTACTAAAGATTTTTACTTTACTAAAATCACAGAATCACAGAATCACAGAATTGTTTAGGTTGGAAGGGACCTCTGGAGATCATCTCGTCCAACCTCCCTGCTCAAGCAGGGTCACCTCGAGCATATTGCCCAGGATCACATCCAGACGGCTTTTGAATATCTCCAGCGAAGGAGACTCCACCACCTCTCTGGGCAACCTGTTCCAATGCTCTGTCACCCTCACAGTGAAGAAGTTTTTTCTCAGGTTCAGATGGAATTTCCTGTGGTTCAGCTTCTGCCCATTGCCTCTTGTCCTGTTGCTGGGCACCACCGAGAAGAGGCTGGCCTCATCCTCTTGACACTCCCCCTTCAGATACTTGTACAATGTAGAATCTTTTGCTGAAAATCATGTCTATTACACAAGAAAAATGCAAAATGTTAATCTGATAGCAGCTTTGACCAACATTTGAATAACATGAAGTGATGTGTTACACAGCAAGAGTATTTTTTAACTAGTGTTGGCATTTTAAACAGGAAGTTGCACTTAGGGAGAAAAAATTATTGGAGACGATGTACTTTTTCAGAAATATTTCAGTTATCTTCCAGCTGGTATTTTGGAAATTACTTTATATATGTGTGTGTGTGTATATATATATATATATATATATATATATGTATCTCTCTCTCTCTCTCTCTCTCTCTCTATATATATATATATATATATGTATATGTATATATATATTAGTGGCCTCTACGTGTCCATTATTCAATGGTTCACTTCTGGGTTATTTACCTATTTGTGGCATTGCTTTTGTTCTGGTCAATGAAAATAATGATGCATGTACAGGATTTTGTGCATTTGAAAACAGCTAAAAGAAGTCTCAGTTTAAAATAAACAGATAAACTGCTTTTGTTGATTGTGGCATTAACAAGACATATAGTTTGATGTATAGCATTTGATAAATCCACCTTCATTTAGAAGTGTCTTCAATTAAATTCATCTAGAGTGAAGCATTTATGCTCTTTTAGATCATTGCACCTCATATTTTCACCTTTGACTACTGAGGTGTCTATCACTAGATTACTCCTTGCTCACTTATAATATCAAGACTTCAAACATTATTGAAGTTTTAAAATTAACCAATATTTGTGGTAATGTTTTATCTGAGATTCATTCTGAACTTTTCATCCTCAAAACTGTTACAATAGATTAGAAGCCACAATTCCTTTATGCAAGAAACTTGTATTGTAAAATGAGCTAAATTGCTGTTCTATTTGTTTTTACCTTCCAAAATTTAAAACATACTGCAGTAATGACCTTTCTGACAGGAGAGAGCATTCTTCATTTAATTGCATCTATGTTAATTTAAGGTAATTGTCAGTAAGCATAACCACCCTGGAAGGGGGTGAAGAACCACCAAATCAAAACAGACAGACAAACAAACCTGGCACAAGGAAGGCTCCTGGAGCAAGGAGAGCATCCTAGAAGCAATGCTAGGGCAATTTCTGTGCCTAAGCCAGAAGCTTTGCCTTTCAGTCAGGCTGAGCAGCTGGTGCTGCATTACTTGCAGTTCTGGTCTTACTCACTGGAGAGTTTTTCCCTGGTCTACATCACATGTAAAGATAACTGTGAACAGTATGAATTTTGGTACATTAGAGTGAAAAGGCACTTTATGTCTGCATTATAAATTGTGCAAGAACATTTGAGAATTTTGTATACAAAAAGAGCTTTTTGAGAAATGTTTAGCATCTGGCTTCTTTTGTGGAATCAGGTTTTCAGACCAATCAGGGATGTACCAAAAAAGATATTATATACACTTGAATATCTGAACTTGCTGAGCTCTCCTGAAAAATCTGTCCATGATGATTCTCTTAATGGAAGTGGACTGTTCTATAAGAAATATAATGATTAAAAAAAAAAAAAGAAAGGACAAACTTTTTTGAAATCTGGGAAACTATTGAAGAAAAAGAGGCTGGGCAACAGTATATTAAAGATACAAACGTGATAACCAGTAGAAACAATTTTTCTTTGGCAGCTGTGACGGTAATACCTACTTCCTGTCCCTTTATTACAGCCTCGGAAACCAAGGGATAAAAGCCTGGATGACTTACGGAGAAGGGGATTACATACCAAAATAGAATACTAAGACAGAATATTTCACATTTCCTGGTAGTAGTAGAAGTGCAAAATGAAATAGGAGCTATTTATGTGGCACATCTAAAAAGACCAGTTGAATATTGTTTACTTGAAGATGTTATAGGTGATAAGCTGTGGGGTAGATCAGTTTGTAGTGTTATAGTAGCATGTGAATTCAAACATAATTTCAGGCAAAAGGGAACGAAACCTTATTTTAGAGCAAGAGAATTAACGGCAGTGACAGAAGCAACAGTAAAGACTTTACAGGTTTTGCACACATAGTGCGAGCACTAAACCTAATTCAAATAAAATGCCAAAGCAGTTTACTCGGGAAGATGTTTCTGCTTAGAGAAGTTCATTTTTTACCAGTTTGTAAATTAATAGTGGTGGGGGGTCATAAATGCTTCAAAATTAGTGACTGCAAAACTAGAGAATGTGAAAGTAACGCATTTGCAGCCCCTCAAACTCAGAAGTGTGAACCAAAAAAGGGTAGGAAAAAGAAGGAAAATAAGAAGGCCTTCTTATTTTCAAAGGAAAGAACGTAAAGGAAGATTATGTAAATATCAGATTCAGTCTGGAGAAAAGTGGAACCTTGCAAGTATAAGGTCAAAATGAGTGCAGAGCGGGGCCTTCAGTGACTGTGATTAATGACTGTAACTACCAGCAGTGCAAACTCACTAATGAACGCCAAGGTCACCCTGTTTACATGCACTGTGACTCAATTTGCTAGACTGGTTATTCCTTTCTACATAGGAGGTTTTGCAGGTTTGTGTGAGATGGTTGTAAAACCTGTGGTAAGCTAAAGGTGTGAAACCACTAAGTCTGGGGCAGGAATTCAAGAAATTTGCCATTTTTACCAGCAGTCGATTGCCATACGGGATATTGTCAGTGCTAGCAAATTTTCAGAGCGCCGTGAAATTTGTTGAAAGGTATCCCCAGGCTGTAGGAAGGACTGACAATGTTCTCAGCACAAGCAGAAGTTACGCTGAGTATCTGTCAACACTAAGGAAGGTATTTCAAAATATGGAAGGAAAAGAGCCTTGGGGAAAACAAAAACTTTTTTTTTTCATATGAGACAAAAAATTGTGTAGCTGGACTACAGAATAAGTGAGGAGAATATTTACCCTATGGCAAAAATGTCAGTTCTCTGGATTGAATGCACCTGAGTTAAAAGAATTCTCTCCTGTGTTAAATTATTATAACATATTCTTCTTAAATTTATTAGTATCTTTAGAGCTTGAACATCACCTCCTCTGGAAGCAGAGCCTCTGGTATTTCAAAAGAGATGAGAGAGAGATTTCTATAGGTCTGAAGAGCTGCTTGAACCCTTTGACTCTTTATTTTGAGACAGACAAGCAACTATATCTGTCATGTAACACTCCTTCTATAAAGGAATTTTATAGATGTCACCTGAGGAAAGCTCAACATGCTATATTCCCAAGTAATGATTAAAAAAAAATCCATAAAAATTTTTTTTCTCAAATCAGTTTGGGAAGTTGTAGCAGGATAAGGCTTTCTGCTGCTTTCCAGCAGCCAGTTTAAAGCCTTAAATATCACTAAAATCAGAATATCGAACCTTCTGGACAACAGATACAGGTTCCACCTTGGCCTGCAAATCTCCAGTTACCCTGTTGGTGCTGAGTTGCACAGCTTCTGCAAGAGGCTGGAGAGTGGTATTTTGCCAGTATCAAAGTAGTCAGATTGGAGGATAGAAGATCCTTACTGAAGGAAGAATGCCTCAGACACTGATTTCCCTTTGATAGAAGGCATGATCTCATCAACAGCCTTGCAAGGTGAAAGGAGGGTGGGTATGTTGCCCCCTCCTCACATTATTCCTCTGTATGAAGGCTGCACTGACTGTCATCCTTTTTCTTCTGATGTTCCTCAAAGAACGGATTCAGAGTTGGCGCTGATAGGGACGTGGCTGCTAGAAAACCTGAGTTCTTGCTCAGGCTGGGGGGCTATTGGTTTAGGCACAAAAGTGTAAGTATAATGTGTTCATTCCCTGAGCTTTTGTGTACTTCAGGAATTGAAATCTTACTTGCTTCCATGTAGAAAACAGGTCTTCAAAGAACAGTCTAAATGTGAACTCAGCAAGTACTTTTTACAGATCTGTAGGCAGAAAAATTCTGCATGAGTTGATATGCCTAAAATACATGTCTGTAAAGTATTTTCTGTTCCCCAGATGAAATGTGTTATGTGAACTCAAGATAGAATCACAGAATCACACAGAATGGTTTAGGTTGAAAGGGACCTCTGGAGATCATCTAGTCCAACCTCCCTGCTCAAGCAGGGTCCTCTACAGCACATTGCCCAGGATCACATCCAGACGGGTTTTGAATATCTCCAGCGAAGCAGACTCCACTACCTCTCTGGGCAACCTGCTCCAATGCTCTGTCACCCTCACGGTGAAGAAGTCTTTTCTCAGGTTCAGATGGAACTGCCTGTGGTTCAGTTTCTGCCCATTGCCTCTTGTCCTGTCGCTGGGCACCACGGGGAAGAGGCTGGCCTCACCCTCTTAACACCCTCCCTTTTCGGATACTTATACACATTGATCAGGTCCCCCCTCAGTCTTCTCTTCTCCAGGCTCAACAGGCCCAGCTCTCTCAGTCATTCTTCAGAGGAGACATGCTCCAGCCCTCTAATCATCTTGGTAGCCCTCCGCTGGACTCTCTGAAGTAGCGCCATGCCTCTCTTGTTGTAGTGGGGAGCCCAGAACTGGACACAGTACTCCAGGGGAGGCCTCCCCAGGGCTGAGGAGAGGGGCAGGATCACCTCCCTCCACCTGCTGGCCACACTCTGCCTCATGCACCCCAGGAGACCAGTGGCCTTCTTGGCCACAAGGGCACACTGCTGGCTCATGTTTAACTTGTTATCCACCAGCACTCCCAGGTCCTTCTCGGCAGAGCTGCTTTCCAGCAAGTCAACCCCCAGCCCGTACTGGTGCATGGGATTATTCCTGCCTAGGTGCAGGACCTTGCACTTGCCTTTGTTGAACTTCAGGAGGTTCCTCTCCGCCCACCTCTCCAGCCTGTCCAGCTCCCTCTGAAGGGCAGCACAGTCTTCTGGTGTGTCAGCCATTCCTCCCAGTTTAGTCTCATCAGCAAACTTGCTGAGGGTGCACTCTGTCCCTTCCTCCAGGTCATGGATGAATACATTGAGCAAGACTGGACCCAGGACTGATCCCTGGGGGACACCACTAGCCACAGGCCTCCAACTTGACTCTGCGCCATTCACCACAACTCTCTGAGCTCGGCCATCCAGCCAGTTCTCCATCCACCTCACTCTCCACTTATCCAACCCACACTTCCTGAGCTTCCCTAGGAGGATGTGATGGGAGACAGTGTCCAAAGCCTTGCCCGAGTCCAGGGAGACAACATCCACTGCTCTGCCCTCATCTACCCAGCCAGTCATTCTGTCATAGAAGGCTATCAGATTGGTCAAGAATGATTTCCCCTTTGGTGAATCCATGCTGACTACTCCTGATCACCTTGTGCTGCATATGCTTAGGGATGACCTTCAGGATGAGCTGTTCCATCACCTTTCCTGGGATGGAGGTGAGGCTGGCAGGCCTGGAGTTTCCTGGCTCCTCCTTCTTGCCCTTTTGGAAGACTGGCGTGACATTGGCTTTCTTCCAGTCCTCACGCACCTCTCCTGATCTCCAGGACCTTTCCAAGATCATGGAGAGTGGCCTAGCAATAACATCCGCCAGCTCCCTCAGCACTCGCGGGTGCATCCCATCAGGGCCCATGGATTTATGGATGTCAAGTCTGGACAAAAGATCTCTAACCTGATCCTCCTCCACCAAGGGAGAGTCTTCCTTTCTCCAGACTTCCTCTCTTGTCCCCAGGGTCTGGACTTCCTGAGGACTGGCCTTAGCAGTGAAGACTGAAGCAAAGAAGGCATTCCATAACTCTGCCTTCTCTGTATCCTTCGTCACCAGGGCACCCGCCCCATTCAGCAGCGGACCCACGTTTTCCCTCGTCTTCCTTTTGCTCTTGATGTATTTGAAGAAGGCCTTCTTGTTGTCCTTGACATCCATTGTCTCATTTAATTCCAAATGGGCCTTAGCCTTCCTTGTCACATCCCTGCACACTCTGACAATGTCCCTGTATTCCTCCCAAGTGGCCTGTCCCCTTTTCCACATTCTGTGTACTTGCTTCTTCTGCTGGAGTTTTGCCAGGAGTTCCTTGCTCATCCCTGCAGGTCTCCTGCCCACTTTGCTGGACTTCTTCCTCAGAGGAATGCACCCACCTTGAGCCTGGAGGAGGTGATGCTTGAATATTAACCAGCTTTCTTGGACCCCTCTTCCTTCTAGGGCCCCACCTCATGAGATTCCTCCAAGTAGGTTACCCTGAAGAGGCCAAAGTTAGCTCTCCTCAAGTCCAGCATTGCAGGTCCTACTCATTGCCCTGCTCCCTCCTCGCAGGATTCTGAACTCCACCATCTCCTGGTCACTGCAGCCAAGGCTGCCCCCAACCTTCACATCTCCAACTATACTTTCTTTGTTCGTTAGTACAAGGTCTAGCACTGCACCTTTCCTTGTTGGCGTCTCCACCACCTGGGTCAAGAAATTATTATCAGTCCTCTGCAGGAACCTCTTTGACTGTTTGTGCCTAGCTGTGCTCTCTTCCCAGCAGATGTCAGGGTGGTTGAAGTCCCCCATGAGAACCAGGGCCTGTCATCGTGAGGCTACTTCCAGCTGTCTGTAGAAGGCCTCATCGATGACTTCCTCCTGGTCAGGTGGCCTGTAGTAAACCCCCACAACAGTGTCGCCCATGTTAGCCTGCCCTTTAATCCTTACCCATAGGCTCTCACCTTGCTCTTCATCCACCCTGAGGCAGAGCTCCACACATTCTAGTTGCTCCCTCACATAAAGAGCAACTCCATCACCTCGCCTTGCTGGCCTGTCTTGCCTAAAAAGCACATAGCCATCCATGACAGCATCCCAGTCATGTGATCTATCCCACCATGTCTCTGTAACGGCAACGAGATCATGGCCCTGCGACCGCACACAGACCTCTAACCCTTCCTGCTTATTCCCCATGCTGCGTGCATTGGTGTACAGGCATTTCAGAGAGCCAGTCAAGCATGCAAGCTTCCCAGGAGAGGTGCTTCCCAGGAGATCCTCCATAGCCATGTCCCATGCTGTCTCCCCTGGCTCTATGCACCCGCTGGAGGCATCCTGACTTGAGCAGTGTTTTACTGACTCCCCTGCCACTATACCACTCCCCTTCCCCCATCTTGCCTAGTTTAAAGCCCTCCTTACCAGGCTGCACAACCTGTTGGCAAAGACGTGCGTGCCCCGCTTGGTAAGGTGGATCCCATCGCTCCCCATCAGCTGTTGATCTTCAAACAGGGTCCCATGGTCATAGAAACCAAAGCCCTGTTGCCAACACCAGCAGCACAGCCAGCTGTTAACTTGGAAAACTCGTCTACTCCTCCTCCTGTCCTTTCCCCTCACAGGCAAGATTGAGGAGAAAACGACCTGGGCTCCCAGACCCTTCACCACCATTCCCAGAGCTCTGAAGTCCCGTTTGATGGTTTACAGTTTGCCTTTTGTGTCATTAGCACCCACACAGAAGATCAGCAGAGGGTAGTAGTCCGATGCATGGACAAGCCTTGGCAGTCTTTCCAGGACATCTCTTATTTGAGCCCCCAGCAGGCAGCAAACCTCTCTGGACAAGAGATCAGGTCGGCAGATAGGTGCCTCTGTCCCCTGCAGCAGGCAGTCACCCACAACAATCACTCGCCGCTTCTTCCAGGGGTTCCTGCACGGCACAGGGTCTGCCAGGCCAGTTGCCTCCCTTGGAGCCATGCCCAGCTCCTCCTCAGCTTGGAGGGCGCTAAACTTGTTCTTCAAGGGTAAGTCTTGAGGAGGAGCAAGAGCCTTTCTCCTTCTACGAGAGGTCACCAGCTTCCAGCCCTCTTCAACAGCATTATGATGCACCTTTACACACGGTGCTGAGCCTTCTGACCAAACTCTGCTGCAGTGGGGGCTGGGGACTCCTGGAGCTGAACAGTCTCCAAGAACACCCTGTCAATCCCCTGCTTATCCTCTTGGATGCTACGCAGCCTCCTAACTTCCTCCTGTAACTCCTTTACCTGGCGATACAACTGGTCAACCACAGCACACCTCACACAGGAGAGCTGACTGTCAGCCCAGGACTCACAGAGAGGCCCCAGGCACTCCCTGCAGCCTGCATCTGCTGTCAGAGGGTCTGTCTGGGTTGAAGCCTCAGACACAGCTGATGCAGCACCTCCAGCAGCCACTGGGGAATGTGCTCTGCAGTGTGTCATGACCATGCCCCAGGGAAGGAACACACCACTGCAGAAAATGGAGAGGTGCCTTCTTTGCCTTCTGGCACCCTTCTGCACAAACTGCTGCCTCTGTTGGCTGCACTCTGGGAGCTGCACTCTAGGCCTGGCTCTTATATAGGCCTCTGCCTAGCAGTGGCTCACAAGGGTGCTTGACCCACCCAACCAGGAGCCACCTGAAACAAGAGCCCCAACTCCCTCTGACCAGGGCAGCCCAGAGAGCTCATTAGCAGCAGCCCCACCTGGCTAGAACTTCCCAGGAGAAGTTAAGTCAAGGTCCCCTGCAGGAGTCCTTGCCCAGCTCTCCCTTCCTGCTAGCAGCAAGCACCGTCTAGTTCCTCGGGGGTCCCCAGAAAGTCTCCACAACTTCCAACAAGGCCCACAAAAGGCCCAGGCAGAGCCCAGACACTGCTGCTATTATTATGATACTATTATGATACTATTATTATGTTACATTAGAGCTCTATAATGTACCTGATGGTAACTCCGTGCTTTACAAAGAGCTTTTGAAGAAGATATTGGGATTATTGAAGCCTTTCATCCCCTTTGAAAGCTTTAGCCTGAATGCTGAATGACTAGCTGTGTTATGGAAGCTTGGCAAAGCAGTATCATATAATAGTATTCTCTCTATATTAAATAATATCACAGTTGCTATATCTATGCCTTGAATTTCTGTATACTATAGAATGGATTTAGAGGATTCAAAAGGGTAACTGAATGATAATATCAGACTGTCTAACTTGGACCTGCGCAAAGTTGTTTTCCTTTCTGATTTGATTTCAGATGTTTGGGTACTGGCCTGCCTTTTTGTAGTGGATTGTAGACTTATTGCATGATTTTGATAGACTATCAGACCCTGTGGCAGGGAAAAAATTCTAAGGTTCTAGGGTGAAAAGTTCCTTTGCTAAGAGGCTGTTGTACCTGCTGTGGCTCTGAGTCACAGTTACTCTTCAAATCCAGTAGTCAGGTGTTCAGTTCAGGATGACTGATCTTGTAGGATGGTATACAGTTTCTTACTTTTAACTTTGATGCCAGAATTGTATGTCGCCTTTGTAGATTGTTGTTCTTAACAGAAGAGTGAAGAGAACTTAATGAGGTGCCATATGTCAGGTCTGGAGTCAGATTAAAAATAAATAATTAAACAATATCCCTTCCCGATCAAAACAGATTGTGATATGTTTATGGAAGGAAACTGAATCTGACATATCATGTTTTGACAGTTTTTCAGGACAATCAGTCATACTTCAGCAGTATCACATTTAAAAGTTGCAGTTTTATTCATATGAAATACAAGTTTTGAACCATAACTAATTCATTTTTCCATAACTATATTCTATACTGGCAATAAAAACAGAGCCACATACTTCTGGGTACATGACAGGGTTTGAAATAGTTTTGTTTGTATATTGGTTTCAGGTATGAAATACAGTCACTGTGCTTTTGCACGTTACTTACAATCCACTGAATCCAGGTGAGAATGCTCTACAAAATATATCTTGCCAAAAAAACATCACTTCTAAGTGTCATATCTCAATGAATGACATGCAAAGCCATTGGAAAATACAATTTTTAATAACATTTTTGACAACATACCATATGTTGGTTAACTTGCAGCTACACTTTTAACATAATATATCAGGAAATAAATGTTCGGGTAATAAATAATGAGTTGTTACCTATTCCCAGGTGATGACAATGGAAATTTACTTTTATGTATTATCTCTGTTTTCCTCTCCTGATGCTAGAATACCTGTCACTTGAGGGCAGGATCATATTACTTTGCCAAAATAGAAAAGGGTACATACCAACGACTCAACAGATAGTTTGGTAAGCATAGATACCGTCAGAAAAAACAGGGAAGCCTTTGACTAACAAACTTGGTGACCACAACACTCAAAAAAAATCTGAAAATCTCAACCAAGCAGTAATAAGAACAAACGCTAGAATGAGTACAGCCTAGTTTCTGCAAATATGTAAACATGCTTTAGGTCTGTTTGGATGGCAGCTTGAATAACAGAACTTTTACAAGATTATTATTTCAACAGGCACATCCTTTCATTCAGATGGAGCCCAGTTTATCTAAAATATTACCAATTTTTTTGAATACTGTTATTAATCACTGGTGCACGCAATTCAGTTTGAATTTTCTGAGTTTTTCAAGATATGAGCTGGCAATTGCTAAATTTAACTACTGCACATATCACATTTCCCTCTATCCAATAACTTTCTAAAAGTTAAAAAAATCAATTTTAACTGGCACTTCAAGTCTTCATAATCTTAGATAGCTTGTTTTTCTTTAATAAATTATTCTTGTTTGTTTATTATAAATTATTCTTGATTGTTTTATGGATTTTTTTCTTCTCATTATTTGTTCTGTTGCTTTATACAAAACTGAGGTTAGATTGTTTCCTGTTGTTATCTCCAACCAGGAGTTCAAATAGGAGCCATTCAGATTCCAAAGACATGAGACTACAGCATCTGAAAAAACAGAAATTTTTCTAACAGAGCATGTGAAAAATCTGGGCTACCAGTAAAATAATTCCCCAAGTGATTACAGTACTATGTAGTGTCTCCTTATTTGCAATTGAGGCAAATAAATTTTTTTAGATTGAGGTTCTTAATTTATAAGCACTATTCAGTAAGGATTATATGGTGTACGTGCTGGTCCCCTTTAGCTACTTAATGGTTTATGAGACTAAGCATAAGTTTAGCAGCCAATATAGTCCAAACAATACCAAAGAAAAAAAGCTAAATTCAGTACCTCATTTTGCATTCTAATTGACAAAATCTATGAAATCATGTACATGTCTAATTTTTTTTACATTAGACATTGTATGCCAATAAGACCATGGTTAATTACTTGCTTAAAGCCATTTTCTGTGATGAAGTGAATTCACTGAATAAATTCTCCAGAAGTCAATCTTCCAGGGAGCCACAGGCTGTGAGTGCAAATGTGGATAGCTGTAGCAATTTGAGATGGCTTTAGGGAACATTTATACTGTATACACATATACAAGTCCATGGGCCTGATGGGATGCACCTGCGAGTGCTGAGGGAGCTGGCCAGTGTCATTGCAAAGCCGCTCTCAATTATCTTTGAAAGGTCACTTCAATTAGGATAGTTTCCTAAGGACTAGAAGAAAGCAAATGCCACCCCTGTCTTTAAAAGGGGCAAGAAGGAGGATCTGGGCAACTACAGGCCACTCAACCTTACCTCGATTCCTGGGAAAGTGATGGAGCAACTAATATGGGATAGTATTTCCAGAAATATGAAGGACAAGAAGGTGACTGGGAGCAGTCAGCATGGATTTACAAAGAGGAAAGAGAGCCAACCAGATAACCTGCTATGATGAGATAACAGTCTTGGTGGATGAGTAAAGAGCAATGAATGTTGTTTGTCTTGACTTCATCAAGGCTTTTGACACTGTCTTCCATAACATCCTCATAGACGAGCTGATGAAGTACAAGCTAGAGAAGTGGTCCATTAAATGGATTGAAAACTTGCTTAACTGCCAGGCTTAGATGGTTGTGATCAGTGATACAAAGTCCAGCTGGAGGCCAGTCACTGGTGTTTCTCAGGGGTTCACAGTGGGGCCAATACCATTTGAAATCTTTGTTAGTGACTTAGATGATGGAACTGAATGAACCCTCATCAAGGTCACAGATGTGATTCTGCCCTCATACTCAGCACTGGTGAGGCCACACATGCAGTGCTGTATCCTGTGCTGGGCTCCCCAGTACAAGACAGACATGGGCATACGGGAGCGAGTCCAGCAAAGGGCTATAAGGATGCTCAAGGGAGTGCAGGATCTTTTATATGAGGAGAGGCTGTGGGAGCTGGGATTTTTCATCCCAGAAAGGAGACGACTCTGGGGAGGATCTTAACAAAGTTTAAAAATATTTGATGGGAAGGTGTAAAGAAGATAGAGCTGGACTCTTCTCAGCGGTATCCAGTGACAGGACAAGAGGCAAGGGGCACAAACTGAAACATGAGAAATTCTATCTGAACATATGAAAACACTTTTTTACTGTAAGGGTGACTGAGCACTTGCACAGGTTGCCCAGAGTGCTTGTGGAGTCTCCATCCTTGGAGATATTCAGAGCCTGACTGGACAGGGTCCTGGACAGGGTGATATACTCTAGCTGACCCTGCTTTGAGAGTGGAAGTTGAACCAAATGATCTCCAGAGGTCCCTTCCAACCCCTGGGATCTGGGATATGGCACACAAGCAATATGGAGTCTCTGCACATAAGCATAGCAAGACTGATTCTTTAGAAATATCGCATATGCTCAGAACAGTTGCACTGAACAAATTCAGTAAGTCCAATATATCTGTTATTGGACTGTCATGGTACCCTTCACACTGAGGGCCCATACCCTAATATGATCAAGATTATATTTCAGCTTCCATTTCTTCCCTTAGGTTTTTTAGAAGCGTATGATTTATCAAGTTTTATTAATTACTAATTTTGTAGATCTCTTTTCTTATGAAGTACCAAGGCTTCATGCCTCAAACTGCCCCCTGTGCAGGAATTCTACTTTTGCAGACTTTTAAGGAAGTTAATGGAGTGCAATAGCTCAGTCAGTTTAGTCTAGGAACATCGTTACTTTCATCCTCTGATTCCCATTAAATATAAATACCCTTCTCTGGATGTTAAAAACTTCAAATTATCTAAATTGTTCTCAGTCAATTCTTGTAAGCTGAGTAGCTTGATTTATTCGAGCAGTGTTTCACAGCTACAGGTATACATGTGCTTAAATATTTTCAAGATTAAGTGGTCAAGATTTGCATAAATGCTTTTCTAAACGTGTTATTTTGAAGCATATAATTTTAAATGCTACCTGTCTATAGTTTCCTGCATGTGATATTCATCATTTGTAGTTTTGTAATAATGAAACATTTAGGACTTTTTCTTGAATCTGTAGTTTCAACAGTACTGAAACACTTATAGTTCTATGTACAGTGCAGATATTCATTTATTCATTCTGTACTTTAATCCTGTATTTATTGTTCTTTTGTAATTTCTACTATAAGCAATGCACTTACATGAATAAGTTCATGTGTTTTTTTTTTTTTTTTTCCTCACAGTGAAAACCTCTGCTTCCAGGCTAATAGACAGTCTACATCAGGCTCTGGGTTCTGATTTTCTAAGTGCCATTAAATTCCTTTTTATAACTCCTCAGTCATTAGTAGCTACAATTGCTGACATAGCTTATTCAAAGTAGTTTGCACATTATGAACAGAGTAAGTAAAGCAATATATATTTTTATTAATTAATGCTATCTTTATGGAAACAAGCTCTTCATGTTGCTATTGAATGCTATGTGTGTTTCTCACTCATTTAGGACAAAAATAATCACTGCCACCCCCAACAACAAAAAAGTTTAACCAGGCAGCTTGCATATATGATAATACTGCCCTGAATACAAACAGAGTAGAATCATTTTAGATCACAACTGTTAACATTCAGCTGATCAAAGCTCAAATAAGTCAGCAAATAATAAAAGCTCAGATTGGACCATTTAAAGTGAAAATGAAGGAATGAAAATTATCATGCCCTAGTAAGTTAGGAAGTGTCATGATCACACAATAGCTATTTCACAGGGCCTAAACCTACAAAATACAGCTTCTTTGTTCAAAAGGAAGATTTTTAAAGACTTGATTTTTGCCTGTGTAAGCCTGTCTTTATTTCTGATGATCATCAGGAAGCTATCTTGGATATGTGCTAGCCATTCTATTCCAGCTTTATATTTGCTGACAGAGCTATATGTAAAGCTGGATATGTGGTGTATTATAGCTACATGGCAATTAATAGTCCTGAACTTTATTCATTTTTATTGATACTTGGTTAGAATTCTGGAACACCGCTCAAAAATTAGACCTTCCTCAGGGTGGGTACTATATGTTCACATTAAAAGAACACATGCGACTTATCATAAAGAGCTTATTACCCCTGTGTAAGACAAAACTTTAAAATAAATGTTAAAATATTTGCATTTTCTGCATCATTATCAAAAATTTCGCTCTTCGTTTAACAGTGAACCTTCACCATTGCTAAGGTTTATTTTGTTCCTCAAATACTTTAAAAGATAACTGCATTTTCCTTAAAGCTGTTAAATTTGATGTCATGGGACTTATAGCAATTTTTGAAAGAGAGCCCCAGTAAAGGAATCCTAAAGCTGTGAAGAATCTGGTTCCATCTGCTTGATAGTATCCCTATAGGCACTGTTAGATCCCCCTGAAGCTGTCTCTTTACCAGACTGTACAAGCCTAGTTCCCTCAACCTCTCCTCACAGGGCAAGTGCTCCAACCCTGACCATCTCAGTGGCCTCTGCTGAACTCACTCCAATTTATTGGTTTCCATCTCATACTGCAGACCTAAGCAGGTGCAATACTTGGATGTGGTCTGATGGGCGCTGAGCAGCAGGGCTAGCATGTGGATGATTCAGATGGGAAGCAAGTGAGAAGACCAGCTAATATTGAATCCTTGTCTTATCACTGCAGCAAGTTTGTAATGGGTTCCTACATATCTGCAGGCACTTGTACAGAAACTACTACTCCAGGACACCTGAAAATTAGGCTAAGAACAAGTTACCTGTTGGGGCTTAGGAGCTGTACAGCCTCAATAGTTTCCTTGTTCCCATCGTTTTTTGCCACTTGTTTCCTCAGTGTGCTTTTTCCATGAACTGTAAAATAAGGCTAATGAAACATAGTTTCCTTTGTAAAACATTTTGAGTGCTTTCATTGAAAAGAGCTATAAAAATGCGAAGTGCTGTTGTTACAAACCGAACCATGTGAGGCTGCTCATTCTGCTTTTACAGATACCGCAGATATACCCCCTTTCTTTACGCTAAGGATAGAGACAATCTTAAAACATCTATTATTCCTAAAATCACAAGGACTTTTTTAAGCACTCTGATAGCATTTTAATCACATTGCTCATTTCATCTCCTATCTTTGATATTTTATCCTTTCTGATGGAGCAGCTAATATCTAGAAATTCAGTTCATTTGCTTTCATCATTTTTCACAGCTTAACTAACCTTCCAGGGAGGATTTGAGCACAGAGATGAAGATGGGTGAATTATAATTGCAGCACGTTTAGAATAAAGAGTCATAGTCCATTAGAAAACCCAATCAGGTCACAGTTCTGCCCAGGCAGATCACTCCGTTACAGTTTAGTAGAACATGATTTTCAGGGATCATAAAAACGCTCATATAAACTTTTATGAATCCCTTTTTAATATAACAACCAATCATGTACCATTCACATGATGTTTGGTTTTCTGGTTTCAATTTTCACTTTCCGCAAGTATTTTATCAACCCATTTTCCAAGTCAATATTAATCTAAATAGAAAATCAAAAGGTTAGAACTTTTTTTGTGGAAAGACTAATGTATATGAACTTGGTTTTACAATATATTAATGAGGTTAAATTAACTATTACTCACTCTTTCTTCATTATTAGGTTCATTATCAGTTCTGGAAACCTTTCCTGCATAAGCAACTTTATAGAGAAAAACTATATATGAATGAAATTATTACTGTGCAAGAAATCTGTAGACCTGTGTTTACCACATACCTCTCCCTTATGATCTCCCAGGAGAATTTACATTGGGACTAAAGTAACTTATGTCTAAACTTCCTTCATGTAAAGAAGTATAAGGTTAGCTTTAATTTGGGGCTTCATTCTGGAAAAAAAGTACTGTTTTACCAGTTCCCACTGAGATAAGCAGTTAGGTGCTGCTTAATGAAATGAATGGAACCTTGGTGCCACAAAGTCTTGGAAGTTTTGTTGTTAGTTCAGGAAAGTCAAGCTTTTACTTGTTGCCATTTGTCCTGAAGATTTAACCATCTTCACAGAAGGATCTACATTCTCTCATTTAGCCACCAAGAAGGACTAGAGGAAATATTGTGTCAAAACTGTGGAAACTGAAGACGATTAAATTATAGCATAATTTAATTTGAGTGGTCTCTACTCCAACTTTCTGTCCAAAGCAGAGTCAGCTATGCGATCAGACTAGATTGCTCAGGACTTTATCTTTCTGGGTCTTGAAAACCTCCAAGGATGGAGATTGCATAGACTCTTTGGGCAACCTGTTCTACTGTTGTCCTCATGGTGAAAAAGTTTCTCCTATAACCAGTCTAAACCTCTTTTATTCACCTTTGTGCTCAGTTTTGGTAATACAGCTTCAACATCTGTGTGAGCGTGTGTGTTTCTCCCTGAGGAGAAGCATGGTCCCCTCGATCTCTTCTGCTGTTTTGTTTAGTGGCTCCTGGCATAGGTATGGTCCATCAGGCTAATAGCTGGAGGGATCTGTAGTTTCCATGAAAATGTGGGGTCTTGTAGTCTTTATTCAAAGAGAGAGTAAGTACCGGGATTCAATGTTCACCCTAAACCTCTATTGCATGACTACACATCTGTAAGACTGACTCCAGATCCCATTCTGCAATTTGTTTTGTTTATTTGTTTGTTTTTTGATGATCTTTGATTGACTTAGTTGTCAGTTAAGGGTGTGCAGGACTGCGAGATTGTTTATCCTCAGTAGGAAACTTGTCTAGTTTAAGATGTTTGTGAGTCTTTTGACTTCTTTATTATACCTCTGGATATTTTGGGGCTCTTACAAAAATCCACTCGCCCTGCTCTCTTTGCATTTGCAAAGGCACAGAAGACTGTATAGAAACTAGTATTTCCCTGTCCTGGTCACTTCTCTTCTTTCCTTTGTAAAGAAAAATCAAAGGGGAGAAAACTGTAATCCTTTAGTTTTTAAGAACTGTCAGGTCAACCATACTTCCTGTCTCCTCCCCATAGTTTCTGCATAGGTAGAAACAAACTCACACTTGAAATTAGATCTAACAAAAGTCATTCATGTCTTTTGCCACACTTGCCGGTTTACTCATAAAGGATGAAATGCATCTTTGAATTGACAGCCAGCAAAGGTTTATGCCTCACTTGTGCCTTGCAAACAGGATTTAGGTGGGAACCAAAAAGTCCAGAGTGTAGCCTGCAAGTGGTGGATTTCATCCTGCTTGAGTAAATCAAGCAGAAATACAAATGAGATGATTGTTACTTGTCTCCCTGTTCCCCTGTCCTAGACTCATGTAAACTTTCTTAGAAATTCTGAATCATTTTCTTGAGGAAGTAGGCTATATTTTTGTTTGGAACGGAAGAGCAAAAATCGACTCAATTTTCCAGCTACATTTACTCTTACTTACATAGTAAGAACATTAGATTTTTGTTTATTTTCTCTGTGTACCTGGGTACTGCACAAAATGATACTGAAAAATAAGATTTGGATTCTGCTGTCTGTCCTTAGGCAATGATTCTGATGTCCGTCCTTAGGCAATGATTCTGCTGTCCGTCCTTAGGCAATGATTTACTTCACTTTGACATTCTGATTCTTGGAGTTACATTCAATAAACTGTACCGAATGACTAATAATGTGTTTGCGTAAGAGCTTGCCCAATATTATCCTGAGGGCAGCATTTCTTCTTATATATATTATTAAGAATGCAACAGGAAGAATACGCATAAAATGTTTTCTTCCTTTCACTTATTATGTGCATTTTTGTCAGCGTTTATCGAACAATATTCTTGAGGTGTATTAGTTTTCATTGGAGATAAAGAGCCATACCGAGATTCAGTTCAAACCTTTCCTGCCTACCAATACATAATGTGTAAGAAGTAATTCTTAGATTACTAAAGAGACTTTATAGCTTCCAAGACTGCTTCTCTGCATAAATTTTTTAACTGGAGGCAAGAACAAGTTCACACGAAATCAAAGGCTCTTTGACTGGATCATTGTAGTTTGTAATGAATGGTGGGAAATTCCATCACTTTATTAGTAAGAACAGTTGCTGTGGAATGTCTAACCTTTATTTTGATAAATAATGAAATCAAATTAAGAGCAACTTTGCTTTAGTAATGTATAGACACAAATTCCTTTTTTAATAAGCAACAAGAAGTAAAGGGAAATTTCTAATAATTTTGTCCTGTTTGTTGAAAAAAAAAAAAAAGGAAGGTAAATGCTTTCCGCAAAATAGGCATATCCAGTTCTCTTGATCCAGATAGTCCTTGGCTAACTTCCCATTTTGAGAAATACAGCTTCTAATTTGTTTAGATGTATATTAACAAGAATTTATGCATGAGCCCAATTTAAGCAAGTTTAGAAACAAATAACCCATCCAAATATTCAAATATATTATAATATAAACAGAAAAACGCTATGCAGTTTCAAGATATCAACGGTACGCTGTCTTGAAGGTGAGATTATGGATTTACTATAAGCACTATGAATACATCTATCAATTAATTACTATACATATACTGCTAACAATAGTAACAGAATTTTCTCCTTTAAGATCTCGAAACTTGCACAGTAGAAAACTTAAAAATTAATTGACAACAGAAGAAGAGCTATACACGAATATTAAGAAATCCTAGTTGCCTGAAAATCACCCAAATCACCTGTTTCAAATGTCAACATCAAATTTAAAAGGAATGAGATATATATTCAGTATTGCTTAGCAGACATTTTGCTTTTCAGTACCCATTTCATCATAAGACTTTATATTGGAATAACGGAAGCGTGTCCTTACATGATGTACTTTAACTTCTGCCATTGTTACAACAATGGTTGTTACAACAACAATTGGTTCACTGTGTCTGCTCTTTGTGCACCTCTTTCTTGTGTATCACACTGATTATTCATCTTTCTATATGTTCAAGTCTGATTGAATACATGTGTTACATATCCTAGTAGAAGAAACCTTTATTTTGACCTGGCTTACCACACTGACCTTTCTCATTGTTCTGTCATGAGAGTTTCATCTCCGGAATAATACATAAAGAAAGACAAGTTAAATTAAAATAAAGCTTGCAGAATAACCTAACTTACAGTCCCTGAAGAGTAAGGCTACTCTTCTGCTCCGAGAGGTTAGCTTTGGAGTACTTGCTGACTTCTTGCAAAGACTCTGCCTCCCGGCTGGACGAGAGTTCAGTTCCTCTCTACAACTCTGTGCGGAAAGACAGCCACGAAATATGATGAAAGTTGCATTGGTAGAACTGGGTCATGGTTTGCCTCCCTTCAACAAGTTTCAACTTGGAGCTGATTCTTCAAATTCCAATTTATTCAAAGCCCTAGAATTTCAATATTTATTTCCCATTGAGGAGAAAAAGCTCTAAGTCTGCCTAGACTCAGATGAATTATTTCTGATTACTGCCTAAAGAATCCTGTTTAGCTGAGGCAGCTCACCTGTAGAGTTCAGTGAAACAAAGACATAAAAGGAGAATAATGTTTTGCATTTTTATAAGCAATTTTAACTGCCCCCATTCTCAAGAAGCTGTTAGTAGTGACACAGATTGAATAGCACCAGAAGCAAGACTTTTAATAATTGGTAGCTGCAAAGATAAAGAATTCTTCAGAATAAAATTATATATAAGGTATAAATAAATTATTTATGTTATTTAGACTTCTTAATGGTCTGCTGTGGTTAGATTGAAGGCTGAAACCCAATTTTATTTTACACCTCTCAGTAGTTACTTATTCCTAATGCTGTGAATAAGGAAAAGAGAAGTCACCCTGTGTCTGGAAATAACCATTTGTAACGGATCTTTGGCTTCATGTAAGCAGATTAAGCAGATTGAACAGATTTTTTTTTTTTTTTTGCAGTGCACAAATATGATTCAAATTAGAATGATGAAGTCTGTATTGCAGCATAGCTGCAATTCTGTACTGATGCATATGCTATACAGCCCCACTATAAATATAGCAAAAATTCACTCCAAATGTTTCCCTTTTTTAAAAAGTTAGTATTTGTGAGATAGTGTCTTATGTCTTGGATCACATTTCTTCATCTACCATGAAATGTACTCTATGGATTCCACTTAAATATATCATTCTCTATGGTTATATGCACGTATATGTATTCAGATCACTTTCTGACACAAGAATACTCTTTTCAAACTGTGTAAAAGTAAACACTCAAAACTATAAAGCTACCTATATGAAAATATAATGGATTTTCTAAAGCTTCCCTTCTGCTTTCCTGAAAATCAGATCTACTCTGTGAATTTAGCAATGAAAAATCATAGGACACGATGGAACAAATTCACTCCTGCTGTGTAACTCCATTAAAGTTGATGCAGTTATAGTCAGCATAGATATGACCTAATGTTTATGTTGTTTTTATGCTAAATTTATAGAGCAGAGCTTTGATATTTTTCCTTGATTTTTTTTAAACTATGATGCTTTGTTCAAATGTCATTGTTGAAAGAAATGTCTATGTATGGATCAAATGACACAAACAATGAATTTAATTTCTGCTTTCCACTTCAGTGTGTACTGATGGACTTCAGTCATATAGACTGGATTAGGAAATGAAAGATAGACCTTCAAGTCATTTTGTGAGTTATTTTAGCCATAGCAGCATCTGAAGTTTGCTCAGATTGTTTCCAATATTGCCTTTTAAATTGGATTTCAATTTTCTGGTATATCTGAGTACACCTGTGCACACAGAAACAGGAGTCTTACATTTTCATTCTCTGAAAATTGAAGCAATGTCCTGTTAAAAATGTACTTTTCTGGCTCTAGTCATTGGGAATTACTTAGCAATACCTCGTGGGAGAAGGGAGGATGAGAATTTGTATATAAATATAACACTGAGTCCTGTATTCGTGCAGCTGTGCATTGCCGTAACAAATGACATGGAGAGACAAAAAGCCTGGCAACCAGTGCTGCCTAACAGGCTATTTGTGTCCAAGAGATGTATATCCTTCTGGCCTTTCTTTCTGTTAAGTACAAAACAAAAATTCTGTTCACATCCACAAGTGGGTATGATGTACTTCTGGGCAGAAATGAAAAGCTGAGGTTTTTCAGACTTCTTCCAGTTCTTCCCCCTGCTGCCCCACAAGGAAAGAGGGTTGTGAAAAGAAAGGCTGTGATAAGGATTCATCTTAGGAACTTCCCTTTTGGCAAGGCTCATTTTCTTAGAGAGTGCCTAGATTTCCCTGCCTTACCTCCTACCCACAGGGTGCAGAAAACATGTTCTTGTACGCAGGAATGCTTAGTTTCACAGTGAAAGCTGAAACTATAATGCTGCATTAGGGTGTATTTTGTTGCAACAAATCCTCCAGAGTCGCTCAAAACTTCTCTGCTTGCTGCGTCTTCATTTCTTCAGTATACAGACAGGCAGCAGTTCTGGCCATGCTCTTGGACATTTTTTGCTACATCTTGTTGGTTGATGTCCTTCAGTGAAGTACCTGCTGTAGGTAAATGTAGCGATGCAAGTCCCTTGCACTTGGAGCCTGCGTATGACTGAGGGAAGGATGATGGCAAGGAATTTAATCATTTTAACAAATCCTGCATAAACATTAAGTGGAGTCTTAATTGGACTCAGAATATGAGAACTACACAGAACTATCAATTTGATTACTGGCTGATCTCTTATCTTACCAAGACTACTCGCTTCCAGTTCTCACTCTGTTTATATGTAAGTTACAAATTGTCAAAATAAGAAAGAAAATCCTCATTTGAATTTCTGTGAACTTCGAAAATTATTCTGTGCATTCCTTCTTGCTATCTGATCAGTTTTAAGGTCTTACTACACAATACAATTTGTTGCTGAATTAGAAGTAGCTAGACTAACTTGGATGGATCTGTAACATTGTTAGATCAGTAAATACTTAATATATTGGAACAGGACTGACATTTTTGCTATCACACTGTGCCTAAGGTAGATCTTGTTATACAAGATAACATGGCTAATCTATCACATCCCGATCACATTGCTGCCACGAGTCAGAGTCAGAGTTAGAAGAAGTAAGAACATTTCAGTAGACAGTGGTGGAACTATCTGCTCTGCAAAGGCTCATCTTGATTTATGATGGTTTTGAAGTTAGCTGAGACCTAAAATGCATGTTTTGATGCCCATTCTGTTTTTCATTTTAATTGATGTAAGAGGGCTTGGTATTTCTGATATCTATATACATATGCAGTTCCCTATTGGATACTGTGAAATTGCTCTCCTTAATGCCTTTCTGTGGTAATGAATTCATAACTTAATTGCGGCTATGTGAAAATGTATTTTCTTTTTATCATTTTAATTTCTGTTCTTCCAGTTGTATTGAATGACTCCTGGTTCTTATGTTCTGAGACAAGGAGAACATAATCTCCCTTTCTGCCTTCTCTAGACCACTCACTGCCTACTTTTATCATGTCCCCATATTAACATTTCATTTCTAGCATGAGCAATACTAGTGAGAGTTAAGTAAAATTACTGGCCAGCCTAGAGCATACTAGGTTAAGTTTACTGCTGACGTAGTATTATAGTAACACTTCTGTGCTAGGAATATTAAACACATTGAAAGATACTTTAGGATGACAGGTGCCAAAATAATGACATTATCTATTTTACAGTATCATATATGGGATTTAGCTATTTTAGTGTGTTTTACAAATAAGTGCTTTTGTTTCCCAAACTACTAGCTTTCTAAAGGAATGCTAAGGATAAGTCCATGGTAATGAAGGTCTTAATTTAATAGCTGGATGCAGAATACGAACTACTATATATCTGATTCCTCCAACAACAAATTGAGATGAAAGAAATAATAGCATATAATTAATACTTCAGTGACATAGCCTTCTGTTAGGAAAGTGATTCGGAGAGCCAGCTGGGGCTTATGTTTAAAGGAAGCCGTGAATACCATTTGGCTGAAACTTTTGGAAATAACTTGTTTACAGTAGCCAGGATGAAGAAGATGACTATGTGCCATGGAAGAATTAAAGGTAAAAATATTTTTGTTACTACTGGAATATTCCACTAATATCAAATCATCTTGTGATGTTTTGTACTCCTGAGGTGGGCTGCGAAGGGAGAATGACTTTGCCCCTCTAGCCTAAAGAGGAGGTTTGCAAAATCTCATCAGAACAGAAGGGCGTCAGGAGTCAGACTGGGACAGAACCAGCGTCCACCTAGCCTAAATTCTGTCTCTGACAGTGGCTGAAAGCAGATCGGATTTGTAGGGAAAAGTATAAAAATATATCAAGAATATCATATTAATTCCCACGTGCACAGTCCCAGCTTTGATGATTTGCGTCTTTGGGACTTCCTGGCCCCTGGTGATGTCCATGATAGATTCTGCTTCCATGAATTTGCCTAATTGAGTGTACATAAATTATCAAAACCCACAATGACCTGAAGGAAAGAGGCCCACAGCTGAACAATCGGGCATGCAAAGAAATAGCCCATTTAGTTCTGACAGTTTTGATGTTATCGTTGTTAGCTTTCCACCTGTTAGTTTCTCTTGGTGCATCTCAATTCAGATTCAACTGAACAGTGTTATCTGGCCAGATTCCTATATCGGCACTGACATTATGGAAGATTCAGGACTTAATAGTAGAAACTTTGAATTGATTGTAATATATGGTGAAAGAGCAGCTGAGTTCTGGAGAACGTACAGAGAATTGGAGAATGACTTGAGGAGGGATTTCAGGCTGTATCTGTCTCTGCCAACTACAGGGCAAGCCATGAGAAACCAGCTCTCCAAGGTGAAAGTAGACTTGGTGTATACTGTCCATGGTGTACTAATAAACCCAGGAGCTGATGTGTTTGTACTGACCGGAACCTTTTTATGTGTGTGGTTTCATTCTTACATAGGAAGAGTTCCAGTAGTCAAGTCTTTAAGAGAGAAGTTAATGGGCTCCGAATAGCTGGATCAAAGCGTATGAGATCTATCAGGATAAGAACTGTCTTCTGGACAGTTGCAACTTTTAAACCATCTTTCGGTTATTTGCAGTTGGGCCTGATTCAGATCATTTATGTTTGTAATCTGTTTTATGTCACCATCTAAAAATGGGCATCCAGTTCTGATTGTTCAGCCCAAATCAGGTGATCAGTCTTTAAGGCCAATGATATTGAATGAAAAAACAGGTGCTCCAGAAGTGTAGTCAGAGGATCCAGTTCAGACGGCTGCTTCCTTAGTGTTATGTCTCTTTTGCATGCTCAGTGTCCCTGAGGAGGAGACACTCAGCATGCAGCAAATAAAATGATTAGGTATAGGGCTAGGACATAATAAACAATTGTTGTCTCAGATTTCAGAACACCCATTCATTTTGTCACGAAACCAGACGGTGGTAGTACAATGATAAAAAGTTGGAACATTTGGGAAGTGAAGGATCTGGAGTTTAGTCTTACCTTTTTCCTTTTTTTCTACAGGAGCTTGAACTTTATGTCTTATCTCCCAAAACCTTCTCTAAACATGAGATTAAATCATGCTCTGGGATGCTTCCATCATTCCTACTGAATCTGGGCTATTATATAGAAGAGATTATAAAATTTGGATGACAGAAAACATAAACCTTACTCTGTACTGAAAAATGAAATAGTTGAGCAAGTCTAGGCTCTAACCCTGTTTCTAAAGCTGTTTATGTATCTTACTCAGTTACTGTTAAATTGAAATTACACAAACAGCCTCTGAGAGTAGAGACCAAAATCCAGCTCCATCTTGGCAGAAGAACAGTTTCCTTCAATGACCTTCAAAGTTATGTTTTAGAGGAAGGATTTGAGACACTTTGAGTATCACCATTCAGTTCCACAGTTTCTGGGTGGTACAGCCATCCTTTCTGTAATGACATTGCTGTAACTGTTGACTTTAAAAAGAATTATATTTTATTGTCCTTCAAATTAATAAGCATTCTGCAATATAGCATTAATTCAGAAATCTGACCTTCCAATACTTTTTCTTTCTGCATCCTAGCTGTTGGACTTATTTTGTTGCATCAGAACTCAAGTATAGAACTTCAATCCCTCTTAAAAACGAAATCTCTTTTTTATCATTGCTTGAAAAGATTATTAGGGAACTTTTAGGATCCACATGTAGACATAAAAACATTTTTTATGTATGATGTTCTGTGTTGTGGCACGCAGTTCCTATCCTTTAGGCATAAGTTAGATTTCTAGAGTAATAAGCTCCCATCCTATAATTTGGCTGTTCAGCCTTTTTATATTTCTACAGCTGATAAATAAACTGTGAACTCTACTAATGGTTTGATTGCATGGGTGAATGTAAGTTGATAGCCTAGCAAGAGCACAACTGAACGTAGTAGGTCAAGTTTCAAGTTTTCTGGATCAAGATATTTTGTTTGGAATCGATAACACTAATATTTAAAATATAGTGACCCATTTTAACAGCAAATAAATGACGGTCAAAGAGTAATAACTACATTTTTAACACATAATAAATATAGCTTACAAAAAAAAAAAAACATTGCTAGAGGAAATTGCTGAGCCCTAGCTGACTGGGAGATGTTTTAGGATAGTTAAGCATTCTGTCCTGACTAATCAGAAGTACAGTATCAAGTAAGCAGTTGTATATGTATCTTGAAATTGGTGAAACTATTTAGAAATATTGTGAGGAGAGGCAGCTTCAAAAGAAATGGAGAAATGGGTCTTTAAAAGATTTTAGAAATAACTACAGCCACACAAACAATGAAACTTTATTTCCCTGACCAAATCTGTACTGTTCAAATTCCCAATAGTTTTTCTGGGCTCCAGTAATCCCATAAATATGTTAATTAGGGAACTATTGACTGTCTCTGCTCTTTTTGGTTCTCAGCTGGTCCAGAGCCTGCTTTTAGGACAAACAAATCTTTAGCTGTGATAGGCTTATGTAACATGCAGTTGCCCAGCATATTTTCTTTCCAAAGAAATGTGCATATTAAAAATGTGTTAAGAATCAGCAAAGATCTTCATTTTGTTTAAGTCAGTGGGCAAGAATCTGGTAAAAAGTCTGGCAATACAATTGTAAACTCTTCCGGCTTGTCTTTTGAGATTCAGTGTTTTAATTATATTTTTACTGGGAAAAAGATATCAATATAGTTGAAATATCAAAATACCTGAAGTATCTACTGCTTTCTGATCAGTCCTCTATTGCCTCTGTTCCTGACCAGGCTTATTCAGTCAGCTTGACACCTGGGAAGATCTGTAAATCCTCAGCAGACACAGATAAATGTCTGCTCTGCTAAGTCAGTTAACTGAATCACGGCGTTCTGTGACAGTCCTGCTGTGCTCTGTATGTCCCCTCTTCTCTTTACAGATGCCTGAGGTCCAGATTTGGATGTTTTGGGCTAGATTGCTTTGGGACCTGTGGCTCCCTAAACAGGCAAAACAAGAAGTAGACATTTATAGACAATATTCTAACACAAACTTTTGAGGTAGGCAGTGATGCATTGCCTTCTGCAGATGTTCATTCATCTCCAGTGAGTACAACACACAGAGTGACTAGTTTAAACTTAAAGGACTGATTATTAGAAGTCTAAGTTAGAGGAGATAAATATCATTTATGTGATCAAATGTAAGGAGGTCATCTAAGTTATCTCTGTGATCAATAGAGTTGATGATTGGTAGCAGTCAAGACTGAAAGAAAAAATTACGCCTTCATAAATTCTGTTCTGGCATGACTAGGTGGCTACCAGCATGAGAGTTGAGAGCATGGGGAATTAAGTGTTGACATCAGTCCTTTCTATATCTCATATATAAAATACATTTGTTAGCTACACATAACATGTATGTTCTTATAGGAACTATAGTTGCAAAATTGTTTTGTTACAGCCATCAAAACAAATTTTCTTCCCACAGAGAGAATCACATGAATATTTTACACTTGTGTTATTATAGAAAAAAAGCTGGAAAATCCTTAGAACGCAAAAGAAATTCTAGATACAAAAGGTCAGTCACCACAGAAGATCACCACATGGAGATCCTATAGCTCCTACCAGACTAGATGGCCTTGATAGGGAAATAAGGAGAAAAAAGAACATGTGAGCTTCAGACACTGGATAAAATATGAGAAATATTGATAGGTACATAGAGCACAGCTAGGAAAAAGGAGAAACAGCAGAGAGGACACATATAGGACAGGGGTCATCTTAGGAGAGTTATTCCACATTTTTATTCCTTTCTGACCCTCCCCATCATGTCCAGATGGAAGCTGAAAGGCAGAACATTTCAGTAATTAAGACCTTGGACTAGCGAGATCTTCCTCTAACTCCTGCTCTTCTGTAGCCTCTCTGGTTAACTCAGGGAAGAGTCACTGCCTGGATTCTTCCCATTAGGCACTTTTTGGCCTGAAGTTAAAAGCTTAGTCTAATCTTCCTAAAGGAAGGTTAAGCTATCATGGAGAAAAAAAGGCACCTCCATAGGGTTACTGAGATACAAATAGGCTGAACTAACCTATGAAATTCCTCTCTCTCTGCACTATCAAGAAATCCTTGGGCCCTGAGGTTCCTATTTTCATCACCCCAGATAAATGCCTCAAAGAAGGTGTAATGAATTTGGGCTTTGGAGGCTTCTTTTGGGTGTCTATACCTCTGGGAATGAGTATTTCAATGAATGAATACAAAAACAGTTGTGAAGTTCTTAGTTATGTTATCATTTATGTTAACCATATAATGACCCAAGATATTATCATAAGGTGTCATACAGTGACCAACACAGAGTGTCTGATCTCAGCTGGATCACCAGGCAACAAATATAATAAGTTTTCTGAGATTTCTTTCCATTACAGTTACTAAATTTTCTCCACCACACACAGAGACGTTTTTATTCGACCTTACACTGGAGGCCAACCTGCGTCTGAATATTTTGGCCTGTTGAACAGCCAGCATCTGTAGTCTTCTGGGCCTTGAATAACCTTGAAGACCACGAATGTTTTTAGCTGGATTAGGCCCAAAATTTCTTCTTCCAGTTTTTAAGGTTTTCTGCCAAAATGTCTACTTTGTTTATGCACCAGTATCATCAATGAGATTGGCATGGCCCTGGGAATGTGTTACTTCACTAACACAGAAGATTTAATAGAGGGGAGATGAAACATACCTTGTATACTTCTGCAAAGCCTAGATATTAAGAGTCTGATTTTACTTCTATTTACACAATTGCAAATTGGGAACAATTCCACTAAAGTCAACAGTTATAGAGGATATAAGTGGTGTTAAGTGAGATCAGAACCAGGCTTTTAACTTCCTCTGGTCTTTCATAGTCTCATTATACCTTTAACATACCGCTTTAGGGTTATAAAGCCATAAGAGTTCTATTAGAGTAAAGTGTCGTCCTGTCAGCATCACATCTGGCAGAACATTTTTGAAATCTGCTGGGGTTAAAAGCACTACAAAAGTTCCTTATTACTTAGAGATGCCTACTCCTAATTACTATTTTTTTAACTCTGTCTTTTCACTTCGAGAGTCTGTAAGCACTCTAGATAGAACCGGTTTTATTATTAAGTGTGGAGCCGCTCCTCTTCCTTCTATTCTGCACATCTCGGTAGGTGTAAAAAGAAATATCTTTAAAACAGGTCTTAAGAAAAACAGAAAAGTTGGCAGGGAATTTGAAAATAGTTCATATCCCTACCATTATTTTACCTGTTTTTAAAATCTAGACTTCAAATTGTTCATGTCCTACTGGCAACCTGATTTTGGATGAGGAAATAGAAGAATATGAGATGACACAGTCATCTAGCCTTGGTAGAAGTTAATGAGAAGGCTGGCACTGCTTTTGAAGGCAGCTGATCAGATCTTCTTGATAAATGATTCATTTGAGCAGGTCTAGAATTTAAACAAGGGTCTTCTTTGCCATGAAATTATCTTACTTACTGAGATAATGAGAAATGTCTTGGCTTGTCAAAGTTGATAGATACACTCCAAGGAGTCTAAATTCTGGCTATATCCTGTACTGAATGCCCTAAGACTTGTTTCAGAGGGGTATCACAGTATGAGCCAGCCAGAGTTTGTGTGTGAAGTAAGTACCTGCCTCTGCCGGTATCTGCCTCTTTATATGGCCTATTTGCTTTCTTCACTGGCATTCCACCAGTATGCTAATCCATATCTCTCAGCCCTGTTGCATATCTGACAATAGCTATAACTCCTTATTTCGTTCTTTTTCTCTTTAGTTAGTCCTTACTCTGTCAGCCTTATGGTCCTGAAATGAAGCTATCATCTGGTTAAAAAAACATACTCTCTTTAGTCGAACAATGGACTCTATACTGGCTGTAGCAGGAATGCGGTTTAAAACCATCTTACCTAACTGGGAAGAGGACAATATAGAACTGCAGTACAGAGACAGGACAAATGCCTCAAATAAAAAATACACGCCAGAAGTCTGGAAACATCTCTAACTACTTGGCCCCACTATACAGAAATCACAGCAGTACTTCAGGTCCCAGTCCCATTCCCTCCTTCTTCAGAAGCACTGAGTAAAAGGAGGTAAAGGAAGGTCAATACCTTATTGATCTCCTTTTAGAACAAGTAAGAGAGTGAGAGCTTATTCCGTCCTTAAGCTTATCCCATCCTTATGTTTAGCCCATCCTCTCACTCCCCTTAGCTGCCTTTGGGGAAGGTCAGCTTGTAGCAAATTCAAGAGTTTTTTTCCCTGATATTCTTTCAGGTGTTTAATAAAAAGTGTGTGTTTTTTTTTTTAAATAGTTGTTATTTTCCATTTACATTCAATTACTAGTAAGGAAATGGGAAGCTGCAGCTGTGTCAAAAGGTTTCGTTTAAATATTAAGAAAAGCCAGCAACCATCTACATCAGCCAATAAAATAGCACCCCTTGCATGCACTCTAGCATGTACTGAGACTTACAGTTAAATAGATATTTAATTCAAAAAGTAAATCAACCTTATCCAATGCCATTCATAACATTAATCAGGCTCTAAATACCCCATGTAGATTAGCATTCTTCTTAAATCAGAATTAAAATAAATAGCAAAACAAGCATTTTAAATCTCTAGTACATATCGGTGCAAGGTGTTCCATGGCAGTTCACCATCCGTAAAAAAAGCAGTTAGGCATGTAAGCTACATCATTAAAGGCCCAACGTGGCAAGGCTATAAGCACATATGCCATTTTAAATCTGCTTTCTGTATTCTCTGAATAGGCATCTCCCAGCAGGGCAAGTTAAATGAGGACTGATTGGTGTCTAAAGACCATTCCACATGAATGTATCTTTTATGTGTCACTTGTTATAAAAAGATGTAAATGGTCTGAGATCTTCCAGAAGTGTAACTGCATTGTCACTGTGATCCTGGGTTTCCATACAACTTCTTAATCCGTGGCAGAAAGTAATGCATAGCTTCTCCCAAAATCATAGCTGTCACCCTGTTGACATCCTTATTACTGGAAGAGAACAAGATTGCATCATTTTAGAATTTAGGTGCTATGTCTTGGTGTATTTCTTGCTTATAAGCCTCTGCTTGTGATCCAAAAATCCTTCAGATGAAAGGAACACAACTTCTTACAATCCGCATGTGTGTGTCATCTTCAGCATGATGGGGGTTATATATGCCACACAAGTGGTATTCATTGACTGCCTCCCATCAATGATGCTTCGGACCAGCCTGTCCTAAAGAAGAGACTGTGTAGCACAGCCCACTAGGCTCCATGTGGTGCCCTTATGGACCAGAGATAAACTTATTATTTTGTGCAGTGCTTTTCAGTTTGGTGCATCTGCAAAAACATGAATATGATGTTGCAGAGCAGTGTTTTTTATAGCATGAAACTGAAGGTATGAGTTACATGCTTGGGTGTTTGTGGGTACAAACCCTGCTGCGATGCTATTGGAGGACTGTGCATATGTGACCCAGTCTCAGCTATACTATTTTTCGAGACTGAGATTAGCTATGTAAGAGTTTGAAGTCAGTATAATTTTTCCACTGAACTCAATGGACAAAACATTATTGTCTTTTAGAAGAGAATTTTCTCATTTCATAATAGATGGCTCTAAATATTTGACCTGTGTTCAGAGAAGAGAGTTGTTCTTTGGAAGAAGAGGATACCAGTCTTCTAGACCTGTATATTTTTAAGTATCTTTACAAATATCTAGTTGCATAGATGAGCACCTTTAAAAAATAATTTCAAAAACTGTATAAAAATTACTGTATATTTAACATTAAATATCACTGCTTTTGCCATTGTAAGTTAGATCCTCATCATCCATTATTTATATTCACTTCCCTCTGTTTTTTCTTTAGCAAGAACAAACAGAAAAATCACTGATAGCGTGCCTGTAGCACTCACACGAGAGAACCGTTGATGTTCTGTTGACAAAATTTGCATCTTTCTCTTGGCTGTAGATTGACAACAGGACTTATGACTCATACCTTATTTTAGTAGCAAGAAATTAAATACAAAGGTCCTATTTGTTAAATGGCACAATTGCCTTGATCTTTGTGAGGTGACATGGTGCCTACTGAACTCTACAACAGCCTCTGTGAAGGCTAACAGCAGCCAGTAGTATTTAGATGAAGTATTTAGGGAAAAGAGAATTCTTTCCTTTCATGGCCTCAGATATACACCTAATCGTAAATGAGGCAGAAAACCCTCTGCTGAGGGTGCCAAAAGAAGCAAGCTGTAAAATCTTACACAGGGTATAATTTTTTTCCCTTGGTCTGGCTGGATAATGGCATAATGATATAATACAATTTCAGATATAGTATCAACAGGATAGTTCATTCTGAGGAATACATTCCTCCTGACAATTCAGGTTTCTCTTCCATAAAAGAGCTTTGAAAATAAAAATATCTTGTCTGAGAGAACCAAAATCTAATCACAATTACTCCGAGTCACTTTGTCCTGACGAAAAGCTCTAATTGTCTTAGTCAAAAAACTAATTTACACTATCAATCTGGAAGTACCATTTTTACTGAGAAACTGGTCTTTAAATACTATTTCTTTACTAGTCTGGGAAAAACATGGATGTGCAACTAAAGCACAGAGGTAGTGCTCAATACACAAACCTGGAGCAAATCGTGCTGTGACAGCCATGAATAAATGAACAAGCTAAGTAATAAGGTTAAATATTGCCAAGTTTATCTGTCTTCCTTTCCAGAGTACACTTGCCAATGCTGAGACAGAGCTAGATCACATTTAGAGGCTCTGTTATGTTCATAGCATAAATTTAGACAGGTAACTCCATTCAGGTCATACTGTGCTTTCACAGACTAAAACGTATCTTATTGTACAGAGCCAAGGCCTTCCTTAGGTAAGTAATCAGCTGTAGGCGGTCTTCCTCCTAAGCAGAAGTATTCAAATGTTTGATTAGCTCTTGAACAGAGTAGTACAAATGTAAAAACTGTTCCATTTTCAGTGATTTGAAAAAAAAAAAAAGGTGAGGAATAAGAAAATACTGTAATACAAAAATATTCTACTTTATTTTTTATCTTCTATGTTTATCCTATGAATGCTGGAAGTGGGAAAACTGAACGCTTCATAATAGTTCAGTGAACTCATGAAAATTTCAATCAATTAATTTCGATTAATGTTTAATTCATTTAAAAATATTCCAAAAGTGAATTTCACTTTTATTACCCTGATTGAAATATTAGCCCTTTAAAAACCATTTTAAAATTCATTTTTGTATTGATGAAGTGAGAATTCTTCCGGCTCTTACTTTATCCTGCTTATTTTTAAATGTTTATATAAATATTTAGAATTTAGGAATATAATGAAGCACGCCTAACTTCAGGCGAACATTTATCCTAGCAGAGAAATGTCTTCTTAATGCTACAATGGTTATTCTGCTCTTATACAACTTGACTTACATCACAATTGTAATGCAGTTGTGAGGATTAATAAATAATAATTATAGCCGGGGTTGTAGACGACAAAAATACTTTTATCACATTTCCTCAACCATCATAGATGTTTTTATTCAACAGTATAGACTGAATTGGATTTTATTTAATTCTTTAAGTATTTAGACACTTTAAAAAGTTTTTTTTTTATGTATTTATGATGTCACAGACCAAGGTCTTTTGAGGTTGGATTAGAAAAAAAGCACTGGGCAGAGTGGAATACAGTGCAGTACTCTTCCACTCTGAAGTAGTTCTTTTCAGAAAATACAGAATATCTGTTTATCAGGAGAAAAATACAGGCTATTATATTAAATGTATATAAAATGGCAGTGAAAGAGAGAGAAAGACTGTAAGGTTTGTATCAAAAGTAACCTTATAATGAGGCTACATGGGTGGGTTCATTGTACTTATTCCAACTGTTATTTGCATAATCTAAAATGTTTTTTAGCATAATCTTAAATGCTTGATGAAGCTAAAGTGTCTCTGTAGCCCGTCATAACAGCAATATCAACACTGAAGGCACAAATTTTTTTCAGACTAATTCCTGGCAAAACTTTCAATAAAATGAGAAATGATTGAAATGCATTTTAAATGTCTGTTACTCGATATCCTGGAATTATGGTGGAAGAATGTAAAACTTGAAAAAGTCTTACTCTGAAATGTGCTTTATTTGTCTAACTACTTAGAAGTATAATTTTCCAAACACATTTTCTTTCCAAGCAGGTAATTTTTCCCCCTCCTTCAAGAGTAAATTTGATTTTCTGTTATTTTGCTTGGAGGTTTCATTAATACTGAACCATGTTTAAGTTCCTGTTATACTGGGGAGGGAAAACAACCTTCAGAAGGAGTTTGTTGCGGGTTGTTTATAGAAATATTTTTTCTGTAATTTTTGTAGAACTTATTTACTACTTCCCTCAAAGTAATTAGGATGCCAGGCAAACTTTCCATGTGAATCGGTAACTATACTCCTTGATTATGCCCTGATGTTTTCCCTGCATAAATATGATCTGCAGTAGGACTTTGCCTACATCAAAAGCAGCAGTCCACTGTAGAGAAATCAGGTTACTAAGTCTGGATGACTTTTGATAGGGCTTGATCAAAGGGCCAAAAGCTATCAGCTCAGACAGGCACCTCTTTTCCTTTTGTTTGAGTCCGGAAATGAGAGAGCTGATAGCTGCCTTTTGGTCCTAATCCGCACCACTCTGTCTGACAGGAGATGAAAGGTGCACCAATTACTGCTGGTAATAGCTGACTACTATATGCATTCATTACTGCGGTTATCATTACAAATTATATGGCTTTCTTTACCTGCAACTTAGGGAAATATTTCACTGCAGCAAAATTTCTATTAGCGTTACTTCTTAGTCGTTTTTGTACAGTGGGAAGAGCCTAAAGTAGAATTGCTTTCAAATAGAAATTCAGCATTATACAATTGCATGAGAGAGTCCAAGAACTCACACAATGTTAGCAGCTGGAAATGAGTTTTAGTACATAAAATGAGAAATAATAGTATTTATGTAAAACTGATATCCACCTTCTGCTTGAAAAACTCCCTATGGCTATTGAAACTATGAGTATATGTCTCCCAAATACAAATCTGCATACATGTGAAGACAACACGAAAATGGAAATATAATATATCAGTAACCATGAATTATAGGCCTATAATTATATCAAGTTTTTCTGGAGGCAGGAAATCACAAGCTTTTTCATTTCTACCACATTAACATAAGACACAAACCTTTTAATAGTAACATGAGTGCAGTAATGCATAATGAAAAATGGCAAAAATTGAACGGAAAGACTGAGATTCAAGAGAGCACTCCAGCAGTTTTCCAGTCTATTAGGGTGAATCTGTCAGTTTTCACACTCACAACCTGTTCGTACAACAAATGAATAATGGAGATTCTACTCTTAATATATCAGGGAGATAGGGTACTGACAAGAGGTGAAAGGAGTATACGGAGGAGGAAAACAGGCTGGTATTTCTGCAAATATAGACGTAACAGCAAAAGAGGCACAAAACAACTTGGAAATGTTTCAGTTACCCATGATTCAATAAATAATTAAATGCGTACTGTTCTTTCTGAAACAGGGTTCCAAAGCAAAGCCATTTCTGGCCTCAGAACTCAAACTTATGGATACATGTGTATCTATACATATACATATATACATACAGATCCACACATATATGTGCATGTGTGTGTGTATATACATACATACACACACACACATACACATACACACACACACACACATATATATATATGTGTCTACTATGGTATGCTTTTCATTCAACCATACCATTAAGCCATTCGGAAACAGAGGCTGGTGCAGAATGCCACACAGTCTGCTGCGGAGATCCTGGAGCACTGGTTCTGCATATTCTCTGGGAGGAACTCAGGGAGGAACTTACTGAATTGGTGAATCTAACCCTTAAATTTCAGGATCTTGTTCCTACAAGGAATTCAAGTTATTGCCTTCAGCAAAGGTATTTGTCCTTGAGTACTTTATTCAAAATTGGTAGAGGCTCTGGAGTAGCTTTCTATCTGCAGAGGCCACGTTGTAATCCTATCCAGAACTAGAAGATCCTGACATTTTGAAAGATATGAAGTAAAATTTGGAGAAGATTTATTATTGTGAAGTTTGTTGGTAACAAATAGAAGGAAATCTGCTTTGACAGAGAATTGACTATGAAATCAATTTTACCTGGAAGGCTCCAAGGACTGTTAATAAAGGAAATGATAGAAATGAATATGGAATTGTTCTGTGAATACAGAGCTGGCATGAATGAAAGATGTCCACATAAGAATGTCCACAGCTCCCTCTGCTCCTGCACACAAAGGCACAGAGCTTCATTTGTTTTATTATGGCTCTTCATGAATAAGGGAGTGTCTATCTGTGAAGTGTGTGATCCTCTTGGACACGCTCCCAGGAAGAGCACTCATCTTATATTTAATAGTTAGAAATTGGCTTAAACCTGTATTTGGCACCTGACAGATGGAATTTAGTGATAATTTCATTTTATTGTACTATCTTTCTCTTTTGGGAACAGAATTCTGCAAATCTTTACTTTTTTCAGTAGTCAATACGACTTCTCACAGAGGAAAAAGTTTGTGAGCTCGAACACGGACTTGAAGATCTGTGTGTATTTTGTGGGTTTTGTGAGGCTCACTAGGGGAAAACTGAAGTTCAAAGACCTTGATTGCTCTCCCTTGTTAGTGCTAATGTCCAGTTGCTTCTGTACTAGGATATCAAACTTTTCCTTTTTTTTTTTTTTTTTTTTTAAACATGAATTATAAAGAGAGAAAGTAAGGGAGGTTTTTTTGGTCTGTCTTTTTTTCTTTATATTGCAACTTTCGTTGGTGTGCCTGCTAACTTTAAAATAAGAAAGCTGTTTTTAGAGGAAAAGGAAAAGAGGAAAAAGGTAAATTTGTAAACTGCAGTAGTAATCATGACTAGTACTAGCTAATTCTCAGGCCTTTTCAGATTAATAGTTAATATTAGAGTGATTTTATACCTGTTAATAGCTGTCACATGATTTTTTATATCCAGAATTTTGCTACATTTTTAGCAACAGGAAATCTCTTTTTAATTTTGTCATTGAAATCAGTAAGAATTGTGCTACATTCACCTCAGTGGTGTAAAAAAGATCAATACTTTAACCACTGCTACATCAAGGGTTTATACCAGATTGAAAAAGAAATGCTGACTTCATGGCTGTAGCAATTGCAAGATGAGTTATAAAGCTTGTGTGATAGAAATGACTTTAGCCAAGAACCATATTTAATTTTGTTACTGTACTGAGCAGGAGCAATTTGTTTAATGGGGCAATGGTCAGTGATGAGGACTCTGAGGTACTGCAATACACACTAAAAAAGCAGCATTAATTATTATCCAGGTTGAAGTAAGTAAATAGCCAATTAAATGTTTAGGTTGTCCACCAAATCAGAATCACAGAATCACAGAATTGTTTAGGTTGGAAGGGACCTCTGGAGATCATCTAGTCCAACCTCCCTGCTCAAGCAGGGGCCTCTACAGCACATTGCCCAGGATCACATCCAGGCGGGTTTTGAATGTCTGCAGCGAAGCAGACTCCACTACCTCTCTGGGCAACCTGCTCCAATGCTCTGTCACCCTCACTGTGAAGAAGTTTTTTCTCAGGTTCAGATGGAACTGCCTGTGCTTCAGTTTCTGCCCATTGCCTCTTGTCCTGATGCTGGGCACCACTCAAAAGAGTCGGGCCCCATCCTCTTGACACCCTCCCTTTTCGGGTACTTATACACATTGATCAGATCCCCCCTCAGTCTTCTCTTCTCCAGGCTCAACAGGCCCAGCTCTTGCAGCCTTTCTTCACAGGAGAGATGCTCCAGTCCCCTCATCCTCTCTGGAGCCCTCCGCTGGACTCTCTGCAGTAGCGCCGTGTCTCTCTTGTACTGGAGAGCCCAGAACTGGACACAGTACTCCAGACGAGGCCTCCCCAGGGCTGAGGAGAGGGGCAGGATCACCTCCCTCCACCTGCTGGCAACACTCTGCCTAATCCAACCCCAAGAGACCAGTGGCCTTCTTGGCCACAAGGGCACACTGCTGGCTCATGCTTCCACCAGCACTCCCAGGTCCTTCTCTGCAGAGCTGCTCTCCAGCAGGTCAACACCCAGCCTGTACTGCTGCATGGGATTATTCCTGCCTAGGTGCAGGACCTTGCACTTGCCTTTGTTGAACTTCAGCAGGTTCCTCTCTGCCCACCTCTCCAGCCTGTCCAGGTCCCTCTGAATGGCAGCACAGCCTTCTGGTGTGTCAGCCACTCCCCCCAGTTTAGTCTCATCAGCAAACTTGCTGAGGGTGCACTCTGTCCCTTCCTCCAGGTCATGGATGGATGCATTGAACAAGACTGGACCCAGGACTGACCCCTGGGGGACACTGCTAGCTACAGGCCTCCCACTAGACTCTGCGCCATTCACCACAACCCTCTGAGCTCGGCCATCCAGCCAGTTCTCAATCCACCTCACCGTCCACTCATGTAGCCCACACTTCCTGAGCTTACCTAGGAGGATGGGATGGGAGACAGTGTCCAAAGCCTTGCTGAAGTCCAGGGAGACAACATCCACTGCTCTGCCCTCATCTACCCAGCCAGTCTTTCCGTCATAGAAGGCCATCAAATTGGTCCAGCATGATTTCCCTTTGGTGAATCCATGCTGACTACTCCTGACCACCTTCTTGTCCTCCAGAACTGGAAAGCAAAGACTTATTTTCCCTACCTTTTGTCCATTTAAACCAAAAGGTTGAAATACTGTTTCTGTTGAGAATAATGGGTGTTATTTGCAATACAATAATTCTTATTCCTCTTACTTTCTTTTCATTAGAATAACTGCAGTTTACATTTCGGATAACACTACAAAATGTTAGCATTTTAAAAGAAATGTTTCAAATTAGTTCCATGCAAAGTTCTAGCTAAAGTGCTGAGTTCAGTGAAGTAAATTGGATTTCTGACCACAATCCTCATCATGTGACTATCATGTGTACTAAGTGTGTGTGGCACTGTTCTTCTCATGAATTTTGAAGAAGCTTTGTGAGCATATGGTCTTAGTCTGAAAAGAACAAACTTTCCTTTTACTAAATTTGTAACAACAAACCTTACTAAATAAGTATTTAAACGGTACTTTTTATACAGTGAGACTAGGATTTTCAAGGTCTTGCAGGTACAGTATAGTTTTCCTAACTGTTTACCATAACTATCTGCTTATCCTTCTTTATTTCAGCTTTTCACCTCATATTGTTTTAATGTGGAACTCATAATTCACTACAGCTGCAGAAATCTCAGATAAATGGTTCACTGATGTTGTCCATGAGAAATTTCACACACTCTAGAGCATTTTGAATGGGAAAGTGTCTATCAATAGTAATAATTAATGCATTATGGTCTACTGCCTAACAGTTTCTGAGAACATACTATTATCGCCTATGAGTTATTATTGATCTTTTATTTTCCAGTTTAACAATTCCGATATAAGTTATTTCCATTTCAGGTCATTAACAAACAAATACACACACACACATACGTATATACATACACATATATATAAAATTGGGACTCCAGATCAGGATCATTCAGATTAAATTGTCTATAGCTTCAGAATAGTTAACTGACCTTTTTCAAGACGCTAACAGTCTCAAGGTAGACCTCAGTGAAATTTTTCAGTTCTAAAACAAGTTGGCTTCATTATCAGTCTTATAGCATTCACCATGTCAAGATCAGTGAAAGTGGAAAAAAAGCTTGGGGAGGGATTTACTATGAAGAGAAATCCCACTTCTGTATAGCTGTTTCAAAGGGTTGTTGTTCATTGATGCCCTCTCTGCCATTATTTTTCATTAGCAAATTTGATGCAACTTTGTCTGCTGTAGGAAAGAGCGCAGGTTATTGAGCATGCAGAGAGGTCAGTACAACTTGCTGAGAACCTTTTGTGGGTCTGGTGACAGCATAAATCCATACCAAATTGCACCTCAACTTTTTTCTTATAAGGGGATATGACTGCAAAGAGCTGTTTGTGTCTTCTCAGTAAAATAATTCCTCAGTGGATCACTGCAGGAGAGCTAGCGTACATTGAGGAAATTTTCAGGTCATTCACAATGCACATTTTGGGGGTGAAGTTTTTAACACAGACGACAGGACAAAAAACACCAAATAGCCCTCAAAATCCTCATTGCTGGACATTCAGTTTGCATTCTAATGCAGATGTTATTGAGACGCTTGAGAAAATATTCTAGTAAACAATCCTGGAATTGACTGAATAATTCTACCAAAGAAGTGTCAAGATAGATTAACTAATTCCATAACAACTTTTTTCCCTTATGAATAAAAGATAGACTAACAGATTAACACCTACAAGTAAGTGCTAAGTAACTGTGACAAATGCAATGTCTGCAACAACAAGGTCTGCAGTCCATCATGATATCATCATACTACACTCTAAGTCTCTGAAATACAACATGAGACTTCTTTTCCTTATCTATATGATTTTTTTTGAAGGCATTTCAAGATTGATGCTGCAGTTTATGTTGGCTGCCTAAGATTTTGGCTTATGTGGGCACTTGAGGTTACTCAAACCACTCCAGTTGAGGTGCCAGAAATGCTTATTTTTGCCCTTTTAAAAATGTGGTGCTTGTCCAATCAGGTCTAACTCAGACTACCCGAATAATCCACCCAGACCTCATATATAGTCAGTAGGAGAGCTAGACTCTTCCACAGGGAAGAGGAGAAAACTTCCTGCGTGAGGAAAGAACTTCTCTGTATTGAGTTGGGAGTATAGCTGGGAGCTTAGTCAGGTAATATAAAAAGTGGAAGATCTGAGTTTCAGAACATTTCTCCTTCCTCTTATGGCCTTCACTAGGTGGGGTTAAGAGCTGTTGTTCAAGTGTCATCTTTTTGAGACTTTTTTTGATTTTCATCAGATTAAATGCTGAATAAAAACAGAAGTAATTGCAGATGATCCTGTTTCTAGGTCAATTCTCAAAACATTTCTAGGGATATATAGATTTAAGGGGCTGTCAGGAGGAGGGTGATACATGAAAACAGACAGCCCAAATTGTGTTTTTAGGTCTATTTACATAAGTTTTTGTCCTTACTCACCTGAGGTTCATATTGGGAAACAGCTGATGCTGAGCTACTGCATCCCCTTGCCTGGGTGGTGCACTGAGCCAGCCTCTTCTGATAGGCTCTTTGCTGTGTGAAGTGGTTCCTAACTGGGAGGAAGTGTTATGAAAATGCCCTTAAGATACGCTCAGGTACTTGCTATTTCAGAGCTGAGATTAAAGTTAAGCAACACTTCACACCTGAAATGATCGTGGTCTTCCTCTCTGTAAAGAGAAGAAGGTCCGTTTGTGGGGCTGATATTAGCTTCTTAGCTATGAGTGGAACTGGCCAGAAGTCTCCTCCTCCCCTCAGTTCACTGGAGTTGGACTGTCTAGTGTCAGCTGAAGTGCTTTTGACTCCACTGATTAGGCAAGCCTACCTCGTAAAAATGTCACCAGATCTGTGATTGGACTTAACAACGTGATGATGTTCCATCTCCAGTTATTTCCAGCTAAATTCTGAGTTTAGGTGCAGATGCAAGACTAGTGCATCAATAGCTGGTACTAGCTAAAGCCTACGGCCAAACTTCAGCATAACATGCAATATTAATATAGCCTTTGGCATCTAGGGTTCAAATTTAAATGGGCCCTCATCTGTCCCTTATGTCCAGGTTACTTCTGGCTAACATTTGGACCATATAGTGCAAATACTCTCAGTATTGCTTGAAACAGATTGGCACAGGACAGTGAGTGATCATGACAAATAGCTTTATCGTAGATTAGAAGTAAGGATACTCTGCTAAAAAATCTAGCGGAGATAGGAGCAGGGGAAGCAGAAAGAGGAACAGGCAGAGAAGCAAATATCATTATTTTTTCATTGTAAAGTATAGCAACTAGAATATATGATTATGTAACTATAGAATACAGGCTTATTGACCTCAGTTTATTCAGAGACAAAAGTAACTATATAGAAGCCTGAGAACAAATTGGGTAGGTGGAATTAGGGGACAGAGATATTTTCAAAGAACAGTTATGAAATTGTAAGCAATGAGAATGAAGCATGTTTGGATGACATTATCAATAGTGATCAATAGCTATAATATCATTTGCTACTTGTACCTCTAGCTGGGGACTCTTTATCCTTCCTTTCTCTTCTCTCCACAGTTGCTGTGACCGTAATTCTTTGTCTCCATTTCATATTTCTGTCAATACTTTATATAGCCTGTGATTGTGCCTGCACTGTTAGCACGTTGCCTGTCTCTGCTCCTAAAATATATCATAGAACAGTTCAAAAACCACTTTAAAGTACCTGAATTTTTGAACACTGCTTTTACTTGGTCCCTGTTGGAATTCACAGAGTGCTTTAATGGGTGAGTTTACTGGAAGGAAGATTCTTTGAAATAGGAAATATTGCATAGTATTCAGCCTAGTAGATTTCAGATTTGTCTTTATCAGAAATTTAATTATTCAAGTGTGTTGGGATGTCAAAGGGGGCTGCAAAAGCTTTACAGGATCAAATAATGCACTTCATGCTTAGTAAGCACCATGTGACCTTAGCCAATCAAAAGTTTGAATTGTGGATGTTGAATTTTGGCAAGGACCTCATATCTAAGAATTTCAGATAAATAATTGTTAGGGAATGGCAATAGATTGAGGCAAATGCCATTGCATCCTTTTCAAGATCAAGGTGATTAAAAAACATCTATCTATCTTGTGGAGATCAAGCAGGAAGCATGTGGAAAAGAGAGTGGAGAAAAATGGTTAAGTCTCATCAGTGCTCACCATTTTTCAGCATGTTTAAGTAAAACTAAAGGGTTTCCTTGTTTATGTACAAATGGAGTCCCATGGTGTTGCCCTGGAGATTTGTGCAGTCCAGAATATGGGAATATGTTTCGGTACTATCATTTCAGAAAATCACCAGTGCTGAAAGTTCAGTTTAATTAGAAATGTTTGAAGGATTTGACACATTAATCAGAACAAATGAATCTCATCCCTTCTTCACCCATCAAAGGAACAGAGGAAACATGAATCTGTCAGTGATGGATTGTTTTCTGTCACTAAATATCCTATATTCCAAGGGGAGAAAGAGTGTATAAAGTGTATAAGAGTGTATAAAGATTGTATAAGAAGTAAAAAATAAAGGGTATTTAGTTAACTTTTGACAAAAGTATCAAAACTATCACATTTTCCATCATACACAGAATTTGTAACAGGATAACGCTCGTAAGTATGTTAATGTTACTCTAATATCTAATATCTGGGATTCAGATCTGGGACAGATTATCCTGTAGTAATTATATGCTGGGGCAGATCATGTATGCCTGTTGGAGTACAGCACAGAACTTCAGAAACCAAATCTGCTGGAGGATGCCAGCAGGAATAAATCCTTTCCATCCCAGATATTCCTATGGAAAAGTTGGAATCTTTTTTTTAGCTGGCTAACTGAGATGAGAGCATACCACTGTTGGGATGGACTACTTAGCTGACAAGGAAGGCAAGTTGTGCAGAAGTGATGCTGCTAAGATCATAAATCTGCGAAAATCGATTGGAGCAAGGAAGATGTTGAAGCAATGGTTAAGCAAATGGGTCTTAAGGTGAAGCTACATGAAAGATTCTGCCATGCTATTTGTTCTTTATATTTCCTGATATTTTGAAATGAGCCTGCCATGCTACAGATCACTAAAGTAACAAAGTCTGTTAATGCGAAAGATGCATATGTCAGGATGTGGTAAGAGTTCTTAAGGACTGCAATTTACAATTGCACCTATATACCTCCAGAGTGACTCTACCATTGCATCCTCTGGGCTGATCAAAATGTCCCTTTGGAATCATTTTATTTTTTGGTGGCGGCTTTATAAATGATAGCTACTGAGCTCAAAAAATACAAGAAGAAAAAGATATACCCTAAGGCACTTTGGATAGACAGGGGATGCATGATTACCTCAAATATTTATGAAATAATCTTAATGTCAGAAGTATTTTCCAAAAAGTAAATCACTTGAACTATTTTAGTCTCCAAAGGAAAGTTTAAATAGTGGAAATACAAATATACTTAGGCTTCAAAGTTTCAAAATCAACTGCAGTCAAACCCCAGACTTAATTGCAAAAAGAAAATATTATAAGCTCTATTAAAGAGCATCTTCTTTTTCCTTTGGATGAAGCTCTGCAACAAAGACAAAATACTTCCATCCCTGAGTCTTTCTCTCTATTTTCTTTGATTTTTCAATTGTTCTTGTTCACGAGCTCGAAAAGTTACTCAGCTCTTTGGGAAATACACAAAGAGAAAGCTCTAACTAAAATGACCAATAGCTTGTCAGCAGATGCCACATTTTGTTTGTATTGCCAAAACCCTCAGATTAAAACCAGACATCTTCTGTACATACACTGCCTCACCAGCATTTTTGTCATGCATGTCTGTGTGTATATTCCAGCAGCTTTTGCACTTGGTTGTAGATTTCAGCTAAGTTTAGAGAAAGAGGAAGAGGTCTTAAATATATGAATTCCAACAGTATTAAAGAAGCTGAGCTTCTGTGTAGAAGAAACAGAGCTTGAATTCAGTCTTTATTAGATATCACAGAATTCATGCATGAGATCACTCTGAAATCCCAACTATATCGAACACATGCTTCATTAATTCCACATGTCACAGAGCAACTTGTTTTTAAGCTGCTGCTAAGTAACCTGCAAGGTTTTTAGGGAGAAATAAAATCTCTTATTAGGCTAGCTGATACCGTTGTAAAAAGTAGACATGTTTCAGGCACATAAGTAATCTTTTGTGTAGACATTCTAATCTTTTGTGTAGACATTCTTAAAGCAGTTGGAGAGGGACTTATGTTGATTTAGCTTAGACTGTTTTCATTGCAGTGGTTTAAATAAACTGGCTTCAGAATTACTTAATGCAGTGTTAGCTTGGATATGGAGATGGCCTAAGATAGAGAACTGCCTTCCATGTAGCTACAGCCACTTCCTTTTAAAATCCCCTAAGACCATCTGCAATCATACCAACACTTTTAAAAAACTTTAAGGATCTGGCAACTTCACCTTGTTACTGACAGTAATTCTTCCATGAAGTCAAATTATGACTTCTATAGGGCCATACCAAACAAATCTAACTGTATTTGATAGTAGGGAGGGGGGGAGCGGGGGGGAGTTGCTAGTTACCAAACAGCACTGATGCACAAGTTAGGTTTCCATCAGCCTCATGTTGTGCCCTGCACTATTGAATTTAAAATCACAGAATCGCAGAATAATAGCTGGAAGGGATCTCTGGAGGCTATCTAGCCCAACTTCCTGCTGAAAGCAGGTTCAGCTTTGTTGTGAAATCAGGCTGCTCAGGGCTTTGTTCAGTCAAGTTTTGAATATCTCAAAGGATGGAGATTTAACAGCCTGGTCCAGTTCTTAACCACTCAAGATGTGTTGTCTTTTTGCTAAGGTGTCTATTCTCTGTGATAGAATACTACTTTGATTTTTTGGAGTGGAAATCAGTTAAAGATTTAAGATTTTAAATGTAGGTTTCCGCATGTAAGTTTTTACATGTGAGGCAGGCATCTAAGCTACTGTTATAGTCAATGAAATCAAATCAAGGTAAAGGGATTAATTTCACCCTGAAGTAGACATTTACATTTGGTCACCTGGACTTCACCCTAAACTTCATTGATTGTAATGACTAAGGACCCAGTTCAGTGGCCTAACCATGGGCCTCTAGTGCTATTTGAAATATCATAAGGTACTTCTTTTCGTCTCCATGAGAGAATGTGTCTTCTGCAGGCCGTGTGTCATGTGCTGGCCTCATGAAGATGACTCAGATACCCTTGAATCGTGAGATGCCTATGGTTAGAAAGTTGAATCAAACTCTTGATAGACGTCTATTGACTATAATAGAAACTTTGACACCTAGTTAACACATAGACTTACACATAGGTACCTTAATTTAGGTGTCTTAATCTGTAGCTGAACGCCATCTTTAGGTTGAATTTAGTTATTCAGACAGACGTATTTAGTGCTATTTTAGATGCCCTAGACTATCCGAGACATTCACATGGGGCAGGCAGACTCCATAGCACAAGACCTATGGAAAACTTGTGTCTTTTTGGAATAGCACCTGGACATCTTGTGGAAACATTAGGCAGCTGGTACCATCTGAGATGCTGTAGGTATGGGCAACTGAGCAGATCCCTTACTGCCAGACACTCCAGGCAAAGTATTTGTGGACTTTGATGAAGTCAACAAATTAGAAAGGGCGCATAGCATTACTACTCTGACCCTGATGGATGTCAGAAGTTTTGACATCCATCACGGTCAGAGTAATAACAAAGCTGTGGTAAGGACATACGTAGGAAGATTTCCTCTTATGTGATCTATCTAAAAGAGTGCTAAAGGCACAAATTCAAAATACTGTAGCTGAGTGAAACTTCCTCAATACTGTGCTATTAACTCCTGTGTTGTGTTTCAAGAGGGAAAGGATCATGGATTTTCATATTTCTACCAAATTATAGAAGAAGCTCACATACTAAATTTCAGTCTTAACATTTTAAATAAATTAAATGACATGGCTAATCTTATTTCCTCCTACTTCTCCTCTTACCTCCCGTATGAACCACTTGACAGGACATGATAGTGATTATTTCTGACACACTGTTTAGGTCATTCCTAATGTATAGGGTAGACTTGATTGAAAGCCTTTTGTGCTCCATCACCTGTTCACAGATTTACTGATTTTATCCACCTTCTGATGAACTGAAAACTCTACATGAATAAGGAAATTCTTTTCCTTCCCTCTTTACTACTTTTCACTTTAGTTTTCAGCTGTGTATCTTTCTTTCGGTCTAGCTGCAATGCAGTTAAAACAGCCTTTGGTACTTTAGGCCTACTTGCTGGTCTTTTAAAACTGAAAAAAATACCTGTGGCTAATTTCTTTGTCCCTGAACTAGAGGCAGTAGCAGCTATTGTCAGCCAAATGTGAGAGACCATTCACATCTTTCGGCTAAACAGTGCTTGAGTGTATTTTTCTTTCATTTTTTTCATTTTTTTCTTTTTTGTTAAGAAAGACTCAGATATGTTGCTATCCAGATGAGAGTTTATTGTATTACTTTAGAATAGATACCTTTAAAGAAAGGAGTTATTTTGTTATATTTATCATTGTAATTAAAATTCAATATTTACAAACTAAGTAGAAGCAAGACCTGTAACTTTGTTAACCTATAATGATAAAAGCATATTCTCATTTCCACAGCCCTTATCTTTTCAACTGTTGTCAAGTAATTGCTTATTGTATTCAGATGAAGTTTAACTATATCACGAAACGATATTAACATATGCCTGTAAGAAGGCTGGGATTCGAGTTGGTGACACAAGCGGTTATTTTTTGTGACATAAAGGGTAAGATCACAAAACATTATTTGAATGATGTGTACACACAAGACAAAGTATGCTATTGTTTTGCAGGACGATAGATTTATGCAGATTATTTGTTGCTGAATAATTGGTATTTTTTCAGCAACCTATTTGATTCGTGATACAATGATAAAATAACAATACCATGACAACTTATTTCCTTAAAAAATTTCTTTAGGTGACATTATTTTCAACATAATGCTCTCTGTGTGTAGGAAGCACTACTCTGAGCTTAAAACAAGTAAGCAGAGTATCTGTGATCTCTTCTCACAAACAAGGGACAGAACCCTGCCGTACTGAAATCAGTTCCAGAGTAACACCAGTGGGTTAATGCAGTCTGAAGTTAATTCAAGCTGTGCCATCCTGGATGAATCATGTAAGGCTGTGCCTTAAACATAAGGATAATAATAATCTCCATTGCAAGTCCTTAATTCACTGAAGTGTAAAGTCCTTGCCTAAAAGGTGATATGGAGAACATGTTTGTTTTCTTTCTTTCAGCCTCTCCACCCTTGAAAAGACCCTATTCCAACTTCATCCTTCTATACAGTCAAATTTTGTTTCCAAACAAATTTCTCCCCTATCTCTTTCCATGTTCACAGTCCTCTTCACTATTAAACAACAGCAACAAACTAAGCCCCATGCCATCTGTAGGCAAATTGAATGGAAATTAGGTTAAAGCTTGTAGATATATCAAGGCCTTGATTTTCTGGTCAGGTCTTTCCCTGAAGTACAGGTGTGATGCAGACCTCAGTCTTCTTCAGTGCTCTATTTTAGAGCTGCAAAGTGCTTTGGAACTTGTTATAGTTGTGACTTAGTAATTAGTTGTTACTTAGTACTTATAATTATACCAGAGATCTCAAGAAGTGTCCTGTATCATCTCTTCCCAGACTCTTCTTGATCTTCAGATATTAGGTCATCTAGAAAAGATGGGAAAAGGGGTTATTATTTGTACTCTTAGCTGTTTCTATTCTACATAATGCAGTGCCATGTAGAGGTATCTGAAGACTAACTTAGAAACAAGAGTAGACTACTTCCATTTCCAAAGGCAGTGGTTTTATGGCCAGCGCTGATTTCTCTGTGCGATGCTACATTACAGCACAAAAACAGTCTCAGACTCACTATGAACATACTTCTTTAGCAAAAATACCTCAACTCCTAGAGTCAATAATCAGATGAATAAGCAAACCTGAGCCTTTTCTGTTTACCAATTTACATTCTTATCATGGAGAGTAGTACAGGTATAACACCCTAAAATACCTACACTACAGAAAAAGATTTTGGTTGAATCAAGTCCACTTGAAAATCTGCACATTTATTGAACCCTGCATGGGGTACCTCTTCCGAGTTGAGTTTGGGAGGTGGCCCATCCACCTATGTCCGGTCCAGTGCACGTCATTTGGAGAGCAGAGGCAGCATCTGTGTCTAGATGGAAGTGCCAGAATTAGGTGCTTGGTGCAGCTGATGGTATTCGCGCTGCCCCAATCTCATGCCCCACAGATGTGCCAACTGTCCTAACGTCCCTGCAGCTCACAACCAGGGTAAAGCATAGACGGAGGTCCAGTGGTTCTGGAAGACTGAGCAGACTCACAGTCTATGTGAAGAATTTTACTCTGCTTTAGTGAACTAAAGGTTTTATCAGCAAGCCTGATCTACAGAGTGAGGTCAGGCAGTAAGCTGCCACCACTTGGTCCTGCTATCTCACGCAAGGCCAGAGGACCTCACAGGGCCCATGCCGTAATGCAACACCTAGGAGAGCACAGACGCTGGCTCAGGACGGAACCACTGGATAGGTCTCCCCTGGCCGTCAAGTGCTCGCATAGCTGATGGGGTGAGGCAAGCAAAGCTGGACTTTGCTCATGCAGCCGGCAAGCTGTGTCACATCTGGTAAGTTGTGGATGGTCTGTTCCCCAGGCAGACCAGAGCCACTTTGGTGATGGTCGCCTGGACCACCACCACGCCCCATTTATTATAACTGCCACTGGGTAGTGGCGTTGAGGCGGGGCTGAGATGCGGGTTTGACAGTCATTTGGCCCCCCTCTTTATTGCCGCAGCTCAAAAGGAGACTTCAACAGGGCAAGGGCAACTAAAAGTCACCACAATCACTACTGGGACAGCTGTGCACTTTTATTCACCTCATGTGCACTCTCCTAGAAAGCCTCCTCAGCCAAATTTTTCCTAAGGTGAAGCTGTATCCTTTGAAAGATCATTGTTTGAATAGGTGGATACCTCACTGCTCACTGTCTAGCAATGGCTAGCAGAAGTCTCTTCTTCTGTTCAGAGTTAGCAGTTTGTAAAGGACTTGTGTCTTCAGAGAACTTTAGCTCCATTAAGTAATTAACGCATCTGCTAATATATCTGCAAATACATATTTACAGATTACATCTGTAATATCTGTAATATATCCGACCTCAATGTCTCAGAGGTGACAGAAGAATGCAGGAAATAATTAAGTTCTATGTGACTAGGAAAGAACATTCAGGAAGAGACATATGTCTCTGGGATATTTTCTTGGAGGAGAATGAGATTCACAACTTGCAGCATCTGCCTCCTTATTGATCTAGCAATTTTGTGCCCATGGATGGCAATAATTCATTCCTTAAGTCCATTCTCTTATCAGAGACAGAGAACGTACAACTTCTCTACGAAAACAGAATGATTAGTAATTCTTATTGCATTGGCTCTCTGAGACTCCAGGTAAGATTGGAGACAGCTGTGCTAAACACTATGTGCAAGCATAGTGCAGGGGCCACAGAAGCGGGAAGAGAATTTAAAAGTTTGAATTGTACACTTTAGAAAGAAATTCAATAACTTATGAGATAAGAATGTACACCATATAGATTAGGAAACTGTATTCCATAACTGAAAAAGAATGGGACCTTCACTGAAACTAAAGAAGTAGGAAATTCAAAACTGATAAAGGAATTACTTTTTTCCTATAAAACATACAATTAAGTGGTGAAATTCCCTGCTATGCAAAGCTTATTAGCTAGGCCAAAGACTTAGTAAGTCCTTTGCACAGATTTCAAAACTATTCAAATAGGCCATAAGACTAATCCAGATTTTCTAAGGTTTGTTAAACTTTGTTTTTCAGATTCTAAATTGATCTCTAAGCTACAGAGACAGGGAAGAAACATAATAGGGGAGACATCCTACATCTGCCAATTGAAGCTTCTCTGAAGCACCTGGAATTGACCACTGGAGTTGCGGTGCTGCACTAAGTGACTCTGCTTCTGCAAGCTCGCCCATAAATATAAGGTAGAAGATTCATACAGTTGGAAAAGAGATCAGGGAATGGAAGGAATTCTTTATCACAATTGTCTTCTATTGAGGAAAATCTTGACGACATAGGAATTCTCCTTTTTGTCCAGTTTAGGTTAAGCAGTTACTAAACTTTCTTTGAAATAGCTCAAATACCTTTCCTATTTCAAATTTACTTAGGTTAAAGTGACCTCCAAACTTCAAACTTCGTCTTCAGTCTGAGTTTGCAGTTATTCTTGAAACTTTTATCAAATATCACCTGATAAAAACAGCAGATTTTTAAGAATCATAACTAAATCAGTGATCTGTAAATGTAAGTCTTTACAGATATCTTCTTATGAACCAAATGCAATGCTTTAACAGTCTTGCTTGAGTACTGATATTCTTGCTGACCTAAAATAATATAGGCATCATTTTTTTTTCACAGAGCTTTTATGCAATAAAGGTCTGACTTGCAAAGATTCAAAGACTCACAACTGCCACTCATTCTATTTAAAGCTGAAGAGTACCTCTGAAAATCTTTTGCTGTTATTGACTTTATGGACAAGGATATTTCTCATAGTGTAAGCAGGATCACAAATACTGGCAGGACTGTAAATACAGTCAAGGGATCTTTACTGATTAGAGATTGATTTAAATTTTGAAGCATAAAGTTTCATTTCCCTTCCTATATATTTATTTTTCTTAATTCTAGTTCTGAATGTTCATTAAATGTGGAAAATTCCTCTTTCACTTTTCTTAAATTCTTAGAACCACTGAGTTCACTGCCCAGTAATTCGACAGAGGAGTCATATGTGAAAAAGATATGTATGCTATAACATTGTGTTTCCTAATTTTTTATTTCTTTCCACAACCCTTTTTTTTTTTTTTTTTTTTACATTCTAGGAAAACAGAAATTCTGGATCCACCCATATATTTTTGATAGAAGAATATTAGTGCCTGGCTGGACTGTTTTGACTTCCTTCTTCTGTTTACATATAAATTTAGGAGGACAAAGCAATCAGAGAAGATTTTTTTATAATCTGCCCAAATGAGAAAGAAAAAAAACCCCTTTTGTTTATTAATTTAAGTTATTCAAATAAGAGAAGACTGTTGTGGCCTGCAATCATGTATTTGGCATAATCAGAGTTTGTTTCAATATAATTTAGTAAATGTAATGATTAGATATTTCATTTTACATAGGTTTTGTTTTTATACAGCTACATACCCACAGCGGTTTTAAAAGTGTTATCTGTTTAACTCTGTGCCTATTGTAAAATAATAAATAATACATAAAGAGCTTTCTGAGCTCAAGTCTTCACTTCCTTGCAACACTCTGTCAATATCAATGGAGATGCATGAGAATACAAGCGATGTAATAGATTAGAATCATGTACTGATCTTTTAAGTGAATGTATGTTTAGAAATTTACTGTTATGGATGATTCTTATTTAACTAAATTTTGAACTGCAAGATAGAACTTGAGATTCAACGTCAGCAAATGATGCCCAGTGAGAGCTTTTACATATGGTCAACTTAGAACGAGGCAAAAACCACAGTCATGCATTTTGGTCTTCCTAAGGTTTATCAGTGCTATGCAGCTGTTGCCTTTCCTAGAGAAAGTGCCAGGAAGACATAATGAGGTTACAGTGAACTCCAAAATGCAGAAACTTTCAAAGGAAAATCGCAGAGCACTACAGCTGAAACCTCAGTCAGTCTTATTGCTTATTTACATAGCATTACCCTAAAAGCTTTGCCTTAGGATTTTGCTTTGAAAACTTGTCCTCTCTGGGGATACTTCACAACACTGTCTCTCTATTTCTCTTTGGAACTAACACCACACTGATAAGTCTTAAGAAAAAATGAAATATATGGTTGTAGCTGCTGTTTCACCCTGGGCACAGCAATAAAGAGAGCTTTGACTGGCAGCAGAGTTACGCCAATCTAGACGTACCCACTACTTCTGAGTAGTAGAAAGATATTTGGCTTCTGAGTTACTACTTCTGCAAAACATGTATGCTATTTATCAGGTCTATATTTAACAAAAAGAAGTTTTACTGAGTTTAGATTGTATCTTTAGAGAGGAAAGACTTCTATCAATCTTAACACCCTAATTCTTGAAAGAAGTGACTTCTCAACAGCCATGGTCATGACTGAGGAGTATGCGAGGTTGTTTAGTTCTGACTTCGCAAATGACTTGCTTGCACATCTCTCACCTCATTATCCAAGGCACTGATTCTATGAACCTTTATGCATCCCGTTTCTAGGAGCTGGCAGAGTTGATTTTGCTGAAATCAACAACAATTTGTTGACAGTTCTTGACAATTCACATATGCATCTTTCTTTCTGCAGCAGTGGCAGATTCAGTGTTATTTTTGCGTAGTCATATCTGATTCAGCTGAGATGTAGATAAAATTTTTGAATCTAGGAGACTCGAACCCAACACTGATAACGATTTGAATCTTTTCTGAAATAGTATAGAGGCTGCATCTCTTTTATCCATCTCTTATCTAGCTGTGTGTGTACGCATGTATGTATATTTTTGGTATTGCAAAGTGGATGATGAGATTAAAGTTGAGATATATTGCTGGATAGATTTAATCTCATTCCACCTCTATCTTAGCGTAACTTGATTGTCTTTCTACCAGTATAAACAGAAACGTTCTGCATTATCTTTCTCCCAATTCATTGCAAATACCCACCTCTTAACATATTTAGTCAGTGAAAATCACTGTAATTACTTCTCCTGCTCCCCAGAAGATTTTGATTTTATTTCTTTCTGAGAAACTTAGATATCCCTGAGCAGGAAGTGTCTATCGTATGTGAGATGAGAACTCATGTTAGAACTGGTTGTTCCTTTCATATGATTAGGCTCTGTTTTAGAGTTAAGGTTAGGAGAGAGACAAAGCCTAGAGCTCTACATGAAGCTAGAGGCAAGCAGGAGGCAAGCCAAAGAGCGCTCTCAGGACAGCTTTTCCCTTTAGGCCGGGAAGGGGGTTGGTTGGCTCAGGTGCAGGCCCCACCTGAGTTTAGGGTCAGGATTAGGGTTAGTCTTCAACTACATCTACTTTAATGAATCAGTAAGCAGTTTTGCATTTCTTATTTTTCTACCAATGTGCTCTTAACTTGCCTTTTACTGTCTCCTATATATATGTCCCTTGGTACAGCAAGACAGTTTTCTGTAGCTGCAGTTTTTGCTGCTCTTTATCTTTTTCCATTTTTTTTCTACTAAGACTTTAGTATAGTGCTTTCTGTTACTCTTTGTTTGTTTGTTTGTTTTTTGTTACAGAATTGCCTTAATTTCTATTTCTGTAGAGGATAGATCTATATCAACATTTATCCAAAAAATACTCTATAAGCAGCACTGAGTATGTACTTGTTTATGGATCTGTGCTGTAAGGAGTTCTGGTTTTGGCTTTTATATTTCAATATATTGCTGCTCAGGTGGTATATCACTGTATAATACTGTCACTTAAACTTTAAAAAGAAAGGAATCATATTACTTCACTTTGCAGTGCTAAAATGCATGTAGTTCTGATGTGCTATATGAATTGACCTCTGTTGTGAGTCTACCCCATTTTTAGGGGGTTCCATAGAAAATTTATTTTGCAAAAAGTCACTACCAATAGGAATTGAAGTATAATTCATCTTTGCACTTCCAGATGTGAAACATATTGGAATCGTAAGATGTCAGTTTTTCAAAACTTCTTAGGTTCTGCTGGTTAACTAATGTCATTATGCTACCAAAGATACCAGCAAATGATTGTGATTGGTAGCGTTACAAGTGTTTTAGTAGATTTGCGCCTCTTGAAAATGTAAATCATTCTCAAAAATAAACCATCAGCATTTGACATTGATGTTCAATAGCTACAGTTCCTTGTTATAATTCTTTTCAAGTAGTATTAATGACACTGGCACTGAGATAGAGTGCCAGTGAATAAGAAATAAGAAAAAATTGATTTAATTTCAATTACAAACATTTGTGGAACTTTCTGTAGGCTTAAAAATTTTGTTAGAATATGTCTTAAAGTTACATTTCCAGGATAATGCTGTCCAGTAAAAGGACAAAAAGACAAATGTTCTCTAATCTACATTTGTAATGCATCGTTCTATCACACAAAGTCATTTACTTCTTGTTAGAATAAAAGATCTTATGATTTAAGGTTATCTGGACATGTGAACTAAATAAATTGAAAACTGATTCCTCCTTTTAGTTCCTACTGGACAGGGTAAAATCTCTGTTCCTACTGAATCCAGTATTTTTGTAAACACGCTTTCAATTTCACATTTCAGGTTTTTCAGTATTGACTAATAGAAATTATCTGATGTTCTGATTTGGTTTTTGCTTCCAAGCTGATTGTGATAATTTCAGTTTCCAATACTCCTTCCCATTTTCCATGCTGTTTTTATCATAGAAACCCTCCTGAAAGCTAAAGTCAAATATTCATTTAACTTGTGGTATGTACCTATTAAATCTTAAATCCATTTGTACTGTTTACTAGCCCAACTTCTTCATTCTTTTTATTTATATTGCTAAATAACCTTTTACTACTTGTTTTCATTTCCTTTGCAAGGTCTAACTCAGCTTGACTTTTGGCAATTCTCACTTTATCTGTTCACTTTTTGACCTCCCAAGATGTTGCTTTTGCTGCTGTTAACCCCTTTATACCATTTCTCCTAGAATGTCTCCCTGTTTCTAAAAGATTTTGGGGGTAAACTTTAATCCAAGTAGGCCTGGAGCCCTTCAGGAAAGCTTTACTCTGTGTAGCAACCGTGATCCGGGGATCATTTGCACCCCAGATTTTGAGAGATGATAGATCCTCCTCTGAGATCTTTAGCTGGCTTTACTGACAAGATCTCCTAATTTCTCAGAGTTTTCCTCTTTGCTTTGTGGAGCTGCTTCTTGTAGAACTAGTTTTTTTTATCTTTTAATTTAAACTGAATCAATTTGTGATTTCTTGGTTTAAGGCTATTTTCCTTGCTACTTTCCCCATTCAAATTTAAAGTAGGGTCCACTCTTGCTGACTTAACAACCTTCAGTGCAAAAAAAACAGTAAGGAAAACTCATCTGAGATTTTTCTAACTAGATCATCGTGAAATAGTCTCAGCTACTGAACTGGAGTCTGACTGTTTATTTCCTCTTAATTGTATTTTGAAGGTGGAGTTTTTAAGGGGGTCTGATCCTATAAGACCCTGTCTTTCGTGGCTTATAATTTTTGTCCAGATTTAAGAATTTGGACTGGATTTTTCCACACCAGGTGTCTGCCTCAGGCTAATCTTCCTCATTATTAATAGTAGTACCACAAATTCACACTAAACAGTTCTGCCGTTCCTGTGGGGAGAAGTTTGGTCCATTTTGATTACAACAATTTCCTTACAGTAATAGAACTGGATTCTTAGTTTTTCTTTATAGAGAACTGGAGATCATGATCTTGAGAATTTTGAAAAGAACCTGAAATTCCTGAGCCTCCTTTTCTGTGGCCAGCAAATATATGTTATGCCAACAGATAAAGTATCAGTCTCTTATAATGCTGATTCTCCTGGTATATACAGGTTAACAGTTAAGGTAAGTTGCAGAAATTCCTTGTTATAGATTGCAAGTTTCCAGACCTGTTGATGATCCTGCTGAATGTTACCAAGGTGCAGTGTGATGGAATTTCTGATAATTCAGTTTGTTTCTTAAAAAAAACAACAGCCACAGCAACAAACCTGGCAAAGAATCTTCCATGTTAACATATATAGTGGAAAAATGCAATTCAGATTAAAAAAAAACCACACAAAATTAAGGTTATCAGTGCAACTTTTTTATTTCTGCTCATATATGAATTATGGTTAAGTTTTTAAATACACAAATGACTGAAATAGAGGTTTACTGTAAGAGAAGGAAAGACCTCATGATTAAGGCAGCTGAAATCTGTCCTAAATAATTGGAGTTGTCCCCTGCCTCTATTACAAACTTTTGTTATCTGGGCTCTACTAATTGTATCTTCTTCAACCTAGGTGTCTAGTTTTGTACCTTGAGATCTGATTTGCAGAAGTTCATATAGCACAGAGCTCACAGCTTCACCTGAAATCAATGCGAGATGTGCTCCTGTCCATGAATTTATGAAGTGATATTGTCCAATATAAACTCTGAAATAGAAGACCCTTGATGCTTCCAGCTAAGCATCCAAAATTAGTGATACTTTCCATCTTAATATCGCTGTACTTTATGTACGTAGCTGTACAAGTGAGTTCACTCTGTCTCTACTTTTAAGAGAGGGCTACTGCATATTACACAGATGAGCTACATAGGGGAAGAAATGCAATATGCAATATAGAAACTTTAATACTTTTATATTCAGGATAGGATTTGAACAGAATATAGAAAGAATATCTCAGGTCATGCAGTCAGCATTGGAATAAAACAAAATATTGAATGTGTGCTTGTTAAATGAGAATCCCCAGTCCTGTCCGCTGTTTGAGGCGGAGATCAGAGTAAAGTAATAAATGAGTATATAATTCATGATTTATGTAATATGAGGCTGAACTGAATTTGCACCAAATGTTTCTAATTTCCTCATTTTTGGCATATTTGATTTGCACCCTAAAGAATAGTTTTATCAAGGGTTTTATTTTGTGTTTTTACTACTACTGTTACTCTTAATTTTTTAAATTCAGTTCCGGTTCCTTTACAAGCTGAAAAAGTAAATCCTTTTAGCTATTACTAATTGGATCCGGGTTTAGACTGCACTCTTTAGGCATGAATGAACTGTGCTTTACGTATGCCTACTACTAGCAGGGTTACTGACCTGAAGGCACTCTTAAATTTACACAGGTCACTGAAGTCACTAATTTGTGGAATGAAGGCCTAACTGTGAAGACTAGAGAAATAAATAGGTTCTGCCTTTTATAGCAGTAGAATTTAGCTCACTGCTCCCTGCAGCATTCCTTGCAGCCTAACACAATAGTTGAAAATGCAAATCACATCTGTGCTTGTATCAATATCTGTATCAGTCAGCAGTGATGAATTTTTCCAGAAGGCTTGGATGTGTGGGCGTCTGCATTGTGTACGGTCTTAAGTCAGTTAGTCTTTTTGAATGGTATCCCTGCACGTAACTGTAAGGCCACAATCTTTGCACATCTGCATCCTCACTGGTACCTCCTGGTAAACAGGAGGGAAAAAAAGCAGGGTTTTTTGGGTCAGTAAGTTATACATTTCATAGGGTTTGAGAGATCTGGGTGAAATTCCTCCGTTTCTTTTGGAAGTGTGCCCCAAGGCCTTCAGAGTGAAACCCCACAAAATTCGTGTTTGGAGAGCTTCTATGTGACTTAAGCTGTGACTGACTTTTGTGTAAAGATGAATTACAGGTGTAATGAATGTGATTCACGGGGTTGAGGTCGATCTAGGACAAAAAACTTTTTCAGAGATTACATTCACCTCTTTGAGATGTTTTGCTTTTGCTGCATAATGAAGAGTGGAATTTTGGGCACCGGAAGCTCGGTCCAGACCTCGAGAATTATAAGGAGGGTAGGGTTTGTTCCTACATTGATTTTCTTGAAAACTACAGACCACCCTGAACTGAAGCATTTTAGACCACATAAATCTGACAAAAATGTGAAATATATTAAACCACACACAAATGTTCCTAAAATATTATTAGGCATTACTCCATTGGAAGGTGTTTCAGTATTAACTTTATGCACAAAATTTATATGTACTGGCTTTGGTTGATCTAAATCACATTGGTAGTTGTATTTTTTTATAGGTTTTGACAGTTTAATTTCCTTTTTTATTGTCATATGTCAAGATTTTTGTTTTGCTACGCTAAATTTAAGTTTTTTACTGTCTCCTAAAAATTTATACAGTTGGAAGTGAACTAGGGGCCTGTTGCATGTATATAGTTTCATGAAACTTTGAGGTAAAGAAGGATTGTAATGTCACATCCTTTTTGTTTTCTTTACGTTATTTTTTATTTTAATTATTATCAAAATCGTCAATGAAATGGGAAATTCTTGATGAGCTCAAGAGAAAAGATTAAATTTGACAGGCTTCAGAATCTGTTTACTGTCTGTACAAGGGAGCTGTTAAATTTCTCTTTGGGATAGAAATGTATCCTCTATGCCTATGGCACTTTATAAATCCTAAAGCACAACCTTATCTAACCTGTAGGTGAGCATTTCTTAGCCGGATACATTAACAGAATATTGCCTGAAAGGTGCGCTATGTTTACCGAATTAATAACCCCCTTCTGCACAAACAGCCAGTTAACCGACTGTATTGTTTATCTGAAAATTAAGTAACAAGTAAATAGCAAAAAGATTGAAAGCTAGGCTCTTCGCAACATTTGATAAGGTTAAAGAAATTCAAAGACATGTGAGGCGGAAGTGATAGCTAGCAGTCACTCTGTCTCAGAGCATGAGAATCAACAATTGATTTTTCCTTGTCCTTGATACACATATCTTTCAAAATCCTCCAGTTATGTTGGTTTCAAAATTGTCCAGTGTAACTTGTTCTAGTGTTTAACTATTATTACAGAATCTTTTATACCTTAAATCTAAATCTTCCTTGCTCTGAAGGAAATCAATTATTTCCTGTCCTAGATTCGGTATACATGAAAAACACCGATTACTATCCTCTTTATCAAAACCTTTTTAACATTGTATTTCTCCCTTGGTTCTCTCTTTTATGGACCCCCTTTCTTCAATCATTCTTCATAAATTATGAGGGTTTTTTTCAGTCTTTATGTTTGGTGTTCTCTTCTAGGTCCTATTGCATTGAATTAATGTTATATTGGGTGCCCCAACACTGTACTTCGTTTCAATATGACATTATGGGTTACAGTGAAGTCTTATGAGTGGATATATCTATTATTAATGCTTCCTGAAGTGAAATCTCCATATTTGACAAAGCATCTAGTCTTTCTGAAATATTTCTGCCTAATCAGTTGTTTTCCATTTTTTCCTTGTGTATTTGATTTTTAGTCCTCTGCATGTTTCTTTTTTGAGATCTACCTTTGTGGCTTCTCCTTTTTCTCAAGATTTTCTTGAATCCCTTTCAAAAGGAAATGCTTGATATGTTTTTGTCATTCATAAACTTTCTAAGAACGTTCTTTACACCACTACCTAAAGTTTTAGTGAAAACAACGAATAATACCAAGTCAGCTTGTGAAGGGCTTTGTTTCATGTATCCTATCCCTTCTACAACAAGTTATTAACAAGTTTTGCTGAGTAAGATTGTGTAGTAGTTTTACTCAGACCATATTTTCCCAGTTGGTTCATGAGTGTCACGTGAGTCTAACAGCTGTTACTTTCTCAGATCTGTTATCCTGTCAAAGAAACTGAATTACATTGACACGACTTATTCTTGACAAATTCACGTTGGTTGGGTTTTATCAATAGGTGAATATAAATTGATTGTTTAATGATTTGCTTCAGTTATTTTTTGACTATCAAAGAAAAGTTGGCTTTTCTGTAGTTGCCTATGTCCCTTGTATCCAACCACACTTGTTCTCTGACTTTTCAGAATCTATTCATCTTCCAGAAAACTCTAAATTTGCCTTCACCCCCAGTGTAACATCTCAAATTGCTTTGACTAACTTCATAAGTACTCCAGGGTGACTCTTACTAAGTCCTAATGACTTGAATATATTTAACTCACCTAATTGATTGTTCCGTTCTCAGGCTGGTATTCCTGTTTCCTTATTAGTAATAATTAAGTTAAGCATCTGGTCACAGTTAGCCTTTCTTGTGAAGGCTGAACCAGAGAAAGCATTAAACATTTCAAGTTTCTTTCAGTTCTTCATTAGTTGTTCACTTTCCTCATTAAATAATGGACCCATACTTGCTTTCATTTTTCTCTTTTATCTAATCTTTTAATAGAACTTTTTCCATGGCTTGTATGGTTGCAATTCATTTTCCATGTTACATTTTATAAGTTTCTTCCTATATGCTTTCGTTATTCTTTAGTTTTTGATATTAATGATATTTTAGTAGTATTTATATTTAGCTCTTACTGATATTTTCCTTGGTTTTGTTTCTCTATGTAATCCATATTTTGTCTTCTGATCATTAAAGAATACCTTATTCAGGCTCACCAGTCATCGCTTATATTTTCTTCTGAACTAGAAAAGTTTGTCACTGCACCTTTCATACTGTCTTTTTTTGGAAAGACAAGAAGTGCCTATGTTCTTTATAAAATCAGTGTTGAGAGACTGACAGAGGGACGTTACCCCACTGATAGATCCCCAGCTCTTTTCATTGGGTACCTGGAGAATAAATAGAAGGATGTTACTTTGACTGCAGGTCAGGGTTGTCTAGCCTCCTCCTGAGAACACCACCAGCACTATGAAAAAGGGCTGTGACTTTTCTTCAAATAATATAGCAGCAGAAGCTGCAGTGTTTTTCCTGGTCTTAAGGAAATAAGAGGAAATCTAAGTATACTTGGAAAGGGGACGAACTGCTAGAGTGAACTGTTACAGGATAAAATGAACGTGATCCTGAAGAAAAACATTGTTGGTCAAAAATCCTGGTCTCCCTGCTTCAGCTGACTGTCTTCAACGCTAGGCCAGCATCCACGTTTTTTCTTTCTTGCTTTCTATCTGACTCCTCCCTTGACTTTTGTGTTCCTGAATAATGAGTGCCCTACATTCAACAAAGGCCTTATTTTCCTAAAAATATCTCAAAGCTTTCTTTCTCTCCAGTGAGGTAGTTCTGGAACCACCTATACAGGAAATGTGAAGTGGGGAGTGACTTTGGAATTAGGTGTGTGATTATTGATTACTCTTTTAATGTTTTATGGGGGTATAGGGACTCAAACTCTGTGATGAGTTAGGGAAGCAGGTGTGTTGGCTCCCACAGAAATGCATCTACTATCAATGACCTTTAGGATTCTAATTTCTTATATGCAACATCCTGCTTTTTCTGCATAGCATTGATCAGGTACGTTTGTTTTCTCTATCGAGACTAGTAAATTCAGTATACAAATTGCTTATCAGATTGTAAAATATCCCAGTCAGCTCTGCTGAGAAGGTAATGTTGAAGCTGTATGTAGTCCAGGAAAATAAATGTATGTAAAAAATGCAGGAGCATCCTATTTATGTTCACCTATGTATAGTCTTTGCTATTGGCTAAGGATGACTCTTCAAAGATAATAGGTGACTTAATGAAACAGGAATTCTTTTCTTATACATTAGACTAGTTATTAAAAGAAAACATCCTTTAAATCAGAAAATACAGGTCTTCTACTTTTAATAAGTGAATTATGTTCTATTTTATTCATGTCCTGCGTAGATGACCACTAGTTAGGTTGGAGGTATTGTAGATATATATTTTGGAGAAGTATTAGAAGGCTTCAGTGTTCTCTCCTGCCCTCCTCTAATATTTTCAGGCAGTAAATTAGCTTAGCCCATACATCATCTGGGGGAGAGCAACTGGCGACATTTCACCACACCCTACAGTTTGCTCGTAGTGCAAACACTAGTACTAGTATATTGTCTTAATTTGTTACTTAATATTTACATGCCTGTCATCAGACTCACATTAGCAGTGGGCTAATTTAATTAAAACGTTATGTTTTTTTCCGCAAAAGAGCAGCATTTGGCTTTGTTTCAAGCATAACTTTAAACAGCTCAAAAAAGCCTAATATGAATAGTTTCCCTTTTCCTCAAGATATCAGTTCCTGTTTCCCTTTGCTTCCTTTCACACTGAACCACCCTGCTAATATCTGAAAAGCTACTTTTTACACATTCTCTTCCAAGTAGCTGCTAGTCCCAATTTTCCTCAGCTGCCCTTCTAATGATCACTGGGCAATTAGTTCTCCTTTCCCAGGCTAATTGCCAGCACAGCCCACCTGGCTGTTTTTCAACAGAACCACAAATATTTGGGTAATTGAAAGACTCTAGCTACAGATAGACAGACACAAAAGGAAAAACAGGAAAAGGCTGGACAGGACAATTTTCCTTGCTCTGTGCATAACGTTAATTTGGCAAATGATCCTGTCACAATGACAAATTTACTTTTAGAGAGTATGAACAAAATATGCACAGTTTAGGCTAAGTATGCATAAATAAAGAGGTAGATACAGCCTCTGCCTCAAAACCTGCATTCTCTTTTTTAGGGGGGTACTAAAAAAAGTTTCCATGTTCTTTCTATGTGGAACATCCTGTAACACTGACTTTTGGCACTGCTGAGGCAGTTGGTTGCTCAGTTTTTGAGAAGGAATTTGGCACTAATATCCTGGCTAATATCTCATGTCTGGTAACATCGTGATTCCAGTTCTGAGTGTTCATAACATGATATTTCTTTGATCAGAGTCATTTTGTTTATAAATCACGTCCTATACTTGCTCAGCAAAGGGATTAAAAAATGCAAATATATTTCTAAATAACATAGCCGTTCTATGGACTTGTCTGGCAACACTGTGTGAGGCGCCAGCTAGTCGACATACCTGGAACCAAAGGCCACCCAGCGTGCCATGGAAGGCATGCTTTCTCCTTGCAGAGCAGGAGCTAACCATTCCCAATCTGATCACTTGTAGGAAAGGCTGAATATCCAGACTAGAACTGATTCAGCTCCTCCCCACCACCAAGAAGTCTTCTGAAAGTAGTACTGAATACTTATGGTATTTATAATAATATAAACAAGATGTGTGTTAAAACATGTTATTTTAGTGCTTGTTTTATGGGTTATATAATACAGATAGAGATTCCAGAATACTTTTTTTCCCCTGATGTGTTAGGAATAGTTTTTCTTAAAAATCTCAGCTCGAAACACCTCTGGTTATTAGAATTTGAATAACAACCGAGTTTTAAGCTCTTAAGAAATTCTAGACACTTGCAATGGTCCCACAAGGGAGCTGGTGAATATGAGCCCTACCAAGTCATTCCAGTTTGCAAGAACAGAATAGTGGGTATCAGTCATGTCTTTTTGGTAAAATAAATCTCTAATGTGGGTAGGAAAATACTGCAGCGAATTAGTATTTTGAATGTGAAGATGACTTTTCCAAAACAATGCTATAACAGCTATATCCAGACTTTCCCCCTGCTGTTACACATATTTAATTTAAGCACACATTTAAATGTTAATTTAAATGTTAAACTTATACTTCTGAGCTTCAGCAAACAAATCTGCATATTCTTTCCTGGACTTTAGTAAAGGCTGAATTTTCAGTTTCTATACACACATTCTGTACATGCACACACCACCCCTGCTCTCCAGCCCTCGAGAAGAATAGCACTTTTTCTTCCTGCCAGGAGCAGTCTAGGGATCACCGAGACAGCTAGTAGCATTTCAACCCCTCACTCAGCCGCTGACTGATCTGCTGTAAGAGCATAACAATATATCCCAAGTGCCAGAGACACTGGAACCCAGAGCTCTTTGCAAGAGTGACACTGGTCATTAACTAAATAGTGACAGCTCTGTGCTGTTCTTCTGTATTGATTAACTTTTCTGCCTTGAGATTTGCCCTTTTGCTGGCTCACCTCTCTAAGGGAAACTGACAGCTAGATTTTCCTGCAGCAAAACTTCCATGTAGCATTTGAGGAAGAGCTAGTAAGTTTACTATCCAGTAGCTGCTAGCTCCTACTTCTGGATGCACCAGAATTTAGTAGCAGGGTGCCTTTCCCTGAATTCTGAACATCCAGAGAGAGAGAGTTACTCATCTAAAATCCATGTCTCTGTCTCGCTGTTCCTCCCACCTCCTCCCATTCATTGGCCTTTAACAAAGTCAAATGCTTCAGTATGAAGCAGGTGTGTTACACATGTGCTGTTGAACATCTGGCTAATCCTCTGTGGGGGCCAGAGAACTATGCAGATCCTAAAATGGCAACACTCCAGGAAAAAAAAAATGAATCACTAGCTCTGTAGGCAAACTATTTCTGGTCTCAGCTGAAATCCAGACTTACAGCTCCCTCATTCTCCAGCAGCCCACAGAATTAGGGTTTTCATCTGCCTAAGTTTAAAGACAGAGTATGCATAATATGATTTATTTTATATGTATTCTAGCAAAATATTCATTTTTGCACGTTTTCACACCTTGAAACAATTATGGTCCCCAGAGTGGTGGTATTATAAAGAAAATGAGTAAGAGGGGAAAATGTCATTTTGGGGCTCAAATACTGCTGTGCATTCATGGCTTCATTTGAAGTATTTGAAGTGGCATGTGTATATCTGAATGCATAACTTACTCTTACTATCTAATGTGTAATTTTGATCACACGTACACATGAAATACCAGTAATTGCCACTTTCCTTCATCATGCTTCATACAGCTTTCATCAAATCATATTTTTACAGATTTCTCCATGAATCATATCCTCAAATTTTCATCCTGCTAGTCCCTTGAGGATTTGTTCCAGATTAGATATAAAACCAGAATAGCTTGTTTTCTGTGTCTAATAATGTTGCTGCTCAAGACAGTGAAAGATTCAGCTGGAGAACGGGTCTCAAATTTTCACTATTCAGATGATGACAGAAATCTGGTGGAGCTACTGCTATGGAATTTCAAATACTTTTGGCCCAGCTCTCTCATGAGCAAGAAGTGAGATTTTGATACCATCCAACTGGAACTTTTGCTCTGGTCTGATCTTTAATCAAGAACTCTAGTCTCAGGGTAATCTACATTTAAACAGTATCTTTCTGATGCATTTGAATTATTTTCAAAGTTGTGGCCAGAAGCTTAAATAAAGGAAAGGGTAGTGTTCCAAGCAGAACAACTTTGATTTTGTTCCATTCATTTCAACAATATTAAAGTGACCTTTCTAAAGCTCTTAATGCATAAGGTGCTTCAAAAAACAGTAAAATTCAACTTCTGTGATGAAAATCTTACTGGGATTATGCCTCAGACTGAGTCTCTGATCAACATTTTCATTTGCTCAGACACAAGGTGAGACTTAATAAATGACATCATTAAATCCTAATAGTGAGTGATGTGATAAGCAAAGAGATTTTTTTCACTACTGGAAGTTGCAGGGTTCTTGAAGCATTTATAAATACAGATTTCTGCAAAATGAGTAATGACAATGTTAAAAAAATCACATTAAATAGGTATTTAAACGTATTCTTTAATATTTTTTGATTGTGCTTGACCAAAGGCTTAGTATGAAAAATATATTTTTTAAGTAGAATTTTTAATCCAAATATAATCTTAAATAGAATTCTTAATTCTTAAACAGAATTTTTAACAGAGCTACAGAGATGGGAGCCTAATTCTCTCGGTGTGTTATTAATTTTTCTTTCTTTTTATGACCTTATGGTAGTTGGAACTACCAATGCAGTCACAAATTCAGCGAGAACCAGTTAAACTAAGCTAACTAATTTATAAGCAAATGAAAGCTTCTCATGCAATTTGTTTCATTGTCCCTGTCCTAAGGTCCTCAGGTGTTCTGTTGAAAATATTAACTGAAGAGATTTGTTTATCTGTGTCTGTCATTGGAGCTGTGTTATGTATTCTGGCGCATTTCTTTAGGTAACACAGTAGACACAAGGTAGGCTCTGTTCTTCAAGATTGTCAAAATACATGCCTTGCACAGATTGTTTTATGATTTGTAGAATGGGCAACCTACAACACTTCTTCCCACCTCCCATTTGAGAAGATGCATAATGATGGTGTCAGATCTATCTGTCCCAGCGTGCTTTGTGCTTGACCAAGAGGAGGTCAGTAGAGACACCCAGATATACTGAAAGACATCTCAGTAAGTGGAGGCATTAAAGGCTAGATTAAAAAAAGTGAAATAAAAAAGTGATGTGGTGGAAAAACATTCTCCAGCTGCTTGAAGGGAAGAAGAAGGATATGAGATAAGCAAAAGAGGTCAAATGAAGGCATTATTTATTTGAATTTTTCAAAAATGAAGAAAGTTGTAGGTCTGAAAGACAGAAAATGTTTTTTTTTTCTGAGGAAGTCCAAGTGATTCCTGCACTTTCTTCAAAGGGACTCTAAAGAACAAGAGCTCTGAGTGGATAGGAAGTGAGCAGGGACTGAAGGATATATGCATACGGTTTGGGAACAGAATAGTTTAGGAAGCAGAAATTATTTACGATTAGATGGTCATCTATCTGTCTCTGCAGGAGCTAAGACCGCTAACAGCCAAAAGGATGTTTGCCTGCCAGCTTGTGATACTGTAAAAGAAACAGTTCAGATTTTATCTTTGTGCTTTGAGAGCTAGATTAGATAGATACCTTAAGACCTGTTCAGCATTTCATCAGGTCCTGTCCTCTATAAGTAAAATGGCAGGTGTCCCTATTGCAGGATCTGGTGTTTTATCACTTCTGTATGTCAGATGGAGGCAAATGTTCCTGTGCTACTTTGCTGTCTCCTCTCTTCTCCCGCTCCAAGGCCTCCGGCCCCAGTTTGCCGCCTCAGCTATTCTTCAGTTTCTTTTTAACCTGTGGGGTTGAGTGAGGTACCCAGCAGCCTGGTACCTGTGGTGATGCGAAGGGTTACAGGCTTGCTGCCTAGGGAGATCCTGCAGAGATCCCTTGCAAATGGCTGAGTTCTTTGTAGTTAAAGGCAATCCATTTTGGTAAAGGTGAATTTCAGGGCAAATATGGCATGGCAGCAGTACAAAAAAAGAAATTGTTTAATGTGGCTTAGTGAGTACCACTAAAAGCACACTACGTTATTTGTTAACACAATTACCTGCAGAGTGATAGACAGAATGTAATGGCTTTACTGTAAAAAAAAAATATAGCCTTTTTTAGCAGGAACAAACAGGGGAGTGCTCTAGAACGACTGTTTCAACTGCTTGGATTCCCTCTGATCCACTTGCAGGATCCTAGACACTTTCAAAGATATCTTTATTTTCCTGGAGAGGAACACAAAATATCATTGCTACAAACAGTATATTTTAACAGTTCTAAGACTGTAAATACAAAAAGCAAAACAAAACTCAGACTGCTATTCAGAAATAGAAAAGCAAAAGTCTAGAGGAGAGCTGTGTTATTAAACTTAAAAAAATTTAGATGGGCTTTAAACTGAAAAAAATGGAATTGTGCAAATCTTAAGGCAGATTTCCTTGTGACGTATCAAAGTATGACTAATTAGTCATCCAGACTCTCATTTGTTTCACACTGCATATGTTCTTTTTATTTATAGCTATGGTTAATAATACAATAGTCAGTTTGTACTACACATACAATGAGCAGTTTGTTTCATGTTTAAATCTTCAGTAAAAATCTGTAAATTTAAATTTATGTATAAATATGTACATACATATACATATATAAAAAAACCAAAGTTCTTCTACCTTTGAAGAAAAACTAAAAATAACGCCTTGTTTAAAAACCCTTCAGATAGATAGTCTTTTACAAAAAGCTGTTCCTGCTGAGCTCAAAAGAAAATCCTCTTGCTTTATGCTGAAATAAAGCTTTCTGTACGTTGTTGTGAAGCAGAATAAGTACAAGGAAAGATAATTCATGCAAAACCAAAATACTGTACTTGTAGAATGATGCTAATTTTAACCTATTTTTTTAAAAAATAGTACCTCTGTGCAAAAACTATTCAAATTTACTAGACTACTGTTAATACAATTTCACTTTTTAATTTTTGAAGCAATTAGTGCAGCAGGCAGCATTGTGCTCTGTATCAATCAACTCTGCTGTGTACTGGTATTGTGAAAAAAACCCACTCTACCAGCATGAAACCTCTGGAAACAGGGCTTTGTCATATTAATGAGCTACTCCGTACTAATCAGTACTCCGTACTAAAAATAGAGAGCATTAGGAATTCAACACATTTTGAACGTTTCCCTTTCTTTCACTTTGCATACACTCAAAGTCATTTTTGGCCCCCATCCTCCATTATCATCGCATAGGATCAACTAAGGTCCCATTTACAACTTTTTGATCTCGGATGAAAAGAAACATAGGAAAGAGAACAAGAGAAGAAACGAAGGTACACTTCAAGCACGTGAAGCTCCTCTGTAGTGTACACACACAGAACAACTAGATTAAAAGTCTGTTACTTGAGTTACAAAGTCAAGTTAAGGGATGCCAGATCCATCGCCACTCAAAATAGCCAAATTTCTATGCCTTTGGGAATCCACACAGGTATAAAAATCCTTCTTCACATTCTTGATGCTCACTCCACAGTTTTGTCATCTGTTGGATATCCACAGTAGGAAATCAGCAGTGTTGATCATTCTGTTGCTGCAGTGTGCATGGTGGCAGCATTCTTAGCCTTGAATGCCTGCATTTGTTTTGGCAAGGCCCGACATTTTCTTGAAGGAGCAATAACAAGAAAGTGGAAATAGCAATTTGTAAATGTAGATATTGACAAAAAGCTAAGTGGAGTTTCATGGGATAAAGAGAAGATGCTCCCATCAAAAGCCTGCTGCAAATGATGAGATTCAATTAGATTAAAGAGCACAAAAGCTTGAAAGTGTTTTTACTTAAATACTGGGATCTCTGCTAACAAGTGAGAAATCTATAAAGGAGAATCAGCCTACACTGACAGCAGCACTGGCAGGGCTTTAAATTGTAAGGTCTTGGAAGAATTTTTTTTGTGTGTTTCTGAACTCACACTAACACAGGGACAGTGCCATCTGAGTGTGAATAACTAACAAGAAAAAAATATGTGCCATAGACCTTTTTTTTTTGCTTAGTGAACAAACATCATATATGACCAAAATAGCAACATCTTCAAAAAGTGTGTGTGTATGCAATTCTGTTTCTTATAAAATGAGAAGAAGCTCTGTCCCTATATTTTTATTGTGTTGTTCATAATAGAAGAGCACAAACTCTTTCATGATTAAGGCTGAAATACCCTTCTTCTTTTCTGAAGATTAATTTTCTAAGTGTACCAACATCCATATGGTTATCTGGCTTGCCTTCTTGGTTTGCCTTGGGGCTTCTCTGAGCAAAGGATTTTTGAGGCATAGCCTCCTGGCACGTTTTAAAGTTAACAATTATTCTCAATATTTTATATTTTGAACAGAGTTGGTGGCTCAAGTAACAACTTCCCTTGTGGTTTCAAGCATTCATCATTTATCTGATCTACTGCATAGCTCCGTCTGCCACACAGAGAAGGTAAAATTGAAAAGAAACACCAAAAAGGAGCGTGACGTCTAGACTGTGGCAAGTGAAACACTTGCACACCAAATGGTTTACAGTGTACATCTACAGCCTCATCAGCCAAGAGATTTTCTTGCTTTCCAGTGTTAGTACAGCTGAAAGGAGGGGAAGTAAGAGGGCTGTTGGTGGATATCCTGTGACCACTGCCTGTATGTGCCACCCAAGCAATTTAAGTTCAAAGTCCTCTTTAGCAGAACCCTGAATTTTCTGTAGTCATGTAATTAAAATTTCCTTCTGCTAGAGGATGTGTAAGGGATTAGTTTTGGCGAGAGGTATAGTCTGAGTAAAATAGATAATTCAGAAATTACTCAGACTATTTCAAAAAGAAAATGAATTACATGTGTAATTGTTTGATGGGTAGGGTTTAGAAGTTTGGGAATGGAGCCATAGACCAGAAAAGCAAGATACATTTTAAACTATATTACGGAGAAAAGACTGTGTGGATAGGATTGTCAATGGAAAGTGGGTGGAAGAATCAAGTCATGGAGAAAGGATTAGGGAAAGAAATTAAGCAAACAGCGGGTTGAATACCTGGATTTGTGGGATATTAGAGCCTGGATGCCTATCCTTATAAATTCTTTTTCTCCTCACATCTCTGCCAAAATCCAAGGAAAAAAAAATGTTGTTTTACTTTACTTGTTCCATCACATGTTGTAAGCTGCAATGGCAGGGAGTTCTCTGATTTCAGGGCAATCCTTGACATTTCTTTCTGATCCCTTATCTGGGAAAAGTAACCTTTATTAGTGAGGAACTGCAAACTGGAATGAAGAAAACATTCACCAGGAGCTATGCTTGCTTGAACATAGTTCAGCTGAGTTTTGGCCTTTCTGCCTTGTGGAGTTGAATTCATAGCCTCAGATAGGTTTTTATAGTCCCTGAGTAATGTATAGGAGAGTAAGGTGCAAAGGAATTGAATTCACAACAGCTGGTATTGAAGGGGGTTGAACATCTACTCCAGCAAGGGGAGAATACCAAAGAAAGGTGTTTCTGAAATTCACTTTTCTCCTGAGCTTTATGCTCCTCACTGCACCTGTGAGGCTGATAGTTTAAGGTGCTGAGACATCCTATTGGGTAGCTAATATGCTGCAAAATATGCTGCTAGTAGTAGCGTGCAATGGTTATAGTTTACTGGATTGAATGCTGTCTCTGAAGTGGATCTAGAGGGAGATCAAACCCTCACTTCCAAGAAGAGTGTCCTAGCTATCAGATAGAAGCAAGATTAGTAGCAATCCTTGGACCAGAGCCCAGAATATACGTCACCCAAGTCCAGTTTCTCTTCTACATATTCCCAAGAGTACACTTGCATGAATTTTACAAAACTCTCATAAGTAAGTTTTATAGTCTTTTTTTGTAGTGTCCAGTATGAGTGGGGAAGGTGGACAACACCCTCACATATCTTTGTGTCTAGTCTGATTGTTAGGTCATGTTCCTGGGAGCTGGAAATAGTGGGTAGGGACTCCCTCTTATGTCCCTGTGTTTATCATTGTCAATTATCTATGTACCTCTGAGATTTTCTAGACAGTGTAGAGGGAAGTTAGATTAAAAGGCGTTTGCTTTGGGGTTATATAATATCTCATTCACTTGAAGAGGCCACATTATGTTTCTCTGAGTCTTCAGAGCTTTAATGGCATATTACTTCCTTCCTCTCCAAAAGAAACCCTCCTTTGAGTTGATGTTCTGCTTGGGATCTGGATTTACCAAAAAGCAGTTGCTCTCTAATTTCGTATAGCATATGAAAAATAGCACTGTTATTCCTAAGCAATTAATCCTGTTTAACCGGTAACTTTTAAAAGTGATCCAAAATACATGCATCCACTGAGGTTTTCTTAAAATTCATTGTATCCTACTGGAGTACAGTGATGCACATTAGCTGAACACATTTCACACTAACTGAACTCTGTAACTAACTGACTTTCAGACATAAACCTTCAGCTCTCCCAGTAATACCTAGACTTCACACATTCTACCAATCGTTTTGAAAACAACCAAACCATGGTTTTTTTGCGTTTTTATCTTCAAGCCCTAGCACCACTTATTCCCTTATTCCAGTTGCTTAAGATATAGGATTTAGCATATGGCTTTCTTTTTCACTCCTGAAGAAACAATACAGAAAATTAAATTCAGTTTAGCAGGACTTGGTCATTCCTATTCTAGTACTGAAGTCTTACGGAGGCATTTCTGGTTTATGCGTGCCATGGGGATCACTGTCATTGAGCTGGGATATGAGAGCAGGGTATGGGTTTCATGCAGGGGATGGGTAACTAAAAATGACAGTGATAGTATAATGATTTGGCTGTCAAGAAGAGATGAAGGGATTCTAATACCTGACGTACATAGCTTTGTGACTGGTTAATGGACAGCTTCTTTGAAAGTAGAACGTAGGTAGAAAGCAGCTGATAGTTCTCCAAATCTGAACAAGACTGTGCTGTAGTGAAAAGATTATGTTGATTGCGCCATAATTGACATGGATACTGCTACCTGAGTGGTATATGTTATCTGCAACGGTGGAGGAAGGGTGAACATTTTGTGAGCACGTATGCTTAATGCTGAAGAGATTAAAATTAAAGCTGAATTAGCACATATCTTAATATTTTGTTTGCGGGCGTTTAGACACAAATATAACTGTGCTTCAGCTTCTGGAAAGGTGCAAGACATTGCAAAGCAACCTAACAAAGTAAATCAAGAAATACTCGACTATAACAGTGTACTCTGATATGGTGGCTGACCTTTGGCCTCTACAGGGTGTCTGTGGCACCAGTTCAACATAGCCTTTAAACGTATGCAAATACTGAACCTGATCCACTGCTCAGAGGCATCAGTGGAAGCCTTTCAAAATGGCTTTTGGATCAGAAGAGTTGAACAGGCACTGTTGCTTTGTGAATCAAGCCCAGATAGATTACCTCAGTAACCTTGGAGATATCACTTTGAAAATATTCTCCTGAAAGCAAGTTCAATAACCTCCCTTATAATTGGAAACTTTGTCTGGAGCTATTTAATTCTCCCTCATTTCCATGGGTTTTCTTCTTTCATTGTTCACCATCAGGCTGTTAATAGATTCACAGTATGCATCAGCTTGACCACAGCAAAGTTCTGTCAGCAGAAAGGGATTTTTCTTTATTTGTTGTTGAAACTATTTATACTCTTGTTATCTCTTTATAGAGGAGTCCATTTGAATCTTAGTGGTAGTATCTTCCTTCTGAACAAGCCTTACTCCACCTGAATTTGCAGTGAGCTCATAGAATTGCCTCAGCTGTTAGGTGATTCACCACAGACTGTGTTTTGATATTGGCATGTTTCTTTTCTTGCTAACACATATAAATAAAGTCTGAATAAGAATTTCTCTCACTGATGTCATAGAAAACCATTGTTAAACATGAGGTGTGCATGAGGCAGAAACGGAATGCATATTTAAATTGTTAAACCACGGCTAAGTCACTCATAATGCATTTATGATTTGATTCACTGGAGGAAAATGAAGTAGACAGTTTTTGCGTCGTGAAGAGGAAAACAATTAAGCAGTTAAAGTATCAGACAGCAAATACTATGTGTTGTGCAGTACTAGTGAACTATTTTCCTTTGGATATTCAGATATGCATACTTTTGCTCTGTGGTTACAGTGAAGAGATTAGTCTGCTTTAAATATTCTTCAGACCTGTTTCACATGCAACCATCTATCATTCCCACACATTGCTAAGTCACGAGAAATACTAATTAAAAAAAAAACTTTATTTTTTTTTGAAGTGGAGTACAGATACATCAGCTGTGGTTGCTGGTTTGATTTCAAATCCAGAGACCACAATAAAGGCTGTTTTCCTTGCATCAGATGTGGTGATTAATATGTGGTAGACTTGGGCTCCAGATTTTTACAGCTCTGTTAATTGATCACGAGCCAGAGCCTGGGGCTGTATAATTAAGTTAGCTGGAAAATTAATGCAGGAAATGGCTTCTAGATTTGATTGGTTTAAAAATCTATGAATGCACTTATTTAATCCTTTTGAATTAAACGTGATGCCAAAAAAATTATGTTAACTACGTCTGCAATTTCATAACTTGAGGGCAGTGTTCTTTTTCTGCCTTTGAAATCAGTGGTGTTTGTACAAAACAGAGTCATCTTAAACTATCCAGTAAAAGATGTCTCTGTCACTGGTTAGACATGTTGGATTGTCCGTGCCTTTGGTGTGATGCATATGGGCACAGACATGAGATTAACTGGTATCTAGGGACCAACTGTCATTACTTACAGCTCACCAGCAGGCTGCTGTGCCTGTGCTAATGCCATTCTGAGATAAATCAAGCTCCGCGTGGGTGCAACTTACACCTGCACATTGTAAATGGCAGGAATGGGACCTCATCAAACAGTGATTCATCTATGTATTGTGCCTACAGAATGGAAAGGTAGGCACGTTTTCTCCCTTGCATTCCAGGATTGAACGAGGTCTCCAAACAAGATTAGAAATGCTATATCAAAAGCATCGTTGGAAAAAGGGAAAGGAATAAGTACCTGTTCTCTGGTTCTGACAGAATATACCCTCTTGTTATGTAGAAATAAATATATTCAGTAATTATACTGAAGTTATAGTAATAGCCAATGTAATACTGGAAACAAGGAAATCAAGTTTAGGCTTAATGAATATATGAAGATACTAAACATTTTGAGAAAAGTTTGTTTTTTTTGATCTATAATAAATGTGCTTTGGTTTAGGTCACATGATATAATCAGCATATTCTGTCTTGTGTTAAGTTGTTCATTTGATACCACATTAAATGGCTGTTGCATAGCAAGTTGTTGGTTTCTGTAGGATCATTCCAGAGCTGCTTTTCCTCACAGATGGGAGATGATATTATGAAGCCAAGGGAGATGGAAAAATCATGATGGACAAATAAAAGTGAAATAAGAAATAGCTCTCTCAGGACTTTCTTGCACTTGAACAGCATTTAGACTTGTCAAAGAGAAATAACCTTAATCAAGGGACCTGTAATGATAATATATGTGGAGTATAAAATATTTTGTTAGGAAAAAATGCAAGGCAGAAGTAAAAAGCCCATTACTGAAAGTGCATAGGCAATGGTAATAAATAAACCAAGACTGAACATAATTGGGGTGAAGGGTTATGGCTGTACAATTAAAGTTGTTATGCTAAGGTGATGTCCTAACATTCCTAGCACTGCCAAGAGGCGAGTTTCTATTCTAACTTTTAAAGGTAAGCTACTGTTAAGAGAGAGAAAGTCTTACACTGGTGCTTTGTTTAGGAGCTACAGAAACTCTAAACCAAAATAGAAGTTGTCCTACATTGCTTGCAATTCCTGTTAACTTGAAGCAAATGAGGAACTCAACACTCGTATATCCACATACCAGCCTTAAGTAGTAGAAGATGCTCAAATTAGTAGGAAGTAGTACTGCTGCTCTGGGAGGGTAAAACATTTGCTTTTATTACTGGACGGGAATTAAAAGACTCCACGCTCTTAAACGCCCTTATTTTCTTTTTAATAGTAGGCAATGGTTAAGGCAACCTTTTAATTATTATTATTTTTTAATCAGGATAAACTATTCTGAAAAGAGACATTTTATGATTTTTTTCCTGTAACTTTGTTTCTTCCTAAATGAGTTATTAATCAAACCATTATAACTGACAGAAATTCAACCAAAAAAAGTAATGTGTATTTCAAGAAATCACTCCATCTTTTGTACTCCTATCAAATGATTTACGGTTTAAGCAAACCTCAGACTGCTTCAAGAAATATTTTTTCTGTAAAGTGAACAGAGTTAATGTATGAATCTTAACTGAAAAATACAGATACCATTTCAGGCATGGCAGGTAAAGTTAAGAAGATACTTGGTGAGGGCTGAGGAATTTTGTAGAATAAATCATTAGCAGCATTTATTTTATCACCTTCTCATCTATTTTAGTCCATTGCAACTTTTTATTCTGGCTATATACACACTACCTCCCTTGTGGCAGGAAGCTGTGATTTCCTTTCATTGCCATCACAAATAGCAGTAATAATTAGTTAAACAAGGATATATAATAAGGGCTTGATCCTCTTCCACCGATGAGGACTATAAAATATTCAGAGTCAGATGCTTTTTTTTCCTATATGATGTGCTGCCGTTTACACCTTTATGAACGGCACATATGCCATGTCATGTTTTATTAACGTTTTCTATGGACTTTGCTCTACTGCAAATTATTATGTGAAGTATACTGTTTGAGGGAATCTGTGTCAGCAACTTCTCCAGAAGTACCGGATTTTAAGAAGATTAATGCCCTGGACATGATAGGAGATACATATGAAGTACCGGTCTTTCTTCCTTTATTCACACAGAACTCATCCAGCTTTATCTGAGTGCGAATTTCAGCATTAGTTCTGAAAAGTTCTGTTTTCTGTTGTGTGACTGTGCCGGTGATGCTGACACTTGGGATCTTGGATTAGTGTTTAAGATCAGCCACACATTTATGTTATGTTGTCTATAGAATCATTCCAGGACTGCTTTTCTTCACATTGGCAGATGAAATTGTATAGCTAAGAACTATCGAATAATTCTACTGGGCAAATAAAAGTGAAATAAAAACTATGATATTGACATTTTCCTAGGAATATCATCCATGTGGGTTTCCCTGACTATGCCCGCTTTATCTCCCTGAAAATTGTTTGTGGGCAGAGTCTGACAACTTTAGGTATTTCTCTGCGGTTCCCAGATATTCAGCAGGTTGGATCAATCAGCTCTACTGTGCCTGAGTTCACAGATGGCCTGTGCACACACAGGAAGTTTAATGTGTGAATCCAACACTCTAAACAGCACTGGAACGTATATTTCTGTCCAAAAAGTCCTGGACAGCATGTTTCCGGGACTTTTTGGCAGAAATATGGCAACACTACTTCATCCTCAAAATCCTATGGATTCACTGTCTTTCCTAACAGTTCTCTGCTGTTACATTTCCCAGTAAAGGCTCTGAACTGACAGGGCTTTGTCCTTTGAAAACTGATACTAGTCCATTTATGATTTTTTTTTTGAGTTTGGACAGTGAATGTTGCCTCTGTGTCTTGGTCTTCAAAACCCTAGTAGTCCTGTAGAGAAGAAGCCTAAAAGAGACGTTAATGATACTGAGGATCAAAATTGAGTAAGAATCTGAGGTACAGTAGTTTACTGACTTTATTTTGGGCAAAAATGTGAGACTAACATTGAACCTTCCATCCTCTCCATTTATAGGGCTGTAGAAAGTACAAGTTTTAGGTCTTACTCACTAAGACAAATATTCCAAAATAAAATGGCAGGGCATATATCTGTATACATTTGACAAGGCCACAGTGAAAATTCTGTGAATCCCGGATGTCAGTGTAAGGCAATGACATGTAGGGTCCCGAGACTCCAGCAGTTGGCCTTTCTCCCCAGACACCAACAGTTGGTAGGATGTACCTCTCATGTTACAGTTAGTAACATCTCCAGACCCTTGGAGAGATCACACCAGGCCCAGTGTGTGTGTTTGCAAAGTTATTCCAACAGGATTAGTGCCATATGGCCTGAAGAATCTCTGCAGGCAGGTGGAAGCCAATGCGTTAGGGGACAGTCAATGACAAACTCATTTGTACCTACCACATACTACAGAATCCTGAATACTCAGTATTCATGAATAGTTTTGAGGAAGGATGCAGAAAGATGACACTAAAATTAAGTTTCCCACTTAAGCAAGACATCTAAAAGGCAAGGTGAAAACTTTCTGTCTGCCCTGATATGTTGATTATAACAGCTCTGAGGAGCCATTTTCTATAACTTTTGTACTCTAGGGAGTCAGAAGTATTAACAGCACAGGTATCAAAAGACTTATCCTGGTCCCTCTGGTCCTGCTTTCTGTTTGTTTTAAGAGTATTAGTGATAGCACCACTTAAAAGCAGAAAGCCTCAGTGATAAAGCTTCCATTCGCTTTGATACATTAGAATTCTACTTTCTGTATTACTGCAGACAATGGAACCATTAACTTACTATCAATCATTCCAGTCACAGTGCAGCCTTCTCTCTAACAAGAAGCCATGGGGCATAAGGTATAAATAGCAGACATAAGTCAGCCTTCTTGACTAGCTGTAACTCTGAAGGAAGGACAGTAAACTGGCCTCTGTCCAGCCTTCCTGAAACGTGCCAGTCTGCACCTGAAAACTCAGCTAGGAACTCAACTGTTTTATAAGATGGCTTGGAAAGCAGGATCTAGACCCAGGTCTCTTCTCCTTTCCCAAGCACTCATTTTAGATGGCTTGAATACCTCTGGAAAAGTCACAGGAAGCCTTTCCTGTTGTAACAAAAATATTTGAAATATAAGCTACTTTGGTTTAGACATGCTCAGGACAGCTCTACAGACAGATAGTGGATGTTCAGAGGCAGGAAACAGTGTACCAAGAACTAATGTGACAGGGCAGGGAATAGTTTGGTGTGGATAATAAATTTATTATGTTGGTGTGGATGCCAGGAGAATTAGACCTATACAGGCCTTTAGAGACATATTTTTTTTATTTCCATCTTTGCAAGCTGACTGGTTTGGTTCCCTGAGAGCAGTTAAATAGCTGGGTTTGTACAGTACCATTCCTTCCCCTTACTGACTCTGTTCGGTGGAAGGAGGATGGGAGCCGTTTTAATTGCCTTTCTTGGAGGGAACGAGAGCAAAAACTAGCTGCAATCCCCTTTTATAGTTTGCTTTGTTACCTGGCATGAAGGGCTAGTGTAAGCTTTTAAAAGTACGTAATTCTAGCATAAAAGTGCAGCGGTCAAGGTCTGTGATTTTTCAATGGCTTCTACTGACAGATTTATCAAAATTAAATTGCCTACTCTTCTATTCTCTAGTGGAAATCCTGAGAGAAGGTAGCAGTGAAATAGCTCACTGTTTTCAGCTGAAATGTATTCCATCGCTTATGCAAAGGGATTTGCTGGTGCAAAGAAGTGTAATTTACACCTTCCTGTGACAGCCTTTGTGACTTTGACCTGGAAAGCAGAAAAGAATCCAGGCATACTTACTGAAGGTGACTATAAATAGATTTAAATGCAGTGGTTTATCTTAAGGTTAACAATAAGTTGTCTTTACAGTGCTAACAAACTAGACCACACAGCTTTGTTTTGATTTTTACCTGAAGTATAGTTCTGTGTGGTCTAGATGGATGATATCAATTACATTTGAAAGCCTGATAAAATGGAATGCACATGATTTATCTAGCTGATACCAACTTCTTGATAAAAGCTAAAGCCATTAGTAAACCTTGGTGTATATATATCATTCTTATTCCTGTGACTGCATGGTAAATGTTATTTTTAATGCATGCATCTTCCTTACTTCTAAGAGCTTTTCCCAGTATTTGAGGGTAGTGGATTATGGTGATATTGTTGCAATTTACTGTGAGATGTTGTAATCAAAGCATGCACTGCACATGACTGATGCATTAATCACTAGTGCATACTCTCACACACAATCACACACAGTTCCATATCCTGCTTTTGTCACACCCTGACCTGAAAAACACACTGGCTGATGAATTATTTTTATTAAATTAAAATATTAGGTAAGGCTGTAGCGTTGAAAACACCTTCAAAGATGTAAAAGAGAGCCAGAATTTCAGGTGGTCGTATATTGCCCTGACTGTATACTGTTGCAAGGCTGTGCTATTGTAAATGTGTCATTTAGCATTTAAGACGTCGTAAATATGCGACTCCTGTAAAACTGGTATTCCCTAATTATTATTCTTTTTTTTCAAACTTAAGTGAAGAATGGGGAATATATGAGAATTCTTACAGCATGTCATGCTGCAGAAACTTATTTGAAACTGGCTGAATAGGAAATCTGAGGCATGAGTGTAATTAGGAGAAGCACTGGGACACTTATATGCCCATCTTAAGTGGGAAATATTCTCTGAAAGCACACTGCCTGGTGTGCAACACATACAGTGGCATTTCTGAATAATAGACACAATCAAAATGTTTCTAGCATTTTTAATAGAATTTCAAAATTCTGATTAAATGAAAAAATGATGGGAAGAAAAATGTTGATTTTTGTATTTTAACAGTGTTTATTTTACCTAAATGCCAGTTTATGACAAATCAGATTTTCTAAATGTTTCATTTCTGTTTTAAAAAGCTAGGATTCTTCAACTTGATATTTTGAACTTTCATTCCATGTCTGAAATTGATGTATTTTGGCCTGAATTGGGGTGGGAAGAAAAATTGAGAGAAATTACTCTAATTTTATAAGAGAAATATTCAGAAATTTCTGAATTTTCTGAGCAAGTGTTTTGGATCATCACTTTGGAAGGGAGGAAGCATGAGTTTCAAGAATGGAATTTGGAAGAAGACTTATTTCATTTACTAAGATGAAAATCTGTTGTATGGGAATCTCAGCTGCAGCTGACATTGCCTAGCACTTTTGGTGCAGCAGGCTGAAGTACCAAGACTGTGAAGAACAGTAGAGTAGTTGTTTCAGAAAATTAAGTTTCAGAAAAAGAATAGATAATTGTTACAATTCCTCCCTGGCTTTAATCTTGGGAATCTGAACCTTAGTATATGTCAGAAATCCAAGGTTCAAAGGTACCATTGGATGAACCCATAAAGATCCATCCCTGCTATGTGTGAAAATTTCATTACGTGTGTTCAATTGAATTGTGAGGGGCTCTCTATTAAAACCTCTGAATCTTTTTGCCTCAAAGAACTCACAATTGCTGCACATAGGTTTTGCAGAGCAGAGCCACAGCTTACCTTTTCAGAAAACAAACATAATTTTCCTTATATTGCAAATAGGTTGCTGGAGTTCGTGGCAGAGTAGGGGTCAGCTTTTGTGCAGCATTTCTTGTAGTCAAAAAGGGAAGATAACTGAACACTTTTATACTTTCCAGCTTTTGAGCTGCTCCAAAGGTCCCTGAGGCTTTTCTAACTGATGAGATGCTTTCCTTCTGCTTATAGCAGTTTCGACCAGTCCCTAACTGTGCTCTATTCTCTCCTCCTCCACATCCCTCTTCTGAGATCAAACTCTTTCCTTAGGGCCTCTCCATTGCCAAAGAGTTACCAAGAGGTTATTAGAAAAGGAAGAATTGTACCTCTTGCCTCTGCAGATGAACATTTCTACCCTTAAGTGGAAAAATTTCATCTTGAGATTTATACCAAGGCTGAGCAGAGTTGTGTGCATGCTGTTTGTACAACCCAAAATGCAGCTGGAGAAGGCCTATCAGAAGACGGTGAACTCCTTATAGCAGAACACACCTAATATGTGGTCACCACATATAGGCCACCACACCAGCCTGCATCTATTTCCCACAGACAGACCATGGCATGACCATGAGGCAGCTATATGAGATGCAGGCATGCTACGTATGTTGTGCCCACAACTGCTTTCTAGAATTGGTGCAGACATATAAATTCTTTCTGGTAGATGAATTATGCTTTTAATTGCATGACCACAGACTAATAGTTTTGCAAGGATGCTTTCTTATTTCACCTGAAGTAAATTAAGCAAGGGATGACAAAAAAAAGTCCTCTTTTATTTAAAGTATTTGACTAGGCCTCAGGAGAGCTTTATTTCCCTCTTGAATTGCCACAAGATACCAATGCCATAAACAGACAGAGTAGACACGTTTATGTCACAACATCATGTTTGACTTTGGAGATGTAATATCCTTTTATAATGTAGTTCTTACAGCTCTTACACATGACTGTCTCAGCTGCTGTCTCTTACACTTGACTCTGCAAAAATAAAGAGAAATTTATATCCTTTGCTTTCAAATCGCATTACATAACTCTTCCCTTTCCTCATCTTCTTCACCGAAGCTACCAACACACTGTTCAGAGCAAAAGTGAAACCAAGGGTTATGCAAAAAAGCAAGCAACAATAAAACAGCAGCAAGCACATAGCTTTTTCAAAGTATCGTTCCTGTGTAAATATTGTATGAACGTTCCTCAAGTGCCCAAACTACTTGCCTATCATAGACTCAACCTATTACATAACTTTCTTCCTAAACAGTTATTCCTTTAGCTTGAGCTGAAAATTTTACCGGATGGATAGGAGTGATCAATACAGTAATCAACAAGACTCTCAGTTGGCAGAGATGCCGAGGTGGCATTTTTTCCTTGCAGGTAGCAGAAGAAAGTAAACATCTTAAGTTGTCTTTCTATACAGTTTGAATAAGGCAACAGTAGTGGATATTCTCCTCAACTATTAGTCTAGGTGGCAAATCTAAAGGAAAACAACCAGAGTTTTCAGATAAAAATATCTGGGTGCGTTAATACGGTCAAGAAATTTTTTTGCAAGAGGAAAAGTTAAAAGAAAATCCGCTTTCTCAATCAGCATCTCCCAATCTCTGCTGCCTGAGAGGCAGCTACACTGAAGTGGCTTTGACACAACATAAGCTTGTTCTTTGTCAAGACTGTCTCATTATGTGGGCCCTGCTGATTTATAAAATCTGGAGTTTACATATACTTAGCACAGATGGAGAACAAAAGGAGCACAGTGATTGATTTTATTCAGTCTTTGGGGAATTTTTGAGATAGCTCATTAACGTGAGGTGGACACACTAAAGATTGCTTTTTAAGGAAGACTTAAACTGATAATCAAATTTTATTAGCAGTCCTAAAGTCTTTCTTTAGGCTATTATGAATCATCTGTACAATGCAGTCTTTTGGTTTTAAAACTGTGGGAACTAAAGTAAACATTGCATTTTCTGTACATTAACCTAACACATACTGGTTTTTAATGGAGTACTTGGTACTTAAACTGCTAAAGAGGAAACAAAAACTGCAGCTTTCCTCGAGTATAAAGGACATCCAAAAGATCAGATTGTGATTCGTTTGACTGGAGACAATTAAAATCATTAAATAATACAATGTATATAATAAAATTATTATTGCATATCTACTATGCATAAAACAAAAAACAGACATTTGAAACTGCTCAGGTCTTTTATAAAATGATCAATTGCGTTAAATGAAATTGTATGGACTGAGTTCAAATAGATATAAAATTATTTATTTTATCATGAAGAAATTTGCTTGTAACACAATAGGTACATTATCTGTGTATGTTTGAAATATATATATGTATCTCACACACAAAGATATTATATATTTGCATATATATAAAAAAAATGAAATAACTTCTGGAAAGTAATAATATGCCAAAAATTTATATTTTGGGGGGTAGAACATACACATTACTTAAAGCACAATCAAGATACTTTTGTCTAGGTGCTGCTAAAGAGATTGTAGACTCGTCCTTGATCCTTGAGCACTCAACGACCTCATAAAATTCAGAGCTTTACTAGAAGTACAGTCCAGTCCAGTTAAGTACAAATTCAAAGAAAATAACAAAAGGAAAAATGTTTTCATCTGTTTTAGACCTATCAAAATCTTTGACTAACAGAACTAATCTAAAGCCTATGGAAGTCAATGATAATTAGTTGTCATTTAATTGACTTTGATGAGCTGTTCGTCATACCCCTAATTTACACTGGGTCTGTGGACTCCTCTGTTTTTCAAGCTGTATTTATATATGCAGACATCTCCTGAGTCCTTCCTTACATTTTCACTCCTACTGAAAAAGCTATATTTGATTTGGCTTCCTGTGAAGCCATGGAAAAATGAAAATTAGTTAGATTTCAAGTTTTGTTTGCAAATTCTATGCACATACTTTGGAGACAATGGATGTAGTGCTAAGTCAATAAACAGATCAAATAAATTAACACATTATTAACTTTTTTAGAAATAAGTAGGCTGCTAAATAGCAATAGAAGAAATTGTTATGAGAAGCAAGACAGAATAAAATCAGTCTGTTGAAGTTACTGTTCTCTTAAAGACAAAGTGTTATTTTTAGAGTAGGTGGCAAAATATTTCTAATGAGATTGAAATAAAACTTTCACCTAAGTGAAATTTTCTTTTTTAAAAAAGAAAAAAGGAATAGTCTGAAAATGCTAAAGCACTTAATTTTTAAAAAATTCTAAATGGAATGCTGATTTCTCATTTTGAAATGGTAGTAGGTTTAGGAATTTTATTTTACAGAAGTAATCCAAACCCACTTCAGGACATCTGTATTTGTAGAAAACTATCTTTGACGTTTCATTTTGAATTGGAATGAAAGCCAAGTTTCAAGTAACTTAACCAAATGGAATCCCACTTATAGCCTAAATCTAGCTATTTTTGTGCAAGCAACAACTTAATCTTCAGGCAAACTTTGACACATGAAGGATTCTCAGAATCACTAACTTCTTTTTGGACCTTTTAAACAGAAAAGCAGTTTTTGTTTCATGGCATGCTGTTGTCTACATCTGAAGTGCGAAAACATTTGCAAAGACAGTATACCTGAATGGGTGTACTATCAGCCTTTACTGGCTGTGTCTATTCCAGAGTATATAAATTGTGTTAATGCTGCCTAATACACTAGACAATTACATTATCCTTTTTCTTTAATGGAATAACTCTTTATATATGAATAGCAGTGTATGCTATGGAAATCCTGGAAGCTAAGTGCTTGAACTATAACTATATTCTGGTCATTAATAATTTTTCCAGAAAGAACATTTTTCTTTGAGAGAATAGAAAAACAAGCACTTGCAGTAGACCAAATCTTTATTCTGGGATACTTGATTGCCACAATATTGACCAAAAAGGCCATCTGAATCATCAAGCAATATAGTGACAATTTTTACTGAATGTATAAAAGAGAATATTTTCTTTATTGGGCTCAGTGAATGTTTTCTAGCTGAAGTGTTTGTGGTATCTGTTTTTCAAACAATTACTGAATGTTAAATGCAATACATTAAACTTTTATTAATCAGTATTAGTAATAAAGGAATGAACTGTGTAAGAAAATTGTTTGAAGAAATATTAACTTTCATATTTTTTGTTTTTTGAGATGAACTCTAACCTCCGTGTGATGCTGTAACCATGTGTTCACTCAATTTTTTGTGCAGAGGTGGTTGTGATCAGCCACTACCTTTCCCTTGACTTCAACACACTGAGTCAGTTTGTAATTCAGTACCTCTTCTGCAGTGCAGCCATATCATTTGTATGGGAACCAAGTGAAGCCATGAAATATAAAGTCTTTATTCTGTTTGCTTGCTTCATGTGTGTGCTACTGCAATGCAATCTTGAAAATACTTAGAGAAAAACTAGCTTATATGAGAATTTCTTATCTTTTGCCAGTTTTTGACAAATCTTAATGTTATTTTGGTGCAGATTTTGAAATTTGATAATAATGAAGTTGATTACATCCATTGACAGATTTTTTTAGAATTACTATTACATTTTAATAATATTTTAATAATATTGGAATGTTGAATGATTCCATTATGTACAGTATGTACTATTATATCCTTTTTTTTAATAACAGACTCATCTAACTAATATGGGGAATTAGGTGTTTTTTCAGAGGTTGCAGTCTGGATTTGTGAAAAAAATTGTTGAAGTTCAACATCCATTTTAAAAGTCACTGTGATTACGTGCATTGCTAGACACTGTAGTTGTTATGTTACCCTCTTTTGTAAGGCATATAGTGTACCAGGGCCTGGTTGTACAGCCTAAGGTAAGAGGAAGTTTGAGAATCAACAATTGAACAACCTTGTCCTATTAGTAGAAGGGAGAACTAGAAGAATATGTTGGAGAAAAATTAAGCTAGCATGGACATGTCACCAAAACTCAGTCTGAGTTTAGGTAAGGCTGAGATGACTGAGGGAAGGAAAACAATAAGAGCAAAAATGGCTTTTTCAATAAGAAGTCTTTAGCATATCTTTTGCACTTTTCCATTATCCTCACTTTGAGCTGCTAATGTGGTAATGAAGGAGTGCACTCTAGAAGTGAGGTTTGCTCCATTAAATAAATACAAAAACACAGATTTTTGAGCTCCATATTAGATTACTGTTTTGTCTACATGGTCCTTTATAACTACTTGGAAATTTCACTTTTTGCATGCCATCTGTTTAAGTGTTGCTTCTTGTGGGAAGCCATCCATGTTGCCTATCATTTCATGTCTAGTTGCAGTTATGAGGGGCTGGATTTTACTCTACAAATCACTCAATTAAAAATGTCCTGAATGCTTCTTCCTTTGCCAGTAATACAGAGATACAATTTCAGTTCACACAGCAAGCCGCCATCTTTTCTCCGTAGAAGGCTTTTTATAAAAATCAGGATAAATGGTTCATACGGCACAGCAGAAGAATATTATTACAGGAAAGTCTGGGATGGTTTTATGCTTTAGGGCTAGATCTGCGGCTGGCGTGAGTTAACATTGCTTTACTTAAGTTTCAAGCCACCTAATAATATACTGTCTGTTCATAAATCATTAGTGTGGTTCTCCTTTCTGTTTTTTTAATTAAAAAGTGTTCATGTGGGCAGAACAATGGCCATCTACAAACACACACGCACACAAAGACACACACATAGTTAAAAGGCATAAATGTCGTCTAAAAGACTGACACCAGTCCTAAAAAACGGATGTGATGCTGCATTTCAGAATGGAGAAAGAGTGCATCATTTTTTTGACATTATACCAACCATTTCACATTTCAGTGCTTTTAATCTTAACATGAGCAGAGTTTAAACTGTCATCCCTCCAAGAAAGAGGATTTCATAATACCCAATAGTCAACATAATTCATTCTCCACAATGTTTGACTATCAATTGCATTATTGTCCATATGTCTGAATTATAAAACCACTAATGCCAAATAACATTCATCGTATTGCTACAAAAATAACAATTCTATTTTATTAGGCTACTTCTTCTTGGAGAGTGCAGAACATCTGTTAACTTAGCTTATTTACTAACATCCTTAGGCACCCTTTAGTTTGGGCTAAAGTATTTGCTGCTTTTAGGTTTGTGGGGTTTAAGTCTCTTCAGTAATGCACCAGCATAACCAATGGAAAAAATGTAATGCACTGAGATTTATAAAAAGTACTGTATTCAGCATTTACAAACGTTCTTAAGCTTGAATGGTGGTACATGGACTCTGCCAACAAATCAAAAGACAGCTTCTGCAGCCATTGCTCCTGGTAGAGTACCTTCTATTGATGCAACTCAGATTTGTCACCCTGTTGGTTGTAGCACCAAAGGGTCACAGGAAGGTTCAAAAGAAACCTGAAGGGTGAAAAAGCAAAAGCATATGCCTTTATGTTTTAAATGATTGATTACAAAATTGACTTGGAAAAGAAGATAAAATTTAAAAAAATCGCAGACAAATTTACAGCTGTGTGCAATTCGGTTCTCCCAGAGAAGGAGAATGAGAAGTGGCTGCAGATGTTTATACTTGTTAGTGAAGAGCTAACTACTTAAACTGCCTGCATGAGCCAGCTTTTTTAGGTTGGGAGAGTGAACTTTTAGTCTGTAACTGGAAGTTACAGCCAGTTTCTTGTTCTCCCTTCCTGAAAGGACTAAAGAACTGATGGATGTTAGCTGTTCCTTGACTAGTAGTTGCAGTCAGGGAGGAGATGGTGACTGTAATGTCTGAGAAGAACTGATTGATGTAAAATAATCTCCTCTATTTCAAGTAAAGTGAGTAAGTACTTCTCTGTGGAAGTAAAGGTTGCAGAATCTGGCTTTTCATGTAAATATAAATACATAATTCTGAGCACACATGTATGTTATGAGTAAATAGGAAGTTGCAAATGTTTCTGTGTTGTATTAAGAATACTTTAAAATAATAAGAAATAAGAGAATAGGCAGGGTAAAGTGGCCTTGGCGACATTAATTCTGCTTCTTTGACGCTTCACTGCAATGTTTCATTAAATAGTCCCGTATTACGCTTTCTTCCCTTCACAAGACACTCTAATTTCAGAACTTTTACCTCTCACCTTTTATCCTTTCCTCTCCTTCAGGGAAAGTCACAGGCTTTTGTGTTTGCTCAAAAGGCCCCAGCAGACTTTATGACCTCATTTGAACATACAAGTGTTTCTTGTTACAGCAGCCAAGCCAAAACCTAATCAAAGAGTCTGTGGTTTCCGCTTCAGTGCTGGAAACTTTGATACCAGTTTATCAGTGAGTTTACATTAGCTCCCTATATGTTAAAAATGAGGGTAGATTCAGTATTTGCTTTTGAAGAATTGGTTAAAGTCGTGTGTAGACTAAAGGTAGGATTCACCCAGCCTAACTGGAAATGTGTAAAGTACTGCAATAGCAGTGGTAGGACTTGGGCTGCAACTGTTCTCCAGAATTCTTTGCAGATGGAGTCCAGTCAGGACTTTCTCGTTTTTCAAACCACCTCTAACACCATATCTTTGACAGCTGTGATGAATAGTCATAGAGAGCAAATGGAGTACATGGGAGTGAAAACTTCCCTATTCTCCAGTTACCATAATCTCTGACTTAACACAGATTCCTGTGGCAGACGTCAGCTTCAAACTGTAATGAGAAAAATCATCAGCAATCTGTCTATTTCTAGTAACACGGTGTCCTGCTAGCTCCATATTTTCCCTTTACAGGTTTAAATTGTTTTACATTAAATGAGAACTATGATATGGCAATTTAATTGTCAGACAGACATGCATAAAGAAGGGAAATTACAAACATTTATTATTATTTTCTTTTTTAAACACTAGCACTTCGAAGACCTGAAATAAAAAAAAAATAATAGATATTATATATAATATTAAGACAGAGTGGATGACAGAAGGTCATAAATTATTATCATATACTAAACGTCCTAGTAAGTCCAAATAACATTGAATTCAAATATGGCAACAAATTCTAGTTTCCAGCTGAAAAAGGACCTAGGCATATAAATAACTGTAAAAGAAAAAATGAAAGAATGATTTCTACCGTGCTGCTAAATATCTTTTTGTTATCTACCTAACTTATTTAGCGATAGTCCGTTGAGTAGGACTCCATAAAATTTTCCAACAGAACTTTTTTGGACAGAAAATTAATTTTTTTTTTTTCATTTTACCAGCTGTATTTCACTTGTATTGTGGGGAGTAGCACATGGCAGGAGGGATTATTATTAGGAAAAAAAGATTTTATGGTGTTAGTCCCTGAGAATGGGATCCAGTTGTGCCTAGCACACATATGAAGAGCTGTTCTGGTTATGACCAGGTTGGTATTCTGTCTCCAATAGTGACTATTGGAACAGAAGAGATATCCTACACATTTTGCCTCTGTGCTTTGGTAGGGTCCCTGAGATCTACTACCACCTGTAGGAAGACCACTGCCTTTTGTTTAGCCTAGCTCCTACCAGCCTCATTTGGTGTCCCTTCATTTTAGAAGAGTCAGTGAACAGTCAGCCCCTGCCCAGCGTACGTCCCCATCACTCACGATTTTGCTGGCCTGTTTTTAGCCTCCTTAAACAGCCTCTTTTCCAGATTGAAGAGTCCTAACTTATCCAATGGTTCCTTGTACAGAAGCCACTCCATACATTTGATCATCAGATCAAATCAGATCAAACCAAATATGACTCAGGTTGCCAGATGGAGACACAGCAATACAGAGATGTAGATGACACCAAGCCGTAGAAACAATGATGACAAATGCAAGGTGAAAGAAGGCTTCAGAATATGAGCACTGTGAGGCTTTGTGATGGCAACAAGCCGTATTAAGTACACAGTTATTTGGAGGTGGGGAATTGGGAAGACATCAACAGAATGATAAGTGGATAGAAAAAGTGTGAGAGCTTTGGAGGTGGGGAATTGGGAAGACATCAACAAAATGACAAGTGAATAGAAAAAGTGTGAGAGAGGGCAGATAACCAGAAGGTTACAGGGCTAGGTACAAAGTGAAGCTAAGGTAACAGAGAGAGAAGGAAGAGCTGGAGCAAGCAGACAATCAGAAGAGAAGTCTTTCAAGACAGTGTGTCTTGAATGTCCCAGTGTTCCTTTTTTGACCACATCTGTGACTGCTCCTACTCTCTGGCATCACTGCTTATTTCTTTCTGTAGCTTTTTTTCTTAAGACCACTATAATGGACACTATGGGGAGTAAAGGATATTATCTAAATTGACATGAGATTTTCAAATGAAGTAAGAAAATCTCATGTCCTGTGTTGGCCTCACTATATGAGTCCAGAAATCCTTTGCTTTTCTTCCTCTTTAGTTATTAGGAATGTTCTGGGGGTTATTTTTCATCCCAAGGAAGTTGGTTGGTTAATGTAATTTTGGTTAAGCTGGAAAGACTTTATTTTAAAAAGTCTTGCAGTGCATCTTCAAAATAGTCGTATTCTAGAGTAGCCTAATCCCTAAAATCTTATTTTGCAATTGAATGCCCTGAGCTGTTTCTCAGCATTCCTCCTCCATCCAGCCTGCTACATCTGTGATCACAAAGCTGGGGAGTCAATATTGTAGGTGTTGCCCATATTTCTAGTTAGTGGAAAGGTTTTTCAGAATGAGGTAATGAGGACAACACAAAAAAACTGTGATAAGCATTAAAGAAGTTATGCTTTGGACCTAACAGCTTCAAAATCTGTACAGTAGAATAAATGCTGCTGCTATCTTAAAGGTGTATTGAGGTTCTAGAAATTTATTGTTATACAGATTATGAAAATTTTTGTTTCAATATCATAAAAGGAGACAACATACAGTGTGTTCAGTACTGAATAGTCAAAAACTGAAGAAGTGAAAAAAAGTGAATTAATTTGGAGAATTTGTTTTGTGTAATAGGACTGTAAAACAGTAAGAACCCAGTTGCCTAGCTGTCACCTGCCTCCAGGGTACAAACAAACACTGCCAGTGAATCAATAGCCTGGGAAAGGTTTTTGTTTGTTTGTTTGTTTGTTGTTGTTTTGTTTATATATATATATATATATATTTATTTATTTATTTATTTATTTATATGTATATATACACGTATATATACAAACACACACATGCACACAAACATCCAGGTGGCCATCCAGGTTGTCATTTGTTCATTAGTGACTTTTCACAATAAACAATTGTGGTCCAATGACATGACAACAGTAATTTACAAAGGGGGAGGGAAAAAAGCAAAAGCAAATCTCAAATCCAGAACTCTGAAGAAAAAGTGCCTCGAGAAAGTCCTATAAATCCTGAGAAAAACTAGTGAGGAGTATGATGAGGCCAGGAGTAAGCAGTGTCGTAAACATCCATTTCCTTATTTATTTGCAGCCTAGCTGATCCACTTGACAAAGAACTTCTTTAAATTGCTTTTTATTAAAAATAAAATCTGGTATCAATACTCACATCACACTCTGTGCTTCGGGCAGAGATTTAACTTTTTACATTGTTGCTTTATACTCTTCCTTTTCCTGCTTAATGCAAAGCCTACAGATGATCTGAAGGATGGATTCCAATGGGTGCTGTGTTGCTAATTTACAAAATCTGTGCCTTTTAGAGATTATTTTGTTGAAATTAGTGTAAGCACTGGTGATGCAAGATAAGAAGAAAGAGCATTACCCTGCTTATGCATTTCTTCTGAAGTTTGAAAATCCAATTTGGAAATCAACTTTAACACGATTTGGGACCTCCAGCAGTGTTCCTGGAAGCATAATAAGTAACGCTTGAAGTTGTGAGAGGGGGCGTATTTCAGCTTCCAACTTCTTTTTGGGAGTACGGAATGTAAAAGTAGAACTCAAATTTGTCTAAATTTAAGGCTATAGCATTTGGCTTATGCTGCCTGTGTGCCAACAACATGTGCACTTTAAAATGAGATGGGACATGCAAAGGGTGAGGGTAGAAGGACCTTAGAAAATGTGTTACTAGCTACACTCTAGTGTTGAGTTTGTTTCTCTTATTTCCTGGGCTTTGCTGTTAAAATAAATATTTGTTTTATGCATGCTACTCTTTCAGTAAAGCAAGTAAGTGCCAGCTAAGCATTTTCTTAAAGTTTAGAAAATGCTTTTTGCTTTTTCACCTAATGCCAATTGTTGTGCATTCTGAATAAGTTGCTTTGCCTGCAATTGAGTTGCCAGCCCCTGAGTATCTCTGAACAGAACTCTAGGGACCACTTATTTTATAGACACAGTAAAGAAATGGTAAGCAGCTCTAAAATGTTGGATATCATTGCCATTTCTTACTAAATACAGCAGTAAAAGTCTCTTGGCCTACTCCTCTTCAATAGTTCTGTTACATAGGAATGGTAGAAAGGAAACTTGTTTTCTCTCTCTATCCAACAAATCTAAATTTACCTTTTAGAAAAATCCCTTTATGAAATATGTGGAAAATCTAGCTGTTGAACTATTTATCATTTACTTTCTTTCTCTTGAGTCTCCCTACTGGTCTCCGTAAAGTTCCAACTTAAGTTTCAGTATTTAGCCTATGGCAAAAAGTACATAATCATAGTACAAGTTAATAGAGTGTTCGGTTATCTCTGTTCTTAAAAATTTCAGTGAAACTCTTAGGTAGTTCATTATAATTATTTGTCTTACCTAAGGAAGAATTTGAAGTCTTTCAGCCTCTATTTACATTGGACAGAGTTCAGGAGTACTTTTAAGTACGTGCTTATTTTTCAGAATGGGAATATTCTAAAGAAAGCCCAGATGTCCTCCTCAATTCAAGACATTGTCATTGTTTCCACTGAGATTTGAAATATTCCACTGCTCAAAAATATATATCAGGTATTGGAGCTATTGTGATATTTCTAACCAAACAGTCAAAACTTTTAGGTCATTTCAGCAAGATTTTACCAGTTTCAGCAAGGATGGAATTACTGAAACAGGGAAGACTTACTCCAGAATATGGAAAGATTCTTAGGTTAGTCATTTTCCTAAGGTATAGCATCACTACTTTAAGAACAGCTGTTGTCTTTCAGAGCAGATCATCTAGTCAGTGTTCTATCTTCAAGAGCGGCTATAAGAGGGACAGAAATGGGATATGGGAGGATTAGAATGGGGCAAGTGTATATAATTCATCCCTAGTGCTTTCTCAGCCTCTGGGCATTTTCAGCTCAGGAGATTTCCTGAGCCATTATATGTTTTTTAATGGAGTTAAGGCATTAACTAATTTTCCTCGCTGTTATTTTGCTAGATTAAATAAACCTACATCCACTATTATTTTCTTGTGAATTGTGTTTTCTATGGCTCTGATCTTTTCCTCATTTCTTACTTCACATTATTGATCCATGTGTTTCCTGAAATGTGGTACCCTGAACACATCTTTTAGCTGCAGCTGAGGTCTTCCCAGTGCTGATGAACTTCTGGGGTTTGTACATGACACAATCCTACTGATGCATTCCAGGATTAGATTTGCTGTATTCAGCACACCATCACTTTTTATCTGCTGTTTAAAATATTCAGTTGTAGATTAACAATAAAACTTCAGGTTCTTTTTTTCTTAACTCCTTGATATTTACCAAGCTAAGGTCTTGCTGTTAAAAAATGATCTGCACCTTAAGAGATCTAGGTTGAATCTCAGCTCTACTACAAATCTTGCTGATTGACCCGGACAAGTGTTTTTGTTTGCCTGACCTTTGTGTCTCAGTTCTACCACTGTCTTTCTCAATTTATTGTGCCTATTTAGATTGCAAGCTTTTCAAATTGGGACTGATGGTGTATATGCAATGTCTAGTACAATAGGGCTGTGATTTAGGTTGGGCTCAGTATTACCAATAACAAATAAGCCACATTATAATGACTTTCTTGGCACTCAATTGAAAAGGCTAGTGTATAAATATAAGTAAAGGGACATATACCTATGAGATAACACCTTTCCACCATGCAAAAGCATATAACTGTTTTGCCTTGTATTTAGCATGTGTATCTCTAGAACAAGATAGATTTAAAAAAAAAGTATGACATTTTAATTATTTTCATTTAGCCAGAGAGAGAGCAAGAGAGAATAGAGATAACTTAAGCTGCATAGAATAATTCTCATCTTCAAAATACTACATAAGCCATAACTAATTAAACCTCACAGTGGGCAAAATGCTTTTCTTGGAAGCAGGCCAAGAGTATTCAGATGTGAATTAGATCTGAAGAAAAACAAACCACAGGTCAAATAGTTCTTTTAACAAATATCTTGTTTTTTTCTCTGCAATTTGGCTGTTTTACAAGACAATTTACTCTTTAATGGAAGAAAAAATATTCAAGTATTTTTAGTGCTTTCTGAAATTGTATCTAAATCTAATTTGTAGTTTGAAGAGTTTTATTCTTTTTATGGATTAAGTAAAGCCTGTAAAAATTCTCTCCAATACATTAAGATTTTAAAATCCAGAAAGATAATGGTGGGTGTCTTAATGGAGGTCTTTTGACCTTATCATGCAAATGCAGTGGCTTGGCAGATAAGCCCACCTGTTGACTTGGTCATTACTGTGCTAGAAACCAGGTTCACAGTAGCCTTGTAAGAATTTAGAAAACCAGCAGCAAGCTAAAAGATCTCACTTTACTAAGAAAAATGTCACTTCATTCAGAGATGAGGGAATAGTAATTTCAGATTTAGATTTTACAAGACCAGGAAAAGGTCCAGGGCAGTTAATTGCACAGTCAGTAGACAGAGATAGCTGAGGGTTGAACCTTTTGAAGATATTTTAAATTACCCGCTTAATTACCTTGATGTCAGGCAAGAAGTTGAGCTGGATAGTACTCGGTTTTCAAGGTTTTTTCTTTAGATCTTGCACAGTTTTACTATCATACACTAGAGGGACCATTGCCTGTGCATTACAGTTAGTCGAGGTCTAATGAATCAGAAAGGTATGAGACCTCCTGAATATTTAAATTGGACATTTTTAAGGGTATTGGAAGTCCTTCTAACCTATCATATCTGTATGGCTTTCAGCAGGCTCACAATTCCTATGTTTTAAGATATGAAACGAACATGTCTCAAACTACCTTACAAAATAGGCCATGATAGAGAAACATAAGGAAAGACTGTTTCATAAATGTGAATTGTTCTGCTTATAAACTGTTGTAAAAAGAGAATGAATATAATACCACTATTCAGATCAGTTGGATAAGAGAACATAAACTCTTATTTTATCTATCATCTTTGAAAATATTCCTGTAACTGGAAACTTTAAACATGATGTACACAACAGCTGTAAAATTATACTCACCTTGCTTGTTAAAAGACATTTCTAATGGTCATTTACGGTAAATGTTGATATTTCTGAATAGCCTTGTGTCAGGAGATTACACTTGAAAAATTCTGCTTCTAGAAATCTTTTATCCTAACACCTTTACAATAAATTCATGGACCTGAATCAAGCATTAATCTACAAAATACAATGATTGCAATCAGTACAATGATAGGCTAGCATTTGCATAATTGTCTATCATAATCAAGTTATTTTGGCTTGCTGAATCCTGCAAACATGGAACTTTTGTTAGAATTCAGTTACACCCGGTTGTAACAAGCCAACATGATGTGATTTGATCAATTGATAGAATTAACTGATGGCTCACTCGCACTAACATGATCTGACCAGGAACATACCGTAAGTCTTTCCTCTTATTCCTTGGCTGCCAACATTATCTTTTCTAAATCTTTAGAGTTATCCTATGTTGCAATAAATAAAAAAAATCAGTTGGCTGACTGAGGAGTTGAACTACCCACTAGCTGAGCATGCATGTGAATGCACATGCATATAGTCCAGTGGTACTGTGTTCTAGCTTTTTCCTCAGTCCTCAGAATCACAGAATTGTTTAGGTTGGAAGGGACCTCTGGAGATCATCTAGTCCAACCTCCCTGCTCAAGCAGAGACCTCTAGAGCATATTGCCCAGGATCACATCCAGACGGGTTTTGAATATCTCCAGCAAAGCAGACTCCACTGCCTCTCTGGGCAATCTGTTCCAATGCTCTGTCACCCTCACGGTGAAGAAGTTTTTTCTCAGGTTCAGATGGAACTTCCTGTGCTTCAGTTTCTGCCCATTGCCTCTTGTCCTGTCGCTGGGCACCACGGAGAAGATATTGGTCTCATCCTCTTGACACCCACCCTTCAGATACTTATACACATTGATGAGATCGCCTCTCAGTCTTCTCCTCTCCAGGCTCTACAGGCCCAGCTCTCACACCCTTTCTTCACAGGAGAGATGCTCCAGTCCCCTCATCCTCTTTGGAGCCCTCCGCTGGACTCTCTCCAGTAGGGCCATGTCTCTCTTGGACTGGGGAACCCAGAGCTGGGCACAGTACTCCAGACGAGGCCTCCCCAGGGCTGAAGGGAGGGGCAGGATCTCCTCCCTCCACCTGCTGGCAACACTCTGCCTAATGCACCCTAGGATCCCATTGGCCTTCTTGGCCACAAGGGCACACTGCTGGCTCATGTTTAACTTGTTGTCCACCAGCACTCCCAGGTCCTTCTCGGCAGAGCTACTTTCCAACAGGTCAGTCCCCAGCCTGTACTGGTGCATGGGATTATTCCTGCCTAGGTGCAGGACCTTGCACTTGCCTTTGTTGAACTTCAGGAGGTTCCTCTCCGCCCACCTCTCCAGCCTGTCCAGGTCCCTCTGAGTGGCAGCGCAGCCTTCTGGTGTGTCAGCCACTCCCCCCAAGTTTTATATCATCGGCAAACTTGCTGAGGGTGCACTCTGTCTCTTCCTCCAGGTCATGGATGAATACATTGAACAAGACTGGACCCAGGACTGACCCCTGGGGGACACCACTAGCCACAGGTCTCCAACTTGACTCTGCGCCATTCACCACAACCCTCTGAGCTCGGCCATCCAGCCAGTTCTCCATCCACCTCACCGTCCACTCATCTAGCCCACACTTCCTGAGTTTGCCTATGAGAATGTGATAGGAGACAGTGTCCAAAGCCTTGCTCGAGTCCAGGGAGACAACATCCACTGCTCTGCCCTCATCTACCCAGCCAGCCATCCCATCAGAGAAGGCCATCAGATTGGTCCAGCAGGATTTCCCTTTGGTGAATCCATGCTGACTACTCCTGATCACCTTCTTGTCCTCCACGTGCTTAGTGAGGACCTCCAGGAGGAGCTGTTCCATCACCTTGCCAGGGATGGAGGTGAGGCTGGCAGGCCTGTAGTTCCCTGGCTCCTCCTTCTTGCCCTTTTGGAAGACTGGGGTGACATGGGCTTTCTTCCAGTCCTCAGGCACCTCTCCTGATCTCCACGACCTTTCCAAGATCATGGAGAGTGGCCTAGCAATAACATCCACCAGCTCCCTCAGCACTCGTGGGTGCATCTCAACAGGGCCCATGGATTTATGGATGTCAAGTCTGGACAAAAGATCTCTAACCTGATCCTCCTCCACCAAGGGAGAGTCTTCCTTTCTCCAGCCTTCCTCTCTTGTCCCCAGGGTCTGGACTTCCTGAAGACTGGCCTTAGCAGTGAAGACTGAAGCAAAGGCAGCATTCAATAACTCTGCCTTCTCTGTGTCGTTCGTTACCAGGGCACGGGCCCCATTCAGCAGCGGGCGCACATTTTCCCTAGTCTTCCTTTTGCTCTTGATGTATTTGAAGAAGGCCTTCTTGTTGTCCTTGACATCCATTGTCTCATTTAATTCCAAATGGGCCTTAGCCTTCCTTGTCGCATCCCTGCACACTCTGACAACGTCCCTGTATTCCTCCCAAGTGGCCTGTCCCCTTCTCCACATTCTGTACACTTCCTTCCTCTGCTGGAGTTTTGCCAGGAGTTCCTTGCTCATCCATACAGGTCTCCTGCCCACTTTGCTGGACTTCTTCCTCAGAGGAATGCACCCACCTTGAGCCTGGAGGAGGTGATGCTTGAATATTAACCAGCTTTTTTGGACCCCTCTTCCTTCTAGGGCCCCACCTCATGAGATTCCTCCAAGTAGGTTACCCTGAAGAGGCCAAAGTTAGCTCTCCTCAAGTCCAGCATTGCAGGTCCTACTCATTGCCCTGCTCCCTCCTCGCAGGATTCTGAACTCCACCATCTCCTGGTCACTGCAGCCAAGGCTGCCCCCAACCTTCACATCTCCAACTATACTTTCTTTGTTCGTTAGTACAAGGTCTAGCATTGCACCTTTCCTTGTTGGCGTCTCCACCACCTGGGTCAAGAAATTATTATCAGTCCTCTGCAGGAACCTCTTTGACTGTTTGTGCCTAGCTGTGCTCTCTTCCCAGCAGATGTCAGGGTGGTTGAAGTCCCCCATGAGAACCAGGGCCTGTCATCGTGAGGCTACTTCCAGCTGCCTGTAGAAGGCCTCATCGATGACTTCCTCCTGGTCAGGTGGCCTGTAGTAAACCACCACAACAGTGTCGCCCATGTTAGCCTGCCCTTTAATCCCTACCCATAGGCTCTCACCTTGCTCTTCATCCACCCCGAGGCAGAGCTCCACACATTCTAGTTGCTCCCTCACATAAAGAGCAACTCCACCACCTCGCCTTCCTGGCCTGTCTTGCCTTAAAAGCACATAGCCATCCATGACAGCATCCCAGTCATGTGATCTATCCCACCATGTCTCTGTCACTGCAATGAGATCATGGCCCTGCGACCGCACACAGATCTCTAACCCTTCCTGCTTATTCCCCATGCTGCGTGCATTGGTGTACAGGCATTTCAGAGAGCCAGTCAAGCATGCAAGCTTCCCAGGAGAGGTGCTTCCCAGGAGATCCTCCATAGCCATGTCCCATGCTGTCTCCCCTGGCTCTATGCACCCGCTGGAGGCATCCTGACTTGAGCAGTTTTTTACTGACTCCCCTGCCACTATACCACTCCCCTTCCCCCATCTTGCCTAGTTTAAAGCCCTCCTTACCAGGCTGCACAACCTGTTGGCAAAGACGTGCGTGCCCCGCTTGGTAAGGTGGATCCCATCGCTCCCCATCAGCTGTTGATCTTCAAACAGGGTCCCATGGTCATAGAAACCAAAGCCCTGCTGCCAACACCAGCGGCGCAGCCAGCTGTTAACTTGGAAAACTCGTCTACTCCTCCTCCAGTCCTTTCCCCTCACAGGCAAGATTGAGGAGAAAACAACCTGGGCTCCCAGACCTTTCACCACCATTCCCAGAGCTCTGAAGTCCTGTTTGATGGTTTCCAGTTTGCCTTTCGTGTCGTTAGCGCCCACATGGAAGAGCAGCCGAGGGTAGTAGTCCGATGCATGGACAAGCCTTGGCAGTCTTTCCAGGACATCTCTTCTTCAAGTCCCCGGCAGGCAGCAAACCTCTCTGGACAAGAGGTCAGGTCGGCAGATAGGTGCCTCTGTCCCCTGCAGCAGGCAGTCACCCACAACAATCACTCACCGCTTCTTCCGGGGGTTCCTGCACGGCACAGGGTCTGCCAGGCCAGTTGCCTCCCTTGGAGCCATGCCCAGCTCCTCCTCAGCTTGGAGGGCGCTAAACTTGTTCTTCAAGGGTAAGTCTTGAGGAGGAGCAAGAGCCTTTCTCCTTCTACGAGAGGTCACCAGCTTCCAGCCCTCTTCAACAGCATTATGATGCACCTTTACACACGGTACAGAGCCCTCCAACAACTCCACTGCAGTGGGGGCTGGGGACTCCTGGAGCTGAACAGTCTCCGAGAACGCCCTGTCTATCTCCTGCTCATCCTCTCGGATGCTACGCAGCCTACTAACTTCCTCCTGTAACTCCTTTATTTGGTGACACAACTGGTCAACCACAGCACACCTCACACAGGAGAGCTGACTGTCAGCCCAGGCCTCACAGAGAGGCCCCAGGCACTCCCTGCAGCCTGACACCTGCAGGGCTGCATCTGCTGCCAGAGGGTCTGTCTGGGTTGAAGCCTCAGACACAGCTGATGCAGCACCTCCAGCAGCCACTGGGGAATGTGCTCTGCAGTGTGTCATGACCATGCCCCAGGGAGGAACACACCACTGCAGAAAATGGAGAGGTGCCTTCTTTGCCTTCTGGCACCCTTCTGCACAAACAGCTGCCTCTGTTGGCTGCACTCTGGGAGCTGCACTCTAGGCCTGGCTCTTATATAGGCCTCTGCCTAGCAGTGGCTCACAAGGGTGCTTGACCCACCCAATCAGGAGCCACCTGAAACAAGAGCCCCAACTCCCTCTGACCAGGGCAGCCCAGAGAGCTCGTTAGCAGCAGCCCCACCTGGCTAGAACTTCCCAGGAGAAGTTAAGTCAAGGTCCCCTGCAGGAGTCCTTGCCTAGCTCTCCCTTCCTGCTAGCAGCAAGCACCGTCTAGTTCCTCGGGGGTCCCCAGAAAGCCTCCACAACTTCCAACAAGGCCCACAAAAGGCCCAGGCAGAGCCCAGACACTGCTGCGCAAACTGCTGTGTCTGTTCGCTGCCTCTGTTGGCTGCCTCCTGTGCATCCTTCAAGCATCCTGTTGCTTGATAATTGACTTAAAATGCAAGTGATGGCTTTCATAATTCTAAGAGATGATTTTTCTTATTCTATGAACAAGTTCAGTAGTATATTTTAACTATATCTAAATTTCATATTACTTATTGGTAGCTGCAAAACTTTAAAAATAGATGGAATTCAATCTACATTCCACCTCCAACTCTGAATATATTCAGATTTTTCTTCAAAGTACAACCTGGTCAACATTTTACTATTTTGTTCTTAGAGGTTCCTTTAAATTGTAGGGAGAGATAATGGTCTATCAGTCTCAGTCTACAATCATGAGTGATTCCTCTTAACAATAGATCCCCAAAATGCAGCCTTTAGTTCCAAATCTCTTATGTTCATCCCCAAGTGATTTTTTTTTATTATAAATAATTCTTTTTTAAAGCTGTCTCACAGTACAGATAGTTAGCATCTATGCAGCATTCAAAATGCCAGGGATATATGAGAGGATCAGAATAGTTCTTCCACTGTGAAATAAAGACAATGGTGCATTGGTGACAGACAATACAAATTTTCTTCTAGGTATGTGAATTTGTTTTTAAGGTCTTGATTTAAAAGATCCTTTCCGAAGCTGATTACAATTATGTTTTGTTTCTGATGCTTGAATTACCATGACAATATCACAGAAATCTATTCACCATCCTACGGCTCTGCTGAACAAATAGTAAAACAAAAACATTTCTCATGTCCCTGGGGAATTTACAGTCTGTATTAGAAAAGAGACAATAGGTAACTATGGACCTACTACCAAGATACAATATCCATCAGTCTAACAGGTTATCAGCTTCTCTATACCTTATGGAAAAGAATTAAAGAAGGATTTGCCAGAAGATAGTGATGTGATATTGTAGTTATTTACAGAGATTTCTCAATCACAAAAAGCAGAATCAAGGAGGACTGAAAGTATTTGTTCAAATGCTGAACAAATACTTTATGGAGGCTAGCATTTCTGTCAGCTTGGTACAAGAGCCAACATTTAGATATTGGATACGAATGTGCTGTGATGAGATAATAAGGAAAAAGCTCTCTTCTCTATTATTTTTAAAGGGAATCTCAAAAATAATAGAAAAATCTCCTCTAACAGAGCTTTCTTATGATGAGAAAATTTCCAGATATTCTTCATGGTACATTTTCATTTCTGTGAAAAGTTCAGCGGTGAAATATACTGTGTGGTATCTTAGGGGAATGTTTATGTGATAAGATGAGAAAAAGAAACTGCCTTGGAATGTAGGGAGGCTTGCAATAAAATATTGAAATAAGCAGCTGCAGAGCTTCGAGGGCCAAAAAAGATGTGGAAGATTCCAAGAAATCAAATTCTGACATTGCTTTAATTTTGCCAGCTGTGAGTAAAAAAATAAATAAAATAACTAAATGAAAAGGACTTCCTCTGAAAGAAGACGAATGTTATACTTACCCCTGAAACGTGTCATGACATCGTTCTTACTATCCTTACGTTGGTCAGTATTTAGAACTTCAGTAACTGTTTTAAGTTTTGAAGTCTTTTGGAGATAAATTCTTCCTGATGCAATTTGCTGCTAATTTGAGGTAGGCCTTTTCTGACTCAGTTGTTTGTTTTTAGCATTTGCCTTATATTGGAAAAGGAGGTGAAAGTCATGCCCACAAACAGATTATTTTCTCTTGATCAGATTTTTACTTTAGGAAATTCCTCTCATGTTTCCAGGGTCCTCAGTCCTTAAGAGAATTTAGCTTCAGCCTTATATCTGGATTGAGTTGAGCTGAGAATACTTAGAACAAACAGGAGATAGATAAACTAGTAAACACTGATTTGAATTCCTTTGCTTCCACTGAAATGTAAGGATCAGGCCTTTCATATTGCTGTGCCTTGGAGGAGGCTGTTATTGAAGAAACACTGTTGTGCTGTGGCAAACTTTACGACTGTTCATATCTGCTAGTAGCAAAACTATTTTCAGGCTGCTTTAGGAATCTGCAGATTAATGCTACATATTTTAATCAAACATTCCAGGGCCAGTCAGTGCTTGTGAATTTATGCATGCTTATGCAGAGATATTTTTCTTAACTGAAGACAGAATTATTGCAATGCAATTTATAATGGAATCAACTTTATAAGTACCATGAAAATTATTCAGACCACAATACTTGTTGCAGCCATTGCTCTCAATAGTATAAGCACCACTAAGGTGAGGATGAAGAAAGCAATTTAAAACCTCAACAATCAAGAGGTGTGCTTGCTGGCTTGAACAGCTTCAATAGCTTATTCTTCTCCCCTGGCTCCCTCTCAAAGCCCCAGTCCAGTTCATGTGAGTCAAATTATTGTAGCCTTATTTTCATTTTGAAATCTGCTCTATAAAAAACAACTGGAAAATTATTATGTACAACCCCAACAGACTATTAGGTTTTGATTCACATGACACTTATGTTCTGCTCAAGTACTTTGCTCAACATGTTACCAAAGAGCAATCTGTACTGTATAATAAAAAAATACAAATCACTTTCCCACTGAGAACAGCTAATAAGTCTTTCATCTTTTTTATTACGAGATCTTTATTGGAAAAAATAAATTCCATGCACTCAGGCATAATTTTACCTCATGTCTTAGCATTTGTTTGTTAACAAAATATAATTGTCCTTTCCATCATTTTCTTGGAGAGTGTGTGTGTGTGTGTGAGCTTCTACTTACCATCTCCTGAAAACTGAGAAGACTTTGTTATAGTACAAAAGTTGCAAAGACAAGAGTGTATTCACCTCTATTTGAATTATTTCCCATTGGAAACAATTGAAATGAAAATATGCTTGTCCAAAAACAGGAGAAAAAAAGATATTTGCCTGAGATGCAAGGATTAATGTTATAAGAAGTATCCAGGAATGCAAGAGTTCAGTTTTGGTTACGAAAAGTAAAATGATTATCACAATAATAATTTCTTTTTAATGAATATGCACTGCAGGATTTTTTTTATCATGGTTACACGGTTTAGGATGACAGTTCCCATTGGCTTACAGCGAGATTATGCTTTGTCCCCTATAGATGCTTTGAAAAATCTTTCCCATCAGCGTGTTAGACCAATATTGACAGTTATCTTCTTTTAGTTAAGTTTCCAAATTATGCATTTAGGACTGTATATTTTAAAACCCTTGCCAAGACTTTTTTCATATCTCTTCTTTGTATTCGATGCTGTTAATACATGGAGATAATCATTTCATCAGAAAATTACATGGATGTCTCTTTTCTAATGTCTCTCCGACCTGAGAAATACTAACATGAAAGCTTTACCTCAATTGCTCCAAGAACAAAATTAAACCATACTGTGAATTAAGTCAATTCTGTGATCTTTAGAGGCAGATTATGCTGCTATTGATTCAGTGGCACCCACAAACTATTAAAAACAATTATATACGGTCATTGCCCAAGTCAGCATTTAACTAAAGATATTAGGCATCATTGGATCAAGAAAATGTCATCTTTTGGCTGGATGGGACAGGATGCAAGTCCTGATAAATTATTTTGAAGTTTAGGCCAGCCTATGAAAGGTCCCTAGGGAATGATACTTGCCATTTTCTGTGCTAAATTGCTGTTCAGGGTTATTATATGATATAAAATATAATTCCAGATCAGCATATTTTATTTGTACAGAAAGTGATCTCGGCATGTGCGCAAAGGTCCTTGTGTATCAAGGTCTTTAAGATCTTCCTAAAACAAGGTGCCTTATAACAGTCAGATTTTCCGTTGTAAGTATTTCAGTATTGTTTTTACCAGGCAGCAAATCAGAAGAGACTCCTCGGAAAACAAAAATCTTTTTAGGGGGCTGAAATACTGGATTGGGATTTGACACTTTGCTTGATTTCCTGATTTGCTGAAATTTTTCTGTGCAACTTGAACAAGCCAAATAGTGTGGGATTCACTAGACTAACTTAAGATACAAAACCTAAATGTGTTGTTCAAGCCAGCCATGGAGGCTTCTCCTCTGCTTAATAGAGAAAAATTGTCATCTCCAGGAAGTAATTCCATTAAATGCAAATACAAAAAGATTACTTTCTGAATGTGCTTGTATTCTTCTATTAACTATAGAATGAACTAAGAAAATTAGCTAAGACTAGATATGTAATTTTTGGATGATTAAAACCAGATGAAAGGAAGCCTATTGCCAGTTTCCTTGGTTGCGATTGCTTTAGTCATGGGTACTGTAGAGAGCTACATATGAGCTAATAATTAAAATAGACTTCCCTTAATAATCATTTTTATGGCTTTTTTTTTGGGACTGGTTTTGGTGTTTACCTCAGCATAAGGTGAATTGTCTATATTTCTCCCCTTACTATGCAAAAATCAAGATGACAAATTATATGTGTGTGTCTAAATGACAATTTGCTCAGTTTTGTTTCTCAGTTCTTCTATCTCTAAAATAATACTTAAAGCAGCTTCTTTTTTTGTCTATATTAGGTTTTTAGAGACTATACATTCTTCTGAGGTAGCTATCTTTTATAATATATCTATAACCTAACAGTATTAATTTCATGTAAACACATGATCCTCATCAGAATGAATGTAATATTCAACTCCAACTATTGGAGTCTTCCAGTTTAAATTTAGAATTATTAAGAATTATTATTAATTATGAAATAAATTAGGAATTAATTATTTTCATTAAGTAATACGTTATTCCTGAAGGTTATTTTTGTGTGAAATTGAGCCTTGTTTTCCAAACTTTATGTAGATGATCTTGAGTTCTGCAGAAAAGATTCCCAAACTGGGACAGCCAACCATAGACAAGTTCTGCGGTGTTTTTTCTTTGACATTTTCCCTCTACACTGGATACTGCAATGTAATACAAATGTGCAGACCCTATGTGCCAATATAAACTCACACTGATCGCTTTGCAGGCTCACAGCCAACATTTGTATTATCAACAGTGAATATCGTGGAGAGGCTGTGTGCAGTCATACTTCAAATTAGATTAAGAAATTAATACTTAATATGTCATGATTTATAATAGCACATTTTCTTGACAACAGTGTTAGGCTAATTGTTTCAATTAGGTCAGAATTCATTGCTTGTTACTGGGAATTCATATTGATTAAGAGATGAGATACCAGAAGGTATGCAACAATTTTATTGCTTCCCAGCACTAAAAAAGTGTGTCAATTTAAAGAGTTTTCCAGTGTGTGTCAGTATTTACAACACCTTTTCATGAAATCTTGCATACTAATAGATTCTAATAGTATATGTTTATGTTCACTGACCTAATCATATAAGTTGGAAGATTCATAAAATATTAAATTTGATTATTATTAGGAATACAACATGACATCTGTAATTACAGGCTACTGAATGAAATATATATTATTAATTTAAACTATAGGACTATGTCTTTCAAAGGACTATAACAGAGTCTATATGCTAACCCAGTTTCAACTGACATACATAAAGCTAGAATGTATAAGACCTTAGAAGTACAATTTCTTGAAGTGCTTGTCCATATATCTTCCTCTGTGCATCTGTCAATGGTTCTTTTGATCTAACCTGTTTGCTGGAGTTATTTCTGTGCCTTTTTGACCCTATTTCTGGTGAATGCTAAGGAGTAAATTGAGGGCATTGGTCCTTGAGTTCTTTCCAACTCATTGTTTTGAGTGGAATGAAAAGAGTAGTGTCCCATTCTCTTGGACAGCCCATAAACCAAAATTTTTTGTGCCCGGTCATCCCATTTAGTAGTTAGGATAGTTACTGAATATGTTTCAGTGCTTGAATTTTTCACAGGCTGTGGATGTGGTACTGAGGATTCTGAGTCATGAGTGCTCAAAAATGGCTTGCTTTAAGTTAATGTTTCTCATGTGACAAGCCTGTTGTTGTAGAGGCAGATACTAGGGAAGTTTCTCAATCCTCCTGGAAGGGTATATCACCGCATAATGTTATTTTGACATTTATTTTCCAAATAAAATTTAAAACTAAAGGAAGGGCATTCAAAATGATTCATTTGGAAGAGTAATGAAAAGCCTGCTACAAATTCTGACAAAGTAGGTTCTCCTGGCTTCAGAGATTTGTCCTCTGGCAGGCAGTATCTTGGCTCAGTCAGTGGCCCAGAGCCCTGCTTCTGTTCCGGAGTCTCCTGCTGCTACTCTGATAGCCAAAAGCTTCACTGCAATTGAATGATGTAGGACCTCAAAGCTTTCCTTTGAGGAGAATATGCAAGTCTCTAGTATAAGGACAAATGTCATCTTCCTACTTTATAAAATGTTAGGTCATAGCCTGACTATTTCCCTTGGGACCCACAGAATTCCCAATATTTGTGGCCTAGTACAACGTAGGGGCCTGCTTTTGGTACAAAATTTATCTCTGGAGAAAAACATTCAGTTAGTCTTCTGCCAGTTTGGTAGCACCCGGATTTTGTAATACATAAACCTTTGAAGGATGAGCATAAAACATTGTCCCTTTCGGAGATGCAGGGCAGGAATGTGGCCTCACTTTGGATGTTGAAGAACAAATTATGATTCTGAGTGCAGTAAGTACATGCACACCAGAAGTGAAATACATAAGGAGAACATAACTTAATAATGGAAAGAGATATTTTTTTCTGCCCTCTTGATAAGAAATCACAGAATCACAGAATGGTTGAGGTTGGAAGGGACCTCTGGAGATCATCTAGTCCAACCCCCCTGCTCAAGCAGGGTCACCTAGAGCGCATTGCACAGGATTGCATCCAGGCAGGTTTTGAATATCTCCAGCGAAGCAGACTCCACCACCTCTCTGGGCAACCTGCTCCAGGGCTCTGTCACCCTCACAGGAAAAAAGTTTTTTCAAATGGAACTGTCTGTGTTTCAGTTTGTGCCCATTGCCTCTCATACTATCACTAGGCACCACGGAGAAGAATCTGGCCTTATCCTCTCGACACCCTCCCTTCAGATACTTGTCCACATTGGTGAGATCACCTCTCAGTCTTCTCTTCTCCAGGCTCTACAGGCCCAGCTCTCGCAGCCTTTCTTCACAGGAGAGATGCTCCAGTCCCCTCATCATCTTTGGAGCCCTCCGCTGGACTCTCTCCAGGAGTGCCATGTCTCTCTTGGACTGGGGAGCCCAGAGCTGGGCACAGTACTCCAGACGAGGCCTCCCCAGGGCTGAAGGGAGGGGCAGGATCACCTCCCTCCACCTGCTGGCAACACTCTGCCTCATGCACCCCAGGATCCCATTGGCCTTCTTGGCCACAAGGACACACTGCTGGCTCATGTTTAACTTGTTATCCACCAGGACTCCCAGGTCCTTCCCTGCAGGACTGCTTTCCAGCAGGTCAACCCCCAGCCTATACTGCTGCATGGGGTTATTCCTCCCTAGGTGCAGGACCCTGCACTTGCCTTTGTTGAACTTCAGGACGTTTCCCTCCACCCAACTCTCCAGATAGGTCCCTCTGAGTGGCAGCGCAGCCTTCTGGTGTGTCAGCCACTCCCCCCAAGTTTTGTCTCATCAGCAAACTTGCTGAGGGTGCACTCTGTCCCTTCCTCCAGGTCATGGATGAATACATTGAACAAGACTGGACCCAGGACTGACCCCTGGCGGACACCACTAGCCACAGGCCTCCAACTAGACTCTGCACCATTCACCACAACCCTCTGAGCTCGGCCATCTAGCCAGTCCTCCATCCACCTCACCGTCCACTCATCCAACCCACACTTCCTGAGCTTACCTAGGAGGATGGGATGGGAGACAGTGTCCAAAGCCTTGCTGAAGTCCAGGGAGACAACATCCACTGCTCTGCGCTCATCTACCCAGCCAGTCATTCCGTCAGAGAAGGCTATCAGATTGGTCCAGCAGGATTTCCCTTTGGTGAATCCATGCTGACTACTCCTGATCACCTTCTTGTCCTCCACGTGCTTAGTGAGGACCTCCAGGGTGAGCTGTTCCATCACCTTGCCAAGGATGGAGGTGAGGCTGGCAGGCCTGTAGTTCCCTGGCTCCTCCTTCTTGCCCTTTTGGAAGGCTGAGGTGACATGGGCTTTCTTCCAGTCCTCAGGCACCTCTCCTGATCTCCACGACCTTTCCGAGATGGTGGAGAGTGACCTAGCAATAACATCCGCCAGCTCCCTCAGCACTCGTGGGTGCATCCTGTCAGGGCCCATGGATTTGTGGATGTCAAGTCTGGACAAAAGATCTCTAACCTGATCCTCCTCCACCAAGGGAGAGTCTTCCTTTCTCCAGACTTCCTCTCTTGTCCCCAGGGTCTGGACTTCCTGAAGACTGGCCTTAGCAGTGAAGACTGAAGCAAAGGCAGCATTCAATAACTCTGCCTTCTCTGTGTCGTTCGTTACCAGGGCACGGGCCCCATTCAGCAGCGGGCGCACATTTTCCCTAGTCTTCCTTTTGCTCTTGATGTATTTGAAGAAGGCCTTCTTGTTGGCCTTGACATCCCTTGCCACATTTAATTCCAAATGGGCCTTAGCCTTCCTTGTCACATCCCTGCACACTCTGACAATTTCCCTGTATTCCTCCCAAGTGGCCTGTCCCCTTTTCCACATTCTGTGTACTTGCTTCTTCTGCTGGAGTTTTGCCAGGAGTTCCTTGCTCATCCATACAGGTCTCCTGCCCGCTTTGCTCGACTTCTTCCTCAGAGGGATGCACCCTTCTTGAGCCTGGAGGAGGTGATGCTTGAATATTAACCAGCTTTCTTGGACTCCTCTTCCTTCTAGGGCCCCACCTCATGAGATTCCTCCAAGTAGGTTACCCTGAAGAGGCCAAAGTTAGCTCTCCTCAAGTCCAGCGTTGCAATCCTACTCATTGCCCTGCTCCCTCCTCGCAGGATCCTGAACTCCACCATCTCCTGGTCACTGCAGCCAAGGCTGCCCCCAACCTTCACATCTCCAACTAGACCTTCTTTGTTCGTTAGTACAAGGTCTAGCATTGCACCTTTCCTCGTTGGCGTCTCCACCACCTGGGTCAAGAAATTATCATCAATCCTCTGCAGGAACCTCTTTGACTGTTTGTGCCTAGCTGTGCTCTCTTCCCAGCAGATGTCAGGGTGGTTGAAGTCCCCCATGAGAACCAGGGCCTGTCATCGTGAGGCTACTTCCAGCTGCCTGTAGAAGGCCTCATCGACGGCTTCCTCCTGATCAGGTGGCCTGTATTAAACCCTCACAACAGTGTCGCCCATGTTAGCCTGCCCTTTAATCCTTACCCATAGGCTCTCACCTTGCTCTTCATCCACCCCGAGGCAGAGCTCCACACATTCTAGTTGCTCCCTCACATAAAGAGCAACTCCACCACCTCGCCTTCCTGGCCTGTCTTGCCTTAAAAGCACATAGCCATCCATGACAGCATTCCAGCCATGTGAACTATCCCACCATGTCTCTGTCACTGCAATGAGATCATGGCCCTGCGACTGCACACAGACCTCTGACTCTTCCTGTTTATTCCCCGTGCTGCGTGCATTGTTATACAGGCATTTCAGAGAGCCAGTCAAGTATGCAGGCTTCCCAGTAGAGGTGCAAGAGGATGTGCAGCCACAGCCATGACCCATGCTGTCTCCCCTGGTTGTATGCACCTGCTGGAGGCATCCTGAGTTGAGCAGTGTTTTACTGACTCCCCTGCCACTATACCACTCCCCTTCCCCCATCTTGCCTAGTTTAAAGCCCTCCTTAGCAGGCTGCACAATCTGTTGGCAAAGACGTGCGTGCCCCACTTGGTGAGGTGGATCCCATCGCTCCCCATCAGCTGTTGATCTTCAAACAGGGTCCCATGGTCATAGAAACCAAAACCCTACCTAATCAGTATTCTCAAATCAATCTAATGTTTCTTCCAATGTAGTGACAAAACCTAAACTGGAAACTCTCGACTATAGTAAAATGTAATAAATCTGTATTATAAGAATTTGCTTTGGAGGAACCTGTATCACCATTGAAACCTTTATATAACCATCCTAGAAATATATATAGGGAAAATTTTCTCTAATTTCCGGTTACATTGAAGATCATGCACTGAGTACACGTGTTCCCCCATATCAGGTCCTGAGATCGGGCACGTTTTCCTTCTCTGCTGCATTAGATTAAGTCATAGGACAAAGAAGGCTTTGGCTTACACTGACAGCAGGGCCATCTTTGGAGATATGACCTCCCAAGTGGCTGCACAGTGTTTGAAGGCCCCTTGTGCTGTACACAACTGATGTGGAGGGAAATTCTTTTGAAAAGTCTAGAAGCAGCAGAGGAGCCACAGATGCTGCATTAGGAATGTGCCATATTCTGGGAAGTGTACTATGAGTGGATCCTTGAGCTAAATGCAAAATGAAGGACTGGACAGGCCTGAATAAGCCCGTACCTTGTATCTTATAGGAAAGGCTTAATTCCCAAAATTAGAAGAATCTAACTTCTGTACCAGAAGAGACAAAATAGAGAAGGACTCAGCTGGAAAAAGCCAAGACTGGCAAGGGGCTATGATAAAGGGCTAAGCAGTCATGAATGGTGTGGACAAGGTGATCAGAGAATATTTATTATTTCTCCTGATATGAAAACTCAGGTTTATCTAACTGAGCAGCAATTTTAAAAGAAAAGAAAATCTACTTCTTTTTTATATAATGCATGCTTGAATTTTGGAACTCATTGCCTTAGAGTATTTTGGATGATTAAAATGTGAATGAGTTCAACAGCTAATTGGACAGTTTATTAGAAGAAAAGATCATTGAGCTCAATTAAACGCAAAGTTGTGAGATACACCTGGCAGTCGAGAAGTCTCTAAACAACAGCCTTCTGAATGCTGGCAAGGTATACTAAAGGAGGATATGCTTATTCTCTTCTCATACTTTTTCCCTAAGCAAATGCCACTCCTTAATATTGGCATGGATGGACCTTTGATCTGAGTTGTAATGGCTGCTCCCACGTCCTTCTGTGCCTGTTGCTCATACTATTTCATCTGCAATGCATGCATGACACAGGTGTTTCCAACAGCATCCTCCAAAGATGCTGTAGGGCTTTGGTAACTCATTTTTGACTCTAAATCTGCCTATTTCTTCAAGACCATTTGGAAATGGGCTTTGCTTATTACCCTGTCTTTTGTGTTTGGGAGACTAGTCTCCTGAAGTAAGCGGTCTTTCTGGAAGACAAAACAGTAGAACTTGTTCTATCAATGAAGATTTAAATTGGTCATCTATTCTTCCACAAATCTTGATCAAGAACCTGAAATAACCTTTTTCCTTATAATTCTTATTCTTTCTCTTTTCTTTCTTTCTTTTTTTTCCCAAGGTTCTATAAAGGAAGATTTTGTAGATGATGAAGACACATTTTGCTTTATGCAAATATTACTAATTATATTATAATTTTTTCTTAAAAAATCAAATCAAATCAAAGTGAATACTGTTATAAACATCCAGTACAAGAAAGTAAAAAATCTAGTACAAAAGAAATTTGTCTTCAGAGGATTCAGTGTTTGTAATGGTTGCAGATATGGACCCTTAATGACTTGCATGGGATATTGATTGAGATTGCCTTAAACATAGCAAGCAAAGAATGATTACATTAAAGAAAATTAAACTGAAACAGCATGACTCCTATTGCCAATGAGTGGAAGCTCTTATATAGCATAGCAAAAAGTACATCATCTTTAGATATTCCAGATTTGCTAAGTGTAAAATTGTCATTTGTTGCTGCTCTTGCATGCAGTGGCAGAGTTAATTGTAATAGTTTGCTAAGGGTGCTATAGCAAATCATGAAAGTAAACTTTGTAGAAGGTTTGATAGCTTCGCTAGTTCCTAGCTGTTTACTGTATAATTCAAATGTATAATCAACTTTAAAGGGTTCTGATCTCTTTTACGAAAAATAGAACCTATAATCTAATGTGGTGCTCTGCTTGCCTTTCTAACCTAGGCAATTGCTGATTTCAGTCTTCATATTTTACAGGCTGTATTTTTTCTAACTCTGATGAAATCTTTTGATTTTAAGTGTTTGTTTTTCTATAGGGGAATAATGATTTTGGCACTTTATTTTTTAAGGAAGATGATTGAAAAGCTTCACAGAATATAACGTCTGTCCACAGAATAGGGCTTTCATATATGCAGGTTTTGCCTCCTATCTTAGAACCTGTCTGTTCTTTACAGCTAAACTCTGTGTTTGGATCATGAGAGGGAACATTTCCCGTAATGCACAAGTACCTCAGTAAAGCTGCTGAAGCTACAGATGCCAGCCCTGTGAGAACACTCAGAAAAAAATTGTTATCAGGAGTTAAAGTGTTAGATAAACAAAACTTCTCATTGAAGAAAAGGCTTCAGAGAGGTGTTGGCCTCTAACTCAACAGAAAGACCATTTTTTTCTATCAATCAATCAGCTCTATCTTTCTATCAATTTCGCAGTAGTCTGTATTAAGTATATTTGCAATTCAGAATGCAGTTTAGTATAGAAATATGTAAATTACCTCTAAACAAGCTACATAGCAGTCTACAAGATAAACATAGCCTAGCTCTCATAGGTCGTGTCTAGCTCTACATGAAGTGAGCTCCCTGAAGCTCACTCAATCCCTCCAAACTGGTACCTCTCACATATGTTTTCCTTGTAGCCATTCTGAGTGAGGCTGGAGTTCAGACTGCCTGCAATTCCCATCAATCCTTGCAGCAGATGGATAGTGAATTTGAAGCATGGACTCACAAAAAAGTAACTTGCCGTAGAGACCAAGCTGTCAGTCAAAAAAAGGAAAGCATATTTTTACTGACTAGTTGTTAGGATTAATTTTAGTCTTATCCGCTACCACAGTAGAGAGTAAACTTTACCTTTTCTAGAAACTTCGATGATGTATGTCTCACTTATGACCATGATATTTGAAGTAAAAAAAGCATAACATTTTTATTGACATGACCAAGCATCTTCAAAGTCTATCCACTTGTTCCTTTCTGTTGGATGTAAGCTGGTTGCAGTATTCTTGAAATGATGGTAAAAAGAGGGCTAGCAAAAGATGCTGCACTGTTGGGGGACTTTCATTCAATGTGGAAATTGCAAACATTTATAATTCAAATAGGGTGATTGGTTGCAACACAAGGGGGTCCTCCAGAAATCCAGTTGGTGACATTCAGGGTGTATTTACTTTAAACACGCCACTGTCCTACCCATGCAGGCATATCTATTTTATGGGCTTAGCAATGAATTATAAGTTTTTTTTTTTCCCCACCACTAATATGTCGCACATTATCAAACTCCATATTATAACAGGATATGTGTAAAAATGAAATGACCATGGCAACTCAGAGGTATTTACGCTGACAACTGATTTTACAAGAGGAGGCACTTCTGCATGGATTTTGTTTATCCAGCTATTAGGTAATAAACCTGTCTAGGGCTATTCCAGGCATGTTTCAGAAGGAGTCTACTCATCGAAAGCTAACAGTGACTGACAGCATTTCATTAACTGAGATATTGAACCTTGATTGAAGCGATTTTCAAGATTAAAGGTTTTAGAAAATCCCCTGGGATGCATATACACTCAGTGAGATCGCAATGACTGGAGCAATTTATAAAGAATGATTTTATCCAACTTATGGTCCATTCTGGAAGGCTACATCTGAGTTCATCAGCTGTTCTGATGTGTGGTTGTTATGGCTAAAGGAATGCTAGATTTCTTAATGAACACACAGAAAATCCTGAAGTTAAATTATAGTATAGGGAGCTATTAAAATTTTTGCTATCATTGATTTTTACCTATTTTGAAACATAGCAGCTAGCTTTTTTCAGCTGACATGTTTCTGGAACAAACTTAATGATACTTCAGCATTAAATTTTGCATTGTTGAAAATGTCATTCTGCTTTGACAAATGAAGAACTGATGAACTTTACCAGGGCACTGGGCTGTTATCAAAGTGCCAGGTACCATGATGACAGGGTAGTACAGGAATATTGTGGATTCTCTTTAACAAAGCTGCAAGGGTTTGGTTGTTAGCTGGTGACATGATATGCTCAGTCTGGCAGAGGGGTCTCTAAGGGTAAACATTGACCATCACCCTTCTAGAAAGCCACAGAAAGTGGGAGAGGACTTGAGACCAGAAATTCACCTTTGAATCCTCTTAAAAGCAGAGTTATTCTATCTATCTTCTTGAAACACCTATTCATATCTACTGAGAAGAACACTGGTTAGTGACTGCAGGATGTTACACAGAGGCTACCTATGTATTAGTAAAAATGAACTTACTAATTTATACTGTTTGATTGCTTGAATTGTCCAGGGTACATTTCTGGCCCAGGCCAACCAGCACACTCCCGAACTGGTGCTGGGCATGAGTTAGGACCTGACATAGGCAGAGACCACTTCCAAAAGACAGTTTTGGTGTTTATGTATGTCTGGAAGTTAGCATCTTTTTTTTTTTTTGTTTATACTGTGTTGCCTTTTTTCAATCCACAATATAATTCCAGTGGGTATATATTTTTCTTTCTTTAAAATTGAGATTTTTGAGAAGCATTTGCTTCTCTGGGAAGATGGACTCTGAGTATTTAAAAGTTAAAAGAGCTCAATTTTGTCCCTAGATGTATGAAAACCAGAACAAGAGTTAGATGTTTCAATATCTATATACAGACTTAGGACTCTGATTTCATCAAGTTATTTAGGAAATTTGGCTAAGGATTTCAGTCAGGAGGATAAAGAAAGGAGATTAATTTTTAATAAGACCTGTTCTGTGATAGTTTGAGAAGTCCAATCTGATTGAATACACAGGAAAAGACACTAACAAAATGCTACTTCAGAGAACAGCAAGCTATCTTTGCAAGCTAATTGCGTAACCAGATCCTCTTACGCAGAACACATCACAAGCCAGTCTGTCTGCTAAACACATTCAACTTCCTCCTCATATCATATATAAATAATTATTCTTGCCCAGAAGACTCAGAGGACAAAACCAAATGGAAATGAGAATGTGTGCTTGCAAACTTATTATGTTGAGATGTAGATTTAACTATAACTACTGTGAGACTATATCAACACATTTATACATTAAAAAAACAAATAGAATTTTTCTGTGGTCACAGTGCAAACTATTTCTTAAGTCAGTATGAGTCTGAATATAAACTTGTTGGAAAGCTAAAAAAGTTACTCTAATTGATCCCTTAGAGAATAATTAGGAGAGCTGAAGATATAAAAGTTAAACCTCCCAGGTGGGTTTTTTTTTTATAACAGTCTCATGGAGCACTAATAAAAGTACTACACTTCTCCTAAGAGCTAATGCACTTGTAAAACGACCAGAGCATAAAATATTTGTGTAATAATCAGGAGATTGAAGCAAGAAAGCTGTTTAAATAAATACCACTTGTCAAGGAGAATGGATCCTTAGAATGGCTCACTTCATCTCTCCTCTGTTAACATTTCTAGTTATTATGCTTTATGACTCTGTTTTACAAGACATGATCATTTTTTAGTGTTTGTTTGTTTGGTTTTGTTCAGAGAGGGAAAGAATTAAATTTGCATTTTGGACATAGACTTGTTACATGCTGGATTTAAAGTGAGGCTGCTGACGTATTTAAAGCTAACCTGAGTTGTTCCAAGACTGAGGTCAGAAAAGTACAGCTGGTCAAAAAGCAAAATGTGTTCCTTTTTATTTAAACAACAACTTTTTTATTTAAATGGAAGTTTCCAACAGAAAGATCAGTTTTTTAACACCCACCAGCAATATTTTCTCTCCATGCTCATTTTTGGTTTTTGGAAACACCAGAAAAGAAAAACAGAGAAAAAATTGTGAACAACTGTTTTCAGTACATTTGTCTTGAAAATTTTCACAAGGCAGCAAAAACATACTTTGACCTTCTCTGCTGAGGAAATGAGTTATATACTAAGAGTATGGGAGAGGAACATAGTAAATACAGATAGTTATCAGATATGGCAGGCCAAATATTTGGCTATTTAGGTATGCATACCTGTTGAACTAAGAAAAGGGCAGCTATACTATACACCTGGTGATGCTGAAGAATTTAACTATGTATGTACGCTGTTTTGGTTCTTGTGAGCTTTCCTTCAGCCACCACCCAACCTCTCTGAGTTCCTTCTTTCAGCCTCATCTTCTTCCCGCAGTGTCCCCTGCGCTGTCTTGTGCTGCTCTGTCCGCTTCCCTGAGCGGCAGCCACCACCTCAGGACAGCTCCCATCTCTCTGGAGGATGTAAAGGCTTACTGAGCTAAAGTCCTTTTTCCTAACCTTTCAAGGGGGAATGTAGCCTAAACCCAGCCTAAGTGACCAGCAGGCTTTGAGAAGTTTACACAGTAGCCTTAAATCTTCCTTTTAGAGTACCCTAATAATTATTAACATAATGTGGAATAGCTCCCAGTTCAGATGCTGTCTCCAAACACCTGTTTTACTCAAGCATTTCAACAGCTATTTTTCTTCTCTTGAATGCCGAGATCGAGGAACTTTGAAGACATCAGGTGAAACTGTCATTTATACCAGGCTGAGAAACAGTATGGAGGCCAGAGATGTGTTTGAATGTAAACAAAGAAGGAAGAAGGCAATCTCTAGTACTACTGGAAATTAGAAATTGAAAATGTTGAAGTATATCCTGTAATTTTTTTGCCTGTCTCACAACACACAGTTGGTAGTAAATGGGTTGTGTGTGTGTGTGTGTGTGTGTGTGTGTGTGTGTGTGTGTTTGTGTTGACTCCAAAACCATCCAGTTGTGATTTCTTTATCCTAAACTTCAAGTTAGCAATCTAGTCTTGTATTATCTGATACAATTCAATATATTTTACTGTTCCAAACTAACTTTAGAAAATAAAATCTACGGCATTTTTATTTATTTTCCGTATTTTGAGCAAAGGATGGGATAAGTTTGCTATTTTTATTTGTGCTAAGAGAATGGAATTTAGATCAGAAGCGTTTATTAAGAAAACTAACTCTAGAGAGAAACCACACACCATAAACAGATGTTATACAAACAGCCATAACATTTAGTTCTTTTTCAGCTTTGAGTGCAAACCAGTCTCCATAATTTGTATGTTTAATGTTTATCTAAATCTTGGGTGTACAAAGAAGCTGTTCTATGGTAAAAGCCTATCAAGTCAATGGAAAGATGTAGATTCATCTGAAGGTGTCCAAAGGACAATCTATGAGATTTAGTTTAGGCATGTAAGACAACTTCCAAATTGACTGACCAATCTTACTGTTTCCCATATCTGCTTGTGCATCTCAGGCATGTCCTGACTTCATGTCAGAGCAAGGCTAACTTTTCCCTCTCTTCTCCTCTCTCATACAAAATGTCCTAATTTTTTCTGGAGAGAAAATTCAGACCTGCAGGCCTGAATAGAGCTGTGACATATCCCAAAGAAATTCTTAATCTTGGTGATCCTGGATTGGCAGTTCAGAGGTATTCTGTACCACATGCCCATTGCATACTTTAAGCATGTGTTAAGTTAGGGAAGAGGCTTTCCTTCTGGAAGCTCTTAAAAGTACCTAGTTTAATCATTAAATGTGTGGGGAATGTTGACATTCTCTATAAAAGAACTGGTTAAAATTCACTAACTTGTCTCATTTGGGGAGACTGGACCCCATCCTTTGCTTTTCAGACCCAAGAGAAGTTTATTTTGGATCTATGCACAAATAAGAGGTCATATTCAATTAAATTCCTTAGGTCACCAAAAGAAAAACTGAAAAATTACTTGCTGAATTTACAGATCAGTGGTTGATTTCAATACAGATCTGATTTACTTTGGAATATTATATCAAGAGATATATTTCATAATTAAAAAGTGTTGCTTTTAAATCAGATTGGAAATATTAATGGCGCTTATATGTACCTCAGAGATCTGTTTATTTTCAGAAAGGATGTACTCTAGGACAGAATGTACAAACAATTTAGTTGTTTAACCTCTTCCTGTGAGTCCTTAGTATTTCCCTGTTTAATCCTTAAAAGAAAAAAGGTCCCAAATTGTCAAGCTATGCCAGGGTCTCTCAGTAAGCTTTAACTTTAAGAAATTATATATATATGCTCTTAAACAAGTCATATATTTTGGACCTCATCTTCTTTCTGAATATGCCTGCTCAGGTCCAAATGTTATCAATGGTAAATCTATGCATGTAGAAACAGGAGACAAGACAGAGCCTTTAAAAAAAGAGCTCTACAGCTTTTTTCTGTAAATTCAAATTTGGCTTTTGTCATATTAATCTGCATCAGCAATTCCTGCAAGAAATATGATCTTACCAGTGACACAGTGACATGAAAACTGGCAATTACGGGCAAATGAATCATGTCCTTTCCAATGCAAACTGGCCCTCAACTCGCAGCTTATGCCTCTGACTAACTGAACTTGAAACCTGAGGCAGCATGACATGAGATCATACTGAGAGATATGTGACCCCCATTCCCTTACACGTTATTGCCATATAGACTATGAAGCAATGATACATAGGCTTATTTCCGATGAGTGCGGGTTTGAGATAGCAGCAGTGCTTATTGCTTAGTTCATGTTTTCCAGAAGGTGTGGTGAAAAGGATACATAAGTTAAAACAGCCTGCTACAGTACATCATTAAAAGCTGTCCTGGGGAATCAAATCTTTGTGCTTCTGCCCACTGATTTACTCAAGGAGAAAAACTGAAAGCAAAACATTTCACCAGCTGCACTTATTATATGCCTTTTCTGAGAGATAACTCTTAGCAGCACAGTGCTAGCTAATGCACAGTTGATTCATGGTTCTGCATAACTGTAATTTTAAGGTGCTTTGACAGCTGTCACAATTCAAGGATCTGTGTAAGCATACCTGGCAAAGGTGAGCATATGTTACACAAGCAGGAAGTAGCTTTCCAGTTGCCTAATATTTTCCTTTGTAAAAGATTCTTGCTACCTTTTCATTGAAGGTCCTATAGTCCAGTATTTTGTAGCAGATGGGGAATCCTCTTAAGCTAAAGGAAGGAGGAAGGAAGAAGTAAGGAAGTATTTTTTTACTGCTGTGAATCTCTAGTGAACTGCTGTTGAGTTTTAAATCATTATTGCTTTGCTTTAGTTTGCGTTCCTCAGCATACTTTGGCAATGTTTCAGTATAACGGCTAAATATAGGAATGTTCAAAGGCTGGGGTCATATTACTGCTGCAGCACCAGCAGGAGCAGAAATAGAAGATTGCAGTAAAAGTTCGTAGGATTTCCTGAGAAGCTACAGAAGAGAGAAGACCAGACTTCTCTCCTTTTCTTCCAGTCACGCTTTGACTAAATCTATGCTAAATAGCAAAAAAAGTCAGTCAAGAGTAAGCATCACCCTTGTCTCATGATTATCTACGCTTCTAAGTGTTGAGCTGCCTCTTCACATGGTTTTGTCTTGTGACAAATAGCAGTATCCCAGACCAAGTCTAGACATGATTCAGGGGAGAGAATACAGACCAGGGGCTGTTCCCCAAAGGCACTGTACAGGATACCACCTCCTTACGGGGAGAATAAAGCTTAGCTGTAGAGATGAAAGCTATGCTATGCTAGGAGTTTAGATTAGATTGTGACCTATATTATTGTTTAGTATAGATTCAGCCTCTGAGGATACCAAATGGTGTAGTGGCTGTTTTGGGGTTTTCCCTCCACTCTAGATGATTTCCCTCAATCCAACTCTGGTGCAAAGCCTCTTTTACTTTCTCTGTTAGGGCAACATAAGGGGCTGAAGCTCTCATTACTTTCACAGGTGGGGAGAGGGAAGGAGAAGAGACCGTATTCACTCCAACTGGCTTTATTCTTTGTTGTCCCTCTGTTTTGAAGAACCATGCCCATCTGCAGCCCATACAAGGACTCTTCAGCTCTAAATGGGGCTGGATATTGCCGTGGCTGTCCAGAGCAGAAGAAGAAGTGGAGGATAGAGCGCTGGGCATGCTGGACTCCCTTCCTCCCACAGCCAACTTTTGGTGATGATGGCCTCCAATCATCATTTGTCATAGCTGTCTTGCAGTGCTGAAAGTTCAGGATACAAGGTTAGGGGTGGGATGAGGGTTCACATAGTCAAGGTTTCCTCTTAGCACTTAAAGAAGGGAAATTCATGTATAATCACACAAATACGTTGTTTACTCACACTGCATAATCAAGTGTCTGAAGGCTGGAATGTGTTTCTAGCTTTTGTATGACCTGCCTGGATGCATTAATTTCATCTCAGTGGTCATATACTATGTTTTCCATTGGGCACTTCTCTTACTGTGCTTAGTATAGCTGCAGAAGTGAGCATAATGGTTGCCAGTGTGAAAAACAACTCTGACATTCCTTAACTCAGAAATGGTTCAACTTTGCTGACATTCATTGCAAATTATTTAACTCTTACAATAACGTTTGCTGTGCAGAGTATTTATACTTCTTTTAAATCTAGAAAAAATGCTTTAAAAATGTATCCGAAGTTGTATAAATTAGATTTTCTTCCACTTGTTTAAGACTCACTTACTTACTCCTACTCTACCCATGTGCTAAGGAGTTTCAGTTAGTGTAAATTGCATGCTGAGGAGCTGCAAGAAGATGGAAATTAAATAACCAGTCTCTTTTATGTTACACCTTCTTCCAGCTTCTGAGCAAGTAAATTATAGAGAGAATACCTTTTACATTAGTAAAGTGGCTGTAATTAGACCTAAATGAGTGAAAGCAAGCCTGAGTTACAGTTCCTTATACATCACTTCTTAATTTGGCACACGTTCAAATTTATCTAATTGTCACATCTAAGCTTCATATCACTACATCTAGACATTGCACAAGAGTTGTTAAGAAAAAGAATGAACATTATACCATGGGTCTTTTGACAGTATTTGCCCTTTAGCAATAGAGAAACAACCTCTCCCAGTCCCACACATGAAAATGTATCAGAGGACAGAAATATTTTCACAGAGTAGCTAGTGTTGTGGCCTTGAAAACAGGTCCAAATAACACTTAGTGACCATATTTTAACAGCAAAAAGAAATAAATTGTCAAGTGCAAAACTGCAGGAAGGCAGTTTATCCTGAAAAGAATGTCAAGTGTTCTGTATTTCCAGTTGGTGTCACTGATCAGATTGTGCAAAACTGCTGATCTAAGAGAGCTTGAAGCAAATAAATGCTGACTTAGTAAGAAATACCTTGTCAGCATGGAAACTAAAGGTGTTTTCCTCCAGATAATATATTTTAAAGGAAGGGAGAGGAAGGAGACCCTTGAAGCAATGTGAGTTCGTTCTCAAAGAAAGACCTTTTTTATGAAAGTCCATTGCAGTTAACAGTAACCTCTCTGGTCCAGGTAGCATCACCAGCATATTTAAAGATCCTTTACAAACTGATTGTTCCACATGTGCATGTTTGATATTTTCTGCAATGCTGTCTCAAAGTTTACTACAGCTGTTTGTGCATTGTCTTGGACACAGGCTCAGTGAATGATCTGGGTTAAAAAAAAGAGCGCCCCGAAATGTTTGCATGTGTTTTTGTTTTATTTGGGTCATTTCAGTGATCTGGTTTACAGTGTGTTCGAACAAACAATTGCACTGGGATGAGCAGATATGACCATGGAATAAGGAGGAAAGGAATCTCTTCAACTAGTTTTATTGCTGGATAAAATCAATGAAGAGCAATGCAATTTTATTCTCACGAACTGTACTATATGCTTAAAGAATTGCAAGCTCATTTCATTAGATGATGTCCATGTACTGCCTCTTTCTCATTACCGACTTCTGATCTCTGTAGGGTTGGATTTGCTCAGTGTATACCTGATGGATCCCATGTCAAAAGTGGAGGAGACTGGCAGCTGTGTATGCCTAGCAGCCCAGGCAGTTTCTCTTGCCCGTGAAAATGTGGGCGTCACTCAGGTTAGCCAAAGGCTTTATGGCCAAATTTTTACCTGATATGCTTGAAACTGTAGTTAACTAAGTTTCCTTTTTGTATCTCACTCCAAGTTCTCAGTTCAAATTTGTAAGTACAGCAGTGTATACAGACTGACTAAGCATAAGGCTGAGTCAGAGACACAACTTTAAGCAGATACAGACGTCCTTTCCACCTATGGAAAAGTCCCTTCAGTTGGTTGAAGCTGGTGTTGAGTGTGCTAGTGTCTCGTATGCAGGAAAAAAAATGTTTCTATAACCAACTTTGTTGCAAGGGTAAATATGTAACTTGAAGCCCAAATACGAAACCTTCAAAGCACAGTACAAAGTATTAATATTCATTAAAACCTATATCTTTTTGGACTAATAGCATGTTTGAAAAAGGCAAATTGTCCTAATTCTTCTACAAATGTTTAATTGTCTCTCAGTGATAGCACACACATTTCTGTGTTGAAACGTCTGGTCTGAATTTGTAAAGAGTTATTTTGCTAGGTTCAGGCATTCATATTCTCTTTTATGCCAGGATCTGTCTGTCTGTTGATTTGAAAAGGGCATTTGAATAGCTTCCTGACTCAATTATAAGTTAGACCAGCAGTGTTTACCATTTGATGATTTCAATTCTCTCAGACTATTAGTCAATTTTATTCTGACTTTTATAAGAGCTTTTTCTCCTTATTGATTGCTTGTTACTTGCTTGATAGCATTTGTAGCAACTTCCTTGAAATGCAGAGTGAAGAACAGAACTTGAAATATTCAGTGGGTACCATATGAGAGATTTAATTTTCCAGCTAACTTTTAAGTTCCTGAGAGAGAAAAAGACCTCTGAATTCGGCAGACCAAGAAGTTTCTAATAGTTACTGGAAAAATGATGTTAATTAAAATTAACTATGCTCCTTGCAAAATGGTGAGGCATATGTCCATGTTAGTCAGAAAATGAATGACTGTATACATTAGGGACTTCCCTTTAATTTTAATTACTGTAAGCTCGTTTCACATTGGGGTAACTCCACTGTCTTGCATGGAGTTACTTGTGATTTACACTGATGCAGTTTAACATGGATGAATATCGCAAATAACACCTAAACAGTCCAGGCCTCTGGAAACATAAACTGGAACTTTCTCTGTGACAGTGGAGCTGCGCCACTGTACTGGAGCACTTAATGCTATGACATTTATTTCCCTATGAATTTCACATAATTATCTTGGCTGAAGAGCAAGACATCTTCTGTACAGCCTTCCTTTTCCATTTGCTTCAGTACAGGTTTTAAAATTTCTAATAGCACAGTGCATTTCCAAATACAATAGTTTGCTCTGCAAACTATGATATAAGTAGTGCAGATTTTAAGAAGAAAAAGAAATATTTTCATATTTCTCATATATTTGCAAATACATGTCCTAAGAAGAGAGCAAGAGGAAGGGAAAGAGATAATGTCTTCCAGATGACAGCTTTCTGGATGGAATCTGACATCTAAAGCAAGATAAAATTTTCATTAACATTCAGATTACATGTCATTTTGATTCACACTCCCTCAGCAAGCTAATTTGGGCTGCAGCCAACCTTCTTACAGCATGATGACAACACAACAAGCTTCACCACCTCCCTTTCATTGCTAATGATTCCTTGAGTGACAGCCGTGGTCTCTGAGCTCAGCATGACACTTCACCCTGCGGCGACTTGCAGTGTCAGAGCTGCCTCTGTCCTTGGCCCCCGCTGGGCTTTCTGCTGCAAGGACACTCCACCACTTCTGGACAGCAGCAATGAAGGGAAGGGTTTGCTCAAGACCGCGCTCAGAGAACGGTGTGTTTTCCGAACAATTTTGCTGTGGTATAATAACCACAGTGGGTCATTCGATCCCCTCTCAAAGCCTCCATCATTTCACACTGAACAAAAAAGAACAAAATAAAAATCTTCACCTCAGCACTGGCTTCTTTGCAAGAACTGTGACGTACTTTCCTTACAAAAGTTTTCAGTGATTTATAGTTTCAAAATTCTGCTAAAACCGATAACCATTGTAGTCTTTTAGGAGCAGTGGAGACAGTTTTAACAGGAATCAAATACTGCAAAATGTTAAAGATTCACCTCGGGCATTGTTAGCATGAAGAATACTTGTACTCACTATCTCTTATGTGTAGATGCACATAAGTGTGCACTGTATATCAAGACCTTCCCTGTCACATACCAGTTCAGGCTGAGGCCTGTTCAGCTGTCTATGTCTATGTCTAAAAGGGCCCTTACTGTAATAATTCTCAAATTTGTGTTTATAAAAAGTAGGGGAGATTTTGGAAAGCCTAAATGTCTAATTGCTCATTTCCCTGGTCAGAAAGCCAGGGCATAATTTTATCAGGGTCTGGGAAACCTGAAGTCATGTGTAGGTTAGAAGGAACTCTGCGTAACTTCCTCTCAAGGGACTGAGTCTTACTGGAAGGCTGCTGCAAATACCCTTAAAGTCAATGGGAATGTGTGGGCTGTTAGTGGTGTTTGGACTATATACTAAAGGCCTATAGCTCAATTCACTTCAGTAGAATAATACTGTAAATATAAAAAAATCTCTAGAGCTGCATACTATATATTTTATCCATTGCAATAGTGTCTAGGTGCCTGCTTGAACAATTTTTAACACTGGATTCAAAATTGTGGCTACAAAAGGCCTACAGCTCCAGTATAGACAGGATAGGCGAGGAAAAGATTTCTCAGAGCACCTAGAAAAGTGAGAGATATTTGGTTAAACACCTTCTCTCTGAAGTTCACGTTGGTGGGTCTCCCTTTGAGTTGTAAGCATGACTTGTATACTAGTAAACAAAATAGTTCTGGGATCGGTTCTCTGGCCTCAAGGATAGCTGTCCATCCTATTTTAGCCTCTACAATAAGGGGATCATCCCCATATTCCTGCTGAGAATGGTGTTTGATCATGCTAACTCCCCATATGTATCCAGGGATTGTCTGAGAGGGTTCAAGTTGTCCAAAACACTATGAGGTGCTAGTCTCAGAATTTATCTGCGTGGCTGACTGCATTCCAGGTCTTGGCACTATTGAATTTGCTTGCATAAATATATAGCTAAAGATGAAAGTTACAAGGAAAATAAGAAAGGATGTAGCCCCTGCCTTCACTGGATCTCAGCCATGACCAGGACACAGAATATGTGTCAGCTCTGCCTGGTGTCTGAGGGATCTCTCATGTTTTTTAGGGAGTACCTTCCATATATTTTTAGGGAGCTCTTCCATGTCTGTGGGAGCATCACAAGTTTCCAATGTGCTATTATTAACATAGGCAGACAAATTGGACCTTATTTTTCTCTGTCTGCTGTTACTGTGAATTTCCTTAATGGCATCAGAAGTTTTACAAGCTGTAGGCATCTTTAGAAACAGTGTCTGTTTGGTTACAAAAGTAAAGGGTAAACTACTCGGCAGAACATGCTCGTGAACGACCTGGGATGTCCATTGAGGAAGCTGAGGACTTGTATTTACATATAAAAGAACTGGAACATTGACTTCATTTGCAAATGTGGGCAGGTGAAAGAGGAGTAGAGTGGAGACTCATCAGATTATCTTTTTGCAGTGTGAAGCACAGTAATGTTATAAAGCCTCTTCCTTTGCAAGTAAGAGTGTGCCACTATCCTTCTACGGCTTCTGCCTCTTTTATATCTGGCATTAGCAGCAGGATGTTTTGGCATCCTATCTGGCATCAGAAATAAAGGTGGAGCAGCTCCAGTGTCAACATCCAGAGGCAGAATCAACAAGGAAAGCTGCTACAGTTTATAGACTTTTTCAGAGCACAAGGTGAGGTCTGCACAGCAGCTGATCATACATTAGATTTCAGCCATAAAATACAATGCGTAAAAATAGTCTGTTAACAGTAAATGAAAAACATTGTTAAGAATTTAGTAGAGGAAATCCTTTCTATTTGCAGTTGAGGAAGGAAGACTAGTAAGGAGTAGGTTGGACAATTCCAGTGCACCTAGGCAAGGTCATGATTTTTCCACATACAATATTTCCTAGGTAAACATAGCTATTCATCCTACATCTGGCCCTACTCCAGCCTTTGCTGTGTGATTTTCTTATTTAGAATTAGGAGTTTAATTTTCCAGCTTCTTTCATTTCCTTTTTGATGCAAATATGCATAAGCCATTTCTGCATGCACAAGAATTTTAGCATAATAAAAGCACTAGGGTGAATCTTTGGTTACCAGCTCAGAGCAGAAATTTCATCCGTCTCATATCAGGATTTATAGTGTGGATTACTTAAAAATGTATTTATTAAGTTTGACCTACTTTTTAATCTTCAGTCTTCCACTTTGATTTCCTTATAACATGGGGACATTCAAGATCTTCATACTCCAGCCAGTCTTTAGTTAGGTTGCTTCAGTCTTTATATTGAAGCAGTGTTCATTTGCCGTAAGGAACATGCCTCAGTGGGCTAAGCATAGGACTGGGAGTCAGCAATTCCTCAGTTCAAGATTTGATGCTGATGCTGCGTTGGAAGGGTTGCTCAGCTTTTCTGACTCTCAGTATTTGCCACTGTGCCAAAGAACAACAGCTTTAGGTGATGCTAGTCATCCTCATCTTTTTCTCAAACTGAAAATATACAGAATCAGATTCACTATAATCTTGAAATAATTCAGCTTTCATAAGTTGTACATAAAATGAGTACACCACAAATGAGACATGTATTAGAATATACTGATATTAAAAAAAAGACAATGAAATATATTTAATGGGATGGAATACCTGCAAGGACAAAAGAAAGAGGATAAAGGAAAGATTACTACTTATGCAATGTGAAAGCAGTCAGGCAAAATTGTGTGCAAGACTTTGTCTCAGCCATTTAAATAATGGGAAGATAACAGCTCTGTAACAGAATTTATACTGATATATTTTTAAGTATTATCAATTGTATCACTTCTGCCCTAAGAGTGCAAGGCTGCTATTGAGATTCTTGAATCTCACAGTGACAGTAGTTGTTGTCATGCTTTTTCTCCCCTATTACAAACTTGCAACAGAATGCTAGTCTTTACTAATAATGAGCATGGGGGAAAATATTTTTGGAGATTAGCTTCAGGTTTTGACAAAATATGACCAGGATGCTTCTGTACTATGAGAGCTGAGTTTTACTGGTTACTTAAGAGAAGCAAATTTCAAATTCACATGTACAAACATTTGTTGAAACCAAGTCTTAAATTCGTAGAGAATCTGGGATTAAGTCCATATATTCATTCAGTAGTAGGACTATGTAGCACAATTTAACATGCCCTTATAGTGCTTTAACCGTACAGTCACATTATCTATGTCTACGCCCTGATGGAGGAAAAACCTTGCGGCTGAATTAGAGAGAGAATTCCACGACTATCCTTGAAACCAGCACTGCAATATGCAGAGGAGAGAAAAGACAGCCTTGCCTTCTTCCTGAGCTGCACTACATACACTTTTTTCCAGCCAGCCTTTGCGTGTATTATATACAGCCCCTGATATTTCCACACATCTGATTCTGAGCCAAAGGAAATAGTAAGATCATTCCTAAAAGATCCATGATTTTGCCTACTGCAAGAGCAGATGGGATTTGAAGGAAATCTGAACTCAGACTGAGTTCAAGCTGCCCATAAGGTCGGTATGGATGAACGGAGTCAGGTCTGAGTAACATGCTGAGCCTCAGCCTCTTCCCAGAATTCGTCACTTCAGAAAAAGCCTATCTTTCTGGGGTGATGGTAGACTTGTACGCACTTTTAGGTAATGACATGAATGTCATGTAAATGACTGGCCTATTTTCAAAAATGTATTAAGCTTAAAGAGTAATGACCAAATACCTTTAAAAATCTCTGCATGGCGAACCTGTGGAGTTAAAATGTAACAACAAAACAGTTGAATATTTTCAAACAGGAATCATGACCTGTGGATAATCTCAAAAAAAAAAAAAAGAGGGGGGGGGAGGTGGCAGATATACTGATTGTATTATCTGAGGATATTATTCACTCAACACTGTTTTTTATTGCCTGTGAACTTTGGAAGTATATTTTGCACCGTACCCGAAATGTATATTAACATTACAGAATCACACAGAATTGTTTAGGTTGGATGGGACCTCTGGAGATCATCTAGTCCAACCCCCCTGCTCAAGCAGGGTCACCTAGAGCATATTGCCCAGGATCACATCCAGACGTCTTTTGAATATCTCCAGCGAAGGAGACTCCACCACCTCTCTGGGCAACCTGTTCCAATGCTCTGTCACCCTCACAGTGAAGAAGTTTGTCGCAGGTTCAGATGGAACTGCCTGTGCTTCAGTTTCTGCCCATTGCCTCTTGTCCTGTCGCTGGGCACCACGGGGAAGAGGCTGGCCTCATCCTCTTGACACCCTCCCTTTTCGGATACTTATACACATTGATCAGATCCCCCCTCAGTCTTCTCTTCTCCAGGCTCAACAGGCCCAGCTCTCTCAGTCATTCTTCACAGGAGAGGTGCTCCAGTCCCCTCATCATCTTGGTAGCCCTCCGCTGGACTCTCTGCAGTAGCGCCATGCCTCTCTTGGACTGGGGAGCCCAGAGCTGGGCACAGTACTCCAGGGGAGGCCTCCCCAGGGCTGAGGAGAGGGGCAGGATCACCTCCCTCCACCTGCTGGCCACACTCTGCCTAATGCACCCCAGGATGCCAGTGGCCTTGTTGGCCACAAGGGCACACTGCTGGCTCATGGTCAGCTTGTTGTCCACCAGCACTCCCAGGTCCTTCTCGGCAGAGCTACTTTCCAGCAGGTCAACCCCCAGCCCGTACTGGTGCATGGGATTATTCCTGCCTAGGTGCAGGACCTTGCACTTGCCTTGGTTCAACTTCAGGAGGTTCCTCTCCGCCCACCTCTCCAGCCTGTCCAGGTCCCTCTGAGTGGCAGCACAGTCTTCTGGTGTGTCAGCCACTCCCCCCAGTTTAGTCTCATCAGCAAACTTGCTGAGGGTGCACTCTGTCCCTTCCTCCAGGTCATGGATGAATACATTGAACAAGACTGGACCCAGGACTGACCCCTGGGGGACACCACTAGCCACAGGTCTCCAACTTGACTCTGCACCATTCACCACAACCCTCTGAGCTCGGCCATCCAGCCAGTTCTCCATCCACCTCACTCTCCACTCATCCAACCCACACTTCCTGAGCTTACCTAGGAGGATGTGATGGGAGACAGTGTCCAAAGCCTTGCTGAAGTCCAGGGAGACAACATCCACTGCTCTGCCCTCATCTACCCAGCCAGTCATTCCGTCATAGAAGGCTATCAGATTGGTCAAGCATGATTTCCCCTCTGGTGAATCCATGCTGACTACTCCTGATCACCTTGTGCTGCATATGCTTAGGGATGACCTTCAGGAGGAGCTGTTCCATCACCTTGCCAGGGATGGAGGTGAGGCTGAGAGGCCTGTAGTTTCCTGGCTCCTCCTTCTTGCCCTTTTTGAAGACTGGGGTGACATTGGCTTTCTTCCAGTCCTCACGCACCTCTCCTGATCTCCACGACCTTTCCAAGATCATGGAGAGTGGCCTAGCAATAACATCCGCCAGCTCCCTCAGCACTCGTGGGTGCATCCCATCGGGGCCCATGGATTTATGGATGTCAAGTTTGGACAAGAGATCTCTAACCTGATCCTCCTCCACCAAGGGAGAGTCTTCCTTTCTCCAGCCTTCCTCTCTTGTCCCCAGGGTCTGGAATTCCTGAGGACTGGCCTTCGCAGTGAAGACTGAAGCAAAGAAGGCATTTCTCATAATTCTGCCTTCTCTGTATCCTTCGTCACCAGGGCACCCGCCCCATTCAGCAGCAGGCCCATGTTTTCCCTCGTCTTCCTTTTGCTCTTGATGTATTTGAAGAAGCCCTTCTTGTTGGCCTTGACATCCCTTGCCAGATTTAATTCCAAATGGGCCTTAGCCTTCCTTGTCACATCCCTGCACACTCTGACAACGTCCCTGTATTCCTCCCAAGTGGCCTGTCCCCTTTTCCACATTCTGTGTACTTGCTTCTTCTGCTGGAGTTTTGCCAGGAGTTCCTTGCTCATCCCTGCAGGTCTCCTGCCCACTTTGCTGGACTTCTTCCTCAGAGGGATGCTCCCTTCTTGAGCCTGGAGGAGGTGATGCTTGAATATTAACCAGCTTTCTTGGACCCCTCTTCCTTCTAGGGCCCCACCCCATGAGATTCCTCCAAGTAGGTTACCCTGAAGAGGCCAAAGTTAGCTCTCCTCAAGTCCAGCATTGCAGGTCCTACTCATTGCCCTGCTCCCTCCTCGCAGGATCCTGAACTCCACCATCTCCTGGTCACTGCAGCCAAGGCTGCCCCCAACCTTCACATCTCCAACTAGACCTTCTTTGTTCGTTAGTACAAGGTCTAGCATTGCACCTTTCCTTGTTGGCGTCTCCACCACCTGGGTCAAGAAATTATTATCAGTCCTCTGCAGGAACCTCTTTGACTGTTTGTGCCTAGCTGTGCTCTCTTCCCAGCAGATGTCAGGGTGGTTGAAGTCCCCCATGAGAACCAGGGCCTGTCATCGTGAGGCTGCTTCCAGCTGCCTGTAGAAGGCCTCATCGATGACTTCCTCCTGGTCAGGTGGCCTGTAGTAGACCCCCACAACAGTGTCGCCCATGTTAGCCTGCCCTTTAATCCTTACCCATAGGCTCTCACCTTGCTCTTCATCCACCCCGAGGCAGAGCTCCACACATTCTAGTTGCTCCCTCACATAAAGAGCAACTCCACCACCTCGCCTTCCTGGCCTGTCTTGCCTTAAAAGCACATAGCCATCCATGACAGCATCCCAGTCATGTGAACTATCCCACCATGTCTCTGTAACGGCAATGAGATCATGGCCCTGCGACCGCACACAGATCTCTAACCCTTCCTGCTTATTCCCCATGCTGCGTGCATTGGTGTACAGGCATTTCAGAGAGCCAGTCAAGCATGCAAGCTTCCCAGGAGAGGTGCTTCCCAGGAGATCCTCCATAGCCATGTTCCATGCTGTCTCCCCTGGCTCTATGCACCCGCTGGAGGCATCCTGACTTGAGCAGTGTTTTACTGACTCCCCTGCCACTATACCACTCCCCTTCCCCCATCTTGCCTAGTTTAAAGCCCTCCTTACCAGGCTGCACAATCTGTTGGCAAAGACGCACGTGCCCCACTTGGTGAGGTGGATCCCATCGCTCCCCATCAGCTGTTGATCTTCAAACAGGGTCCCATGGTCATAGAAACCAAAGCCCTGTTGCCAACACCAGCGGCGCAGCCAGTTGTTAACTTGGAAAACTCGTCTACTCCTCCTCCTGTCCTTTCCCCTCACAGGCAAGATTGAGGAGAAAACAACCTGGGCTCCCAGACCCTTCACCACCATTCCCAGAGCTCTGAAGTCCTGTTTGATGGTTTCCAGTTTGCCTTTCGTGTCGTTAGCACCCACACGGAAGATCAGCCGAGGGTAGTAGTCCGATGCATGGACAAGCCTTGGCAGTCTTTCCACGACATCTCTTCTTCGAGCCCCCGGCAGGCAGCAAACCTCTCTGGACAAGAGGTCAGGTCGGCAGATAGGTGCCTCTGTCCCCTGCAGCAGGGAGTCACCCACAACAATCACTCGCCGCTTCTTCCGGGGGTTCCTGCACGGCACAGGGTCTGCCAGGCCAGTTGCCTCCCTTGGAGCCATGCCCAGCTCCTCCTCAGCTTGGAGGGCACTAAACTTGTTCTTCAAGAGTAAGTCTTGAGGAGGAGCAAGAGCCTTTCTCCTTCTACGAGAGGTCACCAGCTTCCAGCCCTCTTCAACAGTGTTATGATGCACCTTTACACACGGTACTGAGCCCTCTGACAACTCCACTGCAGTGGGGGCTGGGGACTCCTGGAGCTGAACAGTCTCCGAGAACACCCTGTCTATCTCCCGCTCATCCTCTCGGATGCTATGCAGCCTACTAACCTCCTCCCGTAACTGCTTTATCTGGTGACGCAACTGGTCAACCACAGCACACCTCACACAGGAGAGCTGTCTGTCAGCCTAGGCCTCACAGAGAGGCCCCAGGCACTCCCTGCAGCCTGACACCTGCAGAGCTGCATCTGCTGTCTGAGGGTCTGTCTGGGTTGAAGCCTCAGACACAGCCGACGCAGCACCTCCCGCAGCCACTGGGGAACGTGCTCTGCAGCGTGTCATGACCATGCCCTGGGGAAAGACACACCACTGTGCAAAATGTGTAAAATGGAGAGGTGCCTTCTTTGCCTTCTGGCGCCCTTCTGCGCAAACTGCTGCGCAAACTGCTGCGTCTGTTAGCTGCCTCTGTTGGCTGTGCTCTGGATAAAAAAAATTTCGTTTCTCGAGTCACCAGGTCCCCAAACGCTGCTCGGAGGTTACCGATGAGCCCCCTGACTGGTACACGGGATGGCATGTGTACAAGTATTGAGAAGGCATATTCCTTTACTTGTTTTTTCCTGTCTCCAACAGTTATTAGCCAGCTGGGCTGCAGTGGCTTGGGTCTTAGATGGTGACAGTTGAGACAGCGGTTCTTAGCCTTTCATTGCATGTCTGTCGAGTGGAAGTGGACCAATTATATTGTTCAGCATGTGACAGCACTGAAACATTACTCCACAGTTCTGCTGCTTGTGAGTGTTTTGAGACCTATACACCAGAAACAGTGATGTTAACTGTTAACCATTACCTACTCTTCTGGTTACTGTCCTGGTTTTTCAGTGAGTAAAGAGTTTTTCTGGACCTATGATGGACTTTAACAAACTAAGAAATGAAGTGAAACCTTTCTGCTGCATAGGAAGGGAAATGATGCTTCCTCTAGCTCTAGTTGTAGCTCTAGCTCTCATAGCTACATTTACTTCAGTAGAAGAAATTCTGCAATGATAAATACAAGATTTAACTATAATGGTGAGATATAAAGCCTAATATAATAACATAGGGTAAACAGGAAAGAGATTGCAGTGCAGCACATATATTTACATACTCATTCTCGTGAAACTATTGTTCATTGGAGCTGCACAATAATAACATATGCGACCATCATAGCTTGCTGATTCTGACATAGGGCATGTGGCAAAGAAGCAATCTGGGCCTTAGTAAAAGGCAATGTATTTGCTGGGATGCAGATATAGCAGTTTGGTTATGACTGCATGCTTCGCTGTTCACAGAAGAAATGTGTCAAGTGTGACTGCATTCATCATGTCTGCTGCAATATTTTCAGCATTTGAAGTACATTTACTTCCTTTTTACACTATTACAATAGAGTAGTTGTTATATTTTAGTATATAACACAAAAAAAAACATACATGAGTGATATCCATGGTATATTTTGATGTTTGTGTTACTCTATTATAGCTACCCAAGAATTTTGAAATAGACAGACGTATGTTATCAGGAAGAAAAAAATACAAAAACTTAGACATTTTCAGGCCATGACACTGTGGCTGTGTTGCAATTAACAACTAACACTCTTTGTTCAGGTTCCAAGTCTAAAAATCTATTTCACAAAGATCCTAATGAATCATTATTGTTCCTGGAGAAGTGACTCTATTGTTATATCGCCTTTTTTCTCTTCAGAGAAAAGAGTACTTTTCCCCCCCTTTTTTTTCACAAATCCTGAATTGAGAATTATTACAGATTATTACCTATGTGACTGAGATGGGTCAAGAGCATGTATTGCATATACACAAGTGATAAAGATGAGTTTGACTAGGAGAGAGAACTCCCGGGACTGCTTCTACTCTTATACTGATATACATCAAAAAGTACATGTATGCTAAATGAATGGTAGCAAATGGATTATCTAAAGTGGAAAACAGTGCATCATAAGGGTAAAATTAGGATCTTTATTTGCTCTACTTACTGTGCTGTGATTCCCATAATTTATTCAATCTTTACGTCGAGATCTTGAGATTGATAGTTTCTTTGCTCTTTCTTGCATCAGTAGAGTTACACTAGTAGTAAGTTTGACTCCTTGAAAGTCTTTTTTTCTAGTGATTCAGTCCTTTGAATTTTTTATAACCCTGCAACTCTGTATTATTGGCAGGCACATATATTAATTGGTATCAGGAAGAGATTGGCCTCATTTTATACACTCTCTGTTACAGAATGGTATAGTTTGCATCACCTCCATTTTGCATATTTTATTTACTTCCATTTTCTATACCACCTATGTGACCTTCCCTTTCGAGGAATAACCTCTGTTTTGCACAGAGGATTACTTTTTGAATGCACAATCGAGTAGTTCTCAGCATTTGAGAGTTAGCAACTTTGATAATCTCTCATTCACTAGCCCGTCACATTATAGCAACTGGAGCCTGCCGAGAGGAAGGGGCTGCCATTTCTTACCTGAAGCATGGCTAGGAAGGACTACATAAGACAAAGGGTAGAAAAGGGGCAAATAATAAAGATTCTTCCATAAAGAGAATGATCTAGATCTAGTGTAAGCGATGAGCATCCAGAGTAATTGATCTCTCCATGCCGCTGGGGAGAAGACAGGGCAGAGGAAGGCAACCCAATTATGTGACAGTGCAATTCCTACAGTATGCAAATAGGAGGAAATAAAAATATATGCTTTCCTTTCGTCTACATCCCCCACAAATTCATCAGTCCTCTGGAACAATCCATTGCTTTTTGTGAGAAGCCTGGGTTTGAAATTTCATTTTTTAATTCTTTCTCAGGCATAAAACTTGGGTGGGTAAGGGTTCTGTCCAAGAAACAGTGATCTCGTTCTTTGCAGACCAAGTAACATTTTGAGTCTCTATACAACGGATCAGTCCTACACCAGTAGAGAAGGGAGAGGAGTCGGGGAAAGAGAGCTCCCCTACTGCTCCCTTGAGAGGCTTCAGAGGATCTAGGGAAACAACTCAGGAGGTAAAGCAAGATCACAGCACATAATCCTCCCGAGGCACACATCTTGCACACATCTTCCTCAAAAAGCAACACGTTCATCATTCTTTCACAAGGGAGCATCTCCAATTGCTGTGAAGAAGCACGAAATAGCCACCATTGTAACTCTTAATTATGGCCTGAAGAAAAAGAGAGGAGTGAGAAAAAAAGCAATTCTAGATGCTCCTCTCAAATTTCTTCAGTCTTTCGACAGAACTCTGACATGTTGTGTACGTGCTCACACATGTTCAAGGAACTGGCCTTTCACTACGTTACCAAGAGTCAGACTTACTCTAGGTAAATGCCTTTTTTAAAAGCACTTTCTCTGTGGGTTGACTTGGATTGATAATTTATTGGTCTGAAAGGGAATAGAGACAGACAGAGATCAATATATGCATTTGATCAGACACCAAGATACCATACGACACTAATGAAATTTGGGTTAAAAAACCCAGCTTGCTCATTAAATGTACAACCTGCTCTGATCCTGCAAAGACGGAACATTTATCAGGCATTCTAACACAGGGACTACTATTTTGAATCAGGCTTATTATACATGGCTATATGTCGTTTGATGATGGCTGGCCCTGGCTTTATCAGATAGGCAGATAACTTTACGCCAAGCAGATGTGGCATAATATGATCTTTCTCACAAACTAATAATTACAAAATAAATCCTGAGTCAGAATGCTTTATATCACTACTAGGATTTTTATTAACATTGCTGTTTTCAATTTGGGCTTTTACAACACTGGCTATTCTTACTATCTGCATGAATCTCTAATGCCTCCTTAAGCATTGTTAAATCCTTGGCCACTGCTACACTATCTTGTAGCAGTGACTCGAGGTCAGATCCACAAGCTCAAGACTAGTGGGAGCCAAAAGAAGAAAGCAAAAAAAAGAAAGATAGCATCACATAATGCCATTTTTCCATTAGTTCGTATCTGCATTTTTTATCAAACAAATCAGGAAAAGCTACTACCATGACCGCTTTTTCTGCTGGACATCTGGTCTGCTGAGTAACAATTACTTACAATAAGATTCAAATATCCTTATGAATTACATAGCCTTTTGCCAGTTCATTGAACTTCTTAAAGAGCAGAGTGATAATCATTGCCAAAATGCAGTCATTAAAAATATTTTAGGATCTGAAAGACTTCATATACCTGTGAGGCAAATCTTTACATCTTGTTATAATCAAGAGAACTTTTCTAGCTCATAAAAAGTAAGGATCCAGTGTTTTCACATAATATATATTTTAGAAATAATTCAGCTTTTTAAAAATAAATAAAAGAAAATCAATAAAATTAAAATAAGACAGGTGAAAATCAGAAATATTTAAAATATCCTCTGTTTTCTTTTTGAAATGTTGTGACCACTTAAATAAATGAGCTATAGAGTTGACTGAAAAACCCCCAAACATCCGCTCACATATTTTACTAATTGTTTAAAGATATTTGATATTTTTAAAACTACTTCTACCCATAAATATGCCAAGTACTATTGGACACGGTGTTTGAGGCTGAAGACAAACAGATTGATGTACAGCAGAATAAGACCTTGCTTCCAGGGTAAATATGTAACTTTTGACATATACTCAAATCCTTTATGTAGTTACACTAGCATCAAGTAAATTACGAGCCATTTTCATATCTTAGACATATAACCTTGGACTAAAAATACTTAAAATATAAGCAGGAAACAGAAGCATGTGATACAAGTTACAGAAACATCCTAACCAGTAGCAAAACCTGATAGAAATAGCTACTGGCCAGAAAGCTGCAGCAAAGATCAACAAAGCAGAATGTAAAATAAAATACAGTAGGCTTTCTCTCTCATCATGCTATGTATGGGGCCAGTGCTTTACTAATTCAAATTTCAGACTCATGTTCCCCTTTCTCAAGCCTCACTATAGCTGGAATTTAAATTCTAGTAGAGCACCCTGTCAGTAATGCCCCCAGGAGCATCCTGGGCTGTGTCAGCAGGGGCACAGCCACTAGGTCAATTAACCCTTTTTCTTGGCACTTGTTGGACTGCATCTAGATACAGTCCATCTCATTTTGGGCCCTCAGGGCAAGAAAGACTTCAATAACCTGGAGCGAGTCCAGCGGAGGCTGGAGTGCTGCTCTATGAGGAGAGGCTGAGGAAGCTGCGCTTATGAAGCCTGGAGAAGAGATGGCTTCAGTGGGACCAACAGCAGCCTCCCAGTGGCTACGGGAGGCTATTGAGGAGATAGAAGCAGACTTTTTACAGAGGTGCCTGGCAATAGAGCAAGAAACATAAATTGAAATAGAGGCGGTTCTTGCTGGGGGCAAGGAAAACCCAACCCTACAAGCAAAAATACACAGGAGACCAGGCTGCCCATAGAGGCTGTGGAACCTGTCCTTGGAGGTTTTCAAGACATGACTGAACAAAGCTCTGAGCATCATGATCTGAATTTGGCGTTGAGCTTGCCTTGAGGAGGTGGTTGAACTAGATGACCTCCCGAGGTTCCTTCCAACATGAGTTATTCTGTGAGTTAGTTTCCAGGAGAAGGTGCTTCTAGGATCTGAAACTTCTTTCTGTGCTGCTTATACATTTTGTATAATACTTCCTTTAGTACATTAAGTACATTTTCCCTAGTCCTATGAGTTTACCCTATACTTCTCAGGGAATGGAACAGCTGTCCTAAAAGGCATTTTATGCTAATCATGTAATTAAAGTCCGTGACATAATGCAGATATTCACATTGATTTGCATAGGAAATTATGTTTCTACAGTTCCTAACTTCACCTAGCCTTATTTTATCATGTTAATGTTGTTGCTATTGTCATCTTTTTGTGTTCCATTACGTTATTGGAACAGAAAATCCTAAGGCCAAAAGTTATGGAATACCCTGAGTGAATCATGATTGGTAAGAGGCCATTGGCTTTCTAGCAGAGACCTTTGTCACTGAGCTAATTATTAAGGTTATACTGACATCCACTAGGAGGGGATGATATAGTTTTGCTATTGGGTTTCACAGTGGTTTGCTGAAAGCAGAGAAACAATGAGACTTGGAACAGCAAAAAGTCTCACACTTGCAAATGTTAAAATATAATGCCAGAAATCTGACAGCATTAGTTTAATGAGAATATAATTTTCACATTTTAATAATTGTGAACACTATATTTTCCTAACTTCAGTTTTAGAAAAAGCTGACTGATTTTTGCTGAAAACTTTCAGTAATCTTGCCCTTGAGGTACCATGGGAAATCTTACTTTGAATGCTCTAAGTACAAAAAGTAGGAACCAAATCCTAGGATTTTACAATGGAAAATTATGGTTAGTACAAGCAATATTGACTCCACCTTTAACTTAAATAAAGGATGTGCCAAAATATGTCATTCAATTATATGTGGTACTGTTTCTGAGCTTAATGCCAGTGAAAAACCTGCTTGAGTGCTGAAGGGGACTTCTCTGTTGTGGACTTTACATTGGTTCTTGACAATTTCAACTGTTACTGTTAATTACAATTTTTCATTGCACTGGCACTTTAGGCTTTTACCAGGTCATGGCTCTCTTACGGTGGGTGCTGTAAAGATATAAACACAGTCCCAAAATTAAGTGTTGGGTGAAAGTAAGAGTAAGGGGGAGCAGGAAGGCATGACAACACAGTGTAAGCATTTCTTTCTGAGATTGTCTCACCAGAGACACACATAGTCTCGATGGATGAATTTTAGTCCTAATTAGGGCATTGTCAGTGGAACAGTTATTGTCCTAATCAGGAACGCTGGCAGACAGGTGGTTTGTTAGACAGGTTGTGAAGGATACACAATGCATACATAATAAAGCCACCAGAGACCAGACAATGTACTGATGATGTTCCTAGCACTCTTTCCAGTGCTGCCCTTTACACTGAAATTTGGGGCTTATCCCTTTGATAAATATGCACCTTGCACCTAACCATGTAATGGTAAACTTTGAACACCTATGTTAGCATACAACATGCTTCCCTTTGATGGCAAGGTAATATAAAAAACCTTACAAGAAGAATATTATTTTTGTTACTTGCAGAATATTAGTGTAAACAAACACTTATTTTGTGCCAATGCCTCTTAAATGTTGAGTGGTTTATGTGCTGACCCTGATTTACAAGCTGTTACGTGCCTATATTTCATTTTAGGAAGAATTTAATTACCTCACTGTAACAGGAGAAAGAAAAAAAAATCAATGGCTGTAGCAATCTTATTTTTCCTCCTATGGTTTCTGTAAGCAGAACTGTCTAAGCCTAGATGAACCAAGATCCTGGTGGGGGTGCCGGCCAAGACACTGAGTGTCTTCTGCTAAAGGCCATTTGGGATTTTCCATGTAGATCTCCTTACAGCTAATCTCTCCAATAGCCTAATCTACTTTGAACTTGCTTAACACACATTAAATGTATGATAAATTCAGCAACTGCAGTGGTGAGAAAACTCAGTAATATTTGCCTAGACAGTCCTGAATTCATATTCTTTTTCATCCTGTATGATTATGCTAGCAGCTACCACTGTCTTGGATGGTGCCCACACTGCTAAATTACAGGTAACACTAGTGACTGGCAATTCTTTGCTCCTTCTGGTGAAGTAGGGATTATTACAGCAAATTGCATAAGATTTATTTGGCATGAGAGAGACCGTAAACAAGTGAAAATGCAATTCTCTAGGCTACTGCTACAAAGCTGGGGAGTCCTGGATTCCTAGTGATTCTACTATTCAAAATTTCCAGAAAGTTCCTGAAGCAGAAACAGAGGTAATTATTTAGTTCAGTTTTTCCATATGAAAAATACTACTTGTGTACCACTTTACTGTTTTCTTTTGTCTTCTTTCTCAGTTATTTCTTCTTGCTTTATTTATTTTTTTCTCTCTGTTTGTGTCAGAAACTTATCTTTAAAAGGCTCAGGGGATCTCAGCCTAGTAACAGAACCCTCCACCTGTTACCAAACGGCATTGAGAATAATATTAATTCCTTCCTAACATCACTACTGCAGGACACATTCGTTCTTTGCTCTCTATACTTAGCTTTATTCCTTCTGCCATACTGATACTGTGTTGGGTCAAGAAAGCAGCGTAGGTAGGGACACCCAGCAAAGCAGGTCTGCCCTTACCGTGACGGTGTTGCAATGGGCATTCCCTCATCCTGCCTGCTATGCGCAGAAGAGATGGGAAATTCTGTCTGAACAGATACTCTGAAGGAGGTAGTTTGGTAGCATTTAGTGCAGGATGGTTTTGGCCTCAAAAACATGTGGCTCATAGACATTAGATTCTCATATGCTATCTTATGACTCGCTGTTCATCAAGTTACGACATCTCAAACATTTTCACATTTACTTCAGAGTGGCAAAACACTTTAATTTACCAAACAGATATTTCAGATAGGATCCTTGGTGATGACTGGAAATATGGTTGCTTAGGAGTATTCATAGGTTGCCCTCTGAACAAGAATGAGTGAACTGAGAGGGACTTCTTTAATTCATCAAATTCCAGAAATGTTGTCCAGCTGGCTGTTTTCTATTTCTGAAATTATTTCACCTTTTCCTTAGTTGGGTATGTAAACTTTTTCTTTTTCTTTTTTTTTTTTTTTCAGTGCTACTTTAAAAGAACTGCTGCTTGGCCTCCTGTCTTGATGCTGAAACCTATGGGAAATCAGGAAATTGCCTAGTGTGACAGCAGGCCATTCAACTAACACAGGGGAAAACTTAGGTGTTATCAATCCAGTACACCTAGCTTCTGACACTTTACCTGGCTAACATTCATCAGAGATTATGTGTTGGGAGTGTGGTCCTGCAGACAAGTGCAAGCTAGCAGAATTGTTTTAAGAGCAATTCTTTTGAGATATATGATGCCAAGGGCTGAATGAGAAACCCTATGTTGTTATACTTATGAAGGGTGGACAAAGAACTGCAAGCCACTTCTCCTATGAATCCTGTGAGACTTGTGCTAATGGCAGCATGGAGCTGAGAAAGATGAGGCAGAAGTATGTCGATCCTATTACTGAGGCATAAGGCTGAGTCTCAGTCTTGCCTATGCTGATAAGCAAAGGAACACTTGGGGATGTGTCTAGAATTCAGGGTCCAGTTTGGCCTCCACCCAGGGAAAAGGATTCAGACAAATTGTCACATTGAGATGGATTCAGAAAACACTAAAAGAACTATCTGGCATCTAGAAAACTTGCCTTAACTGTGACAGACTAAAGAAATCCAGTCCATTTCTTTTATCCTCCTGAGGTATGAAAAGTAATTTTTTAACAGGCTACAAGTGCTTTCTCTACTATCAGAAATCTCTTCTCCTTCGATGTAAGCACTCAGCCGAGGTACTCAGAAGTGTTTATGTCTAAGGAGAGAAAATATTTCTGATGCAAGATATCTTTTTAAACCAGGAAATTGATAGGGCAAGATCCCATATCCGGTTATCCAATGCTAGAAACAATTCAAACTGGAATAACTTCAAGCTTGTCAAAACTGGGCAAGTAATGTTTTTAAATCTACATTGAATATTGTCAGGCTTTCTTAAAATTGTATACAAAGTTAAATAGAAGTAACTCAGAATTGCAAGCTCAAAATTTTAGAAGATTAAAGAATGACTTATTATGTCAGTATTGCAAATACATATGATAAATTTTAATTTGTTAATTTCAATTTACTAGCTGAAGATACATAGTCATATAGACAGTTACCTCTCAACAGAACATTACATGCCACTGCCTGCCAGTGCCCCAGAACTGTCCCATGCAGTCCTCCCAATTAGTGCCTCATATAGTTTTTATTAACAAGCAACATATAGCAGCTGGGAAGTAAAAATTAAATCCTGTATTATCTCTGAAGTCAATGGAAACTGGGGACCTTAATACAGAAGCTGTCAGCCTCACCCACTGTGGGTTGACAGACAGTTGTTTTTGCATAAGGCTGATTTCTGCATGGTGGATTGAAAACTCTGATGCATTTGTGAAGGTTTTCCAGTGGCTCAGTTGCTAAGAGATAGGAAGTTTTTCTTTGATGCAGACAATAAACAGCTGTTTACGCAGCATGTTTGCACACGCTCTAATAGGATCACTTTGTTTATGTGTTTTTTTCCTACTAGTTGCACTGTGCTAACATCTGTCAAACAACAAACAGCAGTACCTGAAACGTATGAATATTAATGAAGATGTTATTTTCATCATGGGGAAGACAGCAAAACAAATCTCATGTAAACCTTTGTATTTTAATATCTTTTATTATTTGATAAAGATTACTTATTTCTTACACCATTTCTTCACTTATATTTACTTGTGAGAGATTCCATCATTTAACCTGAAAGCAGGGAGTTATAACAGCTAGCTTCTAAATGGTTTCGTGATTTCATAAGCCTTGAGGCTACACATTGTGATCCTCCTGTCTTATCTGGTATATTACAATCCACAGAATTTCCTCAACTAAGTCAGGACCTAGCTCATATCTTCTGGCTGACCTAGAACATATATCTTTAAAGAAAGTACTATCAATCAGGTATTAAAGGTCTTAAGTGAGAAAGAAATCATTACATTCATAGCAAGTTGTTCCAATGCTTAATCATCCTCAAAGTTTAAAAACGTGCATCTTAACTATAGTTTGATTTTAGCTTTGCTTTCAGTCACTGTATCTTTTTAATGGCTTGATGTACATTTTTTAAAGAGCTAATTACAGTTAAAATTTTTCTCTCCTTGTGGGTATTTACAGACCATTATCAGGTTGCCCCTTATTCTTATTCTGGATATGCTACATGGACTGAATACCTTCAGCTTTTTACTGTAAAGTAGACTGTCAGTCAATCTTTGGTTACCTTCAAATGTTATTGACAGAGAACTTCTTTCCAATAAATACATTGCATGAAACCAGACTAGGAACTAATCAATAGAAACACACCCAGTGAATGATGATTTCCAATTTCCAGTTAATTTTGAGAGGTTATTGTTCAGTTCATTTTTATCTTGCACACACCGGCATTTTTATCTTGCACATTTGATATTTTTTTCATAATTTCTTCTCTTATATCTTTTTTTTGGTAATATTTATTAGCACAGGAATCATGTCAGTTGTTTCATTGAAACCTCTTTCGGTAATGTATTAATTTTGTCAGCCAAATTTGTGATTGCACCAAAAATTATATGCTGCTTATTTTAGAAGCTTTATTTCACACTGTGTTAACTGAGCAAAGGTTGTGCTACCATGCTTTAAACCTATGCTGATTGTAGTCCTATCACTGTGTTGTACATCTGCATGTGCCTAATATTGTTTTCTGGCCCCAGCATGTGCTTGTACCTCCCTAATGTAAATTGGTTCACTGAAGCTTCTGACTGACCACACAGTGAAGAAGAAACTTGATGGTGGCACTGATCTGCATCTGGAAAAGTTTGACAATCCTTGCTTTTGCAGACAAAGCAATTCAGTGATGTTCTCTGGCAGATTCGGAAATGAACCTTAGCTGGAGCTCTGCAGCTTGGACTTACAAAGGTGACAGAGCAGAGCTCAGGGTGCGTGGCAGTACAGCTGGAGATGGACACCGTAGTATCTCTCTGCAGCTTCTTGATATGTTTCAGAAAGTGTTAGAATTGTTAAGTATGAGCTCTCATCTACAAATCTGCCTGGAGTTGTAGTGTGGCTATGCATATCTTACGGGTAGTGGGTCACTAAAACTCTTTCCGGCGATCTTATCCACATGCTTCAATATCTATATCATTTTAGCAGTATTATTTTTCATGGACTTGGTGGCTATCAGCCTCTGGCCAATATTTATTTGTTAAAAGGACGGCTAGAAATCTGCACTGATTGCATTAGCTCTTGCTTATTTGGAGCTTTACATGAGCAGTTTAACAATACTCCCGCATCAATGACCTTGATATAAAAGTCTGCGTCTGTAATTCACTGCCTCTAGGACAGCATATGATAATGGACGCAAAAAGCAGCAATGCACACATATTTTCTTGAAAATAAATATCCATAATTATTTTGTAGTGTATACAGTAAAACTGCAAAATTATCTATTATATATATTTTCTAGTACTATATACTATATATGTTTTCTGGAGTTGAAAGACCTAAAGTAAGTAAAGAAACAGCTCTTTTAGTTTTATGAAAGCTCTGAATTTTAAACCTGCAGCTTCTTTACATTTTTATTTTTTAGAGCAACATAATCTCTTTGTAGGATGTTGACTATTTTTTCTAAACTGTACTTAACAACAATTCTTGCATAGTTGCTGCATATCAGTTGATATTTTCCACAAAACTTTTTAAAAAGGAAAAATGACTTTTGATTAAAATCGAAACATATAATATAGAAATGTAGGAATATATATAATATAGAAATATAGAAATGGATAAAAATCAATTTTAAATCACTCTCTCCTTTTTCCTCACTGCCACCATGTGGTCTTCTGATAAAGACCCTTGGAATTTTAGAAGAAATAAATAGACAAAATTTTAATATCATTAACACCATTTTCCCAACCATCTCCCTTACTTATGTATTTATTAACTTTGAAATAAACATTTCTGTTTGCTTGACCTTATTTATTCCAGAATACTGAGGCTGGTGGCTGCTAATTCTTTCTAGACCCAAAATGTCTCATAGCGTATAAGGAAATAGCAAGGCAACATTTTCAAATTAATTCTTATAGGTATTTCCAGGTCCCAGATTCTTTTTTTTCAGCAATCTCCAAAAGTTAAATGTGTCTTCTATTTGAATAGTTTCATCAGAAATGTATAAAGTTTACATTCTTTTTATACCTGTGTTCTAATATGATGAATCTCATCCCTCGCTTCAGGTCATTTTACATATCACTATATAGTAATTCATAAGTCTAGTGAAAAATCTATTAGGCAGGGCTAGAGGCTTGTCTATAATTGAAAGTTAATTTGAATTCATTTTTGCATTAGGGTAAGGTGTGAATTTTGAGTGTGATAGCTATTTCTGTCCATGTGCTGACAAGTGAAGGTGTGGGGCTTTGAATAATTTGGCAACAGTATTTTCTAGTAAGGCTTTCAGATTAATGATATAGTGATATGTAAAGTTCTTGCACAAAATGGCTGTAACTGATATCACTACCAAGTTTGTTTTTGTCTGCTTTATTCAAATAATTTTAGCTTACTCTTGATAAGGCACGATATGAACAACATGATATTCATCTAACGCACATTTAGCAGGTGTCCCTTCCTCCAACAAAGACAGGGTACAGTTCGAAGTATCTATTACCAGGATGTATTATAACAGTTATTTTCATTATTTTGGGATAAACCATACAGTAGTGTTTTACAATGTATGGAAATGATGCATGGAGGAGGAATGGAAGGATCTAATCATTTGTTTTCGCACTTTATGCAAAGGGAGTAGCAGAGAAGTATTTTGCAGAAAATCTTTGAGTTTAGCATTCTGTATGTCAGTAACGTATTATGATGGCACAGCTTTACTTCTCAATGTTGGTCTGAAGCTTGTGGGGTCGAAACTGTCAGATCTCTAGCTTCAGTATAAAAGTCAGGCAGCATGAGAGGGATCTAGAGCAGACTTGCATCTTTTCTTGATTAGACACAAAAATAGGTCAGAAAGATCCATTGACCTCTGGATTACATGACCTTCATTTTTAACAAATGTAGTATGAGGTATATTTCTATAACCATTGTGGTGTTTTATAACTATAAATCCAGGCACCTTAGAATACTGCTTTAGTAGTTAGTTAGCTAGCTGTTTTATTAAGAAGTTGCTGGAAGTGTACTTCAACATCTGATAGCCTTTGACCTCTCCTCTCTTTGCTGCTATCAGATGACTCTGGTAACTTTAAAGGATATACTATAGTTATAAGAATCTTAAGTATCTACCTTCTTGAAATGCTGATGCAATTTGATCTAAGAAGAGGAAATTGAATGGCTTTTGGGAAGAATTTCTGTGAGCATCATGTAGAGTTCAAAGTGAGGGTCTGATTCTGACTTCAGCAGGAGTTGGGAGCAGCTCAGTGGTGTCTTGATGCTGCAAGTTATCAGCTCTGGGTTTAATAGGCAAGTCCACTGCTAATGCAAGATCACAGCAGCTTCCTCTTGGGCTTTAGTTCATCAGGCATGGGGACATCCTGCTGCACAAGGAAGAAAAATGTTGTCTGCGGTGAGTCACAGTGGCTGCTGAGGAGAGCAGAGTACTCCTGAGCTCTGGTGGGCAAGGAGATGGAACATAAAAAACTAAAATCTTTATTTCATGGGCTCCAGGGTCTCCTGACTTCTGGTGAACTCAGAGCAATGAGGGGTGCAGTACAAGGAACCCTGTCTGACAGAGAGGCAAAACACTGCTGATTATAGACATATCTTGCAGTTGTGGAAACCGCATCTTCAGAGATAACCACTGCATAGATATACTAAGTGTTTTCCGTTAGTTTACCTAGCTCCCAGCTTCAAGCATTTGCATCTATGGATAAAGCAATCTCTGTTTTTGTACTGCTGCAGCAGCCACCAAAATAAAGACTATATCAGAAATAAACCTCCAAAAATTCATAACTAAAGCTACAAAACTGTCTTGCAGAGAGTTGCTTCCACATTTCTTCTTCTTAGCATTAACTATTTGTTTAAATTTTGAGCAAATGTACTCTCTTGCTGATGGATTTCTTCTAATCTCTTATTCTCTGCCATAGTCAGGCTGCGCAGTTGAGAACAGACATTGCATTGTATGTGGAGCTTTGAGGTGTATTCATTAAAGATATATATTTGACCGTTGCATGCACCAAATGAGATATTCAGAAAATATTATAACTGGACAAATTGTGAGATATTGGCTATGTTTACAAAATCTGCCCTGAGTAAAGAGTAAGCCAGAATGCCAATTATCTTTCCTGCTTCCCCAAAAACTAAAGAACAATAAACTAGCATAATCTTCTCCCTAATGTGAATGAAAAGGAGAAGTGACAATAATAAGGAGAATCTACATGCTTCTCCTGTGACACCATCTAAAGCGAATGTGGAGACTGCATCAATTTACTCTGTTTTATTGGAGTGAAACTAGGCGGTAACTTGGCAGAGTACTCATTGTTTTCCTATTGTTACCTTTTGTTTTCCTTCATGCTAAAATGAATGTTACAAGTCAGAGTCAACTTTCATATTAGTTTTATGACTTTTAATAATGAGACAAATAACAAAGTTTTAATTAGAAGAGTTATCATTTAAGCAATGATATATCTCAAAAATTATGCACAAAAATTTAAAACCAGTTAAATCCCTTTTTAGTATTATATATCAACTTTCATTGTGTTGCTCTTCTCTTCTTACAAATCTACTGGAGTTACTTTAACCCATATTGTATAATACTTTTCAAAATAATCACATTTTGCTACAGCATTTAGTGCCAAGTACTTTTCTGTACAGTGCAGGCTCTGTTTTTGTAAAAACCATGTCCCTAGCCACCTGGCAGCCCATTCTTAATTCATGTGCATTCAGTTACAGCTGGCACAAAAAGCAGAGTTTTCCAAGGACACTCTGCAAACTTGCCCAGTGGAAATTATAACCTCTATAAATTTTGTCATGATCAAATTTTGTTTTCTCAGGCATGTTTCATGAGATCATGGCCTTTGTAGAAGTACTGGAGCCACTGAGCTGCCAGGGTGACATGTCTAACTAGAATTGCATTGAAGGTAACCAAACAATTCCTAAATAGGACAGACATTTCCATCTGCTGATTCTATTTCAAGGTCACGATTTTACATTTCTCACAGAAAACACTTCTTCAAAGATTTTATTTTTACAGTTCTAAAAATAAATGGTTTTAGCGATATTTTAAACCATTTGAAATTCTGATTTGTCTGTCGGATAGATCCAGAGACCTCAGCCCTTGAGAGTGTGCGAGAAAGCTAGATGTGGGACCAGTACAGAATAGCAACCTCTAAATAAAATAGTGTATACAACCTAGTTAGATAATAATGATGATCACTACCTTAAAAAATAATTTAAAAAATACCTATGGCCAGAGAATGCATCCTGGTTACAGAGAATAATATATTTATTTAGGACCATAACTGTAATAATAATACTGACTGGTCACCATAGGAGTGAAGCTGTTTCCCAGAAGGATGAAGTGATTTGTACAGACCAGTCCAGGAGGACGGTGGGAGAAGTGGGAGCAGAATCAAGGCCTTCAGAGTTCCGGGTAAGTGTCCCAACAATTTAGCAATATAGATTTTCCACAGTCCCTCTGATCTTCTTAGGAACTTTCAAGCAGTGAGATGCTGTGCAGTGCAAGCAACGGCATCATAATGTGGTCCTCTTTAAATAACTAAAGCCATCAACAAATATTTATGGTGTTCTACCACCAGTATCTTCTTGCAATATTCTGTGTTAAACTGGCTGATATTTCAAAGTTTTGAATACTTTGTTTTTTTTGTATTAAAAGATATAATTTGAGTTGGAAAATATGCTGGCACGTAGTTTCCTAATAAGGATGTAGGATCTTTCAGTCAAAAAGTTCTCAAGTTTTATAAATCTCTTTGGTTGCTGGATCTGAGGGGTTTTGTATAAAGGTTGGTTTGTTTATGCATGTAGTCCGTGAATTTTAAATGAACAGCTAATGTAAAACTTGAACATATATGATTTACAGTTGATTGGGGAGTGTGAATTTGCATTGCTTAGCTAAAACACGGTATGAGTTAAAAAAAAAAAAAAAGTAGACTATGGCCTTGAAAGAGACTACATTTCCATAAAGACAGATCCAAGAAAGCTTTAAATGCTTCATAAATCTGAGAACATAACTGAAATATAGGAATTAGTATGCAGTCCCACTTCAGTAGATTTCTCTGCTCATGCTACAGTACTATAGTAACAGTGACAAAAGTAGTAATGCTAACTGTATACAATTGAAAATTAAAATGGAAATATGCAAGAGAATGCATTTGCAAAGAAACTGACCTATTTGAAAGTGTAAAATCAGCTTGAAGTTTGAAGATGAGTGGAGAAAAGGTAGAACTTCCTGTAAATGTCTTGTAAAAGCATTATTCTGACATTTCCCCATGCAAAGAGTAACCTAAAAAGCACATTAAGCCACAGTGATTTGCTTTGTGCTTCAATGTAATGAACCTTAAATTATCAACCCTCTAGATTAGCAAGTAGTAACCGTTCCAAGCAATATTTCAAATGGAAATTAGAATACCTTTCCAGACAGGGGTTAGATTTTTCTCATTAGTCTGAAAAGGTAAATTGAATGAATGCATTGCATTACTAAAAACGCCTCTCAGCTGATGCAAATGAACACTCAATTGATGTGTTTTTACACTATGTACCTTTTATATAGTATTTAAAAAACTATCTTCATATCAGTTTCTCCACTCAGTTGCTTAGATGTAAAGCAGAAGTAATGCAGATTAAATCAATAAAGCTGCAATCCTGTAAAGCCAGCATAGAAGACAGAGGAATTCTCTTTCTCTTGCATCTTATAATGGAGTAAAACCACTGCAAAATCATTGGCTTAACTGGAAATCTGTCATTTACATGAATATGAATAGAGAGCAGATAATTTGTTTTTGATAGCCATGATAACTGGAGTCATATATCTTACTGTATAAAACATATGCAACTCCTACAGAGTTCTGTCCATACAGAATTGTTGTACATAAGTTTAAGATTATAGTTCCAGTGGAAGTCAATTGCCTTCCACCTTCTCTTTCTTTATTGAGAGGTTTGTACTAGTTTAAAGGAACAAAAAGTTTAGTTCAGCATTTTGCCAGCTACAAAACCTGGTCAAATTAATTTTAAAATCTTGAAAGGAAATATAAGGAAAAGGTAAAAGGAAGTAAAAAGATGATGTTGCCTATTCATCAAAATATGACACTATTTTATCTACAATACTAGTTAAAACCTCCATTGTATAGACGGCTTTTATAGCCCCAGGACTGTGGTTTAGAGTAATGCACCTAAATTTAGGAACTTACCTGTGCACCAGATGTTTAAGCTCCCATTATAGTCATTGGCAAACTAGTCAACATAGTCAGTGAAGCCTAAAGATCTGTTCAGCTGACCAGCCATGAGGTTTCTATTTTATGGTGAGCAGAATTGTTTTCTAGGCTGCACTGATTAGTTTGCTGTTAAGAAATTTATATGTCTAAATCTGGAGCTAAATCCCACCCTAGATGACTTCAGGTCAAAAAATCCAAAAGAAACGTCATTTGTACTACAGGAGATCTTTTGAGATTCTGTCTAAGTGAAATATTTGAGAGAGACCTGTACATTTCTTAACTTTCACCTATGAAAGAGGGGAACCACCCCCACATCAAGAGTATTGAGAAATTCTTCTCTACTTTGTATGTTACTAAATATTAACTAAAGGGAACTGAAGACACTCTAGGTATTGTATTAGAAATCACTTCAGAAAATAATATTAATGGCTAGATATACTTTGTAAATAACGTCAAGAAATGTAGTGACATTAAAGTTCTCCAACAAAGCCTGCAGGGAATTCCAGGAAATATGTAGAATTATAACATTTTCATAGCTTTCTAATTAGATTGAAATCCATAAGAAGTGTAAAGACTATGTTGTGAGAAAGATTCCAAAATACTGAATGTTTGCCTAGATTGTATATGCCACAAGCTCTCAGATTCGAGTAGTTAGTTATCAGCCTATATATTGTAAATATGATTTTCTATTCTGGTTTGAGCTTCCTCATCCATTATTTCATGTGCTCTTATTGAAATGCTCCCATTAAACAGCATATAGAATAGTTGCAGTGTATGAGATGATAGTGTTTTTTTTTTTTTCATTTCAAATAAAAAGCTTGAGTCCTATCTTGGATTCATGATATCGTGATGTAATTATTTATTTATTGTTACAGGCTTCATGTATTCACTCCAGCTTCCATAACATTTTCTGTGGATGCTATGAACTGGCTGTCAGTGCTCTTCTTCCAGATTATTTTCTCTTTCCTCTCTATTTATCTGATTCATAAAAGGTTTCTCAAGATAATAAAATCTCTCTACTAATACGGACACTTTAATTTTAGCTTTTCAGTGACTATTTTAGCTTTTATCAATGGCCCCATAGCGTGGCCACATGTAAGTGTAGACAGAGTTCAGTTTCATCCTTACCCGAATGGCTGTTAACTGACTTAAGCCATTAGATTCATCCGCTTCTCATCAAGACCAAATTTAGCAAGAACTATATTTTGATCTTCGCTTAAACTGCAGAGTTCATCAGGAAATGACAATACAGTCAGGGCAATTGCTGTCTTTGAGACCTGTTTGAAGGATGAGTGAGTATATCTGAGAACTCCTGGCATATCCCCAAACTTAGGATGTGTCCCTTCCAGCTGCTGGTGGCACATAGGCAGCAGGCCCTGCATGGGCTTGCTGGCCGTGACTGTGTGAGAAAGTCTAACCTTGGTATACTGGGTGGCATAACGACTTTAAAGACATGCCTGTTTCTTCCCAGATTGTAATGATGGCGGCCACACTGCACCCGAGAGCGGTGAACTCATTTCCACTGCCTCCAGAGTCAAGGGTTACGATTTCTACAGAAAAACATGCTACATGCATCTAAAGGTGAGTCTACACGCCAGGGCTTTCTACATAACTGTTAGATATCACCTTGGTGACACTAAGATGCAATTTATCAAGAGAGCAGAAGATGAGGCCTTTTTACTATGTAAGCATCTTTAAAACCAGTGCACACTTTCCATTACTCTGGTAATGTTTATGTATCAGATTTACAGAGTATCCTTCTCAAGGTTCATCTCAGCAGACATTTTAAAAAGAATTATGAGCGCCACTACATAGACTCCATACAGTCTATCTTGCCTGGGTTTAGTCCTGACGGTGTTAACCATTCAGTTCCCTCTGTTCCAGGAATATATCATGGCTTGTATCTCTTGGTGCATAAGATTTATGAATGATCTCTTCTTCGTCTCTCCAGGTTGAAAAAGAGATGAAAATTTCAGAAAAGGTGGATTTTTTTCCAAATATATGTAACTATTCTCCCCTGTTTTAAAAAAAGACATTGGGATTGTGGTAGTCTTTGTGTGCTTTAATATCACTTTTACTTTGTAAGTGATAATCCAGACAGTTGTTTTGTGTATTGAAACAAATGAATTCTCTTGTATTAGGTTAAAAAGTCGCAACTGAAAGAATGGCTGCTTTGTTCAGAGTTGAGATTAAAGTTTTCTCCCTTTTCCTATGGTAAGCCCAATGACATGAATTTTCACAAATGTATTTGCCCTCAGCAACTTCCTTTTTTAAAGTCGTAAATACACTGTACTGCTTAAGAAAAAAAAAAAAAATTGGCTCTTTGCCATATAGTACACAAGGTCCTGCAGAGGTCATCTGAAGTGCATAGCCTCTTCTGAATTCCTTCAGTTTGCATAACTTTCTCAATCTTAAACTGATAATTCTAACAGTATATCTCTGCATCCCCTGGTGAACATTTAAATCTGGTCTCCTACTGCTTTTCATACTGACACTTGCTTCCATGTTGATGAAATGAAGTAATAATTAAACAAAAAAAATCCCATACATAATCATAAAATAGCATGCAGCCTATCATTTGTGCTGCCTGCAGGAAGTTTTAGATACTTGTTTTTATTTGTGTTATGTGGCTTTTCTCTAATAATAATAACTTTGTTTTTCCTGTATGCCTTTCTCTAATTCCTCTCAGATGATGTCAGTTTATGAGATTAGTTTAACTCTCTTAGATGTCTTTCCAGAACTCAGTGACCTCACTCCGCAGGAGTGGACACCCGGAATGTGCAAGTGTGCAGTCCATGTCCTGCCTCTTAGCACCAGCTATTCCAAGATGCTTGCTGCAAGTACTAATGTGCAAAAGAAGAAACCTGTGATGATGCCAGAAAGCTTCTCTGAGGTCCCTGATGATTCTCAGAATCTATTTTGCTTGTGGGGTCATTCAATTAGGTCTGAAATTAGTTCAGTTATTCATTTTGGTTTGCGAGTATAAAAATAGAAAATATTTTGAAATCCAGGGCTATATTCAAACTGTAATTTGAATAAACTGAAGAATGAGTCTAACTGTGGGGTCTGGGGGCTGTTACATTTTTAAGTAATGCTGAGACTGCAAACTTGTGTTGAGACCTCCCTGCAGAAAACTTCAAAGGCATTCCTTCCAGGCACAGAGTTTGTTCTAGAATAGTGGAAGTTTCTCCCTAAGGTTCAAAGGGTCATTGCTAGAGAACTCGATATCTGTAAGGACTGCTGACTTGAGTAAAAAATTAAAAAACAGAATGAATATTGACCATGTTCACAAGGTGATAGTGTTTTGGAATCAATCAATAAATGGATGACAGGCAGAGATTTGAAAGGTTGAATATGGTTACAGTGTAAAGAAAGAGACTTTTGAAGTGTGAAAAAAAATACTTAATCCAACGTGTCTAAACTATCTCTCAGACGAAGGCTGGTGCTAAAAGCCCCTTCAGAAGAGCTATTGAGGAACTGGGGAAGATGACTCGCTAACAGAAAAAAAAAAGAAAAACTTAAAATTGTTGTAAAGTCAGCAAAGTATATTTTCCTTAAATATTATTTTTCCTGTACTTTGTACAAGGAACAGATGGGATATCAGTATGTCGGATTCCAAGTGGGACAAATCTGGAAAAAAATGGACTTGAAGTGAAAGGCTTTCTACGCTTATCTTTAGATGGCAAAACTGTTCTGTTAGCATTTTAGCCACCACAAAGTACTGCACATTCAGGCAATGGGACTAGGTTATCTTATAACAACATACACTTTCCCTATTCTTGGCTGTACCATTCTCACCACGCCAGTGTTTAGGACTATGTCTCTTGACTGGACTACAGCAAGGAAGGCTGTTGGGTACAGACCCTCCAGCACTTGGGATCCTTCTCTACAATAGCAATCTCCTCAGCAGCACTGCATGCTTCAGATATTCACTGTTGTCAATGCTTGGTCTTTATTTTCAGTATGCTCCTTTAACCAGACCCAGGTATTCCAGAAGATTAACTAAAGTTGCAGAACAATGAATGTAGTCAAAAGCTGTGACTATTGGGTATTACCACAGAAAGTTCCAGAAATTAGTACAGTGAGAGTAAAAATTGACAGAACTTCCTAAAAAAGGGTGATACCAGCAAGAACAAGAGACAGCACAAACTCCTATTGATACAGCAGTTTTAACTATCTTCATGTACCCTTTCTATTATAAATGCATTTCAGCAAATGCCTGCGTATATTAAAAAAAAAAAAAATCCTCAAAAGCATGTCCCACTGATCTGTTTTCCCACTGACAAGGGTAAGAGAACAAATATTTGATAAACATCAATCACAGTACCTGTCACATCAGAGAAATGGATCCCCTTGTGAAAGAACCTGTGGAGGTGAGAACTAAGGTCTGCCAAATGTTCATGCTGTATCTGTTATCTACTGATGCTGAATCTGGGGTACTGCAGGTTATATTTAGGTTAGGGATTGAAAGTAGTCAGTATGAATCTAATGAGACACAGCTCTGTAGAAGAACAGCTTATGTCTATGTTAGTAAATTATAGTATGTCAGGAAGCATTTCCAGGGGCTAGAAGACAATTGCCGGTAGTATCAAAGTGCTGGAAGGATTCCTGGCATCCTTTTGGCCTGAATCAACAGAAAATACCTTCTCAGAATTTGAGAGTTAGCATAGGACACGGACCATTCCCAAAAGTCAGACTAGGTGTTCTGGAGCGTTTAATAGTTTAAAAGAGTCTAATAATAGGGATATAGGCTGTTTTGTCCCAGTTAGTGTTAGGAATACAAAACAGGTAATGGCATTCTCTAGGTTACCAATAGAAAGAGGTGTATCCCCGAGTATGCTTGGCCACTGTTCCAGTACTGATTCAGAAGGATAAATACTATCTGTTGTATTTCGTGCCACCTTTTAAATGGAAATAAATGCTTTCTGCACAAGTTTCTTTCTTTACCAGCACTAACTGGACAAGACTTCGAAAAAGGGTTGCTTCCCTTATTATTTTCATTTTGCTTCAATGTGTATTACCGCAATTAGTAGTTATCTCAAAATTATGACAAGACCTTGCAGAAATATGTATGTGTGTATATATGTATAGTCCACAGAAACAGAAAGTAGGGGTGGAACTACAGTTGTCATTTCTAGACTAGCTTTGATGTCCGTGAAGAATTAAAGCTAAAAGGTAGTATTTAAAAGCAATGCATATTAGCTTGCTTTTCTGATTCTTAAACTAGTAATTAAATGGGAATGTAGCTAGCTCGCAGATTCATCTTGCGGCCTCTCATCTTGTTAGTATCATGATTTCTTAAACAAGAAATCATCTTAAAAATGCCAGTTCTGATTGAAACAAATTTAAATATAACTATTATTGTCCACATGAGATAAAAAGTGCTTCTCGCTATGCATGCTTTGAGCTAAAACAGAATCACTTTTGTTTCACTCAAGTTTTCTTGCATTCCCTCCACATGATCATCATTAGACCAGAGAGGATCCTTCATCCTCTGTATTGTGGTCCCTCAACTGCAGCAGTAAGTTGAACATGAGTTTAATAATATTTGTGCTATGTAATGGCATGTAATAGTCTCGAGGATGATCTTCCACTGTAATATGTGCTTCCCCAAAGGATCCAAGAGCAAAGCATAGCTAGCAGCGACATGAAAAGTAACTGCTATAGAGTCAGAACCTCTCAAAGTTAATGCTACACTGCTAAAATACTGGAGCATCTCACCTCATGATATCAAAATTGATAATACTATACTGCTGTAATCCCAGATTGTTTTCAGATAAATAATAGATATGGCTAAGGCCAGTGATTTTCATTATTGCCTGGCTGAATGTCTTAAAATGTTACTGAAATTTTCATGATTTTTGGTAAGCTTATATTTCTCTTCCACCCACTAAAAAGTGAAAAAAGTATAACCCAACAAGATAAAATAGAGGTGCTGTAAGTAACTGAAATACTTTAGACTATTAAAGCTCAGACATTTCCCAAGTGACTTGGATATTAGATAAACACATTACCCACATTGTTATATTTTGGTAATTTGAAATAAAAAAAATAAGTGGCATCACAGTTAAGCCAAATTGTTCATGTTTTCCTTCATTTGCATCATTATAACAATCTATCTTTCATAAATCAAAACTTTACTCTCAAAACAAGTATTCTTAAATTGTAATGATATTTAGATCTAGACATAAATTTACATTCTGTACCTGACACCTGTTTTAATATAACTTTAAGCTTCTGGCTATGTCTTCATATATGACCAGACTTTGCAATAACTTACCTGGACTCAGGACTTGCAGGTTGAATACAAGATGTGTATAGTGCCCTTTTCTTTTAAATAAAAAAGTTAAAATATTCATGAGATTTCTATTTTTAAAAATGTCCAGCAAGTTATTTTGCATTGAAAGCAAAAAATAAATATTTGAATTCAGACTTTTTAACTTATCAAGTCTCTCCCTCTTTTTTCTTCCTTCTTATATATTCTTAATTAGATTCAGAGAAAGAGAGACTTGAAAATTTTTCAATAATTCAGGTAGGAGGCATCTAGACATTAATGATTTAGACTACAAAACAGTGTCGTGTCTTAAAACTAGAAGTGCAGTGCAGTCTATGAGGACACAGCATTTTAAAATAAAAGGGAAAAGACTGACAGGTCATTCATGATATTTCTAAAATTTTTAACTCTAAAAGCTCTTGGATGAGTTTGGGAGCCATAGGCAAAGCTGATATCAACATAGCTGAAAAGTTTATTGTAAAGGATATAATTATGAAGACAGATTTATGAAATATCTCCCTAGGTACAGTCTTAAAGAACAGAAAGACAACTCCATGCAGATACGTGGCTGAAAATTGCAACCATGAGATATGTTTATATCTTTGATCTGTAATTAAAGGGTTTGCTTCCTTTCATTCAGCACTAGTTTCCTTCTCAATGACCTGCAGTCATTCAGGTTGATCAATGATTTAATCGTGTTATCATTCTGTCAGTTTAGTCTCAAATCCTTTTGTGGGATCTTTTACAGTTTAACAGAGCTCATTTTCAGGTTCGAAAGATCTGAGGAGTTCAAGATTAAGATCTAACCAGGCCCCTTGTAGCCATCCAATATTGATGTGCAGTCTGGAATGCAATATCTTTAACTTTCATAGGATACCTCTCTAATTGTTTTCACAAAGGTCTTCCCATTACAGGTATATCTGAGGATCATGTTTAGGCAGATTATTTTCCCTTACTTTATTTCAAATTTTGCATGACACTCTTCAGTGTTATGTAGTAGCAGCAGGATAAACTCTCTCATGATGTTCAGAAATTGTAAATCAAGTCTCCAGTTTTACTGTTTGCTCTGAGTGTTTGAAATTTGCATCTGCATCATCGTCCGTTAAAGTACCTTGATAATTTTGTGTCTGAATGGAACAAGATGCAGGACTTCAAATTCTCACTTGCTTCAGCTGGCCATCCTACACATTCTCTCTTAACAGAACGTTGTTCTTATTTTTCCACTGATATTCTCCACTTGAGAAAGATTTGAAAAAAAGAAATAAAAACAAAAGGATACGAGATACAAAAAGTTACTTATATTGATGCAATTATTTTAAATGCAATGAAATCATTATGAAATCATCTGTGCTAAGCTAAGCGTTTCCACGGTAAAAGGAATTACTGCATAAATGGCAGTAAAACCCTGCTTACCTTAGAAACAGACCTTGCTTTTCTTAGTGTAGCAGAAAGCCCCACTGACTTTGAAAATCATTTTGGTATTTTTCTATATCTTTTACTCTTTCCTGTATCTTTCTAGGGACAGAACTATAAGAGCTTTATATAATATGCAAGATGCTGTTGCGCTGTGGATTTAAGCAGTGATGTTTTATGTTTTGTTGCCTGCTGCCTTTCTGATAATTCCTAATATTCAGTTTTCTGTTTTTCAATTGTTAATGAATATTAAGGTGATGGTTTCATATAACTGATCTTATTCTTGAGTGATAATAGTAAATGTAGAGTCCACCACTCTATACGTATGTTAAGGCATGTTTTATTCGTTGTGCAATACTTTGCATTTATCACCATCAAATTTTGGCTGTCAAATTACTGCCCATTCACTCAATATTATGAGATTATTCTCGGAATATCCAAAAATGATTTTTATCCTTCTGAATAATTTAATATACCAGTAAACTTTATCACCTCAATGTTTATTCCTTTTCCAGCTCAATACATTCAACAGCAGATCCCCATACAGATCCTACAGGGATCTAATTGGTAACGTGTATAACAACAACAACAACAAAAATCTACCTTTTGTTTATAACCTTTAAACAGGAATTATTTCACTTAAATTTTCAAAAAGGCTCATAATAAAACTGATCTTTCAGGATATAAAAGAACTTTTTTGAAAATCTAATGCGAGCTTCACCTTCAACATTATGGGATTACTACCACTCGTTGGTTTTTTGATTCCTTCCAAAAGATCTAACATATCTACGAGAGATGACTTGCCTCCACAAAATTCAAGTTATTTCTCCCCCATTATACTGCAGTTTCTTTATGTCTACTAAGTCTATTCTTTATTGTTATTTCAACTAATGTACCTGGTATGGAAATTAGATTTCATTGGTTTCTTGTTTCCTGGAACTTACTTTTCAATTTGAGGTCACATTTATTACCTTACAGTCTCCAGATACTAATGCGGTTTTAAATGCTAGTTTACTCAGAAGAATTTAGTAGTTTGCTAATTTTGTATTCAAGTTTTTGGGTGAATCTTGTGAATCTTGGATGGTTCTGGAATTTTTTTTTTTTTGGATTGTTTCTAAAAATATTTTTATTAAACCTTTTGCAGTTCTTATGGCTAGTCTGCTGTAGAGAATGATTATAGCTTGGGAATCTTCCTAATCTTCCCTATACTGAACATCAGTGTGAGGAGTTTATTAGATTGTCTAGTATGGGCTTATATTTTCATTTAATTTAGTTTCAAGTTGCCATATAATTTAGTGTATAATATATTTCATGTACAGCTCACAGATTGTTTGTTTGTTAAACTTGAGCCTCAGTAGACAAAATAAATTTTCCATGTATGCAAACATTTAGTAGTGTCAGTCGAAAGTTATAAATATTCATAGTAGGAAGTTTCCTTCAAATTTAAAATCTGAGATGAGAAGTTCAAAACACACTGACTTAAGGAAAACAGATACCAACAGGTCTAGCCTATATGTGAATTGTAGTTTTGAAATGTTTACCTAAGCCCTTCAGGATTGTCCTTAAAGGATGGCAATTTTCTCTTTCAGGAGTCCAAGCAATTACACTGGCTTTTGAGACACCTCTTATCAAAACATTTCCCACAGGTGTTTTATCAAGCTGTAGGTTTTTCCTGACTGCAGCGCCTGCATTTGGGCTTCACTCTGACTCCCTTAGGCCAAAAGCTCATGAATTATGCTACCTGCCTTTGGACTAAGACAAGAAGAACTAACTCAGTTATCGTGGGCTGACTCCTTCTCTCCTTATTCCCTTCCTATAAATAGGCCAAACAGTTTTGTTTACTCTAATTTCTTCTCAGGTTTTTCCCTGTAGTCCTGCAGCTGGGCTCTTGGTAGAGCAGGAAATTGAAAGGGGCAAGAGGTTGGCTTTAGAAGAAGGAGGAGGAAGGTGTGCATAGGAGACTGAATGAGAGAGGAGGAGAAGAGCTGTCATCAGATATTGAATAGCAGGTAATCTGAACCATGTGAATAATGGCAAAGGTAGCTGCTATCTACAGGTGTTTTCTGAGAAAAGCTACAGCGCTTCAAACAGTTCAGGGCTGGGGGGAAAAAACAGGGATCACCTCAAAACTTGAGAAAAATCTCTTTTTGTTTTTAGTACATGCTTTTCAAGAGTTGCAAGCAAAAAAGATTAATGCTTTGCAGTGTTTGTTAGAGTATCTTTTCCATTTTGTTTTATTGCTTAGACTTTTTGAAGTGTATTTTAGTTTGTGTTTCTCAGTCCAGGCACAACTAGCCAGTGGCTGTTAAAGGCATTGCTGAAAGCCTTAACTGGCCATTAGAAGAAAAATACAGGGGGAAATACTCATGGTTTCCAGCTCCTTGCCTCACGCTGTCTCTAGGAAGGCCAATTAGCCTTGCAGAACGTGGAACAGACCCTTCTGTCAGCACGGCTGCCTTCCTTAAATAAGGTGCAAGGTGCAGAAATGTGGAGCAGGTAAATCTCAGGTAATAGCTGCAAGTAGGCTGCCTGTTGTAGAGAACAGCCTTGGCTAACCCCCCCCCCCCCCAAAGAAGCAGAAACACCATACCTCGATCTTGAACTGTTTGTCTTCAAAATCAGGTCTACAAGTCCAATTAGATGTAGGTTTTCATCTGTGTCCTGTTTGATAGGAGGCATTTGATCAGCGAACAGAAGTTGAATACCAGAAAGACCTGTTATGAACAGAAGGAATAATGAACAGGAGTCTGGTTCTATAGGTTCTCTTCCAAGAGTTACTTTAACTACTTACTATTAGAGACCATTAGCTACAGCTGCCTTCCTGACCTTTTGATACAAACTCTTCCACCCTCAAAAATTTCCAGAATGCTCCTTATTAACTCTTTCTGCTAGAAGCGAAAGTGACAATGAGAAAGTCCAGATGATTGGCAGTAGGATTCGCTGGCTATACGGCGATATCAGCAACAACCATTACATGACATTGGCTGGAGGAGGCATGTTTTTCTGTAGATTCTTAACAGAGATTCACAGATCTAGTTAAAGATGTGAGACACTGGCTTTATGCTGAAGCCTGCTGCTTCTTTTGGCACCCAGTAACCACCCAAGTTCATAATTCCTTTACTGTTGTCCTGAATGCACAGGCTACAGCGCTTCTGAGCCCTTCAGATCTGTACGTTCAGCCTGCTTTCACGACACTAGAGAATCAACAATGCAAAAAAGCCTCAGTACTGTGCTAGATTTCTAAATATTGAAAATGTAGGTAGGAAGAGGCCTTCCAGAGGTAATCTGGCTATCTTACCCAGTCTCCTGGTCAAAGCAGAGTTCCCGTCAAAGTTAGGTTGGGTTGCCCAGAGAATTGTACAGTGAAGTATTGAAAATCTCCAAGGATGGAGATTCTAAAACTTCTCTTGGCATGCAGTGCTTAACCACTCTCATGTAAAGGTTTTTTTCTTACATCTAATTGGAATTTCAGTTGTTGCAACTTATAACTCTTGCCTCTTGTTTTTATTCCTGAGGGCTGTAAAGTCTCCTACAGGTTTCACTTCTGCACCTTGTGATGGAACAAACTCTGTTGTTTTCCTAAAATGAGGTGCAGGGAGTTAAATGACTTATTCAAGATTGATCATAAACTAAAAGCCAGAATTAAAGTTCCAGTTATGTAATTATCCAGTAGACAAACTGACATTTCTCATTCTGTTATAAAAGAAGAGAATAAAAACAATAAAGAAACCGCAACACAAGAGTGACTTTTGTTTTTCTTAAGACATCTGTGATTACTTATGGCAAGAGTTGTTCAAAGTGTAGTTGTCAAACCAAAAAAATGTTTGAAATTTCAGCTTTTCCTTTGTTTACTCTGGAATAATTTCCAAACCATTTCCATAAGCCGAGAATATATTTGGTATTTGTAAGTGTTTGCTAAGTACTTCAGACTTAGCAAATTGGCCAGACTGCAATTTGTTTCTGAACTGTTCACCTCACCTTTTTACTTCTGGCAATGTCTGATTGTTTTTTCTGTCTGACGAATGTCAAACTTTGCAGATGGTAAGATAAGAATGGCAAATAGACTGTAATGAATAGTAACATAGTCACTTTCATTGTCAATTCTTGAAAGTGCCAGGATTCACAAACATATTCATGGATGTTCAGCTGTCATCTGAACACCTACCAATTGTATATAGAATTACTCTATAAATATAGCAAACAGAAACTGGTCTGCCATTCATGGTCAGTATCATGGGTATTACTGGAACAGTACTTCCTTAAGAGACTAGCTGATCACAGACCTCCTCTGAACAGGGCTGAGCCTAAGATGTGGTAAGACAAAAAAGGTGGGTGAAGAGCTGGACGCTTCTGTTCGGAGGACAAGGGAAATGCTGATTCATAAATAACTAGCTTGGAAATATCCAGGAAGCATCTAGCAGATCTGGAAACTTAATTCTACTGATCACCAGGCCAGTGCCTTAAATGCAAGTCATTTTCTCCCCAATTTTAAATAATTTTCTCCACAACAGTAAACCAGTTCTATTTACAAAAATAAGCACAATAACGAGAATTCCTAAAGTTTGTACCTGGCTTACTGAATTTATCAGACAATATGTTAGACTCTATATTACAGGCTGGCAGTTTCAGATATTTGCTTTTTAGGAGTAAATTAGCATTTTTCTATTTATTTATTTATTTCAGGGAATGCAGAGGAAGCGTTGGAACTGCACTTGCTGAGATAGAAGGACAGAGATTAGTGGTAAAACATTAATGCTTCTAGGTGGAACAGTTAAAAGCAAACAAAGGCGCTTTCAGTCTGTTAGAGTGGAGCCCAGTGTCATGCCTCATAAGTCCCTCAGGGTGGGGCAGACATGCTGCTGCAGAATTAAGCTGTGAGGCTGAACAGCAAATACTGGAGAGGTATTCATAGAAAAAATGACTGAAAATCTGCAGTAAAAACCAAGTGTTGACATAGGTTCTTTCATATAAAAGAGTCCTACTACTTCATAGTAGCATTTTGAAATACTGCAGTCTCCTAGGCCCAGCTGCATTTTGGAAATCTTCTTTAGGTTATTGTAGCAGCTTGAAAAAAAAAAAAAAAAGAGTGCATGTGTTGCTGTGGATTGCATTCCTTCTGAGAAGAAATGCCAGTTAATAGTTCTATCTTGGACAGCCCTGTGTAGAGCCTGCAGAGTACAAAAGCCAACAGGCATCTTTTTAAGAAACATCCTCCTATTCCTCTGATTTGAAATAGGAAAGCAAGGGCACCTTTAGGCCCTGATTCTACATCACATTTGTTGAAAAACAAGGTGTAGAAATTTAACCTTTACTATATCTGTGTGAAAAAAAATTATGTGAAGAATTTCTGCTGTATTTCTTTAACTTTAGTAACATCTACTTCAGATTTTCTTTTGTTGTTCCTTCAGTACACACAAACACTTCTATAAACAGAAGTGCAGTTGTTTCAATTCCATTCACTTTAGAGGGCTAAGTCCAAAATCAAAGCAGTAGTCTAAGTGAGTTCAAATTTTGACCATATAGAAATCTTACATGTTAAGTATGAACTAATGTTTCATTCATATATATTAAGATTCATATAATAAATATGAACTAAGGAATTATTAGGAAAGTACCTTCAAGGTAGGAGTAATATTTTCCAGGCTGTCAATGTTTCCCTGATATTGTGCAAATTCATATATCACAAAGAAAAGACACTTGCTGTCTAGGTTATGAGTATTTCCAGTCAGCTGCAGAACCCTGGTTCCTCGGCTCTACAAAAGCAAGCCTGAGCTAAAGGATGTTCTGAATCAGCAATATCAGCTATAGGTCACTTAACATCTTCTCTTGCCAAGATGAAAGAGGTCTGTGTCACACAGGCATGCATATACAAGCACAAATGTCATGTCACAATAACCTCTTTATGTGTTATGTCTGGAATGAAGAACAAACGTACCCATATTTGATCCTTTTTTCTCTCGAGAAACTCACAGAGGGACCAGAGGTACTGTTAAAAGAGAAACTGTCACCACTGCTGGGAAGATTTGACTTTCAGTCTGTGGTTCTTTAATATTGAATTAATCCTATCACTATGATAAATAAATCTTTTCTCTCGATGGCTTTTACACCTTTCAAATATTTGTAGATTTTTTTCCCTGTTCAGTAGTCTGTAAGCCAAGCTATACATGCTTAGACATTGTAATCATTCCTGTATGAAGACGTGAGAAATGAGAGACATCAAGCTGCCCTAGGTAAGGCTGCTAACAGAGTACTGATGTATGGTGACCCACATAAGGAAGGTCATCTAATGCACAACACCTGCACTTTTCTGCTTATCATCTGAAACTGAAATACTTGTGATTTTTCTCCTCTTTTCTACCCTGTCTTCTGCTGTGTGTTGCTCTGTTATTAGAGGCAAATAAATTACTCGCACTTCTTGGCATTTTTAGCTGGGTTTGTTTTGCTTCTAACAAAGATTTCCAGCCCCAAACACTAATTTTACTTAGGGGATGTGTTGTCATGCCTCCTGTTTTCTTACTGATGAGGAGATGCCTCCAATTGAGATGAAGCTTGGGAGGGGATACCATGCAGGAACAATTTTCCTGTAGACTACATTCAATGTCTCCAGCTCCTGGCAAAAATAAAAAAGGAAGAACGGAGTACGTAACTGGCCGGGCAGAAGCAAATCATCTCAGGTGCTTGTTTCTAGCCACCTGGCTCTCACAGCAGGGAGAAAGCTTAAAAAGAAGAAGAAAAGTAAATGAAATCAAGCAGGAGACATTGCTGGGAAGTGACAGAGCTGGATAGCATAGGTGGAAGGCTGAGCCTTGGGCTGTTAGTCAAAAGTTAGGCATGTTAGCACCTGCTGCAGATCAGCTAGTGGAAAAGGAAACCCATTACTCTAATTTACAGCTTGAGGAAACGTAACAGACACCATCAGGCTTTGTATTGTGCTGTCTGGAGCCCTGGTTTTGATCAGCTCCATGTCGCATGTGAGTGAGCATGCTGTTATCGGTTCACAGTCCTTGTGCTGCTATTTGTAGCTCTGGCTTGTATCTGTTTTGTAATCAGGTAACAAGCTCTGGGGCCAGCACCTTATTTCTGTATATCTGCATGTTTTGCGTACAGCATCTGACAGGCTTGCAAGTGTGCTGCAAAGCTGTGCAAAATGAGTAAATTAGAGGTAATAGTAAACTCATTTGTAAGGCAAGAATTTCTAATTTCAAGGTAAAACTAGATTCTTACCACAGAACAATTTAACTGGCTGTCACTAGTATGGTGGTTCCATTCCTTAGCTTTAGCACCTATTTTAAATGTTGCTGCTGTCTCAGTGTGTGCTATGGTTGAATAAGGCCCAGGGAACTGAAAGATGTAGATTTAACAGAAATCAGAAATGTCTTCTCCTTAATTACTACTTACAATGGATGGCCAATCAAGCCAAAATCAGTATTTATGAATTCTCTATGGCATAATTACCTTCCACAGATAGCTGACTCCCACATCTGGATTTTAATTTCAGTTGAGCAGTGAAAGCTACTTCACTTTTTACCCATATTGCATTTCTTAGTATTTATACTGACTACATTAGATTTCATTTCTGATTAAATGCTGGGTTTTTTTAATCTCCTATACGGAAGACTTTTAATATTAGCTTTCTAATATTATTTTGAAATCTATTTCATGGCACTGTGCCTTTCTTTATGGTTTAGTTACTTGAGCAACAGTACTTTTCCTATCTCTTACAAACATATGTTATTATCTTTCTAGGATTTTTTTCTTTTCGTTGTTCAAATCCTCTCGTTCTTTCATTTGATCAAGCCAAGCAAGTAAAACTGCTAGTGATCTGTTCAGTAGCCATGGCTACCTTGATTTTTCTCCTACCTTGTTGTAAATCAGCTGCTATTCTTTTCAATGAATTATAGCAGTTTAAGATAGGGGTGCGGATTAGAATCACGTTCACTGTTACACTGGTATCTCTGCAGGAGACTCATTTTCTTTTCAGGATCCACTCCATGTTCAACTACATACTCTTCTCATAGCTTAAATTGCTGTTTCAATCAACTGAAAGTAGTGATGAGTGTATGTGGATTGCCTATGCTGAGTGGGACTTGTTTCTGGAAAAGTTCCAACCAAAGATAATTGCCTGTCTTTATTCAGGATATTTTATGTCATGCTGCCTTTAAGTATATGTCTGTATCAGATATAACATTATTAAATATATATTCTGCTCAGGATGAAGGAGCTGAAGGATAATGAAGAAGCATCCACAGAAAAAATATGATGAAAGCTAGAGCAGAGAGAGGAGGTGAGCAAACAGAATAAAAACAAGTTCTGAGGGCTTGGACACACAAACAAGCTTTTGTGTATCAGCAGGTCTGCGGTAACGGTCTGCGTGTCTGATCTAAGATCCAGCAAATGCAAATCCAGTAAAAGACGACTAAAGCAACTTGAATTAACTTGACACTTAAGATCATAAACATGGATAGTTAGCAAAAATTAGCTGTATGGGACTTTTTTTCCCCCTTCTCTGTTTATTTACCAAGGTTTTACCTCATCTAGAAGGGTAACTGACCTTGAGATGACTTAAGAGTTTGCCATCTGCAGTTGTACAGAAAGTTTAACTACAGCTAATCTGTTCCAGATACGCTGCAGTTTTTGATCTGACATTTTTAAATAAAATCCTTATCGGTTTACTTCAGGTTGTTCCTGCGTGTGATTTGGAGCTTAGAGTCTCTGTGGGTACCGTGTGAGGAGATGGCTGAGCTTATCTAATAGTTCCTTCCTGGTAAAAGAGCTGTGCCGCTCCCAGCAATGTATTCCTGCCACTTCACTCAATCTGTTCTGGCATTGCCTGACCCTTTAGCAAGCCAATTCAGGTCACTGGGCTGGCAGAAAAGGAACCAAGCAGAAAGAAGGGAATATTTTTCTGTTGGCTTAATGAACTCAATTGGATCAGCAAAGAATCTACTGAGTATAAGAGCCTAGTGCAGGGGAGGAAAAGAGCAGGCTCATGCAATCGGGAAAAGGGCAGAAATAAGGGGATCAGTCTTTTTAGCTGTTAAATCAGTTCAGCCTGTCTTGCTGAACAGCACCTTAAGCAATAAGGAAGTGTGGTGGAAAAAAAGGGAAAAACTCTTTTAGTTGCGACTTAAGGATGGTAAAACAGAAAAACACTTTGGAAAGCAAGGCTTAGGAGGCTCCCTATATATGCAATCCATCTTCTAGGACTTAACAGGGAGCGATGCATAGGCTGTGTACAGTTTAATGGACTTACGCTTACGTGCTGCAAAACACCAGTTCAAGCCTGCACCTTCATGCTGAACTGCCACGTAGTGAATAAACTTCTTTTTAATAGCAAATATGAATCAAATGGCTTAATAAGCAGTAGTTTTATTAAAAAGAGAATAGAAAATGCTATAGATAAACAAGGCAAAAAGAAGTACTTCCTAAAGTATAACCATTACAACTTCACAGTCTCTTTCTTGGAGAGGCAATTGCAAGGCTGGGTTAATTACTTTTCTTTTCCTAGGTTAATGTTCATTCACTGACTGATTTTATTACAATTCAGTGGGTGGCAAGGCCCGATTCAATCTGACCTGATTTGAGGTTTTTTGCTAGCTGGGCTTACAGGGCATAGCACAGCTTCTCCTGTGCTAGCCACGCCAGGTAGTTGTGCCTACTTCTCCTGCTAGCCACACTAGCAAACCCATGCAGCTCTGCTAGTGGCTTTCGCTGCTTCAGCCCCTATAAATGCATGGACAGCACTGAACCTAAGCGTTCTTCCATCTCACAGGAACTTCATAAGGAATTTCTTTTCTGCTGCTGCACACACGGAATTCTTGTAAACAGTTTTTTTCTATCTTGTAGCTTGGAAGAGACCTTCTTTGCCTTCATCTTCTAGGTGTTAACTTTTGGATCTTGCTGCTGGTCTTACATTAGGCTGACCCTTTATCTCAGGCACATTTAGGCAGCTGGTTGACCTAACCTTCTATGCCCTATTATAACTACAAACTTTTTGACTCCCTTTTTAACAGAAACATCTCTCACACACAATAACCTAGCACATCTAAAACAAATTTGCTTCAGGCCTGATGACTGGCCCCTTCTCTCCATCTCTCCACTCAACCACATGTCAGCAGAGCATCCCTCCTTGTTTTAGCTGCCTTCTCTGCAGTTCCTGAAGAGATCTGCTTTCACTTTTGACATTAGCTGTCAGACCTAAGCTTTCCTCCTGAGAGTGCTTGCTATAATGCCAGTTGTACGATACCTTGAAATTCTTCTTCTGGAAATGAGATCTTTTAAGACTGGATTTTTGATTGATTCACACCACCAAAATGAAATGGTGCAGGCATAAAAGATAAGACAAGTAGTTACACATTAGCAGCAGGGAACACCTGCTTGTGATAAGCTGATTTTGAATGGGGTTAGTACTCCTTGACTTCTGTTCTTCTAAAAAGAATTAGTATCAGCCTGAAAAAGTTCTTTCTTTGGCCCGAACAGAAGAAGTTGGAGTTTTGAAATAAAGCAAATGTAAAATAAAAATCAGCTACTTGTTGGAATCTGCCAGTTATTCCCAAAATTTGCAAAACTTAGATTGAAGTATGCCTATTGCTTTGTAAACAGAGTCATTAATATTCCTGGATGACTGAAACTTTGCCCTTATCTTATATATGTCTCTTTTCAACTTTTCATTCGAGAAGTTTTTCTTTGGACTTGTCCAAAAATGAATTACTTTTATTATGGAAAAAAAACCTGTGAGATACTTTTGATCCTATTAACTGGTATTTACATATATTTATATGATGTTATCACAGGAAAGAAAATCAAAAATACAAAAATTTCGTTTGGCTTTCAAGAAAATTTATTTTGGTGATTAGCAAACTCCTTAAAAGATCACAACTCAACTTGTTATGTGTCAAAGTTTCAGAAGTCACTGGGTTAGAAAGCAACATATATGTTGTTCTGTAAAAAAATATTAGCCAAAACCAGTAGCACCTGTCTCAAGAGGAACGTTCTGTTGGGTCTTTTGACTATATCTTAAAAATTAGTTATCCCAGACTTCTGAGGAAGCATTCTGCCTTGACAAGGAAACATCCATTTACTGCTTTCCTTCTTAGACTTTTGAAGACTAGTATTTAACTTCCAAGTAATAGCAGCTGTTGGTTATCTCAGGACAGCTAGATTCCATGGTGAATATTCTAGGCTAGCTCCTAGGCTGATAAGAATTGTCACAATTTCACTGAAGAAAATGAATTTGATCATTACTCATTGATCAGCTTCTCTTTTAAAATATACCTGGCTATTACTATCTGTGTTTGATTAATAGAATAATTTTGCTCAGAAGTGATTACACTTGAACATCCTTATCTAATCCAATAACCAGTCTAGCCCAATTCAGGACCTAATCAAACAGTGCTTGGTGGACTTGATGACTGAACTCCTCTCACCTCTAATGAACTTGGAAATAGTCCATTAAAACTAAGACCTAGTTTCCTAAATTGCCACATCTTTACTAAGCAGGTACTTTTTTCCCATTCTGAGTTTATCTCACATATTATTTTGTATCAAATATAGTAGATTAATTCCACATTAGCACATTGTAATTCTGTTTAAAAAATGTGTACATTTTTCATCATCAGTCTCACTCTTTCCCTTAATACAGATTGGGGGTCAAGGCTGATGCAGATGTCTCCCACCTTTCTTCTCTGCTTCACTATTTCTTACTTTTTTTTCTGAATCCTCTTCATTATTTCTATATTTCTTAGTAGTTCTGGAAGCACTCATCTCTTTTGGCTGTTCCATCCCATTATACTGCTCCTGTGAATCTGAATTGGAAGGCTAACTCCTACTCCTGGCAAATGGTGACCCCAGGGCGAAGCATTTAAATTTGCAGCGCTGAGTGTTAGAATGAGTGTGAGACCAACCTTCACACTTCAGAAACTTGCCAGTTGGCAGGTTATACTGCCTGTCTGTTTTTCATTCTGTTATGCCCTCTGCAGTCTGCCACACTACATCCCACAGTCTTTTTTGTCAACAATTTGTCAGCTTAATGGTTTGTACCTGAGAAATTGCCTCATGATCCACCAATAAGTATTGAAAACCACAGAAGAGTTGTCCCAGTGAGATAAAAGTTTCCAGTGCTTTCAGCTAATGAAACACAAATGGAATTTGTTGTTCTAGGTTAGTAAAGCAAGCAATTAAAAAAGAGGGGGAGGCAAAATTTGCTGCACATAGTTTTAAATTTATGCTATGTGATATTTTATACAACCCATTAAAAATAATTTGAATGTAAGTGATCTAGTCTCAAAACAGAAGAATATACTAGATTGCTTGAGATTCTTTCAGCTCTGTGTATTTATAATTTCTAAGTAATAACCTGTGAAAGCTAAATATTACAGGATAGCGAACCTCAATTTCTAGATACAATCAAAACATTACACATTATACTTCTGCAATCAAGACCACAAATAGCCTTGTAAGGGCTTATAAGTGTTACCATGAAACAAGCAGATAGATAATTTTCTTTGTTGTGGAAAAAGTTCAGGGTCATACCTGTATTAAGATCTGTTTGGGCATTGCCAGCCATGTGCCCTTGTGGCCAACAAGGCCAATGGGATCCTGGGGTGCATTGGGAAGAGTGTTGCCAGCAGGTGGAGGGAGGAGATCCTGCCCCTCTCCTCAGCCCTGGGGAGGCCTCGTCTGGAGTACTGGGTCCAGTTCTGGGCTCCCCACTACAACAAGAGAGACATGGCGCTACTGCACAGAGTCCAGCGGAGGGCTCCAAAGATGAGGAGGGGCCTGAAGCATCTCTCCTGTGCAGAAGGGCTGCGAGAGCTGGGCCTGTTGAGCCTGGAGAAGAGAAGGCTCAGAGGCAATCTCATCAACGTGTGCAAGTATCTGAAGGGAGGGTGTCGCAAGGATGAGAGCGGATTCTTCTCAGTGGTGCCCAGCAACAGGTCAACAGGCAATGGGCACAAAATGAAACACAGGAAGTTCCATCTGAGCATGAGGAAAAATTTCTTTCCTGTAAGAGTAACGGAGAACAGAATGATGCAGCCCACTTAGGTGTCTCAAGTGAGAGATCCAGTGAAAAGATGAGAGACAACGGTTTAAAGTTTAAAAAAAAAAAGAAAATTCCACTTAAAAAAAAGAAAAAACTAACCTGGCAGCAATCTTAGTGCAGCTCTGCATTGGCTGTGGCAAACCATTTGCAGCCCCATTCTAGCTGGGAATCCATGCCTTCTCTATCTTCTAACCCTATTTCTAAACCAAATCCAAGTGTTAAATGCAGGTGGGGCCAAAATATGTGCCACAGACCCATTCCTGGCCCTTACATAAAAGTAGCGTTGGGATCAAGATCGGTGCAGCCCCACATTTGCTGTGGCATGCCCTTTGCTATCTCGCTCCCTCTGGGGCTCTATGATTTCTTTCTCTCAACTAACTCAAACTCTAATTCTAAATCTGACCCTAATCCTAGTGATGGCCTGAACCTTAGATCACCAGTTTCCTCTAATAACCTAAATGAGAAGTTGTCCTGGGATGTAGCATGGTGGAGTCCCACATTTGCTGTGGCATGCCCTGTGTAGCTCCTCTTCACTTGGGGCTCCACGCTTTCTCTCTCTCCTAATCCTAACCCTAAGCCTAAAGTGAAGGCTAATTTCAGATGGGGCCCCGAATTGGAGCCCACCATGCGCATTCCTGGCCCTCATGAAAAAGCACCGCTGGGATGAAGGTTGGTGCAGCCCAGCATGCCCTTTGCAGCCACACTCCGGCTGGGGCTCCGTGCTATCTCTCTCTCCTAACCCTAACCCTAACGCAAAAGCCCATCTCTGGTGGGGCCCAAATCAGAGCACATCATGGCCATTTCTGGCCCTCATGAAATGGATGCACTAGGATCAAGGTTGGTGGAGCCCCGCATTTACTGTGGCATGTGCTCTGCAGCTGCACTCCCGCTGAGGCTCCACGCTTTCTCTCTCTCCTAACCATAAGCCTAAGCCTAAGCCTAACCCTAACCCTAAGCCTAAAGAGAAAGCTCATCTCTGATGGGGCCCAAATCGGAGCCCACCATGCCCATTCCTAGCCCTCAGGAAAAAGCACCGCTGGGATGAAGGTTGGTGGAGCCCCGCATTTGCTGTGGCATGCCCTTTGTAGCCGCACTCCCGCTGGGGCTCCACGCTTTCTCTTTCTCCTAATCCTAAGCCTAAGCCTAACCCTAACCGTAACCCTAACCCTAAAGCTAATCCCAGTGATGGCCTGAACCTTGGACAACTGCTTTCCTTTTCTGTGCTAAATGGGAAGATGTTCTGGGACGAATCTTGGTGCAGCCTTGCGCTTGCTGTGACATGCCCTTCACAGCCTCACTCGACCTGGGTCTCTGCGTTTTCTTTCTCTCCTGACCCGAACCTGAATCCTAACTCTTATCTCCAGCAGTGCCAAAATCTGATTTTACCAGTCCTACTCCTGGCCCTAACAAAAAAATTGCCCTGGGATGAAGGTTGGTGTAGGCCCACTCTACCCAGGGCTTCACACTTTCTCTGTATTCTATCCTATCTTAAACCCTAACTTGGACCCTAATCTGAGATGGGGCCCAAATTTTAGCTCATAACCCCATTCCTGGCCCTAATGAAAAAGTAGTACTCTAGGATCAAGGTTAATGCAGTCCTGCATCTGCAGTGGCATGCACTTTACAGTCTTATTCCAGCTGGGGCTCTATGCTTTCTCTCTCTCTCCTTATCATAACTCTAACCCTATCCCTACCCTTAACCCTAAGTCTGACTCTAATCTCATCTGCTGCCTGATACTTGGCCCACCAGCCCCGTCCATGAACTAAAGGAAAAAAATTGTCCTGGGATTGATCTTGGTGCAGCCCCACATTTGCTTTGGCATGCCTCTTGCAGCCCCCCTCTGCATGGAATTCTACGTTTTCCATTTCACCAAACCCTAACCCCCTAACTCTACCTTTATTTCTTATCCTTGGTTTGGCCGTTACTCTCTAGTCCCATTCTTCTCCCAAAGCTAAATGTTATCCAAGGGTAAATCTTGGTGCAGTCCCTAATTTTCTTTGGCTTAGTGGATAGCTGCTGAGATTTTACTTGTATCTTTTTCTGTAGGATATGCTTTTTATATAGCCTCTCCAGCTCTGCCTGTACTAGCAGTTATTGCTTCTTTTCCAGATATCCTTCCTCCAGGTATTAAGAAGTAGCTGAAGTTTCTATCCTTTTCTAATGTTTATGACAGCAGTAATTGAAGGATCTCCTCAGAGAGGCCTCCTATAGACAGACAATTTTTGAGGTGTCTCTCCAGCTGCCCAAATGTAGAAAAGCTGAGTTGGCAAATGCCAAAAACAGCTAAGAAAGAGACAGGATTCACAGTGCTCTTTAGTCAGGACTTTAGATCAAGGTTTCTGGTTTTAGATAGAATTCTCTGCAGCCTTAGAGAAGTGCACTTAACCAAGAGAATATCACAGCTCAAATGTACCTTGCACGGATTCAGCTTCTGTCTCCCTGATCAACTTCCTAATCAAAAAAAAAAGGCCAGGAAAAAGGTCTCGATTGCAACCAAAGCAGTCAGTGCACCAATTCCAGACTTTTCTAACAAGAACTAATGATCCTTTTGTAAAAAGAATCACTACGGTCTGAACCTTTCTCATTTTGAAATGCTCACATCAAAGGTGTTTAGAAAGAAAACACAAGGCAGAAAAGTAGTCCATTGTTGGCCTTGATTGGGATACTCTGCAGTCATGACCCTTGTAACAGGGAAGTGTGCTGCATGTGGTGGTTTATGTGGTTAAGTTGGCCGAAAATACTTAAGCATTTTGCATGGGCAGATGGAGTATGTGGCCATTTTTAAAATAGGAACAAATGTATGAATTTAATTAGAAAGTGGTTTGATGAAGCCTTGTTCACTCATTGCATAATTTTCTAAAGGAACTTGGAACGGTTAATTGTTTTATAGTCAGTGTTAAATAGATTTTCTAAGCAATGTTGTCTTCGTGTTTGTCATTTCAATCGTCTTACGATAAACCCCTAGTGTTTTGGTTTTGTTCTCTGAACATTTACTTGCCTCTTTGACAGCTCCCAAAAATGGACTTTGGGACATATTTGGACACTTTTTTTTTTTTTAAAGAAAGCCTGAAGACAATTTATTGTTGTATGTTTTACTACCTACAGGGTTTTTGTGTATAAATGTCTCACTAGTGAACAGAGAGCAATCCAGACAGTTGTGAGATTCCTTGCCTTGACTGAGTATAGATGCACTTGTGAAAAAGTCCCAGAATAACAATTTCAAGTGCATGTGGTTGAAATAAGACTTTCTGAATCTAGTTGTGTAGCTATGTAACCAAATGGCTGCGCTATAAAAGGTGGTTATTACCTACCAGCCCAGATTATGAATATCTGATGCTGTTAGAAATCTGATATTGGGCAGTAAGAAAACAGAGGTACTGTTTGAACATTTTGTCTCTGTAAAATTGATGGTTCTGTATTTTTTTTCTCACTTCATTTTATGAAACAGCTCTTCAAAGTGTAATCTTCAGTACTCACCTTAAACTTTTGCAGGTGAAAGGAAAATCTTGTTTATACCTTGCAAATACAACATTATGGCTCTATTATTTGCCATAGTAAGACTCTCTGAAATCTTGTGAGTTATTTTCAATCAGGCATTCATGCAATTGACTATCTTGACATCCTTACTCTTTCTAAATTAGCCTTTATGAAGCTAGTGGCAAAACACTGAAAAAAAAAGAGAATATTTTAACAATATCTATTCCATTATATTGAAACTTATTTCAATCCACTTTCCTAACGGCATATAATTAGGAGAAAGAAGGAATCTTCATAAACTTGTTTCTATTTTATCCACATTTTTGTATCCTCCCTAGTGATGTATAGGCAGTTTCAGCCTCATTTGTCTACTTCATGTGTACTCAGCATAATTATTCAAATGAAATACCTGTTAAGATTTCTTCTTAACCATATATTGGAGAAAATAGTCTATTTTCCTATAGTCATAATTAGGCCATGTATTAAAATGTTCCTGAAGTGACTTTTTCCCAAACCTGTTTATTGGCAATTCATCTCAGTCTTGATCTAGACAACAGCAAGAGCTTTGCAAAATATTCACAAGGGAGCCTAAAATGATGCACATTTCAATTGTTTTATATATCATTAAGTATTACAGAAGGAAAAAAAAAAAGTATAGAAAAGCAGACCAGGTTTATCTAAAGGTATAAAAAGAGTAATGAACCTTCACATTCAAACCTGCAACTAATTTCATGTTAAATAAGGCACAGCTTGTAATATTGCAAATTCTTCAGCACAGAACTAATTCATCTCCTTTGGGACAAATTTCCATATCACAAAACATCATCTGTTTTGACACTTTTAGCAGGGAGGGGACGTTGGGAGCACTATCAGGCCCTGGGTGCCCTGACAAGCCTCACCTGGGACCTGCACACAAGCATAACGTGAAGCCCACTGAGAGGTCAGATGTGCTGTTGCAGATGCCCTGGGGTCCCACACTGACGACCAGGTTACTGTGGGACCAGAGCTCACTTGCACCTGCTGGCTCAGAGTATAGGCAGAATTAGCGCGTGCCTGATAGCAGCCAACAATGTAAAATACTATTGCAGTACAAGCTTATGAGTGGAAAATGATCTGATTTCACAAAACAATAAAAGAAAGCAGTTTAGCAAAGTAGGTATCTCCTAGGTGCCCCATGAATAAAGGTTGAATTTTCAATGACAACTGCTTACTTTATTTTATAAAAATCATTATCTGACTAAAAATATTATTTTGAAATCAATTAATAACTAATCATATACTTTCCAGTGTTTTGGCTGAAAACCTAATGAAACCTATTGATTTAATCAGAGATTTATTCTTTTTTTTAACTTTTAGTCGAAAAAAAATCTTATTTCACCAATACAAGCTTATGGGAAAAGTTTTTCAACTAATTTTAGTAGAAGAGTCTGTGATTTTTTTAAATGTTTTTTTAATGCTAGAAAGAGATGTAAGAAAGTTGTGTATCTGACCTCCTGAATAACACAGACTAGAGAATTCCACCATGTATTTAATCATAAGCATGACTTTTAGAGGGTTAGTATTTTGAAAGACATGGGGTCTTGACCTTCACAAGCATTTAATCTGACCTATTGTATAATGCACGATAGGGAGCTTTCCCAGATTAATTTCTGCATGAATTAAAGCATTTCATTTTAGAAACAAACAATCCACATTTGATTAAAAATAAAATTCAAACACAGCCCTTGCAGTAATGGGGCGTTCATAAAAACTGATGCTAAACATTTTGAATACTTACTTAACCTCTGTGCAAAACAGAGCACTACTCTTATTTGTAATGCGTATGGGTTTAATATGGTTTAGTATGATTCTGTTACAATTTTTACATGATTCCTTTGAACTTTCTCTAAACTACCCTTTTGATAAAGCCATGGCAGTGATGGCAAAAATAGAGGTATGCTTTGTGTTAGAGGTATGTTTTTTCTGTTTTGGTATGCTTTGAAATAGAGGTATGCTTTTTCTGTTTTGTTGCTGTTCATACATTTGATGATCATGTTAGCTCTCTTGGCTGCAGCATTACACATAGGGTTCTCATGTTCTGCACAGTATCTACTAAAATCCCTGAAAGTCTTTCCTTTGTTTTTCAGGATAGGGTCCCTAGCCTGCGTGTTTTACCCACACGATTTCTGTGACCTCCATTTTTTGTTGCTAGATGGATAACTTCACACTTGGTAGTAAATAGGTCAAATGATAGCTAATCCATCACATCTTTAAGTAAACTGTTCTAATGATTGATGACTATTGATGTTAAATATGTTTGCTTTATTTCCGATTTGATTTGATCTACTTTCAGATTCCAGCCTCTAGAGGTTGTTATTTCTGTTGATAATTCAAAGATATTGTTAAATTACATGTTTTTCTCCCATGAAGAACTTGCAGAGGATTAGTAAGAGATCTCTTGATGAGATGTGAGTTTAAGGAGGAGTGAGTTTAATGAGAGAATTTTTCTCTTTTTTTTGCTTTATGTCTCTTTTCTGTATACTCTCCTACTTGTTAATATCCTTTTGAAAGAGCAGACATGAGAGTTAAACACTATATTCCACTGAAGAGCTTCCCATAGGAAGGGGTATCGCATCTCTCTAATGCTGTGTATTATTTCACGCTTGTTCTGAAGGCTTTCACTTGATTTTCTATTTGAGCCGCTTCATTGCATGGTAAGACCATGTCAATTTTATTATCCAGCTTGAATCTTAAATATTTTTGAATTATGGCTCGTCTACCAAGTATGGATAACCTGTAATCTTTATTCATACATGCAAAATTTTGCTGTATTACAATATGTATGAAGTCTTTCAGTGAAGGCTGGACTTTGGAACTGTTATGAGACACTAATACAGATATGGCTCCCTACTTACAACTACTTTCTATAGAGACATCAGAATGTTTTCAGGCCATTTAATACCTGTTTGATTTTTTTTTTCAATTTAAAATGTCAAAATACTACAAACTACTAATAAAAAGGATTCAAAGCCTATCAGTCACGTTTGTGATTTCGTCCAAAAATATCCCATTTCATGGCTAAAACCTGATTACCATAAAATAATTCACCATTTAAGTCCATTCTGAGTTCAGCTTGGAACTTTGTATTTTTATTCTGCAAATGAAGTTAGCTGTCTTATAGGTACATTGTTCACCTGTGAACCTATTTAAGACTATTATCCTGTTGTCTGGAATTGCATGTGTTTTCAGCTTATTGAAAAACAATTTAACAGCATGGATAATTCTTTTCCCAGTTCTTCCTAAACTCTTGAAAGTTAGTACTAGGATGTGCTGATTCTGTATCATTTTTACACTTGTTGCAGAACATCTTTTTTTGCCTTAAACACTCCATTCTCTCCTGGCCTGGAACTGTCTGCTGCCAATAAGACATAATAACATCAGAGAGCAACTTCTGATCATCTAATTCTGTATGGTCCTAGTCTGTCTGTCAATTACAGTTGCATAAGAAGTCATTTAATTCATACTAGTAGCACAATTCCATTTCTATCCACCATGCGTCTGGATTGCTTCCAGTATATTTTCTTCTTCTTACTCAATGTTAGAGTAGAAGTGAAGGCTAGAAGTTGAAATCATTTCCCTTGAGAAGGCAGTAAATTTCTATGAAGTTTCTTTGCTGTCTCTTTATGGATAGAGATTGACTCTTTCAAATATCCCAAATGCATTGGGTAAAATGGCTGCTTGCAATACATTTAAAGATTCGCAATTTGGCAAGCCTTGTTAGATAGAGACTTGAATGATATAGGACCGTGAAACTTATGTACACAAAATATGCTCATCCCATATTCTTCTAACAGATATATGGGTAGCTCTGAACAGGCAAACAGAAGTTTAAAACACATAGGCAAGTACAAAAAAACACAGCACATTTTATTTGCAGAATGAATGATAGATACATAATAGTGTTACATGCAAAAATCTGATATGACAATAAAATGAAACTTATGATAGTGTTTTTTCTCTCAAAATTAATCAGCAGTGTGAAATTTAAGTTGGCTGTTTGCAACCTGTCTGTTCTGCTGATTTTTAATTGCCTATTGGTTAATGCGAGGTACCAAAAGGACATAAGGAGACAACATTCAGTAGTCAGGTAAGCAGCTTCCTTTCTGTGATTTAGATGGCACAGTGGAGTGAGTGATGATAAGTGAGAGCGGAGTGACATTTTAACAATTTCTTTCAGTGTTAAAATGTCACTGAGTAGGCTGGATTTATTCATACTCCTGGCTGTTCAACATCTCTTGTGTGAAGGAAATCTATAGTACGTCTTAAATGGTGAGAAAGTTGAGTTTAGTGTTGTCTGGCATCACTATCACATTACAGCATGTTGAAATAAGGTAGAGAATCTGCCTCTGAGAATGCATTGTTGCTATGGCCTGTTTAGATGGACTGACACACTCTTTCAAGAAAGATTTTTGTGCATCTTGAACTTGACTGACATGTGCAGTCATCTACACCAAAAGTTTTCCCAATATGGATTTTCCCCTAGGTACTGGCAATTTTTTACCTGTTTTATGCAGGTGTAACTACTTCAGTGGAGAGCCAGCCTCCTCCCACTACCCCTTTTTATTATTAATGTCAAAATTTAGAGTTTGAATGTGGAACTTGGGAAGGGCTTAAAAGAAAGTGAGCATGGAGTTTTCAAAGATGTTTTACAAAGAAGTGGTTGTGCTACTTTCTGGATGGAGGTGAAAACTTATTGAATTGAGAAAGTGAACTCCCTGTACACATGCAGGTCTTGTTACTGCCCTACTGCAGTTTTTCAGACCACCTGGAAGGGAGCTCAGACTCTCTGTCCGTTGGGCCCTCTGACCTCCCTGCTCACTGCAAGGAAGTCTATGCTTTCTACATCTTTGCGCACGTCCTTTTTTAAATACAGGCACATTAGGAAATAAATGAAGACCATGATATCCTTTTAGCATTTTGCGAAGCATAGAGATGGAAAGAATGAGAAACAATTATTCAGGATTAATTTCACTCTGTGTTAGTTTGATTTAAAAGAAAGTAAATCTATGTTAAACAATCCTGTGACTTGCATTTGAAAATTATTATGTGGTAGTTCTCACAATTAGTCATTATTTTAGCATTGTAAATAGGAAAGATAATTTTGAGACAGAAGAGTACAGAATAGTAGACTGCAATCTTTTCTGCCCACAAATCAAGCTGCCATGTTGTTTGCAGCATTTTTGTTTTGTTCATTATTGCTTTTCACCTTTTCCTATCTAAAATTACACTTGATACACGATAACACAGTAGGAAATCGATTCTTAATTAAGCAAAAATAATTCAGATGCGTCTCCAGTGAGGACAGGGAAGCTATGTGATTACTACTGAAGTGAGAATCAGGCAGAAAACTTCTCTAGAAAAGTGTAATTTATTAGCTTTATCTTTTGAATATTTATGGTACAAGTAAGATTATTCATACACATTTGATTTTAATTTTGCAGCCGTGTTCATCTGAATGATATTAATTGCTTGTGTAGTAAGCATAGCGAGGATAAGAATGTTAGAATCGTAGTGAAATTAGAAAGCATTACTGAAATCAGTGATTACAGACTGGTTAAAAGGGAGATGCACAGTCAAAAGGAAAGGGGTGATGAAAATTAAGTCAGGGAGAGATTTTAAGAGTCGTATATTGCTCATATTTCTATTGCTCTTTCTTCTTAATGTACCCAGCAATTTCTATGTTAAATGACACTGATGACAGATCAGACAAGCTGCTCATAAGTATTTGCAAAAGGTTTTCTATCCCCTCAATTCTCAGTTCTCCAATAGATCAAAAATGTGCACTGGAACAATAAGAATACTTTGCTTTGTTGAACACTCTATCTTCTCAATTTCAATTACTTTAAAAAAAAATCTTATTAGAGGTTATTTCTTTGCATACTGCATAGCATTATGGGTGAGATTCAGTCTGCCTCACTTGCACCTAAAATTTTCAGTGCCCATATTTTCAGTCCACAGAGAGCAAGTGCCTAAAGTATTGACCTGATGTGCTGTTTTGAATCTCCTCAGATGATGATATGAAAATTAGGTACTTATCTGAGGAGATATTTTTTAGGTACCTAAAATGTGGATATGCTCTAGGTATCTAAGCCAGACTGGATTGCTAACGCTTACTATTCTTTTAGGACCTGGAAGATGAAGATCATAACCCCTTACCTGGATGTTGTCCTGATAAATAGCAAAGTCTATGTCTGAGAGTTCCTTTCATCATAAGACAAGGTTTGAGTGGGTGGATAAGGTAGCACAATAAGTAGAGATGAATTTTGAAATGGCAGTTGTACCTTGAGGCTTGTCTCTTGAGTTTGATTCAATAATAAAAAGTTAAATTAGTAGTTTGACCACTGGATCGAATGAAAGCAAGGAAGAACTTTATTTCAATATATTTGTAATACCTTCTGTGCCAACTGAAACAGTTGGCAAGTTATGCAAAAGGACTATTGTTTAGGCAACATCGACCTACAGAAATTTAAAGTTGCAAATTGAGAAAAATTTTCACAGTGTACAAAATCTTGCAAGTCAAATATTCAGGTGTAATTAGACTACACCACACAACTATTATCATCATGGCTGAGTATATTTGCATGTACAGGCATCCATATTGCATGACTAACCGATGTGCTAAGTTATCTGTGCCTGCTTTTGCTTACCCGTGTGGCTGTAGATATAGGGTTCTACATATCTACAAAAGAGAAAACCATTTTTTTACTTGCATTGTGTCCTTGCTCTCCAAAAAACTTGCAGCTGTACATGGAGCCTTTTTTCCTTCATTTTAAAAAGCTGAACCTTGAACTGTTTCGAAGTTCACCTGTGAGAGGGCAGATTTTATCAGTACAGCTGGATGTTTATGAGGACATTATTGTGCATTCAAATTGGAAGGTATTACGTTATCATGACTCTGGAAAAGAAAAATTCTTGTGCAGATAACGCATTGTGAAGGCCTCCAACACTGTCTGACAGCAAAGCCTTCTGGCATGCAGAGCCCAGAGCTCTCCTTTGCCTGATATCCTGGAAGCAGCCTGCTGAGAACACAGGCTCAGGCACCTTTTCATCACATGCTTTCTGTCCTTTTGCTTGTTCCTGCAGACACTTTTCTGCCTTTTCCTCCTTGATTGCACTCTAATTAGGAATGGAATGGACAGCTAAATATCTGTATTCTTTTGCTTCCTTTATAACCAATGACACTTTCAACTATCCGTGGGGTCTTCTGGTCTGAAATCCTCCCATTATCTTTCATGTTGTTCTCTTCCTCCACAAAACAATTGATTTTGGTGACAATTTTACCTGATTTAGGACTAAAATTCCCCCTGATTTAGGGGAATAAAAATCTCAGGATCTTACGTTAGTTACTTCACTTCAGAATACATTGATTGAATGAGTTCTCAGTTTTGTTAGTATATATTAATTTGTTATTAAGCCCTTTCTTTCATTCTTGTCTGTGTTGCACATGTAATACTGATTGAAAGGTGAGTGGGCATTGCATAGTCACCAGGGAATTTTACTTACTTTGCCTTTTTGTGTGTGGTCAACTGTTTATACACATAAAGTAACATCAAAAAGTAGAATGACAAACTGAAGTGAGCGATAAACCCCGCAAGACACAGTCAAAACAAATGACGTGCTTATTTCTTGGCTTGTGGCTACTATTTGAGGACTAACAGTGCAGTACCAGAAAGGAGAAACTGCAAATAAGAGAATAACAGAAATTATAAACATTCTTGACTAATGGCAAGTGGTGAAATAGATGTCTTTTTCATTGCCTCATTCTGTACGTTTGCCTTTCTTCTGCAAGAAGACTGCTTGACCTGGCAGATGAGAGGTATGAAATGTTTTACTTTTTGCAGCTGAAGGATCATGCTCATGACATGCATCTTCATGGGCAAATCATATGAAAATATTAGGGATTTGATGCTAAAATATTTGATCCCTAAAATATTAGGGATAGGAAGTCAAAGATGAGAAAAGAAAACCTGACAAATCTGCTGAGACTTTGCTGGTAAAAAGGAACCTTTTAACATTTAGTCATTGCTTGTTTACATCACATATAGTCTCTCCAGATCACTGCAGGCTAATATTTGAATATTGCACTAACATAGATTTATGGGAATTCGTACTGTGTGTAGTTCCAGCCAGCTTACAGAAGATGTATTGCTTATGGTAAATCCTCCACTAAGTTTTAAGGCCACATATTTAAAGCATAGTAGGATTTTTTTAAGTTCCTTGTTGATTTAAATAACTAATTTCCTTTGAAATATACAGAAGATGTCACCAAGCAGCATTTTCAATAGCTGATGCCTATTGTAATCCTCAGATTCCAGTTGCTATCTGAAAATCTGATACTTAATTCCTCAGGAATCTCGTGTGGCCTCACCACTGGCATTGTTACTTTATATGTTCACAAGCTGTATCAGTAATATGGTACCTTATCATTTGCCTTCTTTAGCACTAAAGGTGTTTATACATAATTTATTGTATGCCTAAGTAAATGGCGCTATATTTACTTGCTATATAAATAAAGAAATTGAGGAGTCCAATAGATCTATATAGCTAGAGCTAGACTATAACAATTTTATTGTGCTTATTGTTTTCTTTGAATGAAAAAAATATAAGGAGAAATACGTGTTTCCGGTCCTTCTTTTTTACTTATAAAGCAAATAAGCATAAAAATGCATGAAGAGGAGCTGAGATTGTACTAAAACATTGCCCAATGGGAGGGGGATTGCATGATGGTTGTATAATATGTATATATGAGCAACTGGGAAATACAAAGGGGTCAGCACTATTTGAGATGCAGTGAGATAGATTAATAAGGGAATATATCAAAGCCGTAGATGCAGAGAAGAGGGAAATGGAAAGGAAAAAGGACTGCTAGAACAAAAGCCTTCAGAAATAATGAAAAAAAAAAAGGAAGACAGCACATGCATGTTTTATGTTCTCTCTGCTATGCATCCCTTCAATGGATGACATCTAAAGAACAGATAGGGCTGTTGACCAAGTTCTCAAGCCAAACCGGCTAAATTTTTCTATGTAATAAATAAAGCTACTTACTCTTTAGGGTTTGGTTTTTATTCCAATTATACTGAGATTTCCTGCTAGTGAGGGCAAAAAGTTCCTCATCTGCATGTGCAAATTTGAGATTATTATATGTGAACCCTTTGCTAGATTTATAATTCTATTCTTGCAGGTATAGAATGGGATGCCATTTTTTTTTCTTCTAGGCTTTTGTGTTATATCCTTAGACAATTTAAATACCTAAGCTATTTTCTTCATCTGTGATTAATATATTTTTGAAAGGCTTAAAATCAAGTATTAAAAATAATTTTATCTTAACAGAATCCATAAACTTCCCTGTTTTTCCCTTCTCTTCCCTTCCTTCCTCTTCCCCCTCCTGACTTAAACAAAAGCAATGCAATTGTTTGCATTCAATGAATACACAGCATTTTGAGACTCTATCTCTCAAAATAGCTATTCAAATTGAAATCCTGTAGAATTTTATAATTGCTCTGGACCTCTGTGTCATCTGCAGAAATATTTTTAATGATCAATCGACCATAAAACTCATAACTTTTATTTGAGGTCCCTCATCAACAAATTGATTCTACATTTCCATATGATTAAGGAACACATCCTTCTAGTCAGGGATTTGCTTTAAGTCCTGGAGAAATGGAGAAACAAAGAGCAATTCCTCTTTGTAAGGGTGAAGCATGCTAAGCTAATAGTGTAATAAGATTATAAAAGTGAGCATTTGGTTAACTTCCAGTGTACCCCTTATAGTCATGATCACAGCTTCCATCTTAGTAATGGAGAAAACACTTTCTTCCCTTGCATAAAATTCCCTTTTAGCACAGGGTTAAAGGCTTATACAAAGGGGCCAGGCAAAATCCATTAACTTGACAACCACACAGTTTTACCAAACACTACTTGTGCTGAAGCTGGAATATATGCATGCGTAACTTAGAAACAAATTTCATATTTTAGCATTAGTGGCAGGTGAGCTGCATTGGTAATTCCTTCCTTTGCAGCCTGTCTAAAATAACTATATGCAGCTATTCATGCATATAATTCAGCTACCTGATTCATTAACATTTAAACAGTCTGTTAGGCAATGACCATAAATTAGATGCCTTGCAGGTCCTAGGCAGAAGTATGTTTAACAGCCATTGATACACTAAAGCCTTGTCAAGGAAAAATACTTACATGCCATACAGTAACAAACATGCATGTTTTATGCTGCTCCAGAGCACACCCTTTTAGGGATGGCATCTAGTATCACTGGGGCCTACAGCATAGAAATACGGTAATTATGTGGAAGAAGGGCGAACACAATTACACTAAATTACAGATAAATGATAGTGGATTATCTGTGTCTGGAAATGGCTGATGATGTAGGACCTAATTTTAAAGTAATGGAAATATTCCTATGGATGGAAGGAAAAGGGTTCCAAGTCCACACCAGTGAACTGAGAGCCCTACTCCACTGAAACAATCCACACCAGTGAACTGAAGAGCTCTAGTCCACTGAAACATGTTGTGAGTAATGCTATGCCTCTATGAAATAAAGCAACAACGCATTGCTTTGTTGCAGCCGAGGCAGTCTCATACTGTTTGGCACACCCCTATGGGTTGATATATGTTGTTTGGAGTGCAGCCTGTGGCTGCCTTGTGCCAAGGGCGTGCTGCAGTGAGTAGGTGTAGCCCCAGAGCCACTCATCAGCCTTCGCAGCTCCTCTGTGACTGTATCTTCCACCACTGTATGGTACTTCATTTCTTGGACACATCTAACTTAGAACTTATTCACAGCACCTCTATTTATCGTATAAACACATTTTCCTTGGGCAATGAAGCTAGTGCCTGCATTTTACAGCTTTGCAACAGCCCACTACAGGGCAGGATTTTTGGTACAAATCCAAGATATATGCTGCACACCCTGTGTATTTGCCCTGTAGCATGAGAATATGTGAAGGTGCTTAAGGATATCAAGTGTGTCGGGATACTGCTAAAAGCACGGCAGAGGGAGTTAAACCAGATGTCAATAGTGTGTACTGGAGGGGACCGTACGATGAGCTAGCCTGAAAATTGAATTGAGATGCTTTTTGAGAGAGAACTACTTGGTTTCATAGAATCACAGAATGGTTGAGGTGGGAAGGGACCTCTGGAGATCATCTAGTCCAACCTCCCTGCTCAAGCAGGGTCACCTAGAGCATATTGCCCAGGATCACATCCAGACGGCTTTTGAATATCTCCAGGGAAGGAGACTCCACCACCTCTCTGGGCAACCTGTTCCAATACTCTGTCACCCTCACAGTCAAGAATTTTTTTCTCAGGTTCAGATGGAACTGCCTGTGCTTCAGTTTCTGCCCATTGCCTCTTCTCCTGTCACTGGGCACCACGGAGAAGAGACTGGCCTCATCCTCTCGACACTCCCCCTTCAGATACTTGTACACGTTGATGAGATTGCCTCTGAGCCTTCTCTTCTCCAGGCTCAACAGGCCCAGCTCTCTCAGTCTTTCTTCACAGGAGAGGTGCTCCAGCCCTCTAATCATCTTGGTAGCCCTCCGCTGGACTCTCTGCAGTAGTGCCATGTCTCTCTTGTAGTGGGGAGCCCAGAGCTGGGCACAGTACTCCAGACGAGGCCTCCCCAGGGCTGAGGAGAGGGGCAGGATCACCTCCCTCCACCTGCTGGCAACACTCTGCCTCATGCACCCCAGGATCCCATTGGCCTTCTTGGCCACCAGGGCTCATGGCTGCCTCATGGTCAGCTTGTTGTCCACCAGCACTCCCAGGTCCTTCTCGGCAGAGCTGCTCTCCAGCAGGTCAACCCCCAGCCTGTACTGCTGCATGGGGTTATTCCTCCCCAGGTGCAGGACCTTGCACTTGCCTTGGTTGAACTTCAGGAGGTTCCTCTCCGCCCACCCCTCCAGCCTGTCCAGGCCCCTCTGAAGGGCAGCACAGTCTTTTGGTGTGTTAGCCTCTCCCCCCAGTTTAGTCTCATCAGCAAACTTGCTGAGGGTGCACTCTGTCCCTTCCTCCAGGTCATGGATGAATATATTGAACAAGACTGGACCCAGGACTGACCCCTGGCGGACACCACTAGCCACAGGCCTCCAACTTGACTCTGCGCCATTCATCACAACCCTCTGAGCTCGGCCATCCAGCCAGTTCTCAATCCACCTCACCGTCCACTCATCTAGCCCACACTTCCTGAGCTTACCTACGAGGATGTGATGGGAGACAGTGTCCAAAGCCTTGCTGAAGTCCAGGGAGACAACATCCACTGCTCTGCCCTCATCTACCCAGCCAGTCTTTCCGTCATAGAAGGCTATCAGATTGGTCCAGCAGGATTTCCCTTTGGTGAATCCATGCTGACTACTCCTGATCACCTTCTGGTCCTCCAACTGCTTAGTGATGACCTTCAGGATGAGCTGTTCCATCACCTTTCCTGGCTCCTCCTTCTTGCCCTTTTGGAAGACTGGGGTGACATGGGCTTTCTCCCAGTCCTCAGGCACCTTTTCTGATCTCCAGGACCTTTCCAAGATGATGGAGAGTGGCCTAGCAATAACATCGGCCAGCTCCCTCAGCACTTGTGGGTGCATCCCAACAGGGCCCATGGATTTGTGGATATCAGGTTTGCCTAAATGATCTCTAACCCAATCCTCCTTCACCAAGGGAAAATCTTCCTTAAATATTCCTTAGTTTGCTCCAAAAGACCCCAGACCTATCCCAGATCTTTTCAATACTGGTTGTGAGGGTGCCAGGATCTAGGAGTGATCCAGGGCACTAAATTATTTGACAGCCCAATTGGATTAATTCAAGGATTAACTCAAAGAAGCAGTAATGTGACAACTTTTGCACTTTTATGCTCATAATGCTTTAACTTTTACGTTACTTGGTACAGTAAGTACAGAAGTAATGCCAGTTTAAAGGTAAAAATATAGGAAAAAAATTCAGGAAAATGAAAATTTCTGCCATTCCTATGCATTACATAGAGCTGTATGTTTTCTGTGGCTTGCAACCAACAGTGGAAACATTTAGCACTTATATCACCGGGTGCTACCAGACACAGTTCCAGTTCTGGAAACTGTTTCTATGGGACTCTGGAGCCTAATTATAGTGATTGATCCTTTCATTACCAGTCACTCAATCGGATTTTCTTGGCTATTTGGTAAATTGTTATCTCGCAATAATGGAATTTTGACTTTTTTTTTCCCCCACAATATACTTATGAACTACTAGTAGGTCTGGTGTTGTTTTTATTTTAATCCTAGAAGAGTCTCCCACAAACAGCCATGGTTGTGTTAAACAAGCTTGAACTCTTCTTTCTGCACCACTAAAGTGACTTTATCTTTGGAGAGGCTGCCTATGTTGGGTGTGCAAGGCACTCCAGCTTGTGCTGGCCAGCCAGTGGGTCATTCAGGGTATAAATAACCAATACTCCTAGGGGCACATTGCTAACTATTCAAGCAGCAAGTCTGAAAATGTGTGATGAGATCCCACTTGACTGGTCACTTAATGCACTGTTGCAATGTCATTAACAGCTCAGTGCATTGCCAGGCCTGTGGGCAAATAGACTGCCTACCAGGCTGACTGCAAGATCTCCATTTAGGCCAAGGAAAGACAGACCTGGAAGCAAGCCAGGCTCCTGACAGCTCCCAGGAGCAAGCATGGCTGGCGCAGCAGCATAACTCACAGACCGCAAAGGTGTCGTGCCAGCTGATTGATTTTAGTGATACCCAGAAAGACTTTTTCCTGTAAACTCTTTGGGACAGTGCAGCTCCACGGAATGGAGCTTAGCTTGAATACATAGTTAAGTCCTAAAACTAGTAGCTGACAATTGTCTTTAAAACAGAAAGGGCAACTGGCCTTTGAAAAGTCCTCATCACTCTTGTATAAACTCTTAGATCTTATAGAAGTGTTAGCATTTGGAAATGCTAAAAGAGAGAGTTTTAAAGAGCATAACTGACTTTTATTTTCATGGGTGAGAACCATCTTTATAGTCTCAAGAATATTTTCACAGTGCTTTAATCTTTACTACTACTGGGAATTTACATAGCTCTGTTTTACCAAACTTTTTTATTGAAGAAGTACACTTCAAAATATAAGAAATGAAATAATTTTTTGAATTACACTGGTGTCTTTCTTGTCTTGCAGACTAAAACTATAGATTGAAACACTGCTTTAGAAACAGCTGTAATTTTTTTGGGGGGGCAGGGGGAAATAGACACACACTTGTAATAAACTATTATGACTTTATTTTCCTCTTCACTTCCTTATGTATTGTAATTACAGTATTGATTAACTCTATATGATTAGTCCGTGACTAAGTGGACATTACCAGTTTTGACCAGGTAAAACAGCAGTCAAGAAGAGTTTAGTGATTTCTTTAGTATTTTGTAGTCATTAGAACATAGCCTATACAAAAATCAGTTGGTGCTTCTGTAAGCATAATGAACGTGTGGATGCTGTTTTCTGGTGTTAAACCTCATCTCCTTTCAGACAACTGATGTAGTTCAGTGAATTTTGAATTAGTCATCAGATTTGGTTTTTGACTGCTGATGAATATAACCCACAAAAGGTGGAACATTAGAAAATGTCTTCGAGAGGCTCATATTGACTAGTTCCATTTTTAAATTTTTTTTTAACAATAAATTTCAATACTTCATTTGTCACTACAGAGATGATCTCTGAGACTTACAAAAGTAGTATTTCTATCTTTTTTCAAGAATTGTGTTTAACTGACATTAAATACTGAACAACTTATTAGTTAATGAGCATTTCAAAGTTTAAATACACCCTGCATTCTCAGGCACTATAGACATCCATTTATGAACATCCTTCATTTTCCAGCTATATTCTGCAGTGTCATAACCTCTCTTTTAAGTATAATTGTGTTTTCAAGATATATCTAACTGCTGGTATTTTTAAAACTCTTCACATAAACAGTATTTTGCTAGTAATAATTTCACATCTATAAAATTAAACATATTTATTGCAAGAATAATTCTGCCTCAAAATAAACTAGTATAATTCCAGGAAAAATAAGTGGAATTTTTCAGAAGTGTATCAAGCAGAATGCTTCGTAGTTTGCATTGTACAAATGTCAATACAGATCACTTTGCCGTGAAATATTATCCAATTTCCAAAATTATCACTTTCATGATGAAAAAGGAATACTTCTTCCAGCCTGTTCTTAGCTCTAGGAGGAGAAAGGCATGGATTGTTGTTCATTTGTTGCTGGCCATTCTTTTTATTTTTCAACATATTGCCTTTGTCATATATATCATAATTATATATTAAAATACATAATAATGTACCCAATATCTCTTGAACCAAAGGATTATTTAAGGTACTGAAAAATAAAAATCTTAAGAGAATAGAGTTGGCAGAACCCTGTAAATATGTAGATATCCATTTATCTGAAGCCTATTCTGTGGGAAAGCTTGGCTCTTTGCATCACCCAGGATAGTTTGTGGAGTAGAAGCAATTTTAGGAATAATTTCCTACTTCCAAAGAAGTAGGAAAGTAGCAGTTTTGGTAGAAGTAGTAGTTTTTTGGTTTATTTATGCAGTTAGTCCAGAAGGTCTGTCGTTGTGTTTCCTGGGCTGTTGCAATTTTTCTGTGTTTATCAGCTGAGCATTCCTGCCTTAGTAAGTTGGTCTGAGCTGAGTAGAGAGAGAGAAGTAGGACTCCAAACTGACTGACTGCAGCATCACCCTGGAGGTGTTGCTGCAGATATGGTTCTTTGACCTTGCTATATTTATGGAGGCTGTGAAGCTGCATGGTTGTGAGCACAACTTGTGCCATACAAATACTCACTGCACCAGCTGCTGATAAGGAGAAAGGAGCAGCCTTAGTAACCATCTCTTCCTTTCTTTCACGCTCCAGTAAATATGCACCTGGAACCCTTTTCAGCCCATGTCCATTTAGTGCCAATACTGGGGTCAGTATAAAGAAGATAGTACCACCTTGTGAATGAGATCAGGGCTCTGCTGCAAAAGGAGAGCAGGAAGAAAGAGCAGGCCAACGCCAGTATGTTTAGAATAAGCAGGATGGATAAAGGATGGCAGCAGAGCGAAACAGTTGAAGTGATTTGCCTGTTTTGCTAGTAGAGTTTGTGACTCCTAATCCAGTAAGGTATTAGTGTTTCAACAAATTAGGTTTACACAGACTAGAATTTAAAGTTTCTTTATAGCACAGCAACTAACACATCTTAACTTCTTCTCCGTCATGACATTGGGACTAAATAGACTTTTCTGACAAATTCAGTCCTGTTTTGCTTTCTAGTATATGTTCATCTATGATGGCTTAGCTCATCCCTGTAGCTCCTGGAGCTTTCAAGTAGTCTTCTAGCCTCATTTAAGCAAAGTCATGGAGATTTTCAGCTGTTGTGCTCTTTACTTAAGCACCTCATTATATTTCTAGTCTCATATTTTAAAATGACTTGGTAATAAAAAGTTACTTGTAAACTTGTTTTAGTTTTAGAGTAGGGATACTTTTTCTCTTCAAAAAAGCAAAGAAAGAAAAAAGAGCATTTATGCCTATCCCTATCTGGCAGCACAGTAACTAAAGCAGCAGATCAAGAAGGAGCCAGCTCACACACTGAAATTGGGGGAGCTGCTGGCTTTTTTCTTCTTTTTTTTCCTCCCTTTTTTTTGCCTCAGATCTTTTTCAAAGCTGCAATAAATGATTTTGCATAACGGCTAAATCTTAATTTATTCCATTTGAATTATTTAGCATTCATTTATACAATATTGGAACACTTTATTTCCGGATATAACATTTATCATGGAATTTTACAAGGAGGAGCATATAGGTCTCAAGACAAAATTATTTGTTACCCTTATTTAGCTTGATAAAACAGACATTAGTGATCAGTTGTTATAGCAGTATGGGCTGCAGGGGCCCTATAATATCTGATAACTTTTGAGTTCTGTCAGATCATAGTGTTCACAGGTATCCTTTACAGAGTGTAAAAATAAGGTCAATGTGCTAGCTATATTTAGCATTCACTACAGGAAAACCCATGTGACATAGAACAGATGCCCTTTAAGGAAGAATGAATTAAATATCTACAAAGACTAAGTTTCTGTTTGCTTTTTAGATACTAACTTCTCTTAAGACAAGAGTTTATCGAGATGCAAATTGTTTTAAATACCCAGAAAGGGAGGACAGCTGTTACAGTGGAAACAAGGCAAATACTAAAATATTTTTAGGAGAAAAGGAGGAAAAGAAAGAGAATAATGAAGAAGGTGGAAACTAGAAACAGAGCCTGTCTCCTCTATCCATGTGACTCAAGGGAACCAAGAGAGAGATGGGACTGAACTTGTCCCACAGTGGTGAGCAAATCAAATCCTGGTGCATTTTCATCAGCTGTCAGAAATGGACAGATATTTCTGCGGGGTCAGGCAGGAAATTAGGCTATTAAGTTACAGCTTTTTCTCAGAGCCCTTGTCATTCTCTTCTCCTATACTACAGATGTCCTATCAAAGCAAGTCATTGTAACCATTTATCTTTCCAAATTTAAAATACTTTTTCCAGAGCTAACTTTTCCCCTCAGTACTTGAGGTCTTTGTACTCTGTGTCTTGCTTCCCTGATCTTATACGAATCTAAGATTAATTTGCACTAGCAAGGAGTTCAACAACAAAATCAATTTCAATTGGGTCAGGTGAGGTCACTCCCAGCTCAGTAGTGTGAGGAGAGAAACAGATGATTATCATTCTGGGAACACTATGACTTCAGTATGGAGCCAAAAAAAGGGTCATAAAAGACACTTATAATAATTTCCAAACTCCTGGAGACAAGGAACCTTTTATTTACTTTCTTTAACATAGATATAGCTAGCAATATACAAATAAACTGTACTGCAAGAAGCTTTTATATTCCTTAAGAGGGATGGAATAGAATTTGTTAACTTACTGGTAGTATTTTGCTGGTAAAAATGTGGCACTGTCAAACTGATATAGCAATACTTTTGATAGATCTATCCTTGGCACGTAGCAGGTGTAAATTAAACAACAACATTCTCTCTCTTAGGTATTCCATGCACCATATCACAAAAGGGCAGTTATAACAGGAATTTAAGGTACACCTTTAAAGAAAAGATTTCAGATTAAAAATTCTTCACACTTAAATATGGTTTAGATGTTTAAAATTTAATTCACAAGGAAAGAAATATCAGCCTGTCTGCAGAATCTGTTATCTAGTATCTACTGTATGTTATAGCTTTAAAAGAAAAAAAAAAGAAATAGCTGCTTAAATGGTTTGATGTGAACTGAATTACAATGATTTACTCCATCAGACAGAATATTAGTAAACAAAATGCTTTGGGCGTCTGTGCGAAGTGTGTGCCTGCTTACTCATGCAGAATCAGCTTCCCAGGTAAGTTAAAGCTGTGTGGTTCTTTTGAATTCAGCATAGCTGTGCAAACCTGTGGTGAGGACCTGGCCCAAGCAGGCTAAGAGCAAAGTAAAGCTGCTTTGTTGAAATTACTGGGCCATGTCCTGGCTTATGCTTTGTGCATCTCAAATTCTCATGTAATTTGAGCTGAAGAGTGTATGAGCTCCTGTTTTTAAGTTATAATCAGCAAGCTGTTGTCTGTGAAATGGCATACTTTGGTGTTGAAGGCTGAATATAGTTTAGTTGAATAGAACACAGGAAATTGCAGAAATTTAAGCAGGTTCCTTTATGGAAATACAATTTTCGTCTAAAAGAAAGCTATCAGAATAATTTCATTTGTGGTCTAGCAGCCCTACCTTTAGGTGTTGAGCTTAATCAGTTTTACTATATGCAAAGAGATTCAGATTTTTTGGGATAAATTCTCCACAAGTATATCTTCCCTGAAATCTGTGGAGTAACTCCAGGGATGAAACCGGTCTACTGATCTCAAATTTCCTCCACCACACAATCCTGTCTGTGGGATCAAAAAGATGCAAAAAGAAATAATTCTACTAATCATCCTTTGTGGAAAAAGATACTAGATTTAATCAAAAATATGCATTTCTATAGCTACAACAGCTTGAGTTAAACCCTCTGCCAATATGGGCATCATTTTACTCTTCTTAGTTTATGTAAGTTAGATTTTAAATGATTAATTACCTGAACATCATTGGAACAACTAATTCCCAAAAGCCCTTAGTCAAAGTTTATTTTATTACAGAAAATTAAATAAAACCTTTCTTTCCCTAGTTATGGTCAGAATTCTTAACAAGAATTAAATAAGCTTTTAACTATGTACTAGTGATAGGCAAGATTTCTTACAGCCAAATTTAGCTTCGTTAACATATATTGAATATTTAGCCAAATATTTCTCATTCAAAATATCACTGATGACTTGTCAAGCTACTGTGTTGCACAGACCACTGAACATGTGCTCCTAAATGCTTTGGTATTTAGCAGTAATACATTTTAGGCCTAGCACATGCATGACCCTTTTAAATTTTCAAAGGGCTGAGTGAAGATTCCCTAATTATTTTCTCATCACTCTATGAATTAACGGTTGTTCAGAGTTAATCTCGCAATTTTGCAGATGAGAAAATGGAAATAAAGAATTTAAGGGCTAGATCTATGAACATAGTTGGCTAAGTGCTCTTTCAGGCCAACTGCTGTTCCAGTGGTTCCTAACGCTAGAGATTCCTAAGTTTCCACCTGCAAAAATTATATATGTTCTTAAAAGTAATCAGAACGTGAACATTTATTCATCAACCCCACTACTAGTGTGAATGCTTTGTGAGCTTATAAAAGTGAGCCAGACACATAGTTTTACTTCCAGAGAATATTTCTTCAACCTGCAGAGAACTGTAACTAAGGGACTTCCTGAGTCAGAGGTGTCAGCTTTTAACAGTCCGCAATGCATTTGTCTTTCATGAATCAGTCCAGTCATGTTTTGAGTCTTTATAAATTCCCAGCATGCACAGCCACCTGTTACACACAGTTCTGCAACTTCATTTACATGTTAATCACAAGTCTAAGTCTGGGTTTGCCTAGAACGTGTTTGAGTCCTGACAATGTTAAAAAGCACATATTGTTCCATGTCTAAACTTCTTTGAAATTTATACAGCAGTTACTCTTTTACCTGGTAAACTGGCAGGGAGCTGCCTGACAACAATTGTCACAGGGTGCCCGCAAGATGTATGCTACCACCACCTGTGAGCTGAACAGCATTTTCAAGGGATATGAGTAACTGAGACTCAAACCCTTTCCCTGCTTGAAGGGATCTGGATGAATAGTGCTCACCTCTTGGTGGTATAAATTACTGAGCAGAGTATAAGTTTCTCTCATTTGTTTATTGAAACTGTTCTGTTATTTATAAATACCCAGTCATTCACTGGAGGCGAAATTGGATTTTCTTGCTCCATCTCAGGTTAGTACGTTGGCTATGAGAGTGCACACTCATATTCATGCTTGCTTTCTCTCCCTCTTAACTAGCACATGGAAAGTAGAAGACCTTCCAAGGGAAGGGTTAAGATTACCTTATTCAAGAAATACTTATAATTTCAGGCTATTTAATATGAAACTCACTCACTGGGCCTTAAACAGTACATATATAAATCTAGATTAACAGACATCTTGAATCGTGACATTTTTCATGCCAGGGCTGATCCAAAGATCATTTGATGTCTGTGAGCTTTGGCAGGAGAGATCAATGCAGCTTCCATTATAGTTAAGAAAAAGGATCCTTCAATTTTATTAGCTGTGAGATCACATCTATAAAGAGGAAGGTCATATAACAAGCTTCTGGAGGTGCATACCACTGCTGGAGGTTTACTTTTTCTTTTTTTTTTTGTGAGAAAAGAAAGTTTATTTAGAGGACTACTTAGTCCTGAAAGCACTGTTTAGACTAGAATCATATTAATCATCTTAAACTAATCAGACTGGAGTCTGGTGAAATATGTGAAGACAGGAGTATAAAAGGAAATTTCTGAATACATCAGGAAGTGGTTGCAATGATTATGATTACTGTATGACTGTTGCATTAGTGTACTCGCTTTTATCTACAGAGTTCTTTGTTAGAGACACCGTGCCTCTTCTGATCTTGCTTGGTTTTATGCTGTTGGAATACTGCTGAGTTAAATGAAGTAATTTATTTACACTACTGATCACAGATCAGATTAGCCTTGTATTTTCTGGTGAGGCACAAACCTGTAGACTTAATTATTTGTGAGCAAAGCACTACTTGGATGAATAAGCACACTTACTAATGTCCTTGCTAAAATGACTAAACACAGAGAAGATTAATTCCATTCTGCTTGCTAAATTCTTTCTGTTTGATTAGATGAGTTGTTTCTCCTCACTCTATCTCATACCATTCTATTACTTTTCCTATTTGCATCACACTATATTACTGAGCAGCATGCATAGTTACAAGTTTCTCCATTTGAAATAAGAACGCTGCAAAAGATGGCTGAGGTGTCTTCTCAAAATGAAGTCTACAAAGTATATAAAGTACTTTTGCGTGAAATGGACTATAGAGTTGAAAGATACTAATAATATTTCTAAATTTTTCAAGATACAGGCTCTACTCCTAAAGAGCTTGAGTAAACTAATCTCTGTTAAGTCTAGATCATATTCATGAATTAACATATTTCCACATAGTGAAGAAATTTATATTTCCATTGGAATACAGTAGCAAAATGGCATTCATTTATTTGGGAATAAATTGCCATTTGCAGAAGAAATAATCCATTTAGATGTTTATTAAAAGGTATCTGCTCCCCACGAGACGTTTATATTGCCAGAGTATTACTTTGTTGTCAAAGCATAGCTTTATAAACAGATGGCAAAAACCCAGAAAAAGATAATGGAAAGATAAGTTTGGGGGAAAGATAGGGTAGCAGAAACAATAATATTGTAAAAATTTAGTGTGTATTAGAGTCAACAGAATGATACATTTTTGTGGAAGCTTCGTGTTGGTTTTGAATTAGGCTTTGTGTGCCCACCAACGCCAAGGTCCAACATTCAAAGGATTTGGTTAGAAAAAAGATATCGATGGATTTTGATACCAGTTCTGTTTGAAGTAGAGTTGTTTATTGTCTCTGAAGTAAAGCTGACTGCCAGTGAGAAACAATACAAGAATATAAAATATTCTTATCTCATAGATGTACTTGGGGGATGGTTTTACTAAAATTTGAACTCGCACAACAATGAGGTAGGCAGATTAGTCTACCTACAAGTAATCAAACCCATCTGCAATACTGTACCTATCACAAGAAATAAAAATCTATAGGTGTTTGTCATGAAGGGAATCAATATCTATCCAGGTGGTAGATCTAAATCTATAGTTTGTTTAAACAGGATTAGTATTTTCTGGTTATTTAATGCATATTTTTAATATTATTTGCTGCTTCACCTTCTTTTCCTTATGTTGCATTTTAATTTTCAAGCTAATTGAAAAATTATTTTAAAGTTTTTTATTGATGCCTGACTTTTTATCCACGCAGGCTGCTTTTACTTTAGTCTAAGACCACAGGCTCCTATAATCATGGAGTAAAACAACTAATGCAGTCAAAGATACTTCTTCTTGCTATTGCTCTAGGCCTAGGATTCACCCAACTTAACTTTAGTAAACTTTAGTAATCTTATAAAGGCATCAAAGTTTGAATTTTCATAAACTCCTCTAGAATGCATAGAAAGAGATAGACACACCCTGGGGAAAACTCAATGATCTGAATCATTGTACACGTTTAGTACATATGATGATCTGTATGATTTGTACATATTTAGTGAACGAGGATGGAGCAAAAAAGGGAGCTATTCTAGCTATAAATGATACAAAATAACAAATTAAGAAAAAGTAGCTATAAATTAAATGCACAAAAATGATAAACTGTAGTTTAGAAGAGTTAGCTAAAATATATACATTTTCTCAGTTAAAAGTATTAATAGATTAAAGCACTGTGTTTTCAAACCTTTGCTTGCTAGAGAGACTATATGACTGAGAAGTTGCCATGATCTTTCAGGAGGATAATATTTGGGTTACTATTATTGTGGGATGTCTGAAATATCAGCTTCATTTCACACATAGTTGTTAACGAACACTTTTCCATACACATATCAATTTTTGCAATGAACGTAATGCAAAATAGCAAAAATGTATGCAAAAATAATTATTACATGAAATTAGTGAGATGAATGGCAATTTAGATTTTTTTTTGTTATTGCAGTTATGAAAATATGATGAAAAATAGAGATGAGCTCAGTAATAAGTGTGGTCTCACCTAAAGGTTATAAAATATGGGCCTAAAATACTAATATTAATATAATTTAGGAGTAGAAATAATTTGGATGTAACTGAATTCTATTATTGCTGTATGTTTTTACTTTCTATGTACTTTAAATAACTAAATTTGGGCCTATGTCTACAGGGATGTTTTTCTCCCCTTAAATGTTGTGCTTTCTCAAGTCATACGCAGACAGCTGGCTTCCATTGAGGCAAATGGGCAGAGAGGACAAGAGGCAATGGGCAGAAACTGAACCACAGGCAGTTCCATCTGAACCTGAGAAAAAACTTCTTTCCTGTGAGGGTGACAGAGCACTGGCACAGGTTGCCCAGAGAGGTAGTGGAGTCTCCTTCCCTGGAGGTATTCAAAAGCCGTCTGGATGTGATCCTGGGCAATATGCTCTAGAGGTCCCTGCTTGAGCAGGGAGGTTGGACTAGATGATCTCCAGAGGTCCCATCCAACCTAAACGATTCTGTGATTCTGTGAAATGCCAATTCTTATCATTGATATTAGGCAGTATTGCTTTTGCTGAGCTCTGACTCAAGTCTCCTAACTACCTTACACGTTCACTTCCAACTCCTCAGTTTCCTGTCACACCAATGGGCTTCAGATGATCTTCTTAGGATTCTTACCTTACAAAGCACTTAGTATCCATCTCCTATGCTAATTTCCATCATCTTGCATTTCTACATTTTTCCTACCATTATCAGTTTTCGTAACTATTCTTCTTAGCTGATTCATGAAATCTCACTGAAGCCAATGACATTTAGTGTACTGTAGAATTTAAGAGACAATCCCAGAAATCAGATCATTGTAATAGGACAAAACATTTTGAAAATAGCAGTCATTTAGCTGGAACCTTGTTGATATGGTGTGGTCAAAGAGCCCCAAAGACTTTGAACTGGGAATAATGCTTACAGTGTAACTAATTTAAATTTGTTATTTTTCTATTCGAGTTTTACTGATGCTTAGAGATGATTATTGTATATTAAGACTTTATTTTGAGATTGACAGTATTAGGACCTTTTATCTTTGCATATTATTAATGGGAATTAACTTTCTCATAGATATAAAGTGAATGCAAAACGAATGTAAAATTTTATGTTTCTTGTGTTCTAGGACGGTTATCTTTTTTTTAATGATGGAACATATAAACTTATTTTTATCTTTTTATACTTCTAAGACTATTAAAATGAGCAGTTTAACACATAATATTTACTACTTAGGTTTTATAATCTTTGTTTCTCTTTCACAGTTTCCTCTGATTTGGCAAATAAGGCTAAACAAACTGTTTCACTTCAGTATGTTTTGAATACTTGTGACTTTTGCTTTCATTGTCTAAAACCTTCAGAAAGTTATGTTTGCAGAACCTCAATTTGAGGTCAGAATTGACCTGTCATTGACTCTTGAACCTTAACTGGTGAATGATGCTCAGAAAAATAAATTTCAAAATTTGACTCTGAACCTAGCTTGCTCCAGTTGAAATCTTAAACAAGCTTTATGTTTGGTTTAAGGCAAAAGTCTGAGATTCATGCTGGTTTGTTGACTTTTCCAGCTAGCTTGTCTATGCCTGCCAAAAATATGTCGCTCTACTTTTGCTGTTGCTTGATGCCATGTGGATGTACTCACTTTTCTCCTCCCTTCATTTCATGAAAAATTTTAGGGTCAGAGCCAGTTCTGACCAAAGATGAAGCTAATTTAGAAATGTATGAAAGAGGACTAAGAACTTTTACCATCCCTTCAAATGTTGAGAAAATATCACCATCTCCTTTCCAACTCTATCTCACATAAAGGAGATAGGATAAAAATTAGTGCTCTCAGATGTCTGAGAAATAACCGGTGCAAATCTTCCCAAAAACTTCAAAGGACTGTTGTATGATGGAGCTCTGAAAACCAGAGCAAAACCTGATTACTGGAAAGGGAGGCCAGAATCTTATTTCCACTAGAAATTAACCCAGTAAAGCTCTCATCTCCTTCAGGAACTAAGGGCGTCCTCCTCAAAGTTACTTGCCAGCTTTTTTCCATCCCAAGTGTTTAGGGAGCATTGAAAGTGAAGGGGCAATTATAGCCTTCTGTTGCCATCCTTTTCATGCTAGGCTGAGTGGATGTTTTTGCAGCTTTATTTCTCTCTTAAACCTTGACTTTGAGATATTTATGCTACTTGACCTTCAGTTATCTGTCCCTGTATCTTCCTGGGGAGTAAGGATAAACAGAAGTTAGTAGTGTCAGTGTTAAAACTTCTGAAAACATAATGAACAGACAACTTCAACTTCAGTCTTCTGGGCATATCTAATTCAGACTAAGCACACTCAGAGGTTTATATTTAGCCTTAGTATGGTCATATTCAGCTATCTTTCATTAAAGAAACTGCAGTTCTTTTCCTAATGAACTATGAGACAGTTCTCCATTTCAGTTACATCGATGACTAAAAACAATCAAGAATAACTTGTATTGCTAGTCTATTGAGGAGGAAAAGAATGAGACTCTTAGTATGACAGCCTTAAAGGTCCTGGAGTGTCTTACTGAATGTAACTTCTAGACATTCACCTTTGTTGATGTCCGAGGACTTTTACCTCTTCATATGCGAGACTCAGGCCTCATTTTTAGTGCTGTGGGGATAGCTACTTGTCAAAATCTATCTGTGGCCAGGATTTATTAACAGCAATCCAGTATTTTTTCTTCCTCTTAAACATGCAGCCCCTTATGTAGCCAACTTCAACTGTGTATATGAATTCACCATTTTCATAAACAGGAAGCATTTCTGTTAAAAAGAAAATCCACAAGGAAATGACTGGAGCTTGTTCAGTGTTATAGAGTTCAACTGAAGGCCAATAATCCAATATATGCATATTGAGGGAGGGAGAGGGGAGGATAAGAAGGAAAAAAAACCCTACCTTTCCCTGGAAAAGAAATAAAAATAGCATCAAATGGTTTTTTTTCAGATTGTTACTAGCAACAGGGAGACGTGATCCAAATAACAAGCGAATGAATGCATACACTGGTGCAAGATAAAGACCCCAGATAGGAATTTGATTAAGTGTTATTATCAGTCACCATACAGAGAATGGCAGGCAGCCAGCAAAGTGTTCAGTTTTCTGTCCATCTCTCTGCCTCTGGTTGACTGCTTATGCAGGTTGTCATAAAGGTAACCTGTAGATAGGGCTGTGCATCAGATAGCAGTAAACATTTTCTCCATATAGTGTCTCCTTAAACATTACTCTCACTGTCACAAAGACAAAGTCAGGCTGGCTGCTGAATCTGTAATGGTTTTCTGCCTTTTTAGTTGTTTGACATTCTCAGATTTTTGAGTATTACCATTCCTCCTTGTGAACGCTGAGATTTATAGCCTGTGTAAACTTCTTCGTATCTACCCTGTGACCTTTCTGCCACATGAAAGGAAAAGCCTTCATGTTGAAGTGAGAAAACTGAGATCACTGCTTCTCCATCAGCAACAATAAGCCTTTGACTTCATGAAATTTTTTAGTTTGTCGACCTGGCATAGTGGATGGGATTTTGAGTTATGATCTACTCTCTTTCCATGAAGAAGGATTAAAAAATGAGCTGTTGAATAGGTAAAGTCTTTGATATGTGTTTCCATCTCTTTCTAATACAGATGCACATATGCGTATATTATACAGGAGGAGCAAATCTGGATGAGGTGAAAAATTGAAGCAAATTGTATTCCTCCTGGAAAAATGACAAAGAAGAATCTAAGCAGGTTTTTGAGACAGTAATATCACTCAGGTCTCTCACCTCATTTGGACTGATAAACCTGCCATCCTGCCCTCAAAAAACTTTTTGTGCTCAAAAGGAGAGGATATTTACAGCACTGTCTCTAGTCAAAGACTGTAAATTCAGCTTTGATACCCATACTTAACATAAGAAAATTGCGAACTGTGAGAACAAATACTGTGCAGTTGTTTGCTCAGAATAAGGCCAACTCCAAGGATTCTTGTCTACTGTACACCTCAGTACCACCCTCCCATAAAGAACTACCGAGCAGGATATCATGCAAATTAATGTCTGAAACTGAATTAATGTCATCATCAACCTAAAAATTAATAGAGGTGCTTCTGCTTGGCTGCTTAACAAAAATCACATGGAAGGTAGGCAGCTGGAAAGGAAACCTATTTAATTGTGTAATTACATAACCAAAATGTAATATTAAAACAATGTCTGATCTTTCCCCAAACTTCTGGCTCTACTGGTAAGTATATGTTGTAACACCATCAGTTCCTATTCAAACTATTAGAATTATAAGTGATTATTGAATTTAGCCATGTGCCTTTGAAAACAAATGATGGGAGAGCCAGTTATAATTCATTTCCTAGCCTACCTTTTGTTCATCTTACCTAGAAATATGAAAAGTAATAAGATGCAAGGGAGCTGATTCTTTTGATCAGACACAGGTTCATGTGAGGAAGGCTTCTTTTTGTCTGTATTTGGCTTATTTTCTGTTGATTGTACCTCATAGCGTTCCCTGCTCTGGAATGGTCTTTACTTCTCTCTGCCTTTCCTGCCCTGTGTTTCCCAGAAGTTGATCACAATAACCTTTCCAAATAAAATGAAATGTATTTATGGTAACACCATATATAGTTGGTTTATGGCTACCAAAAATGCTTCAAAGCTTCTAACTCCAAAACTGAGTAAGTCTTGGCAACGCTTTGCAGACATGCTCTCAGGTATAAATGCTCAGTTTCATTATTTACTAGAACTGCTAACTTCTAACACATGGAGGGTGACAAAATCCCCAGAGAGTCTCAACTGGAGATGAGATTCTGCGAACACCCTCTCCCCCAAGCAAATGCTTTGTGACTTTATAAGTTCTTGGCATAAGACTAATAACTGATAATATAAGACCTTGATCTCAACTAGATAAGCTAAGCACGGTCTAATGCTATCTCTTTTCACACACAATAACAAAAGAGTTCATTTTATTTTGAGCCAAAATGTCTCATGTTTAAGTTGTGGCCACCTACCTCATATCTGGAGTCATTTTACAAAGCAGCCACTAACTTACAAACTACTACCTCCACAAGCGAAAAGCTGAGTACGGCAGTAAATTGCAAAATTATCCACTGCATAACGGATACCTATACATTCTTTGGGATACAGGTAATGAAGCAACATTTGAAAATTTGCTGACTATATCAATTTAAAAATGCCCAATAAAGCAGATGGAAAATGTAAAATGGTTACATTTTTCAAAAAAATGAATCATGCTCAATGTACATATGCATGCATATATATATATATATATATATATATATATATACACATATATATGTGTATATGTATATGTATATGTATATATACTGGATTGAAAATGCTTTTAGAGCTTCCATAATGCCTTAGGACTGACCTGATGAAGCACTGAACATTTCCTTCTTTCCATCAATCCCTGGGAAAAGGCAAGTTCTCTTACAAGAATAAGATATTTATCATGATCCTAGTCCTAAAAATGTACTTTCATGCCTAATTTCTGGTACTCAGTCTTATGATTGCTTTAAATGGTGGACCTGAGATTAGAGAATCATAGGATAATCTAGATTAGAAGAGGATCTTCTCAGGAGGTCTCTCGTCCAGCCTCTTGTGTTCAAAGCAGGGTAGTGAAAAGTCACACTAGGTCAGATGGACAGCTCATTGAAATGAAAAGAAAAAACAATCTGCAAAAATGCAACAGGAGTCAAAAGTGCAATATATATTTTAAATCTGGACTTCTGTAAAGACAGAATTTCATTTGGCCTGTGAATTATGGCCCCCTTCCAGAAATACGTGTTTATGCTGAATAACACCTTACACAGAAGTGCCATATTTCAGGCACTGTAGGAAGTTTTTGAGTAAGATACTGTTCGTTTTGAGATATAAAATCCTGCACTGTCTACATGCTATGTGCTCTTGCTGTGTTTTCTGAAATGATGATATATTCACAGATATTAGCATGGAATCCATCCCTGAAAAAGTGCAATGGAATGCAATTCATATATCAGTGAGTAACAAAATGAATGCAGCTCAGTAGTTTTTATTTTGTTTCAGACAAATGTGCACCCGTTTTATTTAAAATGAATTGCAGAATTTCTTATATTTAGTGGGTTTATCCCTTCTGTCATAAATGTTGCAATATTCTTAGAGAAACTCCTTAAAGGTAGATGTACAAAGCTGTTATTTTTTTCCCTCAGACAAGGCCTAACTGCCACTTTTTAGTACCAAAGTTCTTTGGCAAAAAATACTATTTGTTAAGGTTCAGAAGGATGTCCAGCGCTTCTTAAAGAGCTCCCAGCAGCTAATTTAATTGGTGGGGTTCATCAACTCCCAAAGATGTCTGGAACGTGTAACTTTAGCTGCTTTATCTCATTGCATGTGTAGGTCAGACCGTAGATTGTAACTAAACAAAGTTAGGTTGCTTTATGTGCTGGGTAGGAGGCATCAGGCCACTTGGGAGCTTGATGAAAAATGTCTGTAAGTCACTATGGGATTTCTTTTTTTTTTTTTAATGCTATAAAACCTTGAACCCATGTCAGGTTACTTGATTCCTGTAGCTGAAAAACAAATATTAGCTCTGATGTTTTGACTAAAAATGAGGCTAGGTAAATATATTCCACCTTTCTAGGGTCCTGCTCGATACTGTAATGTTTCAGGATTCCTCACTTTGTTCCAAATGGTAGTAAGTACAGTTGTGAGTCACTTAATCATCCCAATGTTTCACCTTCAGTGACTAAATATCAGTACAGAATGGCAAAATTCACAAAACACTCTCTCTCTGTCCCTTTCTTCTTATTTGTGTGTATATATATATAAATATATAATAAATTCTAACATAGATAAAATTATAATTAAGGCATGATTATTTTGATGAAGGGAAGAATTACAATTGATGAAAACACAAAGAAGATCAACAGGAGAAAAAGGCAGAAGCTTACCGAGACAGAAAGATTATTCAGAGTAGGTTCTGACGGTAGAGTTCACATAACACCTTTATAATACTTTCACTTCCAATTGACCTAGTTCTCTGTCATAAACTAGTTAGGTTGAATAAGCTTGCACCTATCTTCAGGCGTAAAATGTAGTCATTCATTTCTACCTCATAATCAGCATGTTTATTGCTCATTCAAGTTGCTTAAACAATATTTTCAGAAATAGTCCTGTACTGCTAATGTCATCAGTGATATTCAAATAACAAGGGAATAACCTCAGTCTTCTCTATGGCAGCCATTTAACAAATCTAAAAATGTTAATCTTGTTCAGGGCATTGTTACTTTCAGAGAATAGAGATTACTTCCAGTGACGTGCCCAGAAGCAATCTATTTAGTTTTCTTTTCATATGAAGTTGGGAAATAATGAAGGTTTCATTAAATGAAACTTAATTCATCACAATAGGGACTTCAGATCTACCTGTTCCCATTACCAGGGGATGCAGTATAATTTAATAACAGTCTCTCCAGATTAGCTCTGTGTATTTGCATGTCCCATTATTAACTAACTCCACGCCAGAGTGTGCAGAGCATTTGAAATTGCTTTCTCAACTTTTTAAATTATTTTTCAAAAAAAAAAAACAAACCCTGTATTGATGAGCTGTAAGCTACATTATTACAGTAACTAAACCATAGGATCAAAATAGTTAAAGTGGTGATGTAAGCTTTTTGGCTGTGGTCCAAGGCACTAAGACTTAGTAGATTGTTAATGCTGTCTAGCAATGGCATGTTTTTCCTACCACAATGACAGCTGCTGAGAGATTTTCTATTATTATCTTATTACTTTTTAAATATTAAAGTATAATGATTTACTAGCCTATAATGTGGTAGCAATGTGTGAATTACTCTGGCTGCATTTGTATACTTGGCAACATCTGGCTTACAGGTGTGAATATGTGGATTTTGCTAATTAATACATAGTGGTACAATTTCTGAGAGAAAGTATAGATATGGAAATAGAAAAACATTCTTCTTATCTATACTTTGTTATTTAAGATTCCTGGGAAATAAAAAACAGACAACATATACCTGGGTTATTTTTTATTGTTGTTTTGATTGCTTAATTCTTAGGTTTGTTTTATTTTAACAGTTCAGTAATATCTCCCTAGTACCTAGCAAGGAGATGTTTTGCTTAAGAGACTTGTAAAGAGACACCTTAAATAATGTGTTTTATTCACATTGAGATGGTGTCAGTAAAGCTTTCTAATTTATTAAAATTTCAGTTTACAATCTCAGGTACATGGTTAAGTAGCTTTTTATTTTTGTTATATTTGGGTCTATTTTTCTTTTTTCTTCCTTTTAATTTGAATGCCCTGTAGAACTTAATGGAGTATCGAACTCCTACTGTGCATCTTTGTAGAATGATTTGAAAAAGCTATGTAACTCTTAAAAATTCTGTTTTTAAGTACACTGAGTTATGTAGGTTTAGGCTATATTCAATTCTGTGAGGCAATATTCTGCAGTTCAGTGCTTGTGAAACTATAGAGAATGACCTAGCAAAGTAGACAGGGAGTCTGTGATCATATTTCACAGCAGCTCCTATCTTTCGGGTTCTAGAAAACTTCAGATTCTACTCCGGAAACATCACACAGGACCAAGAGAGTCAGCAGGAAGACTTAGACTTCACTGTACTGAGGACATAAATCATAGGCTCAGGTGTTGTTTGAGAAGGACCTTTGGGAATCCTGTTGGGTGCCCAGATCCCTTCTCCAGGTAGGACTAACTTCAGGTCAGGTTGCCGATGGACTTCTCCAGGTGAGTTTTAACTATCTCCAAGGACGGTGAGATTGTACGACCTGGATAACCTGTTCCAGTGTTTGACCAGCCTCACTGAGAAGAATTGTTTTCTTATAATCTGCAGAGTAGTAAAGGAGAAAAAATATTGAATCTGGAAAAACTGATGTAATTTATGTCATAAACAATCTGTTTTTGAGAAAAGGAGATAAGGCATATTTGCAGACCCTGAAATCAAGTAATTCCATCAAATGCCATTTTACAAAGGTAGATTAACATATTAAACTGAAATAATCAATGGGAGTGAGAAATACCTGATTTAACTCTAGCTTGAGAGATAATAGGTTCGGCTGAGTGAGATTTTACAAAACAATGACATTTAATAACTGAGCTTTATATGTGATGTTATGATAAGTAAATGGGGAAGAGCTTAGATGCTGTAACAATTTCCCCTCAGAAATTCAAACAAACAAAGAAACAAAAAAACACCTAAAATCTAGTATAAATTCTTTTTGCAATTGATGAGACTAAACTAAGTGAGATTTTTAACAACTAGGCTATTCAAGGGCTTTTGTTTATTAAAAAAATAATAAAAACATGTAGTTTCCCATTAACAAATAAAGCAGAAAGAAAGAATAATGAAATTTAGGTACTCATTTTAGTTCACTGGCTTCAGACATGGGAGGTGCAAGTACACCTTCTTTCTGGCTTCCTTGGTGATCCTGGGTAAATAATAATAAATCCATCCCTTATTGTACGCTATTCTTTACCACTTATTTGCTATCCTTGCTGGTTATTTCCATCTCTTTTCCTTTACTACTCTGAAGAAGTATGACCTACTCCATTCTGCAGTTAGAAGAAAATTCATCTAGTCAGAGTCAATATAAAAGAAATTTTCTAGAAGATGAGCAAAGCATTTGGAATCGAGTAAAGATTTATCTTCTCCACATAAGTATCTTTGCCTTCTCTGGCTGTTTTGCAGACTTTCCTTCCTCCTATGCAATCCTTTCATTGGGCATCAGCCTCTCTTAAGCAGCCTTTTTGTTGCTTTTGCATCACATCTAGGTCCTTTCTAAGTTCTCTTCTTTGTGACTATCAAATGCTTAAGGTTTGATTCCCTCCAAGGGGATGTGGTCTAAAGGAAAATTGGAAGGGAGAGGGTCAGATCATGATGATGGGGCAAAGCTGAAGACTAACTGGAGTTTGAGGTGATGAGATAAATATTAAAGGAGTGCTACAGAGGGAGTAAAACTGTGTGCAAGCTCAGGCTCCAGCATAGACATTTAGATGACTTAAAAATAAGGCATCTATCTCAGCCAGCTGATTCAGCATGGCAGAGTGGACACACCTAGCTGATCCAGAGTGCTGGCTGCCTAACAAGAGGCATTCAGGATTTCAGCACAAGAAGCATGGGCTTCTCGAGAGCTTAAAACAGAAGGAAAGATCCTGGAGTCCCTCTGACCGCTCATTGCTTTTCAGATCTAATTTGGATTTCCATTTCCATCTCTGTTCACAATCCCCAGGCCTGGGAACAGGCAGCCAACTAAGGTCATAAATCCCCAAGCATTGCTATCAGATTTGTGAATTACTGGGTCACCCAAATGGGAAAATTGACATTGGCACTAAGTTGTTATGCTGGCGCATTATCTAGAATACATAGTATGTAAATTATTCCAGATTTATAATTTCATGCTATTTTGTCATGCTCAAACTATGAGAGGACATATGATAAATGATCTAGCTCAAGATTAACATTACAGATGAATAATATCTGATTTGACATAAAGCCTGGTAGCACAAAGTTAGCCAAACATTTTTGTGTATAGAATAGAAAAACAGGAAGAGCTTTTGATAGGTGTGTCATGTGACTACACAATTTTTTATGTGGTGCTGCAAGTGATAACTCCAGATTTACCATATCATGAAACCATGACCTCAGCAGAATTCTTTCTTCCTGTAAGATACAACTGGCCAAAGTGTATCTGATTCTATAATCTAGTTTTTGTGACTTTCAGGCCAGGAGAGGAAGGCCAAAGCTTTGCTGTCCCCCATCACTTCTATTTTTGGGGGGGGTTGGGAGTTATTTAATTTATTTTTTCTTACAATTACTAGTTGGTATACTGCTTTTTATATGCATCTATTTGCTATACATTAAAAATAGTATTTATATTAATCAAAAACATCACTATGGCTTATATATGTATTTACTTTTCACTGCATAAGTTTATCATTAAAATCAGGATCACTGACTTTATTAAAAGAAAAAGCATTCAGTCAAAATAAATCCATTGCAACCCTTATACCCAAAAGACACGGTAGATGGCATTCTTCTCAGTAAGCTCTTGTCTTTCTTAAAGATAGCAACTATCTTTTTCACCTCCATCTAGCCTGACTTTCTCTGCAGTCTTGTCAAGAAGATAGGCCTCACACCATGATCAACTATGCCAGAATCTTGTTAACTGGTAGCAGAACCTTGTTCTGTAAAAGAAGCCTATTTAAATGAGATGCTGATCACAGTAGTTTTCCTTCTTTTTTAAACTAAACCCATAATCTTTCCTTCCATCAGCAGTGATGGTGAAAAATATTCAATATTATTTAGGCTCCAAGTGCAGTACAGGAGACTAATTCTTAGCCCTGTTTAGGAGAAAAAAATATGCATTAAGTTATTATTAATTTAGTATTTCATTTGAACGAATGATAACAATGACCATAATATTTTAAATGGAAAAAAAGTTTCCTAACAGTCCTGAGATGTTTTCAGCAGAAAAGGAGTTATATTTCTTTGCATTTTATTACAGTTGTCATAGATTTAAGAGGAGGGAGTGGTAAGCAGGAAGGGAGGAAAGTACTTGCATTTTAGTGCAAGTGTTTGCTTTGAAACTAGAAACATTAAATCACAGAACAAAAGAAAATACATAACCTATAATGTGTAGAGGCTGGAACTATGACTACTGAGGAAGGGGTTTCAGCGCATCTCCGCTGCTGATAAGTGAAAATGATAGCTGAGAAAAGAGAAGGTAGATGTGACAAGCTAAGAACAGACAGGAGGTACTGAACAAAAAACAAAACTAAAACAAAAAAAAATAGTTATATATTTTTGGTGTCGTCTTCCAGGCTGGCACCTTTTCATCACTGTCAGAAAACCAATGAGAAAGCAGTCATTCAAAATACCAGATTTCTCCTAAGATGAACTCATGACCTTTAAGTAGAGCTTTCACAACTTGTAAAAATGAGAGTAGAGACAGAAACATGAGAGAGGTTGGGGGAGAGTGCTGGACTTAACACTTCTCAATTTATCTTTGATAGCTCAGATATAACAACTCAATCTAAACATGCTCTTCTAACTCACAAAAACAGAACTTATTCATTAGAAAGCTCTTTAAGTTGAGTTCTTTAATAGCCTCTACCATTACGAAATCTTAGCACCCCATAATTTATAATGTATTTATCCGTATGTCTTCCCCCGCAGGAAAGAAGTGCTATTATCTCTCATCTCAGTACATAGAAAAGGAAAGCATAGAGAAGAAGAAACTTATATTCTCAATTTTGCCAAAATCTCATCTAACTTCTGACTTCGGTGAGAATCTAAATATCTTTGGATATCTAGCCAGAAGTAATTTGCCCAGGATCATGCAGGATACTTAACGGTTAAATTTTAACCTCTACGGGATCCTTAGAAAGCATCTCACGTATGGGATCCCATAAAGGATATAGAGACCATAGCGGTCTCCATAATCAATAATTTACCTCAAGCTAGTGACTCAGACACAGATGCTGTATAGCTACAGCTGTGTCACAGTCTGTCTCTGCCACCCCAGTTGAAGCTGACCCAGGTCTCTCAAGGAATGAGAGATTTATCATTTCCGGAAGTCAGGAAGTGAACAAGCAACAGGAAACTTGATTCTCCACAACATCAAAGAAATGACTTGATTAAGATAGAAAGAAGGAGACATGAGGACTATTTGTTCCAGAATCTATTTATGTATTTTGCAGTAAAAAGGAAAAAAAAATTCATCAGATAAGGTGCAAAAGTGGCAGCAAGACAGACAAGAACCCAGGGATTCCCTTCTGTGTGGGAAGACTACTATCACAAGATGAGGCATCCTTGTGGTTTTTCATCCTATTGCAGTCTTGCTTGTACAATGGTTTAGCTTCTGAAGATGGGAAATGTCTAATTTTAGTTTAAACACTTCAGTGAGGTTGGAAATTTCATTTTAACAGTGCAAAGCATAGCTTTTAGCTAGTGCTATGCTCAGCATTCTTCTGTCTCTCTGTGAATTTGGGTCTTACTGAATCTTATTATTACTGTGAGAAGTAGCTGGGGAGCCCTTCCCTCTTTTGGAGTCAACTGGAGCTGCAATTCCTATTTTACCCATTTTTTGAAAAGTATCAGACTAAATGCTGCTCATTCTACTAGTGTTAAGTCCACTGGCTATCTATTTTCTTAATTAGCATTTATCTTTACTGTAGCAACATCTGCGAACAAACTTAATATATCCATTACAGCAATTACTTTAAACGCCAGAAAAGGCCCCAAGCAAAGAACCCGTAATTTATGTTCTACAGTGTATCACAGTGCATGTTCATTTTATGGAAGTATTCAACATGTATTTCAGATGATTAGCACAGCTATTAACTGTTTGTCCCCTGTACAAGTTAAATCTTACCCCAAATTGAGTTCTGCTAAATACTAGATATATTAGTTATGAAGTGCTGCAAAGTTGTGTCCCTCTAGCTATTTAGCACCTTTCTTGGGAGGGTTTTTTTTGTGGAGTAATGGCTCAGCCCTCAGAGCTTGATTGAGAAAAGAACCAAGTGGCTACCAGCCTACCTGTGAAACAATACAGGATGGAGATGATGGGGATGGCATGTGTCTGGGGCCTGTAAGATAAGGGAAAACCTCAGAAGATGTAAGGCAAGAAGAAAAGATGCGGGCATGATAGCACTGGAGACTCTATGCTACCAATCTTTATTTAAGGGTTTTATGTTGAAGAGGTCTCAAGGGAGAAAGATAAAAAAATTTCTTCAATTCTGGATAGATGGGAAGGACTAAGGATGAAGGAACTTGTGATCTGGCAAGGGCAAATGATTACTTACTCAGTCTCCTGAGGCAAAAAGGATCACTGAGTTAGTCATTTGTGTCAGTCAGTCACCTCATGATCATTACATTGAACTGATTTAGATTAGTGCCTCATAAAACTTCGCCAGCCCAAAATCGCTTATATCTCATCTGCATTTACTTTGTATGAATCTTGTGCATCCAGATGTTAATCATCTGGTTCTACGAAGGAGGCATAAAACTAACAATTACCTGCATTGCTGTTGACAGCAAAATTCATGGCTTATGATTTGCTGAATGGAGTTAATCTATTCTTTGAATAGGCTGCAAAAATGGTACTGAGCTTTGTGGAAACGAGGTAAACACTATTAAGACAGAAGTGATTCCACATCAAGCCTTCTGAAGGATATTTCAGAGAGAGGATTTCAGCAAACTATATGTTGATTTACCTTACAGCTGCCCATCTTAGGGCTTTGGTACTAAACAAATCACTTTGCTCTCCATTTTGTTAAAATGGTAAGACTTTTGCAATACAAGCTGTATTTTAAAAGAAAAAAAAAAAAGCTTTGTATGCTTATGCTCTGGACTTTTTTAACAGTCTATATCAAATAGAAACAAAAGATAACACCTGCTTCAGAATGCAGTAGGCTGGAGAAAATCCTGCTGCACAGTTTTGAAGAGTAGATTGCTACAGAAATCTTTTAGGATGAGCCAAAAGTAAGGTGTTGAGAATCCAACAGTAACCTGAAAACTATGGAGGAACACACTGCCTCTTACAGTAAGACTCCTCTAATTTGACTTGAAATATTTATAATGTAAAATTCCACATTTGACCTAGTCACTAGACACCCTTTACAGTCAGCAGAGAGCTATAGGCTTTTCTAGGGAGCAGTTTACCTGAATCACATTTTCAATGTATCTATTTTTCTCTGCTAATTATAGTCTACACAATCAGTTCTGGCATAGATATATACAATTTATATAAATTGTAGGCTGCTCAGTTTGGACAGTTGGTGTCAGCTGCTGCAAAGTGCAGGATCACGCTGAGAAAACAGTGCCTCATACAGTGTCTGCAGCAAAAAGTACTTTAAAAATTATTTGAAGAGTGATGCTAATATTTTACTATAGATAACTAAGGTGACTTGAGAAAAGGTTCCATAGCCTGCCTGGAGTTTGATAAGTAGTGTAGAAAGATCAGATGTAGATACCTTAAAAGAAAGTCTATCTACATATTTCTCACTGCTGTGCTCTAAAGAGTCTAAATCTGTTTTGACCCTCACAACAGTCTGAAACAAAAGTTTAGGTTTACTTAGGGCCTTCCAGAAAAAGTAATACTTAAAATATATGCTCCTTTGCAATATGAAAAGTAGTTTTCATTCTCTGGGCATGAAAACGATGCAGGATGTATCTAAATGTAATCATTCGCTTTCTGAGAACATGAGAGAGAAACTGAGGAGAGTCAGTGGAGAATGACTGCAAACGTGTATGTCAGTGCAGCAAACAATTCAGCAAAGCAGACTCAATTCAGGGCAGTAATAGATCGACCTGTTTGTTGACCTGGCTTCAGAAGAAAATAGACAGGCTGTTAGATACCTATAAAACAGTCAGCTATAGGTTGTTCATTCAAAATGGAAAAAGAAAGTGTTTCTACCTGAAGTTTTTAGATAGTTGTAATCATTGATAACTTCCTTCCTTTAATTTTCTCTTCTGTGTTGAATAGAACTCAAAAACTAGAGTGAGATATTGCATGTTAGAAGAGATGATAATAACTTCAAAGATTAGATACGGCAGAGAAACTTTCAAAGAAAAAGAATAGCAAAGATTAGATATGGCAGAGAAAATTTCACAGAAAAAGAATAGCAGAAATCAACAGGACAATAAGTAAGCTAAACAAGAATTTAAAAATCTAACTGAAAAGGTTTGAGTGATTTCTGTAATGAAATCTTTGAAAGGTCCTGGAGATCAGGAGAGGTGCCTGAGGACTGGAAGAAAGCCAATGTCACTCCAGTCTTCCAAAAGGGCAGGAAGGAAGAGCCAGGAAACTACAGGCCTGTCAGCCTCACCTCCATCACTGGAAAGGTGATGGAACAAATAACTCATCCTGGAGGTCTTCACTAAGCAGTTGGAGGACCAGAAGGTGATCAGGAGTAGTCAGCATGGATTCACCAAAGGGGAAATCCTGCTGGACCAATCTGATAGCCTTCTATGACGGAAAGATTGGCTGGGTAGATGAGGGCAGAGCAGTGAATGCTGTCTCCCTGGACTTCAGCAAGGCTTTGGACACTGTCTCCCATCACATCCTCCTAGGCAAGCTCAGGAAGTGTGGGTTGGATGAGTGGAGAGTGAGGTGGATGGAGGACTGGCTGGATGGCTGAGCTCAGAGGGTTGTGGTCAGTGGCACAAAGTCTAGTTGGAGGCCTGTAGCTAGCGGTGTGCCCCCCAGGGGTCAGTCCTGGGTCCAGTCTTGTTCAATGTATTCATCCATGACCTGGAGGAGGGCACAGAGTGCACTCTCAGCAAGTTTGCTGACAGTACAAAACTGGGAGGAGTGGCTGACACACCAGAAGACTGTGCTGCCCTTCAGAGGGGCCTGGACAGGCTGGAGAGGTGGGCGGAGAGGAACCTCCTGAAGTTCAACCAAGGCAAGTGCAAGGTCCTGCACCTAGGCAGGAATAATCCCATGCAGCAGTACAGGCTGGGGGTTGACCTGTTGGAAAGGAGCTCTGCCGAGAAGGACCTGGGAGTGCTGGTAGACACCGAGTTAAGCCTGAGCCAGCCATGAGCCCTTGTGGCCAAGAAGGCCAATGGGATCCTGGGGTGCATGAGGCAGAGTGTTGCCAGCAGGTGGAGGGAGGTGATCCTGCCCCTCTCCTCAGCCCTGGGGAGGCCTCGTCTGGAGTACTGTGTCCAGTTCTGGGCTCCCCACTACAAGAGAGACATGGCGCTACTGCAGAGAGTCCAGCGGAGGGCTACCAAGATGATTAGAGGGCTGGAGCACCTCTCCTCTGAAGAAAGACTGAGAGAGCTGGGCCTGTTGAGCCTGGAGAAGAGAAGGCTCAGAGGCAATCTCATCAACGTGTGCAAGTATCTGAAGGGTGGGTGTCGCAAGGATGGGGCCAGACGCTTCTCCGTCGTGCTCAGGGACAGGACAAGAGGCAACGGGCACAAACCAAAACACGGGCAGTTCCATCTGAGCATGAAGAAAAACATCTTTCCTGTCAGGGTAAGCCCATCAAAACACACCTGGACAGGGTCCTGAGCAACATGCTCTGGAGGGCCCTGCTGGAGCAGGTTGGACTAGAAGATCTCCAGAGGTCCCTTCCAACCTTGGCCATTCTGTGATTCTATAAAATCATATGACAAAATTGCAGAGAAGGAAAATTTCTTGCATGTTTTTTCAGTTTATTGAAAACACTACTATTCTACAAGTTCCTCCTGATTAAAAGATAAGAAAGAGAATAGAACTCAGCTGTCTTATGTTAAGTCTCAGATGGGAATGGGGGAAATAATTTTTAAAGTATTTGTGGTACTAGGGACTGTAACCTTTGTCAAGATTAACAGAGTGAAACTTAGAAGCTGGTAGTGTTTGGTGGCTATAAAAATATGTGGATAGAAGCTCATTTACAAGCCTATTAAAGACTAGATGGAAGAAGGGAAGAAAAAATTTGCTATTCTAATGGTCACATAGATCTTTCCCACCTCTAGTTATATGAATTGATGATTTATCATAATGAGCTAATAATAAATGAGAAGGAAAACCAGGAAATATATATAGTTAAGTGTCAGCTGCATGGAGTGAGCCCAACAGCACAGTATGCTAATGATTATTTTCAAGAAAATTTTGGCTGCTTCCCCTTTTTACTGTTGAATAAGTGTTGTAAAAGTACAAAACTTAGCTGGCATTTGATATTAATGAAAGATTCAGTTCTAACAAATAAAAGATTAAGTTCTAACAATCTGACCTAAAATAATTACTTCCTTAACCTAGTAAATAGTAGTGCACATGGGCTTTGGATTGTACAGTGATGTCACTATTGAGTTGTAGCACCAGAGACTCTTCATCATCAGTCAGTCTTGGCAGGCAAAAAGCCACATCAGAGTAATATAATCCTGATTCCTACAGGACATAGAGAAATAGGAGAACAAGAATCATAAAGAGAAAGACACTAGTCTAAGCTTAACACCTTGAATTACGTCACCCTGGGTCTGTATATTTATCTGTATAAAAACACATACCTGCACTGAAGTTTTGCCGATATTTTGCAGGTGAATAAACACTTAAGATTTTTGCCTTGAGGAAATAGTGTACAAACTGATATATAGCTAAACTATCTATCTGAACATAATTTGGAGAATCTGTAAATCAGTAAATGTCCACATAATGAGGATCTATTCTTTCACTAGACTTATACAGTGCATCAGTTCTAAAAATAGGCAAACTGTTAATTTGATTTTTCTTTCCTGATGTCTCACTTTTGACTGCAGAATTACAGCTCTGCTCTTGAATTCTTCTGGAAAGTAAAGTGATGGCCTATCTTGTGGAACAGAGCAATGCTAGCGTTGCCTGAAGCAGGCTTGTAAAAGTAGGCCTTTAACATGTTTGTACATGTTAACATGTACAGCACTTGCCTACAGCATCCCTATAACATAAATAAATTAGGCTATTTATAGTTTAGATGTGATATTTCTTCCAATTTGTTTATGCTCAGTCTTGGGAAAATTCATGGTAACTTGTTTAGAAAACCACTACAGTGGGCCTTACCCGGATCTTCTTACATTCAGTCTCAGAAAGATGCTGGTGAACTGGTGTATTCTATAACATAGACTGCAGTACCATCTGCACTTCTCAGTCCAGTTCCACTTAATTCTTCCCTAGAATTATAAAAAGGCAGGAGAAAAATAGTTCTGAAAACCTTCTTTCTATTTTGTCACTCCTTCCTAGCATTCATTCAATATCAGAAGCTGAACAGTGCCTGTCGTCTTTGCAGTCCCGTTACAGGGTTGAATAATGGTTAGCTCATACAACAGAGGAAGGAAACCTCTTTCTTCTAGTATCTGGGTAATGATGCCACTTAAAACCAAGATTCATCTTCTGGCAAGTGGAGAACGTGTTCAAGAGGTCAGTTTACTTGTCAGTTCCTTTTAAAACACAGTATTTTAGCTTGTGATAAAAGTTATGTTTTGTGTAGGGACATAAATAATACAAGATTTAATAGCAGGCACTAATTAAAATGAACTCCAAGAGTAGCTTTTTTAACGTCTTGTGTCATGATTCATTGAAAAAATGACTGAAATTGGGTAAATAGACAAAGGAACTGGCTCTCTGAGGTCAGTCAAAAGATTTAAGTTAAATCAGTGTCTTCACCAATTTTGAACCTTGCCTGAAATAATTTTCCTGTATGATATTTGCAGGAACTGATGGTATTATAAGATTGTGAGCTGTGAGCTCTGAGGTCCATGCTGGGCCTTACTGTATCTTCAGAATTTGGCAGAAACTGGACACAGATGTTCAAGAGAATCCCAGTCCCATTAATTAACGTAGGGGTACAAAAACAAACCATGTGCTTCTGAAATGCTTTTGGATGAATAATGTAATATCCCACCACGGAGCAAAATGGGAGTTACAAGTGTTGGACACAAAAAACAAAAAGTCATCCCTTTGTCACTAATCCAGAATTAACTATTAATTTTTAAACTTCTAAAAATTCAGCAAAATAATTGCGGGGCTATCCATCAAAAACAGCTTTTTGGCTTATTTTCACATCCTACATAGCATCAATGCCAGTATGAGCCAGAACATTTTAATTGCCCTTGGAAAGTAACCTCTGGTAATAGAAATTATTCCTAACCTCAGATACTTTTCCCTTGACTTCATTTGGGCTAATGCACATATGACAGAATCACGGTGTGCCACTCCCTTAAATTTCTTTGACACTTGACCTCAGACAGCTGTTTATTATTATGAGACATTTGCCACTGCTGTGCATGTTGCCATACAGTGTCTCTGTAGTCAGCATATTTTTATTCCAAATAGTTGAATTTACAAATAAGCTAAAAATGAATGCCTTGCATCAGCTTTAATTTTATAATGCAGTGACCCATTCTACCACTGTATAATAACAGGTCCCACTGTGACAATTAAAATAAATCACCCTACAGAATATGCCATTAGAAACATTCATGCCTCATCAGTAACTGAATTGTCTTTTATGATATATTTCAAGGAAAGGTATATAACTTTAGCCTGATTTCCCTCGAAGCACAAAATGATTAATAACAAATTTCCCATCTTCTTGAGTTACTATGAAAATGAGATACTGCCAAAATGAAATAAAAGCTCTAATTAAGGATAAAATAGCTGTTGGTCACTAAATAAAACACAAATGTGTAGAAAATTTTGAACCAATAACAATTGATCTAAAATAAAACTAAGTTGCCAGACACTACTGCAGCTGTTACCTTTTAGCTCTTCTGTTTCAAATGAACTAAAGCAAGCAATAAATCAGCGGAAAAGTGAATTCTGCTAGCTCATGTCACATTCTGATCATTTTACCTAATCTGAGAATTTCTTTTATAAGGTACTAGTACTCAATCCATCCACCTTCAGGTGGTGTTACCATGACTGTCAGAGCAGTATGTGGATTCCCCCGAGCCCTGTCCTGTCTATAGTGCTGTGTACGTAGCAAAAGTGTAAAATGTAATACCCTCAACCAATCATACTTTCAACGAGTCATTATTTTTAGGAATGGTTAAACCAGTCTTTTGCCAATTCTTTACCTTCTTGCTGCTGGGAGCATTTGGAATTAAAGTGTTGTAAGTGAACAATGTTCTCATTTGTATATTCTAGTAAGCTGCTTCCAAACCCTTTTTCTGTTCCCAAGTGTGTAGGACACTTATGGTTGGGATTCATCTCATTAACTTTAGACATCTGCATTGTAGATATCTACATCTGAACTAGTCACTTGAGACATACTTTGCAGTAACAGAGAGAAATAGCACTTATAAAGGGGGATTCATCTGACCTATTTGAGTCACTAGGTAGCAAGGCATACATTAAAACAACCAGTTCACATTTAGAAGAGTACATTGAGGTGTCTACATTTGGTCAGATGAATCTCACGAAGAGTTCCAGCCCTATATCTAGGTGCTTTTGTAAATTGGTCAGTGGAGAGAAGAGGAGATGTTTTTTCCCCAGCATCCTGTTACTTGCAAATCAAGCTGTGCACTATATCTTTTAGCTTTTTTTTGTTTGTTTGTTTGCCTGAAACTGATACCATGGGTAGGGTAATCAGGTACCACTCAGTAAGTAGTGTAGGGTAATTGCTCAGTATAATGGTCCCTGGAGTGAGCCAAGGGTAAGTTTACCTCTTGTCTTCAAAGAACAGTATCAATGCCTGATAGCATTTTCCTGGTCTATTTCTACTGCTCCGTAAAACAGCTCCTAAGGGCCATTCCATTTACAGTCCTTCACAGGCTGGAGTCACACCCAGACTTCCCTGCTCTGCATGCTCTTGGCCCCAACACTTAACACAGGAGCCATGAAGCCCCAGGGCAAAGCCCTTCCAGCTCCTGGCCCTGACTCCCCTCTCTCTTACGTAGCTCATGTCCCTGCTGCTCCCATGTAGGAGACCTGCCTAGCTCTCACCACTGTGCTCCAGTTCCTCCTAGGACAGGGCAATGGGAGGAGGGGACCAGAACACGGATAGATATGTTAGCACTTACCTAGAGTTTTTAGATCATATAATCCACCAGCAATGTCCCTTCTTGTCTCCCCTGTGACAGCTCTGCTATATACTATTGGTCCACCCACTTCAAAAAAACAACAACAAAACTCCCACAGAAGAGACAAGCCATTACATTTTTTAAAATAAGGATTTAATTTAATAATTTAATACAGTGGATTGGATTTCCTGGCCTTTCTATGTACAAAGCATCATAACCCATGCTGCAAAGACTGCAAGGAATGTCAAAACTGTGACACTTGCCTCCTTTCACATCTGTGCATTTCTTGCTCTTCCTAAAGAAACCAAACTAATAAGTAGTATACTGCTATCAGTGATCTAACTAATAACTGGATTTACATTTCTGTACCTTTGGAAGGATTCATTTAATTCCTTTTAAAACTCTGATTCTTACTGAAGATAAGCTATCAACGTGCTTAACAGGATATTAAAAGTAGAAAGCAAGTGTAGAATAGCAGGTTCATTAGACAGCACTTATTCCAAATGTGCAAGCTGAACACCAGATGCCGTTTTGCATAATAAAAGCAGTGAATGATTAGCCCTTAGAGGTCTGTGATCCCTCAATAATAAACCCATTTTTCAACCTTGTCTGTTATTTTTTTCCCCTTCCCCTAAATGTCCAACTTTAGGATTGGTCCTTTTTAATAATCATATAATTGTAATTCCTACCGCAGTTTTAAAACAAGCATTTTCCAGACTTTATTCTAAAGGGGAAAAAAAATCCTACAGTCATTTATAGCTATATGCACATGGGACAAACTGGAAAATTTGAAAATAGGAATATAGTCTATAAATAGAAGGAAAACTCTTGGATGTTGGATCACTGCAGCTGGTATAAATCCATAGGAAATTAAGAATATACAGTGTCAGGCTTTCTAGAACTCCTGGCTGTGGGTTCTGGTTAAAAAAAAAAAAAAAATTCTAATTCTTTATCTCCAGAGAAGATTTCATAATCATTATTCCCCCTGAGTTCAAAAGGGGGGGTTTAGAACTATGGGCTACTGATTTCTTTGAGAAATGATTTTTTTTTCTTTTCTGTTATATCACTTTTGAGTGGGGAATAATAGACATGGGATGATTAAATCTAAATGATTTGGCTCTCAGTGCTTAGGTCAGCTGCTGGACATACTCAGGTCCATCTGCTCTTAGTGGCTGCTTCTTGCACAGCAGACTTTTATTTGACTCTTCTTCCATTTGAGGACAAAAGTGAGACTCAAAAGTGGGGAAACGTTGCCAGTCTTCAAAAACAGCAAAACTCAGAGTGACTGCAATAGAAAATTGTCATGGAGGTTAAAAAAAATCCCTCCAGGACAAAGAAGTTGCTGTGATAGTTCTGTGAAGAACTCTTGTTTTAAAGTCAGCATGTCTTGATTGCCTTTTCTAATAAGCACTGCTCATTTCAGATTGATGCCATGCACGATGAACACTGTACAAACAAAGGCAGCAGAGTTGAAGCTCATGGACCAGAAGGACCCTATTATGTTATCCTTTCAAGCTTCTGCAATTGCAAGTACTCTAAGTTCAGTGGAGTTATGGACAAATAGAAACATACTGCAGCAACAGATTTGGTACAGTCATCTGAAAGCCAATAAGTATTTTTGTTTTAGTGACAGTTATCTATAGTCTGTTGTGTCTGCAAGCTGGTGGCAAGACATTAGAACAAACTTACCAGCCCATCTGGTGCCTGGAATGAAGTATTTGCGTGCTTCGTGTTATTACAGCCAAGGCTGAAACTAAGAAAACCTCCTGTGGTTCAGAGGATACTTCCATATGAGGTTAAGAGGGTTGTTGAGCTAATAGGAATTGTAATAACATTTTAATGGCTGATGGTCATCTATTGCATACATAAACATACATATATATGTGAAAAATAAATTCATGGTGGCTGAGCTGAGAAAGAAATGACCTTCACAAAAGGAAACTTTGCAAAAAAAATTATAAAGAAACCTTTTTCTATACCACATTATTTTGTTCTTCCTTTACTTGGGATAACTTACTCTGAAGATACAGTATTAGAATAAAACTACATCCCTGTGATGGACTAATGTTTTTTTCTAGTTGATACTAAACATTTTTTTAGCTGATGCTAGACTTTTGCTGCATTCATTCACATTGTGCTTTCCCTTCTAAACACTTTTCAAGTACCTTTGAGCACAGCACACTCACTAGTTTAAGCAGTACGGTAGGTGGCTAGATGTTAGGGCCTGTAATGAACAAATTTCAGGTATTAGCAATAACACAAAGTATAATTCCTAAATTAATAGCACTCCCTATAATGTATATAATTTCAGGGATTTTCCTATATGTTTGCAGTACAAACCAATAGCAATCCTCTCCAAGAAGAAATTACAACTAAACTTGTTCTCCATGTAAACCATTGTGCTAAAAATGGAAATGAAGGCTATAGTGGAATACAAGAGCTGTAATAACATAAGATCATATGCTTATATCATGAAACATTGTGTTGATTTCTTTTGTTTATTTTTTAATTCCACGTCAAAGCTAGTGTTTCGGCAGGTAGCACCAGGTGGCACTGTTACATAATCATCTACTTTTTTTTTTTTAAGTAGGAGAACAAGATTTTAGTGTTGTGAAGAAATGTTTCCTCTGGGGGCTGGGTGCTAAATTTTATGTAGGGAGAAGCTGAGGTAAGCAGTAGAGAATTTTGCTTTCTACATACACTTTCCTTCCACTATTAATTTTGCGTTCAGTTAACATATTGAGTAGATTTGCCTGCATGCAATAAGAAGAAAGCTAAAATTTCCGTAAGGTAGCATTTCTAGTGTGCTATTTGTTAGTAACCCTGTTCAAGGACTTGTGCATGTCAAAAAATAAAAAAGGTATACTTAACATTTATGTAATTACCACATCATAGAATTCTGTATTAACAGCCAGTTTTTCCAAAGCCCCACGTATCTGATATTACTTGACAGAAAGATGAGAAATGGGACACAGGCATAGAAAGAAACAGCCACAATGGGGTTATGAAATTAATTCTGTCATTTGGAGTCATGTGAGCCTGCTGTAATGCCAGTGAAGAGCCCCTCTAAGGCCTTGGAGCTCTGCACATTTGCAGTGATATGCCAAGGTTGATCTGATTGCTGGATCTGAGTCATTTTGTGAAAATGAAAACTGATCATGGTTATTAATGTAAGTAAAGAGTATGATACCTAGTAAGATACTAGTGTGCATGTTGCATATGTAGACCCTAATAGAATTGTATATATTTCTTTAACATATTAAATAGGTGAGCTGTTATTTGGGTAGCTGTTACTTATTCTGCTTCAAGATTTAAGGCTTCTTCCCACTCTCCTACTCTATGAAAAGGAGCTCTCTTGGCTACCGACCTTGCTGGAGAAGGTGTCTTCCCAAAGGTCCCTGCGATATCAGCTCATAGCCCAGCCCTGGAGAGTGAACGCTACTATATTTGGAGAACCCTGAGGAAATGTTTTGTGATCCAGGATACTGATACTGAGTGTTTTTCACTATCCTAGTTTTGAGGACATTCACTGCTTTGGTTTTACCACTTGTACTTAAGTCACTTTTAACACAGGTTTAGGTAAATATGAGGGAAAGTTCTTTTTTAAAATTTCGGTACACATAACTTTTCAATTTTACAAACAATCGGGCACAAAATAATAGATATCTACTGATATTTCCTTCTCCCACAATCATATCAAGAAAAGCTTTTCTGCCTTTCTTTTATCTGCCTGGTACATCCTTGAGATGCTTTTCCAGACATTTATCTAGGAATTCAGTTCTTGTGCAAATTTTTATCTTAGCCAGAACCCCAGTCTAAGAAAGCAGGCTTATCCTTATATCTCATTCCACTTTTTTTCTCCAGTCAATGATTTTTGTATCTTGTCTTAATACAAGGTACCTTCAAAACTATCTTCTGTGTTTGACCTTTGACTACTAACTTCCCTGCTCTGTCAGCAAGCAATTAAGGTCAAATAATCTTTATACCTATGCAGGGCAGTTCAAATCCTGTGTTGAGTCCTTTCACATGCAGAACTTTACTTTTCATTCAATATCTACAACTTGGCACAACAGGTTATTCAACCGTGGATTTTATATGTTCACTACCGGTTCCTGTTTGAGATCAGACATTGCAATATTTATTGTTTTGATTTGGTAATGACTTTGGGGTGCCAAGATTCACCATGTCTTTGAGGACTACTACGACACAAATTCTATGCCTCTAATGTATAAAAGGTTATGTAGCCATCTGTTATGTAGGAATATACTTTTTACTTTATAAATTCTTTAATAAATGCTTTTAAAATTTCAGGACACCTATCCTGCAATTCATTTTTTTTTCCATGAAATATTAGAATAATGAATATAGAAAGTCAAATAATATAGGGCAAGTAAGAAAATGGCATGAGAGAAGGGTCACTTCAGTCAACCACTTCTTAAAAAAAGTAGCTCAGAAAAGGGGAGAGTATCTAAGTTAACTGCCAAAGTGTCTCTAAGACATTGATAGATAAGGAATAACAATGACTAAATGAGTAACATGGGGGACTCAAGGAAAGATGTAGCACTAGCTCAATAAAAATTACCCTTGTTCCTGGATTACATATGAAATTCATCAGCTTTAAGTAGATGATTTAAGATATGATGGCTAGTCAAGTTAGAGAAAAACCATAAGCTAGTGGGCCAGGATCACTTTTCATTTCCATTAGTACAACTGAGGTTTGGCTCCACTGAATAGAGCTGCTCTGGGTTTATATCCATGCCACTAAAGCCTATAAGTTGGAGTAGTGGGGTAAGCCTGAGTATAGAAAATGATTGCAAGAGTTAGTGTGAGATTTCAAGTTTATAACAGCCTCTCTGACTGAGCTATTGGTCTGAAGGCAAAGCTAGTGGAAAGGACTATGTGAGTGCTTCTGAACTGTTTTACAATCTACCAGCAAAAGTTAAACCTACTTTCAGGTTAAATGGAAATCTTAGATAGTTTCAAGGGAGGCTTCCAACTAATTTGGTGCAAGTTTCAGGAAATGCTGTATCTTCTGAAAGGATCTGGAATGTGACAAAAGGTATGGCAGCTGAAGATGATGATGGAGGCAAGTTGGGAAACATAAAAAATAGAAAAGGTGAAAGAAAAATCATAGGCAATATTTTCAGGAAGAACTCCAGTCTGAGAAACAGAATACGTTATATTCTTACTTCCTGCTTCTGACAGTGATCTCTGAGAGCTTGTCTATTCATCAGAAATAATCACCCTATTTAAACACAAGCAGACATCATCACTGTTTGCCACATTGGAAAAACATCAATATCATTAAAAGTCACTTGTCTAATATCCTTTATAGCAATGCAGCAAAACACGTCAAATCATATTGCAGGTATTCAATCTTCTTTCCCTTTGCCAAAGCTGGAGTTCACTTTATGAACTCTTGCTTGTCAATATTCTGATTAATTTGGTCATGGTATGGGAAGTCTATATTTGGACACAAATTCATTAGAAGTGTACCACAAAAGGACAACTTAACATTAGAATCTTCACTTCTCATAGTGGGCGCATAGTGCAGAGCTATGCAGCATGCCGGAGTGGAGCCAAGCCAGAGCATGAATGGACCCATTGGCGCCTGTCCTTGCTCTCCCAGCAGACATCTCTTTTCCTGATGCATCTCAGATGAGCCACAATCGGCAGAACTGTGAGATAATACTTTTTCATTGCTAATCTGGTGGCATATCTCCTGGATCATATCACAGAAGCTATTATATACTTCTGCTATAATACTCTGAAAAGTATTAAGGCTCTGGGAGGGAAAGCTACATTAGAAGTGTGTTGCATGGCAAGTGTCACTAGTCAGGAGGAGGAATAACCATTTCCTGTTATAACTGTTATTCCTTAGAGCTCTCTCAACCATGCTTGCACATAAAATCCGACAAGATTAGAACCTCAGGTGGTATGGCTTCAGGCAAAGGAGAAATTCAGTTACCTGTCAGTAGTAATAATAAAGAGATGAGTGAAACAACCAAAACACTGTGTCTTTTTTCCCCTGAATTGCTTCTCTTTCAAGATGCCCTTATTGCTCATTGTTGCCTGTGTCTACTGATGAAAGAACATGCTGATGTGCAAAGAGAAAGTAAGCCTTAAATCTATTTTACGGGTTGACTAAGTTTCTTTGAATATTTTTATAACATTTTTACTGTTCTGTTTGCTGTCTTTTAAACTGAACTATAAAAAAGTAGCGGCTTTCAATGTCATTAGCAAGTATGCAATACGCGAATGCATTCCTTACTTTTCTTTTGAGTCACTCCCATCTTCTGTGGTAGATTAAGGGTTTGAACTGAACCATGCAAGTGGTCTACTCCAGTTCCCACTGAAATCCCACTGAATTCCCACTCTATATCTTCAGATATTCCTGCATCAATATCTTTTCCCTTTTAAAAGAGACTGTAGACTGCTTATTTGTTGCAGCTATATTGAAATTTTAGAGCTAAGCCCTACTGCTTAACCATCTACACCATTATTTTTCAAGAAAACACTTTACAATGAGAGGAATCTAGATTTATTCTTCAATAGTCATATTAATACTATACTTTTTTAGTTCTGTTCTGCCCTGTGTTTTCATATTAATTTGCTTTTGTTTTCCCCACGTAAATCCTCTCTAAATGTTCTGATATTTATCCTGTTCATTGCAAAACACTTCATTTCCCATCAAATGGATTGATTTTTTTGTTTGAAATGAGAGTAACAGATAGTAGATTTTCTCCTGTAGATGGCTCAACCATACTAAAAAGAAAAATCAGGAATCCCTATTCCTTTAAGATGCCAGTATTTTCATGTTTGAGTTTGTTGTGAATTTTTGGTTTTGTTTTATGCCTTTAATGCATCAATGACTGACAGGCAGAGAACTAAAAAACGCATGGCCATATGACAACTACAGTACGTTTACAGCCCTCTGAAATGAAATTTGCTTTTCAAAAACTAGAGAGAGAGGTTTCTAGCTAGAGATCCCTTTAACATGTCCCTACTAGAGGTGAAAGGATTCCTCCAGGTGGAATTTGACACATACCCCATCAAGTTTTTAAATGGTGAGTCTGGTCACTTGCATAGCAAATACACAAAGATAAACAGGGCACATCTTTGATGTGGGCCTAAAAAAAAAGAAAGACAGATTGTGGACCACTTAACCAGATGCCACAGGGTCTACGCAGGGCCTCTGTAATCTTGTTTTTGTAACTGCTGCATCTATTAAAAATGAACAGAGGCCAGAATGCTTGTAAATGAGAACATCATCTTCTCAACGCAGCCTTGCTTTTGGAAGCTTTCCATTTGCTTATTTGTGAGTGATATCCCTCAGTTATCAATGCATTAACATTTTACTGAGAATTTTTTCTAATTTCAATTTAAAGGCTACTTTTTTGTTTTCTATTTGGTTTTCAGATAAATATGTATGTTTTTTCTTTTCCCTGAAGTATACAGTGAACTTTGTGACTCAGTGATCTAAAGAGTTAGGTGTAAAAATACAAGTTCTTTGTACACTATTTTGATGGTAGAATTTCTTTCCTAATGATGTTAGACTAATATATGTGAGAAATCCTGTTCAGGTTCAGACTAGCACATTTGACATTACAATAACTAGCTGTACTGTGCTGTGCTGTGATGTGCAAAGCCTTAGCTAAAGCACAGCTTCAGATGTGTTGGACTGTGTCAAAACAGTTTTAAAACTGGTGTTCAACTAGTTCATACGAGCTAAAAGAATTTTAAAATGTTCCAGGTTTTGCCTGTTGAGAATGTGGCATTTATTTCCACATTGGGGACTTATGAACTATGGTATAGTTCAGTGTCACTAGGAGTGCTGGAGTTCACTGCATAGATGCTTTCAAATATCAGCCATTAAGACTGTGATTTTAAGTGGGTCTCCGAATGAGAAATACTGAATAAGCTACTTCGTGTGTATATATCTATTTAATATCAATTTATATTTTTTGTTTCTGATCTATTTTAACATCAGATTGTTTCAAGATCCACCCTCTGGCTGCACTGAGCACAATGACACAGTCTTCGTTCATCTGTTTTTAGGTCTTTCTTACTATCAGTGTAGATTATACAGCACAAGAAAAGAGATGCTTTATGTGCCTTTTTCCTCTGTAGACAAACATGTAGTCCAAGGCATAAGCACTTTCCAAAGATTTTTCCTTGCAAGATTTTTTTTTTAAATATACAGAATGCTTGGACTATTTAGTTAAAAGAATGACTGCTAATATAAAAAAGTATTGTCATTTGTTCTTTTAGCATTAAGACCAGAAAAAAAGTTCTATGAAACAAGGTAGTTTAAACACACGCATATCTGTTTTGAAAGCTGGTCCAGTTAGGTTTGAAAAACCCATCACCATAATTTATGAAAAAGTTGCTAGTTTTACATACAGATTATAGACCTGAGTCAATGGTCTTCACATTTCCAATAATTATTTTTCACATGTAAAATGTGCATGTGTCTCCATTTCTAAGCAAGCTCTTTTTTTTGACTATATAATTTTTATAGGTAAGTTTATGAGTAATTCTAAATTTCACTAATTATAATTTTCTTCAAAAGTTCCAATGATATAAAGACCTCCTTTCAGAAGCTGAGTATAGATTTTGGATACAGAATATGTAGTCTGTAAAAATATTTCCCTCTGAAAGTACTATAATGGCTTTTTAATTCATAATCAGTAAATATAATTTAGTAGTGGGCAATCTGGATGTCTCTTCCCCTCCCCAATGAAATCATAGTTTAACTTTGTTTATACTTAGTCATTTTTGGTATAAAAATAAATACACACTCTCTAAAGCAGTATATGTCTCCTGCAGAAGAATGCTTTTCAATAGGAAACATGCTAATAAAGATAAACTGCTGAAACTTAGGCTGCATTGCTCAGCTGCTGTAGTATGGTCTTGGCATGGCTTCCCTGTCATTATTCATTAGACATAACACTAGATTACATCATCCAGAATGGATTTTTTTCCCTAAGCATGACTTAAACTGCAGCACATATCAGCCTTGCCGTTTATTTTTCACCATGGGAATGGAAGGGGCTTTTCCATTTCCAAAGTCGTACAAAAGAAGCTTGACTCGCTGAGCTATTTATGTGTGAAAGCTGCTTCTCAAAAGAGTTTGCATGCAGCTTTCATCACCAAGTCAAGCCCTTGATTCATGTTTTGTGGTAGCCCAGTCATTAACTAAGAACCCCAAAATATATTTCAACCCCACTTACGAAAATTCTCCAGGTGACAGAGTAAGTTCAACTGTTCATTTGATAGCATCCTGGAATATGAAGTACAATTAAAGGTATGTGGCACCTTTAGCCAATGAACAAAAAACATTTTTTTTAATATCTGAAGTCCAGATGTTACTATAGTATCTTTAAAAATGAAAATGGAAATTTTAAAAATCCAGTGGTAGAAGCAGTAACCACTGCTAGCTTTAGTGCTTGCAAGTTGAGAATCTGACTTAATTCATGGTTGCTTGGAGAATTACAGAAGCCATATGGCCCAGAGATGAGGAGAATAAACAATTGGTTGCTTTTAAATGAAAGCCAGTGCACCAGAAGAAAGCAAGTTTGGGACCCTTTAATTTACATAAGTGCATAATCTGCACAGAAAATCAGCAGACCTAAAGTAATCACTTTGGATCCTTGAATAATATCTAGATAAATGTAGGTGCCTATAAATGTAATTCACAGAAGTCAGCATGCACAGCCAAGGATCACCTAAGCAAACCAATAAGAAACACTAACTGGAACTGTCTGGTTTAATGCTACCCAGAACTTTCACATCAGAAACTGAGCTGTGGACAGCTTAAGGACTAAATAATACCTGAGTCTGGGTGTGAAAGTTCTAAATTTGATGCTAAGAAACCTAAACTAGACTATATTCACATAGCCTACCATATATGGACAACTCAGACTTTATGACCACTTCTCTCTGTTAATATATTGAGGAGTCACACCTGACAACTGTGGAAATAGGTATTCTGAGATGGCATGTACATCAGTATCTTGGTTCAGATTAAGAGCACAGTTTTGAAGCAGATCCCTCAGAAGTTTCCACTTAACTGCCTATGTATTTAGAGTACAGTATGTCAATTCTCTCCAGAGGAAATAAAATCAGAAACTACGCTTGTGGTGCACACCAAATGAATTCTAAATCCTCATAAAGGTCTCATCCACCCTTTGGTCCTTTGGATAGTTTCAAATCTCATATGTAGTGGAGATTTTTGATTCAGTGCACTAGGATAAATCTAATCTAGATAAAACCTCTGAACTACATACAATGTAAATGTTGGTAGCAGCCTCAGCGCTTACTGCTTTGGTCTCCTGATGTGATCCTGTTGCTCCAAATAACTTGCCATTGCAAACTTAGCTTGAATCTCCTTGGCTTCCTTGAACTGTAGGATGCTAATGATACTAACAAAATTTGTCAGACTTCTGTAGGTAGTCTAAAGACATTCCATAAATCCTTTTTTTTGAATCTAATCCATAATGACTAATATTCAAGAGGATGTTGCTCACAGATACTTTAAACTGCAGTATTGTTCAGGTTATCGGCTAACAAGGTGACTGGGGAAAAGAAGGGGAGAATCTGTTGCCTAATTCCTACTGAAAAAGGATGAGAAAAGCACAGAAAGAAAAAAAAATCTATTTAAACCTATCTCTTTTTTTCTTTTTTATTCCTAAAAGTGGGATTTCATTTTTCATTATTTGAACCATTTCATTCATGACTTCAGAGGTAAAAAACAGTGTGTACCTGTTTCATAAATTATTTGGTGTAACTAAAGTGGCAGAAAATGTATTTTCCTTATCAGAAGCATAAATAACAACGGATATCTAATTTTCAGATATCTTCTAACAAAAACAAACAAACAAACAAACAAAAAGAGATCCAGGGAAAAGCCTTTACGTAGCTTATCAAACCTTCATTTTTCCCTATGTTAGGGAAAGATATCTCAAAAATTTAGCAGGAAGATTTCCAAATGTTATCCAAGTCATTCAAATATTATCCATATGCAGTGCCCTATGTGGCCCAAAACTGATGCAACAGCTAGAGCTGGAGGGCAGTCTGCTTTTTCTGCCCACTCTTTTGCTGGACAATTAAGAATATAAACCCAGAGTTGTCAATTAGCACTAATTTTTAACAGTAGCTATTGTAACGTGCACATCTGTTTAACTGGTCTAAACTGAGACCATTCTCTGAGTTTCCGGAGGTCTTGAAGTATTCTTTATACTGAAACAACTTTTAGTATTTCCAATAGGCTTTATGCAACATACCCCATTTTCTTGGTATAAGCAACCATTTCTATCGCTCTTGTTTTTCACTTGTATTAGGAAAAAAATAAGACACTTTACACTGTTAAAGGCTTTAATAATGTTTCAAGTTGTTCAAATTTTCCCTTTATGTATTATTTGTATTGTCTGTTACTTTCAGACACTCTTCTCAGCATTGCACTATACACAAAAATAAAAGCATAAAATGATACGATTTGGACAGTTTGTTCTGTAAAGGAGGCACAGAAGCCAACAGGGATGCAACTCCAGAAGAACGAATAGCTAGAACTTCTTATTTGAATTGTAGTATCAACACTGAATTTCTCCGCAGGATTGGATTTGACTCTTTCTTTGGTTAGATTGGCTATGGTTATATGTATGTGCCAATGTGGTTGGACTGGTGAGATCACCCACAAATCTCTGCATAATTTCATTTACTAAGCCTGGCGAGTTAGCACACATATTTGCCACCCTAGTCACAAGGAGGGTGTTTCTGCTTGTTTTCAGTCAGATTACCAAGGTACTCTGCAGTTCTCCTTTTTTCATTATAGGTATAGGAAGGACAATTCTGCTTGCATCAGATCACAGGAGAAAGCCAACCTGGCAGGAGTGCTACATTTTGTGTTAGGATTTTGGCCATCAGCTCACGGCTAGATTCCGTTTTCTGACTATACTGAAATGAAGCTGCTGCTTCATTTTAACATACTGCCCTGCCGAGTCTTGACACGTTTCCTACCAGTAGTGTATCTGTTCTCACTGTCCCATTTCCTCTGATGATCTCTTATGGAAATAAGAGATCAACAAAAAGATTTAAAGTTTAGTTTACTTCCTCATTTTCCCATAGCGTTAGCATGCCGTTCACAGTATTTGCATGAATGGCTTACTAACCTTTACTTACCCTAAGTTTTAGCACGGCCCTGGCTTCACTTCTGTGCTCTTTGGGTCAGCAGGCAGTCAGCGATTTTTCAATGCCTGTTGCAGCCCAGCTGCCTCCTGCCCTTTGGTGCACATGCTTTACCTCTTCTCCCCAGTGTGTCCACAGGCCACTGTGCCCTGGGCAGAGCTTCTCTTTCAATTGACCACGCTGCTCGGGGAGTTGTGTCAAAGCTTCAAAAAGCTTCCCACAGCTTTATCGTAGCGACGCTACTGCTTGGCTTGGCTTTCTCCAACCGGCTGCTTCACAGCTCCGTTTCTGCAGCTGTCCATGCCCTACTGAGCCACAGCTTGCAGCCTTCTCTTCCTCTAGGTTGTCTGCTTTGTGATACTGCTCCCAGCTGTGTTTTTCTTCTGACGGCTGAGGTCACAGGAAAAAGCATTCTTTTTAGATGTGGTTGTATCTATTTAATGTTTCCAACTGAATACACAGTTAGCTCCTCTGAAAATACAGTAGGCAAGTAACTGAAATTCTACTTCACTCTTTGCAATAATTGTGCAAAAATTTAGTTAAAGTGTATTCCTCTTCTACTGTTGCAGGGAGAAAACATTCAGAACAAAACTCTGGCACAAGGCATAATGTCTGACGGTCGGCAGTGATCCCAGTATGGAATCTAAAAAAAGAGGCTTTCTTCTGCTTTTGTATTAAATATCTAGGCACTATTTAAGACAGAAGGATTTAAATAAAGATAAGATTATTAATTTTCCTTTTTTTTTGCTACATGCTTAATGATCATTCTACATTAAATTTCGATTTCAATCCTTATCAGATGAAATGTAATAATATAAATTAAATACTGATAGGTAGCAAAGCCTGTATACTATCAGCACCTTTTTCTTAAATGTCTGTCATAGGCAAAAGAATGCAGCATTGTGGCATAGAATTTTAAGCAGTGTTTGACCTATGGAACTGTGGACTATGGAACTCAGTTCAGTTTTGAGTACAGCTAGACTTGACTTTTTGTTTTTTGAAACAAATCAATAAAAACACAGAATGAAATATTTCAAATATTTCTATTGAGATACTTCTCTGTTGAACATTACTCATCACATGCATGCAATAATATCATAAATCCATATGCCACAATTTTACTAGTGGTGTGTGCCATTTTACTAGTGGGCATGGAATAATACCTCCAGCTTCTGCTCAAGTATTAAGAGTTATGCTGTCTCCTGGGTTACTTCGATACTGCAAAATAAAAACACGTCTAAGATGTGATTTTCAGGACTGCCCATCATAGTCCTTACTGTTTAATTTTTAGTATCTTCCCTGGCAAGGCTTTGGCCTATACCACTCTCTCAGACAACACTAAGCATGATTTGGGGTAGGCAGTATGGACAAGGCCAAGGTGACCTGACTCCTTCTGTCTGATCTGCAGCACCAGCACTTTGTACCTTCAAACACTCATGAGCCTTTATAGGAAATAGCTATAGAAACATCATTTGCATGGTGTGCAACACAGTTTTCAGAACATTTCTGATCCTTTAAAATGAAAAAATAAAACATAAAGAATGTACCCCTCCCCTATTAACTCAAGGAGATGTTCACTGTCAGATCCTTAATTACTCTGAATAAGACAATGTAAAACAAAGGCATGAGTGATACTGTCACAAGCATGATGTTATAGAGACAGAATCTTCTCAAGAAAGAATAAGAAAGAAATTAAAACATAAATAGATATCAATTTTACTTAGATTATTCTTTGTTGAGGACATTTAAACAGTGTCAACTGAATGTGAATAAAATTGTAATTAATGGAAGCAAACACCCTATAAGAATGGAGGTTAAAGAAGTAAGATGAGAGCTGGAAAAGGAAGAACCATTGTGCAACTCACACAGAAACCCATCCCCCTCACCAAGCTGCAATTGGAAAACCTGGCCAAAGAGGCTGTGAACAAGAAGCTACTCATTCTATGTGTAACGTATGTTGTCTTAGTACTTGGTTTTATTTAATCTGGCAACAAATCAGTTCTTTCTTTACGAAAGAAATGGTTTGGGATTTTATTTATTATTACTCCCCATCCATCTCCAATTATTAGTGTAACAGCCTGAAGACAGAGCTTATCTTACATTTTTTTGGCAGGCTGAGCAATTACCAGTTATTCATTGTTTTCTTAAATTCAGGTGCTACACTGGGCATCCTGTCTGGCTATCTAAACACGGCTCATAGTCTCCACGTCTGTGCAACCTGTCACCTTGTATGGTCATTTACATCAGTATAAAGTCAGAAGAATATCAGAGGGTCTTCTACACATTTTTCTGTGGCTCAAAAAATGATCTAAGATGAAAGGCAACTACATTTGGTCCATGGTAAGAAAGCTTATAGTAGATTATAATTAGGGTGTTCTATTTTAAGACTCAAAAACAAACAAACAACATACACACAAAAGCAAAAGAAGCAAAGCTAAATTAAATACCTAGACAAAACACTGTCATGTTGATTTCAAAGGATAATTATAGCAGTAACATATGTAGAAGGTTCTTGTTCATAATTTTTTTTTCATTCACATATTGAAAGCACTGTCCACTGACCACTGTCAGGGTTCTTAGAGCTTTTTTATTATCATTTTATCATCATGGAAAAAGTGTCACAGGATGGTAAAAAGGACTTGCTTTTGTTTTACTGTGAGTCACAACATCTGAATGAAAGTAGTTGTCAACTGCCTCTTCCAGATATACTTCTGCAGAATTCTTCTGCTCACTCTTCTGCTCCCTATCTTATTTGTGCTGTTATTTGCACAGAAGTATAAGGTTTTCACTTGTTGATGTGAAATTTCACCCTCTTTTCACATCCTTTTTCCAGTACTTCAAAAGCAACTGAAATTCTAACCTGGTAGCCCTTCCCAGCTCAACCGAGCTTTATCATGGTTCGTGTAATTTATGTACTCTCTACTCTGCCATCTAAAGGAAACAATGAATAGCACCAGACCTATATTCCCTCTTTGATACATCTGTCTAGTCTGAAATGGGGACCACCACTAACTCTCTCTGAGTAAGGTTCTCCAAACAACTGTGCAGGCTACAGTAGTTTTTTTTTTTTTTTTCCCTAAACTACATTTTGTCTCTTTCTTATGAGTGTATCATCTGAGACTGTGTAAAGCCTGAGACAGTAACTTGTATCTGCTGGCTCTCCTGTCCCCAATACTTGCTACCTTGTCATAAAAGTAAAGCAGGTTGTTCTGATGTGATATGTTTTTGACAAGACCACACTGGATCCTAAAGCCAGTCTCCTAAGTATTCTAGAATGAATACTGTCAGATGCTCTCATTTTGAAATGATTCAGTTTATCTAAGATTTGAATTTGTTCTTTGCTTATTCTGCCCTGAACTGCCACCCTTATTTAGCATCATATAATACATTAGAGGCATAATATGGTAAGAGTGAAGGAAGAGGTTTCTTAAGGCTAGATTCTACCAATTTTAAATATGCTTAGTTTTCACCCAAGCAACAGTGTTCCTGAGTTCAGTGTGACTTCTGGCAGAGTAAGGGAGAGAAACTCCTTGAAAAGAGATGGCACAAGGACAATGGCACACACAGGAGGAAAGTGCAGAGATAGGCAAACCAAGCATATGTATACAGAAGGAGTCATTTGTATGCATAAGTATACAGATATAGCACTTGAAAGGATAGGGAGAAAAAGTGATCATATACACAAGAACAGAAGGACAGAACAACATACACAAATCTAAACAGTTATGGCTTACTTTGTGCAATCTGGCTAGTTTGTACCTCTGAGTATTTGCAGATCTACCAAAAACTACAATGTCTTTGAATCTCACCCTCCGGGAGAGAGAAGCTTCATTTTACCTCAATTTAATCATTTTCAATTTAATCCACCCTTAACATAGTCCTATGAGGTTTCCTTTTTGACAAGGGGGAGAATAATTATGGCTGTGCTTCTGTTTTAGTCATCTACTTTAGGACAAGGTGAATCATGTTCTAAAGCTGCCCACTTCTCTCCATTGATTATAAAGGGAGTACAGATGACTGGCTTATATGTGGATATCCCATAGTTCATCAAATTAATCTCACCTATTGCTAAAGTTCCCTTATTGTTAATGTTTCCATTCAGCCTCATATTGCTCTTGCACACAGCAAGTGTCCTTCAAAGCCCACTGTACTTTATTTGTAGTGTTAGCTTCATGGAAAGAGGGGCTGAGGCTTCCTTTCTTGATGTAATTTGTTGACCAGACACATGGCAAACCAGCTTCTCCTTCTGCAGGAGATGATTAAAGGCCTGTACTCCCTATTTGCTTCAGATACACAAACACACACATATCTGTATACATATGTGTATATACACTCTTCTACATTTACTGGCAAAAGCAACTTGGAAAGTATCAAACGGTATTACAGTGGTCAGGAGTATGGGGGACCAGGACATTTTCTCCTTGATCCAGCCAGTGATGGGGAAGGACAGGAGGAGGAGTAGATGGATTCTCCAATTAAACAACTGGCTGTGCAGCTGGTGTTGGCAGCAGGGTTTTCGTTTCTATGACCATGGGACCCTGCTTGAAGACCAACAACTTATTGTGGGAGAAGGGATCCACCTCACTAAAAGAGGCCATGTGAATCTTTGCCAACAGATTGGCCAAGCTGGTAAGGAGGGCTTTTAACAAGGAAAGATGGGGGAAGGGGAGAGTTACAGAGACCATGCAGTCAGGAAAACAGGGCTCAGGTGGGGATACCTCCAGCGATTGTATGCAGTCAAACAAATACCTACAAGACAAGACTATGGGGAAACCTTTTGCATCCTCTCTGGGAAATCAGCATATTTGGATGCCTCTCTGAAGTGTCTGAAGTGCCTGTACACCAATGCACGCAGCATGGGGAATAAACAGGAAGAGTTAGAGATCTGTGTGCGGTCGCAGGGCCATGATCTCGTTGCCATTACAGAGACATGGTGGGATAATTCACATGGCTGGAATGCTGTCATGGATGGCTATGTGCTTTTTAGGCAAGACAGACCAGGAAGGCGAGGTGGTGGAGTTGCTCTTTATGCGAGGGAGCAACTAGAATGTGTGGAGCTCTGCCTCGGGGTGGATGAAGAGCAAGGTGAGAGCCTATGGGTAAGGATTAAAGGGCAGGCTAACATGGGCGACACTGTTGTGGGGGTTTACTACAGGCCACCTGATCAGGAGGAAGCCGTCGATGAGGCCTTCTACAGGCAGCTGGAAGTAGCCTCACGATCACAGGCCCTGGTTCTCATGGGGGACTTCAACCACCCTGACTTCTGCTGGGAAGACAGCACAGCTAGACACACACAGTCAAAGAGGTTCCTGCAGAGCATTGATGATAATTTCTTGACTCAGGTGGTGGAGACGCCAACGAGGAGAGGTGCAATGCTAGTACTAACAAACAAAGAAAGTCTAGTTGGAGATGTGAAGGTTGGGGGCAGCCTTGGCTGCAGTGACCAGGAGATGGTGGAGTTCAGGATCCTAAGAGGAGGGAGCAGGGCAATGAGTAGGATTGCAACGCTGAACTTGAGGAGAGCTAACTTTGGCCTCTTGAGGGACCTACTTAGGGGAATCTCCTGGGGTAGGGCCCTAGAAGGAAGAGGGGTCCAAGAAAGCTGGCTAATATTCAAGCATCACCTCCTCCAGGCTCAAGAAGGGTGCATCCCTCTGAGGAAGAAGTTGAGCAAAGCGGGCAGGAGACCTGCAGGGATGAGCAAGGAACTCCTCAAACTCAAACTCAAACAGAAGCAGCAAGTACACAGAACATGGAAAAGGGGACAGGCCACTTGGGAGGAATACAGGGACATTGTCAGAGTGTGCAGGGATGTGACAAGGAAGGCTAAGGCCCATTTGGAATTAAATCTGGCAAGGGATGTCAAGGCCAACAAGAAGGGCTTCTTCAAATATATCAAGAGCAAAAGGAAGACTAGGGAAAATGTGGGCCTGCTGCTGAATGGGGCGGATGCCCTGGTGACAAAGGATATAGAGAAGGCAGAGTTATGAGAAATGCCTTCTTTGCATCAGTCTTCACTGCTAAGGTCAGTCCTCAGGAATTCCAGACCTTGGGGACAAAAGAGGAAGTCTGGAGAAAGGAAGACTCTCCCTTGGTTGAGGAGGATCAGGTTAGAGATCTCTTGTCCAAACTTGACATCCATAAATCCATGGGCCCTGTTGGGATGCACCCACGAGTGCTGAGGGAGCTGGCGAATGTTATTGCTAGGCCACTCTCCATCATCTTGGAAAGGTCCTGGAGATCAGGAGAGGTGCCTGAGGACTGGAAGAAAGCCAATGTCACCCCAGTCTTCCAAAAGGGCAAGAAGGAGGAGCCAGGAAAGGTGATGGAACAGCTCCTCCTGGAGGTCCTCACTAAGCAGTTGGAGGACCAGAAGGTGATCAGGAGTAGTCAGCATGGATTCACCAAAGGGGAAATCCTGCTGGACCAATCTGATAGCCTTCTATGACGGAAAGACTGGCTGGGTAGATGAGGGCAGAGCAGTGGATGTTGTCTCCCTGGACTTGAGCAAGGCTTCAGCAACACTGTCTCCCATCCCATCCTCCTAGGTAAGCTCAGGAAGTGTGGGTTGGATGAGTGGAGAGTGAGGTGGATGGAGAACTGGCTGGATGGCCGAGCTCAGAGGGTTGTGGTGTATGGTGCAGAGTCAAGTTGGAGGCCTGTGGCTAGTGGTGTCCCCCAGGGGTCAGTCCTGGGTCCAGTCTTGTTCAATATATTCATCCATGACCTGGAGGAAGGGACAGAGTGCACCCTCAGCAAGTTTGCTGATGAGACTAAACTGGGGGGAGAGGCTAACACACCAGAAGACTGTGCTGCCCTTCAGAGGGACCTGGACAAGCTGGAGTGGTGGGCGGAGAGGAACCTCCTGAAGTTCAACCAAGGCAAGTGCAAGGTCCTGCGCCTCGGGAGGAATAACCCCATGCACCAGTACAGGCTGGGGGTTGACCTGTTGGAAAGGAGCTCTGCCGAGAAGGACCTGGGAGTGCTGGTAGACACCGAGTTAAGCCTGAGCCAGCCATGAGCCCTTGTGGCCAAGAAGGCCAATGGGATCCTGGGGTGCATGAGGCAGAGTGTTGCCAGCAGGTGGAGGGAGGAGATCCTGCCCCTCTCCTCAGCCCTGGGGAGGCCTCCCCTGGAGTACTGTGTCCAGTTCTGGGCTCCCCACTACAAGAGAGACATGGCGCTACTGCAGAGAGTCCAGCGGAGGGCTGCAAAGAGGATGAGGGGACTGGAGCACCTCTCCTGTGAAGAAAGACTGAGAGAGCTGGGCCTGTTGAGCCTGGAGAAGAGAAGGCTCAGAGGCAATCTCATCAACGTGTGCAAGTATCTGAAGGGTGGGTGTCGCAAGGATGGGGCCAGACGCTTCTCCGTGGTGCTCAGGGACAGGACAAGAGGCAACGGGCACAAACTGAACCACAGGCAGTTCCATCTGAGCATGAGGACAAACTTCTTCACTGTGAGGGTGACAGAGCCCTGGAGCAGGCTGCCCGGAGAGGTAGTGGAGTGTCCTTCCCTGGAGATATTCAAAACTCACCGGGACGTGATCCTGCGCAACGTGCTCTAGCTGTGCCTGCTTGAGCAGGGGGTTTGGACTACAAGATCTCCAGAGGTCCCTTCCAACCTCAACCATTCTGTGACTCTGTTGTGTTTAAGAATTGCTTCTCTCACCATGCATACGCACACACTGCGTTTAGCAACAGAGAGGAAGTCCTCACTTTTTCTTTTTTCTCTAAGAGCTTATCCAGCAAGACTCTTGTCACGATAACTGTACAGCATATATGTAAAACTCAGCTTTGAAAGCCAGACGTATTTTCCCCAACTGCATCTTATATTCTGGATTTCTCCCCACTCCTGGATGTTCCTCTCTCCATTGTAGATGGATTCAATAACCTTAAAATTTTACTTGGCATTTCCAGCCAAAAAAAAAAAGATTCAAACTTGGTCAAATCTCTGCCAAAATAAACATGTTAACCTACCACATTAATAACTTCTTCCCCCAATTTTTCACATTCAGTCAAAATTTGGTCTGGAAGCATCTTAAAATATTACGAATTTGGATGAAAATTTCTATTGGTAACAAACACAAAATTTATTGAAATGTTCCTACTGTGTGCTCTATTATGGATGTTTCATATCGTCCTTGTAACATCATAGGACTTTGAAACAGACAAAATTTTCCTCTTACTTCAAATAAGCTTAAAAGCATGAACAAACACATTTGACACTCACTTTATTAAACACACTCTAAGTTGCATTAATCCAGTCAAGGGAAGATATCTCAAAATCAAATAATGCTTCCTATTCAAATTCACTAGCTGGCAACAGAATTGCATAGCTTCCTCATTCTAGTCTTAAAGTCTAACATGAAACATTGCTTTAAAAAAGTATTTCTGACACCTACAAAATCTACTTTATATCATCATGTTTTTAATAACATTAAGTGAAACCTTCTCCATCTTCAACTTCAATGCATTAGAATCAACAGTAATGCCATTTTTAATTAAACTGGGTATTGCAGAGGATCTATGCTCTCTTACACTGATCCTTATAATCTTATTTCATATTTCACCCACTGAAGTATGTTTATTAATGGTGCTACAGAGATTTTGGCAGCAGGGCTTCTTAGATGTTCTAATAACCTTTTGAGCCTAAGATTGCTTCCTTTCATAGTGTACCAAATCCTCTACCTTTAAGGAATGTTTCACTTTATTCAGAGCCTTTCTTTTTTCTTTGACTATCCTTTAATAATTCTTATGCTAGAAAGCATAAGAATTGCTTTTCTTCCCACACAATCGAAGAACAGGCAAAACAAGCCACAGACATACGCAGATAAAAAGCTTCTTTGTACTATTAGTGACAGTTTCCATAAATTCCGTAAAATACAGAGAGTAAAAGGAGATCCAGCCAACCTTTGGAACTTTATCTCTTCTCTACTGCTATATCAATTTAGAAGGCAGCTATAAATGCGTAAACACTGGAAAATGGTCACTCCACCTTTAGGAAAAGCAAAGCCAAAATCTAATATTTACGCTCAACTTTCTACAGTGCTTGATGACCTTGAGAGTTAAGCAGTGAAACTGTCAAAACTACTCCCATAGCCATCATTTCAAGTGAATCCTAGTATGTCCATCTATTAATTTTTCTCCTCCAAACCTCATTACTACACAACCAAGAATTATGTATTAATTTCTTATCATCATTACCAAGTATCTCTTGGTAATTACCAATCTCTTTATATGCTTAGAGCTAAGCTCATCCTATGTGCAAATGTTATTTGGTAGTTAGAGATTTTTCCTCTTCATAAACTGCTTCCCAATTGGAGAATTTTATTTCTACATAATCATAGTATAATGTCAATAGTTTTGAATCATCCACAGTGAGCAACCTAATCAATAGCTGTATTTATAGTATGCTAAAAGTGTTCATTTATCACTGACAATTTATTTATAACAATACATTTATAAAAGTGTTATGTGTTAAAATACTATTAAAATCCTAGTCACCAATTTCCTATTATCAAAATTCTAGATTTAGTTTCTATATTCAAACTCTTCAATCCCACCTACATGTTCGCAAGACCTGATCCCAAACTAGTTAAGATCAGCTGAAATGCTGACCTTTGTTCCCCTACAGTTTTCATTAATATTTTATTATGTCCAGCTTTTCTCTAGACCAGTTACCTACTGTCCCTCTCTGTCCCCATGTCTTTGGCAGAAAGGAGCAATGACAATAGACCAGTGAGTCCTCTCCCTTCGAGAACCATGTGCTGTCCTACCTTTAGGGAATTCATTACAGCAGGAAAAATTTTCTTGGGTTTTGCACCTGTTAGTGTGAAGACACAGGACAATAGAGACTGGAGATAAATCTTGTCACTCCTACACTTTAAAAAGTCCATGGTGATACTCCATTAGAAGATTAAAAAAAAAAAAAAAAGGTGTCCCCTCCCTCATGATTCATGAATCTAGTTGCATTAGGGTAAAGTAACCATAAATGCTGCAATGAACTGAAGATTTCTTCCCTTCTACTTCTGTAGAGGGAATCCTTAGATGGCAGGGATTCCACATAACTGCCCCCTTACCAACCTTCCCTGCAGAAAGGAAAATAGCTCCTGGAAAATATTTCCTGGGAGAGCAGAAGGGGTCGTCAGAGTCGGAGACTGCTAATATAAGTAAGAGAACCACCCAGGTGACCTCCTCAACAAATAGACAGCTTGGCCTCTCATTGACCCCAATACACACACAGTTATAAAGTTTGTGTAAAGCCATATTTACCTTCCCCTATGACCTGACTGCATCCCACAGTGCTACAGCATTCAAAATTCAAAAGCCTGAAGATCAGCACCCTCACAATACTGTAAGAGAGGAAAAGTGACTCTCTGTGTTCTTCCAGAGAAGAAATGCTTTCTATAAAATGCCCATTTAAAAATCAGTTGAACATTATAATCTCAAACAGTTAAAAAACATGAACTCAGCCAAATAAAGCCAGGAACAACCTCACCTGATTTCAAAGATGGCCCTTCTTTGAGCAGTGGGTTAGAGAAACTGACTTTCGGAGGTACCTTCCAACATGAGTTATTCTATGATTACATGATTTTATAAACTATGCATTTGTATGTGAGTCTACAGAAATGTCTTGCACAAACCATAGCTTAGGAGCATCATCTCTGGATTTTATATATGTAAATCCTGTGTGTGAAATGGCATATCAATCTACTCTCTGCTTTGCAGTGGCTTCATAAATCATCTCTCCTCTTCTTTTAAACCTAGCCAGAGCCCTGATTTCTTGGTGGAAAAGAACATGAAATAAAACTTATTTCAAAAGAAAATAGAAACCATAGTCACACATCCACTGGGAATCTCTGTCTTCTCTCTTTCTAGGATTTAAAAATGTCAGTTTGCTGCTCCTACATAGACAAATAGAGCAAATTTTCCTTTCCCTATGGAATACTATCATTCTCCTATGCATCCTAATGGATTTTCTCATAGGAGAAAACTTTGAGGTTCTGGCTTTAGCTAACATGGAAGAGACGCTCACTCAGTTTTAAATGACTAAATAATGACTCCCGGAAGGAACCATTCAGGGATAATTGCAGCACTAACCCATCTTTTGGTCAAGCTTTACATGGTTTTGAGCTCACTAGACATAAAGATCTCTCTTTCTGCAGTTGATGTCTCCTTAAGTAAATGCGGATGGTAGTGATAGTGTAAGCAGATGTGCTAAATAGACAGGATCTCAGAATATCACAGAATCACAGAATGGTTGAGGTTGGAAGGGACCTCTGGAGATCATCTAGTCCAACCCCCCTGCTCAAGCAGGGTTCTCTAGAGCATATTTCCCAGGATCACATCCAGACGGGTTTTGAATATCTCCAGTGAAGCAGACTCCACTACCTCTCTGGGCAACCTGTTCCAATGCTCTGTCACCCTCACAGTCAAGAATTTTTTTCTCAGGTTCAGATGGAATTCCTGTGGTTCAGTTTCTGCCCGTTGCCTCTTGTCCTGTTGCTGGGCACCACGGAGAAGAGGCTGGCTCCATCCTCTTGACACGCCCCCTTCAGATACTTGCACACGTTGATGAGATTGCCTCTGAGCCTTCTCTTCTCCAGGCTCAACAGGCCCAGCTCTCTCAGTCATTCTTCACAGGAGACATGCTCCAGCCCTCTAATCATCTTGGTATCCCTCCGCTAGACTCTCTGCAGTAGTGCCATGTCTCTCTTGTAGTGGGGAGCCCAGAACTGGACACAGTACTCCAGACGAGGCCTCCCCAGGGCTGAGGAGAGGGGCAGGATCACCTCCCTCCACCTGCTGGCAACACTCTGCCTCATGCACCCCAGGATCCCATTGGCCTTCTTGGCCACAAGGGCTCATGGCTGGCTCAGGCTTAACTCGGTGTCTACCAGCACTCCCAGGTCCTTCTCGGCAGAGCTCCTTTCCAACAGGTCAACCCCCAGCCTGTACTGGTGCATGGGGTTATTCCTCCCGAGGCGCAGGACCTTGCACTTGCCTTGGTTGAACTTCAGGAGGTTCCTCTCCGCCCACCCCTCCAGCCTGTCCAGGCCCCTCTGAAGGGCAGCACAGTCTTCTGGTGTGTTAGCCTCTCCCCCCAGTTTAGTCTCATCAGCAAACTTGCTGAGGGTGCACTCTGTCCCTTCCTCCAGGTCATGGATGAACATATTGAACAAGACTGGACCCAGGACTGACCCCTGGGGGACACCACTAGCCACAGGCCTCCAACTTGACTCTGCGCCATGCACCACAACCCTCTGAGCTCGGCCATCCAGCCAGTTCTCAATCCACCTCACCGTCCACTCATCTAGCCCACACTTCCTGAGCTTACCTAGGTGGATGGGATGGGAGACAGTGTTGCTGAAGCCTTGCTCAAGTCCAGGGAGACAACATCCACTGCTCTGCCCTCATCTACCCAGCCAGTCTTTCCGTCATAGAAGGCTATCAGATTGGTCCAGCAGGATTTCCCCTTTGGTGAATCCATGCTGACTACTCCTGATCACCTTCTGGTCCTCCAACTGCTTAGTGAGGACCTCCAGGAGGAGCTGTTCCATCACCTTTCCTGGCTCCTCCTTCTTGCCCTTTTGGAAGACTGGGGTGACATTGGCTTTCTTCCAGTCCTCAGGCACCTCTCCTGATCTCCAGGACCTTTCCAAGATGATGGAGAGTGGCCTAGCAATAACATTCGCCAGCTCCCTCAGCACTCGTGGGTGCATCCCAACAGGGCCCATGGATTTATGGATGTCAAGTTTGGACAAGAGATCTCTAACCTGATCCTCCTCAACCAAGGGAGAGTCTTCCTTTCTCCAGACTTCCTCTTTTGTCCCCAAGGTCTGGAATTCCTGAGGACTGACCTTAGCAGTGAAGACTGATGCAAAGAAGGCATTTCTCATAACTCTGCCTTCTCTATATCCTTTGTCACCAGGGCATCCGCCCCATTCAGCAGCAGGCCCACATTTTCCCTAGTCTTCCTTTTGCTCTTGATATATTTGAAGAAGCCCTTCTTGTTGTCCTTGACATCCCTTGCCAGATTTAATTCCAAATGGGCCTTAGCCTTCCTTGTCACATCCCTGCACACTCTGACAACGTCCCTGTATTCCTCCCAAGTGGCCTGTCCCCTTTTCCATGTTCTGTGTACTTGCTGCTTCTGTTTGAGTTTGAGTTTGAGGAGTTCCTTGCTCATCCCTGCAGGTCTCCTGCCCGCTTTGCTCAACTTCTTCCTCAGAGGGATGCACCCTTCTTGAGCCTGGAGGAGGTGATGCTTGAATATTAGCCAGCTTTCTTGGACCCCTCTTCCTTCTAGGGCCCTACCCCAGGAGATTCCCCTAAGTAGGTCCCTCAAGAGGCCAAAGTTAGCTCTCCTCAAGTTCAGCGTTGCAATCCTACTCATTGCCCTGCTCCCTCCTCTTAGGATCCTGAACTCCACCATCTCCTGGTCACTGCAGCCAAGGCTGCCCCCAACCTTCACATCTCCAACTAGACTTTCTTTGTTTGTTAGTACAAGGTCTAGCATTGCACCTCTCCTCGTTGGCGTCTCCACCACCTGAGTCAAGAAATTATCATCAATGCTCTGCAGGAACCTCTATGACTGTGTGTGTCTAGCTGTGCTGTCTTCCCAGCAGAAGTCAGGGTGGTTGAAGTCCCCCATGAGAACCAGGGCCTGTCATCGTGAGGCTACTTCCAGCTGCCTGTAGAAGGCCTCATCGACGGCTTCCTCCTGGTCAGGTGGCCTGTAGTAAACCCCCACAACAGTGTCGCCCATGTTAGCCTGCCCTTTAATCCTTACCCATAGGCTCTCACCTTGCTCTTCATCCACCCCGAGGCAGAGCTCCACACATTCTAGTTGCTCCCTCGCATAAAGAGCAACTCCATCACCTCGCCTTCCTGGTCTGTCTTGCCTAAAAAGCACATAGCCATCCATGACAGCATTCCAGCCATGTGAATTATCCCACCATGTCTCTGTAATGGCAACAAGATCATGGCCCTGCGACCGCACACAGACCTCTAACCCTTCCTGCTTATTCCCCATGCTGCATGCATTGGTGTACAGGCATTTCAGAGAGCCAGTCAAGCATGCAAGCTTCCCAGGAGAGGTGCAAGAGGATGTACAGCCACAGCCATGTTCCGTGCTGTCTCCCCTGGCTGCATGCACCTGCTGGAGGCATCCTGACTTGAGCGGTGTTTTACTGACTCCCCTGCCACTATACCACTCCCCTTCCCCATCTTGCCTAGTTTAAAGCCCTCCGTACCAGGCTGCACAATCTGTTGGCAAAGACGCACGTGCTCCACTTGGTGAGGTGGATCCCATCGCTCCCCATCAGCTGTTGATCTTCAAACAGGGTCCCATGGTCATAGAAACCAAAGCCCTGTTGCCAACACCAGCGGCACAGCCAGCTGTTCACTTGGAAAACTCGTCTACCCCTCCTCCCATCCTTTCCCCTCACAGGCAAGATTGAGGAGAAAACGACCTGGGCTCCCAGACCCTTCACCACCATTCCCAGAGCTCTGAAGTCCTGTTTGATGGTTTCCAGTTTGCCTTTTGTGTCGTTAGCGCCCACATGATGGGCATAGTCTGATGCATGGACAAGCCTTGGCAATCTTTCCAGGACATCTCTTATTCGAGCCCCCGGCAGGCAGCAAACCTCTCTGGACAAGAGGTCAGGTCGGCAGATAGGTGCCTCTGTCCCCTGCAGCAGGCAGTCACCCACAACAATCACTCGCCGCTTCTTCCGGGGGTTCCTGCACGGCACAGGGTCTGCCAGGCCAGTTGCCTCCCTTGGAGCCATGCCCAGCTCCTCCTCAGCTTGGAGGGCACTAAACTTGTTCTTCAAGGGTAAGTCTTGAGGAGGAGCAAGAGCCTTTCTCCTTCTACGAGAGGTCACCAGCTTCCAGCCCTCTTCAACAGTGTTATGATGCACCTTTACACACGGTGCTGAGCCCTCTGACAACTCCGCTGCAGTGGGGGCTGGGGACTCCCAGAGGTGAACAGTCTCCAAGAATACCCTGTCAATCTCCTGCTCATCCTCTCGGATGCTACGCAGCCTCCTAACTTCCTCCCGTAACTGCTTTATCTGGTGACCCAACTGGTCAACCACAGCACACCTCCTGCAGGAGAGCTGACTGTGAGCCCAGGCCTCACAGAGAGGCCCCAGGCACTCCCTGCAGCCTGACACCTGCAGAGCTGCATCTGCTGCCAGAGGGTCTGTCTGGGTTGAAGCCTCAGACACAGCTGATGCAGCACCTCCAACAGCCACTGGGGAATGTGCTCTGCAGCGTGTCATGACCATGCCTGGGGAAGGACACACCGCTACGGAAATGAAGGTGCCTTCTGGCACCCTTCTCTGCAAACTGCTGTGCAAACTGCTGTGCAGACTGCTGCATCTGTTCACTGCCTCTGTTCACTGTACTTTGGGAGCTGCACTCTAGGCCTGGCTCTTATATAGGCCTCTGCCTAGCAGTGACTCACAAGGGTGCTTGACCCACCCAATCAGGAGCCACCTGAAACAAGAGCCCCCACTCCCTCTGACCAGGGCAGCCCAGAGAGCTCATTAGCAGCAGCCCCACCTGGCTAGAACTTCCCAGGAGAAGTTAAGTCAAGGTCCCCTGCAGGAGTCCTTGCCCAGCTCTCCCTTCCTGCTAGCAGCAAGCACCGTCTAGTTCCTCGGGGGTCCCCAGAAAGCCTCCACAGCTTCCAACAAGGCCCACAAAAGGCCCAAACAGAGCCCAGACACTGCTGCGCAAACTGCTGCCTCTGTTCGCTGCCTGTTCGCTGTGCTCAATATAACAAGTTTAGATCATTAAAAAGTGAATATATTTTTATGTCAGCAATTCAGTCACATCTTTTACAGGAAATTAGATTCTTATTCCCTTGAAGTGTTTTCATCACTTACTCATTGTTTGAAATCTCATTCTCAGAGCAATTGTTACGGGCAGAGCATAGAAATACTAGTATATGCACTTAGGATTTTTAGCTGTAGCTTCTGGGAGTAAAAAGGGGACTAGAAACACATCCTAAGGCATGTTTTAAATACAGAAATATTTTCAAAGATAAGAATGGATAGCGCAGAAATCATACAAATATCATGTTTGCGCTTTCTGACACAGTTGTTCAGATGCCTTAAAACCTTTGGATCTCTTAGCTTCAGGTCTTGCAAAAGCCAGCCCTGCCTTAAATTATTATTGCAAAATACAGAAAGGCTTCAAAATACAGACTATCAATGATCAGCTCCTGACTATCCTACCTACCTGCCATGTGACTTTGCAGCTTTTTGTGTCTCTGTAAACCTTCCAACACTTTGTCCTTTTTTACTGCAAGCCTGTTAGTCCCAAGATATGTAACCTGCTATTGTTCCTCCAAGTGCCTGGCATACTAAAGTACTGATGTCAGCTGGGAATTTTAGGCACCGCTGTAATACAAATGCTAGTAATACTGCTTTGCAGGAATGTTCCACATATGTAGAAGTGTCCCTACACAACTTTTTTTACGCTGTCATTTTGGTATCAGCTGAGCAAGGTCTAAGCACAGATCAGAGGATAACAGGAAGAAAAGACCTAAGACCTACTCAGGAAACAAGCATCGTGCATACCATTTACCATAACTGTCATATTATGTTACTTTAGGAGCAAAGAATAAAGAGCTTGGATTCAGTTCAGGAGATGACAGTGGAACCAGTAGAGACAATATAAGCGTGAATGAATGCAACAATAAAATTGTAAAAGGTAATGGATTTTTGCAGCAAAGTAGAATGATGACTGTCCATACGCATGCTGGTGCCAAGTCCTATGGACGTTTCATATAACATATGGTGTAAATTGGGCAAGAAAATTTTGTTTTGCCTTAATATTCACAGTATAAGTAAGAAATGTTAGACAAGCTTCTGAATATGGGAGAAATCTCCAGGAAGGAAAAGACTGGCAGTATTTCTAAATTAATCCCCTCCTTATGAGCTTTATATTCTAAGTGAAACAATGAAAATGCAAATCTGATTATTCATAGGACATTTGAGTGGCTTTAGCAGTAGCATGACACCACAGTTACAATCTTAAAACCTTTAATGAGTGACTTCACAGTATAATAAGTCTGTGAAATAGTGAGCCATTATTACTTTTAATTTCTGCAATGAGGGTAGTAGAGAACATCTTAAAATTCCCAATACCTTGTCACTCTGTCAGAGCTGGTCCACACGTGAAATTAGTTCACAGGAAGCTCAGGTGTGAATTTATTGGAAACTTGCTACCCTGAGCTGGTCTTTGTGCCTGCACAATATGTAAGGTATTTTGCATTCAAGGAAGGCTAAGATAACTCCTAGAAAATCTATCATATCTTGCCAGTTTAGAAGATGAGCACAAAGGATGCCCCAAAGTGGCCAGAGGGAGTTAGCTCCAGTCCAGAAACCATATAACTGTGCTACTGAAATGAAGTGCATATATTTACTAATACAACTTTTTACCTTGGCCATAATCTTGCACTAACACCTCTATTTTGCAGTTGGAACAGGAATTGGCTTGTTTATGGACAGTTCAGTTTATGGACAGAAGAACGTCTTCATCTGCATCTGTCCTTGTAGGCGTACCTTCAGAGTGCATTAAGGGCAATCGCAGGAGGCAGAAAAAGGAAAGGTAATAGTACAGAGTAGCTAAAACGCTAAATTCATACTCAGTCTTATAGATAAATCTTAATTGATTCTTAAACATAGCAGAGTCCAGAGTCTGTTCTTACTGTTACAGCTGTTTTTTACAGTACCTAAGAATTTAGATGACACTTTATCATTGTTACCTTGCTATACATCTAAGATGAATTCATGAACTGTTTAACTACTGGTGTCTACGTGTTTAGTAGTCTAGTAATATAAAATCACCAAATTTAACTCTTCTGATAAATTAGAGAAAATAATTAGTAAAATATTTTTTTTAAATTTCAACTTTGAGGAAACCAATTGAAGATATCCATGAAATAATATCATGTGTATAATCTCATAATGCGTATTTAAGATCAAACTCATATTTTAACTGAGTCAAAACACTGGTGTTTAGATGTCCTGCCGTCTTTGATATGTTGGAAATGAGATTCAAAAGACAAGGATATGACACATTTAGAATTGATCAAAAAAGGGCAGAGACTTCAAAATGAGAATAAACCACAAGCATTTGGAAGAATTTGAATGATAAAAATGTAAACATGAGATGCAGTGATTGCTCAGCACTTTAGAACTGCTGTGTACAGAAGGGATATATTTTAATGGTGTGTTTTACATACAGAGAAGTTACATATTGGCCAGTAGAAATTTACACTCTTTAGTTCAAAGGAGAGCTATGAGTGGTTTTAACACATAAGGATTAAGTCATTCCATATATATATGTATGTGTGTATATATATGTTATATGTATTCTATATATATGTATAAATAAATGACTTCATAAATTGTGTATTTAGAATATGTATTCACTCCTCTATGTGGACATTGTATAATTTATTGCATATTACACTGAGATACCTACAGAGATAAAATAAACTTGTAACTCAGGGGCATGTAGCTACACCAGGTCAGGAAAAAATGTTGCTTTTGTTCTCTAAATAACTCTAAAATGATTTTTTGGCTAAATATCATTTTAAAAAATGGGTAGATTAACAAATCTATGATTTCATTTTAAATATTTAAAGTGACATTGAAAGCAGTATTTGAAGCGATAAATGGAGACTTTTGTTTCAAAAGGTGAAACAGGATTTGTTGCCATTATAAGAATGAAAAAAATAAAAATGATTTAAGTTCCTTTTTCAGCAAGTATTGTAAAATAGCATTCCTAAAGAAAATTATTTTAATTAAAAACTGTACCTATCTCTAGTGAGTTAGCACTAAGATGAGAACTTAAGAAGGTGTGAATAAGAAAAAAGGGTGGCAATATTCTTTACTAGAAATAAATGGAAAAAAAATCTTTTGACACACTAGCTAATGTAAAAATCATGTATATGATTTTAATTGAGGAAAGCTCAGATTAAACATAAGATACTTGTTTTTGTTTTCAAGGCCTCTCATGATTTTCTTCACAGTGCTTGTCATCTGATGTCCGGTGTCAAAAATGTAATTTCTAACAGTTTAGGTCTGATAAAAGACAGAATTTCGAAAATATTCATAGCTTTCTTTGTGCTTCAGGAGAAACTCTATAAATATCTGTAAAAATATCTCACGTTTCTATTATTTAACTTTTTTGAATTGCCTTAGCCTTGTTAATATTAGCCAGTGTAATGCTTATGTCACATGGCAATGTTATACTCCTCCAAAAGCTATGTTCTCCAATAATGTAAGTGCTAAAACTTCTGTCATTGTAATCACTATAATTAATAATGATTAATGACAACACTTATAATAACTAAACATATAAAATAATTAAAATTCAAACTAGAATAACAGTAATACTAACAGATAGAAAGGAGTTCTATAGGATGTTATTTCACAGCCTTATAGACTGATAGGAGCCAGAAAATCAGATATTCTACTAATTCAGGATCTTTCAGATTTATAGTTACACCACCAACCCCCCAAAATAAAAAAAGAAATAAAAAAACTCCCAGTCCCATCATAATAAATACTGTATATCTCTTGGGTGAAAAATTGGTGCAGAAGGAAGAAATAAAACTCCTCATTTATCAACCTATCTGATTGCAATTAGAAATATTATGGAGGAAAAGCCAAAAGAAAGGGCTCAGCCCAAACTGTTTATTTCAGGTCATCTGCATTTCTGTGGTAGCTGCATTTCTGCATTTCTGTGGTGAGTAAAGAGATTCTTATACAGTGGATACATACTTGCATATACAATCAAGGTAAAGAAAATCTGTTATATAAATTTACGTGTCACTGAGGAAGCTATTTTTAGTACAAGTGTGGGACTTCAGGTAATTCGTTTTCACTGCCTTATTCCTAAATAGTAGTTCTAAATAATGGCTGAGAACATCCTGGGGTTTTGAGACCAAAGAGCGTAATATAACAGCATTTTCAGAAATAAAAGTGGGATTTAAGTGGGACATTGAGACATACCTGCCAAGTCTCATATATTCTTGGTGATACTTAGCGTAGGCTAGCTGTGTCTTAAGGATCAGGCACCCCATCAGAACAAACCCTTGGTTTTCGTATGATAAGACTAGTTGCTGGAATCAGCTAGTTATTTTCAGCTAGTTATTTCCTCTCCCTATTTTTGTTGTGCTGATAACCAAACAAACATAGGCATTCCACTCAGAAAGCAACAAAATACTTTACTTCCCTAAAAGCCTGGATCAGTGATATAAAGAATAAGCTTTTTTTTTAATAACTCAGAGTATTATCTAACAAAGATGTACGATAATGAAATTAGCCTTCCTATGATGAGTGATACAGAATAGCTTTTCTATTTAGTCTTCGTTCTTCCTGTACAGACCGACCACATGAAAAAAAAATAGATTCTCACTTTAGTCTATATTATTAACCTATTCCTTTGCAGGAACTTCCTTGTGTTTACAATTTCTTAGTTATTTTGATATTATTGTAATGTGCATGGTGAAATTTGTACTTTTAGAGGGAGAGAGTGTAAATGAATATCTATATATGTGTGTGTATAAAATGCTTCTAAAATTATAATAAATAGCGTGTTTGTGATTATGTTGACACTAGGCACTGGTGTGAGCTCAAATGGTACTAGGGAGAATCTCTTCTACCTAACTGTAAAATATCCCCATTTTCTGCTGCTATGAGATTTTCTAGTCCCATCTACTTTTAGGCTGAGGTTGCTTTGAAGCTGAGGTTGAAAGCCCTCATCTAAAAATCACAGAATCACAGAATCACAGAATTGTTTAGGTTGGATGGGACCTCTGGAGATCATCTAGTCCAACCTCCCTGCTCAAGCAGGGTCGCCTAGAGCATATTGCCCAGGATCACATCCAGACGGCTTTTGAATATCTCCAGCGAAGGAGACTCCACTACCTCTCTGGGCAACCTGTTCCAATGCTCTGTCACCCTCACAGCAAAGAAGTTTTTTCTCAGGTTCAGATGGAACTTCCTGTGGTTCAGTTTCTGCCCATTGCCTCTTGTCCTGTCCCTGAGCACCACGGAGAAGCGTCTGGCCCCATCCTTGCGACACCCCCCCTTCAGATACTTGCACACGTTGATGAGATTGCCTCTGAGCCTTCTCTTCTCCAGGCTCAACAGGCCCAGCTCTCTCAGTCTTTCTTCACAGGAGAGGTGCTCCAGTCCCCTCATCCTCTTTGCAGCCCTCCGCTGGACTCTCTGCAGTAGCGCCATGTCTCTCTTGTAGTGGGGAGCCCAGAACTGGACACAGTACTCCAGGGGAGGCCTCCCCAGGGCTGAGTAGAGGGGCAGGATCACCTCCCTCCACCTGCTGGCAACACTCTGCCTCATGCACCCTAGGATCCCATTGGCCTTCTTGGCCACAAGGGCTCATGGCTGGCTCAGGCTTAACTCGGTGTCTACCAGCACTCCCAGGTCCTTCTCGGCAGAGCAGCTTTCCAGCAGGTCAACCCCCAGCCTGTACTGGTGCATGGGATTATTCCTGCCTAGGTGCAGGATCCTGCACTTGCCTTTGTTGAACTTCAGGAGGTTCCTCTCTGCCCACCTCTCCAGCCTGTCCAGGTCCCTCTGAAGGGCAGCACAGTCTTCTGGTGTGTTAGCCTCTCCTCCCAGTTTAGTCTCATCAGCAAACTTGCTGAGGGTGCACTCTGTCCCTTCCTCCAGGTCATGGATGAATACATTGAACAAGACTGGACCCAGGACTGACCCCTGGGGGACACCGCTAGCCACAGGCCTCCAACTTGACTCTGCGCCATTCACCACAACCCTCTGAGCTCGGCCATCCAGCCAGTTCTCAATCCACCTCACCGTCCACTCATCTAGCCCACACTTCCTGAGCTTACCTAGGTGGATGTGATGGGAGACAGTGTCAAAAGCCTTGCTGAAGTCCAGAAAGACAACACTGCTCTGCCCTCATCTACCCAGCCAGTCTTTCCGTCATAGAAGGCTATCAGATTGGTCCAGCATGATTTCCCTTTGGTGAATCCATGCTGACTACTCCTGATCACCTTCTTGTCCTCCAGATGCTTAGTGATGACCTCCAGGATATAAAATCATTTGACTCTGTCTAGTGGAATCATAAATGTTCTCATTATCTATAAAAATACTGAATCCAATTTAAAGCCCATGAAGCTTCTGGCCTTAGTGATTTAAAACTATAACACAATTAAGGAGAAAGTTACTCATTTTCTTTGAAATCATTGGCCAAATTGGTGTTCTTTGAGACCAATGGGTTATTTAGGTGCAATCATTTCCTTTATTTTGGGGTAGAATGACAATATTTTGGTGCTAATTATAATTTAACTGTGTAGTTTGTTATTGAATTTCTTTATTTACTTTTGGTACATTGTTTTTCCTCAAGGGAACTTTTCTCTATTCCGACTTTTTTATTCATTATTTATTATAACATAGTCATATTGCTAGAATTACATTCATTAAACTCTATAGCTCTTATAATAAATTCAAAATTTTTATAATAGGAAGAGGCAATACATAACAGTAAGGAATGCTACTAGATTAGCAGAGTTAAAATTAAACCAAAGGTACACTGTTCCTTAGTGTCTAATCTTCTAAATCTTTAATGTTTTTCTAGACAGCTTGGTTAAAACTTAACCGTAAAAAGTCAGTGTAACTCAGAAACTTACAATTACATAAGCTTATAGTAGTAATATACTTATTAAGTTTACTTCTTGCAGCTGGTCTATGTGAAGTTCCAATTACTTCTAAAACAGAATCCAAGATCAATAGCTGATAGATTTACAATTTGCAACAATAATTACTTGAAGAAGAGGAATATAAGCAGATTTATGCAGCAGTTAAATACTACCAAACATTAATAAAATCAATCAGAACTTCACAGCTGCCAATTCCCTTCCACGATTAAACCTTTTGAGACACGTGCTCACTATTTTTCTCAGTTAACCAAGATAAAAAGTCCAGAGAAGATAAAAGGTATTTTGTTTTAATTTCTTAGCTAAATGGTTGCTCCATTCTCTGCAGCAATTCAGAGTTTCAGTATCTGCTAAAATAATGCCTCACTGGAAGTCCCTCTCTAAGGGTCCCCTCCAAAGCCTGCTGCAGTGGGCTCTGTCACACGGGTTTCTCAGCATTACGCTTGGTGAAGCAACTAGTGTTTTTGTGCCTACAAACTGGTGGATGCTTTGGTGTAAAGCTGAGTTACATCTGAATAGTCTCCTAAACAGAAGTTTGGTATCAACCAGCTTTAGCAGTGCAAAGGCATGCCTACTCGCTCTCCTGCAGACCAGGAGATCAGGCATGGCTCCGCTGCATGCTTGAGTGAATAAACCCTATCCCATACCTGGGGGCAGAGCTGCAGTAAGTGCTATTATAAATTGTTTTGATCAGTGTAACCAGAACGAATTTGAATTCCTAAGAAATGACCCAATAGGTATAATCTTAATCTTGTTGAAAGCTTTTGGGATATGGAAGCTTTGGAGGTTGCATCATCTTTTCAAAATAAGATGCCTGTTCCTGTACTGCTGAGTACACTGGAATAGACTTGTGGTTTTCTTAGTGATACTGGAGTTCACATCAAGTCGTATGATGGTAGAAATTATTTTTAAAAGCTAGTTCCATTTTAGTTTGAAACTGAATTATATAAGCTAGTTTTAGGAACTTCAATTAAGTAGCTAATAGTAAAGAAAATGATATTTTTCTCTCAAGTGTGATTACAGAGCATAATGAATACAACTATGCTATTCCAATGAAGCTAGCTGTCTACAAGTCTTGGAATCAATGATTCTTTTCAAAAACAATACTGGTATAGTCTAGCTAGTGTTGCAAAAGAATAACTAGAAGTAGTCTATCCATATTCAGCAGAGGGCTTAAAATTTCTGTTAAGAACTTTTTAAACCTAAAAGTTAGACACTTGATATCAAGAATATGCTTAACACTTTGACGAATAGAAATATGTTTATAAATTTTGCAGACCTGACCTCCATGCAATATAAGATTTTGAGAAAAGCAAGTTGTAAAATCACTGAGGATACAATTACATTGAGGTAAGAAATTTTTGTTGGTTGGCTTTCAAAACATATAGTATAAATACCTATATCTACATATGTATGTGTGTGTATTTTAATAGGAAACAAAGTTCTGACAATCTTCAAATAGCCAATTCAACTTTTTTTGAAGGGACACAATTTAATTTTTCATTTTCCAATGCTTTTCTCTTTCTAATGCCTTTCATTTCACTAGGTTGTATTTTGTATTTTGTGTTGTTGATATACTGAAAATACAAAATTCCAGCTTAAGATAGAGCTTTTAGTGTCATGTATAATAATTCATTCTATCAAATTTTATCCCTAGAAAATGAGGAATTTGGGAATTTAAGGATTTTTCCTAACTGGAAATGAAAAGAATATTTAAATTTTGGGATCCTTTGCAAATTGGAATTTTTATTCACTATACAATTATCTAAGTGTGTCAGAACATAATGGCCAACTACTTCTAGCAGAAAATCTGTTTTGATGCCTATTATAAAAGGGGATAGTGAGTACCTGGTCCAAAAATGGAATGTCATATTTAATTGCATCACATCATGTCAAATTGCATTATATTTTGCAGATGGCAAGGTGTGATGTTATACAACACCACATAAGTGCCAGTGATGAGTGTGCCTCCCACCTCTCCCCCATTTTATTTCCATCAGATTCATAGCACTGTTGTACCTATACTTGTACCAACTTCATGAATCACTTGGTTTGAGCCTTTTCTGAGAGACAGACACAAAGTAGCAAGCTGCCTGCCTGCAGTGCCTGATATTTTCTCATCCTCATGCACTCACGTTATTGTGACTATTTGCTGTTAAGAGTCCTGTGAGAAGTCCAGCAGTCCCCTAGTATATGCTGTATGCTCAGCTGAGAGCCTCACTTCTCATGGTTACTAATCAGCACCATGCAAAGTGCGTAGGTACATCTCATGTCTAGAAATAGGCATCTCTAAATTAGAGAAACATGCACATCTCATCTTTAAAACACCTTATTTGCAAATATGGAAGCTAATGATGGCATAATCTGATTTGGATGTGGTCTTAGAACATTACCTTTTTCTATGCTCTTAGGAAAGTTTCTTGTTCTTCACAGGACATAAGCTGATGTAGGATACCACCAGGATTTTATATGGTAATCTGTTTACATTTCATTGGATATAGTAAATAAGGAGAATTCTCCTGTCAGTTGAAAGTTTCTCTTAAAAGCTTGTTGTAAAAGCTTTCGAAGAGAAAAACTTTTCAACTTATTTCTCTCCTGCCCTCTTCTATTGCTAGGATGAGAGCAAGGGGGATTGGGGGCAGAGGAAGGGTATTTAACTGGGACTTTTTATGGGATTTAATTATCTATTTAATCCTGGCACTTTCTTCTACAGCTCTATCTGCAAGACTAGTGATTTTTCATTTTCTAATACAATTTTGTAGAGAAAAAGTATTGTGGACATAATGAAGGATGGAATCTCAAACATACACTTCAGAGGCAACATGGCAGGAGAAGACTATTTAAACTACTAAACATGTTCAAAGAATATATCCTGCCAAGTTAATTGAGAGTTGAGGGTACTCATTATCTCTCAGTATGAAGACATTGAAAAGAGTCTCCCTCTTCCTATGGGCAATACTCTAATGGGAGAAATTAATCTTGTGTAAGTGAGAATTCAGCTTTATAACCAGCTGATTGAAAATATTTTAGCTCTCAAAATGTTCTAAAAGGTGGATTAACATCACTCTTCTTGTTTTACTGACTGCTAAACTGAGCATCTCTGAGATTAACTATTGTGCTCTAAATATTCATTTGACAGATCTAAAGCTTGAAACTAGGTTTAAATCTAGTTTTCCACTCTGTGTAACAGATTCCTTAGGAAGGGGGGGGGGGGGGGAACATTATCCCTCTAAGCAGAGATACTACTCTGGAAAAGTTCTAGTGTAAACTCAGAGTACTGTTTATAGTGTGAGCACATCAAAATTTTGTGGCCTATGATTATCTTCAGTCATCTTCATTGTACCATTAATCCTGATCTAGAAATCATAGTTAACACTCCTGTGGAGCATTAGACTGGTCAGTGTGAGTAGCCATTTCTGACCACCTAGGTATAGGAAAGAAGTTGAGTTAATGCAATACTCCCAGACCATAAGACATTGATAAAATACAGGGATGTTTTTATTTTTTTTTGGTCAACCTGTTTCTAGAAACAGTAAGGCCATGTGATATACTTAAGCAAGCAAGAAAGAGGTTCTTTGCTTATGTATCCAATTTATAATTTAAAAAAAAAAAAATACCTCACCTCTCCGGTACAAGTTATTGTTACTAGGCAAGATATTATATCAAGAAATTAGTGGGTTTAGGTGAAGATAGACTTTGACTATTTTTAAAGAGGTATAAGTGTCAGTTAAAAATTGCAACTAATATTGCTGCTAAAAACTACCTGAAAGTGAGAAGAAAGTCCTTAACTATTCCAACAGTGATGTGCTGGGCCATTTCATTTCTGGTCATGGGAGGAGAAGGAAAAGCCTAACTGCTTTTGTAACTGACCTTGATTAGTTTATGAGGGTCCTATGTAATGTGACAGCAGGGGACTGCACTCAGTCCTATAGGTCACTTCCAGCCCTGTGTCCATGTGATAGGCCTTAGGATAGTGTTATTGTCACCAGTGACTCAAAAAGCTGAGAGAATTTAGAAAATAGCTTGAGCTCCAATTTAGAGTCTTCACTGGGCAACAGGAAGTGAGAAGGCAAATTGTGAATTGTCATCATAGAGATGATAGGGAAAGCTTACTCTAATCAGGATGAATGGCAGTCCTCTGATTTTGATTCCTTAAACTTATTATAATTTTTAAGCTTGAGGTACTAGGTTGTTAACAAATGCTGTAAAAAGTCATATTCACATGAATATATGTGAAAATGCCTGACGTGTTGGCTGTCCATTTAATCAATAAAGGTCTTACTTCATTTTACTTTGGTGCCAGCAACTGCTTTAAAATATTTTAGGAAAATCTAAATATTAAAATAAGTCTAGTAAAAGGGAATGATAAAGAATTTTCATTTTCTTGGCTGCCATTTGAAAATATTTATTTGTGCTCTCTTGATTATTTTAATACTGGGGAGGAACCTGGATTTAAATCAAATGTCTCAAATATTCTTATAAATGTTCTGTAGAAAGAATTTTAAGCATAGTGAGACATAAAGAAAACTCTGAAAGACTCAGGATTATGAGTTTGCGCAGAGAAGCAGCAAAGAGAATGGACTCAGAGTGCTGGAAGAGAATCAGATATTACAACCAGATCTTAAGAAGTGAATTTGCGACACCTTTGACTATTAAATTAGACTGCCGTCCCTCAGGCAGCTAAAAATCATGTTACCAGTATTAAAGATGGCAAAATTATGCTGTTAAAAAAGTCCACATAAACTACAGCCTTAGGTTATTGTTATATAACGCAATGACTTGGTCTATAATTCTACGCTAGAAGATCAAACTGATTTCTATGTATATACAGGGGACGAGCAGGAAAACTAATGCCACATAGTATTACGATCAAAGAGCTCCATAGGCAAAAGTGAGGATAAATGACTGAGGGATGAATAGCTTATGAGAGTTTAAAACCATCGTTTCACAGAGGTGAGAGAACTAGACCGCTGCACTGAAGTTCATTCAAGACATTAGATGATCAAATAGAAGTTGTTCCTATCCAAGTCAAGTGCAGCAGTTACCTAAGACCATTGCTATCACATTTAGATTTAGAGTTTCTTGGTGTGTCAGAATACAAACTTTGTCAAAAGGGATGGATCTTTTCAGCCTGAAGGCCCTGTTATTCTATATGCTTTATAGGTACATAATCCTTGGAAATCATTTGCAGCCTAGGAGCACCAATGACAATGGGGATTGCTGGGTTCCTTTAACTACAAAAACATTCCCAGGAGAGTGTCTATTTTTCTTTTAAAATATGAGAACTAGATGCTCATTTGATGTAACAAGAAGGGTCAGCAGCAAAGCTGAGACTAGCACCTAGGGAGCAGACACCCAGGTCAGCATTTCTGGCTGCTTAGTCACAGGCATCCCGCTGCGCCTTGTGCCCCTCCCCATCGTTGCGGAGGAGGTTGCTGAGGGCTGGCTCGTAGTTGCTCTGTCACAGCAAGGGCTGGCACAAAGCTGCACCTTGGCAGCAAGAACTGAGGGAGTATTCATCGTTCAGTATGAAGACTGCTGCTTTTTCACATGGCTGGGGGAACAGGAAAGCATAAAGTGTATGTAAAAGCATGTTTTACCTGTTTTTTCTATTTGGAATTTTGTGGTCCTGGTCACCCATCAGACCCCAGCACTCAGCACTGCCAGCTTCCGCTGCTAAATACTCCTTCTGCCTAGCATCCTACTGGTTTGTGTATGCGTGTATTTATTGAGGAGCTGATGTTTCATTTGCTTTTCTCTCACGGATGGCAAACTGGCATCACCGCATCTCACAATAGCTTGCAAAGGTATAGCACCCTTTCTGTGCTGTTGCCAGGCAAGCAGACAGCAATCTCACTTTCTCAGTCTGAGGCTCTCTTATGACAAAGAAAAATGGAGTTTGAGGTTCAGAACCTAAGAGCAGTGGTATAGGGCTAACACTAACTAATCATCACTTTCACTTACAGTAAAACTTTTACTGCATGCTTGATTGCCTAGTGGTTTTGAAATCTTATGAATATTTTTATTTTAACTGGTAGGAGAGCTGGATTTATGTTAGACTCCAAAGTGCTCTGATGATAGTTTTATGGAATGACACAGATCATTTATTTTTGCAAGTAACAAGCTGAGCTTCTGCACTCTATCTCTGTACTTCTAAGCATAGTAGGGGAGATGTGTTATTATGATGGTTGATTGGATAGCTATAACTTATCGTAGTTCTTGCAAATTCAGAACTGCCTGTAAGCGAACTAAAAACTGTACTACAAAATAATCCCCCATATAATGTTCTGATAATTAAACCCCTTTGACAATTACATCATACATTATCTGGATTAGCCAGATCCATTACTCATCACTGGTGCCTTGGACAAAACAAAGCTGGTACGCTAGGGACTGTCAGCTGAGCAGATGCTCCTATGGAAGAAAGCAGCCAAGTACCTTTTATGTAATATGAGCACCAGCATACTGGAGAAAGGTATTACTTCAGCTTGCAGAAGTTCCTGGAGTTTAGAAACCAGGAAAGGGGAAGAATTGAAAGCACTGTATTGACCATACCACATTTGAATACTAATTTTTATGCATACTTTGCTGCTTTGCTATAATTATGCTTTGCTAAAACCTGTATATACAAATATATATATAGCACAGAGCACAGAGCTTTGCATTTCTTCTATTTATAAGAATTAAATGCAACAGAATAGAAGAAAATCTGAAAGAATATTTCCTTTCTTTCTGAATATAATTAAATTACTTCTTTAGTTATTATAAGGGAATATTTTACTAATTATAGAAGTTTATACTGGAGAATGGGGTTACAAATATAATGTGTAGAGACATTCTTACTGGCATGTTAGTGTGTTTTTTTAGTGGCAAGATATTTGGCAAAGCTGGTAATACCAGGGCCATATTATTTTAGATTGCTGTTGCACCGTTCTGCAGAATAAACTGCCAGAGTGGGAGGATTCTGAGGATGGAAGCTTATTTCCTCTCCCTGCTCCCACTAGCAATGCGTTGCTCATGTAAAGGTGTGGAAAGCAAAAGTCTGCGTGCACTAAGAACATCCTGTTTCCATAGTGTTTTGCGCTAGTGGAAACCTTCTTAACAGCTTTGTCCTTTCTGAAGCAAATCATTTTATCCAAATGCCTGATGGGGGTTGTGGAAAAGTGGATAGATCTAAGCGGCCTGTTCCAGCTACTGAGTGCAATTCAGGAACTAAGGAAGATTCAACATCCTCGGAGTGACTCAGCAGTTTAGAGGTGACATTTTATTCTGTCCCATCCTGATGAGAACATATAGTTGCCTTTACAGAGCAAGCGGTGACTCTGGCTGAAACTTCACGTTATTATTAATTAATTAATTTATTTATTTATTTATTTAATGGCAGTTTTCAAGTAACCTTAGGCCTTTCGACTGCAGAGAAATTCCAGAGAAGTAGGCAACATCTAACTAGGAAAAGTTAGATAGGAGTCTTACACCATATTCTGTAAGTCAAAATTGAATTGGGGTTTATCAGTATAAGCCTTCGACATGGGGAGATTTAGGATACATTACCTCTTAAAAATCTTCATAAGATTTTTAAGTTGGAGCCTTTTTAGTAAAGGTGTCTCTAGTTTTATTGTTTGTTTTAAAAAATATTATTCTGGTGAATGTTTTCCTTTTTAGAACCAGTTCTTTTTTTTGTCATAGTAAGGTGACGAATGGTCGTTGCCAGTCTCATGCACCCTGGTGGTGTGATAAAAAGCCAGTGCATCTGGGGAGTCTGGTACGTGAGCTTTGATAGATGAACTGTGGCAGTTTAAGGCCTCTATGCCCTGCCCCAGAATACGACCAGGAAAATTCCCTTAGGCTGGTGCTTTAACGTAAAGCCATCTTCATCTGCAGTGTGAGCTGATAAGCTGTGAACAGCATTTACTAAAGTGTGACTTCGTGCCCAATTTTCAAGCTCCTTTGCAAGGACAGTAAGCTCTCGTAGAAGAATGGGGTGAAGAAATGGGGACAACTTTGCCATTCATCATTGAGCTCTGACAGGTATAGCTGCTTTTACGAGAGCTCAGATCTTCTTGTCTGACAATAACAGTGCTTTCCAGTCATCAGCTGTCTCGCAATTGTCATAGAGCTCCTTCTCCATGTTTACAGATGAAGTCATGATGCAAGAAGTAAGGGCGACGGAGGGAGATGGAAAACGATCAGAAGGTCCCTCTAAATATGAGTAATATTTTATGCTAATGATTATAAAGTTTTTATTAACTTTATAACAAGATGCAGTATTGTAAAACCATATGCTCATGCTGCCTTTTCTAGACAGGCTAGAAACACTGACTGAGTAATACAAAAGAAGACAAGTTCATTCTGTCTCTCCAAAATGAGTTATATTGTTTGGTTCTTGTGAATATTTGAATTATGCTAGTCTGGATGTGAAATGGTCACAGATTCCCAGGATTATATAACTCTGACTATGGATGATTGCTTGTAACTAAAAGTTTATTGTTTATCTTGTTATTTAACTTTCTCTTCCTTAGCTATCGTCACCTGCTATTAATCCTGCTCCCATATACAGTATGTTTCCAGCTCTGGATCTGAATACGTGCCTTGGACTCAGTTACATTAAATATTGCACGAGATCCTACTGTTCACCAGCTCTGGCTCTGCTATCGCATGCTTTATTTTCCACCCAAACATACAGAAACTGCAGAATGATCATCCACTGTGTTCTTTGGTATAACCTCAGATGATCAGCTATATGCCAGAGATAACAACAGCAAAGAACAGCGTGCAAACAACCTTTACTTTGGAAGTTGGTTGCGTTATGCACATGAATCACAGACTAACTTCATTTGCTTCAAGCAAGGTGTGTAGTCCAAGTCTGGCATTTACGCTCTGCATGGTCGTTGGAGAGAGGAAAACTTCTTCAGATGGTGATTTTTCCGTTCTAACATAGATATCTCTAACGGGTAGAAGAAGTCACTTAAGTGGATGTGGCTCTCTCTCTTCACGGACTATAGGTAAGTCTAGATGATGAACTTAAGCTAGACAGCTAACTTTCAGATGACTCCTATCTACAAATTATTGAATGCTTACAGAAAAAAGAAGAGTAAAAATCAGAAACACTCCTGAATGATTTACAACAGACCTACTTAAATTAATGAAATTTCTATTAAAACCTGATAAAAAAGGAAATCATATTTAAAAAAGAGGAAATGAGCTACTTTTGTAGTGAACTAGTGCTGGTTCCAGGGCGATATGCTTGAAAACAGCCTTTTCTGCCGCACACAGAATTGAGAAGGAATATCTACAGTAGGCTCACCAGCTGGTTTTAACTATAGACATTCACTGAGGAATTTTACCTTTGAAATGTACAATGTGAGATATAGAACAAGACATATGCCCTGTCCTAAACAGGAATTTTGTGTAAAACAAATACAGAAAGTTCAGGGAAGGTTCATGAGCAAGGCAGCATACTGTCACTGTAACCCACCATGGGGACTTCTCTCATTTTCATAAAGCAAGTCAAGTTGCAAGTTTTCTCTCAAGTTTCATAAAACAATTTGGAGACCTTTGAGTCTGTCAGATTACAAATTTAGATAGGGAATTGCCAAGAAATTCAGCCCTGGAACTGGGAAAGGTATCTTCCCTCCTTTCCCCCCCTCCCCCCCCACCCGGTCCCCTGAGGTACAGGGGAAGTAAAAGAAAAGTAAATTTGAGAATAAAGTATAGAGACTGAAGAATTCAACTCAAGTCAATGTATATGTCACTGCACTTCACTAAGCAAATACCAAAGCATGAGGGAATACCCAGTTACTCTAGAGCTACCATTGTATCAATCCCATTTTACAGATAAGGAAACTGAGGCATGAAGAAATTTTGGCACTCTTAGGACTCTTCTGTATCAGGCTTCTCTTGAAAGTTTAAGACCATAAACTTTCCACCTTTGCAGGATTAGGAAGGAATATTCACTGAATGCACTAAACTAATGAAACTAATGAAAGCAACAGCCAGGCAGCTGAGAAGTTAATTGCCCTGAGTTCACTTGCTTTCTGAAACAGCATGTCACAGCTCCCCTGGGCTAAGTGCAGACTGCAAGTTCGGGGTATCTAGAAAAGCAGTGCTCTCTTCCTCAGCTTACTAAGATTGTTCCATTACTTCCTTTACATTTTCTAGCCTGATAAAAAGCAGGCCTTTTAAAAAGTAAATATAATTCACATAGATTTCCTGGGGCTTCTTTCCATTTAAGCCTGGCTGCTCTGTTATGTGTTCACGTGCAGCATGGGCTAATAGTCTTGTTGCTTGGCACAAGGTATGAGTAAAGTATGCTGTAGCCTGGAAAGAAAAAGAAATGCCTTTTAAACCTTTGCTGCTCCTACAGTGGTGTCTCCTGAGGAAAAATAAAATGTTATGTCTCTGAGAAGAGCAAAGGTAGATTGCATTGCCCTGGCTGTGTGAGGGGACCCATGCCAGTGAGTAGCAGCCAAGCCAGCTGCGAGGCGGGCGCAGGCACTGCTGTGATGCTCCCAGCGAGTGGCTCGCAGGGTGTGCCGCACCGCGTCTTGCTCCCGCCTGTGCTTACAAGATACAGTCAAGCCCAATTAAAAACATGACTGCAGGGTTTTGCCAGAGAGAGCAGGTTAGTGCCTGCAATTAAACTGGTTACTAATTATGTGGTAGGATTTTTTTCTTCAATGCTTAATTTGTTTCAGTGAACGCCATCACTGTGTACGCGTGTGAGTGCATCTGTGTGTATATTGAGGAAGCAGTGTTCTAAAAATGTTTTTTTTCCTTTAGCTATTTCCTTTTGCTCTTTGCCTCTCTCAGTTCTCAAACAGTAAATTATACTTATTTAATATCTCTGTCACAATTCAAATTTGCACCAGCATCATTTGGAGAATTTTCACTCTCTTGTGCCAGGCCTGTGTTAGCCTCCAGGTGCTCATCTGTGGAGGTCACTGTGGGCCTCACAGTCATTTAGCTATATGTTAATCTTGAGTCCTTCAGTAGACTCTGGACCGTTATGGATAATTTTCTTTTTATTGTTCTTTAATTAAACAGAAAATGATAAATTGTTTATGTCTAATGTGCAGCCTACAAATATGCACTGCCCGGTTCATTAGCATTACTATATGACATATGAAAAGAATGGAAAGGGATAGATTAATGGAGCTGCATGCTGATCACAGTTTTGCTTGGAAACCTCAGATATCTGCAATCTGACAGCCATTCACAGACTGCTGTCTGGCCTGATCAGATGTTGCTGAGCTGTGACTAAAAACCAGCAGCTTTTTTTTTAAACACATATTTCAAAATTATGCATTAAAGAGATTATTGATCGTTGCTGTGCAAAATGTAATAAATGACAAAGCTACTAAGCTAATTCCCCTAATGTGAAAAGGATAATAAAATATAGGAAAAGATTTTTAGACAAGAGAAAAGCAAAATTGCCTTCTACAAAGCACATTAGAGTATTAGTCAGAAGAACTGCAGCCACAACACAAAATCCTGCTTTATCTGATGTAGGCAGGTCTTTGGGAGGAACAGTGGTTGCAGGACACTCCTACGGCTCTCTGGAGGTGCTCATCACAGTCAGAAAGACTCATCTGTATCTGCTTACCCATATATTCTGCTTTTACCTTTTCCTTTGCACTTATATCTGGCATGCTCTCAGCCTTTCTTCCTTTGTTGGATGAACTCCTGTAGATTAGTTGGTTCTCATGCATGTTATTCTATTGAATACCAAAGATGCAAGCTCCAACCGCAAAGAAATTTACATCTACATGAAGAGAGTATAAAACGCTACTGTTTTCATTTTGTCATATTTACTCCGTCCTTGTGTAAATGAAAAAAAAATGAGGAAAGTGGAAAAAGAAGCCCAACAGCTGCAAAATCAGGGTTTTAACAGGGATGAGCATATATGTGCAGTTATATGTTTTTTTTAACACGTTGACAATTACCTGCTTTTATTTTCTCCATTCTCCATTTTGTAAAGCTTTTCCACTTCAGGGCTGGATAATTAACCAATTAAACGCCTTTTCCAAAACCCCTCACCAGAGGTTTGCAAACCCAGATTGGAGGTACTGCTGTCAGTAAGAGGTTGGGTCCTGCTTGGGATAGAGGAAAAGGGTTGTTTGCTGTCCCTGGTGTCTCTTCTGCCCAGTTCTCCAAACTCAGTCCTCCCTTTACCCACACGGGACAGAAGAAGCAGACAGATGAACACCTAGCACTGACTGTGCTGCACCACTGGGAAGACATCCCACGTGTAGGCTGCAGGCTGGTCCCTGAGCACGTGGAGAGGCGTCCATTGCTGAACCCTGACAAGCCGGGCATTGAACAGGTCCCCACAGCCCAAGATCAGGGGGAAGGGCAGGGCCTGCTTAGCCTCCAAGCAGGGAGGAGAGATCTCAGCTGGGCAGACAAGCTGCAACCCACCTTGTCATGGGGAGGAGTGGGGAGGGAGGCAGCCTACGAAAAGTGGCACTTGGACATAACAGCCCTTAACACTGTGCGTTGACCCCAGCTAACTAAATCTTCAGTGCCTCTTCATCTTCAGCTGGCATCTATTTCATACCCCAAAGTCTCTGGGTCCCCTGCTTCCCCCATGCTTGTGTTCTTCTTCCTTGGCACCATGCCATGCCAGGAAAAATTCCTCTACTAGCGTCAATAAAGAACAAACAGCACAATGGAGCCCTGCCCAATCACACATCCAGCAGGGTTCAGTGTGGTGCTGCAGGCCCTGCACTGCCCCACATCCGGCAGGGTTTAGTGCGGTGCTGCAGGCCTTGCATTGCCTTGGCAGGACTGGCACAGCCTTACTGATGCTGAAGGGCAGGAGGAGCTGGGGGGAATGCTGCAGGTGTCTTTGGGCAAGGAGGATCTGAGGGAGCTGATTGCACCTCTCCAACCTTGCAGGGTCACCTGGAGATGTGGGTGGACATGTTCCCCATGGATATGCCAGCACAGGCCCCGCCATTTATATTTCCCCCAGGAAACCAAAGAAGTAAGGAATCTGCCAGCCATCAAACCCCAGGGAAAACCCATGGTTGGGGACGGAGCCCTGCTTCACCCTTCTTCTACTGCTTCTCCATGGCCCAGCTCAGCACAGCCATCTGCCTGGGAACCCCAACCAGACTGGCATGTCCAGAAATCCCAAGACTGGAGGCATCAAATGATGTCTTCCACTTCCCCACAGGTTGTGGAGCTGCCCTTGCAGGGTGGTTCAGTTCCCATCTGTTCAGTTCCCTGCAGCTCCTCATCTCTCTGTGTCTGTCTAGACGAGGAGTTTAAATTGTTAGCTAGTCCCTGGTATGGGGAAGGGGGTAGAACAATGCACCCAGCCCTAACCCTAATTTCAGCAAGGTTCTGCTGATTTATCATCCTAGGGATTTAACGCAGCTCCCATCTCTTTGCCAGGAGTTTCAGCATGTAACACGAGCTGACAGTGTGGCCTGTTAGCTCTGAAGAGCATCCCTGTGTTGCTTGGACAAGTGCTAGGTGCTATAGAGGAACAGCACAGAGAAAGCCCCCCCTGCCCCCGCAACAGGAGCAGACAGGAGGGTGCTGGCACTGAAGATGGCAGGAGTCTCACAGTCCCACAGGAGTCCCTGGCACTTCCAACCATGTGATGTGATTGTGGCCACATGGCTGCCTTTCTCTAACACAGTCTTCCAGTCCTCTTCTAGCCCATCCACATTGCAGCTGCTTCCAGTTCAAGGAAACTGGCTTCTGCTTTTCCTCTGCCAGCTCCCACTGGAGCTGGTTTATCCATCAGCACAATTCCCAACTGAACTGAGTGTGGCTGGGAAACTCCAGTTGCCTGCACACCAAAGGCAATGCTGAGAATATCTTACAGGCTCCAAACTTGCTGGAGTCCTAGGAAAGACAGTGATGCCCGATGAAGTGACTGGGACACAAGACCAGGTACAGCCTTCGGAGCTGACTTCTGAAGGCAAGGGAAAATTGTCCTGTGTTTCCAGGAGGGTGACCCAGTTGGGTAAGGTGGGGAAATGAGGAAAAGAGCTGGATTCAGACTGTTTTGCAGGGCCAACAGACCCGCATTGTAGCCACAAATCTACCTCAGACTAAGCCTGTGCTGCCTCCTAGAGCCTTTGGCTTGGGCCATGCAGCAGTTCAGAGTAGATGACGGTAAAAATCCCTTTGTTGCTCCTCTGACCCTGCCTGGGCTGTCTCCAAGTTCAGGCATGATTTCCCTCTGTGTTCCTGCCCTCTTGGTCCCTAGGTCAAGACCCCTGCGAGTAGAGTCCTGCAGTTGACGTTCCTGGCCCCTGTTTCCTGCAGCATCATCCCATTCCCTTCTGCCCACCCCATCTCCTCCTGCCCCTTCCCACTGTTTCCCCCGTGCCTCACTTCCTTGTCTCCCTTCCTCCTGCCAGATATGAGCTTAGAGTGATAGTGTGGAACACAGAGGAGGTCATCCTGGAGGACGATGACTACTTCACTGGCAAGAAATCCAGTGACATTTTTGTCAGCGGGGTATGTATGATGTGGCTGGCCAGTGCCACCACTTCCACTTCTCCTCGTGGTGGGGTCACAGAATCACAGAATCGTTTAGGTTGGATGGGACCTCTGGAGATCATCTAGTCCAACCTCCCTGTTCAAGCAGGGACCTCTAGAGCATATTGCCCAGGATCACATCCAGACGGGTTTTGAATACCTCCAGGGAAGGAGACTCCACTACCTCTCTGGGCAACCTGTTCTAATGCTCTGTCACCCTCACAGCAAAGAAGTTTTTTCTCAGGTTCAGATGGAACTGCCTGTGCTTCAGTTTCTGCCCATTGCCTCTTCTCCTGTCACTGGGCACCACGGAGAAGAGACTGGCCTCATCCTTGTGACACTCCCCCTTCAGATACTTGTACACGTTGATGAGATTGCCTCTGTGCCTTCTCTTCTCCAGGCTCAACAGGCCCAGCTCTCTCAGTCTTTCTTCACAGGAGACATGCTCCAGCCCTCTAATCATCTTGGTAGCCCTCCGCTGGACTCTCTGCAGTAGCGCCATGTCTCTCTTGTAGTGGGGAGCCCAGAACTGGACCCAGTACTCCAGGGGAGGCCTCCCCAGGGCTGAGGAGAGGGGCAGGATCACCTCCCTCCACCTGCTGGCAACACTCTGCCTCATGCACCCCAGGATCCCATTGGCCTTCTTGGCCACAAGGGCTCATGGCTGGCTCAGGCTTAACTCGGTGTCTACCAGCACTCCCAGGTCCTTCTCGGCAGAGCTCCTTTCCAGCAGGTCAACCCCCAGCCTGTACTGCTGCATGGGATTATTCCTGCCTAGGTGCAGGACCTTGCACTTGCCTTGGTTGAACTTCAGGAGGTTCCTCTCGGCCCACCTCTCCAGCCTGTCCAGGTCCCTCTGAAGGGCAGCACAGTCTTCTGGTGTGTCAGCCACTCCCCCCAGTTTAGTCTCATCAGCAAACTTGCTGAGGGTGCACTCTGTCCCTTCCTCCAGGTCATGGATGAACATATTGAACAAGACTGGACCCAGGACTGACCCCTGGGGGACACCACTAGCCACAGGCCTCCAACTTGACTCTGCGCCATTCACCACAACCCTCTGAGCTCGGCCATCCAGCCAGTTCTCAATCCACCTCACCGTCCACTCATCTAGCCCACACTTCCTGAGCTTACCTACGAGGATGTGATGGGAGACAGTGTCAAAAGCCTTGCTGAAGTCCTGGTGCTCACTTAGGCCCCAGGGCTGGTTTTGGAGAGGGGGGTTCTGTGATGCAGCTAGGAAGGGTTTCCCCATGGGGAGGGCCAGATAGTGCCAATGCTGCTGTTATGTCCTGTGCTCTGTCTCTGCCTCTGTGTCTCTCTTGCTGGGTGCTTGACCTGCTGCGTGTGTCTGTCTGTGCTGCCTGGCCTGGTTGCCCAGCTTTGAGCTGTGGGTCATTATCTGGAACACCGATGAGGTGTTTTTGGAAGATGATGCTTTCCTGGTGGGAGAGAAGATGTCTGACATCTACGTCGGGGGTAGTGGCCGAGGCCTTGCTGCTTGGTCCCTTCTGCCCCTCTCCCCTTGGACAGGACCTGAGTGTGGGCTGTTCCTCTACTCGTCTCTGCCTCAGGTCTGCTTCCTGACATTCATAGCTCCTGGCAGGCACAGTGCTTCCGTCCCCCTTGGCTCTGGTCTTGGTGTCCCCACTTGGGTCTTCAGCCCAACATGCCTCCACTTCCAGCATCTGTATCCAAATTCCAGGTAGCTTCCTGGTGACCCTATCTCTGCTTCTCTCTCACGTACCACTTCCAAAACTCCCCTGTTTTAGAGACAAGAGAACCCGCACCTTCACATACCAATTCTTTACGAGACATTTCTCTCACGAGCTGCCAGCATACAGCTAAATCTGGAGATGGGGGGGTGGAGAAGGTTTTCTGTAGCTCTAGATCCAATGTTGTGTTACTAGAGCCACCGATTAAATTCCAGTCCTCCCCACAATCTCAGACCCCACTAACCCTCCCCATATTCAGCATGAGGCAGATGGTACCTATGGACCATCTCTGAGTGAGCCCTGGCCCACGATTTACCTTAACGTGCTTGTGAGACCCTTTTCTCCTGTCCTCATATACCAGGGCTCTGAGACTGGCCCTCAACATGGGCTCCGCCAAATTCGGTCACCAAATTTCCCTTTCCCATCCCTTCAGAGCTACCTGAACTGCCTGCTTCAGCAAGAGAGGATTTGGATTTCCCGGAATTCAAGCTCGGATCCTTTCATTCATTTTTAATTGACACACACAGGTTAAGATGCAACTAGATCATAGTGCAATGTGCAGCAGGCAAGAAAACAAGCTTTCTCCAAAGGCTTAAACCCTATGTCATGGCAAAGAGGCATGAGGAGGAAGGTCAGATTAGTGTAACAGAATCTAAGGCTGATGGCTGACATCACACCATGCACTGATTTCCCACATCTCTGCTAAACTACTCACTGCTTCCTAAAAGCCATCCTGCTGCTCTGCAGGCTTGTCTGCTGAGGCCAGGTCTCCTCCTCTTGCACCTCATGCTGCTCTTAGAGAACTCGTTCCATTTTCTATCTCTGGTCCTGTTTGCAGAGTGCAGTGGAGGGTTGTTGCAGAGTGCAGTGGAGGGTTGTTTAGGGCTGTGCATCCAGTGCCTCCCTCCGCATTCCCAATGCCATGCTGCACAGAGAGCAGGTGCCCTTGGAGCTATGAACTTTAACATGCTGGAAGGACCCATGCTCTCTCCATCATTCATGCCATTGCTGCATACTGGCAGACCTGTGAAATTTGTGTCTGTGTACGTGTGTGTGAGGGGGACAAGGTCTTGTCACTGTCTGTTTCAAGGCAGGTAAGAAGGTGATTTATGCATGTGTGGCTTTTCTTCAATGATTCTGAATCTGAAATGTGACAGGCCTTCCCTTTGTGCTTGGGGTGGGATTGCTTGCCCTGTGTGTTTTGCAGGGCAGAGCAGGAGTGTCAACATGCTCAGAGTCCAGGGGAACAACCCTGTAGTAAGTGTCTAAGCACAGACCCATGTCCTTGCTGGCTGCAGCCCCTCAGGACCAACAGGCTCACAAAAATCTGAGAGTTCCCTGAGGAATAGAGGTGTCCTGTCATGTCAAAGAAGCTGAGGAACATCCATAATGCTCGTTCCAGCAAGCTCTGCTCCAGACTTCCCAGCAATGCTCCCTGCTCCTTTCCATCTCTTGAACATCCCCCTGCCCAGAGAAAGACCCCGATAACCAGCTTGCATTTTGCTCCCTCAATCACCCTGTTCCCTCTAGGGCCCTCATGCCCATGTTGCCTCTTGGAGAGGCTGACATGGTGATTTGAGCAACCCTAGCCCATTGCTCATTACTCTTGAGTCCTTCCAGTCTGTCCATGCCTTGCTGGCCTGGAGACATCCCAGCTGTATGCACAGGATGGCCCTGTGCCCTCTCCTCCCTCCTGCTAATATGTGCCACCCCTTCCATCCCTCTGGGCCCTGCAGGTGGCTGAAGGGCCAGCAGGAGGGCAAGCAAGACACAGATGTCCATTACCGCATGCGAGGGCAACTTCAGCTGGCGCTCCACCTTTCCCTTTGACTACCTGATGGCAGAGGATAAGATCGTCATCTCCAAGGAGTCCATGTTCTCCTGGGACGAGATTGAATACAAGATCCCTGCTCGCCTCACCCTGCAGGTCTGGGATGCCGACCACTTCTCAGCTGATGATTTCCTTGGTAAGGGGGGAGAGCCAGCTGAGCTGTGGTGACAGGGAACCTGGGGGGATAGCGGGGGGTTACATGGCTGATGGAGCAGGAAGGCATGTGGGATGAGACAAGGTTTATGTAGGAACAGATCCTGGAAGGACAGCCCTGGTCTTTAAGCCAACTGTGTCCTACAAACCCCTTTGGATGCTGCATGTAAGAGCAGTTAGGCTAAGAGGCCTTGTCTTCATGCTGCTGTTCAAAGGCTGCTCCTGTAGCAAAGGCATTAGCTTTTTACCTTAGTTCCCTATCTGTGAGCTCTATGCCCAAGTTAGTTTTGGAGTGCAGGGTGGCTGGAAGCCGTGGGCAGATGATTGAGAGGGTGAGAGGATGTGGGGACATGACCCAAAAAGCAGGATATATTGGAGAGATCAGAGGATGCATGGCCATAGATGTGTGGGAGGATCCCAGGACACACCGCTCGGAAATGCTCGCCAGGGCAGGAAATGTTGGCCTAGCCCGCCTCCAGCCAAAGACTCACAGTGGAAGGGTGCCACCATCTATCCTTCCTCCTCTCCTACCAGGGGCAATTGAGCTGGACCTGAACCACTTTCCCCAGGGAGCTAAGACTGCAAAGCAGTGCAGCATGGAGATGGTGACAAATGAGGCAGAGCTGCCCATGGTTTCCCTCTTCAAGCAGAAGCGACTGAAAGGCTGGTGGCCCTTTGTGGCCAGGGATGAAAACGATGAGCTGGAGATCACGGCAAGGATGGAGAGAAGTGGGGGGATTTTCTGTCCTGGGGACTGCATCCTCTGTGTACATGGAGGCACCTTTGCAGCACTCGTTCATGCCTGCTTCTGCTACACTGGGTCCCCTCTGCTCACCATGTCCCTGGCTGGCACCATCTCTGGGGCTTGCGGTGGAGAGCATTGCCCATGTCTCGGCAGGCCTCTCTCTGCTCCCTGCAGGGAAAAGTTGAAGCTGAACTACACCTCCTGACAGCAGAAGAGGCAGAGAAATCCCCTGCTGGGCTCGCTCGCAATGAGCCTGACCCACTGGAGAAACCCAAGTAAGTAGGAGACCCCTCTCCCCCAGCAGATGCCTAGATTTGTGGGAGATGCTGCGTTGGGTGGTTCCCGGGGAGGTAGCCAGGCAGGGGAAGGTTAGAAAGGGGTCACTTATCTGGGGATGTAGGAATGAGGGCTGTGGGCAGGGTAAAAGGCACAGAGTCACCTCTCCTGCTTCATTCCACTGCCCTCTATTTACTTCCCTGCTTTTCCTTATCCTCTTCCTTCTCTCCCTTCCTTCCTAGCTCCATCCCCCTTTCCCAGCCTCCCACCTCTTCTTCTTCCCCTCTGGTACCCGTTGCCAGGATATCAGCTTCATCTGACCCCCCCCCCCTCTCCCCCCTCAAATCCCTGCACTCCTTCTGGCACAAATTCTGCTGGCGCCTCTTGGAAACCCTCCTGATCCTCAAGGTCAGGCTCTTTCACTCCATGAAGGGTTATCCAAGGAAGGAGATTGTGGGCTCTCTCACAGTGCCCCTCTCCATTGCCAGCTGGGCTTGTAAAAGGAAAGTCAAGGCTGTGCCAGGGTGCGAGCAGACTGCGGTGAGCCGGGGAGGATCATGCACTTGGGCAGCCACAGGAAAGCCACATCTGGGTGGGGATGGTTGCTGTGGCCCCAACCCAGAGAGAGCCTGCTGCACCCTGGAGTGGCTGGGTGGGACACAATGCTGCCGCCACAGCATTTGCTCACATGTTGGTTGTATTGCTTGTTGTGCCTGCCCTCCCTTTCTGTGGCCACGGCATTCATGACAGATGCTTGCTTCCCCAACAGCCGCCCAGACACATCCTTCATGAGGTTCCTCAACCCCCTCAAGTCCATCAAATACCTCACCTGCACCCGCTACAAGTGGCTCATCATCAAAATAGTGTTGGCCCTGCTGCTCCTCATCCTGCTGGCCCTCTTCCTTTACAGCATGCCAGGCTACATGGTCAAGAAGCTCGTGGGAGCGTGAGGCAAAGGGGCCACCCCCACACGCCTAGCCCAGCGCCACCGCCTGCCCCAGCCCCATGCCCTTCTCCTCGCCTCTGCCTTGCAGCAACCTTGAGGGACATCTCCTCCCTGCTGCTGTGCCTCCTATTTTGCGTTTCTGCTTTGTGGATCCCTTTCTTGGCTTTACTCTCAGAGCAGTGGGGTTGGAGAAGGCCTCTGGTCCCCAGGCTGTCCTGTGTCCCTCACCTGGGCTGGGAGAGATGCCTGGCTGGCTACTATGGGTCACCCATGCTGTGGGTCCCAGATGCCTTGACCCACTGGGGACAGAGGTCGGTGCCCCGTCTGGGCAGCTCAGCTCCTCTGCCCCAGCAGAAAGCAGAGGGAGCACTAGGGTTGCGTTGCTGGAGCTGTGGAAATGCTGCCTAAATGCTTGTTCACAGGACACGTTAAAAGCAGTCATGAACCAGTGACGTGGGGCAGAGCAGCCAGGGCTTGCTGGGAGCACGCCAGCCCCTCGGGCTTGGGGACAAGGCACAGAGCAGCCCCAAAGCCTGGCCTCCATGCCAGCACTGCCGCTGCCCCCCTCCTAGCCCTGAAGGTCACTGCCCCTGACTGCAGGGGCTGATGCCACCACAGAGGATGCCAGTCATCCTGCCCCAACAGCAGTTGAGACTTGGCAGAGCCCTTGGGCTCTGCAAGGGGCAGACCTGGCTGTCCCATCCCCAGGAAGGGAGCTCAAGCATCTTTCTAAGGCCATTGAAACCAGCAGTGGTGGTGGGACTTCCCTGAAGGCTCACATGGAGCCACGTTCTCTGGTGCTGCTGGTTTACTTATTTATTTTGTACTGACCACTACTTATTGGGGCTGGGGCTTTTCTTGCTGTGTATATTGGGGGGGGAGGGAGGGAGGGAGGAAGGGAAGAAGGGAAGGTCTCTTTCTTCAGCCCACTGCAATATTAAGCTGTTGAAGATCCACCTTTCTCAGCTTCAAGTGTGCAAGACCCTTACTCACTACCTGGGGAGCTCTTGGGGTTGTTTTTAGGATGATGTTGTTTTGATTTGTCAATAAAAGTTGGTTTAAGCTCTTCTAGAAGAGCTGTTGTCTGCCACTGCCCTCTGTTACCCAGCCACACATGCCCTGGGGGTTCACCCCCAGCCCCGAGCACAGATTGGACCCCCCAGGGCGGAGACTCATTGCCATACCAAATGCCACCATAGATTCCAGAATAGTTTATGTGGTCAGGGTCCTCTGCAGATCTTCTAGTCCAACCCCCCTGCTTGAAGCTTGGCCAGCTGGAGCAGCTTGCTCATGGTCATGTCCAGTCAAGTTTGTATTATCTACAAGAATGGAGACTCCACAGACTCTCTGGGGAACTCATTCCAGTGTTTAATCACCCTCATAGTAAAGAAGTTTTTTTCTTATCTTTAAGTGACATTTCCTGTACTTCAGTTTGTGCCAATTGCCACTTCTCCTGTCATTCAGCATCACTGAGAGGAGTCTTGCTCTCTCTTCTTAACTCCCCCCCCATCACACACTAAGATGATCCCCCTGAGCCTTCTCCTCTCGAGGCTAAACAGTCCCAGCTTTCTCAGGCTCTCCTTGTCTGACAGATGCTCCGCTCCCTTAACCATCTTCATGGCCCTTTGCTGGATTCACTACAGCAGCTCCGTGTCTCTCTTGTACTGGGGAGTCCAGAACTGGACACAGTACTCCAGGTGTGTCCTCAGCAGTGCTGTGTGGAGGGGAAGGATCACCTCCCTCGACCTGCTGGTAAAGCTCTTCCTAATGCAGCTCATGATGCTGTTGGCCTTTTCAGTCGATTGGCCCCAGCCTGTATTGGTGCATGGAGTTGTTCCTGTCCGGCTGCAGAACTTGGCATTTCCTTCTGCCCCACCCTGGGCTTGGAGTTTGTGCAATGCTGAGGGAGCTCCTCTAGTCCTGGCTGCAAGGCCGAGGACTGGAGGGGACTGAGGAGCAGGATCCCTGATCTGCTTTGCTGGAGGGGGCCTTCAGCCTCATTGAAAGAGCACAGAGAAACACTGGCTGGAGTGATCTGGTGATGGGGGAAGAGATGGTTTCACACAGGACTCCTCCACAGCCCTCTGAGGTGCTGGGCAATTGGCATGGGCCAGCTATACTGCTTGGCAGTGCTCAGGGCTTGGTGATCAGGGGAGCCAGGAGGCAGGGCCCAGACAGTCACATGATTCTTTCTCTCCAGAACATGTGCCAAGGCCTGGCTGAAATTTACTTAGTCACATGAGTCTTTAGTGTTACTTGAAGGCTGTGATAGGAGGTGGGCTAGTGGATCCTGCACTGGCCATTTGAGTATCTAGTGACAAAGGAAAAGTGTCAGCAGCTTGTAAATGGTGCTTAGTCTTGAGTAGATATTTTCTTTAACGTCAGAGCAGCAGTCCCTGCCAGCATTTTCTCCTTTCTTGTTTCTTCTACCCAAACCTTTCACAGTCTCTCTCCTCATAACCCTACAGTGATCCACATTCAATGACTGGTTTCAGATACACCCTTCTTCTCCTTATGGGCCCCTCAAAAATGCAAGATGCCTTTTTACTTTCTCTCACTGCTCAGTTTCTACAACTGCCTGCTATCATCAGCATGGTACAAACACAAACGTTAATCTCACCTTCCTATTCTACACATCATGCGTTTTGCCCCACTTTCCTTAGAAGCCTAAAGATCACCAAGTCCTAGTTTCTCTATGTGAGTGACTGTCTGTTTGGCATGCTCTGTCTTGAGGACCTGCTGGCCATTTCACACGAAGGATTGTTTGAGATCTCAAGGAGAAATGCGTTCTTACAAATCTCATGGAAAAAACTGGCAGCTAGAAGAAAAAGGATGTTATCAGTGGCCTTGCTGAAGCAAACTACCAGGCATCAGAGAAGTGCAGTGAGGGGGACACTCCAAATAGATGGTGACCTCCAGTGCCCCTTCCCATGTGTTCTCAAAAACAAGCAGCAAAAGCTTTTTGCTCCCAGTTTGTTAAGCATGGAGCAAAACAATCAGAAAATGAGCTGCAATTCTGCACTTGCCTTTCTGTTTCTCCTCTTCCAAGGAAGAGGTGTTTGCTCTGAGCAGAAATGAAGTGAGGCACAGAGCAGACCCAGTCTGGTGGAGCGCAGCACTTTGTTGTGGTAGCCCTGTTTGCCAAGAAACCCTGTGGTGGCCTGAGGTCAATGCCTATCCCTGCTAGTGGAGTGTGGATGGAGTGGAGCTGGGTGGACTTCCATTCCCAAAGCCAGTAAGAGCTCATTCCTCTTTGAGATCTGTGAGTTACCCATGTTTTATAGGCGCTTTGGTGCTTTCCCATGGCACTCGACTTTTGCCCTGGCTCTAATATTTGCTTGACTCAGGTGTCACTGGTGTAGTTGGAGACCTGGGCTGAACTTCCTGAGCAGAACTGGTTCTGCTCATTAGAAATAAAGCACCACATAAGTTTGGATTATTGGGAGGGAGGAGAAAATTTCAGCAGATGTCCTAGGGAAACAGTAATCTCTCAATTAAAAAGGCTCCCCCCAGGCATCACTGTCCCTGTCAGCTCGAGAGATGGTCTTTCATGCAGTAGTTTCTTCTCCATTCCTCCCCTGCAGTTTCAACATCTCTCATTCCTGATTTCTCAGGAGGATGGGTAGGTCTACAGACCATTCTCCAGAAGGTTTTACACCCCTGACTCAGGACTCCCTCACCTCTAACTGTGCCTGCAGCTTCTCCCTGACGCTGCATTCAGCCCTTAGTCCCAGGGGCACCAGGAAAGGGCCACCGCTCCTTGCCACAGTGACCAGACCAAATCACAGGGGTTTGCTGTGAAAGGCAAAGCAGACTCTGTCTCCATGGGAAGTGTTATTGCCATGGGAGAGCTCTGGAGCCAGACATCAGGCCTGGTCGGGCTCCCTTTCCCATCTTGGGGGGCTCTCTGCACACTGCTGCAGCACAGGGGCAGGGCCCTCCTCACCCTGCGGTGTCCCAGCCCTCCCCGAAGCATCAGAGCTCAGCCCCTTGCAGGGTCACTGACCACACAGCCTCTCACAGTCACAGACTCACAGAAAGGCTGAGGTTGGCAGGGACCTCAGGAGATCATCTAGTCTCTCCTACCAGTCCTACCTGCTCACACCCTGCCTTCTGCCTGCCATCGCCAGCCAGTGATCAGCAGTGCACCCTCAGCAAGTTTGCTGATGATGCTAAACTGGGAGGAGTGGCTGACACAGCAGAAGGCTGTGCTGCCCTTCAGAGGGAGCTGGACAGGCTGGAGAGGTGGGCGGAGAGGAACCTCCTGAAGTTCAACAAAGGCAAGTGCAAGGTCCTGCACCTGGGGAGGAATAACCCCATGCAGCAGTACAGGCTGGGTGTTGACCTGCTGGAAAGCAGCTCTGCCGAGAAGGACCTGGGAGTGCTGGTAGACACCGAGTTAAGCCTGAGCCAGCAGTGTGCCCTTGTGGCCAAGAAGGCCACTGGTCTCCTGGGGTGCATTAGGCAGAGTGTTGCCAGCAGGTGGAGGGAGGAGATCCTGCCCCTCTCCTCAGCCCTGGGGAGGCCTCCCCTGGAGTACTGGGTCCAGTTCTGGGCTCCCCACTACAAGAGAGACATGGCGCTACTGCAGAGAGTCCAGCGGAGGGCTCCAAAGAGGATGAGGGGACTGGAGCACCTCTCCTGTGAAGAAAGACTGAGAGAGCTGGGCCTGTTGAGCCTGGAGAAGAGAAGGCTCAGAGGCAATCTCATCAACGTGTGCAAGTATCTGAAGGGTGGGTGTCGCAAGGATGGGGCCAGACGCTTCTCCGTGGTGCTCAGGGACAGGAGAAGAGGCAACGGGCACAAACTGAACCACAGGCAGTTCCATCTGAGCATGAGGACAAACAACTTTGCTGTGAGGGTGACAGAGCCCTGGAGCAGGCTGCCCGGAGAGGTAGTGGAGTGTCCTTCCCTGGAGATATTCAAAACTCGCCGGGACGTGATCCTGCACAATGTGCTCTAGGTGACGTTGCATGAGCAGGGGGTTTGGACTACAAGATCTCCAGAGGTCCCTTCCAACCTCAACCATTCTGTGATTCTGTGATCCCTACCTACTGGGCTGGGGAAAGAATTGGTTTAGGAGCCCTCTGCTCCCCAAAGGCTGCCTATGCCATCTTGAGAGTGGGAAACCTGTCCTCATGCCCTGGGCCTCCTTGCACATTCCTCCATAGCTTCCAAGCAAAATAAGTACTGGGCATCTCTATCCCAGCCTCCTCCTCAAAGCAGGCTCAGCACTTAACATTGAGAGCAGCCTGCTCAGGTTTTCTCCACTCTGGTCTTGAAAGTTCTCAAAGACAGAGATCCCTCAGCCTGTTTGGGACCCTCGCTTCACTGCAGGTGGGTACAACCATCCCTCGGGAAACCTTGTCAGACCTAGCAAGGCCCAGCTGCCCTTGGCACTCCCCTAATAGGCCCAGCTCCCCTCAGCTCCCCCATAACAGGCTCCAGCACACCCACAGAAGCACCCCCCTAATAGGTCAGCTCCCCTCAGCTCCACTATTACATGGCACAGTACCCCCAAAAGAGGCCCAGCTCCCCTCAGCTCCCCCATAACAGGGCACAGTACCCCCATAAGAGGCCCAGCCCCTGTGAGATTCCCCAAAAAAGGGCCCAGCAACCCCAACAAAAGGCCCAGAACCCCTCAGATCCCCTGTAGTAGGCCCAGCTCCCCTCAGCTCTCCCAAAATAGAACTCAGTTGCCCCAAAAACAAGGCCCAGATCCCCTCAGCACCCCCATGAAATGCCCCGCAGCCCCAATACAAGGCTCAGATCCCCTCAGCATCCCCACGACAAGCCCAGCACTCCCAATACAAGGCCAGCTCCCCCAAAACAACGCCCGGATCCCCTCAGCACCTTGACAAGCCCAGCTCTCCCAATACAAGGCCCAGCTCCCCCAAAACAACGCCCGGATCCCCTCAGCACCTTGACAAGCCCAGCTCTCCCAATACAAGGCCCAGCTCCCCCAAAACAACGCCCGGATCCCCTCAGCACCTTGACTAGCCCAGCTGTCCCAATACAAGGCCCAGCTCCCCTCAGCACCGCCATGACAAGCCCAGCACCCCTAAAACAAGGCCCAGCTCCCCTCAGCATCCCCATGACAAGCCCAGCACCCCCACGACAAGCCCAGATCCCCTCAGTACCCCCCCAACAAGCCCAGCACCCCACACACAAGGCCCAGCTCCCCTCAGCACCCCCACGACAAGCCCAGCACTCCCAAAACAAGGCCCAGCACCCCCAGCACAAGGCCCAGATCCCCTCAGCACTCCCAACACAAGGCCCAGCTCCCCTCAGCACCCCAACGACAAGCCCAGTACTCCCAAAACAAGGCCCAGCACCCCCAACACAAGGCCCAGATCCCCTCAGCTCCCCCACGACAAGCCCAGGACCAGGAGAGACCCTGACTAGCGTTGGACCCGCTCTTCCGCTTTTCACACCTTGTATCCGCCCTGGGCCTGATTCCACATTGCTTAAATCTCTGTGCATCTGTGGCAGGAGCCGTGCAAATCTCTATGTCCACCACCTGAGCCAGGAGGGAGAGGTGGCCCTCTTGGGACAGCCTTCAGTCCTCCCCATGGAGACGAGCGTACTGGACCTGACTTGCCACAGGAGAGTGCGACCAGCTCTTGCCAGGCTCAGCAGGAGACACCTGGACTCTGCAGCAAGGCTTAGTAAGGGGGCTTCAGGACTGGGTCCTGCGGAAGACCTTCCCAAAGGCACCTGGCACTTTCTCTCCCCACAACCTCCCCATCAGCACCCGCACGATGCTTCCCACATACAAGGAGAATGTCAGGAAGTGAGAGCAGGCAACAGGCCCCTTTTACCGTTTATTGCTGGTACAGAGCTATGAACACGGCAACATGTGTTACAGACAGAGCAGAGCCACAGGATCAAACACAAGATAGAGACTTGGTAAAAGGTGGCATTCCGTGACATCTTCATTCCTGAGGACATCAGATGAGGGGATCCTATCAGTCCAGTTGGACTTTAAAATCACATACTTCAGCAGAAACTCTGCTTCATGGAGTCCATAAGTTAAACACTCTCCAGAAGTGAACCCACTTATGGAGAGGAAAAGAAAGTCAAAGATGTGATGTATAGGCCATGGTATTATCTAGGTGTGTATCTTGCCGCTTCTGCTGGCTATTTTTTGGGTGCTTTCCAGAAGGCTAGCCCTTGAGTTTATTGCATACATGTTTCGGAAGTAAGACTAGGAACTGAAATACAAAGGTATGAAATGAAATTCAGCTCCCAGCAGGAATAATCTCTTGGACTGCCTGCAAGGGATGCCAATACATTCAGTCCATTCCAGACAGTTTTGGTGCTGTGAGATGCCATGTTGAGGTGATAGCTGTTCTACCTCAGAGATCACATCTTTCTTCGTACCCTTTTCCCATTCTGGAGGGATTGCTCCTTTGCCCTCAAATTTTGCACAGTAATCTTGTTGCAGTTGTGAGCGGAAACAGCACACAAACCATTTCCTGTATGCCTGCGTGGAGCTTTCTGGTGTGAGGCTCCAATTGGCATAAGCTGATCCTGCTTTTCTATACTTTGTATAGGAAACCTCATTGTTATCATCAAGCACAAGGAAATAGTGACTTGCTACAAGACTGGAGCAAATCTCAATGACAAACTGATTTCTTCTAACCCACTGGGTCCCATTGAGGACTTGAGGGCGATGGAAGTGAACACTGTGGTCCCCATCATGAGCACATATTGTGTTTGTACAAAGAGCACTGCAGAATGGGCATTGCTTACAGCATCCGTGGAGCTGTTCAACTAATATTGTATGAGGTGTCCAGTTAAAAGCTTTCAGATCAGTCACTGAAAATTCCTGTTTCAGGTTTGCTAGCACAGGGGCCAGTGCTTTACTCATTGCCTCCTTCAGGAGCTCTATGTCCTTTATTTCTTGATGCTCAATGCTTTTCAGATGACTTCTGGGAAGTTCAAAATTAGCTCCAAGTCTGCTACAAAATTCATCTAGCCATAGGGAGACATTTTCACAGTTATCTTTGACAACTTGAGTAGACACAAAAATAGCAGAAGCAACAAGAGTCTGGAATGAATTCAGGGAAATATTTAACAAGTTCTTCAGCCTTGAATTGTTCTTGTCTAAGCAATAGTTGTTAACACAATTTTCAACGAAACCTTCTAAAAATTGTTTGGGAAATGAATGTACTGCCTGAACTTCTCAAAATTCTCTTCCTCTGCAAGAGAGATGAGAATAGCCATTTCTAGTTTAGATCGATTGCCATTGAAAGCTGGAGAGTTAGACTCTTCATATACACTGCCTGTCGAAGAGCTCCTGAAAGCTTATCACATAAAAAATCAGCAAATGCTGTGACAGAGGGCGCTCCTTGGCAGGAAATCTGGAAACTTGTGAAGAAGTCTTCTCTCTCACACTCCAGGTAAAAAGTTGGGTCATTTGCTCTTTTGAAAGCCTCCTGCATATTTTCAAACCTTTCTGCTGCCATTTTGCATAGAGACACTGATAAATGTATTCTGTATCAATTAGTGAAGACATATTTGGAGTTCCTGGCTCAATTCTGGTAATATCGCAGCTGCCCAAAGGCTTTTTCATGAAGGGCAGTGCTCCCTTCATGACAACCTGCTTGGAAATAGCCATGGTAAATGCATTCTTCTGCAAGAAGCATTTTATTTTTTCCTCTGTGTTTGATTCTTGCTTGAAATGTTCCAGCAGAATATTCTCAATAGCAAGGTTTATGTTTGGTTCTGCAGGAGGAGGTGCATTTGAAGATACTTTGTAGACCCATTGTTTCCAGAGGTTATCAAAGTGTTGCCTCAGCTTTTCTTCATGCAGCTCTTCATTCTTTGGCGACAAAGCCAACATTTGGCTTCTCTTGACAAGCTCGTGTTCATATTCGGACTTCTTCTGATCCACTTTGCTCTGATTCTTCTCCAGTTCAATGAACTGTGCAGACTTTCTCTGTGTCTCATCAGCAAGTGCTTCTCTGAGATCTTTCGGTTGATTTTCAATGCTTGCTTTCCACTGAATCAAAAGCCCACTGGCTTCATCTTCCCTGAAATACTGTTCCAAGTCTTTCCAGAGGGTCTCATATTTATCTTGCACTTCCTTCATAAGGCTTCTTTGGGTCATATGCAGAATTTCTCCCTTTTTAATTCGATTGTTCAGTTTCATTTGCAAGTCTAGGATGTGGCTCCTCAGCTGCCAGGTCCACTGGCTGTACGTTGTTTCTAACTTGTTGTATGCGGCAATTTCCCGAGTGTTTTTGAAACTGAAAACGAACTTTTCATTCAGCAGAGCCTTCCACAAGTCACTCATATGAACTTTCAAGCTTGAGAGCCTTAAAATACTGCCCTGCAATCCCTTCTTGGCAGCTTGGAGAATTTTGCTCTTTAACTCCTGCACATTTTGGCTCTGTGTGGGGTTGGGTGGGGCCATTGGTGGGTTTCCTTGCCAGAGGTGAGCAAAGTAGTGAATGTGGGTGTTCACATCAAAGCGGATGACATTGCTGAAGCAGGTGACATCCCAGAATTCCTGCTGGGTGGCTATCACTGCCATTTCATCCAGCTTTTCCTGCAGGTGTCTTTGTCCTTCCATGTTTTGTTCCTTTGCAGTTATTTCTCCAACATTGTGGTGCACAAAGCAGCAGCTTGGTGAAAGATTGACTTGCTTCATCCGGAGAAAAGCCTGCCCAGCTAGCTGAAGGACATCTTGCATGTCTCAAGGATTTTCTCCCAAGATATTGATCAGAGTCATGTTGCCAATGCCAATGCCAAAGGTGGCTAGCTCATTGTCATGATTAAGTGACTGCTTATTGGCCACCTCTATGGCACAAAGTCCTCCTGTGTCAACAATCAGCCTGTAATCAAAGTCCATGGCCTCTTGGGGTTTCTTGTCCACCTGAAGCTGCTGCATAAATGCTCCCCGCGTGCGTCTCCCCGCACTGACATTCCCTGAACATTTTCCTCCACTGCAGGAAGTACTTGGTGGTGGCTTCAGAATCAGGAAGCAGGACTGGCTTCCTGAGCTCCTTTGGAGGGAATCCTTTTTCCAACTGCTTCTGTCTTATAGCATGTTTTCCTGATTCCATTGCACTGCAATGCTGTTCAATGCTCCTGTTCCTCTTGTCTTGCAGGCGGGTGAGTCGCCTTGTCTTTGCTACACCGCTCATGCCATAATTCTCCTTGAAGAGGCAAGAACTTTTCTTTCACGCTTGATAAACTGTTCTCCTTGCAGGCGGCCACCAGTGCTTGTGCCATGGCCTTGGCCCCTTTGCACTCTTCTTTTGTCTTCATCAAGAAGAAATCCATCTGGGCGAGCAGTTCCCGCACATACGTCTAGACTGCAACTACCCTCTATGTCGTCTAGTAAAGCTCTGATTGCAGTTGCCAGATCATCAACTAGGTCGGCCTCCTTTCTGTTCTTGATGGGTATGTTTCTGTTGAGGTTGCTCTTAGATACTTTGATGTTCTCATTGGTTCTCCTCACTGCTCTGCCCTCTTTCTCAGTAAGACCACCAATAAAAGGCTTTGGTGACTTCCAGAAATCACATCCAAGCTGCTTACCTACCTCCTTCTCATCAGAAGTGGTGAGTAGGACCACATTTAGAGAAGCTGTCTCCTGTACAAATGTAACTTGCTGTATGTGCTCTCTTGCATCCCCATGTAAGCTACTGAATGCGATGCAGTTCTCAAATCTGTCATCATTTCTTCCACTGAGACAGGATCAAGAGATCTCCACAACACCTTTCATTAGAAAACAGTCTTTGGTGCTGCCTTTGCAATGTCAATGGAAGAAAGTGTCATGCTTGCATTTACTCAGCAGAGCATTCGGGAGCTGAGACTTGGAAGAGGAAGGAGAACTCCCGATCCATATGAAGGACACAATGAGTGTGTCTGCCTGATCAATCAGTTTGTTTTTGTGCCTCTTAATTGTAGTCTGCTTTCCCAATTGTTCCGTCGCTTTCCAGCTCTTTTTAACTTGGCTGAGGGACCAGAGAGGGAACTCTCTTGGTGAGGTGCATGGATTTGGTAGCAGGAGGGTGAGCGCCAAGTGGCAGAAAGTGAGTTTTGTTGAAATGTACTGTCTCATGAAATCATCGGAACCATGAAACATCGCCACCTGGAGGTCCATGGGATGTGTGTGTGTCAGACCTGTTGTAACAGGGGCATCCCCTTCTTCACTCTCAGCATTTAAAAACTGACTGTAAATATCTGAGGCATTATCTGAGCACTCAGTGCCAAGGCTTGTTGCATTCAGTGTGCTCAAAATGCCTTATTTTGCTTTGCCATCCTCCTGGCAAACCAGATACCTTACATGGTAGTCCAGCATCAGCAGCTTCTGCAGAAAATGGAAGGGGTATTCACTGCCAATCCTGGGCTGGCTGTCACATAGGGCAGTCTTGTCGATAACATGAAAATCTGCCCTCCCCCTTTTCCTTGGGTAGTAATTTTCTAGTCCCAGTTGTTTGATCGAGTTGAGGAACTCTTGGCCTCTGGAATGCTCATTCATTTTAGGATCCTCTGACTGTTCTGCTGAGGGTGATGGCTTGGATGAATCTTTCTGCTTAGCCCCCTGACAAATAGTAATTCTCCCCTGTTTTACAACTTCTTTCTGCAGATCACTGTTGGAGGCTACACATTCTCCATTCACAAGGGAATTCAGATCTTTCTCCAGAGCGCCCCCAGGATCACATCCACCATGCTTTTTAAGGATCTCACAGACTTCTTCTGACAGCGAGTTTCCTATGTGATGTTTCATCTGAGCTAAGCATTTAAACTTCTGCTCTGGAGACATGTTTTTGCATGTTGCTGCTGTACTCAGACCTGTCAGGAGCAGGAAAGCCTGAGTTCTGGGAATGGCTGGGTTCCTAAGACTCAAGTAGCATTCATGTGCCTTTTTCATTTCACTTAACATGAAGTGTTTCACTCTCGCCTCCCGCTGAATCTTGCACAGAGGTTTATTGACGCTGGCCCGGAGGTGGCAAAGGTGTCTAGCTCTGCGGGCGCTGGTTACTGGCACCTCTGCCCAGGCGCGGAGCCTGCTGCTGGCCCAAAGCAGGTGGCCCTTGCCTGGCGCCTCCTGAGCATTCGCCGTGGCCCCCGCAGGAGGGAGGCGCATCTGCGGATGCCCTTGCGCAGCCTTCTGAAGGCGCCTCCAGGGCAGGCTGGGCAAAGCAGGGAGGCCAGGGCCGCTGTGCAGCCAGCAGCTGCAGCGGGAGGGGAGGGCGCCTCCGGTGGTGGGGTCCAGAGCTGCATAGTGGGCCAGCGCTGCAGGGAGGTGGCACACGCTGGCTCCTCATCCTCTTCCTCCTCGGACTGCCCAGGGGGTGAAACTGGCCGCACTGTGCCTTCCCCTGTCAGTGGGACGGGTGCCCAGGCACAGTGCAGGATGGACCGGCGTGGGATGTGCGCAGGCCAGTCGAAATGTGGGGCTTTGGGGAGGCAGTCCAGCAGCTCATGGCCTTCCTCACTCAGGAACACGGTCTGATTGTGCCCAAAGCGAACCCGCCTGCATGGTGGGGATGGCGGGAGGGCTGTGGGCACAAGCAGCTTGCCCAGCACTCCTGCAGGTGTTGGGGGAGTGTCCAGCAGGATGGAGGGTGGCTGCAGTGGGAGAAGGCCATCCAACTTCCAGCCATCCGTTTCCAGCTCCGAGGTCGGCAGGAGGTGGCGAGGGGGCAAGATGTCCTCGCTTGTGAGCCTGGGAGGGAGAAAGGAGGTGAGGAGGCTGCCTTTGGTGCCCCAGGGGGAAGCCCTGGTGGCAGCAGATGCTAAAGGGTGCCAGGCTGTGGGCGGAGGGGGCGCTGGGGCCAGGGCTGCAGCAGTGGGCAAGGAGCAAAGGGGCTTCCCAGTTGGTGAGCAGCAGGCATGTGGCATGTCCTGGGCATCCTGCACATCGACCCCAGCCCTAGCCATGCCATGCCCTGCTCTTTGGGGGGCCCAGGCCAGGCGCAGGTCTGTGGCTCTGGGCTGCATCGGGCTCTTGCCTGGGGTGGGCCTGGCCAGGGCTGTGAGGCAGCCCCCCTGCAGGCCAGGGCTCCGCTTACCCTGCCTGCTGGCTGGCTGCAGAGTCCTGCATCTGCACCGTGGGCAGGAAGGAGGCTGCTGGAAGAGGAGGCAGAGAGGCAGTGAGTGAGGGCAGCCCTTCGGTGTAGCCCCAGCTGGGGCAGAGGGCGGTGGGTGCTGGCGGTTGGCCGGGAGGCGCTGCCGAGCGCGCCTACACTCTGGGCCAGGGCTGCTCACCTCCGGGCTCGTCCACGCTGCCGTCGCCCAGGCTGCCAGCACTGCCGCGAGGCCCCTGCACAGCCCAAGAGAGCGCTGCATTGGTGGCCAGCATCCAAGCTGCGCCAAGAGGCCCCCTGCTCGGGGAAGGGCTGCGCAGGGCACGGAGAGCTGAGGCTGGAGGCAGGCTTGCGCGCAGCACCGTCAGGCTGCCCTTGCTGCAGGTGCTGCCACGGCCTCAGCCCTCTCGCTGCCCACGCGAGCTCGGGGCCATGCCGAGGCTGACTCCTACCTTGAGGCAGGGCCTTTTCCCCGCCGGCACCAAGACCACCGCTATGCACAAGATCGTGAAGACGCTGGCGACTGAGGGCATGTTGGCCAGGCACAGCACGAAAAGGCTGAGGACCAGAAACTCGCCCACGGCGCTCAGCCTCCGAGGCTCCATGCCGCCACCGGAAGCACGCTGCGAGCGTGCAGCCTGCTCAGTGCTCCGCCTCCACGTCCTGCTCCAAGAGTGCCACCCAAAACACAACAACCACCTCTGAGCACGGGTCCCCTTGCAGCCACCCTCCCCCTCCCCAACCAAGGCAGCCCAGCAGCCCCCAAAGCCCTGCTCCCCACTGCCCCTCCAACGTCCCTCCACCAACCTCCCCAGCCCTGACCGCTCTGCTCTGCTCTGGGGCTCACCCTGTGCACGCTCCTCCGCACCCCAAGATCGACAGTGTCAATCAGTCACCAGGAGAAGAGCCAAAGGCCGCCGAGAGCAACTCTGCAAAAAGCAGGGCACGGTCCCCTCACTCCGTCGGCCTTGCCTGGCTGCCCGCTCCCGCGGCTGCTTTCCCACGTGTGAAGCGGGGACACCATGTCGTGAGCAGCAAGGGTGCAGAATGGTGCCCGAGTGTGGCTGGGCTTCACTGTGGGTACATTTGCCTGATTGTGGCACTTGCAGTGGGACATATCGAGGGAGGGGGAGGCCAGTGGCAGGCGGAAAGCCAACTCCTTGGGCGGGTGCTGCTCGGGGGGGGGGGGCGGCGACGACAAAGCCAGGGAGAGCGCCCCGAGGGGAGGAGAGATTGCAGAGAGACGGAAGGAGCCAGCTCTTACCCCGCTGCCTTGCTCCTTCACCCCAGCTCAACACCACGCTCTCCACCTGCTCGCGCACTCGCTCGCACACTCGCTCGCTCGCTCGCTCGCAGGCAAAGTGACACCGGAACTTCCCCAAGCCCCACCTCCAGAAAGACCCTGGCATTGTGATGCGATGGCGACATCACTTTGACACACCTCACCCGTCAGGGCACCCCCAGGCCCGAGCTGACGCTGCTCTCGTCCAAACCCCAACAAGGCGCAGCCCACCAAGGCTGGGGCCAACACAGCTCCCACCAGCACAAAGCCCAACCAAAGCCCAGAGCCGTCCCTGCCAAGCCCATGCTGAGCCCGTGGCCTTTGCCTGGCAGGGCCGCAATGCTGTGTGCTAGCCATGCTGGCAATACCAGCAGTGGTGGCTCCCCAAACGCTTTGCCCAGGGCCAGCAGACCACACACTCCCCGATGGCTCCCAGCCACGCGGGCTCTGGTGGCATGTCTGGGTGGCCGTGAGGCTCGGCTTTGCATGGCTGTGCAGCTGAGGAGCTGCCAGGTCCTGGGGTGGGCTGGGGAGTGAGGCCCTTTCCCTGGCGGTGCCCAGATGGCTGGACAGGCAGCAGCCTGCCCAAGCCCTGCATGGCAGGGCTGGGCGAGTGCCCGGTTGGTGTTACAGGCCCCCTGCAAGAAATGCCAGATGTGGGGCTGACGCCTTCCAGAAAGCCCCACGTGGCATGACCCTGGAGGAGGCAACGGCATGTTGCAGCACGCCCTGCTGCTGGGTGCTGCGGGTCCTGGGTGCAAGAAGGTGGTGGGCAAGGCAAGGCCAGGGCCTCGCCAGCCAGAGCCTCATCCTACAGCCCCCAAGTGAGGTGCCCAGAGCAGGCGAGGAGATGGTGGCCAGGTTGACTGCGAGTGCAGAGCATCAGGCAAGCGTGTAGTGAGGAGGCAGGTGCAAGGTGAAGACGCGAAGCCATTATCCAGGTGAGGGTGTGCATCAGATCTGGGGAGGAGAAGCAGGGTCGGACAGAGAGCAGGGATCAGTAGGCAGGTGCAGAGTGATGAGACAGGTCTGAGGTCAAGGCAGGAAGCCAGCTGTCCCCGTCCATAGCAGAGGAGTGCCTGTACCAATTAAAAGGCCAATTAAACAGACCAAATAAAGGGCCCCTGACTCATCAGCAGGGAAATAACTAAATTTTTACTGGTGAAGTGTTATTACTATATACACCCTGGTCATGCAATTCATTCCTGTGGCCTCTTCTGTCATTTTGGTTTGCTTTTCACTCTAGGCCACTTTTTTCTTGTTCACCTCAAGTTTGTGTATTACTTTGTTCCCAAGATCCACTGTAGAGTGAATGAAAAAATAAAGACAGTGTGGACACAAAGCAGTTCTAGCACTTGGGCTAGGCAGACAGATTTTCTCCTTGGTGTGGGTAGCAACAATATTTTTGAGTAACTGGATTAGCACCTGGTAAATCAGGTTGTATTGACTGCTTTACTGAAAATATTTAATTAAAAAAAATGTTGAACCTGAAAATGTTTCAACTTAAAATAAAATACCAAAGTTCAAGTATTGTTATATTTTCCCAACATGTGTAGGAAAACATATGGAAAACTTTGAAAAGCTGAATAATTTCTGTATTTACAGCTTTCACGATAAGTCAGAGGAGATAGGTGTTATGGGAAAAATGTCCACATTTAAACAAACAAACAAGAATACATTTCCCCTATCAGCCATTCTTGCCTCACTTCCAAATGCTTGTATAAACATAAAGAAATAGGCAATCTCTTCCACTTATAATCATATATTTTAAATATTATTGTTATGATTATGCATTTTATATGCAGCAACAGCAGTGGCAGCCTGTTTAGACTGTTTTTTCCCCTCATGTTCAACTCTCTTAGGAAAATGTACTCTAATTGAGTTGGAAAAAAATCTCCTCTTTTACCACTGCTGATAGCAAAAAATGTAGAAGCTGTCAAATAGCTGAAAGGAGAAAATTCACCCATAAAAATAGCTTTGCTCAAAAGATTGTTTTAGCTTTGGAGGTCCCCCATGTTCTTTCCTGTTCCTCCTACCCTGACTTCCCGCAGAATATTCCTATCGCAAAGACTTATTTTAAAATAAATAAATAAGCACCATTATAAGTCTTCATTTGAGAAACAATTCATAGAATACAAGAATACGTATTTATTTAACGAGACTCAGCAGTACCGTTCAAGTTATTTTGTTCCTACTTACAAATCTTTTCATTAGGAGGGACATTCAGGTGACAAAGGTGTCACTGCACATTGTTATGCATAATAGCTCACATTTATCTGCTGTCTGTTAAAAGTTAATGCAGTTCATCTATCTGTAAGCATTGCTCAGTGATGTAAGGGCAGATTCAGTACAGTATCCAAAAACCTGCCTGCTAATAGTGTGAATAATTTTGCTGTGTTCTTCCACACTGAATGTCTATGTATGTGCTTTAGAAAGGTTGGTTGACCCACGATATTGGTGGGTAACCAAGATGAAGAGAACGTCTTACCTAAGGATGAAACCGTTTGGACTAGTACCGTTAGGTACTTTTCCATTTTCATTTTGAATAGATTGCTGTATAAGTAACCCAGGACTTAGCTAGCAGCTTATTAAGGAAGTAAGTTGCATCTTTTCATGTATAGGGATGATGGGAGGGGGGACAGAGTTTCCCAAGTAAGGATTTCTAGTCTTCAGCTAAGGGTAGAGTTTAGATCTCTCCTACCATAGGTGGTATAGTTTATAGACAAGCCTATCTGGATACTATAAATTAAGACTTATGCATACACATATACTCATAAATAGCCTCTTATAGTTACAGTTTTATTGTTATTTCATGTAATGTATATGTATGAAAGGAGAATGTAACTTCTCCTTTCTAGGTGTCTAAAAACTGGAGTTATAAACCACAGTCCCTGTTGAAGGTGGACATATTGCTGGAAATCGGTGGTCATATAGATAGAATATAAGGATTGTTTAATCTTTATTGTCAAGGTGAGTGAGGTGAACACCTTCTGTGTTCACCCAATCCTCCATTTTATTCAAGGTTATGTATCTTGCTCATGGAGTCGATATTATCCTAGTGTAAATATGTTGAAAATGTTAAATCTTTTTTTTTTTTTTTTCCAGAAAAACACTTAAGTCAACATTTTCTTCCAAAGTTTTGAAAAAGCCTTTTGTTTCTTTTTCTTCTCCAAACAGTTTGGTTATTTCACTGTGTGATTAATCTATCCACGACCTTTGTTTCTTCTTCTCTAAAACTGATCAATTAATAAAAAAGAAAACAATCTCAAATCTCTACAGGGACAATACTGTGCAAATGACCAATATGTCTGTCATTCTCGCATTAGAATAGTTTTATCATATTTGTTTTTGCTAATGCTATGGAGTTGTAGAATATGAATAAATCATATAATGCATATTGATTTAAAGATATCCATATTCTATATGATTTTAAAGGAAAATATAGCTTCCTGAATTTAGCTTGGATTAGGTAGACCCAAGAAAATAGTACTATCAGTGAAGCAGGTGATTCGTCTGCATCTTCATGTATTTCCAGAAAATAGCATTAAAAGGATATATTCTTATCTAACAGCACAAATGGTAACTAGTTTATCTACACATATAAGTTACTTTATATAGGTGTGCTAAAGTTACTTTATATAGGTGTGCTAATAGGTTGTGATGATATCTGCAAAATTAATTCTAACTAGTACCTCTTGGTACCTAAGTAGTGTTAGGTGTTCATGTGCGATCACTATAGGGTCAGATTCTGATTTCTTTTATACTTGCTGCCATATTAAGCTTAATAAGGATGACTAGAGGATGAAATTTGGATGAAATTTGGATGAAATTTGAGGGTGAAATTTGTCTTGTGCTTTTTTTTTTGACACTTTTCTTTCGTACACTGGCTAAGCTATCTGTTAAATTTAAGCTTATTAGCACAAGGCTGTATGCAAAGTTCCACAGGTGAGGACTTGGGGGGACATACATGTAAATGGATATTCCTTCAACACATGACCTGGCATGGTTGAGTGAGGGGGCTGGGAAGGAAGGAGAGGGGTAGTCCTTTTGGACTCTTCTACAAATGCTTGTTTAAAAACTGGCTTGAAGCTGTGCCATGCACAAAGATTAATTTATTTGGCCACTGTGATAATCTATTATGACATTCCCTATAATAAAGAATCCCTGAATTAATTTCCCTTCCAGCTAAAGATTGTCTTTCAAAAATGTGCCAAACATATTTAGCTGCAACCTTTGCCTATTACAAGTTTGGGTTTTTTAGGTTTAGGAGACTTATTTTTAAACTTATTTTCTATATGGGTGTCAGAAATTTAGTAAGGTATATAGAATGTGATCAAATAATGCTTTATTCTTCAATTCTTTCAAGTCAAATTGAGGATCTTTTGCCTTTTACTGTGAGATATGTTGCCAATTTTTATATGTCCTTAAAGTTTTCCTGTGAGACCTTTCCAATCTGTAACATCCTTGAAATGTGCTCACAAAAAAGGAGTTAGCATTCCAATAGATGCTGCACTGCTGCCAAATACAAATGCAATCTGACCTCCCTGCTGCTACTTCACCTTCTGTAATTATACACCCAGGGATCACCTTTTTGCCTCTAACATTGCAATTGCAGTGGTAACATCAGCAATTCCTTTTGGAAGGCCTCATCTAAGCTTACCTGCAAGAGAACACCAGGAGACACCCCAGATCCTGGTCACTGGATAACTAGATTGTATGCTTAGATTTCACCTACATGGGGACAGGGACATGGGAAATGGCTGGTGCATATGCAGCTGACGTGCTAGCGGTGAGCAAGGGTGTGACGGGGGTGGCACCTGCACCTGAGAATTCAGAGACAATCCTGGACTTCACAATCTGGGTATAATCAGAGTCACTGCTTGCTAGGATTATCTCTTATATCCTTTGATTCTGAGTGTATTTCTTGGGTTGCTTACTCCTAGTTAATCAAAAATCTGTTTTTCATCCTCTGCTCTGATAGAAACAAAAGAATTTAAGAATGGCTTTGGTTTCTTAATCATGCTGTGTCATCTTTATCAGTAGTGATAAAGTTTGTGCTTTAGCTCAGATCACCAGATCATTGGCATTAACTACATTCTATATCTTTAATTCTTTATTAATCAAATCCCATATTATGCATTACATTATTTTGCCTGCTTATGTCACTCTGACAGCTCTGTAATTATTTAAGTTAAGCCATTTAAACAGTAGCACACTTTTTCTACCCCATGTCTTGTGGAACTTTCATAGTGTTCAAAGATATACTGATAATGAACAGTAACGGTACAGATAGCTCTACTTTATAATATTTCTTTAAGAGTTCTTTTATGCATGTTATCCAGACTTGCTGATCCTAAACATTTTTGTTACTACTGTAGCATATTTCCTTACTTGTGGTTAAAATAAAAATCACCATTCAAATATCATCAGGCTTTTCCCAGGGAGATAAGAGATTTTGGTTACTGAACACTTCTGCTTTTGCAAAATTCTTAATGTTATTACTGAGGGTTCTACCTGTTTTAATAATAAACCAATGCCATTGTTGGGATTAGTTTATTTCTAAAAAAAATTCCCTCCATTCTCTTGCTGTCATCTCTGTTGGCTATAGATTTTTTCCAGGAGTTAATTTGATTCTTTTACCATTTTCTACAAATCTAGTTTTCTGATTTATATTTATTAATAATGCTTTTCTATTTATTCCATTTGGTTAAATTCCATAGCCCTTGGTAATCCTCTCTAAATTAGGTTATTTTATTTTATTTCTTTAATTGCCTTCCTTTGTCTGTCAAGCATTTAATAAAATAGTATAGGCAGTTCCAGTTATCATTCACATGTTTCTGATTACATTCTATCTTCCGTTCTGATGTGGCTTATATCTATTTTAAGAGTAGTTAATTTCATTTATCTAGAGCAGCAAATGTATGTATTACTGATAAGGACTTTGGTGTCTTCATGTGATTATTTCAGGAACACTTATACTGAAGATACCGTTGCTCTTTATGTGACCAGCAAACTGTTATCTAAGGCAAGGAGACTAACACAGGGTTCTTCCTTGGCATGTTTAGGGAATAATTAACCATTGTTTCTAGACATATTACAGATAATTTTTAATATAAGCCTAGCACATGTCATCTTATTACACCTCGTGTTCCTGGGATCTCATTCAGAACTGACATAGAGCTGTCATATACTGAGGGTTAATATGACTGCAGAGCACCATGCTCTACCATGTGAATAGACCCTAAAAAACCCAACATAAAGGAGTGCTCCATCCATATAGCTTCCCTTGTTACTGAAGTACGTATACCCTTAATGAAAATTATGAAAATGTCTTTCAGAAAAGTATCTTCACTTTCTAGCATGTCCTAATCCCTGGGTACAAGACACAGTTAGGGATTCAGTCCAAGAAGTGGCCAAGCATTTGATTTATATGCTGTAAATGTAATGGAAACAAATCTTTTTGCAAAAGTTTGTTGAATAGTTACAGCCAGGGTGCCCATAGGCTCAGGAAGCAGCACAGGGAACCCATGATGCTCATTACTAGACAATGTAGTAACAATAGATTTCAGATTTGCAAATGTAACAGGTTCCTATTTGGTGACATGCTCAGTTACAGTAATTGTTAGGTTAGTATTTGAGAATTCTTGGGATAATATCTTAAAATACAGTCCTGTCATGTGAGCATTACCTTAGAGATGTAAAGATCACCCCAGAGGCACTGGAATTGCCATGGATGATTGCTCCAGCACAGGATCAGAAAGCTGCTTTAATAAAGGAAGTTAATTTCCTTGAAGTAGGGAAGAAATCCTATGTCTTGTGTCTTGCAGGCCAGCATGAGATAATCAAGTAATCCCTTCTGGACTTAAAAATACATCTGAGTGGAGGCTCCATCCCATACAGTGTCTTGTCTTCAGCAAGTAATGGGGCAATTTTTTGAGAGAAAAATGCAGTAAACCTTACGGAAATTGTAAGATTTCCTTATATAATTTGCTAGATCACTGAATGAGGGAAGAGATGCTATTTTATAGTACTACTCTAAGATTTTACTCTCAGCACAGGGACAGAGGGGTTTTAAACCATGCTAGCTAAGTGTAACCTCCTCCTTCGCCTTCCCCACAAAAAAACCTAGACACTGCTTAAATTCTGTTTTCCTTTTCAGTCTATAAAGTAACTTAACTATGATGTGTGTAGTGACTGATGCGTAACAGGCTCAATCCATGTAAAATTAAGCTACTTGATGCACCATCATATGAAGCTAATGAGTGCCAGGCTTGAAGCAAAAAGAAGGGAAGTGGCTCTACCTGCGGCGGATAACAGACCTGTGGGACTTATCACCAGACGGCGTTGTGGGTGTAAGGAGCTTAAATGGGTTTGAAGAAATCCCCTGAAATGAAAACAGACTTTGGCAGAGTGTTGCAGAGAGGGCAAATTATGACTTTCTTTTTTTTGCTGTGTTTACATTCATCCCTAGTGACTCAGTAATGCTACTGTTTGAGGCAGGATACCGGGCTAGATGGAAACTTGGTCCAATTCAGTACAGCTGATCTTGAGTTATTATTTTAAAGGACATGGAGACAATAAATCAGTATTTTTGACTCATTCCACTACCAGTACCTGATTTTTCCTTGGAAAACTCATGGCCAAACCCACTGACTAAATTCATTTAAACCTGCTCATACACATATTTAATAGAAGAAACTGTTTTAAGGATTTAGGAGCCCTCCTAAAGATGCAAAAGGATTATACAGTGACAAGGAAGAGGTACTCTTCTCCATGAGCTCCATCCCTGAGGAGTGTTGCAGTAATTCTGTGTGCCCAAAAGAAAATACAATCACAAACATGCCTTCCCTTCAATATGTCTGTGACTATAGGACATAGATGCATGTAGCACTTTCAAATTGAGATTTTCCCCATGCTTAAGGGAAGACTGTAATATCTCTGGTGACAGTGAGTTATAATTTACTCTGCATGGAGTTTCACTGATTTCAAATGGACAGCCTGCTGTACAATGCTACCCAGCATCAGACAGAATAATAGAGCTGAACTGAATAGCAATCTCATATTAATGAATATGGATTCTGTGAGAATTGTGGTATTGACTTAATCAAAAGAGCTGGTCATGTCTGAGGCAATAGTTTATTTTTTGATCATATTTAATAATTGTATCTTCTTTTTTCCTTCTTTTTTTGATCTTGCTTTACTTTCCCCTTTTTGGACTAAAATAGGTATGTAGGATTTTTTCTTACTTCAAACAACATACCTGGGAGACTTTACTTTTAGAATTTCTGCCCTGCTGGAACATGTTTCTTTGCCCTGTCAAACAATGCAGCTCAAAAGACACTCCATCTCCTGTAACAAAACCACCATGAAGTGCAGTGAAAACTAGTCTGAACTGACACTGAATAAGACCCATCTGACCAGACTAACCTGCCTGCTCCAAAACTGTCAAAAGCTATGGAGTCTGTCAAAGACAAATCTTCAAGAAATGATGAACTTTCTGTTTTCTTCCCTTTCACACTCTCTTTCTAAAATGTTGCTTCTCTAACAGATGTCAGAAGGGCCATAATGGATACCGTTATTAAAAGTTTACCATTCATAAGAGAAAAAAAAGATAATAAGACAGTCTGTATTAAAATCACCATAATTTAAATTTGGCCTTCTGAACTGTCAAAAAAAAATCTAAATTAATGTAGTTATTCCTAGTGATTAGCGCCTGTGACTTGCATCTCAAGGGATACTAATTTTGATGACTGTTTTCTGAAAATAATCACTTGATGTTTAACCAAAGTGAATTGCAACATCCCTATGTGGGAGAAAAATTATAACATTCAAATGAGTTGACTAAATTAATTCCTCTATTCAGTGCTGTTACATGGTTTTGAGACTTGTGATATGCTTGTGCACAAATAAAATACATTCACATAACTGAACACATGCATGTGCATTTTTTGGTGTGTTGTAGGGCTGTGCACATACATATATATGTATGTTTATATATATCGGGGTAATTGCATTGCTTGATAAATTTGCACTCACACTTTGAAAATTCAGACTGAATGGTACTGATACATTACTAAGGCAGAGGGATTAATGCCTTTACTGATTTTTGACAAGGAGAAGGAAAATCTATGTTCATAATAAGTTAAATCATACATTTTATTGAAAATGACATATGCAGAATGGTTTTATAAAAATGAAACTGCCATTTTTTTCTGGTGAAGTTTGCCATCATCTAGCACAAAATTAATCTTTTGTATGTTAATGTTTATAGTGTTTGCATACCAGAGTGTATTGGTATAATGAAGTAAATCCCTATGAAAAATAGAAATGTGTTACAACTGCAGCAGCTAAAATAAACTCTTTTCTGTGTTTAGGGATGATAATGAAAACCCCAGGATGATTCTCCTGGGCCTTTTAAACCACGTTGGTAGCTATTCCTTCACTGCTGTGTGTCTGCTGCCAGTTACCGCTAGTTGTACTAGTAGCATCTAAGGAAATTGTATTTATGTGACTCCAGAAACTCAGATGCCCAGTAAAAAACCGCTTTGTAAAGAAAACAGAGAACTGTATAAAGGGCATGTTGTTATTTCCATGGCTGTTTTTGAAGTTTTATGGAATACATGGAATGCTGGGAGGGATTAAGTATGTGTTTTCAGAGATCAGCAAGCTCTTCCCTCAGAAGGACATGAGATACATATCACCTCCGAAAATCAGGCCACTGATATTTATTGCATTTGTTTCAGTACTATTTACAACTGTACAGGTACAAATTTAAGTATTTCTGTTTGGCAGTTCCCGTAATATCTCTTTTATCTCTTCCCCTCAGCAGGGCAGGTATATCCTCACCTCTTGTGATACTCCTCTCTGGGCTAGGGTCCTCCACAGGACACTAAGGGATCTGAATCCCACTGACTTCAGCAGAGTGTCACAAAGCTAGTTATGTTAGGACTGAATAAGGTAGTTCATAATGTATGCTGGATGAGCAACTTTATCAACTACATCACCTACAACTACATCAACTACATCATCATGGAAACTTCATGCAGAAGTTTCCAACCTTTCTTCCAAGGTGTGTGCCCTGCCCATTACTCCCTTGTGCAGAAAAATCTACAGGTGCTATACAAGAGAAGAAAAATCTACAGGTGCTATATAAGAAAAGAAGGCAATTCTTTGTGGAGGGAAGAACTGGAGAGAAGCAGCGGCTCCAGGCTCTGAGGCTTCTGCAGACTGGAGGATGGTATTTTCCACAGGGGTAAGCCACATCCTTGTCTCCATGCAAGGTATAAATTTCTGGTTCCTACCTCCAAGCCCTGCTGAATTCACGATACAGACAGAGCTGGAATCTACTGCCCTATAATGAAGAGATGTCATTTTACCCCTGTACAAGACAGTAGTTCCTAACCTTATAAAAAAATCAAGGCTGCCTATCCTCCTTGAAGTGGGGCATATTCTTGGTTTGAAAACTACTTTAAAGAATGAAGAAGCTAATGCTCTTCCTGTCAGGATGCCATGTTCTTCTTAACTCTCCATGTTATGTTTAAGGATAGAATTGGAATCTTTGGCCTGTTATGACTAATCCTTACATAGATCAAGAGCAGCTTCCTTAATGCACTTTCTGCCCTAGGCACTAGGGTGATAATTCTCCGGTCTGATCATTGTCTAAATTGGTATCCTGTTTATACAGCTTTCTTCTCAACATCGCAGTTGCAGACCAAAGAGATTAAAGCCATACAAATTCTTTTGCTATCCCATAAATTATCATTCTTTTCACTAAAGAGTTGCTACAAAATTTGAAATGTTTCACTGCAACATTTATCAGTGTGTTAAAAAGAAGTCCTTATAGAAACATCTTGTTTTTTCTGGATAAAAAAATGCTAAGAAATAAAAACAAATAACAGTTTTGTTCCTGAAAAGTGGTATAAATTCGTCTTTCAAATAGTGATTCAGAAGATTTATTTTAGCCAGCTAAGAAACTAGGTTTTAAATGCCTTTAAATCCTTCTTTAGTAATCCTTTCCACAATACTTACAATAAGCATCATTTTTAAAACTGATAATCCTGAGAGTTTTGGAAACCTAATATAAATTGCTCAAAGGACAGAATGATAGCATTAACTATATAAATCATGCTAGGACTAAATGGTGTCTTTTTATTCAGAAGAGACTTGCTTGTATATTATCCTAAACTGTGCTAACAAGCAATCTATTTATCTGACATAATTTATAGTGTTATGATCTTTGTCATCTCATATATCCACTATCCACTGCCTCCTTCTCATTTCTTCTAATTTATCATTTCAGTCTCCAGGATGGCAACCTATATCACCAGTGCTGACTTTTTCCTAGTTGCATGAATAATTCCCTTGCAGGTAATAATACCTCTGCCTGCACATGAAGTTACTGCTCTTCAGTAAGTGGTTCATGATCAGGCCCCAAAGTTTAATGGCTACCTTTGAGGTCAAACCGTGCACATCAGAAAGACAGCTGCTCCCAGATTTAGGGTCAAGGATGGGGACCGATATTGAGCCAATGGCTATATCCATATTAATTACTAGACAGGAAGAGGAAAAGCATGCGCTTGAACATGACTAAAGCCTACGATTGTACATACTGCTTAATTATTAATGCACTTGCTGGTGTGTTTTTAAGCCATATCAGCTGGCATTTTCCTAGATCATGGCCAGACGTGATTTAAGGGCGGTGCAGCCACTGGACACTGCTCCCAGGAGGCAACAGGGCCACCCTTCTCTGAGTGGTGGAGGAAAACAGAATTTCCCACTGTGCTTTTGCACCTGGGTTTGATCCCTCTTTATTTGCTAGCATAGCCATCCAGGGAAGTGTAGCCTTTATGCGCACCCATCCATCCTACACTGTCCAGGAGAAATGACAGGAAAATAAGAAATAATTTTCTGCTAGGATGAACACCAGAGGAAATAATTTGCTACAGAGGCAAATTTGCCCTCTCTGAAGCAAATGAGTAGTGGTAAATGAGTCATGCTTCAGCCCTGCTCCTGAAGTAAAACACAAAATGCTGAGGAAACATGAAGCTCATGTTAAAAATGTGGTCTATCTTCCTGTTTCATGTGTTTTTTTAAAAAAAGAATTAATTTTGTTTGATTAACCAATTTGTGCAATATGAAAATCAAACGTTCAGGTACAAGTTAGAAAATTTCTTAATTATTGTGCATATACTATAACCATGTAACTTTTTTTAATTCACTACATTTATATCATATTTTAATTGAAAGATTTTTTTAAGAGATGTTTAACAAAAAGCCTTGTGATCCCATGCTTTCTTTTGGGATTAGTGACTTTTACTACCATAAGCAAGGCAAAGAGGTAATTTATGAGTAAATCAATTTATGAGTTTATTTGTTTGTTTTTCCCTTTGCAATTCTGATTTTGATAATGATTATTTAAGTATTGTTTGACCTAATGGCTTTGAAGAGAAAAATAGCAATGCAGTGTCCAGAAAATAGATTTTTTTGGAATCATAACATAAATAAATAGATTATTGCCAAGTTCGGTGTTTTTTTAGAAAAAGCTATAATTATACTAGTAAATAAAATGGACCAGGTACTATTCTCTGTCCTTGAGGACAACTGATGTGGCACAGCTCACACTCATACAGCTAAACTCTCTTAACTCTCAAAACAAGGTGGCCACAGCTAAACCGATGCTTAGAAGCAATCCTTAGAGAATATTTTCCCCAAATCATACTCAGGGGTTGCTTGGGTCACTGTTAACTGGTTTACATTCAAATGTCTGCCAAAACTGTGCTAACAGTATGGACATGCTTGTGTCCTTGCACAGATTCTGTTGTTTATTAGTATATTCATAGTCTTATTTGCTACTGAAACCTGATCTCACAGCCCGGCTGGTGATCAAGGGCCGTGGTAACTGCTCATGCGCCTTGTTCAGGCTCCAGATCACCACCAAGGAATTTAATTAATTTTAAACATAAAAGGATAGATTTGAACACTGATATTTGAAATAAAATACTTCCTTGATTTCCAGCATCTCTTTGGATTTTGCACCATGTAGTTAAAGAGTGGGTTGCCCTCAAAAGATTACTAGCAACAATGGATAAAAGAGAAAGGAAAAACATCACAACTCCAGCCTTACTTGAAACACCTTTATTTTTAATATCCTGAACACTCTTAAGGGACCTGCTGAAATCTTAATCAGACTCCTAAACGTAGATTGGATTTCATCACATTTTAAACCATAAGCAACACGAGAGCCAAGAAAAGAGGCCAATGAGTCTATGTGGATCTTGTACTGATGCAGCTCATCCCGAGTCTGGTTTACTGAGAGCTAGCTAAGGCATTTCCACACTCTGGTGAATGGTGCAGCACAGATGCACCCTGTGCAGGACACAAATCATTCCCTGCTTGCCCATTATCCATTGCTCCAAGAAAGAAGCGAACAACTTCTTGTTGATACCCATGTTCATCCTGGCTTGCAGGATGTGCCAGTGTCCAGGTATGAAGGTAGGGCTTGGCCCACTCTCCTCTCATCCTCTCCAGTGAGAGGGGTGCCACATACTGAGTGCCGTGTGACACATCACATTCAAGGGAACAGGACAGTTTAGTGGGAAGCCCATTGCACATCTTAGCTTTCAATTCAAAAAAGTGTTTAAGCACATGCAAAATGTTCAGCATATTTACATCTTACTGTGTGAATCAGATACTCAGTGATTTCCTGAACTGGGCTCAGAATGTTCAAAGAGTAGGAAAACGTCCTGAGAAGGAGAGCTAAAGGCAGCGGGGAAGAAGATGACTATGCCAGTTTTTATTTTAAAATATTCAGCTATATAGGTGAACAAGAGTGAAATGGAAAAGCAATTCAAAACACTGGAGGAGGCAGGCAGACAAAACTTTTATCTGAAAACATAGCTTCTTTGGTACTCATTGGTCAGGATGCTCCCTCTGTATTTTGTTTGACTGAAACATGATTTTGCTTTTGCAGTCAAAAGCAGCCAAGGCCTAATGGATGTAATACCATTTCTACCTCTCTCTATTTAAAGAGAAAAATTAGCAGTTTAGATTTTCTAGGAATCAGACAAGTTGGTCTCTATCTACACTAATTCTGATAGACTAACTGACTCTGTATTTTTTAACAGAAAAATGAAACTTATGGTGCTATAACATATGTAAAAAAGAATGGTGTGCATGTCTCTGGCCCCTATATTTTCTATTTAAAATGAGTATAGGTCTACTCAGATGTTTTTTTTTCAGAAACTTACTCCAGCAGAAAATCTTCAAAGCCTTTCCACAGGTGTTGATGCAGACAGTAGCCACCCTTTAGGAATGAATGTTAGCTACAAAGTGACTAGCTCCAATTCCTGAACACATCTCTATTTAATGCTTCTTGCTGCCATTTCTATGATACTTTGATGAGTAGTTCTCTGATCCCCAGTGCTGGAGAAGTAAATACTCATAGTAACACTTTGTAGCTAGGCAGAGCCAGACTCCTCTCTGAAGCACACAACAAAAGGCTATAGTGTTTGGTCCACATATTGAAAAGAGTGAAATTTCACCTGGGTACACAGGAAAAAGGAGCAGGATGCCCAGAGAGGCTGTGCAGACTCCATCCTTTAAGATTTTCAAAACATGACAGGACAGCACTCTGAGCAACCTCAATTTACCTTTGCAAATGTCCCTGTTTTGAGCCGGAGGTTGGACTAGAGAGTTCCAGAGGTGCCCTCAAATCTAAATTATTCTATGGTTTTAATTCTGACATATTATAGGAACTTAATAAATGGGAAATAAATAATTCAGTTTTAAAAAGTATTTTTTAAAAATCTGCTTTATTTATGGTAATTGCTATCTGCATTTCATTTAGAAACAAAAAACATGGTCTTGGTACTTAATAATTTAATTTATACATAATTCAATGTCTACATGATTTCTATATACAGTCCAGATACAATGTAGATATAACTAGGTAAAACCATCTGCAGTTAGTATTTTACTAGAATTAATTTAATATTGCTTGTGGGAAGATACACAGCAACTTTGGTTTTAAAATTGCCTATGTGAAGAGGTAAATTGCACATAAAATCTTGGAAAATTGTCCTGGACCTTAGTTAAATCCAACAGTTTTGATACCACACACATATTTCTTTTCAGTTTGAAGCCCTGAGCTTCAGGCTTCAGCAGACTCCAAATTCAAAGGACGATTAAGGAAAATTATGGTATTTTCTCTATGTCTCAGGCAAAACCATTAATCCTACAGAGATTTTCATGTCTACCATGGTACAACAACTGCTGCACTGGAAAAAATTGTTATTTTAGAAAATCAGTGAAAATGTTAAAGAAGGGGTACATGAAAGAAAGGGCTTCTTCTTTAACAAATTTTCAGTATGAATATTAAGATGAAAGAGAACCACATACACAGGCAGAAAGCAGGCTGAGTGGATACTGCAGTGAAATATTTCTGAGAAGCATCATAAGCAATTGCACTTCATTTAAATGAGCTTCTCATCTTCCCACAAACAGAATGTAGAAGCTGAAGTTTAAAGGTGACCCTGAAAGATCAGGGGAGATTTCTCAGAGTGAGAAATGAACATGAAAGAAGATTTGCTGGATAAATGAGGAGAGTTAGCAGATCCCGTCTGTCATTAGCACTGCAAGAGCGGTGGTCTCATGGCATGATGTGACCAGGGTGTTCTGGGCAAGTACCAACTTCTGGCTGAGTTTTGTGAAATCCAGCCCTTAATCACCACAGTTTTGATACTTTCTGCAAACAGAAAATAATCTTGTCTGGTGCAGTGTAATATTTAATCCATTTCTGAAATATAAATAAGGGTATGAGCTTGTCTATGTGTGAAAGCGCTCCAAACAGAGAGCGCATACAAAGGAGGGAGTGTATGCATTTAGGATTAAAGGCTAGTTAGGTACACAAATTTCACCTTTTATCATTGTACAGTTGTTATTTACACTAACCCAAAATACAGTACTAGATATATAACAACTTTGCCTTCAACATCAGTAGACCACTAATTTACTCTTGCTTAAAATCTGGCCCTCATTAATAGTTACCATTACAAATAGATTTATAGCAATTTTCTGTGTTCATTGTTACATTTAATAAATGACATCTTTCTTTCTGCTCTCATTTCTCCAGAGGAAGGTCAGATTTCTGTATGGTTCATAGCAAGCCAGCATGAAAAGGAAGCGTCACCCAGCATTTAGATGTGATACCTCATTAGCTACACAGGAATGGCTGTTGCTGGCTTTATAGTTACCCTTCCAGAATTTCACTTAGTTAGATCACTCTCTGCTGTTCTACCCTCCTAAACCTCATTCTCATTTGATTCTTTATGGAAATGAGAAATAATTACACTGCTGGAGAATATTAATATTTTACCTTTAAAAGTAATCTTTCAGCTCAGCACATCACCCCCCCCCCACACACACACTTTTAAACAGGTACGTTCACAGAAACTAGGTTGCCTGCTAAAAAAGTGCATTAAGATGTGATGTCAGTTAGGGGACATTCTGGGCTGGCACTTTTTTTACTATGGGTTTGGCAATGCCGAGATGTTTCCAAAAACCTTCTTGGTCTCTCTTAGCTGCTTTCATGTGAGCTGAAAAACAAGAAAAAAAAGAAAGTGATGAAATCAGACTTAAGTTTGATTTTACTTTTGAAAACTTCATCCTTTTTTATTTAGAAATTCCTTTTGATTTTATTTTTTTAAATAAAACTAACACTAGATTCTCCTATTCCATTCAAGTCAAGCAAAAGATTAAATATTTGATTCATGTAAAATATTTTCAATTGTCTTATTTTAAATTAAACAACGTTAGTGTTAATTTTGTTTTTTCTTAACTGAACATGAAGCTGGCAGTGCAGCTTTAATCTTAACAGGATCTTTAGTAATGAGGGCAGCTGTTCACTAGAAAAATGGCTTTCATTTATTCAGTCATTTCATCTTGGACACCTAATGTGATTGACAAATGTGTCTATTCAGGTTTTTCACTTGTTCTGACATCCTAGTGCTGACAGAACTTCATTGCTTGAATTACGTGAGAAAATCAGACTCTGCTACCACAAATCAACAGGTGCAAACTTATGAATGTTGTTCACACCAAGCGTTGTGGAAGCAATCTTAAGAGAATAATTATACGAGAAGTGATGATGGATCTTTCCAGTAGAGGGCAAGCAGCCAAGTCATGGATAGTTTGCAGTAGGTCACTGAGATGTGACTGAATGCCCAAAGCCACTGACAGAGCATGACAATTCTGCTATATTGTCTCTAGTACTCAGACTTGAATATATCTTTTCATTTACTCACTTACCGGGCTGATTAGGTGCTTTGAAGCTCAGATTGTGTTTATAATAGCTACTAGTGCTGAATAGTAGGAGTGGATCTGGAAGAACAGACGATGAGGACCTAACATTGACACTACATTTGCTTTGGGCTTTACTGCAGTCTAGCTATGTTCTGCTCCTGTGGCCTGAATGCCCATTAGTGGCTGGAGGCATGAGACGTGCTCCTGGAATGCGTCTTCCATGAGGTGTGCTCTGAGCCTGCCACATGCTGTGGACCAAAGAACAGGGCATGAAGATGAACAGGACACTCACTTCTGTTCTAAAACACCAATGCCCATGCACCCTCAGCCAGAGAGACTAATGGATTTTGTGCCATGTGCTGGTAACATTTACATCTTCAAAATTATCTCAGGGAAGTCGTAGGTTCTACAGATCTGCCGATTTGAGTCTGAGCTTAGCAGATTGCCAGTGCCCGCTGCATCATTTTGAACATATTCAGTCCTCTTACTTTCAACATCTAAGTTAAGAACTAGAGTTGCTTCTCAAATAAACGAAGGAAGGTAGTTGCATTCTGAATGTAAGTCAGAGTTCCTAAGCAGATAATGTTTAAGCTGTTGAGGTAAGGGCTGTGCAATGTCCCTCTGGAAGCATTTGTTTTTCTTCTTTAGTGGTGCATAAATTAGGACTTCATGTCCTAGTCTTCTGACTATGTTAGAAACCCAGAGTTAGTTAGCCCTTCCTGACCTTTAGCATTAGTCCTGGCAGTGTCTAAAAATGTGTGAAATGCCAAAACATGGAGTGCAAGAGCATAAGGTGATATATTTGCTCGAGGTATCTAAATGTAGAACTCACCCTATTCACAGAATTTGAGTGCTATTTCTTCCATAATTTCTTCTTCCAAAATAAGTTCAACACATCAATCATGACTTTTTCATTACCCAAAATCTCCTTCAGGGGCCTCTCCACTTCCTACAGGATTATATTTCACAAGCCATCTGCTGAGAGCCAAGGAAAGGCTTTCTGCTTCCTCCTTCCTAGCCTTCCTTTTGCAGGATAACAGAGCCACAGGTCATAACTGAAAACTCCTACAGAAACCTTCCTGTTTTCTGATGTTGTTCAGCTCACTCAAATCGTTACTGACTTTTATGACCCAAGCTTCTTCCACCTGATACTATACATTTCTATGCAGTAGTCATATTCTAAAATACAAGTAGGTGACTATACAGTGGTGGAATTGGTACTCCTTTAGTCTTTTTTATAAGATTTTACTCCTAGAGACTGTACTCTCTCAGCTTGAAAAGTAGTATGAATTCGAGTTTGACGAATCATTTAAACTAGCCTTATAAAAAACAGAGAATTATTAGTAAAGGAGCTATTACTGAACATCGCAGGTAATCACAGAATCACAGAATCACAGAATCGTTTAGGTTGGAAGGGACCTCTGGAGATCATCTAGTCCAACCTCCCTGTTCAAGCAGGGTCGCCTAGAGCATATTGCCCAGGATCACATCCAGACGGCTTTTGAATATCTCCAGGGAAGGACACTCCACTACCTCTCTGGGCAACCTGTTCCAATGCTCTGTCACCCTCACAGTGAAGAAGTTTTTTCTCAGGTTCAGATGGAACTGCCTGTGCTTCAGTTTCTGCCCATTGCCTCTTGTCCTGTCACTGGGCACCACAGAGAAGAGACTGGCCTCATCCTCTCGACACTCCCCCTTCAGATACTTGTACACGTTGATGAGATTGCCTCTCAATCTTCTCTTCTCCAGGCTCAACAGGCCCAGCTCTTGCAGTCTTTCTTCACAGGAGAGGTGCTCCAGTCCCCTCATCCTCTTTGGAGCCTCCGCTGGACTCTCTGCAGTAGCGCCATGTCTCTCTTGGACTGGGGAGCCCAGAGCTGGACACAGTACTCCAGACGAGGCCTCCCCAGGGCTGAGGAGAGGGGCAGGATCACCTCCCTCCACCTGCTGGCAACACTCTGCCTCATGCACCCCAGGATCCCATTGGCCTTCTTGGCCACAAGGGCACACTTCTGGCTCATGGTCAGCTTGTTGTCCACCAGCACTCCCAGGTCCTTCTCGGCAGAGCTGCTTTCCAGCAGGTCAGTCCCCAGCCTATACTGCTGCATGGGGTTATTCCTCCCCAGGTGCAGGACCCTGCACTTGCCTTGGTTGAACTTCAGGAGGTTCCTCTCCGCCCACCCCTCCAGCTTGTCCAGGTCCCTCTGAAGGGCAGCACAGTCTTCTGGTGTGTTAGCCTCTCCCCCCAGTTTAGTCTCATCAGCAAACTTGCTGAGGGTGCACTCTGTGCCCTTCCTCCAGGTCATGGATGAATACATTGAACAAGACTGGACCCAGGACTGACCCCTGGGGGACACCACTAGCCACAGGCCTCCAACTTGACTCTGCGCCATTCACCACAACTCTCTGAGCTCGGCCATCCAGCCAGTTCTCCATCCACCTCACCGTCCACTCATCTAGCCCACACTTCCTGAGCTTCCCTACGAGGATGTGATGGGAGACAGTGTCCAAAGCCTTGCTGAAGTCCAGGGAGACAACATCCACTGCTCTGCCCTCATCTACCCAGCCAGTCTTTCCGTCATAGAAGGCTATCAGGTTGGTCCAGCATGATTTCCCCTTTGGTGAATCCACACTGACTACTCCTGATCACCTTCTGGTCCTCCAACTGCTTAGTGAGGACCTCCAGGAGGAGCTGTTCCATCACCTTTCCTCCTCCTCACCAGTGATGGAGGTGAGGCTGACAGGCCTGTAGTTTCCTGGCTCCTCCTTCTTGCCCTTTTGGAAGACAGGCGTGACATTGGCTTTCTTCCAGTCCTCAGGCACCTCTCCTGATCTCCAGGACCTTTCCAAGATGATGGAGAGTGGCCTAGCGATAACATCCGCCAGCTCCCTCAGCACTCGTGGGTGCATCATGATAATATGCATAAATGCATAATGAGAGAGCCTTTCTTAGTTTTGACTACTGCTGAAAAAATTTTTTCCTGCCTGATCTAGAAATGATCCTGCTCATTGCTCTCTCGTTTTGACTGTATTTCTGCTTATCTTGATTTTCATGGGAAGTGACTCATCTGCTCACCAGATAAACCTGACGGCAGGAAATTTCTATTCTCACCGCAGTGGGAGTACTTAGACAAAGTCTATGAGCTTGAAAGACATAGCCAGCATGAGTGATGTTATCAGTGATAGGGAATGCCAGAGACGATAAAAGCATTTAAAGCAGAAGAAAAGATGAAAGTGTGGGAGTCTATGTTTATATAGCAGCATTAGTTTTCTTAGGATGTAGATGAAGGAGAGAAAAAGAAACAGAGACTTTAACCAGAGCACCAGAGCAGTTGCCACACCTTGCTGAGGATAAATAAGATTGAACTTTTCATATGGATCTGTTAAGGACACTGATATACAACGCCATGTATGCAGCTGTCTGCAGGAAAAAGCTCTGACAAAACCTGAACTTTGTTGGTTCCTGAGAGGAATGAGAAAAATTCATTGTTTTAAGTGGCAGAGAACCTCCTATACCATTGTCCAGAAAAGCATGGAAACAAACTGTGAATAAACCCAAGGAAGTGAGTGAATATACATCTGTAAAGCTGAAAGTCAGGCATATGTCTAATTGCTTGCTTGGATTATGGCCAGCGTGCTCCATTCCTTCCAAGAGCAAGCCAAAAGATGAACAAACAAAGCAAAAGATGATCTTCAAAACTTCTAGTATCAATGCTAAGTTCTTGTGAAGCATATGTATATTTTACATAAACAATATAAAAAGAACTGTCATTAGGCTAAGCAGTTTAAATTTTATCAAGCATATTAGGCGTCTTCTCCTTATTCAGTTTGCTATCAAAGAAATTATTTAATTTCAAATCATAATGTTTAAGTAATTACTTATTCTAATTACTTTAGGCAATGAAAGATATTTATACCTTTTTAACAGCAATTCCTTAATTAGCATATTTTCATTAATCAAAAAATGAATAATTTAGAAGCGCAGTAACAGATGAGTTATTCTGAGACGTTTTGTCTGTAAGGAACAGTTTACCCAGTTTTCCCATATAAAGTACTGGGCACAAGCCCAAGAGCTTTGTTGTCTGCACTATGGAAACCAAAGGGCTGTAATGTGCTTTGGTTGGTTCCTTTGCTTAGGATCTGTTAATATAAAGGCTTCTGCTGCTTCCAGATTCCCCCAGCTATGACTAATCGAGGCCTAGTGTGGGTTGGAACAGCCTCAAGGCTACCCTAAAACAGCATATGGTCCAAAAAGAAACCTATCCCACCTGGGAATATCCTGTCTGTAAGGACCCAATACTTTGTAAATGAGACTGCGGAGGGTTGCTTTCCTCTTTGTCCTACCCAAGCATTCTGTATAATCTGAATCGATTTAGAACTAGGCCAGGCAGTAAAATACAGACTTAATTCTAAATATCAGACTGTCCAAAGTGGATTTTTGTTGTACTAACCCCTATGCAAATATACAGTAACTTACACTATGCGCCCTGAAGAGTTTACAGTCCTGAGGAAAGTTCATGCAATTCTTCCATGTGAGATTTATGGGGAAAAAGTGCATGATGCACAACTCGGTGCTCTCTGCAGAGCAGTCACCTTCGTTGAGGACCATGCACCGGCCCTGAGCACTGCGCTGGAGTTAATTCAGGGATTTCTCCCCCATGCTCTGCTACTCTCAGAGTCTAAAGCAACGTTTAAGTGCTATTTAGATGAAGAGAATGACAGGATTTAACCTCATAAATATACACCCTCTACTGCATAGAATACATTATGCTAAATCTGCTTTATCTACATCTTAGTCATAAATCATACTCTATTTCAAGCAAATGGATACTACAGGTGCTTGACATGATAGTTCCATAGGAGAGAATGAGGCTGAAATGAGCACACAGCAGGATCTATTAGATCTGATGCCAGATAGAAATCAATGAAGATTTATGCCATTTGAGAATCTAGTCTGTAAACCTTCATGAAATAAAAAGTGAAGAGAACAAAAAATGCAAAGAATCAGATTCTCATCTCAGTTATGTAATTGATAATCTTGCATAATATCATTCATCTTGATTTTTCTGTTAATAGATTTATACTCATACAACTCATTTATTTTAAATAGTCAGGCAAGGGAACTGACTCAAAGTTGCTCCAGATTTACCCATATATCTTTGGAATTGGAAGTGACATAAAACCAGAAAAGTTCATCTAGATTTACAGTGATAGAATTGAGAAAATCTGATTTAGAATTACATCATAAAGGCCAACAAACATTATATTGTTTAGAAAAAACTCAAATCAGTCTTTTGTATATCAGCTTTGTCACCCAGTAAGTGGGACTGACTATTCATGCAAGAGAAGGGTTGCTGTTGTTAAAGAGATCAGCAGAACTCTTAGTATGGGAGGTTGTGACTGAGAAAAGAAGCGCTGCAGTTAATAAAGCTGTATCACCGCCAGTAATGGCATTAAATAATGTTACAAATTTTCTTTGTTACTGCAGTTGCATCCAAGGTGAAAAAAAAGTTTGAGCTGGGAGAGTCACTTAACTGGGAGAGCTTTCTTAGCAAAGACTCAGTAGTGTAGGTAAATCCTCTGAAGATTTCTTTCCATCTCTTGTTAGCCGGTCAGTGTGGAGTATTACTGGGCCAAAGGTGGAACGAGTAAAACAGCTTGCTCTTCCACACACAAGGCACTTATCCAGCTCTTGAAGTCCAAAAGCAGATAACTGGGGGGACAGAGGCACACCGTGTTTTCTTTTCGATTTTAGTTTGTGGCTTACTAAGAATGGAAATAGATTATCATTGTTCTTTAATTGAAATGTAGCTTCCAAGGGAAGAGAAAAAATGCAGGGATCTTCTCCTCCCCCACGACCAGTGGCAATATGTAGACAACAGAGTCGAATGTGGTCCGGAAATTCTCAAAGCTGAAAGTTTAATGATCTCAAGTGAAGAGCTTGGGTTGTCTCCATCACAGGAAAAAATAATTTATGTAACATAAGGACAATACAAATTTGGCAGAGTTCTTTAAAATCACATCTGTTCACTATGTATTATGTTTGGTGACAGAAAGAACAAACTGTAAAGCAATATATGATAAAACATGGAAAGCATGGCAAGACAGTTGACTAAGGTTCCACTGGTAATTAGCAGAATTGGCTTGCTGATTGTCATCACTATTTCTTGCAACTCATATTGACCTATACCAGTTGTCACTAAAAAGATCTTCATTCAGCAACTGATACCACAATGTTATTTATTTTCCTATTACTAAAACTGTAAGATTATTGTCACATGAGTATAGCATAATGGAAAATATTTATTAATCTATTTATTAGTAGTTGCTATTAACCTTAAAACGCTTATTTTTTGGATGACAGTCTTTGCATTGCCAAACTATTAGTATTATTTGAAGGAAGGCTATTCTTAGTAAACTGTGGATTCAAAGACAAAGACTTATTTTTCTTTGTGTCATCCAGTGTAGCACAGCATCTACACTAGATTGTTAGTATAAGGAAAGATTTTCTCCAACACTGTTTCTCATATAACTTTTTGAGTGTCTCCACCTTTCACATCTGCATAATCCATGCTCATTAAAAAATAAGGAGATGGAAAATTAAAAGAATAAGTAGTCATACTTATCAAAGTTTTTGAAACAAATATGAATTATTAATAGAATTATTATTTCTAAAAATACATACATACATTTTATTTTATCGTTCGGTGATGTCCCTTTGAATTTGTAGTTTGGGTGCTTGTTTTCCCGGCTGAGGTCTAGTGAGCATCTCCCTGTACAATGCATCACTTCTCTTTCTAAAGGGAGAAGGCAAAATGTTCTTGGCATCTCTGGTACTTTTTAGGTGTCTTTGTAGCTGATATATCGATTTCCTAACTATAACTTCTATTCTAAATGCAAATATTTTGATTTTCGAATTTTTCTAGGACATATTGAACTTACTCATATTCATTCAAACGTAGAACCACAGTCCTCTGTCTCCAGCTTCCTACTCTTTTTCTAAACCTCTGATCCTTCATGCTAAGGGACAGCATTAGCTACTCATAAATCTGTATCTTATACATATATGTCACTGTAAGATTATAGCTAGAGCTCATCAGTTAGTGAACCCAGTTGCCGTAGGAGTGAGATTTAACCTTTGAGTTGGAGTTCACCACATCTCCAGTGTGGCAATGGAGGTGTGGTAAGCTTTAACCTTTGAAAGTAACTGAAAAAAAGGGGAAAAAAAAGAATTTTTGACCATTTTTGTTTTCATTCTGGTCAGCAGAGAAACAGGTGAATTCTGACTGACTTCTAGGAAAAAGCACGAAAACCTTGTACCATATTTTTAAAAGCATAATAATTTCCATATTCCTGAGTGATCTTCCTTCCCTCACCACTTCTCCAAACGCCTGGACTTCCAGTGTTCCTAATTAGCCTATCAACTACCCTTGAAACACTTACAAAATGCAACTGCTGCATTTTCCCCTCAAAACAGCTGCCTTTCACTGATGGATAAAACGATTGCTCACTATGCATGTGGTGCTTTTCCTGGATGAAAGGTGCTGTGGGCCATGAGGGCAATCAGCTATCTTTATTTGTAGGTCTATTCCAGTCTGTCATGACTTTTACAGCCCAAAAGTTCCTTGCTTTGTAAGGATGCCTTTCCAAGAATGCCCTCCTTTGATGAACAATCTGAAAAAATAAAGGCAAGTACACGAACATGTCCCATACTCCCATTTTGGTTTTCATTCAAGCCAAGAGGTCATCCTTGCTCAGTCAGATGAGAGGCGCAAGTTAGCTCAAGCTTTATAGCAAGTATAGGGTTAACTGTGTTCCTTGCCCTTATTTATTTTAAACTAAGCCTTGGCACTGTAAAAAGGGAATGTGGGAGGGAAGAGAGTTACTCCTCTGAAGTGTAGGAACAACATAGAAAAGGGAAATGCTCTTGGAGATAAAAGAACGGGGCCTATCACAGCACACAGAGAAAATGACAGGGAAAAGAGGAAGCAGGTGGTGGGTTTTGGATTTCAATTGAAGTGCAGGACAATTCAGTGACCTGTGAGAATGTTTTAGCACTTTTTATGAGCCTGAGAATTTTTGCAGTTTACATTTGCTACTCTTACACCTTATTGGTATGCATGGTGATCTCTGAATTGTCCGAGATTTCAGCTTACAGAATAAACATTTTATGAAGGCTTTAAGGTAAGGGAGCACTTATTTGTATATTGCTTGTTTGGTCTAGTCAGTTTGGGTAGTTTCTGAAGCAATTAAATTAATGATACTATAGCTGCAAGAGGCAAACAAAAAATGCAGCTTTTTAAGTGGCACATCTGGGAACATTTTCGTATATTATATACTGTATCATGGTCCTATCATCAAAATATTTGAAGCTCTATGATTAGCACAGGATCCAGAAAGGCCTCCCGCAAAAATTTTGCATCTGTGTTGAAAGAGATGTGTGTGTGTGTGTGTGTGTGTGCGCGTATGTCTATCACTCAGGATCCCAGCCCTAGAATTATTCTCTTCTGAATATTAGACCACTAACTACTGTGCTTATCTATTGTTCTTAAGTATTTATCTGCCATATTCTTCTTAGTTCCATCCTTTGGACTTCCTAAGAAGACTGAAGCTCTGATCCTTAGCTGGTAAAGGGCAGCTCACCGTGATATCAACACCAGTAGAAAATTTGTCTCAAGATCCTAACAATGTGATGGAAATGACTTGAAAATCTGATAGACTTTTGAATCTGATGTTCTATTAAAACTGTGATGTACAGTTCTCAGAGTTTTCATGGACAAGCAACTGTGTAAATAAAATTGAAATAGCCTTAGCTGGAAGAATTTAGCTAATGTTGGTGTTCATCTCCAGCACATAATCTTTTGAGATGTATGTGCTTGTTTTTACAATATAGCTCATTGTTTTTCAAAGACAGTCATAACAAGCATCCAGACTATAAAGGAATTATTTTACATGAGACTCAGCATGAAAGCTCACAGATCACAAAAATAACTTTAACATGCAAATCTTTGGCAGTGTATAATTTAGGTAGCATCAAAGAGCGATCCAGCTTGTTTGTATAAAAAAGTGATCTCCAGATTGTTCAACATTAAATGGCTTCAGGATATTGTGGGTAATTTTATTTTCTTGTATAAAGTATTTAGCCAGGGTGAACTGTGAGAAAATGGTGGTGGCAAGTAAATTGCCAGATCTGCTTTGTTTTCTTCTCATTCTTTTTAGATCTATAATGTAACTAACTCCAATTTTTTTTTTTTTTTTTATCCAAGAACTGTCATTAACACATTACTATGCCCAGTTCCTCCTCCTTTTAATATTGTCTTAACAAGTATTCTCTAAATATAAGACCCTGTGCCTGAACTGATTTTCTTTTATTATTTAAAAAGTCCCTTGCTCTTGGTTGAAAATTAATGAATATTTATACATTTGCTAATCCCTCACATGTGTTAGTTTAAATTGATTCACATATTTGGAGTCAGGAAAGAAGAAAGGAATATTTTCCTTTGCATGCTGGAAAATACTTTATGAGTATCTTTTTTGTTGTCCTTTTAGTGTTTTTTTTTTTTGCTTACTTTGCAACATTTTACCAGGAATCATCATGATTCATCCATTTCCTGCAACTTCAAAGAAGTGATCACAGTTAGCAGGGAGAGTTCGACATCAAAATCATGGGTGGGACAATATCTTGATATCTGCTAATTAGCAGCACTCTTGACAACGTCCCACTGTGCTGCGTACTTCTGTGGCACATCCATGCTCCTGGCACGTGTGCACAGGCATTTCATAGTCTGAAAGCTGGTGCCTCTGGTCATGGATTCATCACGCACTAGGGTTATTGCATTAAGTTCTGCTTTTGCTGGAGTACCTTTTAAATGTCTTGCCTTTTTAAGACATTATTAAAAATATTTTGATAAAAGGATAGTTCTAGTATTTAAAAGACTTTATTTGTAAGCAATGAGGAAAATGGCCAACTAAGTGCAAATAAACCAAGAACCTAGCCCATAAAAATACAATGCTGGAATCAATCCATAACCAAAGCCTCTCCAAAGCACACCAAATATTGCCTTATATGATTTCTTTTATTTTTTCCCTTCTCTTTCAAAATGAAAACTACACCAAAACTATGTGCTGTCCTTACCTTTCTAACAAATTTCCTGAATTACTTACGTCATTTCTGTTCCACTGAGGCAACCAATCAATGTTCAAGCTAAACCAGTATACAACTAGCGCTACTCCGTAAATTCAAGGTTTCAGTAGCATTTTCAAATTTCAGTACTACTGAGGGCAAAATTTTATCATATGCTGGCATTTGTGAACTGTTTGCTTTAGGACCATAAGGAGAAGGGGTTTTTTTTTGCTCTGAAATTGGGTGAGTTTCATAGGATTAGTGAATACTAGATTTCTGCATGGAATTAATGAAATACTCTGGCCATGCTCTGAACAGTATTCTTGGGGGAGGAAGGGGAACTCGGCCACGTTCCTTTTACTTTTAAGTTTTTTTTATCCTAAGCTAGGCTAGCCTAGCCAGCTGTAGATGCTGGGAATGATTCTTTATTTTAGTTTTTTTAAGGAAAGCATACACTACATTGGTTAGAAGACTAATGCAACAGGGAGATACTGAAATAGCAAATCTGGAGATCTTGCAGGAGTTATCTGAAATGTATTCATTTGTATTTAAGCACTGATCATGGTCTCTTACTTAAAATCATTTTGGTTTTCTAGTCATCAAAATATCCTCTGACCATTTACGTTCCATAACTATTCTTTACATTTAGAAAACATTTCTCCTCAGAAGTATGTTCATTTCTATATGCTTCTTTTAAAATATGAAGATTCTTATTAAGAAATCATGATGGTGCCATGTTGCATCAGATTATGCCACGTTGTGCTTCTACCTGCTTTGATGTGACCTAAAGTAAAGCCCTATACAGTACATTACGTGTACTATAGTTTGCTAATTCACTGTGACCAGATCTAGATATCAAAACTTGGGGTGACAGATACTCCTACTTTACCAGATAAAAATCATTTGCAGGTAACAAAAGAATTACATGAAGAGTCACATTTCAGACATGTTTTGATGTATTTTTACAATGAGCCTTGATGGGCCCCAATAGGGAATTGTTGCTATTACTTCTGTGAAAGCAGACACAGCCTTTGATGGTGCAATTTTCTCTGACAGGGAGAAGAGGAAGTCTGAGGCAAACAGCCCTAATACTGACTGCCCATGGAGGCAATCTTGTGCCACTCAACCTTCCTCCTAAATTCTCAGTACTTCCTGCACACACACCTGCCTGTGTTAACAGCATAATGAGATCTACTGTATCAAAATCCAAAATATGCACAGTATTTTACTCTTGTGAGTCTTCCCAAAAACAAATAGTTGCACAAGCAGCAGAACTTTAGGCTCTTTCTCGTGTGGCTGCTTTCTGTGTGGCTGCTTTGGTGTTTGACTATGACTTTTACCTCTGTGGGCGCACTAATCTGGGTATTGTTCCTCTGTGTGGTACCTACCATTAGAAACTATGAAGGGGTTTAATGCCTTTAAATCCTTCAGTTTTGTATCAAATTTGGTTGAAATTAGCCAAGAAGTTTGAAGGAGGAGAAAAACTAATAGAGGTTATCAAAAGAGATGTAATGACATGTCTCCTTTCCTTAGAATAGTGGGTTAAAAATCAGCTTTTTCTTTTTCCTTTAGAAGATATTTTTCAAGTCATTTTAAATTCAGGTGGTAACGGCATTCTTGTAAATGTGTGCAATTTTAGTCCAAATGCTGCAGAAATTGAGACACTATCAGAGTTATTTCACATGTTTTACAACTGAAAGCGCCTTTGATCTGGTCAAAAAATATTTTTGATTATAAAACATTCAAAGGAATTATTTCTTTCATTGTTGAACATATCCTGTAATATTTACTGTAAAGCAACAGACAAACAGTATTTCCGAACAGGATGGCTCAGTGTGATATAGCATTGAAAAGACCTGCCAAGCACAGACACCTCTCACCCTCAAATAAGCAGAAAGATTAATATATGCTATTGAAATTGTGAAGGGTGCTTCATTTCACTGTTCGGTAGATAGGAGTTATTAGGAAAAAATAATTTAATGTTACAATGCAGAAATTTACATAGGAGGCTTAGATCTTGCGGGGGGATAAAGCAGACTACATTGCAAAAGAGTCTTCCAAAGCAGTGAAGACTGGACCGGTGAACAGTAACAGCCTGTATACAGAAAATGCCATTTGATAATGTTGGTCTCTCTAGCTTTAAATTATGTAGACTCGTACCATTACCCTCAAAAAGGGATTCAGATCTGGAACTCAAGCATCACAGAATGCCAGGATGTTTTCATCCAACATATTTTTTATTCAAAGAAGTAAAAAACTTCTGTGAAATTTAAGACCTTTATAGGGGTGCAGTTTTAACATGCAGCATTTTGGTTGTGACTCAACGTGGTTTTAGATTGTTTTAAGTTATAGCTCATTCTATTAAAGAATATGCAGTTTTGTATCATGGGTGCATGATGCAAAACATACATCGTATGTATTCATGAGACGGAAGTCAATATAAGAAGAGCTTCTAAGCAATGCCGGAAAAAGTGTGTTTTGCATTGCCACGACAGAAGTTTATTGACAACGTGAAAACATTATTTCATGTACCTGCAGATTGTCTTTACTAGTGAATGGTGACCTGTTGTGCGAACATTTTATTTTTATTCCTGCTTTCAAAGGGTAACATTTTTCCTGGCCAGAGGGTACAGGCAAAAATGTAAACAAAGTGTGTGAACTATAGTGGTGAATTGGGATGGAATGGGCAAATGGAGGCTCCCCAGGACAGCCTGGAAAGGCTGCAAGAGCCCTCTGCATGTGAGCTGAAGGGAGGACACACAGTACTGATGTAAATCCTGCAGCCCCAACACTCGGTACAGTGCGCAGAGTGCCTCTATCTGCTCCCTGAGCAGCAGGGTTTGCACTGTGACTCCCACTTCTTGAACAGCAAATTCAATTTGCTGTTACTGTGTTTATGTCTGTGAGCAAGTTGGATTCCCACCTCACTCCATCTGCTCACAGGCACAAGCAGAGCTATAGGAAACTCAGTTTTTCATTTAAAAGAATACTGGTGGGAGCTCGAGGTATTCACTTTGCTCTGGTGAAAGCCTGGAATCTGTTCAAAAACTGGAGGAAGGTTAAAAGACAAGGTCTGTCTCATTTGGATTGCTCTTTAAGGAAACAGGAGCTACAGGAAGATTAAAACTGTGATGATAGGCTAGGAGCAGATGTTCACTCTTGAGGGCAGTGATGGAACAATAATTATAGCATATGTCAGTGTCTTATAGACAACAGAAAAGTTGCACTAGTAACTGTGACTTGATAGATCCAGATGAATCTGCCAGTATCTCTCATCTTTATGTTCTAACATCAGAACTGGGAACAAAGAGAAAAATAGAGATATCTCCTCTCACAGGCATTCAAGAGATTGTGAGAACCAGTGAGATATGATGCAACGGGAGCAGCAGGATTGCTGTTTTTTCTGATGTAACAAAGTGGAGAGAAATGATGGGTAGTATTTGGATGGAGGCTAGAAAGGGAGGCATTTGTGAAGGTATTGCCTTTCAGTAAATCACCTTTCAGTTCCCCCTCCTGGGGAGGAGGAAGCTGAGTGAATCAGAAGAGAAGAGGCTGAGTTGCACCCAAATATACTAAATCAAATGCTGCCTATAAGTAAAAAAAATACCCTAGAATTAAATAGGTGAAAAGATTGTAAAGCAGGAAGAGAACTTTGAGAATGGAAGTGACACTGGCTACCATGCAAAACATAAACCATCTGTAAAATATAGCTCAGGCTTAACATAGCAACAATTCTCAGACTTCTGCTGATAATTTCCACTTTTGGTTGTGATCCTTACTTCTGCAGCTGAATTTTCAGAACTATTGGTAGAGTTATGCTTACATATGCCTGATGCAAATCATCAAATATATTAAAGTGCCTCAGCTTGCAGTCTGTCATGTCTGTTCTAAGATTTTAGCAGATGTTATTTATTTATTTAATCAAAAGCAGATTTTATCTAACATTGTTATGAAGTTTCAAAGTATGCATATACTTTTTTCCCTTGTCATTATAAAGTACTACTGCTTTCACTGGGAATTTCTGGAACTCTTACTATCTTCTGCCATGTTGGATTGAGACCTAGGAGACCTAGGTGCCTAGATACAGAACAAAATACCAAACTCAGTTCTTACCACTGTCCCATATTCATCAAGTGTTGCCTGAGAAAGGTGAACCTGGTAAGCAGAAAGGTAGTTTGCAAGGTTTTTTTGTAGAAGCAGCAAGCAAGAAATATTGCTGCTTTTAAAGACCTTTAGGATTTCATCATTTACTTCAGTTGATCTGAGATTTCACTCTAATCCCTTAAATATCTAATCTGGTAATTGTACCAAACAGAAGCTGATGGGAAGATTTCAATTGCCTGAAAGGCATGACCTTGATTTTCTTTAATACATCTAGGTACAAGGCTTTCGTTTTCTCTCTTTTCCTATGTTTTCAGTATTTTCATCAAGGCGGGCCATTGTGATGCAACTCAGGGTTTGTCTTCGATGTGAAAGAAAACAACAAAAGTAAAATGTCCAGTTTCACATTACAAGGAAAGAATAATCTCCCTGTCTCACTGCCTGTTGGCCTGCAACACTGACATTAAACAGTTCAACAGTGATTAATAAGAGAGATCAAGAAGAACTGGATTTGAATCAAAAGGCCATAGAAAATATTACAGAATGAGAGATTGAAAAAAAAAAAAAGGTTTTCTTTGGCTTTGCAAATTTTTATATATATTTTCATTGCAGCGTTTGAAATTATATGAAGGTGTTTAAATTTATCTCTGCTTCTGATTCTTCATTTGCTCAAGGTGTTCATGTTACTAAAGACAGTCAGGATAGCTGTAAGGTTGGTAAATAATCAGAGTGTGCTATATGTAATGGAAACTTGATGTTCTGAACTGGATTCTATCATTACGTGATCTTAGAAAAGGTAATTTACTTCTACTGATTTTTCCACTACCTTCTACCTCTTACTAATGTTTGTTACTGTGTACAGCATTTGTTCAAAACTGTCCCATGTGCCTTTCTGAAGGTGGGATGCTTTCAGAAACCAGGGCTATTGTGGAGTTGATTAGCAAGGCACCACAGGAGCTCTTGTAGAGTTATCCTGGACCAGACTTGGCCTGAATGCATCTAGATTTACTGTCTGTATACGCACTACTAAAGTAAAGAGTGTTGGGATCTGTTCTCTTGCCCAAAAGCTAACTGATGTTGTCTTGGTACATTCATACTATGTAGTTCTCCAGAACAAGGTGAACTTAGCGAAATTGCCTCTTTGGGGTGGTTCATGAGCATGCCTGAATATTGCCTGGGAACGTGTCACTTAGTCCAGTCCATACTGTCCTAGGGAACAGGTCTGACAGTGTTACAGATTAGATGATTGAGTTTTCTTGACCATGTTTGTGCCCTGACACTATGCAATTTAATAGAGCAGGTGTAGCCACTAATTTTAGTTTAGAACTGGATCTAAGATTTCTACCTCATTGTACATAGAGCCATGTCTACTTCAGCACCAGAAAAGGTGTGGGTCTGGATATTTCTGAGACATTAAGTCAATATTACTAGGGAAGGGGCTTAGAGTTTGGTTTCAATGCAGTACACGTGAAACTTATCCCTCTAGTTGTGCCTGAGTTTATATAGTGTGGTCAGCAGTGATATTGCACTGCATTTGCCTGCCCTCCTCATTCTGTGAACATAAAGCTTTGTGCAAAGCAGCTTAGATAAAGTAGTTTTCATCCCTTCTTGTTTCCTGGATTAGAAAACATTATGGCTCTCAAAGAAAATAGCTTTGTTCACGTTGCATTGTGCTTTAAGCAGTAACACTTTGAGGTCTGAGGTGCTGCTGCACTCTGTGGCCTGGATAATTTGTATTGATAACCTCACTGCAGGCAAACAAGAGTGAAATATAGTTTCATTAAATTTATGAAACTATGCTGATTTATACTATGTAAGCTTATAGGCCGGTACAAAACATCTTTTGCCTGGAAATGTTCAGAATATGGGTTCAGAGTTGAGGTTCACTACGTGTTTTGAAAACCTGGAGTCAAACAGTCACTGACATTAACATTGACTTTATTTGTCCTATGTAATACTTTTATATATTACGGGTATATTTTTATAACTGCGGAAAAAAAAAGAATGGTAATGAAATATAGGACAGTGCATTAGGGGCTCCTCAAAGGGCCTGCATGTCTGTTTGGGTGTATAAAGTATGAACTAGGCCAGGTTTGAGTGTGAATTAGAGAAAAAAAAGAAACTATAAGCACCAAATATTATTTTAAAGCTTTTTTTAACAACAGATGAAATATTGAAAAGAGAAGAAGGAGGGAAGTGGAAGAGAAATGAGCAGAGTAAATTAAAGTGAACTCAGGAATCCCCTGAACATGGATGTCGGCAGGCTGCTGTTGCACAGCTGCAGCCCAGGCTGTGCCCCGGTGCTCTTGGGGATGCATGCCTGGGTCCTGCAGGCTGGGACCATCTGCTCAAGCCCCCTTTCTTTCACCTACCGACACCCAAAAGCTCTGCATTTGTCAGCAAATCTGCTATCGCTTCACAGACACAGGACAGGCTCCATCAGGTGCTGCCTGGGGCTGGAGCAGGTTGGGGGCTGCCCCAGGTTTGCTGTAAAGACAGCTGTGTTTTGGAGGTGAGGAGAATTAATCTGTGTGGAAATGAACTGCACCATGCCAACTGGCTTCAGGGTCCGAGAACCAGCCTTAGCCCAAAATATCTATCAGTATAGGGAGAGCTCTAGATGCTCCATTTTGCTGTTTAATTCCTCAGTGAACTAAAACGACCGGCAGAATATGTTTCAAGACATTTTTTTACCTTTGTTGCATAGGAAATGCTTAGACCTATGCAAAATAATGAACACATACTTATATACATTTCTTTATCAGAGTTTCCTCTCAGCTCTCACAGGAATTTTAGCCAAAGACAGCATCCTTTCAAGATTTCCTGACTCCTCTTTCCGATATATGTTTTTCTTTCCACTGAATCATGTTCTTTCACTCCCTCTCTTTGTTGGAGATTACTTTTCTACGATTTTGGCTGGTCTTGCATTTACAAAAGATTATTTTGTTATGAAAACATACATCGAGCTTCCTGTCTCCCACTTAAAGCTTACTGACCTGCTCTTTGAGTCTTTCAAAATTATATGCACTATCATTCTTTTGTTCAGCCTTTGGCAATTCTCCACTTAGCTTTCTCTTTTTCAGACAAAATTTGGAAATACTCATTCTCCTAGCCCAGTCCAAAGTACTCCCATCAAAATGAGTGGTTAGTAAGCTATATATTATCCTGTTCTGACAAACCTTTGATACAGCATTGACAGTAAGTGTCTTATTCCATGATGAAGCAATTTCATAATTAAAACTAAAATTCATATATTCTGTTACTGCCTTGTAAAAGCAAGACTCTGTTTCTTATTTTGCCTTTAGTATACTTACAGTATCCTCAAATAATCAGTATATTGCTCTGTGAATGAAAATGATGCCTAGTATTATAGGATGAAAGCATAAACTTTTTTTCCAGGGATAATATCTGGCTAGAATATTTGTAAGATGTCTAAGAACAGTTTGGAATGTATTCAGAGATCTCCAAGTATTCATAATCTCATCAGTACAGTCACTGAAGCCTAGAGAGAAATTCAGATCATCCAGCACTATGGGGTGATTTGAATTCCTCTTCCGTCTCCACCGAACTGTATTGACTCCCTTGGCTATAAGTGATGCTTTTACCTATAGGCAATAGAGAAACTGATGTTATAAATAGCTAAGTTTAAGGATGTGGATTACTTACCCATGAGTAACATCGAGTACCGTTTGAGATACTCTTGGGTATCCTATTTGACCCTTTAGGAGCTGTTACAGAAGACATGAGTCTCATGCAGGTCTTATGTCATACTTGCCAGTCCCATGCAGAAACCCTCAGATACCCTGTGGCAACTCAGATGGCTACAGACTCTTGTATTTAGGCATCAACACAAGTAAACAAGTATATGATCTGGAGAGAAATCCCTTGTCTGACTATGACCAAGTGCTTAAATTTCTTTGGACTTCATTCTGCTGAAATGATGGTTAAAATGGACCAGAATCACATCTATTTCCTGTTTCTCCTTGTCCTAGAGTTAATACTAATTTCTATTTTATTATGGACAACTAATTAATGTTTGCTAAATGTTTTGAGATCTTTGAAGGAAAGTAAGCAAAGCAACGTTGGTCCTGCTGTTTGGGAGGAGCCAATGGAGCAAGGTTTTTGTTTGTTATTTTCCTACTCTGCCTGCTCTCTCAGGCAGAATATCAAGCTATTTAAGTGTTCTCACTTTTATGATTAAGTAGATATAAAGCCAAGATAATGAATCATTTCTGCCCTCACATGACCTGCTTGGTTTTGCAGAACCAGTAGATCATCTTTCCCATTCATGGGTGGGAAGGACTCTATCTGACCCCTTATTACTTCAGTATTAATAATTTGAGAAGCCCCCTAAGTGAGATAGCACTGAAGTGGGGACCAATATAATTTTAAGGTAGAGCAGGATGTGATGTTCTACTTAGAAGAAAAGCAAATAAGGCGGTGCAGGATCAGCTTTACCTAGCAGTCTCTTACGAGGATATTTGCAACTCGCTCCTTCTCCAGAGAATTTGTATTTAGTTATTTATGCAGTGAAAGAAATGTCTTTAATTTAGCAGCAGAAAATATTACAATTTTGTAATGCTGTTATTAATATTTGAGAAGCAATTTAGCTCTGGAAAGGCATTGGATAAACTGGAAAAAAAGCCCACAGAGATGCATCATAATCTCTCCATCCAACCATTCCTGCACCTTTTTTTGCTTTGGTTCCGGTTTTTGGTCATCGAATCGGAAACTGTCAGGGCAGCAATTAATGTGTCTCCAAATCTCTGTGTACAAGGAAGGGAGATCACTCATTGGTATTGTCAGCCATTGGGGGGAATAAAAACGGAAAGACAGAATCTAACTTCTCTTGAACTGCTATAGCAAATACTCTTGGATCAATCAGTATGATTGGCAAGAAAGTGCAGTGGGCCTTTCTGGCAAAATGCCGTTTCAGCGTGGATCTAAGCTGCAGCTCCTTAGTGCAATACAGAATCACAGAATGAATCCTGGAATGGTTTAGGATGGAAAGGACCTCTGGAGATCATCTAGTCCAACCTCCCTGTTCAAGCAGGGACCTCTAGAGCATATTGCCCAGGATCACATCCAGACGGGTTTTGAATATCTCCAGCGAAGGACACTCCGCTACCTCTCTGGGCAACCTGCTCCAGGGCTCTGTCACCCTCACAGCAAAGAAGTTTTTCCTCATGTTCAGATGGAACTGCCTGTGGTTCAGTTTGTGCCCGTTGCCTCTTGTCCTGTCCCTGAGCACCACGGAGAAGCGTCTGGCCCCATCCTTGCGACACCCACCCTTCAGATACTTGCACACGTTGATGAGATTGCCTCTGAGCCTTCTCTTCTCCAGGCTCAACAGGCCCAGCTCTTGCAGTCTTTCTTCATAGGAGAGATGCTCCAGCCCTCTAATCATCTTGGTAGCCCTCCGCTGGACTCTCTGCAGTAGCGCCATGTCTCTCTTGTAGTGGGGAGCCCAGAACTGGACCCAGTACTCCAGACGAGGCCTCCCCAGGGCTGAGGAGAGGGGCAGGATCTCCTTCCTCCACCTGCTGGCAACACTCTGCCTCATGCACCCCAGGATCCCATTGGCCTTCTTGGCCACAAGGGCACACTTCTGGCTCACGGTCAGCTTGTCGTCCACCAGCACTCCCAGGTCCTTCTCGGCAGAGCTCCTTTCCAGCAGGTCAACCCCCCAGCCTGTACTGCTGCCTGGGGTTATTCCTCCCCAGGTGCAGGACCCTGTACTTGCTTTTGTGGAACTTCATGAGGTTCCTCTCGGCCCAGCTCTCCAGCCTGTCCAGGGTCTCTCTGAATAGCAGCACATGGCTCAATACTATTCCTTGAAACACAGAAATCTTAAACTACCTTATTTATCCTTATGGAATTGATTTCACTGGATAGGATGCTAACTCTCTGATTAAGCTTTTTTTTTTCATTTTTTTCTTTACATCTATCTCCACTTGTTTGACTGGGAAAGTTTTCACTGCAGTTGCTGTAGGTTTTCTACAGGTGTTATTAATTCTTTCTAAACATTTAATATATCTTTAGCATGAATAGCATTTTTCTTGTAGAATTATGTTTTTAGAGAATGTATATCTTTGTGTCTAATAAAACATTCAGAAATGATTATTGTTTCTTTACAGGTATGCTATAATGGTGCATTGAAGTGTCTGGTTTTGGCCCTCAGCATTTTACTGCAATCCATTTAACTTGCACCTGCTTGGGGTTTCAGTTATTCTGCTTACACACCATTCTCATACATTCTCAGAGATGCCCTTGCTTTCACCTACCTGGTTTCTATTACAGTCAGTATCAGAGCTGATAGAAATAGCTCATTTAAACCTTTTTCCTTTGGGAATTGTTGCTTTGACTAAATAATATTTTTCACATAGTCATAGTGATGTGATCAATATTTATCAAAAATGAAAGGAAAATATGTTGAAAATCGAAGGCTATTGTTTTAGCATTTTAACAATGACAAATTTTGAATCTTTGCTAGGTTAAAAAAAAAAACCAAAACTCAAAAAAGTACTTGTAATTTAACAAAATAAAATATTTAAATCTCACCCTAGGAAAATGTTGCTATTTTTCAAAATAAGCCCTAAATATGGAAGTTGCAAAAAATTTCTAAGATAGAAATTTAATTTCTGAACTGTGCAATAGTAATTATATAAGTAATTGGTTTCCCCTGCAATTTCACCTCAATACCAGGACTACATGTTTATTTTAAGCTATGAGATATGTACATCTGAAGCACATTCGCTTTCATTAAGTGGTCTCTGATGAAAGGAAAAGCTTAGTATTCTTGTTATAGCCTCCTTTAGCCTTTGAGGAAACTCACCTCAGTTTCTTTTGACAAACTTTTCTTTAAATTGACTTTGTTTATCCAGCTCTATCTTGCATTTTACCATGTCTTTGCACCTTCTATGCTCACTCACATATTCATGGATAAGGTCTCTTAACTAATGTAAAATTGAAATTTCCCAAGGCAAAAAAAAAAAAAAAAAAAAAAAGAGAGAGAGAGAGAGAAAATGGTCAAAATACTCATATATTCATAGATTTTGCACAATGCATTTGGTAGAATACCTTTCAACTTTCTCCTCAGGCATCCCAGCTAAACTTAATCCCATCAATTTTTGATGACTACTTTGCTCCTTCCTATATGCTGTTTTGGGAGGCTGTTTCCGCAACAGAAATAAATACTTTCATTTTGGTTCAAGAAAAGAATATTGTTAGGCTATTTTTAATGAGACAATGAACTGCAAAGCTGATTATTCTCATTTCTGTGATTTCTGGCACTGGGGATACCTGGGTGCTGGTTGGAGCTCTGGATCGGTCAGAATAGCTTCCAGGCTTTCATACAGGCTGGCAATCTGGGAACATTTTGAGATCCAGACTCAACTTGGATTTGGATTTTAAAAGAAGTTAAGAAATAAATGGAACCAAAAAAAAGATATCTCTGGTATTTAAAATCTAGCTTCAATTGTTTGTGTCTTGAGACAAGCATAATATTAACATAACTACATTATTTTTGAGTGATCTTTAGTCCTCATACAGTGAGTTTTACAAAGTGAAAATCAAGTTCACATTATTATTATTATTGTTGTTAACATTTATATTGCAGTAGTGCACAGAATCCCCAGTCACTTTGAGGCCTTAATGAAGAAGGAGTAGAGGAATGGTGCAATCCAATATATGCAATTTTTCTAGACATTGGCAATTATTGTTGTTATCAGCAAATAATTCTTAGCATCCATTCCTCCCCTCAACCTATTCATTATTAATAGTCTGATTTGTTATAAGGATGCAGAAATAGGAAACACAGAATAAATAATAATAATCATAATGCATATTGTATGATTTGCATTCTGGCATTTTATTTATTGAATTATATTTCAAAAATTTGTACATGAAAGAATTTTATTAAGCCTTCAGTTATCATAACAACAGATTGTTGTTCACTCTCAGTCTAAATTCCAGGCTTTTTGTTTCATTTTATTTTTTCATCTCTGAGCAGCATAAACAATATAGGTAGTTTTCTGCTCAAGGCACATGGCAGATTTTCTTCTCTTGGTATATAGACAAATTGGCTTTACTCTTGAAACTATTTAACTACATAAACAATTCACAAATGATGCCCAACACATAAGAATGTAAGGCATGCAGACTTGTCTGGTACACATCTCTGGAATAACGTATGTCCTAAAAGTCAGCTAGCCATCACTGGGGAAATGGTGACATGTCTGAGGCACTGCTGCTGACATTGCACGAGGTTAATGAATGACAGTGCCAAAATGCCAGCACTTACCTTGTCACCGCCAAAGAGCTACAATTAAATTGCCCCTTAAAGAACTGACAAGTGACGAAAGGGGTTTCAGTGAAGGTCATGAGTATCTAAGATTTCTATTCCTTTGAGCACTGCTGTAGTTTCTGATTTGCCACAAAGAAATCACAAGACAAATATCCTCTATAGCCCAGCAGTCTTCCCACAGAATTATTAAATTACTGGGGCACAGTTAGTATTAAACCTGTAATATTAAGACATATTGTATGGCACCAGAAGTTTACACACTAAAACTGTTCTGTGTCTTAAGTTATATTTCTTTCATGGCCAGCAGTATCTACAAAAAATAATAATAAAAAACTCACTCTAAAGTACATTAGAATTTTCTTTTGAAGGAGCAAAGGAGGCTTTTTGCTCTTGAGAAAGATATGATTTGTATCTCCCATGTGAAGGGAGGACGGGCAGTGTCTAACAAAGGTTTGACTGTGTATCCACTGACAACAGAGGATGGAATGAATGTACCTCTTGTGCTATTATTAATCTCACCAAAATATTTCAATCTTTTCTTTTTTCACTTATCAGGCAAAAAACCTACTGACAAAGGTCACAGAATTTACTTTCCAGGGTTTAAATGGACACTTGCAAATGATGCTCATTTTTAAAGCCCTCATCTGTCTTACTGTATGACTAGGGTAAGTCACATTCCTACAACATATGTCAAACTTTATTTACCTAAGTTTTAGATATATCAGTGAGAGTATATTTGCTCTATATTAATTTTATCACGTGTTTGAGTCTTTGAAACACTGGAATTTTATTTTACACATTTGAGGTTAGGAGAATTTTATTTATATTTTTAGACACTAATTCTGAAAACATCTTAGGATTAAATAATATCAACTCAAAAAGGAAAAGCACGTAAAAGGAGAAATAAACAACGTATTAAGCAAGCCATCAGCACGTAAAAGGAGAAATAAACAAAGTATTAAGCAAGCCATCAAGAGAAATCTTTCTGTCTGAGCTTTGAAAATAATGTATGTGGAGGGTTTGTGTGATGGAAAAAGGCTTTTCCCCCCCTCCATATACCAGAAGTTGCAGACAAGAGAGGTGTCTGACACACAGCAGCAACACGGAATGAAGAGATGGGGAAAAGCCACTGTCAGCCGAGTAAAAGGAGCAGGCAGGGAGGAAGGCAAAACCAGTTAAATAAGCCAGAGCAAGTTATGCCATAGCAAGCTTTAAAAAGAGCAAACTGTCTTTCCATCTCATTTTTCTGTGAATGAGGAACCAGAAAGGCAGAAGGTGAAAATAAAACAGATAGATTCACACATGAGAAATGCTTGTTATGTCTCCTAAAGGTGTGATTCATTAGCCATCTTGTCTAAGGGTGCTGCTGAGGGTCCCTCTTTAATAAATGGGCAGAAAGAGGCATTTCCAGAGGTATGATTTATAACCACTTCTTTCCCTCCTTTATCTCAGAATGCTGCGAATCACTTGCTGTTTTTTTCCCTCTAATTCATATTAAAAGACCTATGCTAAATTAATCTTGCACATGAGTCTTTGTAACACTGGAACTTTGTTTTATACATTTTCAGGAAGATTTTTTTTTTTAATGGTAGCATTCTGCATTATAATTTCTTCGCATTATGATTTCTTCACAGAATCACAGAATTACAGAATGATTGAGGTTGGAAGGGACCTCTGGAGACCATCTAGTGCAATCCTCCTGCTCAAGTGAGGTCACCTAGAGCATGTTGCACAGGATTGTGTCCAGAATATTTTTTGAATATCTCCAAGGATAGAGACTCCACCACCTCTCTGGGCAACCTGTTCCAGGGCTCTGTCACCCTCACAGGAAATAAGTTTTTCCTCATGCTCAGATGAAACTGTCTGTGTTTCAGTTTGTGCCCATTGCCTCTCATACTATCACTAGGCACCACTGAGAAGAGTCTTGCCCTATCCTCTTGACACCTTCCCTTCAGATACTTATACCCACTGATCAGATCCCCCCAAGCTCTCTCTTCTCCAGGCTAAACAGGCCCGGCTCCCTCAGCTTTTCCTTATATGACAGATTTTTTCCAAAAAATAGCTGGAATAGGAGATAATGATACCATTCTCCTTTTCCAAAATGGCCTAGTGATAACAGCACTTCTACATAAATTGGAAATCCCTCCTCCCTGCACCTGAAATTCTATGTTGTGTTCCATGTCTTTAAATGCAAAATAGCTAAGAAGTTTCTCCAGCAAAGACTGTAAATTAAGACAGCCCTGTTTTTGAGTGCTGCCCCCACCATTTGGTTGCAAAGTCAAGCTTTCACACAATCGTAGAATAATTATGTTGCAGGGATCTCTGGAGCGCATCATTTGTGTTGTTGCACTCTGGGTGTTTGAGCATTCAGTCTTACGAAGATACCACAAAGCTCTATTTTGTCCTTGTAGGTCACCAAAATTCATTTTGAATTCTATGCATTTCCAGATCCCTTCTTCCATAGTGTCAGTATCAGAACCACTTACCACTTACCGTTGCAGAGAACGTAGACAGGGGCTGCTAGATGAGACACAAATTACTATGTCCCATATGCAGGACAGATAAGTGTGTCCTGGGTGTACTTTCAAAAACCTGGTGACTTGTGATTACCTTGCTGAATATCTTAACTGAGCTGATCGAATGCGAACAAGTAGCAGACATGACCCTGGGTACATCCTTCGGGCCACTTCTGCAGAGTGGTAGGGATGCAGTCGGAGCAGACACTGGAGCAGAATTATTTGAATATAAGATGTAGTAATGCAAGACATGATTCAATTGTAAAAAATGAACTTTCTGGACAGTTGTCTATCATAGCTAAAGCCAAAAAGTAGTCCTGTCTTTGCTTTCCAGTCAATCTGCTTGTCCCACTTAGAATAAACTGTTGGACTCTCAGGGCCACCCTTGGAGTGAACTAGAACGTTGCTTTGGAGCATAATTTATTTCTTATGTCTCATGTGCAGGAAAAGTGATACATATCTCCAAATGTGACTACCCTTAATTTTAAAATCTTACTCATTAATTTGCAATAATGAGGTGTGATGAATATTTATAGAAGATGTTATCTATACCTATTAATTTACCATGATATGCCGCTGATACCTCTGCGTTTTCAATTAATAACACAAGGAAGAATTAAATGGAAAACTGATAAAAGTTCTATCTGCCATATGAGAACAGAATATTATGTTTAAAAGGGTAATGTTCTCTATAAATGAAAGTTTACTGTGTACTACACCTGCTACTTCATAGGAAACTAAGTGACTCCATGGATGTAGTTTTAGTGCTAGCATGGATCACGATTTTTCCCCTTGTATTTCATGCATAAGCCATAAACTGTCTGTCTTCACTTACTAGAACCTGAATGTTCTCACTTTCAGTGGTTATTGTGAGACCTTCATGAAATCTTTCATTTAGATTAAAGATCAAAGGAAAAGCTATGATTACAGCTCATACACTTTTTTACCGTAGTCATTGTGAAAGGGCTTCAACCCTAATCACCAAACACTGCGTATTCAATTGTGTGAGACTATATTTAGTTTTGCAAGAGTACTCCCCTTTCTAATTTTAATTTTATATGTATGTTTGATGTTTTGGTACATAGTTTCTAGAAGGAGGAGTGACTGTTTTTACTGTTTCAGTTTCATTTTGTCATGTGCAAGATTGCAACAAATTCTACAATGCGCTGAATTTGGCTAATGAGGGCATTCAAAATGTCAGTAGATATATTTAGAAAAAAAGAAGTGTTCAATGTTCCAAATGTTTAAGTCATTTTATTCTCATTTTTTGTCAAGACAGATTTCCCTTTCTAGTGAGTAGAGATGTGGGAACAACTTCTGGTCTTCACTATTATTCTATATTTTGTCACTATACTTTTCACACCGGGGAATAATTCTAGCTAAATCAGTTAAGCTCACTGGACTAAACACACTGAGCACTATAAAATTTTCATATTTGAACACATTTATAAAACAAGTTTGCATCTAAACTGGTGTCTAGCATGGTTCATTTTTTCCTTGTGCGAATTAAAAAAAAAAAAAAGATGCAATGGTCCATGCATATAATGCTATTGTTGTTCTATGTCTATAAAAATAAATATTTTTGCAGCAGAAACATCCAAATATAATGCATTTCATTACACTGTATAGGCAACTGAGTTAACTTAGACCAGTTAGGGCTCTTTACTCAACTTCATTACTTCTCTGTTTGTTTACTTCTTTACTCTACTCAATGCTCAGAAGAATTTGGGCTAAGTCAGACAGAACTTGGAGAAGGGAGACTTATTGGGAGAGCAGATATCTTTATCTTGGGTACTCCACTTAGAAAAGTCAGAAAGAAGAACCTCATGAAGGCTCCTGGAGTTATTTGTTTCTTTTTTTTTTCCCCTGCTGTTTGCAAAAAGCAAGCTAACCTAGAAATCAAGTTTTCTGCATGGGCAGCTGTACTATGTCAGAATTTTGAAAAAATGCACTGCATGTCTCTCAGAAGGTGAGTGAAATGTAAAAGTTTTTGACAGCCAGATATAAGCACAGCTACTATTTGAACATAAACAAATATACTTTTCTATCAAAAAAAAGGATATGTATATAAGCTTTGGGTTCAGCTTAGCTACTTAAAACCTTAAAAAAAACTGATTAGAAATCTAAATGGCTTTTCGTATGGACTATATTTATATCTCTTTGTTAATACTCAAAAGCTTTCGCAAAAGTTTTTTGTTTGTACAAGATATTAGAAGCAAGTCTATGCCCATCTTTACCTGCAGACTTGGGTAATGGTGCATTAAAAATGAGGACTTCACTATTGATGCCTTCTTTTTCATCCCTCTCCTATCTCACAAGACTCATTTGTCAAACTATATAGCAGAAAAAATGTCTAATGACTAAAGTAACCAATCATACAAGCAAGCAGTAAGCAGTTAATAGTTCATACATAAGCAGCCTATGTGCCTATTACTGGGCAATTCAGCAAATACCTAGACACTATAACTCATTTTTGTTAAAATTATGATTGTATTATCCCTCATTCTCCCTTCTATAGTAACCTATATAATCCTGATAATAAATCCTGACAGTTGCAATTTCTAACCTAATTATGGGAGTGTGAGATTATAGATGTGAAATTCAATAATCATGTCTGTTCCCCTGCCACTAAAATTTTAAACTTGAGGAAGAAGAATGGAGAGTAACCCTTTTAAAAAATGGCAGCACTCTGATATGTTTCGTGCCACCCTTTAGTTTTCTTACACTTGTACATGGAGCTGACCTTATCTCCTGCTATTTTCCTGAAATAAAACCAATTTAGAATAACTCCACCATGGTTTGGGGGTAAAGATATTCAAGGTCATGTCTCATTATACATGAAGGCAGTTGCAGCTGCCCTTACTTGTCAGGGCCACGGCGGCTCTGTGATTAGAGATGAGCTGCGTGGCTGACGCCGAGGTGGCCAGCAGCTCCGCTAGTACTTTAGTTTAGGCCATGATTTATTTCTAACTCTGGTGCCCAAAACGACATATGCCAGCATGCTCGAATAGCAGTATTGATTTTGAATGCAGGCATGAATCATTTCAAATTGACAGGATTTTTTTTTTTTTGGTCATTGTTTAGTGGTATCTTGTATGTTTACATTGAAAACAGCAGCGAGACTAAGGAAGCTTGAAACAGAGGATGAAGACCTGACTGCTAGACGCAAGCACGAGGTGCTAGCGCTGAACTTGCTTCAGTGACTGAGAAAGCGACTGAGAAAAGTAGAAAGATGTATGGCTGAAAAGGGGATTTGGATTAGTGAACAAACACTTTCTCTTGCATTTTGCTGTGTTGAGGAAAGAAGGGTTTGTATATTCTTGAAAATAAACAGCACTGCATCAGAAACACCTTGCTCCGCAATCAATTTCTCCTCCTAACAATGCCAAACTCAACTGCTCGGCGCAAAACATATAATGATACTGTCATGAAACACGAGCTGATCACTTCTTACTTAGCAGACGAACTGCTTCAAAAAAAAAAAGAAAAGAAAAAAAGAAGAAAAAAAGGCAAGCCAGTGCTGAGATGAAGCACATGCACTAAATGAAACAGCATCTTTGTAAATAACACTTTAACAAATGCTGCTGGTAGGGAAAACCATAATGACACAGCTGTAAGAGAGTGATGTGCCTGGACCTCGCCTTCTAAATTGAATATCTTGAGCAATGGACTTTTCCAGCAATTTCATGCGTTTTCTCAGCTAATCTCACATCACCAATATCAAGCTTGTCATATTGATTTTAAAGGGGGAGGTAAAAAAACAGGAAGGTAGCCTGCCTTTGTCAATCCTGAACATCGTTGCCAGGCAACTTGCTGACCTGACTTAGGATAGATTGTTACAGTGACCTGACTAAATACCCCCAAATCACCTGGGAATTTGTAAAGAAAAATATAGCAAAGTTGAATTATTACTGCAATAGTAAGTAATATGTTTCCCTTTTACGCTATAAAGAATAATGTCTAAAAGGCATTCTTGTTATAAAATGCAAAGAATATTCTTTGTGCCAATTAAAAATAGCTAGTTAAACCAAAGAGAATATGTTCTCTTCAATACTGAAAAATCTTTGAATTTACATTGTTTCAATTCACAGTGCTGAAGCGGAAATATTTAATTAATTTAGTATAATTTACTCATTATAAATACAGACTATACTGTTCAGGTGGGCTTAGAAGAACAGATGTATGCAGATTAGTCTAAGGACTTCTAAAGAAAATTTTAAATTGTTGATTTATTTGACGAGTTTTGATCTTTATTTTGCTGCAAGTAATGCTTTGTATGTATAGACTGAGTTTCTAAACTTATTTACATTGAGTATATGAAGAACTTTACTAATATTATTATGCTTCATTAAGGTCAATGCGTGTTTTCAATCACTTTTTAACTGTTCCAAATATTAACAAAATTGATACTTTAAAAAATGGGTGAAAGCAGGTGAATTTCTAGTGAAAAAGCAGTTATAATGATCGAGCCATTTCTTATAAGGAAAGTGAAGGAGTATATGTCAAATAGGTCAGCAGCATCTCTGAATTTTCGAGCAGAAATAGAAAGGCGTAATATAGATGCACCTTTTGTTTTTCTTCTGAAAATCTTCCCAAATGTGATCAGATAAACAGGTATTCTGCAGAGACTAGGTAGCTCTTTGTGGTTTACTTCTCTAAAATTCTGCTCTTATGGGATGTTTCTAGGCTGGCGACAGTGTCCCTATTCCCAGATCCAGAGACAGCAGGAACATTACGTCCCTAAGCCCTAGCTTTACTCTCAGACCCAGATACATCCATCCTAAAGAGGTTTCTAAATTAGAATCCCAGTCTTTATGGGCTCCCCTTTCTGTGCATGGACAGAGGAGGTGCAAAGGGCAATTCAGATCACCTGAAACCAGAGTGGCTTTCCCCATTCTCTATAGGGGCATCCTAGAGTAATTACGCTCCTAAAGTAAGTGCTTAAGGTAGAATCTAAAGTACTGTAAGGTGAATATGGACCTATCAGCGTTCCACAGACATCACCCTGGCAGCAGTCTGATGTTAATGGACATCACTAGCAGATTCAGGAGAGCAGATCTGGAACAGGAATCGTGGAAAGAACACAACTTCAATTTGTAAGTAAGCTTGTAAGCTATTATAGAGGAGACTGAGTCTGCAGATCAGCATTTTGACAAGGGAGAACTGGGCTGCTATGGTAGGTAGACTCCTCACTGTCCCCTTTCTACAGATACTCCCAAGGGATGCTGGTCTACCACTCCTGTTCTCACTTCAGGTGGACTATCCTTACAGGTGGTCCGAGCTGCTTGGAGCCAGCTGCTTTTGTATGCAGAGGGTCATGGTACACGAGAGCCGGATCAGTGAGAGCTCACACTTCCCATGTCTTAGTGGTTTCTGAACACCACACAGTGTTGAAGGTAAAGAAACTAAGAATATACCCTGATTAGAAGAACAGAGCAATTAAAATCTTTTGCAGAGTTGATACTCTCTGCAAATGTGAAATTGAAAAAGGATTTCAATAGTATTTCCATTTGCATCGAAAGGTACAGGAAAGGCGTTCAACCCTATTTCTAAAAATATCTTGTCCTGAAGCACCTGATGTTCTCATTGTCTTCAGTTAACTTAGCGATAAGAGGGCACCTGTGAAAATGCATTATAATCTGAAGGCTACTGTACTCTATGAAGCATCTGAGAGAGAAGTTTCTTATCAAGACGTACACAAACCGATTGAAAATATAGAAGAGTCTGTGAATAATTGGAAGTTGAAGAACGCACTTTGCAATTCCAGTAATTTATAGAGGCCTTGATAAGGTTATGGTTATGATAGGAAATACACTTTAAGAAAGCATATTGGAGGATGCAAAATTTACCAGTCCTAAACTCAATTGCAAATTATGAATTGCCAGGTAAGAGAATTCAGACATTGCACACTGAAGCTTGCTGTGAGTAGCTTTGTCACTGTGCACTTTCTACAGTCAGGAGTTCTAGAAAAAAAGATCTGGTACAGAAAGACATATGGAACTCAGAGTGATAACCCATTAAATGACACAAAACCAGTATGTGGAACTGCACATCCTGAGGCAAACTTGGGAATCGGGTGAAAGTACTTCAATACACTGCAACAGTTTGCAGTAATGCATATCATAGATGTTGGCAAGCATCAGAAAATCGTGCTTAAACACAGCAGGTGATTCTTCATTAGGAAAGACCAGTGGATAACGTTCTACCAACTTATAGTTGAGGCATCAGTCGTAAAAGTAACAAAGTATATATTAATGGAAAATAATAGGAGTAGGAAGGTAAGCAAAGTTGGTACCACTGGGTCTGTAATGAGACAGTCTTTTTACACTTTAGTTCACCCTTTCTAAAGAAGAGAATTATTCACACTTCTTATTTTCCATAGGTTATGGGTAACAAAGAACAAAAGGTACGGTAATAATAAATGTATACAGTAACTTAGTTTATTATTTCACTGTCCAAAGTTTTTACTGTGGTGAGACGCGTGGAGAGAGATTTGCTTCTTTCCTCCCACCCAAGCTCATAGACCGGCCTGGCTGAGCAAAGCAGACAACCTAGCTCTCCCTCCAGCAGCAGTATAGTTGGATTACGGCTAACTTAACTGGGGCACAAAGTTGGGCTGAAGTGGCTGTGTGAATTCCAATCTGGAGGGAGCTTTGCTGACTCAGTGGTGTAACATGTTTATATTTAGCGTTACCTAGCCGATCCTCCTCCTATTCCTACAGGAAAAACTAATATGAGACTTAGTATGTACACAAATGCAACAGACTTTATTTCTACAGGAAATATTTAGCATTAGCTCCCATCCCTGAAGGCACTGAGAATTTCTCAGTGAAGTATGAGAAACAGACATAGTCAAAACTGAGACTCCTTAAAGCAGAGAAAGGAGCAGCTGTTTCCAGAAAAAAAAGTCTTTTATTTTACTTACATCAGAAAAAGCTCATGTGAGTCCAAGAACAATCATAAAGAAAGAATAATCTTTAAAACAATAATAAAAAACCACTCAGCAACAAATGGTCACTGTAGATGGTCACTGTAAGTCTGGCTGGATCCTCACCTGCTTTAAAGACATAATAACAGCCATTGAATACTATTAGCTAAAAATACAGTCACAGGCTTTACATGATTTTAAGGTAGAAATCCTGAGGGTCCTGGAGCTGGGAGTGATTGCTTTAAGGTTTTTATCTCAGAGCTATAAGGACTACTTATGTATTGGACAATGATGGACAGTATAAAGACAACCTGCTACTATCATGAGTTCTAGCGAAACCAACATTGCTGCTGGTGTTACATCTGGATATTCACATTTGCTCTCCACATCTGGAGCTGTACTATGAGCTCAGCTTCTTTACTGTAGCAGTACGGTGAGGGAGATCCCCAAAGCTAAGTTATCCCTGCTGCACTTTTCCACCATGTGGTCTTTTTATAGACCAGTGAGGGGAGGGTGGAGGTGCTTTATGTGTGTGTGGAGTCAGTGCGTACGATGGAGTGGTGGTTGCTCTAGGTCCAAGGAGGTGCTTAGGTGAGGGACACTCTGTAATTCAGGGTTACTGAGAGAGCAGCAGGAATTTCTCATGATCCCAGAGACACTTCAGTCCCTATAGAATGAAGTCTCTTAGTGAGATTAAGCTTGCTGGTCAAAAGAGGTTAAGCCATAAAGACCACAGATCTTGAAAACCTGTTGTCAAAAAAGTTTAATTTGATATTTATGGTATTTTGATATTTGTTTTTGTATCATTGGAAAAAAATTGCAGTATCAATGCTTACTGCTTTATTACCTCATAGTTATATATCTATTATTTATCTCTTAAGCACAACTTTTTTTATTTGTCTCTTTTAAAGAATATTGCACATAAAAAGTACTTGTTGATACTATTACCAGAACACTTATTTAAATGACTGGCAAACTCCTCCTAGACTCTCCTATCTATGTTTCTTAGCCTTGAGGAAGCAGAGGAAAGGGAGAATGCAGATTGCATACAACTTTCATTCTTCTGCTTGAGATTGACTTTGATTTGCAGTTTAAGAGACCAAGGAGGTCTTGGTGGCAGAAAGTTATTGCAGTCAGATTTATTTGTCCAATTTGGGGAGGCATTCAGAACTAAGACAGGTTTGAAGCAGAAATTATCTGCTCTTGAAATTTGAAACTGTCCTAAAGCTGCCTGTGACCATTGACTTAGTAACATTTCTGTTAAGATGACTGACTTTTTTGACAAAGGAAATAGCGTAAGGTAGCTTGTTAGGTATGATAGAAGCATTTCACATGGGATTGCCCCATAACTATTCCGATTAAGGTAGACACGAAGTGTAGCATAAGAATCAAAAGGATGATAGAGAACTATTTCTAGAGTAGCCTTCAGTGATTGTGCTGAGGAGTTATTAGAATATAGAGATATTTTAAAGAAGAAAGATTTTAGGGCCAACACTTTTTAATATTGTAGTTAGTAACTAATTGAGGAATAGGTGAATGCTTATAAGCTGAAGAAGGGGAGAGAGTTCTCAACACTGGAGGGAATGCTCTATCCAGTGGATGGAGAAGACAGCATGAGAAGAGGGTAGCTGGGCACCAAAATGATGGCCTGCTTTTCGTGCTTGGTACAATCTGGTAGACCACCCTAAAAACAGAGCTTGCTTATATGCTAGAGTAACAGAAATAGGATAAAATGATATGGAAAAAAATGAAAGGTCAAGTTATTTGCAGATCAAGTACAAGAATTTTTGTAAAACTAACAATTTTAAAAGTGAGAGAAAGGGGAAAAAAAAGACTATAAAATTGGTCAGGAGGTTGGTCATGGAAATAAGAACAACTCTTATAAGATATCTGCAATTTTTTAGTAGCCTTTCAAGGAGAGTGGTGGGGACAAAGACCTAAATTCTTCAAAGGTGAATCTTGATAAATTTATGCAAAGGACTATATGACAGAAGATAGGCAATTCTGGTGTTTGAAATAAACATTTGCAAGATGAGACTTTCTGGCATCCTTGAAATGGAGTTGAAATGGGTGACAGAGCACTGGAACAGGTTGCCCAGAGAGGCAGTGGAGTCTCCTTCACTGGAGATATTCAAAACCCGCCTGGACGTGATCCTGGGCAATATGCTCTAGAGGACCCTGCTTGAGCAGGGGGGTTGGACTAGATGATCTCCAGAGGTCCCTTCCAATTTCAATCATTCTGTGATTCTGTGATTCTGTGAAAGGAAATGTAATCAACAATTTTTAGTCATGTATTTATATTGAATGTAATTAACTATACACTTCAGCTTACACTTATACATGTAAACAATGAAAAAAAAATATTTTCCCCTTCTCCTCAGCTTGTTTTCCTTCTTGTAATGCATGGGGGACCAGCCACAAAACTGGGTTCTGGGTGGAGTGATATAAAGCTCCTCATTATACTGAGAAACTCTAGTTTCTTAAGACACGTAGGACACACTCTATGTGTCCTTCCAGCACTCAGAGTTGAACATATTGCTGGATGTTAGAATGAAGTTATTTTCCCAAGGTCAGATTCTTAGGAACTTTTTTTTTTTTTTTAATTCAGTAGCATAAGTTGTAATTCATGTCTGAATTTTCTGGGTATTCTTGCTTCTCTGATATCATAAGCACCTAAGACATTGCTGATATACTCAGTCACATCTGCTAGTCTTCTTTGGCATATTTTAAGATTTTTGGACTTCTGGAAAACTAGACTAAAACTGTGCTAAAATTTAAGTGTGTAAGGATGGTAAGTGCTGTTTGTTCGCTGTGGCATGTGGAGGGCAGAAAATAAAAGTTTACAGTATCCACTGGAGGATATGTCTATTGTGCAGTTACATATATAATAACAATCTGGACTGCATGATTCAGGTAGTTTTTTTTTTTGGTCCTGTGTCTTAAGGCACTTCATGCGCATTATTGGGTGGCCATAAGATGATATAGGATTATTGTCAAGGTGGGTTTGATTCATTAAAAATCCAAAAATCCATATTTCATGGGCATTTTCCTAGACAAGTTCTATCCTTCATCCTATGAAAAGCTTTACATAGGCTTTTAATAACCCCTGGATCAGGAGATTTTTCCATTTCTGATCTTATCTGTATTAAGGAGTAGAAATCGTAAAGGTCAACCAAGTAATTTCAGATCCTCTCTGGAAATTATTTCTTTTCATTATTCCTGTGGAGTGTTCAATAACAATCTGGCATTTGCTTAACAAGACAACATCCTTTCTGTTCACAGGTCTTTTTTCAGAAATTAACAGTCTACAAAAGATAATGAGCTCAGTGAATCTTATTAACACAAGTTACAGCTGACTGACAAGTAAGTACATGGCTGTCATATGATCTAATCGTTGTGTTATAATTCAATTAAATATTGATTTAAGTTACCAATACTATATTCCAATTGCTGAGGAAAAACATTCAATATCTATAATTTTTATATTTAATATAAATTATATCAGTACTGAATATTATTGAACTTCAGACACTATGGAAATGCATGAATTTTATGTTTCATAGAAATAGTTTTGATTTTGATGTGTTACTAGCTATCAGCTCTGTTGAAGTTTCTTCTGCTGATCAAACTAACTATACTTGGAAATAAAGTGGGGACTATTTGCTGTTTATTTAACACCTATATGGATCTAATGCCTTACATTTGGCACTTGTCCAGTCATTTGTACTGATGAAAAATGAGTATAAAACAGACATCAAGCCTTATTTTCCAGACTGCTGATTATCCACCCCCTTGGACTAGTGTCACTAACTGCACAAATGGCAAAGCCTGTTGTGTTCAGGCATGAAGAGTGGGGTCGTGAGTCTGATTACAAATGCTAAGCTGAATTGCCAGATGCAGCACTACTTTGATGAGTCCCAAGCTACCCTAACGCTTTTCTGACACCAATGGCTTGGGAAGGGGAAGGTGAGAGAGAATTTCATCCTGTGTTCAGTTATGTCATTATTAATTTCTGCCGGATGGTAATAGTCTCCTTCAAGCAGTTAGGCTGGTAAAATAATTGGAGCTCTACTCCCCACAGTCTTGCCATAGCTGCTATAACGGGGAAAGGCATAGAAAGGGAGAAGGAGTTGTGTCTAGTTTCATCCACTAATAGAGCTAGATAGTATAGTAGATGTAGGCTTGACTCAATCTGAGGAGGGAAATAAAGCCAGGTTGCATATTGCAAGTGCAAATGGTGTAGCAGCTAGGCCACTACATACCAGCCATACCCTGGCCCAGCACTTTAAAAGGAAACAGCAGCTGTTGTTGTACTTTTCATATGAAGACATTTTATCTCATGATTAGCTATGAGATGTTTTCAGAAATGCTTACTATAATGAGCCCTTTAAGGCCCTCATCAACAGCATTTGTGTAGAAACTTCATCTACCTACAGTAAAAAAGCCAGATGCTTATGGTGTGCAGGTAGGTCTTTAAGGACCGTGTCGCTTTGGACTTACATATCTAAAGTTCAATTTCGGATTTAGGTGCTTATTCCCACTTTCTGGATCTTGTCCATCAGTTAGAGCTACACCAATATGTGCAGTCCCATGAGTCCTCTTACGACACCTTGCAGCCTACTACTGTCTGAATTTTGTTAAACAAACAAACTGTTCCAGGGACCAAGGACTTCAGAACAAGTTTTTAGATTGCAAAGTGACACTTTCCTACAAGCTGTTGATGCTTCTTTTGAGTTGTTTGCATTCTAGCTCATGCTTTGTTAAGATTAACTGTTAATATATTTTGCTTTGGTATGTGCTCTTCTGGTAGTGTGAATATCCACGATGCACTATTCCCTGAATCTGGTTACACTAGAAGCTGAAGATCTCAGGGGTTTTTACCTGACATATCCACCAGTCACCTTAAATGACTGTGGTTTGCTAGCTTGCCTGTATTCCAGTTACATCAACAGTCTGAAAGGACCAGCAAATAATAGAGGTAATTCAAAGTAAGAGCCTTTTTATGACTATCACATATAATTTACATGTATGGAATAGTACATTAGAATGACTTAGTAAAAAGAAAAGCCATTGCAGAGAATTACTTTTTAATGTTATTGTTTATCTCATTTCTTGTTCCAATATGGCCCAAGCCCAGGCAATTTGTTTTGTCACTGGCATTGCCAGAAGACACAGACGGCAAGTTAAATTTAATAAGCAGTCTGCCTACTTTGGGGAAAGTAATACATTATCTCACTCCCACAAATGTGTTCCTATCACCAGCTACTGTGCATAACCATTTCAATGTGCATGGTATCTTGGCTAAAGGATGCTTTGCCTATACGCTCTTATCAGATAAGCAGTTCTTCAGTATGACTCAGTTTTGCTCTTTTCTGGATTCCTTTCTAAGGGATATATCTCCATAACAAATGAAAATAGCACAGGTAAGGAGTCCTTCTACAGCTTCAGTGTTGCTAGCATGACTGACAGTGAAGAATTGGTAGCAAGGGCATCTGTTATGCCCTGTATAAGCACTCACGGGATGCCTGCTAGGCTTGTTCTCAGTTTGCAAGCCCATGCTGTAATTTTGCTGCAGATTTGTTCCCTAAGATAATTACATAAAAGTAGCAAAGATATATTTGTAATCCTTACAGTCTTACCGCAAGTTGCTATTTAGAGCTTTTCATTGATACTCTCCAGAGTGGGCTGTGGCTCTTCAGTGGAGGAAGAGTAAGGGAGAGACTCATTTTGCCACTCATTGGCTGACTTGTTTTATTTTCTTACATATACTCAGATTTTTGAGTGATGATGGAATATAAACATCTTCTTTCAATCATATTACTCTAATTTTATTCAATATAGACTCTCCAATCAGAACAAAGCACACAAATTAACAGGGTAGGGCGGAAATAAATATAAAAGTTGCCTTTCAGCATAGCGGAGCACAGAGGTATCCCTCTGCCTAATGTAATCACTCTCCAAAATTGTACAGCTGCAGTAACAACAGCCGGTCAAACATTATTATATAGACAGACCAACCTTGTTGAAAATAAACTCTATTTAAGGATTTAATGGCAACAGAAAGTCATTGTAATTATGGCATATGAACAAACCTTGATAAAATATCTTGATATAGTTTACTTTTATACGTACTTGGGTGATTAATAAATTAGAAATCACACTGCTGAACACTGACAGTTGCAGCCTCAAAGATAACTAGGCATTGAAATAGCCATTGCCTAATTACCTTCTGATCTGCCACTTCAGTTAAGTGTCAAGGCTCCCAACATAACCCAGGTGTTCCTGAAAGAGTTTTTCAAGACCCAGTTGATTGAAAAGACACCTAAGTAAATCAGGAATGGAGATGGAAATGACCAGGGATTACATTGACAGGTAAGGTGTATATACCCTTATGGCTTACCCTGCAGGCATGTTCTGTGGTGTGCCTTCAACCCTATTACCTGAACTCATCCTGTGCACAGCCCAGCTCCACAATGGGAGGACACTGAACTGGGGTCCATCTACGCATGAGCCGTGGATTTTCTTTCAGAGGAAATATGCTTTCAATTTGAGGATTATGTGCTTCCCAGTATGTTCTTTATGGGAACAGTCAGGGACCAGGACTGTACAGTCCAGCATGCCACACACTTTTATCTACAGATAGGCCTTGGAGCAAGACTGCAGGAATCACCTGAGGCATTGCTGTTCTCCTGTATGGATTCACCTAAATCTTACCAGGAAATATTTGAAAAGAATACAGAACGGAGGCACTACAACTGAATCAAACACGTATAGATTAGTGAAAAAGGGAGGGAATGATCGGGGTTTTGTCTCCATCACAGAAGAAAAGAAGTAACTACTGCAATTACATACCTTCCTGGGCAGGGTTTGCTTGCAGCAGAATCACCTCTAACCTTTTGTCAGAGAAGGTAAAACTCTGCTACCTCTAGATTACAGATGAGACTGCTAAACCTGATGTTTCCCAGGACAGGGGAAAGGAAGGGAGAGAAGGTAAAAGAGCTAAGGAAAGAGGTTGTAGGTTAAAGGGGTTTATGTCTAACTTAATTCTCTCCCCATTTATGTAATGGTCGTACAACGCCTGTTCCTCAGCAACAGGGGGCTGTGGCAGAGGCATGCAAAGGCTTGGCCACACACTGAGAGGCAAGATCATGGATGCCTGTTGATAGAGACAGTGCCCCCGCCCATTCCTGATGTCCTGGTGTCCTGAAAGAGAGCTGTTCTGCTGCCAGAGGATGTTGCTTGCCCCCCCAGCATCTCTTACCCTGGGCATCCATCTTTGTGGATGGAGACCTTGGCTAACAAAGATTCATAGTTTCTACTAAGGATGAACACAGGCGAGTTACTATTTTGTCTTGTTAGTTTTCAGCTTCTGCTACCTGACAAAGAAAGAGGTGAAGATCTGGTGCTGATATAAAAATTAAGTGAGCTAACTAACTTCTTTCTTGAATCTGCTGTATTGTGGATATACCATTCCAAAGTGCCTAAAGAACGTAGGAGAGCAGCACCAGGCAATGCTGCAAGGGCGCACGTGTTACTGAACAGGGTTAAAAAAATAAAGTTGACAAGCAGACTTGCTTAAATCGGGTGGGCTGGTGTGTGCCCAGAGCTGTTACTAATTCAATGCAGATTGTCTGTGTAATATGAGTACTTATTTTCAAAAGAAACAGCATGGAGAAAGTGTGTTCAATTCTCGAGAGAGTCTAACTGCAAAAGGTATGGTTGAAGCTGATTAGCCTGTTTACCCTGCCAGTTTTTGCACATAGGCAGATAGGCAGGCTGGTGCATTTCCCCAAGCAGATTCTGGAGAAGGGTGATGCAGAAAATGAATGCAGTTTCATTTCCATTTGCACACAGCTTGTTGTTGCAGCCAGGGGAAGTGCTTGAGCTGGAGTTCCCTTGTCATAAGTGGCAAAAGAGGGCTAACCTCTGGCACAATCTTTGTGGCAGATCAGTAGCTCTAGACCTTATTCCCTCACCTTCGCCTGCCAGGCCTGAGATTTATTAATCAATTGGTCACAGTGAAAAATCCACTTGATTTTTCCTTCCACAGTTTGGTACTGGGCCACAAAGGAACTAATTTTTCACTATATCTTAAGATGGATCTTTATGTTACTTACAAAGATTTTTATTTATTCTTTTTTTTTTACTCTTTGTGTGCTTGTAGCATGTTTAATTTAATGACACGAACAAAAGTCTTCTTCACAAAATGGTTCCCTGTGTTCCAGTGGTTCTAAGTCACAACCTGTATCCTCTCTGGCCAGTCCTAGTCTCTTCTCCAGTCTTAGCTTTTTCCATGCTTGTACTTATATTATAACTATTCTTTAACTGAAACAGATTTTCCCCCCTAATCTTAAAACCCTGGTCCTTTCTCTTGCAAATAAAAGCAGCTTGAGTGCAAGGCAGCTTGAGCTCTGAATTTTATTTCAGAGCTCAGTCCACACATGACTCCAGCAATCAAAAGATGGTGCAGGGAGAATGATGTTAGCTCTAAGGGATTCCCACTATTAGAACTGATTTTACTGAGGCAACCTATGACAGTTCTAAGATTGCTCAGTTTAAGGGATATTTATATTTACCAAAATCTCTTTACTCTATCTTGGCAATGTTTAGGATTCTTAAGATAGGTGTTACATTACATTCATGTTCACTTCAATTCCTTTTATAATTGCTAAAGAGCTGTAAAGATGTTACAAGTGTGGGACTCATCTCACCAAATTTCAGCTATCTATAATTTAGGTGTCTAGTCTATGCAAATTTAATGGGTTTTTGCTCTAAATTGCAAGGAGAGACAGGTACTTTCAAACACCAGTTTACCCCTCCTTTAGAGATGTTTCTTGCATTCTGTGTCTGATTTGGCCCTAGGAAGGCAAACTTATCCTGCACAATAAATGGGTGAGGAATTTGGAACGGTAGCAGAAGGCATCAACAGGAAAATACAGAGCACCGAAGAATCAGACCTGCTAGCTAGCAAACCTTCAAGAATTTCATAAAAGCAAAACGGAATCATATGATAGAGCAAGCAAAAAAACGGTAGGCAAAAAGAACACCTGATTCTGAATATACTACACTGTTCTGGTACAGTTAAAAGGCTTGATAGAGGGTGTAAATATAGTTTACTCCCACAGGAAGACTCTTTTATCCCTAATTGCTTAAGATTTCATCCAACTTCAATGGAAGTACAGTAAAATTGAAAATTAAGAAAGATGTATCTTCTTAAAGGTAGATTATTTTATGTGCCTGCAGCAGGTTGAATGAAAGAAATAATTTATTGTAAAATAAATGACTCCAAGGCAATTTCAGTGCCTACAAATGATAGCTTAGCACAAATTAGCATCCACAAATTGCTTGTTGCCTACGTAGTGCATAAGCACATTTTCAGGATGGTACTTATTTAGGCAGGAAAAGTATCCTTCTCAGAAAAAACTTGCCAATACTGCCTTGTACAACTTTTCATTCTGAAATAAGCATGTAACTAATATTTCTAAGTTATTCAGCTTGATGATAACATTTAGTAAATATCTCATTTCTGAACAATGAGGTTTAGGGGAAGGCCAAAGCACCCTGTAGGTATCCCAAGATTTTTGTTTGTAGACAACTATTTGCACCAAATACCTGCTGAAGTTTTGTGGGCTCCCAGCAATTGGATTATGTGATTATTTATATGCTTCTGAAAGTGACATAAAACTACTTTCTAACTAGAGAAATGCCTGACACTAATGTGGTCAACATGTAGCCACTTGTAGCTAGCCATTAGGAACAATTAAGGCTGTGGGAGGATCCTAAGCCCTCTGGAGTATCTTGGCACCTGACTGAGGGCTTTTGGGAAGATTACTTTTCATTCTAGGTCATTTTCCTGATTGCTGCATTTATGACAACTGAAAGCAGGATAGGATGTAACAGTGGTGTGCTCAAACATCGCTGTAACTGTCTGTATTCATATAAGCTTGAGAGAGTTCTGATTTCTGTTCCCAGAGCTATTCTGGACTTTATTATGAAACAGCAACTAAGAAAAAGGCATATAAATATAATATGTATATGAAAAGCATTAAAAAATTTATAGTCCTGGAAGGGAGGACTGGACTTCGTGACTATCTTTCCCTTCCACTTATGTTCTGTGACTGCTGAGCTATCACATTAGGCTTTTTGTGTTTGTTTTTTTTTTTTTTTTTTCCTGAGGTATGAGCCCCTCCAAGGATGCAGGGGGAGGAATATGCAGTTTCTGGTTCCTAGATAGCTTAAGGAAGTGCCAGATGCCCAGCTGTTCATCTCTTCCAGGGCAAAGAAAATTCAGAATTCAAGGAAATTCAAAGTAAAAGAAAAAAGTGGTAGTGGTTTGGACTTTAGACGATTAAAAATTTTGATGGCTGTACTTCAGTATAGGATTTTCATGTCTCCACTCTGTTTCAGACATCTTGGCCTTTCTGGATGTAAATCCTTATTATTTGGGTCCTCAGCGCACTCGAACATCTTTGCTGAAGATCTGAGATACTGCAGCCGAATTATTTTAAGGAGTTATATAACTGCATTGCACTGCTAACTGTACTAAGCAGTTTTGCTAAATAACATGTGCAGCTTGCTGTGAGTCAGATTCAGATGCCTTTTCTCATGTGGAATATTTCCATTTAATTAGAAATGCCCAGACTAGCAGTTTGTTCAGTTTTGTTCAGTATCCTTACTTTGAAAAGATACAGAAGGTGCTGACATATTATGTTCAAATACTTTCCAATGGATAGAGGATGACAGTCTTCTCCATATCCCTTGTGTGACATCCATTTACAATTCCCTTACTACATCAGTTCTCCTAAACATTCCATATGGCACTGCTGACAAGTAATGAGGCTCTTTGAATTCAGTCTTTTGTGTTTCAGCATTATCACTGGTTTCTAATAATAATCAAATGTGGGATAACAGGTACAGGGAATTTTTAATGGCATTGCAAAACGTTTAGAAAAAATCTGGTCAGAAACCTCAGTCTGCCACTGCAGCTGCCTTTATTTTTTCTGATCACCTGGAGTTTCAGACATTAATATAGCTGACATTTTCTCAGTTAGGAATACAAATGCCAACCAGTCTTGTAATGTCATCATGATTTTCAGAGTCCCTTTCTCTTCATGCAATTTTTGAAACAATTAGGAAGAGAGCATGATTTGGATGCTTCAGAAGCCTTTAACCTTAAGAAGTCAACTGTAGTTGAGTCAGTAAAGGAAAAAAAAAAAGAGAGACGCAGAACTTCTTTTACCCCATGCAAGTAAGTAGCATTTCACTCTCACTTTGCACTCGCGTACATAATCACAAAAAATTCAGGACTGCAGTAAGTACAGATCTGAACCATCCGCGTTCCCAGCTTCTCTTTGGTCCCTGCAGCCAGCAGAGTGGTGTACCATCTTGTTGTGTCGTTTTCTGATCCTGGCAGCTGGTGAGACTACTAATACCATGCCCAGTTCAGGCAATTTTCTTGCAGTGTTGAAATAGTATAAAGCAGACAAGATTAAGAAGATGAGGAAACAAGAGCTGGCCTTTTCAAGCCCATTAAACTCAGTTATTTGTTTTTTATTCTTCTCCAGGTGGGTGCAGGAAAACAACTGCAACAGCGAAACTTCATTTAATTTCACCAATATCATAAAGGAGAACTGCTGATTCCAAAATCAAGGAAGTCACTGGGTGGGTTGTGGCTGATGAGCCAGTGTACGTTGCCGGCCTCTGCAGAAATCCCATAGGCTGGGTGGCCACTGCATTGCACTGTGCCAAATTTGATTCTTGCTTGCCTGTGATGCAAAGGTCCAGGATGCCACTAAGGTTTGAGCTTGTCCATCAGTCAGGCCATGGAGTCAGCCTCCATGAGGAGGGGGGAGCCTGAACCCACTGTCTCACAGTCAAACAAGATATTGCCATTTTGACACTTAGTGGAAACTGATGAGGTACATCACACATCTGCGTGAGACAGGTGCTGTCATTGAGTTCCCATGGATGTCAACCTATGCACTCCTTTTGTAAACAAATATTGGGGGGGTAAATTTTTAAAAAAGATTTGTTGTATCATATTTTTACTGCACACCCTTCCTCTTTAAGAACTGAAAATAATTATCCGTGAAGCCATGTGCAGTCCATGACCTGATGACATTTGCAGAAGAAACACTACAGAATTTTTGTCTCCCATCTACAGACATAGAAAGTATAATAAACTCTAGTATGAATCTACACTTTCCATTTGTAAAGTGCTACAGTGTTATCAATCTCATTTTAGAAAGCTTGATAAATCTGTCTGTAACAGGTTTAGCTAACTGACAGGCAAGTGTCTGTGGTTATGTAGAACTAGAAGTTTCAATCCAAGCAATCCCATCTCCTAAAAACTTTTTTTTTTTTTTTGCGAGGAATAATAATGTACAGTGTTTTCCTAGACAGCAGGTGAAAGTGAGGGCAAATGTATTACCTTCCATGAGCAACCTAAATGTTGCTGTCCTTGTGGACACAACAGTCCGGATGCACACTGAGTTCTATAACTGACCAGATCTGTATCTTTTAAGTACCTAAAGAAGTTTATATGCAGTTTAATAGGATCAGCATTAACAGCATTAGCACTGATACTTAAATGGAAGGTCTGATCCAACCTTAAGCTCCCTGAGTCCTGAAGACAGGACTTATTACAGCAACATAAGTATCATCTTCAATGCCATTAAAATTGATTACGAATACACATCAATTTTGGTGTCAGGAGATGTATTGTAAAGATCAACAATAATTCTAGCTGAAGATGTCTCTGGAAGCCTGTAGACCCTGAATACCACAGTATCAGCTATACACAAATTCAAGCTGTTTGAATAGTACTTACGGATACAGAATGCAGTTATTTTTGTCTTTCACTTTTGTAAAGCATTACCAACAAAATTCCGTGATTTAGAAATTCATTAAAGTCAAGCGTATCTCGGCATTGTACAAAAAAGAGGATATCTGAAAAGTCTTAGACGCGGTTATTTGTGATTTGAATTTTAAACCTGGGTGCCTCAGACATCAGTGTGTCATATGAATGTCTTCAGTTTTGAAACTTTTCGGTTCTGTGAATATTGAAACAGAGAGAGACATAGTATAGCTGAGCTGAAATGCTAACATGACAAGAGTGGGATTCACTAGAGGGTCTGGACTGTTTTGTGGCACTTCAGTGATGCGGGGAAATGGTAAATCTATGTTGCCTGTTTTGCTATGGCTGGTCAATAGCTGCTTCAGAATATTAAAAAGTAGAGGAAGAGTACTAGTGAATCTGACTCAAATACTCACAATTATTTTTTCTTGCTTCCATCAAGCTTTAAAGAAATGTATTAACTGTATCCAAAATATAATAAAACTAACAGAATTATCCCATGCTGAAATAATAATTCTTTTAATAAAATATCTAGCAATAATTCTTACCTAAGAATAGTGCCCAAAGCAAGCACTCAGGCTCATTAAGGGCCTAATGTGCTGAGAGAATGAGTTACTGCATGTCAGCTGATCTACAGAAACCATGTCTGCATTCAATCTTAGTGTAAACACTTCTGAGAATCTGAGTCTTTGAGTGTTTATTACAACCCCTTAAGATGGTTCAGTCACATACCTCCATGCCCTTGCTTCTGCAAGCCTTTCAGACTGACCTCCAGCAGATGTCTAGCTTCAACACAGGAACTCCAAGGAGGTCTGAGGATAAGCCTGCTGTCCTGCCCACCTTACCTCATCATGCGTAGTATCTGTTCACATGCTGAAGGATGTAAACATACAGTTATCCATGTCAAAATTTCCAGTTTCATTTTCCTGATTTTGTGTTCTTTTACATCCCAACTCTTCTCTCAGCTGTTGATAATTAGATATAAGATTAATCCCTAGAAGGGCTGTGTTTATATTACATCATCATTTAGCCACTTTATTTCTTCCTCTACTGCCCACAGAATACTGGGGAGGTGGTTTTTAATCTTTTATGTATAAGATTTGGAAAGTTCTGCCTGGACTTTGCTTTTGTCAACGATGTTTCTATGAAAGCAATATTCTGGCTGAAGAAAATAGTCTTGACCATATGTGTTAGTGGCATCTGGTAACAGGTCTCAATAGGCTATAAAAATGAAGGACGGTTAATCTTATGGGCTAAGGAAAGGTCTAAAAGATCTGTAGGTACTGCTGGGGATCCTAGTGAGATTCAGGAGTGAAGTCTCTGGAGTAGGAAGATAGGAGGCAATAGATTTGAAGTGGGGGAGCAAAGAGCTTGGTAAAGGTGAAGGCCTCTGGGGTAGCAGTTGTTTTAGAATAAGTCAATAGAGTAGGATCTAGATAATCCAGATATGGGAAAGGTTTTGGAAGAGTTTAGAATTAGTTAAGAGCTTAGCAGAATTCATTAGAGGAGTTCTTTGAAAGGAAAAAAAAAAACATTGAAAGGAGAGACCTCACAGGGCGGAAGAGAGGTTGGGGGCTCTGAGGAAGAACCAGGGAGATGACAGCTCTGACTAAAAGAATCTTGGTTTTTGGACAGCCTGTGGTCAGAAGAATTAGGGAACCAGGGCAGGTCCAGGATTACAATGCTGACAATCACTATGTGATAAGCAACCTACCAATTTAAAGGTGGGGACATACCCATTGAACTGTGTTACTCTCTCGTCTGCTTCCACATAAATGACTTAATGCTCCCCACGACATCTTCATTTTGCAGTTGAATCTCAGTAGAATCTGTGGAGCAAGAACCACAATGCAAACGGCTTTGATATCAGTTCCAAGACAGTACATAGATGAGGAAGGACACCTAATATGGCTCGGGGTTAACCCTGAATAGCAGTCTTGTCATCCCTTAGTGAATAACTGAAAGGAATTTCTGGCAAAGTCAACTGTACGGTATAACAGCTCTATCTCACAAGTAGCCCTTTATACTAGTTGCATGTATTTATTGCGTAGGTGTATTTTATTATACATTTTTCATTGATTTGAGTTTTGACTACTAGTAACCAGTACTGTTGCTAACAAATGACAATACTGATTGACAGAGGCATGAATAACAGCTCAGGTGATCTGGGTGGGCTAAAAAAATTATATACAGAAGAAACATTCCTTCCTACATTGTACATTCTCTGTGATATAAAAGCACCTAAGTAGCTTTTTAGCATGGCTTGGACATGCCAGCACTAACCAGGTAGCAGGAGGTCTTTGCAGATGGTTTCTGAAGAATAACAGACCACTACCACCCCAGATGCTGAAGGAATTTCAGAGTATAGGATAATTTTAACCTTTGTATGCTGTGGGAAAACTCTCTTGCCTACAGGGAAGGCTTTGGCAGATCCCTTCTCAAGGTAAGTCCATTAGATTCTCAAATTACCTGAGTGGGTTAGCTGTTTTCATGGGTAGGATTCTGTCATATTAGAGACTGTGCCTGGGGAATGAGCCTTTTACACATGCAGAGATAAAGCACATCTGCAAGGTCAGAATGTAAACAAATAGAATTTATTTATCTCTTTTCCATCAACCCATTCATCTGCAGTTCTTACATATTAGTAAAGTATTAATAGATGCATTATCAAAGAGGTAAACCACACTGAGATTTCCTATGACAATGGCTCACTTGTAGAAAGGAACTCTGAAAGTTTCATGAACAACAGCCTCCAAAATACCCTGAAAGTTACACCCTTATGGAGTTCAATATTTATTCATCCATTTCTAACATTACAACCAGTTACTATAACGCCATATCATAAGAAAAGGTAAAAACTCTTTCTAAAGACCTGGAAGCAAATTTCCATGCACAAGTCACAGCAGCTGTGTAGCTTAAATTTATGATGTTCATGCTGGTATTAGGTGATACAAAAAATATTTCAGTTTATTTCAATAATCCCATAAATTTGTACATACTACATTCTAGAGGCAGATATTTAACTTTTGCTGCAGAAGTTATTTGATTACTGAAAATGTATGTGTCACTGATGAGAGGTATAACAAGGCTAGTTAATGAGAAACACAAGCTGTATTCTGCACTGAGTTTTATTCTGTTCCGCGCTGAGGTTTGATATTTCTGCTGGTGTCAGCTGCTATGGTAGACCCTTGTCATTTGTACAGAAAAACAACACCTTATTACAAAGGGTATAATTTTTTCCATTCTCTTTTAATCTCACCAATTATACCTCACACTTACAATCTACCTGAATGGCACTTTGTTCAAAACATGCTGGATTGTGCTCATTTTGGATCATATGTCAAAGTGACTAGAGCAAGGTTGAAACTAACAGCTAAAATATTTTGATACTTAACCTGAAAAGAATATCACGAAACTTGTGAAAGGACCTATTAAATAGTGTTATAATGATGGCTCCTACCTCTTTTACAGTGAATGAAAAGGTGATGATATGATACCATATATGTCAAATAAATGCATTTATCTAACCCTAGAAATATAAATCTCTGCAAAACAGTGGATTTTATTTATATTAACTTGTAAAAACTACACTTATTTGCCTTAAAATGTTGTGTATTGAGACTATTCTCTGGAGTTGCTTAGGGATGACAGAAGTTAGGACTAGTAAACTGTAGTTCTTGAGGGAATTTTGCCATATCTGTTAAATGTATTCCTACTGAAAGACTCAGAGTTGTCAGCCTGCAAAAGTCATCATCAACAAGAAGCCATCTCTAATGCTTTTGATTAAAATCCTATGTGATTCAAGATGTTTTAAGGTAAATTCCTCTCTGTGAAGACTTCTTTCCTCAGCAGAAGTTCTGTGACCATTGCTCTACATGTCTTGTGTGAAGAGCCCCAGTAAACGTGTCTAGTCATTTCAGTAAATGACTTAGATTATTAACATTAAGGAATGGGAATAACTATTTTTTCCAGTTTAAAGGAAGTATATTATGTACAAGACAACACCAAACAGAATTTCAGCTCAAGTGATAGGTGTTAGGGCTCCTCAAGCAAACCTGCTGTATTTACTAGGAAAATTGATTACTTCATTTTAACTGCTTCTGATTCAGCTAAAAACAGGTTGTGCTATCTTTAAATCATGAACTTTAGATCTGTGGTCACCATGGTCACAGGGCGGCAGAATATGTGCTTATGCACGTTGCTTAGTTAACAACATTGCTGAGCTTTGATCTTACTGCTTAGAGCAAAGGGGACAGGAGAGGGACAGAGGACAGGAGAGGGGCAACATGATTCATTTTGACAGCTAAATGAAAACATGAGTTGTACTTCCTAGACAGTGTATGAAGAAGGTAAAAAAAAAAGGAATTATTTTTTCCTTCATAACGGGTGGTAGGATTTGGTTGCTTCAATTGCAGCCTTGAACAAGGAAAACAGCTGGACTTTGAGCTGAAAGTATCCTCACTATAGTTACATCCTGCCTGAGTATTCCCCTACATGCTTCCTGTTATACCTTGCATGGGTCTCCTGGGCTGATCCCATTTCCTCTCCTGCTCCTCCCTTCCCCTAGGGTATTTATGTACTGGGACGGTTAAAAAAAATAATTTTTATTGTGTTCAAGTGAAGAGCATTCACAACATAACAGTTCTGCACATTTCCCCTGGTTAGTGCTTGCTGCTGACTGATGGACAGAAGAAAGCTTACCAGCATCTCACCAAATATATCTTGTAAAGCTTCTGTACGCTGGGGACAGCAGAGAGGGTCAAATGCTAGAGGGGGACAGAAGAAATGCAGATATTTGAAGGAGAAGTGAAATCAGGATAAGGTGGAAATAACCTTTCCACCTTAACTAGTGCTAAACTGAGGCAAGGAGGCACTTAATAAATGTTTGAGGCAGAAAAGATAGATGTAAATATAGATGGATGCTTTCCTGCTGCTTTCTCTGGATCCTGACAGCAGCACAGGATGGTTTCACCCATTCATGCAGTCCTCTCCTCCAGTCATCCAACAGTGAGGGGGAGGCTTTTGTTAGTACATAACCGTCCTTCATTTCAGTTCCCGATGCCAGTCACAGAATCACAGAATCAAAGAATCGTTTGGGTTGGAAGGGACCTCTGGAGATCATCTAGTCCAACCTCCCTGCTCAAGCAGGGTCCTCTAGAGCATATTGCCCAGGATCACATCCAGACGGGTTTTGAATATCTCCAGCGAAGGACACTCCGCTACCTCTCTGGGCAACCTGCTCCAGGGCTCTGTCACCCTCACAGCAAAGAAGTTTTTCCTCATGCTCAGATGGAACTGCCTGTGGTTCAGTTTCTGCCCATTGCTTCTTGTCCTGTCACTGGGCACCACGGAGAAGAGACTGGCCTCATCCTCTTGACACTCCCCCTTCAGATACTTGCACACGTTGATGAGATTGCCTCTGAGCCTTCTCTTCTCCAGGCTCAACAGGCCCAGCTCTTGCAGTCTTTCTTCAGAGGAGAGGTGCTCCAGCCCTCTAACCATCTTGGTAGCCCTCCGCTGGACTCTCTGCAGTAGCGCCATGTCTCTCTTGTAGTGGGGAGCCCAGAACTGGACCCAGTACTCCAGACGAGGCCTCCCCAGGGCTGAGGAGAGGGGCAGGATCACCTCCCTCCACCTGCTGGCAACACTCTGCCTCATGCACCCCAGGATCCCATTGGCCTTCTTGGCCACAAGGGCTCATGGCTGGCTCAGGCTTAACTCGGTGTCTACCAGCACTCCCAGGTCCTTCTCGGCAGAGCTGCTTTCCAGCAGGTCAACCCCCAGCCTGTACTGGTGCATGGGGTTATTCCTCCCCAGGTGCAGGACCTTGCACTTGCCTTGGTTGAACTTCAGGAGGTTCCTCTCGGCCCATCTGTCCAGCCTGTCCAGCTCCCCCTGAATGACAGCACAGTCCTCTGGTGTGTCAGCCTCTCCCCCCAGTTTAGTCTCATCAGCAAACTTGCTGAGAGGGCACTCTGTCCTTTCATCCAGGTCGTGGATGAATACATTGAACAAGACTGGACCCAGGACTGACCCCTGGCGGACACCACTAGCCACAGGCCTCCCACTAGACTCTGCGCCATTCACCACAACCCTCTGAGCTCGGCCATCCAGCCAGTTCTCCATCCACCTCACCGTCCACTCATCTAGCCCACACTTCCTGAGCTTCCCTACGAGGATGTGATGGGAGACAGTGTCCAAAGCCTTGCTGAAGTCCAGGGAGACAACATCCACTGCTCTGCCCTCATCTACCCAGCCACTCATTCCATCATGGAAGGCTCTCAGATTGGTCCAGCATGATTTCCCCTTTGGTGAATCTGTGCTGACTACTCCTGATCACCTTCTTGTCCTCCACATGCTTAGTGAGGACCTCCAGGGTGAGCTGTTCCATCACCTTGCTAGGGATGAGGCTGGAGGTGAGGCTGACAGGCCTGTAGTTTCCTGGCTCCTCCTTCTTGCCCTTTTGGAAGACTGGGGTGACATGGGCTTTCTTCCAGTCCTCAGGCACCTCTCCTGATCTCCAGGACCTTTCCAAGATGATGGAGAGTGGCCTAGCAATCATGTCCGCCAGCTCCCTCAGCACTCGTGGGTGCATCCCGTCAGGGCCCATGGATTTGTGGATGTCAAGTCCAGACAAATGATCTCTAACCTGATCCTCCTCCACCAAGGGAGAGTCTTCCTTTCTCCAGACTTCCTCTCTTGTCCCCAGGGTCTGGAATTCCTGAGGACTGACCTTAGCAGTGAAGACTGATGCAAAGAAGGCATTTCTCATAACTCTGCCTTCTCTATATCCTTTGTTACCAGGGCACCCGCCCCATTCAGCAGCGGGCGCACATTTTCCCTAGTCTTCCTTTTGCTCTTGATGTATTTGAAGAAGGCCTTCTTGTTGTCCTTGACATCCCTTGCCAGATTTAATTACAAAGGGGCCTCAGCCTTCCTTGTTGCAAGCCTTCCTTGTCACATCCCTGCACACTTTGACAACGTCCCTGTATTCCTCCCAAGTGGCCTGTCCCCTTCTCCACATTCTGTAGACTTCCTTCTTCTGCTGGAGTTTTGCCAGGAGTTCCTTGCTCATCCCTGCAGGTCTCCTGCCCACTTTGCTGGACTTCTTCCTCAGAGGGATGCACCCACCTTGAGCCTGGAGGAGGTGATGCTTGAATATTAACCAGCTTTCTTGGACCCCTCTTCCTTCTAGGGCCCTACCCCATGAGATTCCCCTAAGTAGGTCCCTCAAGAGGCCAAAGTTAGCCCTCCTCAAGTCCAGCGTTGCAATCCTACTCATTGCCCTGCTCCCTCCTCGTAGGATCCTGAACTCCACCATCTCCTGGTCACTGCAGCCAAGGCTGCCCCCAACCTTCACATCTCCAACTAGACCTTCTTTGTTTGTTAGTACAAGGTCTAGCAGCGCACCTCTCCTCGTTGGCGTCTCCACCACCCGAGTCAAGAAATTATCATCAATGCTCTGCAGGAACCTCTTTGACTGTGTGTGTCTAGCTGTGCTGTCTTCCCAGCAGAAGTCAGGGTGGTTGAAGTCCCCCATGAGAACCAGGGCCTGTGATCGTGAGGCTACTTCCAGCTGCCTGTAGAAGACCTCATCGACAACTTCCTGGTGGCCTGTAGTAAACCCCCACAACAGTGTAGCCTGTTTTAGCCTGCCCTTTAATCCTTACCCATAGGCTCTCACCTTGCTCTTCATCCACCCCGAGGCAGAGCTCCACACATTCTAGTTGCTCCCTCACATAAAGAGCAACTCCACCACCTTGCCTTCCTGGCCTGTCTTGCTTAAAAAGCATGTCGCCATCCATGACAGCATCCCAGTCATGTGAACTATCCCACCATGTCTCTGTAATGGCAACGAGATCATGGCCCTGCGACCGCACACAGATCTCTAACCCTTCCTGTTTATTCCCCATGCTGCGTGCATTGGTGTACAGGCATTTCAGAGAGCCAGTCAAGCGTGCAGGCTTCCCAGGAGAGGTGCTTCCCAGGAGATCCTCCATAGACATGTCTGAAGCTGTCTCCCCTGGTTGTATGCACCCGCTGGAGGCATCCTGACTTGAGCAGTGTTTTACCGACTCCCCTGCCACTATACCACTCCCCTTCCCCCATCTTGCCTAGTTTAAAGCCCTAAACCACATCTAAAGCCACACACATCAGTCTGAATAAGCAATACTCTAAAGCTTGAGAAAAAAAAAATGAATTGGAAAAAAAAAGAGTTTCTGAAGAAAGTGGAGGAAGAGAAAAGGATAGGATAGCTTGTAGAAAAGGACACAAAGCAGGAACAAGATCAAAATTTCTCTGCAGGATGGGGCAATCTCTTCGAACACTTTCTTCTGGACTCAGTTAAAATTTATCAAGCGGAGAATCTGCATTTTTTACCAGACTTTGAATTTTCTTAAAGAAACAGTGAGGACTAACAATATTTTATTTGCAGAATACCGTCTTTTCATAAATATGGGTCAATCTTGCAGATAGCTGTAGATGAGATGTAGGCAGCCATCCTGTATTAGAGGAAGAAGCCCAATTACTTTGCATGTTTAAAAGATGCAAGAAGGAGAACTAGTGGTGCTCTTGTGGCACCCAGTGCTTCTGAAGGCTTTGCACAGTTTCACAGGTCAATTCTTGTTGTCTTAATGTCATATGTACTTAAATTTGCAAAACCACTGGGTTGTATCTGGCATGGCCCATTGTGTGCAGTGGTAGTATGCCCGCTTAAACAAAACATACAGTTGATGTCTCTATTGCGAAAGACCAAAGTGTATCCACAAAAATGGAATGATAGGTTTCCATTTCAGCAAAATGTAATTATTAAAAAATAGATTAAATATTAAATAGCCATTTTATTTTCCCAGTAGCACAGGAATTCTAAGATGTATCAAATCTAAACTATTTTTCCATAAATAAATTTCTTGGTGTTCACTTCCCCAATTCTGTATCGTTTATTCTGCACTTGGCTGTTAACTGAAGTGGCTGACAGAGCTGATTGAGCTGAATCAGATGCCTCATATGCCCAGAAATATCTACGTATTTTCTTTGATTAGTGAGATTTGTACATTATTAATACATAGGTCTGTGAATTGAAATAAGCTGAAGGATCTTGAGTAACTACAGCTAGTTAAAATTTTTTAAAAAGCTAAAATAAAATATTGAATTGAGAAATTTTCTTTTTCAATTTCTAAGAGCTTGATTTTCCTTTTCACTGAAGCCTTTTTATACCATTTTGGCAGCATAAAGCTGTTTTCTGCTGAATTCAATTCAAGTCTTCTTGAAAGACAACCCCCCTGCTTGAATGCAAATGAGAATCATATTCAATACGTATGTGTATACTTTGAATTTTGAACTTACAAAGGAATGCTCTGAGAAGCACCAAGTCCCAGATGGTCTTACCTTATGACCTCATAGCTTCTTCTAATGCTCATCTCAGAACTCCAGGTGCTAGTCATTGGTCAGTAACTTACCAAGAAAAGTGATGTTAAAAATGCAGCAAAAAGATTGGGACTGCCATGAAGCACTTCCACAGTAACAGAGCACAAAGACCTAAGAAGAAAACTCACAATTTTCTTGTACTTTTTAGGAAAAATTGTAAAATAGCTATAGTCCACTCAAGTTTGAGGGAGTTTCACATTTCATTGCAAGCGTTTTATATTCCACATAATAGCAGTGGTGTTTTGCTTATAGTTTCTAGTCCTTTGAGTTTGGTTTTATGAACTTCATTCACTGATATGCTAAAGAAGTTCAAATTTTTCCCTCTTTCTATCATCTTGTGAATAGAGAGCTAAGCAGTTTACCAACACATAAATATCCTAATTGATTTCTAGGGGATTTATGGGGTACTTAAGGAGAGTGTGACAAGGCACAAAGGTAATTAGACACTAAAGTTCACTTTCTAAATTCTAGCCAGGCTTCAAAACTGACTAAAAATAATTTAAATTTTTCCACCAGCTAATGTTAACGTCATGGTCTGGTATATAGAAAGAACAATGAAGTAGGGTGTGCGTTTGCCTAACTCATTTTGACTATATTCATGTTTATAATTCAGCAGACTTGAGAAAATACCTCTCTCCTGTCCCTGACGCAACACATTGGCAGCTTCAGTGTGAAACATGCACTCTTGAGCCTGTAGGTGAATCTCGCTGCAGAAGATCATGTGTTCACTATCACCCAGTAAAACCTGAGAATTGGTAAAATGGAGGATAAAATATGACTTCAGAAGATTATTCAAAGGAAGGCACTCTAAAGTCAAAATCCTCAGACTAGATTTAAGGTTTGAAGTGAGGCAATTCACCTCAAATAGGAGCAAATAAAAGATACTTTAAAAGCATGGGATTAAAAACTAGACATAAAAGAACAGTGATACCCTCTTTTCAAGTAATAGAACAAACTATATTATGAGCAGTATTTTGAAGTGTACATCAAACTGATTTTCCTCCCTTTATCCTTTTTAATCTCTACCAGATGCACTTCCTTTAAATTCAAGTTTTACATTCCTAACCATAACTTGTTTGAACACACAGAAAGAGCATTGAGAGACATTAGTGGCATTCTTTTTCTTTTTCTTTCTTTCTCACTCTATTTTTTACAGCTGCTGAAGGCTTATCTTCTTAAATGTCTCAGTTTTATGGACTTGGCTTAATTTATTTTCATCCATGTTTTAGGCTCAAAACAATTCCATACCATTCTTTTACAGAATGTTCACAATGAAAAAGATACACACACACAGACACTCACACGCTCACACACACATGCATAAATACATATACAAATGATCTCAAAGAAAATCTGGCATGGTCGTTACCGGCATGGTAGAAAAAGAATTTACAGTGATATTTTGAAGTTTAAATGACAGAACATATCATGATTGCAATCTCCAAATGAAAACACTGTAGGAGGAAAGAAGGGATTTCACTGAGACTCACCAATACTCAGTAGTGCTGTTTCTCAATTGATTCCTCGGGGTCATAATTTTCTCAGGGAATGACGAAATACAGTTTCCTTTCCTGTAAACATTTTAGGCCTTTTGCTTTCTTAAGAGATTGTCAATAATGATTTTTCCCCATTGTTCTTTCTCTCTCCTCCCTTCCACCTCATTTAATGTGGATCAGGATGGATTTACTGTTGTCACTGTTTGTTTTAATTAGAACTACATGTATGTGAAGCACAGTACTGTGTTGCTAGTTTTTATTTTATTTTGTTTTTCTATACAGGAAATACCCATGAATAACATTCTGAAGTAGCTGAGTATAGTCTAGTATAATTTTTATTCATTAAGGCAGTATAATATGTTTTAATGATGTTTAACAGATCTCGTACAATTTCAGCAAGTCTATTTACTGACCCCATGCTGTAAACATGGGGCATATTCTGAGGATTATAAAAGACAGTGAAAGTTTTTAATTTCTTTTTTTTGCAGGTAACAAACCTGGCTTTTTATTGTGGATCTGTTCAGCTGGGTGGGCAAGAATAATTACATTTTTAAACATTGTCAAATCCACAAAACATAAAAGGTGCAATGCATAAAACCCTGGAAGTAACTCAGTGAGGAAACGCGAGGATAAATGGTACAAAATAAACCCCTCATACATTTGATTAATCAACTCTATTCCCCTTTCCCCCTCATCTTTCAAATTCATGGGCAAATGACATTTGCCTTCCCCCAGCATGCACCTCTCCATTAAGCCAGGGAGTTTGCCTGGGGCCATACCTATATATCTGATCCATGCATAATGAAGCATGAAGCTGCCAATTGTAGGGAGCGTCTGCTGTGTCAGAGACTGATAGGCATTTCATTTGCTAAACTCCCAAGGGCCCTCACACATCTCAGGGTTCATGTAGTATTTATTTTAGGCACTCACATTTCTCATCTGTGAACTTCACACCATATGTAGAACGAGTAACACAAGCTCTGCATGAAAAAGCTCTCCAGGTAGTATTAAACGTAACTCCGTGGACTGGGGACATTGTGGGCTTGAAAAATAGGCTTGCATGGGAAATGAAGGAATATTAAGCTTTGCCCATACAGCAGCTGTCTGTGTCTTTCACTGGATAAGAATGGCCTTGTTCTATTAAGATCACTGCTATACACTTCTGCTGCATAAATTGTTTTGTGGCATGCACTGTGCACATCAACATTTTTTCACAGATTATTGCTACTCTGCCATACTCTCTACAAGGAAATGTTCATGTGCTGTTTCTAAAGTGCAATCTTATTACGTTTGAGGCTCACAGTCAGACTGAGCTGATGGATAGCAAGCCCATATGCTGTGTACCTTTGAAATCTGAAGCCTGAATAACAATCCTGAAAGGATTGCTTTAGTTCTCAAAATCTGACCATATAGAATTAGTAAAGTATATGTATTCCAGTTGTTTATTTTGCTGGTAACGACCTAGAAAATATTAAGCAATGCTCTCTTTTAGCTTTGACATGAGGGAGAATAATAGGGAAAGCAATGAAAGAAGCTTCTATTCTCCCTGGGTATCTTTTCCACATAGGTCTTTCTAAACATAACAAAACCTTTGACATTTGCTTCTTTTTGTATGTAAAGCGATTATGACGACCTTGTGAAAAATCCTTATACGCAAGCATTCATAAGGGCACACATTCCTAGGACTTGCAACTATACATTGTAGACTACACAGCAAAAATGACATTCAGAAAACAGAATGATTTCTTGGGAATTAAGTTTGATTCTGGGAGAAGACAAACACTCTGCTCTGGATCAGAAGCATTTAGACACATGCATAGCGCTAAGCATTCTACTATTTCACTGGTTCCATTGCTAGATTCCTCCTGTTAGATTAAATGCCTTTGTTGGTGCAGACAGGAATAAGAGATCAAACCCTCGGCTAGTGTGAAGTGACTTTAATGGAGCAATGTCAATTTAAAATAGCTAGTATTGTTGCCCTGCAATTACAACCTGTTCTGTTTATAACAATCTGCTTTCATGAGCTCTCAGCATCCCAAAATTCTTTTAGGGATCAAATTCCTCTATTTTGCCCTTATTCAAGGGGGATTCTACGGTTTTTAGTTTTACAGAAAAATCTTCAAAGGTATTTTCTGTAGGTGTTATACGTCAAGTACAATTTGTAATGGGCAATGCTGTGCATGAGATGGTTCACTACTATTAAGGCAATGAAACACAAAGTGTAAGCAATTTCATTATGCCAGCAGACATTCTTTCTTATGTTTCACTGCAATACTTATGCCATAGGATATTGTTAAGTAGCAAATTCTATTGAGTTTTTTTTTCTTATTATTAACTTTGGGCAGTAAAAAGACAGAGTCCTATTTCATGTATATATAAACCTGAAAATATGCTGCATGAATAGAGTTGCCCGCATGGTATTAGGATACTACAATAATGAATGCAATCATGCTGTGAAAGACTTCTGTATATTGTTCAAAATCACATGAGAGTGTGGTAAGATTTGTCTGGCAAGTAGAATTTTGACATTCTCTGCCTTTCAAATTCCTAATCCTAACATTTTGTTAAAGTAAAGGATTGCTTTCTAACATGTGATTTATTTGTGTGCATTTATATACATATGCTGAATGTTTTTAAAAATATGTACAATTCAATAGCATGGCTAAGATTAAGTAGATGCTATTGACAGAAGAGTAATTGTGTAACAGTGAATTCAGTTTCTTTTGCTACAGCTGCTACGACAAAGCTGCTAGCTGTTTTAAACTGCCTTGTTGGTACAGATACATACATGTGCAGGTGCATATGTTTGGGTGCCTACGTAGTATGAAGACAGATACTGCAGTAAGTATGTACATGCTTGGCTTGTGACCATGTGCCTTTATTTTCTTCTTTTCTTGCTATGTTCAAAAGGGCTCACAAGGCGTGATAAGGAAGGCTGCAGACATCTCCTGATTCATGTGTCATCTACGACGCAGCTGACTGCATTGCAGGTCTTCTCCTGCTGCCAGTGGAATTCAACCATGATGAGGAGGGACCACCCTCTAATGGAGAAAAATAGTATTTCGGTTTCAGGCCTCATTTGAATATTGGCTTTCCACTTTGCCTTTGTAGTATGGCTGCAGCACGATGCAGTGAAGCACAGACCACACAGCACCTTTGCACAGAAGGGGCAATTTACAGACAGCTGGCCTGAAAATGTGTCAGATGCTTTCCATTCAGATTCCTCCCATTACTTTAATTCTGTGACATAGGACCTTCTCTATCAGTTTAGTTTTTAGTTAGTTTGCATTTTATACATGTCAACAAGCATTTCAGATATGTAAATCCTAGTGGCATAAGTGGACATTTCCCTTCTGAATCTCTCAGCAGAAGAAGCTGTGTTTCTAGCAGAGAGAATTCATAGGCAGGCATTTGTAGCACTCTCTGTGAGAGGCATATTTATTTTAGACGCCTATACGCATTTCAGTTCAGTTTGGCAAATGAAAAGAAAGACAATCTATCCCTCTTGAAGGCTGCCATGAGTATCGTACATGTAAAAACCCCCGGCTCCACAAAAACATACCCCCAAATGCCACAAATATTTCCCTCTGCAGTTCTGAAAGTTCAGTTCTACAAAGAATCCGTCTGGTTTATTTTCAATTAAAGTATGAATTTTGAAAGGTCTGTTCATGCTGTTCAAAGAGATATAGAACAGGAAACAGCTAGCAAGAAATACCCAAATGGATGTTCAAATTCGCTGTCAGAGAAACCACACGAATAAGCACACTGTATGCATGCATAACGTCCTGAATTTTCATTGCTATTAGGTATCCCTTTAGTGAGCACGGAAAATACTTCTCAGCCAATAAAATTAATTCACTTATTCAATAAGCCGCAGTGCTGAAAGAGTCAAAACCCTCCAGGTCTATAAGCATAAGCTTGTGCATAGCTTGCCCTATTGTTCGTTTCAGTTTCGGTTAGCCTTAAAAGGTTACAAATTATGTTTTGCAGCCACTGGGTAATTCAGACATTCACACCTGCAAAAGTCTGCAGAGCTGTTGTAATGAAAGATAGTATTCAAATATAATTAATGAAAGTATTGTTATCCAGTTTGTAAGAGGTAATTACATTTCACCTCTAAAATTCCCCTGATGGCTTCAACATGAATTGAAGACTCTTCCTAAACTGCTGTGTATTATTGCTACACAATATTGACAGAACACCTTGATGGACAATTCTCTAATATTTTATTTATTTATTATTTTAAAATAACAATAGAAGAAATGACACGTTCCTGTGTGTACATAAACATATATACATGCACATTCATATAAAAATAGACATGTATATATATATATATATATTTTTTTTTTTTTTTGTGACCTATTTACAAGGGAAATTATACCCACATACAGCAAAGAGAATTGTTTATACACTCCCACTTTCAGGAAGCACTCACTTGATGTCAAATAAAGCAGCATACAATGACATTTCCTCTTTCTGGCCTCTTCTTTGTCCAGGTGGTATTTGTGTATAATATTCTTTGCAGTCAGAGGGTTGCATGGACTGCAGCTGGGAGGAGGGATACTCAGGGGGAAATGTCTGGCCCTGTGTGTGTAAGAAAAGCCAGCTGCAATCTGCCTTAGAATTTCTATATTCCATTCTTAAATTTGTAAAATGTGCTGGGATGATGAAATATACTACGTAAATGAAAGATAATGAAATTGCATGTCTAAATGTCCAAAATAGGTCAAAGAAATTGAGAGGGGAATGCTAAGAATAGAGAAGAAGGGAGCACAGTCTGAGCAATATATTTTCACAAATCAAGAACAGCAATAAATAATATATGTACTTTGCTTCATTCAGCTGAGGCAATCTGTGAAATACCACTTGTAAACTCTTTTTTCTCCAATGTCTTGAGAAGTTGGTAAAAAGTGGTCACTTTATGGGAGTGAGACTGCAGAATTTACTGACTCTGTCCTGCACAAGCTTGCATTTCAGCTGCTACTTTTCTGTCTAATGACTTGCATGGCTTTAATCCAGAACTAATTTTGTGCGGATGGAGGTGCCAAAACCCATGCTAAAACACTAATACATATTCAGGTTGTAATACACTGGTCTATAGTGTTCTGCAGTCAGTCTTGCTACTGTCACTGTTTCATCTGAAAGCTACTCTGATATTTGTAAAGTAGGCCTCCCAGTGCTCCTGAGGAGTTGGGTTCTCTAGTTATTCGCTTTCCCGTTTTCCAGAGGAAACACAGAGCATTGTGGGATGCAATCACTGTATTCTGGAAAACAGTAGCGAAAATGCATGATGTAGCTGAAGTTTAAGGACATCAGTCCACATCTTTTGTGATGGAGACTGCCTCGGTTACACTTATGTGCTCCCCAAATCTATGCTGTTTTTTTAAAGCTCCATCAAGATAACAGATTTTAATCTCCTATGGGTGATTCACTCTACATATCTTAGACACTCATCCTAGGGTGGAATTAATCATCCTTTGGAAGTGTGTCTCTCTTCCTTGATTACAGAGGGAGCATGGATACAAAATACAACTTAGATGCCTAGTTTTTAGGTGACTAAAGTATGGTGAGCCCTACACTACAAAACTAGATTATCTTTTAGGTAATAAAAAGCCTCAGGGAAGACTGGGTACAGGTAGAGTCACCGATGGAATGCTATGTTGATACTTCAATATATAGTCTAGAGCCTGAACTTTATGCATCTTTCTTCAGCTTTATAATACTGCCTGTAAAATATCTACCTCAGAGAGGTGATGTGCCTGTTAATAGATCCCTCATGGGAAATGGCTCTGAGATGTTAGGGTAAAAGACTGTAGAAATGCAAATTACGGATTCATCAAGTGATAGTTTGTTGCTCACTATACAGCAGTCCGTGTTCCACTTTCTTGGTCAATTTCTTTGTACTTTAAAATAATTTTGAGTTTAAATAATGGTAAGGTGCTAGAAAGACAAAAAAAAAGAAACAAGATTTAGTCTACCTGGAAGCTCTGGGCATCCAACTGTGCTGTCTACAAGGAAGTGTGAAGGAAGCCATTTGCTCAGTACTATCTTCCTTGAAGGTTCAACATGTTTGGGAACTTTGTTATCCAGTGTTAGAGTTCAGCTGCAAGACCTTTAGAGTGTCCACTTTCACTTAATATGGTTTCCCTCCAGAGCGGTGCTGGAGCACAACCTTGACATAATTTCACTGATGGTATTATCCTGACCTTTTCCAAGTCTAGCCACCATCCTTTCCTTCCTTTGGAGCATTGCTGGACATACTCTTAGGCAATGTAAAACTACAAAGATCTTTTGGCCCCTGTGGAGCTTTGTGGATTTACTCCATCAGAGATTTTTTTAGCCATTAGCTGAAAACTCCTATTTCATATACATACAATGGGTTAAATTTCATAGCAGTAACAGCACACAAACCTCCTAGCTTCAAAATAACTGTAAGAGGGTAACTGTTGGCAGAGGCTACCCTGTTTTATCATTAAGGTGCTTTTATCATCTGATTAATTAGGAATCACAGCAGAAGCACACTGCCTAATGAATTCTATATCCTTCTTTTTCACCCATCAGTAACGGGAAATGCAGCTCCATATTTCAAATAGAAAAACACAGCCTTCTTGCCCTTTTTGCAAAAGATTTGATCTATCTTAGAGAAATATTGTGCATTCTCACTGGGATGATTTCTAAAGATAGACCATAAGTAATTCACTTGTCTTTTTAAAAAAGATCTTTGGACATAGAGGGATTTGCACGCGAAAGGGTCCTGGACACAGTGGTCAGTCAGAACTTCCTAGCAACACGGACCCAAAGGTTCAGATTTCACTGTCTGAAAGCACCAACCTGCCAGAAAAAAATTTCCAAGGCTGATTAACAAAGTTTTACCTTTACATTAGCCCTAACTATCTACTCCCCTGGCATGGCATTAGTAACTCTTTCTCATCACAGCATAGGTACCATTCACAGTTCTCATGCCCATGTGCTGGAAGAAGGGAGACACATTCAGCCAAGGCTCTGCTGAGTCTTTGCCTTTGATATTGCTCAGTATTGCAAATCCATTCTCATCCTTAGAGCTGATAGCAGAAGATGCAGCTCTACCTTGCTGCTCCCCAAAGGGTTGTGTTTGCTTCTACTCCTTTACTTAAGGGAAGCTGTTATTCCTCAGCTATAATAAACCTATTAAACAGAACGGTTCCAGCTCTATCCAGTAGTTCCTGGTAGTGCCTGTATACATATACATATATCACACAATCACAAAATGGCTGAGGTTGGAAGGGACCTCTGGAGATCATCTAGTCCAACCCCCCCGCTCAAGCAGGGACAGCTAGAGCACGTTGCACAGGATCATATCCAGATGGGTTTTGAATATCTCCAGGGAAGGAGGCTCCACTACCTTTCTGGGCAACCTGCTTCAGGGCTCTGTCACCCTCATACGAAAGAAGTTTTTCCACATGCTCAGATGGAACTGCCTGTGTTTCAGTTCGTGCCCATTGCCTCTCGTCCTGTCTCTGGGCACCACATATGTATGTATGTATGTATGTATGTATGTATGTGTGTGTGTGTGTGTGTGTGTGTGTGTGTGTGTGTGTGTGTGTGTGTGTGTGTGTTTGTATATACATATATGAACACACATTATACATATATACATTTATTATACACATGCATATATATGCATGTGTGTGTGTATATATATCATATGCATATGTGTGTGTGTGTATATATACATACATACACATATACACAAGTGCATCCATCACATTTTCTTCATTGGTACCGGTGTGGATATAAGGGAAGGGGGAGCTGTATACGGCATAAGTTAGTTGGTTTTAAGTACTCAAACTATAACACTTTTTGATCCACTTGCAAACACAAAATTTCTCCTTCCCCAGTCCAGCCCTGGATCATATGGATTTATTATGAATTACTCAGCTTTTCAGCATCTACATTAAGGATTGGTTTGACTGGTAAATAATGTAGAAAATAGCCTATTTTCTGTTTTACGTAAGCATTTCGATGGAGATACCAAGCACGGAGGCCGCAGAATCAACAGTTCTAGCTCTATCACCAAGAGAAAAGATACCTTGAATGTGCTGTGGTGGTGAATGACAATACATGATTAGGTTTCTCTCCATTAATACAGCAATACAAATGTAAAGAAGTGTTAGTATCCCAGAAACTCTTAATACTGTTTCCAGACTACCTGTCTATTTTTTGTGTGTTATCAACCGGTGTAATTGTGGAAGTAAAAGGTCAAAAATGCCTTCCTTTTTTTATTACTGTATTGAAATGTCACAAAGCCTTTACTTAAGAGGCTTTCTTAGGTTTGAATGAGGGTCAGAGGAATGCAACACTCCTACCCATTAAATCAGAAAAAGTACATCATGTAATAGTGGAAATCTTATGGCACAGCATCTGTGGTACCAGCTAAAGGAAACCACAGACAGAGAATGATACTTGCGTTTCTGTGTTGGGGACTGGTACAAGTGGTGTGACCAAGGATGAAATTGTCAGCAGTAAAAGTAAAGAGTAAATTATATAAATAATAGATCTTTACTAAGGAAAATTATGGTGTCTGACTATAGTCATAATTGTTTTGTTGAAAACCTTTTTCAGTGAACAATGGTCTTTTTGGAAACAGTTTGTGAAGAATTTGCATTTATTTATCTAAATTTTCTTTATAAAATATAAAATGGAAGAATTTATGTCCTGGGGGGAGAAGAGATTTAAAAAATAAAAAGTGTAAAAGTTTTTAGGAAGCTCTTCTTCCCCAAATCTCTAATCTTCTTTCTTTTTTTATCTTGAAACTAAACAGCACTTTTAAACCACTTGTACTTTACACAGAGATCAAATTTTGAATTAATTTTGAAATAATAGGTCAAATAATTTTACCCTTTAATATGCAAGCCATGAGTAGAGTAAAGTCTACTATTATGCGTCATCAACGTTTATATCCACACAATGACATACACACAAATACTTCTTGAAGCAAAATTTGTGCGTATGAATATAAAAAAAGCAACTTCTGAGGGCTTAAATACTTGGTTGATTTTAGGGAAAAAATTGAAAATAATCATTTTTGGTTTTGCTCAGGTACAAGGGACTTCAATATATTAGCTACTGACAAGGCAACTTGTCATGGTGTGTAGAATTCTGGTGGAAGCTCTGAGTAAGATACCTAGGAAGTGCTTAATGGATCAGGTCACTCAGAAATGCTTTAATCTATATAGGCTGACTTTTTATAACAACAAACTAACTGCTTCATCTTTCAGTAGCAGAGATTCTGACATACCAATAGAAGAGAAGAGTGATGCTACTATTCACTCCCATCTAATTTAATCAGACTTCAGTGTATGTTAAAAAGTACCGAGTTAGAGCAATTTAGAGTGGTCTCTCAAATAAGCACCAGCACTAACAAAATAGATTGATGTTCTTTTTGACAGAAGTCACACGGCAAAATAAGAAATCTGAGTACCAGTAGTAGTAATAATAATAAGAAGAACAAGAAAAGAAAAATATCATTGTAGGATTGTAAGAAGTTTGTATGACCGTGTCTTTCAAATCTCTCTACTAAAGACCTATATATTTCCCTTTAAAAGAACTTTAAAATAATGTTGACCTCCCTACAAATAAATTGAGTGTAATATTAACATTTAGCTATCAGTCCTTCTAGGCTTTTGCTTTTGATCTCTCTTAATGACTAGCCAAAAAGGAATGTACTTGAAGTCTTATTCAGTCTAAATGTGTTGCCATGATCAACCTTACACTCTATTATTACGTGCAAAGTTTTGACTGATCTAAGAGTGTTTTCAGCCATTGATTCATGTTTAATAACAGCCATATCAGGCAAACAGTCAAAGCTTTATTATTTGTAGATTTTGCCCTTATATCACTTATATTAATCATGCCTGATGACTAAATATTCAACACTCATGACTTTCCTTTCCTTTCCCCCCTCCACCTCCTTCATTTCACACTTCTATAACTTCTTTGATCTCTTAGTGTCAAGTCTAGAGCCAGAACAAAAAATCACTGATGTCTGCTTTTGCCCTATTCATTTAAATGTCAAAGGATCAAACTGTCAGTATCTTCTACAGAGTCCCTAGTACAGGCAAAATAACAGATATTTGTATTTTTGATGCTGTATAAAGACAAGGAAAAGAACAGGAACAACCACTGGAAAGCTGTATTTGTATTTCTATTCACATCTCCCTATTCTATCAAAATTTAATGAGTAGAATTAAAGGTATAAATCAATTCCACCATAATTCTTAGATTTTAAATAAATCTAAGGCTCAAGATTAGAAGAAATAAGGCTTAAAAGCCCAAACTCCCAAAAGCTGGATGCTCTTCTGTGTGACTAGTGGACTCAAGTTTCATTTTCTTCCCTACACTTTGTACACAAGTGTACAAAGGTGGACAAAAATCTCATATGAAAGATCTTTTCATAATACTTACTACTGCTGGTGCCAAGCACTGCTTTTTCAAGAGCAAGAACACAAACTTTTTTTTTTTGACCTCAACCCAAAAATAGAGAATCCAGCGGCTAGCTCTCCCTTTGGTCATAGCAGTGTCTCAGGGAGAATTCTGCTTATTTTCAACATTAGAAATGGAAGAAATTACAGAAAAGGAGCACCTTTTCTTGAAACAATTCACCTATATAGATGAGGTGTTTTCTCATCCATTTACAGACAAGAAAAGGACAGATTCTGTCCTGCCAGCTTCTGCCGGGTTATCGGACTTGAGAGCTGTATTCCCTCTAATTCCAGTAATACTAGTTTTAGGGATCCTGCTAACTTGATTGCTTCTGACTCCCTTTCATTCTACCTGTGCTGAGCTGGAGCATTTCACTTCTGTGCGTGCGTTGGGGACAAAACTTGCCCTCAACACATGCTACAGTTGCCCTTATTTCATTAGGTAAATGAGTCATACATACTAAGACTTTCTGCGTTGCTCCCTAAGCCTGTTCTGCCAGGTATTGAACACACTTCTTTTTAATGAAAGCGGTCATGATTGTCTATGATCTTCAAATTCAACACATCGATGTAACAGAAATTGCAGTTAAAAATTGTGAATGGGTTCTGTTAAATCCTATTTTAAGTATTTCATCCACTTATATTTTGCTTAAAGAATACTGCAGGAAGTTCAACATTCATTCTCTGAAGGTTAATGTTCCTATATTGCATAGAGATATAAGAGCCTGAGATGGTAACTCACCTGATGGAATTCTTTGAAGAAACGTTTCTCCCAGTGAAACCATTATTCCAGCTGCCCTCTCTATACATCTTAAATACTTGAACACAGTTAATTATAAGAAAAATTAAGCTTGTATATGGGAATGCGACATTAGTATAATGTAAAAAAGTAATATGATAATTGTTAGCACTCTTGAACGTAAATATCTCAGTTCCAGCACTTATAAGCAATGCTTATTTCCACGAAATAAGGAAAGATAATATTTTATCCTCTTGACAGCGTTAGTTAATATTTATTGTGGACTATAAACAGTGAAGACAAATGACCTCCTTTGCAAATTTTTTTTAATTTTTTTTTCATAGGTTGTCTGTCTAATCAGAAATGGGAAAAATGCAGTCCTATCACTAAAATTGTCCAGTCAATGAGAGAGCAAATGGAGAGAACCACAGTGTACTACATAATCTCTCTACCAATAAAGAACTTGTCTGTACTTGGTATTAATAGAAATAGGTGTACTAGCATGCGCCCAGTTTTGTACGCTGATAAATATGCTTTCACTGCAGAAGGGAAGTGTCTCCAGTGTTTTACAGTCTCAGCTCTGAGAACTAGGAATCCAACCGTGACTGGCTTTCTAGTTCATTCAGAATGAAGACAGACTTATTGGCCGTTAACCAAACAGCATGATCTTCCGTTCCCAAAGTTCATGAAAATAAAGTCATATGCAAAGCCGTGACATCAAAGAAAAGCATAATATATGATTAGAGAAGAGTTATCAGTGATATTTCAGCAAAAAGGCAGATATCGAGTCGCATTAGTCGCATTTTACTATGTTCAAGAAAAAAATATATACATTGGATAAATTTATAAAGTGAAACATAATTATGGTAACATGGGAGTTAATAGATTTAGCAAGTAGTTGAAAGACTGACAAATACAGAAATAAGACTTTCTCCTCTTAAGATTCCCCTATAAGTTTGGCATTAGCTCAGCTGGCGTTCCCCATTGCATCAGGAGCTCATATTTGGTTAAATTTTTATCATAATCCCCAAATCCCTTTTGGGATCTCTGGCCATGCAGAGAGAGACCCCTCAGGCCTTCAGTGTAGCCTACGCTTCCTATTACTACTTGTAAGAATTTGTGTTTGGTTGTATTACCATGCACTTACTTTATTACCAGGTCTCCAAGCAATACAGATTATTCTGAATTGATTACCTGTCCTCAGTCATTGTGTCATCTGTAATATTAACTAGAAATCTTTTATGTTTTCTTCTAGGTTATTTAATACAGCGTAGCACTAAAAAGAGATCTCTCTAGAATCCCACTAGAAATATAGCAACACAGTGATGACTCCTTGTTTATAGTTTCACTGTTAGCTTCTACTCCATTCAATATATACTATATTACTATTACATTATTACTGACTTAAAAAAATGTTTCATCTGATATGCCCACGATATCTGTCCCTAGAGGACTTTTATGCATTATTAGAACTAGAGATTCCACCATTTCTTAACCGATAAAAGACTCGTTTTTGATTCTGGAGGCTTGGAAACCTCTTGGTACAGGTAGAAACTTTCACAGATCCGCTCACCACTTTTGAAGGGACGAGAAAGTGCCAGCAGAGCTGAATTACATGAAGAGCAAAATGGTAGACTTCAAGATCAGCTCTCTTCTCATCGCAGAATCCTTAACAAAAAATTTAACAATACTTGTATATCTTGTATCTTGTGTATCAAGCTTGTATATCTTTTTATTACCTATTCATAACACAAACAATAAATTTGCCTTCAAATCTGATAACATGCCAACCAACCTCAGGAGAGGATGAGACAAAGGGACTGACAGACCCTGAATTTCTCAATCTCTGTAAGTACTTTCTGAATTTCACGAAAAAAAAACTTTAGTCTTCTGAAGTGACAGACACCCTTAATATAACCTGAGAGACATGCGTGGCTAAGTAGATGGTGTGGTTGATTCCATAGGTAATACATTCCATTTTTAGTCTCAAACACAGATCCCACAGAGTAATAATACAACAGCTTCCCCAGGAATGTTGGCCTCCTCTTAACTTCACAGCTAAGTTGTACACAAGGGAACTGAACAGTATTACCTTGGTCACCAAGAAGCTCAGCACAATTTCAGAGTGTCTGAAGAGAATACAATAGCCTAGATTCTACAATTTGATAGATTTAAGGTTAGGGAATGAATCTTAATCCCAATCAAAGATGGTCAGGATCTTCTAACGATCAAATAATCATAAAGTGACCTGCTGACTATCCTTAAGAGAAAGTGAACTGATGGATTATAGAGCCTAACTCACACTCAGAACCATCCCAAATATCAACAAAACTGGTCTCTGGAGAGGTAGCTTTCCAAACCCTGACCCCAATCCACCTCTCAGTCTTAATGTCCCTGGAGATAACCTCCTCACCACAGCAAAGTGTGGTTGTGACAACAGGTGAGATTCCTTCTTCCCTAGTCAGCATTGCTACACAGCACACCAAAGAACCAGCTTCCCATACCCAAACCCTGCCCTTGCCCCTATCTCTACAGTGAAGCCTCACCCCAGGAAATTGACTGGTTTATCACTCGAGAAGAAAGATGTGATAGTCTTCAAGATCAGCCCTCTTCACATCTTACTGGTATCTGCAAAACACACCAACACCTTGACTCGCATGGACCTTGACTGCAACCCTACACTGAAGAAGAGCACACTTCCATAGAGGGTGCAGAGCAAGTGAGAGTAAGAAGCAACAGTCCCACCTGCTGTAACATGGAACAGTAGCAAGGGAGGCTCAGCTTCTTCTCCTGATGCAGCTCTGCCACCTGTATATTGCATTTCTACCCCTTCCCCCCAGCTTTGGATATCACCACTGCCAGCACTCCCATCTGACTTGAAAAGGAGATCACTACTGTCACTACTACTTTAACCATGAGAATGAGCATCACAGATGCTCACTGTCAGCAATAGGGCTGTAAAAGGCCCGTTTCCACTGACTTTGTAAGCTTCCTCCACCACTGTGAGCATCAAGACTGAGTGCCAGGACCCCATCCTCACAGAGTAGGAGAGAAAGACTTCAGACGCTGTCACACCTTCTAACGCCTTGGTGCAGTGGGGGCCCATAGCATTCTGGAAAAGACAGATGCTGCTACTCCTAGACTCTGTCTCACACTTCATAATACCCCCTGCCTAAGGACACAGCTCCTCCTCCAAACCTGTCTACTATTGCTTTGCTTTTCTCTGCAGTGCCCTTCCCCTTCCTCCTTTTCCATTCTCAACTATCTGCAAGAGCAAAAACTAAGAAGCACACAAACACTTCCCCTCCTCTCTACTTACCTCATATGTCCCTCATACATGTATGCAGTTACTTTCCTAGTTTATTTTCTTTTCCCTGTGTATTTCTTGTTTCCCCTACCTATCCCTAATACATCTCAATACTGTTTCAACATTGTAGTGCAGCCAAAGGAGGTGGACCCTTTCCTTCCCTTTCTCCCTCCTCTAATTGCTTCCCTGCCACCAAGCCCAGGAAAGCCAAAATCTGCCCATGAGTCTGTTTCCTAACACTACAGCCCCATCCTTGGGTGCCCAGTGTCTCCCTAGGCCCTCTCCCTTTCCCTCATGGCCACCACAGTAAGCTCTGGCACTGTAACATGCACAAAGTGGGGCATAAGTGTCTGGTACATATGAGCAGCTACCAGGTAGAAAGAAGAAGGGCAAGAACTACTTGCGGAAGCTAAATCTTTGATGGTAGCCATATTTGTAGCCCAAACATCAGCCTCTATTCCCTTTCTGGCTCTCCCAGTAGCTCTAGGGACAGCTAGGCCTGTAGCCTGGGTATAGGCTCTCACACTCAGGTGGCAATGGCAAGTGTGTCCCTGGCCAGGGCGCTCCACCCACAGCTGCTCCCTCCTCATCAAGTGCTAGCAAAGTAGAGGATCCCTTCCATATCCTAACTAGGAAGCCTGGCAGGTGCTGCCTCCTGGTTACCATGTCTTATTCTGTTAACAGTGGATCACAGTTCACTTACTCATTACTAGACTCAAAGGAAAAATTAGACTTAGAGGACACTTCTACGGTTAGGGAAGTGAGGAGTCTGGGATCTCAGGATGCTAAAGTATTTTCCATTTCCTGCTGAATTAGGAAAAGAGATGATCTTGAAATTGTTACATCGTCATTTTCCTTTTGAGGTGTGCCCACACACGGAATTTGATTTACTTGCCAATTTATAAACTTTTAATGATTGATTCAGGTACTAAGAAGACATAAGGAATTAAACACAGTTAGGGAAATACCTTTCATCACCTCCTTCCGCGGGCCGAACTTTGGTCCAATAACTCTCCTCCGCCCTTCCTCCACTCCTCTTGACTTCACCACACATTGCATTCCCTTTGGTGAGGTGACAGACGGCACAAGAGATTGGGAGCAGCATACAACGGTCCCTCTTTGACAATCCCTGCCTCACACTCTTTTCTTCTGCTGCCCTAGCATGGGCCCCTCACAGGCAACCATCCCTTGGGGGTGCCACTGCCCTGATATAGGTTCCTCCTTGCCATGGGGGTTGCTGTCACACCTCCCCCTTAGTATATCAGGCAGGTGCTTCAAGTAATATTAAAGCTGATGGAGCAGGGCCACGATTCATAACTGTACAATTTCTGGAGAAGGTTTATCTCTGGCATCTGAAGTGTTACTGAGAGTGATTTTGGAGGCCAGTTGTATTGGATTTGTTCCATCAGTGCTATCAGAGTAAGGATTAGGATTTGGACTTGGGAATTGACAGCCAGTAGTTCCTAAATACTGGAGCATCCTGTACGGGCCACTGAGTTTGAAAAGGGGCCAGTGTACTATTTTTATGTATTTCTATGCCAGTATACTCAAAAAAATCTAGTACTAACTCTAATGCTAGCCATAAGCCTATTTATGGCTAAGGTGTCTATCCACAGTATTAAAGACAAGATGAGGCCATGGCGGTTATGAACACTGATTCTATGCTTCACTCTGGCAGATATACTGGTAAAGTGGGCCAATGAAGCTTTTCATTCCCAAACCCTAACCCTAACTTTATGCAGAGTCCTTACATGCTCTGAGAGGGAAGGCCTGTAAGGGAGAGTAGAGGCCTGATAAATGCCAGTTTCTTAATCTAGTGAACTCTGCAGCGTGCACCAAAACAAAAGGCCTCACATGAATTAGATTTTCAGACTGTAACCATAAGGCCCTTCATCACCCTCATAGCTTCTGTAAACACCCACATCTATGAAGAAGACAGCTTCCTACATGATTCTGCAGTCCTTGCAAGTCTCAGTAGTAAGCTGGAAAATAAAGATTTTCAAGTCCTTTTTATTCCTAATCTTATCCTTACTGTAATGCTAATTAGAGTCAGGAAATAAATCCCTGAGCTAAATGAGATCCTATTATTTCGAACCTGTTAACACCATGCCCTCTTCCTAGCCCTGCAGGCACTTTTGAATCTAGAAGTAATCAAGGTTTTAAATACGTACATTCTCAAACTCTAACCCTAGCAACATTCCTGAATTCTAACCCTAATTAAACTTAATTTTAATTATTAAAGGACCAATTGTACCTTAAATGACAACATGACTCTTTGGACCTTTCCCTAATTCTATGGCCCTTCAGTGACTGTTAATAAAATGGAATACTGAAGGCTTATCCCCAAGTCCCTCCCCAAACCCATACTTCAGTTTCTACTCATTGACTACTTCATTCCCTACAGAGAAAGAAACATATGATAATGTCTTCTGTGGACAGCATTCTCTCTTCCTAACTTCTAACACTGCGGTAGTAAAGTGAATTTTTGAAGCTGTATCTTCCCAAGGCCTATCTTAAATCTCAGTTCTAGCTCTAGCCCAAACTGTAGGACAATGATCAGACCCTACCACGCCTTAACCTCGAAATATAGCACAAATATTATTGTACCTAACGGATTGGTAACTGCTAATGGATTGCACGCCCCTCCCCAGATGTACTGATCCTCATTAAAAGTAATCCAACCCCTTTCCCAACGCCTTATAAAGGTATTACAGGAGACCAAAAGGTTTTAGAATTTCTGAATGCTAGCTTCTGTCTAACTAACTCTTGGGCCTTGTAGAAGTTAGCAATGAATTAGGTGATTGAGAGGTTATATTCCGAAACTCTAGCCTAATGCAGAAGCTTTTCAATGTATGAACTAAGCTCTACATGAAAAATGAATGTAAGAATTTAACAAAATTTAACACCAGCTCCCTCTCTAGCTCTTTGAGTCTAACAAAATCCAGCTATAGATTTGCTCTTGAAACTGTAGATACCTAGTCCTTAATACCCAACGTCAACTATAGCCAAAGGACAAATCTGTACAATAAAAGATAAAGAAAAGGCATAGGCCTAACACAGGCGACTTGAAAAAATCAGTATTGAAGTAGCCTCTCGACATTTTGCTAGCAGTAATCATAACATGAAATGTTCTCTACTCAAATGGAATTTGAAATATAAATAATAGAAGATTCCTATATTAAAAGCAAATATAGAGGATGCTGTTGATGCCACTTCCATTTCCACTTTTGCTATCTTTATAACATAAAACTGCCAGTATGAGTGACTTGCCCCAGTTTATAGCATGAGAACGCTTGTTCATTCCGAAGTAGGAGATGATAGAAAAAACGTAACATTTATACGATGTGTTAATTGGAGGACCAGAACCTGGGAATGAACTGCATAGCTAAATTACATAAGAGCATTTTAAAGTTTAGTTGTATGACACATGCAAGCAGATAGATCTCCCCCACTTGCTTGGTACATTGCAGCAAAGTCTTATTGCGGGGTCTGTTCTCAGATGCAATCCTCTGTTTGCCACAAGGTAGGAGGAAACTATATTTACCTTGATTTTATACTCTTTCCCTAAGCATCTGCTCCTGACCACTGTCTAAAATTGAACTAGATAATCCCTGATGTTTGATGCAGAATAAACGTGTGCATGTTCTTAGGGACCAGATTCTCAGCTAGTGTTTAATGTACAGATCTACTAAAGTCAGATGTGGATCAGTGAACGCAGGACTTGCAGGATTTAATCTATTAGTATGCTAGTTATGAAGACTTCCTGATTATTTTAAAAATCATTCACAAATCTTTATCCTTGCATAATTATTGTACATGTCTAATTGATTTACAACCTCAGAGGAATATTTGCTTCATACTGTACCTGACATATCATTTCTCAAACAAAGATTACTATTAGTCATCTCTCTTCCATGCTTTGCATAGGTCACTAAAGTGGCATCAATCTGTGCTGAAATGAATTTTAATCTGAGTCATATTCTGGTCACAGCCGTAATGGTGCAAACGCTTAAGTTAAGTTCAGTGGAAAATCATCTGCAAGATAGATTTATTAAGCACTTCCTTTGGCTTTTTTTTTTCCTTTTATTTTCAATCAGAAGATAGTACAATCTAATTTTGAAAATAAAGGGTATTAGTTTACAAAAATTACCATGCATATTATGCATTGTAATTTGACGACTGACACTGCAGGAATATAATTAAAAATATGCACTTAAAACAGCAAAGCTTCACACTTTTGGATTTTTGAAAATCTCAAAGCATTTTACATACCATAAATTAAGCCTTATGGCACATTAACTTCAGTATGTTAACAAAATATATGTTATATTTTAACAGTGGATAATCTGAGTTATATTCTGCCTATCACCTTGTAGAGGAAAGATTGTATCTTCAAATGCCACCAGTACTTCTGTAGGACCCAGCAGACAGGATTAAATTCCTCCCTTAGTTGGTTTTCTGTAGAAATTTGGGACTGCATTACCAAAACTGCTCAGTTTCCACCACAATAAAGCTGTTTATTTTCAAGAGTGTCCAAAATCCATTTTTTTCTTTTAATTCCTGTCTTGTGATATTTAGTGTTAAGCTTTGAAAAGGCCTATACACATAGTAAGCTTAGCTCTGTAAAAAAGTCAGGCCACTTGTTTTGTGGAATCTGGTTGGTTTTTGAAATATGTCAGTCCCTCATCTCTCAGGTCCTTATTAGTTGTAAAGAGATATTACTATTTCCTTCCCTTTTCTCAACAGTCTCTTTAAGATGAGAATTATTGCTTTATGCAGTATAGCACCTGGTACACAAGCTACATCTATACTAGTAAATTAAATATGCCTGAGACAATCCTCTGGTTTTGAAGCCACCTGCACGATATGTAGTGCAATCCTACTCTTACATTCTCTTGCCCTCCAGAAGACAGCAGCATCATACAATCTACTAACTATAAATGGTCCTACGGTGTGGCAGAATTGCCTGGGAGAGTGTTAGATGGCCAAGCCCTACAGCCAACAATTGCTCTACCATCTCTAACATCTCAGCATTGCGGACAGCAGAGTTCTAGGGCCAGGAAACTGTCTTGGACTGTCTACACATACAGAACAAGTGCAAAACACATGTCTTTATTAGGTTCTGTAGATGTTAATACACTACTACTAATAATAACAACACCGACAAACTTGAACCTTCAGTAAAGTTGTTAGATCTCAAGCTACGCATTGGTACTTGGAGATACACATGCTGACTCAGATGGATCCAATTACAGTCCCTTAAGAATAAGCCACTGTAATTTTCAGTACTTTCCATATTACAGCGTAGTTACTATACCATAAATCATCCTCCAGTTATAGTGGGGAGAATGCAATCAAAATATACTGAAGACAAAGCAAACTTAAGTTTACCTGTTGAAAGATTAAACAGAAAAGGAGTTTTCAAGCTCAGCTTCGTTCAGTTTTTCATTTTGCTTTTTATAAGAGTAAGTTTAGATATTCCTAAGGAAAATTCAGATGCTTTACATTTTTCTCTCTCACTGAATTTGGTAATTTTTATGAATAATAAACGTGGTAAAATTTTGCTAGATGGAGGTAAAAGCTGCATATAATATTAACTTTGGCAAAATATCATGTGATTCAAAGTTGATGACTGACAATAACATTTGTTTGGCCCTGCAGACATTTACAGAAAAGCTTTCTAATGTGAATAAACCTGCAGAAGGCACTTTTATCACGCATGAGAATGAAAATACCTCATGGACATTTGCATCACTGATTCTCTGAGTGATTAATTTGATTATTTAGGAAGGAATACTTGGTAGTATTGTAAATAATAAGGGATATATCTCAGTGATAGCTCTCTATCCAAAATGTTGCATTCAGTTCTAATTAAAACAGAGATAGAAGAACAAGATAATTTGGAGAAGGACAGTAAGATTAAAGCTGTGGAAAGAAATTCATATAATGAATGACAAGAATGAGATGGTTTATTTTAAATGGAAATGGAAGGTACATGATTAAATGAAACAGAATAGTTAGCAGTATTAAAAAGATACATTTGGACCTGCTGCTTTATGTGTCTCATGAGAACATAATGAGAAGCTAAGGTCTCCTTGCTAAATGATATTGAGACACAGATACTCTTCAGTTAAAAGAGTACATAAATGAACGTATTTGCATACGTTCTGAATCTGGATGAGAATATTAAGCATCTTGTCATGAAATCTCAAGATTTTTTACAAGTTGCATTGTATTAGACAGTTCTGTGGCCCTAGAAGGATGCTTTCTCTGAAGCCAGGTTATCCCTAACAGCCTACTACCTTTCAGAACCCTGCAGCCGTAGCCCAGCTCCATGTTAAAGTGCATGTTAAAGTGGATTTGTAGGTGGCAATTCCTGTTGGGATATTCTGTGGTAGAGACATATATTTCCCCTGGAGGAAGGGGGGAAGAAATAGGAATAGAATATAGCATACATATACCTGCCACAGAATTTTTGATACCAACTAAACGTTACAAAAGTTGCTTAACAGCTGCAGTTATGTTTCTTTAGCAATTTCCTTGACTATAATGCCAAGTTCTTCTTCTTTTGAATGGAAGATCAAAAGACCTTTGCATGCAGCAGATAGATAGTATTCTTCTCCCTGCCTGAACTTTTCTTAATCATTTGGAATGGATTTGTAGCTAATCCTCTTCCATTTCCTTTCATATGGTGCCTCACTCCCAGTTACATCATTTTCTCTGCATGTTTGCTTTTCTATTCCCAATTATGGTTCCCTTTTTCCAGGTCTTTTATTTTCTCCTTCCCAAATTTAACCAAGTATTTCCAAATTCATACTTACAAATAATGTCTCTCTCTGCTTTCTTTTTCTTTCTTGCCAGATTATTTTCCACCTTTATTATCCCCACATCCCTCAAATATTTTGTTTGCTCTGTTGTTAAGTCTGACTTTCTCCTACAGATTTTTATGGTCTTCCTCCTAGACCTGTATCCCAATTTTTTTTCTTACTTTTCCATTTGCTTATTCCCGTTCTGCTTGCACAGTTCTGTGGCTCTCTGCAAAGCAGCTACAACCTGCATGAAGATGAAGGAAATAAACAGTGGTAATTGACAGATGGTCCTTTTTCTCTGATTTCTATCTGATAATGATGCTAACATAGTAATAATATCTTAGATTACTCTTAAAAGTTCACCAGATCGTCACCCTCTAACAATATGAAAATAAAGTCAATACGAAGCTTAACCAAAAGTAAAACTGTAACTCCTTCCAAAGAGTTCTTCAAGAAAGTAAAGAAAAGAATACTCATGCCAAATGACTAGCTTCAAGTTTTGTCTTTGTCAGCAGTATATGTTCAGGATAGAAAGAGAGGAGGCTGCTAAATGACACAGATTGTGAACTAGCAGCTGAACCTAGAGCTTGGCAGATGTCAAGTGTTTGATGGGTCTCTAGCATTCAAATTATTTTCAGATTAGCCAGCGTATCTCTAGTAATAAAAGAGAATAATGATTTCAACTCTCGTATTTATTCATTTTACATTGAGTCTGAAAGCCATAAAACACTGTGCTGATGGATATAAATTGTCTCAGACAATTAGCTGTGATTGTATGAAAGCAAATTTGAAGCCTCTCCAGTTTAATAAGCAAGATGCCTTGGACTGGATTTCAAATATTAGTGAAGTAAACAAAAAAAAAAAAAGGCTTATAGTGGGCAGACAGATGTGTAATGTCCAGGGTGTGACTAGAAAGCACTGTTAGGAATATAAATCTGCAGTGAGGACATTTTAACACAAACAAATGCCACAACTCAAATGTAAATTTGCATATCCTTTGTGTATCATTGAGTGTTAATCCTTTCTTAAAATTAGAAGCGCTGCAATATCGTTCTTTATAGTATTTCTTGTTTTGATTACTGGCTCTAGATTACTTCATTACATTCAGAATTCCTTAGTTAAAAAGAGTTACAAAGTTAACCAATGTCCTTAACAATTCAGAAAAGCTCTGTCATGCCAATGACTGTTTTATTTTGATAAAAAATTTCTGAAGAAGACTTTTACTTCTGATTAGTCAGCAAAGTAATTCAATAAAAAATTGAGACAATTTTTCTTCTATGAGCAGTGCCAAAGATCCATGATTCAATATGGACACTTTCAAGATGAGCTGTATATATTTTGATAAGTCTAGCTATTTTAGGATTTTTAAGAATCACTGCGAATGTACCATAGATCCAAGAGTTCAAGAACTACCAGAGTTGACTCAACTTCCTCAGCATCACTGATTGAGAATTTCATTCCAGCTTCATTTAAATTTATTTCTTTCATTGGTCCTGATAGGTTTTAAGTTACAGGAGGATTGAGTTCTGGTCATGTAGAGAGGAATTTGAAAGAAGCATAGGAAGTGATCGTTTAATCAGTTTTAGATTTAAGACCACCTTTACTCTTAAGGTAAATTAAAACATTCATGGCTATATTTGTACAAACTACATGCATGACACATATATGCAGCAAATCTAAGGACTCGCCAAAGCGTCAGGCTCACTGCCTTTATGCTGGGCTTGCGCAGCTGGTCCACTGTGTTCCTAGCACGCCAGGGTGACTGCAGAATCCCTGAACGATGCTGCAGAAGCCTTAAGCACAGGCTCCTGTATTACATGCCCACTCACAGTGGCTCAACAGATTCTCCTGCAACTGGCTCAGGCTTGTGTCTGCCTCATCTGACTGTTTCAGCTTTGAAGCTGAGACAAATGTCTACCGTGAAGCTGACATCAAAGCTCAGTGGCAAAGCCTGAAACGGGATGATTTCTTTTGAAAATATCAGCTTCCACAAAACTGGTGGGACTAAAGTGGGGATCTACAAATCACTGATTTACAACAGTGATTATTAACAATCCAACTTTGAGTGCTGTGATTTCATAAAGTTGGTCCCAAATCAGTGAGTAAATTTTCGGTGTTGTGAAGGAGGAAAATATAAATGCAAGAGAGCTGAACATAAATAACACGCCTACTATTGCAGAATGAATCAATAGAAGAGAAAAAAAATCATCCCAGGGTCTCACTTGCTGAGCCTGACCTTTGATATCTAGACTACACTTATTTTGTCAGCAAAAGAGAGCTGCAAGGGCTATCAATTAGTTATTACGAAGAGACAGCAGTACCTCAAGCTAAAGGCTTAGTTCTCATTTAGCCTAAGGCCTTTTTCACTGCCCTAACAGTGTAAATGAACTTATATAGTGTGTGAAAATTGCATTTGCAGTTGTAGAACAGTAAAATGGGGTTTTGTATACATGTCAATTGGATTCTCTCTCTCTCTACTTCCTTCCTTCCAACACATCTGCTATTGGGATGAGAATGGTCCTGAAGGACATTCTCAGTATGTACTAACAGTCCCACTGTGCTCTGATATTTCCACAATGATTGTTTCAGCTTGAAGTTCGGGTCCAAAACAATAGATATCTGAGATGAGGTCTCTCTTGAGTTTTATTCATAGAGATTGAGATAATTAAATAGATGGCTTGCTCAGTCAGTAAAAACTGACACAAAGGTACACGATTTTGTAAAAATGCAAACTGTGTGTATGGAAGAGACACTTCTAAAGCATTTAATTCTTCAATTCTGAACTGCATATAAATGGGTAATAGTCCTAACAGCCTTTTTTGGTGAATCAAGTAGCAACAACATGAGCTTTTATATCTAAACAGATTTCCTCTTCCCGCCTTTAGAAACAAAATCTTTAAAGAAAATGCTCAAATAAAATTAATTCCAAGACCAAATGTTGACCATCTCTGTACTAAATTCCTTCCCACCAGATAGTCTTACCTATTGTCTTTTCTCTTGTCACCCATGGCCCGTCAATACCACATTCCACTTTTTCAGAAAATCATTTATCCTCATAGAAAAAAGTGTCAGGTTAGTCATCAGGAGTTGATCTGAAGAAAGGCTGCATGGCTAAGTCAGACCATACTTTTGTTTTTTGTTTTTTTTAAGAAGGAGAGGGAAATGCCAAAATCTTGATCCAATCCTAACAGTACTAACGTATCATTCCCTGCTCCCCTATTCTACTTTTATTAATAGAGCTCAAGAGCTTTTTAGCATTTGTTTCAATTTCCTTTGCAAAATCTCAGTCAGCTTGACTTTGGCAATTCTTTCTTTATTCCTACATGTTCTAACCTTTAATGAATGTATAATTTTCTTTGCTGATGAATCCCTTTTTTTCATTCCCTGTAGGCACTCTGCTTATTCCAAATATCGTCTTTAAGGTGCTGTAAATTCAGCATGAGATTGCATATTTTTCATGTCTTGTGCAAAGTATTTTTGAAACTGCAGAATTTAGCAGATTTATTTAAAGACAATATTATAGTTTAGCAAATATGGATACCTATCAGCATATCTGCACAATCCATAGTGCATACCAGTTGGTGTCAAAGTAGTAATTAAATACAGCGCAAAAGCAAATCAGGTCCTCCAAATGTTAATCTCATTATCACCTTCTCAGCACTGCTCGCCAGAAAGTTAACAGCCCTTAAAGCTCTGCTGGTCATCCAATCAGAATATTAAATTAATCAGTATGGCCTGACACAAATATTGCCAGTGGTGTTAATCTTTTGCTTTGTACGTATCAAATGGGAGAAATAAGAGTCTGTCTATGAAACTTGATACATTACTATTAATTTTTCAAGTGTGCATCCGGCTTTGGAATGTTTTATGTCATGATGTGCAACATTTGTATGAAAAGTTTCTCAGAGACTGGAAAATGTCTGGTTCCCAAGCTTTTTCCCTTGGCTGTGTTCTCCTAGTGATGGTCATAGCTTTTTGTCTATTCTTTCTGTCTATGCTGTTATATGATTTCCTGGCAAATTAAAAAAAAAAAAATGTGCCAACAGTCTATGAAATCAGAAATGATTAGATAGATGCATCCAGACAGGCTCCAGCATTCAACAGGCATCTATTGTAGGGAGCCTTCTGAATCACAATCTAACATTGTTCCCTTAAATGCATTTTGGATATCATGAAAGCAATATAGTGATTTTTTGGTATAAGCTGACAAATTCTGTGTGAAAACAGCGGCTGAAAGAATTCTCCTGTATTGTAAAATTTGGCTAATGAAAGAAGTCATGTTCTCAGAGACTTAGATACTGCTCAGCTGAGGCCTTTGCCCTGCTTTTGTTATGATAGTTGCAGCTAAGCCATGATCCTGTCAGAATTAATCATAGATAATAAAAAAATTAAATGTACATAATTCCACTTTTCATGTAGACACTTTTATTTAAAAATAATGTACATCTACAAAGCACATGCTTACAGCCTTGCAGAACTGTAACTGTGTGTGTACATCCACACATGCACATATCTATGGGTGTATGCACATGAGAGCAAATGCATGGCAGAGCACATATGCATATACAGCCATGTGTAAAGATCTTCCTAAATACTTATGCATGTGCATATCTATTTAAAGAGAATATACATACACGCATATACTCATGCTGCAAGAAGAATAAATATTCATTGCTCATTTTAATAATTCATCATAATAAATATTTATATAACATACAAGGGGATGTGTTGTGGTATAAATGTTTCAGTGGCATGAGTAGGGGCTGAATACATTATTTATGAGTGACAAAGCCACAAGTAAGTCATGCAGGTCAGCAATAAAATCCTTCTACTTCACTGTCATGAATTTCTCACATATTATCAATATAAGAGAAGAACTATTTTTCGAATATTTTCAACTATTTAAAAGTGATGGGATATACTATTCTCCTGTGCTAATGCCCCTCCATCTGACTATAAAGAATCCAAATTAATTGCAAACATGTTGCTAAATTTAACTTTAAAAACTCTTCTGTATTTGGACAAAGTTATACTCAGTTGTCATACAGGGAGTGAAGATAACACTTAAACAAGACATTATTACAACCCAAATAACCTATTATTTTTGAAACAGGGCCTATGATTCTGATAAGAACCAGTGGAAGAACATAGCTTGATGCAGAACAAAATACAACATTTTGTTCTTTGGTCAATGTAAATGCTAGAAATATTCTATGTGGAACAATTGCTTCCCTGAAAAATTGTATTTTTTATTTTTTTTACTGAACTGACAGTTGTCTGAAGCTGCTCAGAGGACTGGAATGTTCATACCAATCTTAGAGGAGATGGATTAGCGGCAGGAGGAAGATGAGACAGCCAAAGGTAACTGATAAATTGAAGAGGCATGCGATGTATTTTATTTATAGAATGGTTTTGCAATTTATCATATGGCTATGCAATTTATCGCATTACTATTACCATTGCTTTTCTAGAAACATGCATTTGTTTGTACGTATTCACCTCTATTTTTTACTAATTTGTCTATAAGGCACATTTGTTCAGATACGTAAATTATTATAAACAAATATGTATAATGTATCTTTTCATATAAGATATATTACTGTGGTGATGATAGGAAAAGATTTGTATTAATATGGAAAATTCTAGATAAAAAGGCATACTCATCAAAAAGTACTAGACCTACGCAAATAGGAAAATACAGTTTTGAAAGTTTAATATGACTGTTTATGGTTAGCTTGCATATAGATTTTCTATTGTCATGACCTGAAAAAAAAAATCTTTTATTTTTTATTGGGATAGCATCTTTCTAAAAGGTCCTCTGTGAGTAATTCTTTGTATACTACGTAAGTATTTTTTATATGTGATCTTTTATATCTGACTTCTAGAAAAAGGAATAGGAAAGGTACCAAGCTAAGCAACATTTTTCCTCTACCATATTAGCAAGCAACTGCTGATACTAATACTTTGCAACCCCCTGGAACATAATACCAGTATCTCTTCTTCCAAGCCCCTAAGCCTAACTGTGCATATTTTCATTAATTATAATTTGGAGGAGATGGAGAGTTTCTTTGAGGTGACAGACAAACAGCAGGGTATCATGAATATGTATTGCGTGTTTGAGAAAATAAATTAACCGGGGCCATCCACTCTGGTGACCCACTTAGGCTGTCATTGATGAGTGTGACAGCAAGGTTCTATAAGAACTGAATTTGCATGACAGACTTTTCTCCTGATCAACTAATTTACGCTATGCATTTAGATTATTTTAAGCACTACACAGCAGTCAGATAATTAATCACTAAATCACCAATAGTGACATTAAGGTACAAGCAATACATTATTGCTGATTACCACTTAAAACTAGCTTGTCGGGCCTCAGCTCAAAAATTGGCATAATTTTGCAGTGAGTAATTGAAATATATCATCTGATATGTTCATAAGGTTAGATGTTTGGCAAAAGAGGTTGGTATGCAATAAATAAATAAATAAATTTTGTTCTTCTTTACAAAAAATATGCAGGAATTATGTAAATTCTTATAGCAGTACCATATTAAATCTATTTATTAAACAATTGCATTATATTAAGAAGAAATTCCATGAAGTTTAAGTGTCTAACAGTTCCTAAAAGTAAAACGCTTGTGTGTGCGTGCATACACATTTCTATATATGTATGTACCTATACAAATGAAACAATCTCTTCTGCAGCTCAGATGTCTTCATACAAATGTATTTTCAGCCAAATAAATCTAACATTAAAAGAATATCAATGAATATTGACTTATAATAAAACAGATCTATAAAAATATGATAAAATTACAAAGTATATTGTAATATTAGTGTATATGATGCATCAAAAATGTAAAGATAGGATCTTCCTATATTTTTACTTATTCACATTAGTCTGACTCAATGCCGGCAAACCATTAGGAGTATCTCAATCTCTTTCCTAGTGAGCTGAGTTTGGCCTTAAAGTTATACCATGAAGACTACCTGTAAACTGTCATATATTTTAACAAGTGCATCAATTACAGTGTGTAAAAAGTAAATTAAAAGCTCTCCTGGTCTTTCAAAAACACAAAAATGAAGAGCATAATTTTTTTCCAGAGGACATACAAAAAATCTTCTACTTTAAAAACTCATCAAGCATCAGCAATCCTGTTAATCAGATATAGCGTATACCCAAAGATCTTATTAAACTTTATTTTTAAAATTGACAGAAAACTCTTAGTGTTTATACCTCTTTGACCGACTTTGGTTTGCATGGTTTTAATAATAGCAGAAAGGTCCAGCACAGAATTAACTTAACTCAAAATGCCTCTGCCACTTCAGCTCCTTAATTGCAGAATAACATGTTATCGTTTGAGAACTGCTGTCTTTAGTCATCTGTGCTTATTTGCAGTCAAAGAAACAAGTCAGAAAGCTTATTTATCCTGAGGTGTACCTGGCAAATCACTTGTCTGCAACTCGCTCACAATGATCAGGAATTCATCAAGCCATACACGTTTCTTTAAAGCTTTTCTGAGAGGTCTACCTATTGGGATGTAATAGTTTGTGGAAAAAATAATCCATTTGGAAGGCAAGGTAATGCTTTTTACATAGAAATAGTTTTCTTTCCCAATCAATAACTACTTCTGACTCTCTGTATCCAGTTAGGCTTTCCTTTACCTTCGTTGAAGAGTATTGAACAGTACTGAGCAAGTTGCAGGAAGTAAAGTTCTGCAACTCATTTTTAATAAATCTACCTTGACTCCACTTACCAGTTTCATACAAACTGGGCTGCAATTGTATCTTAAAGACTTATTTTAGGTCCCAATCAGTACCTGTGTTTAAGTGACTGGAGGAACACAGTCAGAGACGAGCCATTCAATTCATCAAGTAAAGTGTTCCAGAAGTTTAGAAAATTGTATATGACTGTTTTGTTCAGAGAGGCCTGAAGGACAGCTATTCCCAATGCCATTGCACTCCGTAGGCCACAGAACTTTTCCCAGAAGTCTCTTAAGATCTATGTTAAAAAAATAAAGTGATAGCTTTTGTTCCGCCAGAAGAGAGCAGGAAAGGTCAATGTCCTAGCACGCTGAACTAGAACTTTCTGGCTCTCCACAGTATACAAACCACAGCCTGGGCTACAGAGGTGAGCACAGAAATAGTAATCACAGATTTTTATTGATCTTATCAGAAATTCTCTACCCATTCAAATTTGGCAAGTGGTTTACCTCAATGCATGTCAGCAAGTCAGAAGGTATTTTAATGTTATTAACAGGTGGAACTATTTTTATGTGTATATAGGCAGATTATTCCCTGTTTCCCTAAAACTAAAAGCTACTAATTGTCCTATCATTAAAGTCAAAGGACATCTCATTTGAAATTCAGATTGAAATTGTTCCTCTTTATCTCATACAAGGTTGTGAAGAACAGGGGGTGGATGGGGTGATCGCAGAGAGACCATGAAACAAAAGGAGATTGCCTTTGCGCTGCAAAAGCTGAACAGTCAAAAAGGAGACAGAAGTTGTGTGATCCCTGGCTCATCTGGCCAAATATATATTAGACCAAAAGTAACCTGAAATCTATCTTTCAATAAGCTAAAGATTGTGAGCCTGAAAAATATTTGTTTGCATCACATGCGTTATTGTGGCAACAACAGAGTGGCTGAACCTGAGACATCTCAAGAAAAGAATCTAAGATTAATTTCAGTTAAAAAGTAACAAAGAGAATGTGAAAGCAGAACTATAACCACAGGCTCATACTTAAGTACTGTAAGGAAGGTGATGGCTTTAGCCCCTGCTCCAAGTCCTGTTTATGCCATGTGCATTAAACATAGGGGCAGTGTACAGACAAATCTTCGCTCAGAGAGTGGAATCCAGGATTCATGTCCCACAGCTGAGTTTACCTGAGTTTTACTGGGACACATTTAAGCCCACAGCGTCTCCCTGAACCTTCACCAGAGTGTATGGAGGGTTTAGTTTTGCGACATCCTGCTCTCTGCCTTGTGTCATACCCTGCCAGGATCCAGATTAGCAGTGGCAAGTTTGGTCCCCCAGTGACAGAGTCAACCTTATACCTGGTAGAACAATACTAGCTATCACAGAGAGCACAACATCTCTCCTGACTCTCCACCTTTCCTCCAGCATGAATACCATATCAGTTCCCAGTATTTTGCCATTCCAATATCTACCAGCTGAAAGAAAGGAATTCCACATTTCCTGGAAAGCAAGGGAAAAAAAGTATTCCTCTGTCAACTCCGTTTATTTAGATAAAATACAGATATTGAAATTGATTAGAGGTTTGGAATGCTGGTATAAATCCTCCTATTTTAGTGGGATTAGTGGGCAGAGTGCACATGTAATTCAAGAAATGTAATATGTGCAATTCACGAGGTTTCAAAGTGAGGAGACGGGATGTGAGTCATTTTTAGAAAAGAAGTGGTCTGTGAGCAGTGATATAAGAAAGAAGAAAGTAGCATGAGATATAAAAGCAAGGAAGTTCTTTCATGTTTTTCCTTTCTTTTTTTTTTTTTTTATATTACATGATGCCTGAAAAAGTAAGGTGTTCCTGAAAGGATATTAATATCATCTTGGTAGAACACATTTTTTCATTATCCTGTTCAAATATATTTTTCCTGATTTATACATTTCCTTGAGGGTTGTCTGAATTTTCAAGACTCATCTAGAAGGAAAAGGGCCATGGCCAGTAAACAACTTAATGAAATTCTTGCTGCAGCTAACTTGCATAGGGACAAAGACCTTTAGTAACCACTTTTTCTAACATTTAGGATTAAAAAACACACAAAGAACTTGGGGTATTTTCTGCTCATGAAGCAATATCTTTCATTGACAATCAATGGAAACAGTAGACTTATTATGCCAAAGGTTTCAGGAAGAAAAGCAACTTTTCAGTTTTTCCAAACATTAGTAATGTCCAAACTGCAAGTGAAAAGACTTATTTGCATGCTTAACTTAATCGTGTGAATAGGCCTGTTCAGCATGTGCATGTGAGTTTGCAGGATGGAAGCCCAAAAGACCAATCTTAGTCCCAGTGGAATTAGGAAAGGCTTTGCCAATTATTTCAGAAGGAGCAGGATCATGACATTACATATGAATGAGAATTGATGGTTTAGAAACATGATTGTTTTCAGAGCAACTGTTTTGTACACTGCCAATTTGTCCTGCTCCCTAAGGTCTGCTACTGAATCCCATGTTTCCCCATCTTCGCTAAGAAAGACACGTACTGCTTTACCTCTACATAAAGCTGTGAAATTGGCCATTTAAGTTGGGAAGCAATGAATTATTTCCTAATTCTTTTTAGTAAAAGAGTAAGTTTAAAAATACCTAAGAATAAGCCCTAATATGAACAAAGAATAGAGCAAGAAACAGCGAAATTAACTGATATCTGATCACAGAAATGTCCTGCATTGACAGATAAATACATAGTCTTTGGGAAACTTCCTCCCATAAAATTAAACCCTTGATATTTAAAGAATAATTTGTGACCTTAAGAAGATATACTATTTAATAGAATACAGAAGTTCCTTTCCATGGACTCTTCTTTTGTTTCTCCATGAACAGTTATTTTGTTTTTTTGTTTGTTTGCTTGTTAGTTTTTTGGAAAAGGGAGTTAGAAATGCGATTGATTTAAATCTAGAATGAAAAATACTCTAACTGAACTTGCAAGTTTTCAAACTCTCATCAGCTCTATTGCTTAGCTTATTCTTCATCATCCTTTCTCATGTTCTTGTATTTATCCCCTGCAATGGCATGTTTTCCTGCTTTGCTTTCCCTAAACTTGAAAAAAAAGACTACAACAAAATAGAATTATGTAATTATGTAATCATATTGGAGTTAAGCCAACTTTTCAAGGTAAAAAAAATTAGACTCTAAACATTCCTTTTGCCATGTAATTTGAATTCTTCAGTTCTTACGAGTTGTTTTGCCAGCTAGGATCAGGCCATGTCTTTGCATTTTAAGGTCCATTCATTTACTCCTTTGCTCATTTATGTTATCACAGCAGTAACAAAGTTATAAGTCTGTTTATCCTGAATCTAGAGGAAATCACTCCTTTCCTTTGGAAAATGAGATGGCTGAAGGGCTGCGAAGGTGCTAAGGGACAGGACTGAGGAACAATCTGTGAGCTTTTCTTAGGATTTCCCACTAAAATCTAATGAGGATTTGCCATCATCATAAAATATACAGTATTGTTAATGACTCATGGAGCCACAAAGGTCTACTATAGGTGCAAAAGCAGCTATCAGCCTCCTACCACCCTTTGCTTCTTTAGGGAGTCATGAGAGAGAAGTACTTTTAAAAAATTGTTCGCCTTTTGCCATAAAGGCAGCCCTTTCTGCCTCCTCACCTAATTTTTCCTTCTTCTACTTTTAAGGCTCTCTCCTTTATGTGTCCTCCTGTCCCTGCAGTCTGTGTGTCCCTAGCTTTCTGCTTCTGCTCCCTGCATCCTCCCCGATGCTATATCTTTCCATCCCTCTGGGCTGCCTGTGCTGCAGAGCCATCTCACTGGGCAGCGCCCTGGGTTCCTGCCTCTGCGCTCCCACCCCTGGGCAGCAAGGCACTGCTACCTACACAGACCAATACAAACAGTGACAACTGCATGGGAAATGGAAAACAGTAAAATCCAGCTGCTGAAAGAGCAGCAGCTACATAGATTTTGGAGATTTTTATTTTGGATTAGGAATCAGTTCTCCTACATTTTCTCAAATCTACCCCTCTTTGTTATAAGGTAAAAAAAGTATGCCTGCTTTAATGTGTTTAAACAGGATATGGTAGCAGGATGCCCCTTGCTATACAAGTTTGAGTCTTGTTATGTAAAAGTTATGGAGCTACGTCCAAGTCTGACCAAGCTATGACTGGATTGCCGGCCATTCAGTTTGCAATCTGATTTGAATACATGCATATCCTTGTGTGCTGTTGTCTATACCAAGTGGTAGCCCTTGACTGTGTCTGTATGATTTACCATCTAAGCTTCTTCACAGGCTTGACAAAGGATGCAAATGAGCTTTTACACCGGTTTTAGACCCTATTTTATCAGCGAAAATCTGCATTTAGACATACTTAGACATGTACCGCTCCACTGCTTCCAGGAGACCAGAAGCGCTTTAGTTTAAAGAAATTTTCTTCTGTCCTTAGGGAGACTATTGGCAACTGCAGGAACATTCAGCTTTGGACACTGAACACATCTGTATTAATAAATCAAATGTGCTCTCTGACACTGGGGCAAGCTTCCGTGGTATGTCCTATGTTCAGACTACTAAACTTTCTTGACCTTCAGAGTAAGATAGTCAATATTCATATCTCATATTCGGAAGATCTCTGGACAACACTGATTCCTGAACTATGCCCAGGCATTGTTTCTGAAAATGGGATTTATCTATCCTTGGTCAAGACTGTGACAGAGCTGTTCTACAAATGTAACAATTCAGACCATGGAGTTGTAGTGCTGGAAAGATCTTCTGGCATTTTTTAATATACTTGATACAGCTTTTTATCATTTAACTATTTGGAGCAAAATCTGGATGTCTCAAAAATGTTTGTTTCAGTCTCTGATTTATTTCTTCTATGACGACGTTAAGTGTCTTCTCAAGAACAGTGTGCTCTCCTAAAAAGTCCAAATGTCTCTGCACCTCCTTCTCTGTTGAAGCTCCCTTCTATTAGCACTTTGATTTTCTTTCTGAGATAGACAGCATGTCCCCTGTCAAAGCCTTTCAAAGAAAAATAATCACTCTCACCCTCTACTTCCTTTCCTTTTGCAGTTTCAGTGCGTTACAGATGCCAACTACAGTAGCAGGAAAGTTTGTTTCAGTGGATGGACAACACATGCAGCCTGCATGGTGTACAGTCACTTTACCATGTCAATCCGAGACCTAAACTCATGGACTTTCCATCAATCACGTCTCTGGGAACTGATTAGGCACATCTGGTTATGGAAGTGTTTGACGAGGAGGTAGGAGAGTGTATATCGCCAGCGATGGACAATTAATGAACAGGGCAAGGGTCAATGATAGCACTAAAGAAAGACCAGCTGTGTCTCTTCTTTTCCAGACAGGGGATGCCACAATATAACAGGTGTGGGTGGAAAAGAAGATGACTTGTGGGGACTTAAACCACAAACTTCATCAACTGACCTTGAAAAATTTCATAGTAGCCTCTGTGTAGTAGGTATGAAAATACCTTGGTATCTGGCATACTTACGGAACTGGCCAACATTTGTCAAAATCTACTACAGTTTTTTTCACTGTCTCTGGAATGCTAAGAAAAACTTTAAAACAAAAGACAAATGAAGAAAATGAACAAAATCAATATTTTCTGTAACTGAATCAATGCTATAACTCAGTTCAGTCTTAATTCAGTTTCATCTATATATTGCCTCACATTTGTGAGTTTTGAAACAGTTCGTAGATTAAAACTATTCTTACTGTTACTGACTTTAACCTTACAGCTAGATTCTCATATAGGACTAGTAGGTTTCCTGTGACTTAAACACATAGAACTACAAAAGTTAGACTGCCTCATTAATGGAACTGCTCAAGTTACTCCAACACATAACCTAACTCTCTGTCAGTGTCTTAGATTTGATTTCAGCTCTTGAAAGAGGAAACCTCTGTGACTTCAAGAAATGTGGAATTAGTCATGCAATTAGCATTCAGGAAGAGAAAATGCAGAAGAGAAAATGCTTACAGAACAGGCTTATAAAATAAGAAAAAAGGAGAAAACTAAGAACTTTCAGTTGACTACAGAGTTGAGAAAAAGATGGAGAGAAGAATCTTTTTTCCAGTGTAAAACTAGCCTAGCAGCACATTAATACAAAACATTTCCCTGTGAGAAATCTACTATATGCTTTATGCACAGTATCTTTCTCTTTCTTATTCTTCAGACAAGCAGAGGCTGAAGCAGCATATAAATGCGTAGATGGCAGGAGGCCAGGACAGAGTCATTAGCTCTGTTCTGGAAAAAGAAGTATCATGTAATCTCTGATCAAGAATTATGCAGCTGTTGAAGATAAGAAGATTTCCCCTTAAAAATCATGAGAAATGACTACAGAGTACCAGAAGCTTAGTGACCTAACCTGTCCATCAGCCAAGAGACTGTTTGGAGACCAGGCAAACTCAGTCTACAGTCCTTAATAATGCTATGTTATTGCATAATTCCTTCTGACTCATAGGCCTCAAATTGGCTCCTCCATGCTTATCATACCGGAGTTCAGCTCTTGCGCATTTGAGTAATCTGACTCATTCAAGTAGTCATTCGACCTGATGATGTTCCTTTACAGGTGCATTGCTATAAATCAGAAGCAACACCACTGAGGCTGGAGGGCTAGTATCAATGTATAAGCAGCATAAGTAAAAACAGGCTCAAACAAGAGTAAAAAGTTTGGCCTTTTTTTTTTCTAACTTATATTGCATGACAGGTTTGAAGTCAATTATAAGCTATTCAGGGCAGAGACCATCCTTTTTTCTCCAGTATTCCATACACTGACACTGGAGCCTCCACAGTAAGAATAATTATATGTCTATTATAAGGAACATTTTTATTTTTAAATATGAAAAACAACATTATCAGAAAAGCATAAATATATATTTTGAGAAAGATGGCTAACCCCCCCCAATCTTTAGGAATGACAGAGGGGAAAAGGTCAGTTCTTGGAACTATCCTGAGCGCGTATCACCAAACTTACCATATCCAGTATATAGCTGGCATATAATGATTTTGTTTTCTTTCAGTCTTTTCCCTTCATGTTCAGTGTTTTAGGAGTTTTCACCTCAGAGTTACAGTGCTATCTGTCTTCGCGTGTGGATGATACAGGGACTTTCCATATGCTCAGAATAACTTAAATAAACTCTTCAGCTGTTTTGAAATGTGGGTGTTACTGTTTAAGGGGAAAAAAAAGAAGATGGAGGGAAAATGACAGATGTTTTTACTCAGCAGTGTACTCCCATGAATTTAATAAAGATTTTTGATATATAAATAGTGCTTGCAAGGCTAAATATTTTTCATGTGGCATTCAGCTGCAGCTTTGTTGTTTTTTTTTCAGAATTACATGCAGCTGGAAAAAATATATGATATAGTATTAATGTACGTGTATATGTGTCTTTATGGTTCCATAAAAGTATATGGTTCTTTGAAAAGAAAATAAAGTCATAACAGGAATTGAATAACATTAAAATGTTAGAAATTAGAACTTTCTAAATATGTAAGTAATAGTGTTTGCAAATATCCTTTCAGATGCCATGGGGTTCCAGCCATCAGATCCCAATTTGAGGGAACACTCCCACTCCCTAAATTTGAAATGGTAAAATTAAGTTCTGTGTAGAGAGGTAGTACATATCTAACCATAATGTTGGTCCTAGTCAAGCCCTATCTACACAGACCTATGTTTAAATTGTATCCTGAGAATGATTCTTTTGTACAATACATGAATACTTACAAGGATCAAATGCAGTCACAAAAAATTGGGTAGATTCACGATTTACAAACAGGAAAGGGATTTCATTTCATAACTTACTGGCAATATGTTTTTTTGGGGGGGCTCTAAATATATGATACCTAAAAATAGGCCTGGGCACTGGGAGACTGAGATATTTTTAAAAACTCACAGAAATCAGTGGATCTTTTAATCACTCTACTACTTCACTGAACTTTGAAATAAGGTTGAAGATCTTGTTTCAGCAGAGCTGTTGGGCATGGACTTCAGACCTTCCTTCTTCAGCAGAACATTTTGGTCACATTTAATTTTAAACATAAGTTGAGAGTGCTTTGCTTAAGTGAAACCTTATTAGCTTCCAGTTCCATATGGAGACTCCATCGTGATACCTCCCAGTAAGCATATGTGCACAAGGTGCATTGCAGATCACTGAGCACAGTGGGGGAGCTGAACGAGAAGGCAAGACTTAACCTCCTGGCCCCAACAGTCATCAGCTCTGCCTTTGGATAAGTTGCTAGGTGTTAGCATTACTAATTCATGCTAATATAGTTGGGGTGGGCTTCCATGCCTTTTTACACTCACATGACCGTGGTGCTTCCAAAAGAGATAGCCATGGGTGCAAGTCCCCATTACCTGCTTTGTGCCAGTGTCAGGATACGTGGGGCTGCACAACGAACTGGGGAAGGGAATTGATCTGACAGAAAACTGACCATTTTTCTTTGTTGGGTTAATTTTCAGCTTGGTGACTTCTGAGTTGTTTTCCCACTCAGCTAACTAACTTCAATGCAGGCAAAAGGAAGCTGTTAGGAACGTGCAAGTAAAAGGAGAAGGTCTAACCTACCCCTTTAGCAACATCTACCATGAAACTGAGACTGAAGGCGCTCAGCAGAATACCTTAGCTCTGGTGCAGCATGTGGCTAGAACTGTGTCTGGACCTAAAATTTAGATGCAATCGCCTACATTGGGTGCCTTTTTCCATCATATTTCCAACTCCAGTATTAGCATGGGAACTCAGATCTGCCTGTACCTGCTAATGTACACCTCCACACAGTTTCTGTGCATCTGTTCTTTGTCTGTTAACTTAGGGAAAACAATATGTTCCTATGTGACAGGGAAACACATTCTAAGAGAAAATGCTTTCACAGCATGTGGGGCTTTCAAGGTAAGATGGGCCAGTCAAGCATCCCAGATAACTACGCCAAAACTATGAATATATTTTTCAAATAGAAAATGATACTGAAAAGGGAATACTTATATTTTAGTATCCCGCTCTGCAATTCTATTTTAAGACTGTGCATGCTCAAAGTGCTTCATTTATGCATGTGTCTCAGTTTTATTTTCATATGATGAACTGGTTTTAAACTTCCGTCAGAGAATACTGTAAAATTGTTGAATACACACGCACAGTCAGAACGGCCTAAGGAATTTGATCTTTCAACAGTTTTGTTCAGCAATGTGATTTAACATGTATTTATTTTAGGGTTGCTGATGCAATACATGCTGTATAATAAAGCCTGCTGAGGAATTCTAGTCTAAATAAAATTCGATCACAACATAGAGAATGAACACTACTATGATTTTTGCTCAGTTTTAGGTGGACTGCTATAGCCGGTACATTGCTGAAGATTCTGATCCAATGTGTTGAAAATATCAGATTATCCATCCTTACCATTTTTTTGAATATTTTTTAAATAATTTGATTTTAGATGGAAGATTATCATCTTGAACAACTTTGTTACTAAAATATCACACATTAGATAATGGGATCAAATGCCATTTTTTTCATTTGCAAATGTGATTTTTTTTTTTTTATTTAGAAAGGAAAACACATTGGAGTCATTACTGGAACCAGAATTCCCTACTGCTTTATAAATAAACTGTATAGGAGACTTTGATCTAGTTAGCTGACTGATATCACAGTTCTATGCGTATGTCCTCCCTAATTCTATTGAAAGCCTATTACCCTTTCAAACTGCATTGTACTGCCAGTGGGTGTGGTTACTAGAAGTTAAGCCCAAGAGCAAAGGGCCAGTAAGCTACAACAACTACCTAACATTAACTGAAATATTTTACACAAATTCTACTCATAAAACCAACAATAAATTATTTTTGTTTCCTTTTTATCTGGTGCCTGAATAGAACCATTGTTTAATTTGGATGAGTGAGGTGAAATCATCATTCTTAAAAGTATTCATCATTTTCAATACAAACTTCTGGAATTTATCCTGTTTCCAGTCCCCAAATTACTGGCTTTAGGCTGTGACTGAGAGGCAATTGCCAGCTAACACTTAATTTACCTCTATGTACATGAGATGCTGGTGCAACATTTAGCCTGGTGATTTATCATTTGTGCACAATATCATGCCATGAAACACTCACCAGCCTCCTGAAAAGAGTCAGAAAATTATCTGCCGTAATGAAGTACAGTTCCAGTGGACACCAAATTAAATCTTAGATATTTTGTTACTTGTCCTTTATCAAGAAAATACAAAATTGTAGTGGGGATACAGACAGATTCTATAATTCAGCTGTCTGCTGCTTTATCACAGCTCTCAGTAGTTCTCTAATGAATATTTCTGTATGCATGTTTCTCACTGATAATCAAACTGAGAACAAGTCCTAATTGGGTTTTCCAGTGCACAGAAAAGTGCCTATATTATATTGGCTGATATCCCAACCAATGTTAAATCAGAAATACAAACCTAACAGACTTTGTTCTACTTTTTTCTTTTTTTTTTCTTTTTTTTCTTTTTTTTTGCAAATGGAGCATATTTTATTGAATTTTAAATGTGCATGGAGAACAGAACAGTACAAATAGATGCTTATGCATAAATCTATACATTGTCCTAGAATAAAAAGATTGAAATGAAGAGGTATGTGGCACCAAATGTAAGTATATAAAACAGTAACTAGAGGTCTGATTCTCCATAAATTAACAGCAAAGCAAACTGGGATGACTTCAGTAGAAATGGTGGCAAGGGGAGCAAGGCTAACATTTTATCAGACATATACAGTGTAATAATGTCTAGTATTTGGGGCCCAAATCTGCACACCATTCCTATTAGAGGTTCACAGAGGTTATCATGATTAAGATATCAGTATGCAAGAAGACAGATGATGGTTATACAGCCAGACAGAATATTCCTTCTCAGTCAGTATAAGAAATGCAATCAAGACATGTCTGTGGTATCTAGTGACATATACACACCAGGTCAGCCTTACATATTTTATATATATTTGCTTATAATCTGATCTCCATTGCACAAATTGTATATGGACTGGACTACTGTAAATAGTTTCCATTACATTAATTTGATTTTATATCAGTATACAGTTACAAGACCATCAATGAATGATTTTTCAACTTATTAGAATTTATTTTCGGTAGTTTGTGGAGTCTAATTTTGTTCTGAATTAAAATATGTGCGAAAAAAATCTTAGCTAAGAGATGTTGAAAGCTGCAGAGGAATCTAGCTGACATAGAGAATTGAATAGTATTACAGAATCACAGAATGGCCAGGGTTGGAAGGGACCTCTGGAGATCATCTAGTCCAACCCCCCTGCTCAAGCAGGGTCCTCTAGAGCATATTGCCCAGGATCACATCCAGACGGGTTTTGAATATCTCCAGCGAAGGACACTCCGCTACCTCTCTGGGCAACCTGCTCCAGGGCTCTGTCACCCTCACAGCGAAGAAGTTTTTCCTCATGCTCAGATGGAACTGCCTGTGGTTCAGTTTCTGCCCATTGCTTCTTGTCCTGTCACTGGGCACCACGGAGAAGAGACTGGCCTCATCCTTGCGACACCCACCCTTCAGATACTTGCACACGTTGATGAGATTGCCTCTGAGCCTTCTCTTCTCCAGGCTCAACAGGCCCAGCTCTCTCAGTCTTTCTTCATAGGAGAGGTGCTCCAGCCCTCTAATCATCTTGGTAGCCCTCCGCTGGACTCTCTGCAGTAGCGCCATGTCTCTCTTGTAGTGGGGAGCCCAGAACTGGACCCAGTACTCCAGGGGAGGCCTCCCCAGGGCTGAGGAGAGGGGCAGTATCTCCTCCCTCCACCTGCTGGCAACACTCTGCCTAATGCACCCCAGGATCCCATTGGCCTTCTTGGCCACAAGGGCTCATGGCTGGCTCAGGCTTAACTCGGTGTCTACCAGCACTCCCAGGTCCTTCTCGGCAGAGCTGCTTTCCAGCAGGTCAACCCCCCAGCCTGTACTGGTGCATGGGGTTATTCCTCCCCAGGTGCAGGATACTGCACTTGCCTTTGTTGAACTTCATGAGGTTCCTCTCCGCCCACCTCTCCAGCCTGTCCAGCTCCCTCTGAAGGGCAGCACAGTCTTCTGGTGTGTCAGCCACTCCCCCCAGTTTAGTCTCATCAGCAAACTTGCTGAGAGTGCACTCTGTCCCTTCCTCCAGGTCGTGGATGAATACATTGAACAAGACTGGACCCAGGACTGATCCCTGGGGGTGGATACTGCTAGCTACAGGCCTCCAACTTGACTCTGCGCCACTAACCACAACCCTCTCAGCTCAGCCATCCAGCCAGTTCTCCATCCACCTCACTCTCCACTCATCTAACCCACACTTCTTGAGTTTGCCTATGAGAATGGGATGGGAGACAGTGTTGCTGAAGCCTTGCTGAAGTCCAGGGAGACAACAGCCACTGCTCTGCCCTCACCTACCCAGCCAGTCTTTCCATTAGAGAAAGCTATCAGGTTGGTCCAGCATGATTTCCCTTTGGTGAATCTGTGCTGACTACTCCTGATCACCTTCTGGTCCTCCACATGCTTAGTGAGGACCTCCAGGGTGAGCTGTTCCATCACCTTGCCAGGGATGAGGCTGGAGGTAAGGCTGACAGGCCTGTAGTTTCCTGGCTCCTCCTTCTTGCCCTTTTGGAAGACTGGGGTGACACGGGCTTTCTTCCAGTCCTCAGGCACCTCTCCTGATCTCCAGGACCTTTCCAAGATGATGGAGAGTGGCCTAGCAATCATGTCCGCCAGCTCCCTCAGCACTCGTGGGTGCATCCCGTCAGGGCCCATGGATTTGTGGATGTCAAGTCCAGACAAATGATCTCTAACCTGATCCTCCTCCACCAAGGGAGAGTCTTCCTTTCTCCAGACTTCCTCTCTTGTCCCCAGGGTCAGGGGTTCCTGAGGACTGACCTTAGCAGTGGACTGAAGCAAAAAAGACGTTCAGTAACTCTGCCTTCTCTTAACTGTGCCTTACCTGGGCACCCGCCCCATTCAGCAGCGGGCGCACATTTTCCCTAGTCTTCCTTTTGCTCTCGATGTATTTGAAGAACCCCTTCTTGTTGTCCTTGACATCCCTTGCCAGATTTAACTCCAAGTGGGCCTTAGCCTTCTTTGTCACATCCCTGCACACTCTGGCAACATCCCTATATTCCTCCCAAGTGGCCTGTCCCCTTTTATTCCTCCCAAGTGGCCTGTCCCCTTTTCCACATTCTGTACACTTCCTTCTTCTGCTGGAGTTTTGCCAGGAGTTCCTTGCTCATCCCTGCAGGTCTCCTGCCCACTTTGCTGGACTTCTTCCTCAGAGGGATGCACCCATCTTGAGCCTGGAGGAGGTGATGCTTGAATATTAACTAGCTCTCCTGGGTCCCCTCCTCCTTCTAGACCCCATGAGATTCCCCTAAGTAGATCCCTCAAGAGGCCAAAGTTGGCTCTCCTCAAGTTCAGCGTTGCAATCCTACTCATTGCCCTGCTCCCTCCCTGAACTCCACCATCTCCTGGTCACTGCAGCCAAGGCTGCCCCCAACCTTCACATCTCCAACTAGACCTTCTTTGTTCGTTAGTACAAGCTCTAGCAGCACACTTCTGTTCATTGGCTCCTCCATTACCTATGTCGGAAGGTTATCCTCAATGCTCTGCAGGAACCTCCTCAACAGTTTGTGTCTAGTGATGCTCTCTTTTCAGCAGATGTCAGAGTGAAGACATTTCATAGGTAAGGGTAAAGTGCTGTTTTGGCAAAAAGAGATTTGAGCAATTTATACACATTTATTACTCTAAATTAGCTATAGCCATAGACTAAAGATATCTAAGAATCACAGTGAGTAGCATTAGCAAATGTTACTCCAGGTACGGTTGTAATAAAACAGGCAGACAAGATGCAATACAGTACAGTACAACAGAAGTCATTTAACTCCACAAGTGGATCTTTAACACAAGTTATTTCTAGCTTCCCATAGTTCTGATGCATGGTCCATTTCCAGGTGTAATTGTTTCATTTTGTGCAAAGAATATTCCATACTTCACCTATTCCTCATTTCTCACATTCCTAAAGCTCTTCGGTAACACCTAAACATGAAAGTGGGAAAAACAGGTAGTTACAAAAGGGGAGCTATGCACGGGGAAGTAAAGGCAATATTAAAATAACAAGAAGGCTAGCGAGGCTGCTGTGGAGCAGAACAACTACAGCGTCTTGCTACAGAGGCAGTTTCCATGCCCTTTACAGATTTGTGTCAAAGGCTCTCCCCCATCCCACCCCTGCCACTGTCAGTGAGTTAGTTTGGCTGGGGAAGCAAGAGGTAACATTAGTTGTAGGACTCGCGTGTTTGTGGCTGGCCTCTGTAAGCCTTAAAAATGCCTGGTCTGTTTGAGCTTAAGTGAACTCCTGACCTCCACAGAAGAGAGAATTAGAAATTTTTCATTATATCCTCCCATTCTGAATGAGGTGGAATTAATATATTGAGACAATGAATTAAAAGAGCTGTTTTTTCAAGGCTAAACCTTGCCCCAAGCAAAATGCAGCAAGAAAAAGATCCAAAACCAAGAATAGACATGGCCTGTTATTCACAGTAGAATTTTAGTTCTCAAGACTTTTTTCCTCTTCTGTGAATTATCTTTACTGGCCATGGCTGGAGGCATGATACTGGATAAAGCAGAGTATTCATCTGGTAGATTTGAGAGTTCTTAATTTCATATGCCTGAATTCAGATGAAAGTATATTCTTATGAGGATTGTTTCTAAAGATGTCATGGATTGTGGAAATAGTGAATGGATGTTCTGCTAACATATTCATAAATACATTTTAGATCCTAATACAGAGAATTAGGGAAAGGTTCTACAGCTTTAGACTATTATGTTGCTTAAGACAACACTGTGCTAAGATAACCAATGTCTCAGTTTAAAACATGCCTCAGTAGCTTAGAGGAGATGTATGACTTCAGTTGCCAGAGCTAGAACTCCTCATATCTGCTTATAAGAGTATTTCTTGAAGAGCAGATATCTAATTATTGTCAAACCCACTATGTAATTTTACAGTATCTGATCTTATGCCTACGGACAGGTGCACTTAAAACAGCATGCGGAAAATGTTCCTAACTCAATTTCACTGATGAGCTACTCAGAACTGACTTTCTATTAAGGGCACATGCAGTCTTGAACTTTTTTGTCTGTGCCATAAATGGGTGTTCCTACTTTTTTTTGTAAAACAAAGAAACCAGTCCTGGAACTGAAGGTATACAACCATTTTCTTTAGAAACAGTAGAGTGGATGGAGAAATTAAATAAGCAATTATATTCAACTGGTGAAAGTGTGTCCTGGTAAGAAGCTGAAGAACTTCAAAGCTAATTCATCCTAATAAAATGAAAACCAGGACTGATATTTTAGGAATGAAAATGTCTTTTGGTAGATATGACTTTATTCTCCTCCAGAAACTTTTCAGGGAAGAGTCAACCATAGCTAATCTCATGGACAATGACTTAAGGAAACTTTAATCTGTGTTGCAGTCTAATAGTATCCATGTATTTGCAATAATACTGTCGCTATTTAAAACAGATGTAAAGATTCCAGTGTAGATCTGGGATTTTAATCAAAATGCTCCAAAGACAGATTAGTCTCCCAAACAGTGAAATCACTGGAGCAGTTATTAATTACAAAGATAAAATAACGTTATGGTTTGAGCAGCAACACTGAAATTTGATATGAACTAACTCATTTGGATAAAATGCAACTGAATACTCCTCATCCTGTTGATGAATTTGTCCATTGTTAAGGATCTAGGGGCCACAAAACACCGAAAGAAAAAACTTTTCTTAGAAATGAAATCCCTCTTGCTGGTATTATTTATTTGACAGTAGCCCTAAGAGGCTGCAGCTCAGATAGATAGGTTTTTGTTGTGCTTGATATACTACACATGTGTAGCAAATCTTTTCACCTGCTCTCTCCATGAAATGTAACTATTGCTATTCCACCAAAAGAAATCTGTACAAATAGAGCTTTGGTGTAATATAAAATAAATAGTTTATAAAATGTATAGCTATCCCTTTTTAACGTAGCACATTGGGCTGTATCATCAAACAAGCATAGCTAGCAAAACCTTTACTTCAGTATATTCTGAATATCGTTTAAGGTGCATAAACAGCCAGATTTTCACTTTTTCATCTAAAGCATTCCCAAAACTTCAAATTCATCACCCAGTCGTACAATACAGATAGCTACAACAGTGATCTTCTCATCCCTGTATTACGCTTGTGACCCAAATACCTAAAGTTCCTTCTCTAATGTTTTTCTTCCCACCTGGAATAAGCATGTGACCAATAACTTAACTTTGATGCTGTTAGAGCCGGGTTTTAAAGCAGGTTGAGTGACCTCCCCTTGTGGGTATCCTGGGAGCAACTGGATTGATTCATACTCCTATTTTTCTTTCAGAGACAACAAGGAAAGGCAAGAAGTAGGCTCAGTCCAAGGTATTGTCAACTTTATTCAAAGAGTTCAACAATTTTTCTCTGTCTTTAAAAAGAACATAGCTGTCAAGCATGCAAGTAGGACAATGACATTGAGGATCATGAGAACTGAGGCTAAGGGCTAAAAAAATGAGATGACAGGAAGCGTGTGCTGCACAGTCTCAAGTCATTCTTTGCTTCAAGATTTAGGCCATCCCCTGCACTCACTGCTCTTTCACTCTATTCCTTGTCTGCAGGATCAAAAATCACCCCAAACATTGCTTATTGTTTTGAAGTGAAATTTTAGCAAAGAAGACAAGCTTTTTCCTGACCTAGAGAAGAAAAAAGAGAGCTTTGTACAAGCCCCTTATGCAATCCCTTGAAGGATGAAGCAGAATTGTCATCTCCTTAGAGGAGCACTTTTGACTGAAAAGAGGAACTACATGTAGAAAACAGAAAAAGCAGGCTCAACTGAGGTTCTGCCCTTCTCCAAAATGAAAGTGAATTGAAGGATAACAACAGTAACAGAATATATTGAGAATATTAAATCATTCCTTGCCTATATAATTCTCCTCTAATTGTTTATTGTGCCACAGGAACTGTGGATGTGGTTTTGGATAAGACCAGAACAGTTTCTCACTGCCCTTGGGAACGGGACAATCTGTTTTATTGCAAGTTACACAGTCCTAACCTCAAGGCTTCCATGCACCGTGAACTTAATTTATCTGAGAGAGATTTCAGGGGGTTTCACAATCCATTGCCAAGCGGTGACACTCTACCTTCGCTACAGCTGGTTCTTCCTACCCAAGTTGACTTTTACAAGCACGTGACTTTTGATAATGCTATTGTAAAATTATCACATTTTGCTAGCTGTTTTCTTGACTTCTGAGAGATGGTGGCTTCTCATCCAAAAATGGCATTCAGGCTTAAATTATAGTTTATGGAGCAAAAGTCGTTTCATCTAGTGACAGACAAATAACAAAAATCTTGTAGCCGGGAGCATATCTTTATGCATTTTATATCATTTCAAAAACTGATCCCTAGCAAGGAAATATGATCCCTGCATGGATTCCAGGCAGCTCATTTTTAGTCCTTGTTATCACTGCTGTTGAAAGTACTTCAAAGTGCAACAAAATGAACTGAGTTCAAATGCACCCTGACACATCTTTGAAGTACTAATCAGGGGTGCCTAAGTATCAATACTAAGTTGAAACTTAATAGAGGTGATGTATAATAGGGGGCATGTCCTTGTACAGGTGATATATAATACCAAGGGAACTGCTTATTTTTATAAAGAATACTTTAATGAAGAGGCAAAAGTGGCTCCTGCAGGGGATTTTCCACTCAAATGCATTCATAATTTCTTTGTGAAATTAGAGTAAGTTTAAGGAGCTAACATGACAGCACATATAATATGCAAGGACAGCTTTCATTTACCTGCAGATTCTGCCACCTTTACCTTCATTGATTTAAACAGGAATACTCAAACATTAAAACAATAACTAGTATGGAAGGATATGGATAAGGACAGTCAATAAGTCAAAGGTAGTTATATTAGCTTCCTCAGAAAAGCCCAGAGAAAGTGTTTTGAATATTAACAGGGATGGAGGTAGACGACAGTTCCTTCAAGTGAGGTGGAGAGAGGGGGCTGAATCTTGCAACTGTATGATTGTGGGTAAGCAACAGAGAGACTCACGGGAAACTTTGAGCTTGTTCTTTCTCTTAGGCTGATACAGCTTTAATCATAAATCTGAAGAAGAGCTGTATGTGAGGCCCTTCTGCATGGAAGTGCCTTTCAAGCAAAAATCCAAAGGATCCTCATCCATCAGCATGCTGGGGTTTATAGTGGTTTTCGTATTGTGCAGTTTTAGACATCAGCTAAATTAGTCTTCTAATCTTCCTGGAGTCTTCCTGCTGTCAGCAGAGAGAAAGAGGTGATGTTTGGTCTCTACTCTGGATTACTTTATAGAGTTATCTAGTTTTCTTCTTTGGCTAAGGAGGAAAACCAGGATTAAAATACGTATTTGTGAAATGCCTCTAGGGCATCAAAAATAGGCAGCATAGTATGAATAAATCTTGGGGTATGTATTTGCATAATATGTATATGCACATATGCTTTATAATCTTTTTATGAAAACATCAGCTGAGTGTTCAACAATGATCAGAAAAAAACAAATGTTAGAAATTATTAGGCAAGTAATAGCAAAACAGAGAATAAATCTAGAGTATGGCTGCAGGTATAAGTACTTTTTGAAGCACTAGTTCCTTTGGCTCAAAAAGTATATAGTACAGCTGGAAAACATTCAGAAGGGGATAAAAAATTAAAAATATATACTAACTTATTTATAAGGAAAGACTAAGTGGATTAAGACCTTTGAGGAAATGAAAGAGCTAGCTAAAGGGAGGATATGATAGAAAACCTATAAAATCATGAGTGGCCTGGAGATATTCAATACAGAATAGTTGATTCCTGGTTTTCTCAATAAAAAGCTAGAAAGCACCACATAAAACTTGCAGGATATATATGCAAACAAATAAACGAACACACGAGGCTGTTCTTCACATATTGTATAGGTTTTCTTCCTGCAGGATATTGTGGCTGCTAAAAGTCTAAAAAGGATCAAAAAACACCTGCATAAATTAATGGAAGCAAAAGTTATCCAAAATCTTTAAATATAACAACAATACCTTTTGTTCAGGTGGTCCCTGCCCCCCAAATCACCGCAGAAGCGTTGCTACGAGTTTACTCTGTTCTTCATCTCTTCCCTTGCCTTTGACCCCTCTCTGAGACAGGATTCAAGGATGTTTGCTCTGACCTGATAGGGCTTTTCTTGGTCTAATACTTCAGAATTGCTTAAGGGGAAAGGAATAATTTATCTTAAATTGCTACACATGGATTTTTCTTGAATTGTTATCAAGGGTATTCTTAAAATATAGGTCGGTATTCTTTGAACCATTTCTCTAAATATTATTAAATAGGTCATTTTAGGAGGCTTGATTTTCCTGCAGATGTCAATAACTCCCGCTAAATTCAATCTTGCTGGAGCAAGTCCACAGAGAATTTTATCACTATTTTCTTTCATTTCACTGTATCATATGCTTGGAGCTGTTTGGATTTTCTACCAGTTTAACAGCATGATTTTCCGTGATTTTCTTTTCCCTTCTTTGTTTTGCCAACTTACTTAACTGTGAGACTAATGGACACATTTAACTTTAGAATAAATTTAGAATAAATTAGAATTTATGATTCCAGCTGGCAAGAGAACAATGAATTTGCATGATCTGAAGTCATTTAAAATCAGAGATAAGGTGCTTAGCTAAAGTTCAAGAGACATGGAGTTCCAATTGCAACCTGAAGTAATGCTTGGCTAAGCAATGATGAGGCCAGGAAACCATTTGGGATTTGGGAATTCCTATACAAAAGTACATACATTCAAGCAGCAAGCTAGGAACTTTTCAGTGGATTTCTGTTTCTAATGCTAAAGGTGAATATCCTCCACACACAATCAAAAATAACAATAAATTTATTAACAAACTACTCATGTTTGCCCTTATCTCTCTTCTCCCAGTAGTTTAGTTAATGGCAATTTTACCCACAACTTAAATGGGACTATGAGTACGGATAGTAATGGTAAGCTCGTATCACTAAATACTTTTGCTCACAGTATAGCCATTGATATGTGAGTTAGTCACCTGAGGCTGTCCATATGGTAAATGGAGATTGAGTCTGTGTAGTTAGTGGAACACAGGACGTGGCATATCTTATCCTAAAGTAGACACCCATACCTGATGAGCTGAACTGTGTTCCAAATCCGTAGCCTGATATGACCACCTGAGATGTATATGCACACATTATAAACATAAAATGAGATGACCAATCCTACCTCTGGATTCCAAGTTTGTAAAATTGCAATTACTGCATCCATTAATTATGTAACTGTATTTACACAGAACTCAGAATTGCTATTTACACTGTAAAACCCTACAGAGTTTAAAAGATGCTTAAATCCTTCAAGATTGAAGAAGGAAGAATCCTTCAAGGTACCTCCTTGGTACCTTCAAGAATGCGACTATTTTATCTATTTATGATTGTTAGAAATCATTCTGAGCTACTTCTTTCTTTACAGCAATTAGCAGTGTGTTTTAAATTGTAGTTAAACCACTTTAAAATTCTACTGTAAATACAGTTCATTTTGTTAAAAAGTATTAAAAGTTATCAGGCAGATTCCTAGCTAGTGTAACTAGAAATTTCTTATTGATTTCATAAAGATATGCTGAACTGACAACGGTGATTGTGAAAAAAAAAATCTGAGGATGGCATAGTCTCACATAGTTAGATGCTGTTATATTAATCTGCACATTCTTTGACCACATTATATGTTTTTTGTTTGTACTTAGCCTAAGGCAACACAAATATTTCAAAATCTTCCAGTAGCAGAGTCATTATAATATCGCAAGTATAGATAGTTAAAAATAATACAACCAGTATCCTGTGACTTGTTCAGAACTGGCACAGAGACTCTTTCTGTGAAGTTATTAGCACTCTGTAAACTTAACTAGGCACAACCGAATACCTCGTTTTGTAGGCTCCTATGCTTTCTGTCACCCTATGGTAACATTACAAATTTGCAAAGGGAAAATTAATCATTTCCAAATTGGTTCTTTGAGTTCATTTTCATCATCTCACTGGCAGAAATAAGTGGTCTACAGAAAGAAAGGTTGAAACATGATTATCCCTTGAGATTGTTCGGAAAACCACTGCTCCCTAAAGTATGCAGGTGTGGATGCATTTTAGTCAGGAACTCGTAAGAAATTATACAGCAGTGATGTACTGTTTTATTTGCTTTCTGAGTTCCATAGCATTTTACTAATTCATGATAAAATGAAAATAAACTGTTTTTTCCTGAAAATGCTTCAGTTTGTATCAGCTTTTTTTCCCCATAGCAATAGTTTAATGCTGCCTGAAGTGTTGCAGATGTATGTTTATTAACTTAAGTTCAATTACCTTCTTTGTTAAAGTTAAGGCAGACAGAATCATAAAGTCGTAGAACGATATTGTGCCATTGTCTTCCCAATAGAATCTCCCACTATACTAATTTGAGAATTCTTTTTATAACTTTATGATAGGATTCAGAAAAAATAAAAGATTTATCTGTTCATTTAGTGAAATCCCTGCCTGTGATGAACTTATTTCTAAAATCTATTTTCTAATTTTTTGTCCACTCCAATTTTAAATTTTAAAGGCTTTGTTTTAAAAGTCTTTAAAACCAGGAATTTCACTACTTCCTTGGAAAGCTATTTGCTACCTTACAGCTTTTCTTCACGCTAGTCATGCAGGTGTTAGACCTTCATTTTCCACATTCATTCAAGAGGAAACACGTATATAGTGTTCTCCGATGGTGCAGTAAGATGTATTAAAAAGTCTTCAAGCACAAGGCTAAGTTAGGAAACAGATGAGGATAGGCCTTTAAAACATAATGCAGGGCTTCTGCGTATCCTCAGTAGCTGTGATATGCATCCTTGAACCACCTGAGAATGAATATAAAAAATGAGAATTCAGCAAATACCTCTGAAAGGATGTCACCAATAGTTCATTTTTGTTCAAAATCATTTTTAATTCACCATTTGATACAAAATTTAAGGTGAAATTTTACGTCTTGCATCACTGACATCTAAACACCATCTGTACTATAGGTGAATATCTTCATAAAGATTTTTGTAAGTAAATATCTTCCCCATTTTTAGCTTTATTTCAGTAACGAACGTGATTGATAGTTACTTCCTCTGACTAACAGCAAGTTGATTGCAGTAGATCATAATTGTTATGTAAATAAAATAAAAATGGATAACTTTTGTCTTGACTCTGGCTAAGGTGAATTTCCAGATAAACTGGAATTGGCTTATCCTCATTCAGGTCAAGCAGAAACAGTCTATTAATAATATAAAAGACTAAAATTGTAGCAGTCAGATGATAGACTTGGGGTCAAACTCAAGCTCAGTGTAACCCTGGGAATTAGTTTTGCATGATTTTAGTTATTGTTTCAATGAAAAAGATTGTCAATTGTTGAAACGTCTCTGTGTTTGAGACATTCTACACACAAATCCTTCCAACATCACCATATGTCTGTAGCCAGAGACCAGGCATTTAAGAATAACTGTTTTGTGCCTACTGCGGCCTGCAGTAAATGGTTACAGACAGTAATATCCTCTGCATCCACTAAGAGTTCTCCAAATAGGTCAAGACCTTAATGCACAAGGATAAATATAGAGCATTTCGTCTGCCATAACCAGATATAGACTTTGAAATTGACTGTAAAAAAAAAAGGTATAAGTCATTAAATAACTTACTGCTATTAATAACTTCACCACTTCCTTAAAGGATGGTTCCTGGTACAGTTTCATAATACAGAAATACTAAAAGTCTTATCTTCCTAAAAAATCAGTATCCTTCTATATATGTTGAACATTCATGATGTTGATGATATTATATATATGATCATCTTTGATACAAGAGGAAAAAGCTTTGCCTTTCATTAGATCAACTGACACAACTGAAGAAAAAAAAAAAGCAAATACTGCCCCAGCTAAGGTTTCTCTTGATGGACTTGTGTCGCTATTTGATGAAGAGAAACTGATACAAGACTGTGATAGCATCAAACCTAGGAATATGTAAGATGTAGAAGTTGTGACTTTCCAACTTTTCTTTTAATACTCGCAAAGTCCAAAAAGAGGGAGAAACATCTTTACTGCATCCACCTTGAAAGCTAATATTTCTCACACCACATCTAAATGGATTGCAAATATACACAGGTGTGTAACACATGAATAGGGTTGACTGAGTTAGTGAAGGGTGTGATGGGTGTATTGTATGCATGTTACTGTTAGTCCAAGCTAAGGAATGTCAACAATATACAAGATATTGCAGAGGCTGCAAGTTAATAAGGAGCTAAAAGGTGGCCTTGTAAAAGAGCTGCCTTATCTTTTTTCCCTGCTGCAGACTGTGGTTATTCATTTGCATATCTTCTGTATCACTTAACTACTAAATTAGCGTTATCTATTGATAGTGGAAACAATAACTTTAGTGTCAGAGAGAGGGGCTACTTCTCAAAGATTTTTTTTTGAGAATATTTTTAAATGAAAGAGCTGTTTTACATCCCAACCAGAAATACGCACTGAACTGGATGAATAGTTTTTTAAAAATTAGTAGTGTGACCCAGCCCAAAATAAGGATTAGCAGAATTAAACTCCAGTGTAATACTATGCGATTATACACCTGAAGAGTGCCAAATGGAATGCTTCTCAAGTGCAAAGTTACTCACCTGCTTAAGCGCTGAAAGTATCTTTTCATTTTAAATCTGACTGTAATTTTTTACATAGATCTCAACTTCTTTTCTTTCTGAAATTGCAGAAATGATATAATTAGTGAATGGACAACTTCTTTGATATGTTTATTCAAAAGCACTATTTCCAAAGTTTGATGTTTCCAGACTAGTTCAAATAATGTTTATCAAATTATGTGTGGCCAATTTTAGTAATACTTTTCAAATAATTTGTACACGTGTCTTTCAGTATTTCACTGAACTACATAGCAGTGGTTATTATCCGGGGGCCATGAAGAGGTGTCTTTGCATTTTAAAATAATTTATTTCCGTCTGTAAGCTATTTTTGTTCACATCATTTTATTTGAATTGCATTATTGATAAGACATTGGCTAAAGACCTTATAAATAAATGCAAATGTTCTATCACTGCTCTTTAAAGTGCCGCATCTCTTCTACCGTATTTTCACCCACTTGCCCTTCAAAATATAAGAGCTGATTATATGATTAAGATGGCTGACTGGAATCAAGAAGAACTGCATTTCTTCTTTCGCTTTTCCCAATTTGCTTATGTGACTATGGATGCATCCTTTATTCTCTCTGTTTATAGAATAGATAATTCTCCACCTGCAAAATCAGATTCTCTTCCACCTCCTTTTCTCTGTCTTTCCTTCCTACCTGGGTTGTAACACTTTTTGGAGTTTTAGAGGAAAAAAAAAAAAAAACAGTGGTTGGTCATAGTTTGTACAATTGAGTAGAATAGTCCATAGGAAGACAGAAAAACAAAAGTATAAAACAAAAACCCCAAAATATAAAGCATCATATACTCTGTGTACCTCACTTACTAGCTGTAGTTATGGTTTTAATAGACCAAGCCAAATTGTAAAAATATTTGGAGGAGAATGCTCTCTTGTCCTATCATCCTCCAAACACCAACATATGCACCAATGGGAAAGTTTTGTTTATTTTTCCCTGTATGCAAGCAACAAAGTCTTTAATGCAAACAGTGAAGCCACCTATTCTTATTTAGTTTACTTATTGAATGAATAAATATAATGTTGAATAAGTCAATTAAACCTCTGCAAAATAAGCACTAAGCAATATAACTGTTGATCAAGCCTTGTTTCCAGTGTTGAATTCAGTTTGAAGAAATTTAGGGTTTTTTTTTTTTTAATTATCAAAAAGCTCAAATTAATAGTAACAATAAAAACATTCTGCCTTTGTGTTGTCCTAAGACTATACTCAATCGCAAAAGCTATTAACAACCAGAGATTAAGTTTTCTTTCAATTCTTCCACCCCCTTGAGGACATTAACCAACCAGATACACAACAGATCATATCTCAAGCTTAAATGTTAACTCTAGATAAGGATCTCAAGATACCATTACAATATAAATAACAAAAATTAATAATGCTACTGGGTCTTCTCCTGCTTCATATTTTCTCCTTCTTTTTCTTTTTCAGTGCTCAGTGAAAGACCATAAAGAGCAATTTTGTGGTCTTTCATTTGTTACAGGTTGTTCTAATTTCTTATGCCCTGATCCTGTTAGCTTTGTTTACACTTAGCCTACCCAAACTTCCACCTTCTATGAAAAAAAATGTCCTTTCTGCTAGATAGTTGAAAATGTTTTGTCTTTTGAATGTAAATCTCTGGTGAGCTGCTAAGATCTTGATAGAAGAAGCCTCGTCTTAGCTTTTACAGAAAGACTAGTTTAAAGTCGTTATGTAAGTAATCCACTCATCTCTGTTTTCTTCTTGCTTCTTCTTTTCCAAAGAATCACTGATCTAGCTGATGAGTCTAAATATTTTTCTGTCTTAGATTTATACCCACTACCAATCAAAACACTGTATTCATCATCAGACAATCTCAGTTCACTCGATTTCTATGCCATTCCTCAATTATATTGTCAAATTGACTGCTGATGAAATAGGAGGACTTCCTCTGATGGGATCCTGTCATTCCTGTTTTTGTATTCCCTACCACCTTCTTACAGAGCCTTAATATTACACCCCAGAGAGCCATGCTTTTGCTATTGACACTGCCATAGCGAGCCCGGTATTAACAAGTCTCAAAAACACATCTGACTAGATTATCTGACCTGTACACTGAGGTCAAAGGCTTAAATTGTTCAGGAAGTTTAATTTGGTGCAAAATGCTGTGAAGGTGTGACCTGCACTGAGTGGACTTGCAGTGTTTGGGTAGTTACTGTTCCTAGATAGAGTCTGAAGTATTTCCTGAGGACCTGCAAGGGCAGGTTTAGGTTGACAGTAGCTGAACCTAGAGAAGAACGAAGAGCTGCCTGGCACACACAATCACTCAAAAACGTAATGAAAGCCCTTTAGAGACCGTCTTGAGGACTTACCTATATGAGGTTGGGATGGGTGCTATGATTCCAGTCTTTAACTTTGAGTAAATTTAATCTCGAGGTAATAGACACGTTCAGATTCACCAGAGATAATAGATTCAGCCTTGCATTTATTTTAATTTGCTTTGTCCTGAACCAAAGCCTTTATATTTCTGCGCAAAAGTTTTCTCCAGTTAAAAAGCTAACAACTGGGTTCAATTGGTTCAGTTATGAGTAAAGCATCTTGTAAGTTCCCTCAGAACAAAGATGTAATGTAAACTGTCTTCTCGGTTGAACATTCTGCTAGAACATGTTTGAAGTAAGTAATAAATAAACAAAATCTTGACTTCAAAAAGCTGAAAGTAAGGGTTAATAGAGAACAGATAAATGATGCCTTTGTAGATATGATACTTCCCCCTTATACATTGTGACTAATTGACAACTATGTGTTGATTTGAGGGGCTTTTTTTTTTTTTTAAGAGCGAAGAAAAGATTTGAGTTGGCTCTGATCCCATTACCACAACGTGGCTGGAGCTCAGCCATCTGTCACAGCTGCTGCTCGCTTTAACTGCCACTCTAATTGACAATGAACCCAAAGCCCTGTAATAATTGTGGCTGCTCTGCGACTTCAGCAGGTAATGCCTCCCTTTTAGCATCCGTCAGGCCCCATCTGTGCTCCAGCGCTGCCTTTCTCTCAGGACACAGGAGCACCGTGCGGTGCTGCGGTCGGCTTTCTAGGTGGGTAGGGATCATCTCATTAGGGAAGCGTTACGAAGGCCTAAGGGAAGCTATGTGTACACTGAAGTTGAAAACCTTCCCAAACTCACTGGAAGATTTTAATCCTATTGCCAAGGCACACACACACATCTGCCATTCAGACCTCATTTTATATTAAAAGAAAGAAAAAGAAAGAAAGAAAGAAAGAAAGAAAGAAAGAAATCTTCCAATACTGAATAGTTTAGGGACTATTTTAATAAGGGTTTCTTTGTTAAATCACTTCTCAGCAATATTTTAAGTAGAGTGCCCTTTTTTCCACATCAGAGACATTACAGTCACTAAAAGCATTGGAGCACAGGGCACGTAATTCACTCCATTATAAGAGATCTTTGCAGCAAGACTTTCTATCAAGGTTTAGGTATTTTGTGAGGCAAAGCCAGACCTTCACTTTTTTTTTTTTTCCAAGGTATAAGAATGCACAGCCCTTCCGTCATGCCATATACATAAACTTGGTCCTAGCATATTTCCTGTAGGCACTTCTCTGTCCCCTACAGGCACCAGCCTGCACAGTGCGAATGGCTGATTTTCAAGTTTTGTGTTATTTGATAGTATTCTGGGAACTGCTGTCTTCTTAAGTGAAAGTAACTCAGGTTTCTACAGCAGGTGCATGTGTGCTGTAAAATAAAAGTCTACTCATATATTCATATTTTTACAGCCCTTTGGGCCTCATGTAGAACATAATGAAGTAAATGGAAAGACTCCAGTTTACTCTACAGAGCTTCGATCTAAGATCATAAGGTATCTTAAGTTTTAAGGCAACATTTGGGGATTAAATCCCTTTTATTTCTTCAGTTTTCAAAGAGATTGAATTAAAAATTAAAAATTAAAAATAAGCATGGATATTATGACTTGGCCTAGTGATTTTAATCAGCCTAGAAGGATTGGTGAGGACCTAAAGGACCTATCAAGTAAACTTGATAGGAAGCAACTTTTGTTTTCTAAGTTGTGTTCCAAAAAGTACTATTAAAAATAGCAGTGATTTCTAATTCCAGGTAAGTGCTTTTAGACGAAGTCAGGCTAGCAGATCAGCCTAGCATTCTGCCCCTGATGGTAGCATGGCCATATGCTCATGGCAGCACTGATTAGCCACACGATTTCCTATTTTGTCATACCTTGCTTTAGCATGCTTTGGATCCTAAAAAGTTATTTACTTTTTCTTTTTAACCCTTCCTAACTAAAAAATAGCATTCCAGTTTTATTATCTCACTTTTTACCCTTTCCTCCCAGAAACAGAAGCTCAGTGTGCTTTCAGTCCTAGGTGCAAAAATAACCTTTCTAGAGAATTGAATCCAAGTAATCCTTAATAATAGTGATAAGTTTATTATTGGGAAAAACTGTCTGAGCTAGTGCAAAACTGATTTAACAGCTCTTGTCTTCAGAAGTGTGATTTCTTTCCCTAGTTTTTGAGGTAATGGTGTGGAGTGGTGTTGTACTAACAGTGAGTAAATTACTCCAAAGAAAGCTTGTAGCAGAGAAATACATTTTAAGAGATTTCAGTATTTTCAATACCTTAATCACCTATCAGCAAAACTTCACCTGAAAAACTAATGAAACTCTGAGCTAAGTGGTGGGAATTGTTGAAATGAGAAACACATTACACACGAGTTGTTAGGTAGCTGGAGATGCAGTTACTATATACTCGTCTCTTAAATACAAGAAAAGACTCAGCACAGAAGTAAAGGCAGGAAGTATTCTTAATAAAATATGAAATTCGTCAAAATTCACAATAGCAGAAAATGTTGTTGACATGAATTTTTCCTATGCAAAAATAAACAATCATAGAAAAAAATTGAATTGCACACACATACATACACACACGCATGCACAAAAGAAGCTGAAAAGATGTTTCTGACCTTGACATGAAGAACTTAAATTTTATTGTGTTTCCATCAAGTCAATTATTTATGGCATGATTTTTAGACTTACAGATAGCAGTAGGGTTCTACATATAAATGTTTTTTCCAAAAAAAAAAATGGTTACAAAGCAGCAGATTCGGTAATAATTGAAGTAAATTTATTGTGAAATATAAAACAATTTGACAGCAAAATTAATATTCCCAAGTGGTTATTTCTGGTGGGTTGGTTTGCTTTGCTTTAACCAAGGTTATTTTATTTACTTAGTTTATTTACCTGGTTTACTATTAATGCATTTGATTACTGAAAAACTGTGGCAGTGTCATTTCTTTACAGAATGAATGAATTTAATATAATGTAATGTGCAACTGCCTGCAGCAGCTTGTAAGGCAATTTAAAGCTCTAATGCTTGTGAAAATAGGGTTGATATACATTTTCTTAATTTTACCTGAGGAAGTATTTTAAAACCAGATAAACTGAGAACATATAAAAAGGGAGGAACAGAGGGATTCTCAAAGCAGCCTCACATACCAGATAGTCTGCAAACTGCAGATCCTGTGTGGGCATGTCTGCTCTTCAGCTGTATGCATAGGGTGCGCAGACTGATACATTTCCTGAAACTTGAGGGTTAGACTTTAGATTTATGTGGCACTGACTTTAATTACTTGGCATTTTCCTAAGTTTAGAACTGTATTTTCTAATGCACCTCCTATGGGTTACTTATGAATAGAGTCCTAACGTTAAAGGCAGTTATTCAAAGTAAAAAGCTTGGCCACCATCCAGCATCTAAGAAGAGAGAGACTGAGGCAGACACTCGTCTCAGATTCCAAAGGTGTTGCTCCAGATTTATACGCGTGTAACTGAAAGCAGAAGGAAATTCATTGTCTATTATGTTAAAGACATAAGATCTTGGAGACAATGGACTATAGATACCGGGCAAAATGCACTCATATGTTTCTTATCCTCTTCATTGAATTTCTTCACTTGGAAAACTTTAGAACTTTAAATGCAATGCTCACATATTGTGAAGGGAGCTTGGAATACCTAAAAAAGAAAGGGGAAAGCTTTATACCAGTTCTCACACAAAAAAATCCATCCAGAGACTGAGAGAAGCAATGGGCAGATACATACATAACTTCAGCACTATTTTTAGATCAACTTTATTTGTCTGTTCTCCTCAGATCTATTTTCTACACACAGAATGAAATATATCTGTTTATCCTGGTTGTAATGGCAGCTTTAGGAACCTTTACAGGTCATCTCATTACAAAGGATGAACACCTTTGTATTTAAGGTAAGCAACCTTCCCTATTAGGTTTGAGATAGATTATATTTTATAAAACTGACAGTAAGCAATCTGTGAGTGTGAAGCACAGCTTCCGCAAAGTGTTTATCTTTTGATATATTGTATCTCTTGAATATCAGCTTTTTCAGGATAGACTGTTGTGGTTTCATGGCCCTTCCATATTCTTTGCCTTTAACAAGTTTTTCTTTCTAGGAATTGAAGCTTTGGATTTTGAAAAGTGTAGGAAAGGAGGGAAGTCCCAAACCACTTGTGTTACTGTATCTTTCTCTACTCACTTTTCACTAAAGAAGCAACTCAGCTGAATCACAGGGGGACATCTTTACACGTGGCTCATCTGAAGTTTCATGAACATAGTGTTGCTTGTTCTAGATGATTATTAAAGAGAAGAAGTGGCACTGTATCTAACACAGAGCCTTGCCATATCCTCACAGTAAACCCCTCTTGGCTGATCACCAGACACCATTACTTTTCTCTTTTACCTCATCTCAAGCTACTTGCCGCATTCTTGTGCAAGCTATACAGATTCATCTGGAACTACCAGGAGAAATAAAAAGGAATCAAGTGATCAAAATAAGTCAGGTATTTGCCGTGCACAGATAGTCCTTAAGCCATGCCTGCCAAGGGATTGCACATCTTGCAAGTCGTGCAGTGGGTGAAGAGGACTGTTACGAGCAGGAATGGACGGCAACATTGGGTTGGGCATAAGTGCCGGTCTCCAGAAGCAAGTTCCCTCAAGGATCACCAGGGTGAAATTTCCAAGAGCTACTCAGGGATTTAGCAATGTGAGTCCAGGTAAAATCTACAGAACCTATGTTCTTGATAACTAGGGAACTCTCATGAAATTTTTGTAATTTGAATGCCAAATGGATTGAACTTTGTGACAGTATTTTCCTCCCTGAAACACACTTTTTACAATATTTTCTTTATATTCATATTTTTCTTTATATTCAATATTTTTTCTTTATAAAGCGACTGTAAAGTTGACTTTCTCAGGAAAGCTTATTCTGCTGTGGCCATTGAGGTTTAAAGAATTATCTGCAAAGCATCTTTAAGGTAATCAGCTGCTCCAGCTTGCAAATCTGTTCTGCCTGAAGTAAAATGTCATTCTGGTCTGAAAAATACAGGTGCTGAAAAGTGTAAAAGTTGCTTTCAGAACTAACCAAAGGCTTCTTATAGTTGTTCTGCCCAGCAATAAAAAGGGCTAGACTGCTTCTGATGTGAAAAGGGGAGGAGAATAAAGGGAAAGTGCTGTGCTAAGCCAGGCCCAAGGTACAGGTGATAAATCCTTCAGTTAGGTCTATTGTTCTGGCTGCTGTGGAAGTGGTGATAGTAGCCTGTGGGAGACACTGTCAAGTCTGGGATTTAATGTTCTGGCTAACTACCTGCTGCTCTTTGACTTTTCCCTCAGTGTTAGCAGCAGAAGCCAACCTATTCCAGAAAAGTGAGGGGAATCCCACTTCTATGCCAGCTAAAAGGTAGCTAAAAGGTAACTATAGGCGTATACCTGTTTTAAAGAGAAAAAGATGTCGTTACAGCACAAAGCCCTAGATTTCTGACTGATACAGGATCCTTCTCCAGGGCTCCTGCTGCACACCGGAAGCGTGTTCCACAGGTCACAATGCTTTAAAGCAGTGTACTTTAAAGGTCACAGTTTGACTCCTAATACTTAATACTCTGGATACTTATCCAAATGAACAAGAAAGCTGTTTGGGTAATGTCCACTAGCGATTTTGCAATAAGAGTTAGCTGCTAGTTATTATGCACCTGTACCTAAGCTTTCTGTACAACCCATGACACATAGCAGATGTCTAAAAGCAAAGCTAAACTAGCCCACTGAAAAAATTTGAGGAAATGTTGATGCCTCAGCCCCACCATGCTCCAAGTGATGGCTAAGAGGAGTTAAGGTAGTTAAGTTAGGTTCTACATTCCTAAAATTTGGACTTGAGGAGGCGGGAAAGTAATGGTTAGGTGGTTAAATCTCTTTGTTCCTCTAGCTCTTTTTATAGTCTTCAGACAGACTCCTGAAGTCTGTCTGCATTTTGTCATGTAAGTATTTGCACTATAAAATAAGTGGGGACTGTTTAACATTCCCTTTTAAAAATGTGTGTGTGCATGTTCAGCTCCATTAACAATAGGGATGTATACTGGGCAGGAGAGACCATGACCCCAGGAAATTATTGCCTAGCCGCTGTAATGGCAATTGCTTATCTCTTATTTAAATAATCAAGTTAAACACCAAACAAATCTTCCAAACTCTGTTTTTTGTTAAGCTCAAAGAAATCATGGGGAGACTGAAAGACAAATCTTACACAGGAGTGATTACAAAAAAATCCACCAAACCCTCCTTCAATATCCTGCTGAAAATCTATACATTCCTTTCAAAAAGGTTAATATTTTAAAAACAGTAAACCAGTTATAAACATGAAATATCCCTGCCATCCAAATGCCAACTCTGTGGCTAGACTTCTATCTATATAAGATTAGCAGAAAAATTAAATAATTATTTATCGTGGGTTAGGAATTAACTTAGCATAAAGCTACTTATTTTCTGAAACCTCAGGGTGAAATATGAATTTGTCTCTTATTTAAGCCACTAGAGTTAAATAGAAAAGATTTTATTGTTTTCTTGGGTTTGACCTTCTGCTAGCTAAACTGGTTTTATCTGCATTTGCAGACAACATTGTGTACCGCAGTACTAATGTAACGTTAGATATATATAGCACTGTAACACCAATGTAATCCCAACTACCAACATAACACCAGTGAGTATAACACTTTCCATATCCTATACGATCTTAAGACTCTGCAAATGATATAATAAAAATATATCATATTATTGGGCTCATAAGACCGATAAAAATACTTAAGCAGCACTAAGTACCTATAAAGTCAGGTTTATTTTTTATTAAAATAGTCGTAGGATAAAATCAATATATACAGTAAGCATGTGCTGCCATCAGTATCTCAAACGAATATAAAGTTCTCGCAGTAGGATAATTAGGGCTTTAAATGTGATTTGAATAGCGCAAGTTGACACTAACTTTCATTCTGATGGTCGAAGGGATATGATGGTATCTCCTTTACAAAGAATTAAGTAACACTCCAGTGTTTATATGCCCATATGAAAGAAACTTCATAAAGGGGAATGAACACTTCTAAATTCTTAACAGATCTGAGATTCTTTTTTCATTCAATAAAATAAAGCCGTATTTCCCCCTCAGTATTGTTATTTTACAATGATATTGCTAGCATGACTTGAAAATGCAAAATCAATTTTGCAACTGAAACTCAATAAACAAAATTCATAAGTGGAAAGTTTTTTAGTGGTTACCATACAAACCTTGGCCACAAAGAGTCCAGAACTGTTTCCTAATCTGCTATAGGTTCTTTGTGGTACAGAACTAAAATCAGAAAGTTATTCAGCTGCCTAATTGCTATTTAGCTTGTGCTCGGGGGAATTGGCTGTAAGCAGAGGCCTCTACCTTTGTGGATGCTGGTTTTACTGTGTCTGTGACTAAGATACCTACCTGCAAAACAGGAATGCTAATGTAATTTCTCCTGATAGTCAGGACCTAAGTCATAGTTTTATTGCCGAAGGCAGCTATTTTAGAAATGGAAAAACAAATAGAGACTTAAAGAAAGGTAAGGTGAATATATAAACATAACAGTGGAAGTTTGGATAAAACAAACATATAGCTCAACGTCCTGTGCCTAAATCTCATCTATATTGGCAATGAAACAACTCAGCGAAGTCCCAGACAGTAATCCATGCAACCTGGTGTCCACAGCTACTTAATACTGTGCAACCCTAAACTCACTGTACACCTCATAGTGCTAGCTAAATTTTCCTAAATGCCTGTCTGTAAGTATTCATGTACATGTGGCTGCCCTGGAAAGACAGACATCTGTCATTTTCTTAGAGCTTTGCTGTGGCCCAGATTTCACATTCTGGGATTTTGACTATGACTAAAATCACTGACTGCCTGGAGGAAAATTTTCTGCATAGTAACCTATAACGCTGGCATAAAAGTCGACTACCCTGATTCTAAGGTCTCTCCAGCCTGGAAACATTGAACTTCAGGTGAGACTTACATGAAAACAACACTAACCATTAGGTTAAGTGATATTGCAAGTAGTGATGCTCTCTATCTATCCATGATTGCAAGAATCAAGGAATCAAAATGAGAATAGATAGGACAGAGGCTGAAATTATGTCCTCCTGAAAGGAGGAGGAAGATTTGGAGATCTCAGGGTTACTTATGCATACATTCCAAGCAGGAAGACCTAGAATTCCTTTCATATCAGCTAAAATCCTCATCTTCTCTTTCTCTGGCTCCATGATTCATATTTCTGGTTGCACAGTGTCTCAATTTCCAGAGGAAGAGACTGGCTACATGGGATGCTGCAGAGCAGGGGTGGTCACCTAACTTTCCTTTAATTTGCATTCAAGGATCAAGGAGACATGAACCCATACCTCCCACTTTGAAGGTAAGTGGTCTAATTGTGGACTATTTTGCTAGAGGATGATACTTCTAATTCTATTTTTTTCCCCCTAGTCTACTGCATACTTCACACGTGTCCTCAGAAGAGTTGAGGGTAGTATCAAATATTTCCTTTTCTTTCTTAAATACTCGAAGGAGAGAATCACATACCTAAAACTCAGAATACCTCTGGAGGTCTAAGGGGCATCACTGCATCTGATCTAAAGCTAATAAAGAATTATGGGAGGAAAAGACTGGGGAGAGAGTTAAATGGTGAAGAAGGAAGAGGTCTTTCATATATTGTATTAATAGAAAGTATGCGAATTTAGGGGGAAGCTGTGTGATTACGATAGAGGGAAAGGGAGAGGTGAGAATTACCCTAAAATTATGAACTTAACAACAGAGAAAAATTTTCTGCCAAGAAAGCAGGAAGAGAGGTAGATAAATATGAAAGTAAGATGTTCAGTTTTTGCCATGCATACTTTAATTTAAGCAGGATATGAGACAGCTGTGAGAACTGGGGAGATGGGAAGAATTAGTGATTACTAAACAAGATATAAAAATTGTTAGCATAAATGTGATGAGCAAGTCCTTGTTGTCTGGCAGGAAGCAATATAAACAAAAGGTAAGCCAGCAAATCCTAAGGAGCACTGAGGAAGAAGAGAAGAGAGGGAAAAAGATTCAATAAATGTAACATAAAAGGGCCAGACATTAAGTAAGTAGGAAAAAAAAGAAAAGGTATTCAGTAGAAATCCACAAAGAGCAAGCCAAGAGGAGCTGGAGAATTAGAAGACAGGCTGAAGATAACCTTAACAGCAAAGACTTATTATCACAGGTGGATAAGACCCTTTTTACTCTTCTAAAGACAATTTCAACAGGGTGCACAAATTAGAATAAAGGCTAGAGGAGAAAGAGGAAGGTATCAGAAAAGTTTATGTGGTGTCGTTGGGGAGAGAAAGTCTGTTCATAGAGATGACAGAGAAGGAGGGACAGGGGACAACGAGGACAGATGGGTGAAATGAAGCAGTGGCAAAGGGCACAAGGTATAGATAGGCAAGAAAGAGTGATCTGATAAAGTCATTGATAATGAATTATCACTGAGGGGAAAAAAATAAGTTTGAACTGAGAAACAAGGAGATGTAGTTGAGATGACATCTTTGAGAATGGCACTCGTGGTACATGTGGTAAATGGGAAGGAAAATTGTTAGAACAAATAAAGGCAGAAATCGGCTGTACATGAGACTGTTAATTTTATCTTTGGAAATATCAGCAAGACCTTACTAAGGAAAGTAAAACTGAAAGTCGTAAAGAGCTTCTGAAAACAAGAGTTAGGAGAGAACATAAATGAAGTATGAAGACCTGTCCTAGAAAACAGAAAAGATGAAGTGATGAAAGTTGCACTCATAAAGACTGTTAGATTTAGAGAATTTTCTCCAGAGCGCTCAGCAGATCAAGAGTGGGAGCAGACAATGCCAGCCAGATGAGAGCTAAGAATAGGAACAGGACAACGAATAGCATGGTGGATAGAAAGAATCAAATAATCATGTCAAGACTAGGGAAGAGCTCTGAGTAATACCAGCACAGAAGCTGGAGTACTGGGTAGGCAGGAGTTAAGTTTAGAATATATTAAAGTCAGAATGACTGACAGATTGAAAAACAAGTTTGGCGAGTGAATAGAAAGGCAGAGCCTTGAGAATACCAAGATTAGGACGTGGCAAGAAAATGCTATGACAAAAAAACAAAGAAGAGTGTATCAGAGAAGAGGTCATAATGTGAGAATGATGCAGCATAGGAGAGCCAAGCTAGAAATGCAAGTGTGCTTGCAAGGAGACAAATTTTATAAAATATAGTTTAATTTTGAGAATTCTCTTTAAATTGAGTAGTTCTGCAGCACAAAAATTTACTCATTTGCTTTCATGCTTCTCAGACTTCCCAGAAATCTTGTCTTGTTTTCAGAAAGCCTGTGATTACTGCTTCCCTAGCTATCATTACTGTATGTAATCACCCTGTATTGTTTTTCTTCTACCTGGGCACAACATGCGTTTGAAAACCAGTTACAAATAGGCCAGTTTGAAATGATGATGTAGTGCACAAAAATTAGTTCCCCTGCCCTTTGGCTGCTGAAGAAGAAAATTGTTTTTTTGTGCATAATGCAATGAATTTAAATGGTATATCTGAGATAGTTTTATAAACATAGAATTTTGTAAACAGAGAGGCTGGGGGGAAACAAGCATAACCAAAAGGGATAGAAACAATTCGGCCATCCCATTAAATCATTTTTTACTGACTATTATCCATCATGCCATTGAACCAGCATGCAGACTTGTCTAATTTAGTTTTATTCATTCATCAGAAACTCTGGTTTGGAATGCAACTGGTCACTGCTACAGCTTGCTGTTCCTCGTGACGGATTTAAAGGTGCTTCTAGTTACAATACTTAGGTTATATATATATATATCTACTGAGTGCTTTTGAAAAGGAGAATTCCTGTGCTGTCATCCAAGCAATCAAAACAGTCTCTGTTTGCGGAGCAGCGCTGGAGGATGGCGGGGAGGGGGAGAGCAGAGGGGGAGATGTTTGGAGAAACAGCCGTTGCCACTGACTGGCGCTTTCACCTCCTTCCAGCCCCTTCCCTGCTGCCTCTCAAGCTGTGTGTAAAAATCCAGTGTTCAAGGTAAGGCAACAAATCAAAGAATGTGGACCCAGCCCCAGCTCTTAATCCGTTTCCTGCTAGGCACATCTCCGCCTCGCTCCACTGCCCGCACAAAGCCTCCATAGAGAGCTCGGAGGGTGTGGTGGGAGAGCAAGCACTAGTGCCACACCATCCAGGATGACAAATTAAACGCTAATGTGTTTGCTAGAGGCTTAGTTGCTGGGCTAGGGTGGCAGATAGGGTAACCCCTCTGCTCTGTGACCTTTGCTTCTTTTACTGGGGACAGGGGCAGAGAGGTTAAAAAACAAATATTCTGCTTTTGATCAGCAGTGCAACACTGTGCTCCAGACGAGCCACCTGAGTGTGAAAGAAAACTGTTAGAGCTTTCTACACTCTCCATGGCAATATGCTGAAAGCTTTCTGCAGCATAGGCATTATTTTTAAATGGGATTAAGATCCTCTGCCACCAAGAGCAGCTTCTTTACATTGCACAGTTTTAAGTCTCACACAGCTTTGGTGATCTGAAGTCAGAATATTTTTACTGTTTTCTCTGAAAATAAGTGAAAAATTATGTATTTATTAGAGAATTTTCTGATTACAATATTCTCCTACAACCATCAGCTTCTTTCTCAGTAAATAAAATCAAATAAGCTATTCATTCTCTTTCTTTTTCCTCCTCAGGGTATGTGTATGAGAACAGCAGTTGTAGAAGCTCATCAAGCTGCTGTTTGCTCCACACAAAACCAGAATCTCTGATGAATGTTTTATTATTATTTTCATTCAACAGGAAAAATTTGTCATTGCAGAAGAGTTTACACTCCTTTAAATAACACTATCAGAACCCTCCTGTTGCACATATATCTAGGTCAGAGTTCCTGTCTTCTGTAGTACAACCTTCCCGAAGTCCAGAATATTGCGGAAAAGAAAACCAAGGGACTGGCTCTGAGCCTAATGTCCCCTCTTTGGATACTGTATTCGAGCACCACAGTGAAGTATGCCAAAGGCTTCAGCTAGAACAAATAGTTTCCCACATAAAGGCAGGTCTCCGTTACCCAGAAGAGATCAATTGCTCTCAGTGTGACTGATGAAACAGAGGTGAAAGTACAAAAACCAGAATGATACTAGCTCAATATTTTATTTTTGGTAATGAAAGTGATCTATTGCTGTTTAACTAGTAATTCCAAGAACATCAACACAGAAGACAGGGTAAAAAATGCTGGTTACAGCATTGTTTATGTAGCCAGATTTCCAGATGAAACTAACTGCATGCAGCGCACAAAACGTTGGTTTTCCATCATCTTTTATTTATGGAATTCATTAAAATGTGAGACGCTAATATACCATGCACTAAAAAGAAATCCTGTAAACTATTCTCCTCCATATCATCAAACCCATCAACCATATGTTAGTAGATGGCTTCGAGGAACACCTCACGTTCCAGTGATGAGCCCCTTCATCCTTTACGGGCGGTTCACGTGCCTTGGCAATTGTTTTTCAGAGAACACCCATTTGCTTCAGCAGCACATCAGGACAAGCCAAGCAAAGCTGCAAGGAAGTGGCGGAGAGAAAATTCACCACCTGCATTTTGGCTGTTACATTTTAGATGTAGTATTTATTTTTATAAGTCCCTGGGGGAACAACTCTCCCAGAGGCACAGTATCTGCATAATCATGCAATTTTAGAGAGATTAAATATTCACATCAGGCTTCCTGAGTTGGGGTAATGTCCCTCTGGGGTTCTAGGGATCCAGGAAGAGTTTTGCCGCAGTGTAATGATTGGTTACTGTTGTTCAGACCGTCAGGGCTAGACTTTCTCCCATCAGAGTCTATTTAAGTGCTTTTTTTTTTTAACTACATTTAATATGAGGCAAGAAATTATGGATTCCGTAACAGGAGATAGTTTGAGGGTGACCAGACCTGAACAGAGAGTTTTGGTACACCTATACAATGAGATTTACTATCTATTCGTTTAGTTAAGACACATCCTTGTAGCAACATAATTAGCTTACCGAATCACAGAATCACAGAATCGTTTAGGTTGGAAGGGACCTCTGGAGATCATCTAGTCCAACCTCCCTGCTCAAGCAGGGTCACCTACAGCACGTTGCCCAGGATCACATCCAGACGGGTTTTGAATATCTCCAGCGAAGCAGACTCCACTACCTCTCTGGGCAACCTGTTCCAATGCTCTGTCACCCTCACAGTGAAGAAGTTTTTCCTCATGCTCAGATGGAACTGCCTGTGGTTCAGTTTCTGCCCATTGCTTCTTGTCCTGTCACTGGGCACCACGGAGAAGAGACTGGCCTCATCCTCTCGACACTCCCCCTTCAGATACTTGTACACGTTGATGAGATTGCCTCTGAGCCTTCTCTTCTCCAGGCTCAACAGGCCCAGCTCTCTCAGTCTTTCTTCATAGGAGAGGTGCTCCAGCCCTCTAATCATCTTGGTAGCCCTCCGCTGGACTCTCTCCAGGAGTGCCATGAGGAGCCCAGAACTGGACCCAGTACTCCAGACGAGGCCTCCCCAGGGCTGAGGAGAGGGGCAGGATCACCTCCCTCCACCTGCTGGCAACACTCTGCCTAATGCACCTCAGGATCCCATTGGCCTTCTTGGCCACCAGGGCACACTTCTGGCTCATGGTCAGCTTGTTGTCCACCAGCACTCCCAGGTCCTTCTCGGCAGAGCTGCTCTCCAGCAGGTCAACCCCCAGCCTGTACTGGTGCATGGGATTATTCCTCCCTAGGTGCAGGACCTTGCACTTGCCTTGGTTGAACTTCAGGAGGTTCCTCTCCGCCCACCTCTCCAGCCTGTCCAGGTCCCTCTGAGTGGCAGTGCAGCCTTCTGGTGTGTCAGCCACTCCCCCCAAGTTTTATATCATCGGCAAACTTGCTGAGGGTGCACTCTGTCCCTTCCTCCAGGTCGTGGATGAATACATTGAACAAGACTGGACCCAGGACTGACCCCTGGGGGACACCACTAGCCACAGGCCTCCAACTTGACTCTGCACCATTCACCACAACCCTCTGAGCTCGGCCATCCAGCCAGTTCTCCATCCACCTCACCGTCCACTCATCTAACCCACACTTCTTGAGTTTGCCTATGAGAATGTGATGGGAGACAGTGTCCAAAGCCTTGCTGAAGTCCAGGGAGACAACATCCACTGCTGCCCTCATCTACCCAGCCACTCATTCCATCATGGAAGGCTCTCAGATTGGTCCAGCATGATTCCCCTTTGGTGAATCCATGCTGACTACTCCTGATCACCTTCTTGTCCTCCACATGCTTAGTGAGGACCTCCAGGAGGAGCTGTTCCATCACCTTTCCAGTGATGGAGGTGAGGCTGACAGGCCTGTAGTTTCCTGGCTCCTCCTTCTTGCCCTTTTGGAAGACTGGGGTGACATGGGCTTTCTTCCAGTCCTCACGCACCTCTCCTGATCTCCAGGACCTTTCCAAGATGATGGAGAGTGGCCTAGCAATCATGTCCGCCAACTCCCTCAGCACTCATGGGTGCATCCCATCGGGGCCCATGGATTTATGGATGTCTTAGATGAGGTAGAGGTAAAGAACAGGTCAACATCATGGATATAATTAGATTAAATGGAAACATTTACATGAGGAGTTAAAAGAGTTTATTGAGAAGTATGGGCAAACTTGGTAATAGTCTTCCAAAATTTCTTCTAGGAATTTTTTTATGTATTCCTTTTTGTCATAATATTAGGATAATGAACAGAATTTCTTTTCGGTATTTAAATTGGGGGTGAATATCTTCATTGAAAAGAAGACGAATCACAGTTTATCCTATTTTTAAGTCCTAAAAGTTCATTAGGTCAATTAATTAGCTGCTTTAGGTGATATGTGGCTATTAATATATTTTATATATTTTAATTAGTTAAGATATGTGTGTTTGTATAGAATCTAGTTAATTTATTTGCGTTCAATTTTCTCCTAATATCTACAGTTTTGCATCAATGTCATTTAAATAAAATGCATCTTCACATTCTGTTATTCAATATTGTTGCATGGGTGCTCCACAATGTGAAATATAAAGTTAGATGTTAAGCTGAAGGAGATAGATGGCTAAATGACCATTTTTACATCTTGCTGTTTTTTAATCTGCTCTGCTACATACATTTAACTTCTGTAAAGTACTATAAAACAGCCAGCTTAGAGAAGTTTCTTACCTGAGAATGGTAGAGGCCTCTTTGGATTAACAACCTGGCATAATGTATTTTTTTTTAGGAATAATGTTATCCTAAATTGCTTTAATGGTACTATCTTACGCACAGAAAGAAAAGCTGAGTCCATCCATCATCAAGCATCTAGTGAAATGGGTCACTGCAGAGCTGTTATGTTACCAATATTGCAGTACATGCTACCGTGTCATGGAACTGCAGGAAATAACCCTGAAAGGGTTGTCTGACACTCTGCAGACGCTATCCAAAATATCCTCAAGCCTTTAAGGATAGAGAGTCTCTAACCTCCCTTGGCAGTATATTCCAAGGGCTGACTGTCCATACTGATAAAGTCTTTAATTGTTTTCTTTTCCTCATAAATAATCAAACTCTCCCTTGATTTAACTTCACTCCTGTTTTCACTGTTCACAGTGAACTTTGAGAAGAGTTTATGCCAGCCTTCTTTCTGGCTACTTTTGTTTTTGCTGTTCTCCTGTCCCTTTTCTGTAGATTAAACAGCAGCTCCTTCAGTCTTTCTTGCAGGTTTACCTTCAGAACATCTGAATATAGTCCTTGCTCTCCTGTGGTTGAGAGCTTTCTTTAAATGAAGTGTCCAGTATAACTTTGTGATACTTATGGATGGTATTCTATTTATACATCCCATCATCCCGTATTAAGATAGGATGTTTCAGCTCAGGCGCAGTTTGTGATCTACCATAACTCAGATGCTCTTCTCAGGTACTACTGTCTAGCCACTTATTTTTATCCTGTACTGACATGATTGTTTTATCTCTATTTGTAGGTATTCATTTGTCTGTATTAGAATTCATCCTGCAATTTTTAAAACATTTCCTTATTTTGTCAAGATCATTTTGAATTCTAATTCCAGTTGCCTATAGAGCTGTTTACTGACACGTCTTATGCAAATTGTAAACACTTTTTGCTATCATTTAAGTCCTTGCCAAAAAGTTAAATAATTTATCAGTGCCAAAACAGACACCTCTGGAAGCGTTACTGTACTATGATTCTGTCAAACTTTCTCAGTATAGTTTTCCAAACAAATGTGCACTCACCCAATAAATACTTTATCTAAACTTTTGTTATGAGAATATTCTGCAGGGCAATTTCAAAACTCTTAAAGAGCTCAAGGTGGGTAGTATCTATTGCTTATCCTTAGTCCTGTCCACTTATATGAAATTAGATTCACTTGACATAATTTTAGCCTTGACAAATCTATATTGGCTGTTATTTGTATACTTGCTATCTCCTGGGTTCTTAGAAATAATTTTATGACAGTTGAATTTTTTCCAGAACAGAAGTTAAACTGATTGTCTATAATTTTCTAGGTCCTACTTATCCCTTTTGTAAAAGCAGACACTGTAAACTCCTTTCTAGCCATATAAGTATTATTTCTCCTCCATGAAATTTCATAGGTAACTTTCCTTTGCATGTCACTTCATTGGACTCAGACAATTTGAAGACATACAACTCGGAGAAATACTTGTGTTTTTTTTTTCTTTCTTATAGTTGGAGTTCTTTCCTTTGTATGATGGAATTAGTTGTGATAACACCTGAAAAAAAGTGTAAGTAAGTAGTTTGATTGTTCAATACGTGTACAAGTATCTGAAGGGGGAGTGTCAAGAGGATGAGGCCAGCCTCTTCTCCGTGGTGCCCAGTGACAGGACAAGAAGCAATGGGCAGAAACTGAACCACAGGAAGTTCCATCTGAACCTGAGAAAAAAACTTCTTCACTGTGGGGGTGACAGAGCATTGGAACAGGTTGCCCAAAGAGGTGGTGGAGTCTCCTTCGCTGAAGATATTCAAAACCCATCTGGATGTGATCCTGGGCAACGTGCTGTAGGTGACCCTGCTTGAGCAGGGAGGTTGGACTAGATGATCTCCAGAGGTCCCTTCCAACCTAAACGATTCTGTGATTCTGTGATTCTGTAATATAAGCTTTCAATAGCTTTGCCTTTCCAATGAATACTGGATCTTCCTTATTACTTGTTTGACATTATTCCATGGATTGTTTAGAAACAAACTGAGGATAAAACAAACAACTCCCTCTAACAGTTTTCTTCATGAAAAAAAAACTTATCTCAGTAGGAAATCTATGTGCTGCTAGATTCTTCTCCCAGCATAGTTAAAATTTCTCTTTAGTACTAGTTTTGGCATTCTGGATCATTTCCATAGTTTAAATAAATCTTATCCTCACAATATTTCTGGTCTGATGTTCCAGCCATGATAACATCCTTATCCTTTTCACTGGAGAAGCCACCAGTTAATGTGTTTCCCATTGAGTAGCTAGTTTCTCATGAGCTGCTGCATATAAATTTCCTGGCAAGTAAGCATGGTGTTCATCATGACGAAAGTTCTCAATAAATGTAAAATTTATTTTACGTTTTACACTCAAAATGGATCATGAATAGCTATAGATAGAAAGTTAACATTTTTTCCAATTCTCATGTACTTTTTGATTATTTCATACTAGATTGAAGAAAAAGATTTCTTTTTCTTTAGTTCATGCCATCAGGTGTCAGAGAACAGCAAGGGCAGACTGTTCTGCAAGGGAAGATCAGTCAAGAGCTCAGGGTAACAGCAAAGCTAGCAGGACAGTGACCTTGGCAACAAAGGTGCCGTCTCACAGTAACCGAACAAAGAGAGCAGACAGGTCGGGTGACAGTAACCAGGTTCAGACAGTTCAGTGGTGGCCAGGCAGGACCATGGTGATGAGGTCATTTCAAAGTCAAGCCAGGAAGCCAAGACAGCAGGTCAGAGTAGGGTGCAGACCAACGAGGCACACGGCCAGACACAGGCATGGCTGCAATGTAGGCTCAGCAAGGACTAAGGGTGGGAGCCTGGGCTTAAATTCAACTTCTGAGTTCCCATCAATACTTCTCAAAAAACTTCACAGCTGGTGGCTGCTCCAGCAAAGTTGTCCCTGAGCTCAAGTAGATAAAGCCCCAGCAGCAGGCAGGCGTTGCACTTAGGGCCTGGACATGAAATTTCATGAAATTGTGAAAGCAAAGCAGAAAAAGAACCCCCATCTTTCTTTGCAATTGTGACTATGACCCAGCCTCCTCAGCTGTTTCTATTTACTGTGCTAATTTCTGAAAATCAAAACATTTTACAGGACATGCATGATTGGATTTTTTTTTCATTTGCCATCACTATTGGCAGCCTCAGAAGTTTTAACAAGCATCACCTTGATTGGGTCCAAAGGATGGGATGTCTCTCTCCAAATGTTGAAAAGGTGGATGTCTACATCAGAGCCACTTGTTTAGAATCTCTCTATGACCAACAGAGAGGAGATGGCATGACTCAGAAAAAAATCCTTTTACCTTAAAAAAGGTATCTAAAACAGTTTAGAGGAACTAAAAGAATTCCCCTACTACTTGTGAAGGGAATGTAAGGTGACTATCTCACATGTAGCCATATGCATTACAAACACTTACAGTCAGGTCAAATGAATTGCACCTTAGATACGGCCTATTTCTCAAAAACATGTCGATGATTTGGAATCTGTTTTTATTCTTTTAGAAATAAATGCAGAAAGGGTGGGGAAGACAGGCATCCCAAAGCAGCCAACATGTAGGGCAACTAATCTTACTGTATACGAATAGGCATAATGTTCAAATTTTATAGGCTTCATCTAAAGAGAACACCTCTATTACTCAAATGTCTATTTAATGAGAATAATTGCATAGTCTCACAAGAGTGTATTTTTTATCACTAAAGAGTAAGTTTACAAACTTTACAAATAACAAATGGTAGATCATATACATTGCAATGCGAAAGGAAATGATTCACATGGAACTGGTTTTGGATAGTTAACAAATTAAATAAACAGTAGGATTTCAATGAAATGTTGATATCTTTGCACATTTAGTAAAATATTTTTGGTTAGAGACTAGAAAATGCTGCAGTGTCTCAGACTTGGATGCCTAAAGCTAGTCAGCTCTGGCATGCATCCTTAAATAAGAATATATTTTTTTTAAACAAGCTGACTGTACTCAAATGCTACAAAAGTTGTTAGGTGCATTTTTGGAAATCAAAGCAGTTACTTAGATTCCTGTGTAGGGGGCTTGTTCTATCAAAAGTGGAGAAACTGTGAAAAATGCCATGATAACTTTCATGTAAACTTACATTCTAGGCATGGGATAGCATTTTATAGCATAATTTAATTGTCTTTGCATTTTGCAATATAGAGAGTTCACAGTGTGGCAAAATACAGCACGTTATAATACGACATAGGTAACTGCTGTTTTCCTGTTAAATAGTCTTTCACCAATTGCACATCATGAGATGCTGTCTGTCTTGCCATTTCAACACAAAATGAAACCAGCAGATGGAAGCAATGAAAAGCAGAATCTTTTCTGCACTCTTTGGCAGCCAGTGCAATTTACTGACTTTCAAAATGTGTAATATACGTTACCACATCTTCCACTCCTCCTGTGCTGATGGATGTTGGATGGAGTGTCTTCCATTTCAGACTTGGAGGAAAGAAGGAAAAAACTGAGGTGGACAACTGAAAATAGGACACATTGATTCTATTTCTATCAATCAAAATCAGATGTTTCAGCTCACATCCTTTACATGTAATTAAACTCAGTATAATTACAGACTACTAAGATAGCTACTTTGCTCTGACTATACAGGGACAAAACCTCCTTTGGAAGTAACTAGCTTAATTCCAATGAGATGCAAGAAGTTGAGTTCCTGGCCTACTCTTAGAAATTAAGCTGTCGTGGTAGGCTCTTGCTGGCTGAACAGTTCTTTCTGTTTGATCCTCATGTATTTATTGACAACTTTTATTAATATGAGCCAATAAGACAGTCAAATGCAGTATATAAGTCAATGAAAACAAGGATTTTAGTGAAATTTATTTTTCAAATAAATACACTTAAGAATTTCTGAAATAAACCCAAGAATTTTTATAATACTTTAAGCCTTTAAACACTGAGATGGATCATCACCTGACACATATCAGCTGACCACAGTGAAACTGTGGATTTTAATACATAGTAAATGAAGTAAGAATTAGAGAAAGAAGAGAAATAGAAAGTTTACACTCAGATTTTTAAGGGCAGCAGGCTAGCAGAACAGAAGGCACACCATTTAAATCTGATACACTATTTCCAGTCTAAGTGTAATTAAAATCCTAAGTGTGAGTGTTCAGTTGTAGCATCTATATTTTGCTGGTAGCAAGTAAAACTGTTCAGGAAGAGTTTAACAAATGTTTGAAATTTATTTGCAATTCATTACCACATTTCCACCAGCTGTGATAAAGCCATGTCTGCTTTCAGTCTCACACCAAAAGCATGTTACATTGCTCTGACTTTTATATGAGAAGTTGAATTTACAATAATTTGGAACATAGTAGAGATTGGAAAGTATTCAAGCCACAGTGGCAGCTAGAGATTTGATGCACTGATTAAATTTTAGAGGAGAATGGGAGAAACTGAGCAATGAGTTTATTATGCTCCGAATCTTTTCATTCTGACATGCTCTGGTGTACAACATTTCCACAGAAGCCTTGTGATCACCCTCCCTAACCACTATCCTATCTTTCTTCACCCCTCAGATTAAAACAAGCTGTGTACTACAGCTGTTTATTAGAGAGAGAAAGACTCTGAGTCCTGTCTAATCCGTTTTTTTTTTTACTTTCACACTCCAGTAAACTTAACCTTCTTTCAATCCTCTTTTAACCTGTCCACACAATAACTTAGCACATTTAAATGTCTTCCTTTTCCTAGCTCTACTCATTTTTTCAAGTGACACATCTGTAGTCAAATCTTGAGAACCACACACCAGTTTCTTAGCCCGTACCAAGTTCCACACATACAACAGAACCCAGAACAACAGCAAAGCCTCAAAAAAGGTGTTATGTCTGAAAATAGGTGTTAATGTACAACATACTTTTTTAATTTACAGAATAGGTGAAGAGTTTTTCAAGAATATTCTCAAGAGTAACACATTTTGAAAGTCTTTTGAAGAAGTTTTTATCCTGAGAATTCCCCCAAGAGGCATGGGAAAATCTGATTGCTGTATAAGAACCTTCTTGGGGAAACAAAACAAAACAAAACAAAACTTTTCTTAAATAGAGTTTACAAAAGGCTGCTGAAACAGAAATTCCCTCTCAGTAAGTCCAAAGGAGCACGCACATGGACAGATTTATGCCTGCGCGAAGTGTAAATGTAGTGGACAAGGAATAGATCTGGCAGTGGAATGGAGCTATCAACATGGAGAACTTTATGCACTTCACAGAGGGAAAATGTTCCTAATGATTCAAAAACTTACCATTCCCAAGTCCTTCTGTGCCCCTTTCAGCACCGGTGTCTTCTCAGTGCCTCTCCCTGATCTCAGTTTATGGTGGTCCCAGACATCTCTCACCAAGACCATTTGAATCCCCTGTATTCCTGTCTTCCTCAGTCCTATTTTCATCTCACTGTTTTTGTCATGTTGGCCAATGGCTGCTGACCGTGTAAAACACTCAGACCTGCTTCCTCAGTTTTGGAAATGAGGAAAAAGATTCTCTATCTATATTCTTACGATACTTCTCTATCTATACTCTTACGATACCTTTCTCTCTTTCTCCCTCCTTTCCCAACAGCTCTCTAGGGAATATTTTTACTGAAAAGATGTACACTACAGAACATTTCTCAGCAAATTAATCAAGCTATTAAGAATTCGGAGTCACACAGAGTTTTAAAAAAAGAAAATTCCCTAGAGTTTAATATAAGGATTTTGTGAACCTTTCAATTTTGGACAAAATTTTCCCAGAAATTTGATTTGCAATAATTAGTAACGAGATGACATATGGAATTTATGGGGAATTTTTTTCATTCTGGGGTAGCTGGCATGTATAACAAGCATGAATAGTTGAAAATTAAGTTTCTAAGAGTTAGTTTCAAATACCTTCCCAATTATCCTGTGTCAGAACATCTTAGAAGGATATTTTGACATTCAAATGTACATTTGAGGGGGCACATAACAAGGAAAATGGAAGAAAAAAGAATATATGGAAAAGCATCTTAAGCATAGACAAGAACGTGGTGGTATGAGTACATGGTGTTTCCCAGAGGTAGCTGTCAGGAGAACCACGATTGGCTTTACAAGCACTGAGCCTATAACAAAACGATGCTGTTTTGTTTAACATTAAAAATGTTTAAAACTGGTTTATTTAACAAAATAATGCTAGTGGTTTGCTTTAATTATGGATATGAACGTGTTTCACTTATCCTATTATTATTGGCTATCTATTACAGTGGCTTTTGTACAGTATTTCGCATTGGTCACTGAAGCTGTAAAATGCGTAACATTTCGGGATGCTGACTTACAATATACAGAGCTCCTTCTTGCTTTTGAAGTTACTTGTACTGTATCTTTTGTAAATTAGGATCATTTTCCTACGGTTACATTACCAAAAATTATGGTGAATGTAGTTCAAAATACATCACGTTTTGTATTACTGTGTTTTTATTGTTCTTTACGCACATAAGATAAAATTCTAAACTAAATGCTTCAATAGGAGCAATACATAATGCATGCTCATCTATGTCATATCAGCTGATATACTGCTTTACCTCTTGGCACCAACATGAAGAAAAAGATCCAGACCATTTACCTTAGGGACTTAAGTCAGATGCTACAACGTGTGAAGGATAGTTCCTTAACCTCAGCAGGTTTATTAAAATTTTCTAAATTTCACGACTAGGTTCCAAACCCCCAAAACTTTATAGTGGTAGCTGTTAAGGAAATCTGGTCTTTTCTGAAGCATTCACTAAAAATCAGCTCCAGGGAACTGTATTGTTGCTCTTGTCTCGGATCAAGTAATTCCCTATTGAAAAGGCATTCCTCTAGAACCACTTGACGCTGGTTTTACAGTATATTCCTGAGACAGATTACACAATATGATATTCTGGGGTATGTTTCTGGCTAATAGTCCATGGAGTGTTTATATATTTTCCTTGAAGGAAAAATAGAAGCACTTAAATGAAACCAAGGCCTGCCTTGTCCTTGCTGAAGGCCTAACCACCAGGCTATAGTCCTGTGGTCCTTCTCAGTTGCAGGTACTTTGCTTCTGCTTCTAGCTGCTTGCTGTGGAGGTTGTGAAGTGCTAGAGAGCAGCATTCAATGGCAGCTCAATTCCTCTAGGCTAAGAAAGGGAAGTAACTGAACTTCTCTGAACTTAAATGGTAACACGAATGATCGGGGCATGTTGCCTTCTCAGAAAGTTTGAGAAACACTGCGTTAGATCATCATACAAAAAGACAACTGTTATTAATGCTGATATTCTAAAGCAATGAGTGAACGGTACTGCTTAATGTATAAACTCAAGCCTGCTTAAGCATATCCCTCTTCCTCATGTTTCTTGTTGGCTGGCTTGTGGAAGTGCTGCATCATCACACAGAATTTCTCATAGTTCCTAAATGGCCAAAGAAAAGAAGTAGATCCTTGACAATAATGCTACAGAAACACTTCTTGGTTCTAGTTTTCATGCAAGCAACTTAAGCACTTTCTATAGCTGTCCTGAATCATTGCCATTTCCTTGTTGTCACATTGGAGCCCTGTCTTGAAGCCCATGGAGTGGATGGTCTAAATATTGGAACAGATAGCTTTGCTGATAGTTGTAAGGATTTTGCTAAATACCTTTTTCTTTAGTTTGGTAGAATAATTACTCTTGGGTATGTTGAGCATTTTTTTGTTGAATGACTCCAGAGTCGTAAAAGGGCAAGAAAGTCATGCATGAAAGTGAAAGATCCATGAAAAAGCTAGTAAATCTTAGTAGTCTGCTCAGCACATCATGCTTCAAACTCTGTAGTGATTCAGATTCTATGTATCTGCTTCTGTACATTATCATTTTAATTGCAGTACATGATACTATATAATATATTCAGTAAGGCATGATGCAGGATAATGAAACTAAGTGTAATAAAGCCTTTCATTACAGAAGCATAAGCCTCTTCATTATATTATCATAGGAATAGATTTGTTCAATTATAATTGTTTTTATATTTACCAAAAAATTTCAGATATATTAAGCTTTAGTACACTAAATAGATTGTACTTTACAGTACCTATATGTATTGTTTTATTTCTGTTAACAGCTGGCAGATGGCATGGAGCATTTAGTTCTGCTATTAAATGCTGAGGAATTTTGAAGAGGTGAGTACAACAGTATCTATTGCTCTTGGTTGCCTTTAGATTATGTCTGCGACATTGGCCTATTTTTTACTTTTTCTTTCTTTCTTTTTCTTCCTTTCTTTTTCTTCCTTTCCCTTCCTTTCTCTTTTTCTTCCGTCTCTCTTCTTACTTTCTTTCACTGAGCTTGACTTTACTTTTTTATTTAGCTTCTTTAGTCCTTTAAGTCCACCATAATGCTTCCAATAAGTCAGCATTAACTTCCATGACCATTGCATTAAGTTTTACATGCTTGAATACACTGAATTTCCATCTGTATTTAATTTCATTAGCTTCATTGGATTTTAAGCACATATAGAGTTAACCATGCTCTTAAATGCTCTTTTGAATAAGCCTTTGGACATAGAAACAAGTCACAACAGAGTAGACTAGATTATGAATTTATAGGCTGTCAGTTAGTTACTCCATAGTAACTGCCCATGTGCATATTTTCATCAAATAACAAGCTTTGCTTATAGTCTCTGTATTCAACTACTTAATACAGAGCAACTTATCCACTAGTAATTTGTAGTCTAAAATGCCACAAAATAACTTACATGTGACAGGTAACTCTCACCAAAAAAAGAGAGATGTTTTTGATGGGTCTTAACCCTGCATATAATAAAGGCTATATGTGGAAAGATATGATCTTTTGTGTGAAAGAGATAATTGGCACATAGTTAGAGTACTCTGCTTTTCCATAAAGGAAGATAAGCGGAATAATAATACAATAGAAAATATAAGACGAAGCTTAATAGTTTGATGTTTAATAGTTACTCATTTCAAAGTGTGTGTATTTCCTGGGAGTTCATTCTAACTTGAAAAATAAGTTAATCAAAATTATGCTATATTATTACTTATTACTCATGAATATGTTACAAAATAAATCCATTGCAATTATTAGCAAAAGTACATACATATGCAGTATCTCATACTTTCACACTTTGACAAGCAGGGATAGTAAAATGCAGATTTTACATTTTTATCCTGAAGAGTTTTGAATATATCTTGATTATATTATTACCATGAAAGATTACTCACTGAGGCCCATAGCTCTGCCAACTTGTCTTAATGAAGACTAGAATGAAGAACAGCAACATGTATTTGTTGTCCTTCAATAAGTTCCTAAATTCTTTAAGAATAATCTAACTCCAAGATAAAGTGCATAAAACGAGGGGATTTGAGGCCATATTTTTAAAGGTAAGACCTTAACTTACTTATGCGTTCCAGTGAACAAGTAGTCTCAGCAAAGGAAGCTCAGGGCACTTATCTTAGACGTTCAGGTATGCAGTTAAAGTAGAGAAGAAGATGCCTCCAAAGCTGAGACAAAAGATCTTTATCTCATCTTTCTCAGTCAGCTATATAGGGAGTCTAAGAGCCTCTGTGGAGTGAGAACTGCAGCTGTAGTGGATGAGTACTTGCATTTTAGGCACTTTAGAAGTATTAAAGTTTAAAATGGAGACAGCAATCTGACTTAGGTGCCTTCCATTTCTGATTATCATGGTTCTGGTTAGTAAAAGTGAGTGACTCATTCTTATCCATGCAAGCATTCACTATGATGGGTACATTTGCTTCAGATGTGATACTAAGTGACCTGATGCACAAGGATTAAATGTGTAAAAGCTAGATCCAGCTAGCTACCTTCCCAGGAGTACAGGTAGAGGAACCCCCCCCTCTTTACATTCTACGCATTCCCTGAGATTTGCAAAAGATTGATCATTTGGGAAAATTCTTTGTCTCCAGCAGGTACTGGAAATTTCATCAAGTTCCAGGGAAAATGATGCATCGGCCTTTTTAAGAGTGACTACTGAGGGAGGAAGGATACACAGGAAAATACTTGTCTATATTTTTTTCTGGAGAGGTTGGGTAGATGATGAATTTCCAGCCCCCTTTTCCCCATTTCATTTTTCTCTTAGCTAGCTATAAATTCCTACACCCAGAAGAAACTGTCAGCATAACCTATTACTGCAATCCTTGCAATGCAAGGATCTCCAGCACTTGAAAGGACAGAAAAAGAACTAATGCAGAGCCCTGTCCACTTAATTTCTCAGAATATTTTCTCAATAATTAGCAAGAGGATAAAACATGTGCAGTTCTGTCTGCCCTTTGCTCTATATCTCCCTCAACTGCAAATTCTTAAGACCCTGTAATAAGCTTGCTACTCTCCTAGGAAGAAGATGAAACTATTTTTCCCAGAAGTCCTAAAAAAGGATAGAGCATTTCCAGATAGCAGGAAATGTAACTAAAAGAAAAAAGAAAGCAAGATAAAGAACAATTTTCACATAATGTCAAAATATTTTACTCTGCAAGAATACAAAATCAACTTCAATTCAAAAATATTCCTCCCAAAAAACATCAACAACTACAAACATTTTCCATAAGGAACCTTGATTAGAAGATAAATTATTCTCTCTGTTGATTAATTGAACTGACACTTTAATTACATTTAATTGTACACATTAGATAAGTTAATATTTTGCAGTATGATATATCAATGTATATAGAAGGCTTTTAAAGTTAATATAAACAGTCATATCCTAAATCATATAAAGCATTGAAACATTTAGATTTTTTTTTGCTTCAAGAAGCATGATTTTCCTTCATATATTTTAAGAATCATGATTCTAACTGAGACATGGTTATAGGAGAATCCTTGCAAAATTACCTTCAAGACTTTTGACTGATTTACAAGAAAGATATGGCAGAGCTCAGACTGTAGACTTCCACTTTGCCACAGAACAACCTTTCTCCTCAAAGAGAGGAGATTAATCTAATCCTGTTGCCAATGTTTATCTACTCCAAAAGGTTATATAAACAGGAATGAAGAAAGGATGAGATTGGAAAAATGAAAATAATGGTAATGAAGAGTATCTTGCAGGTCTGTTTTGAAACTTTCAGTTTTCCACCTATTTGATATCAGATGTACTAAAGTAATTTACCTGGGAAAAGGGGAAGGAGTTTAAAAGTAAGAGGGTTTTTTTTTGTTTTTTGTTTTTTTTTTACATTGAACAATGGCTTTTTAAAATATATTGGCTATTATTGCTACTATTATCTAGATAGTGCCTTTATTCAAGCTGGCATATATTTGGTTAACTCAAAGGAGTGCAATTTTGTCAGATTAGGGTCTAACTTTCAAGACTATTATAAAAATTCTAGTTTCTAAAGGTATTGCTACTCAAGGTAGGAGCACATTTCATGTAGCCTCACGTAGACTGCAAGAGCAATTTGCAAGTATACGTTTAGCTAAATGAATTGAAAAGTTAAAGGCTAGGAGAGGGGGATTATATGCACATATAATTGCAACATGAGAATGGTATGGAAGTTTAATGCCTCTAGTAAACTGGAATTTGCCTTTATTGAAGTCTGGAGGTGAATTGACAATTGCAATCTGAAGTCTTCTCCAGCATATGTGTAAATAGAGCTGATTCTGTAGCATATTTAGAACTCGTGGGTGGTTTGGTGCCAGTGGACACAGATAACTCAATGTCTGTTTTGCCTCAGTCTTCTCCGATAAGGTCCTCTGGGCCTCTGTGCTTAGCAGCAGGGGTTCAAGGAGGAGGAGAATGACCAGCAGCGGATGAGGGTTGAGGCAGGAATGACTGGAGATGTCTCAACACACATACGCCCGTGGACCCAACAGGCTGCATCTCAGGGTGCCAAGGGAGCTGACTGATGTCCTTGCAAGGCTGCTGTCTATCATCTGCGAAAGGTTTTGGAGATCAGAGAAGGTCTCTGATGACTGAAGAAAGGCAGATATTACACCTCTCTTCAAAAGAGGCCTAAAGCATGACAAGGGGAACTACAAGCCCATTAGCCTCACTTAGGTCCTTGAGAAAATCATGGAGTAAGTTCTCTTGTTAAATATTTCTGTCACACAAAGGAGAGGAGGGTGACTGGGAACAGTGAGTATGGATTTACCAAGGGTAAATCAGGACTGACCAACCTGATATCAGGGTCCTGAGGACACTAACAGCACTTTACTCTCCCTGTACCATCCCTGGGCCTCCCCCAGCCCCAGCCCTATCACAGCCCAGTCCAAGGCCATCAGTTGCTGCCACAGGATGCCACAGCAGTGCTACTCCAGCCCTGCCACAGCCCTGCCCCTGCCTGGTGACAGGACCCTCCGACCCCAGCCCCGTGGCGGTGCCTGATGCCCCCATCTGGGGTTGGGGCTGTTGCAGCTACCCCCAGGCCCTACGCCCTCGGGGTGAAGTGGGGGGCGGGACGTGGCTAGCAGTGGCCTGGCACCACCGGCAGCCCCTGCTGATACTGACATCCAGCCCACAGGGAGCTACCAGCCCTTGCAGTGTCCTGACACCTGATAAAAAGACTGGATTTATGGATGAGGGAAGAGTGGTGGGTGTCATTTACCTCAGCTTTAGCAAGGCTTTAACCACACTGTCTTCCATAATGTTCTTGTGCCCAAGTTGGATTGCTGAGGTCAGGCTCAGAAGACAGCTAGATGGGTAAAGAGCAGTTTGGATGATCTGGCTCAGAGGGGAGCAGTTAATGTATCACACTCTGTGGGAGCTCAGTAACAAGCGGATACCACAGAGGTATATTCTGGGACCACTTCTGTGTAACACGTTTGCCAAAAACTTAGAGGAGAAGCTGGAGTGCTTGCTTATCAAGTCTGCAGATGACCTCAAGTTGTGAAGGATGTCTGATGCATTCAGGGACAGGGCTGTCATTCAGAGGGACCTAGAGAAGCTGGAGGAATGGGCCGACAGGAACCTCATGAAATTCAGCCATGACAAATGCCAGGTCCTGCACGTGGGAAGGAAGAGCCCCTGGCAATGATACAGGCTGGGGCCTGCCTCTGCTGGAGGCCTGGTACACAGCCTGCCGCACGTGAGCCAGCAGTGAGTGGGGGCAGCAGAGAAGTCAACAGCATCTGAGCTGAGTTAACAGGAGAGCAGTCCATCGGGGAAAATGACTGGGGCCCTCCGTGCAGCACTTATTAGATTGAATCCAGAATATGGCATTCAGTTTTGGACCCTCAGTTCAACAAAATCAGTGATAGATTGGAACAAGTCTAGGGGAGGCCACCAGGATAGTCGGGGCTGGAACACTTGCCCTGTGAGGAGAGGCGGAAGGAGCTGGGCTTGTGAATCCTGAGGAAGATATGACTTCAGGGGGACCTAAAAGCAGCCCCCCTGTACCCCTGAGGAGGTTGGTGAGCAGGTGGAGTCAGGCTCTTCTCAGTGGTGCATGGTGGGAGGACAAGAGACAGCAGGCATAAACTGAAAGAAGAAAGATTCAGACAGGTGATAGGGGAAAAGTTCACCACGAGGATAGCCGAGCATCAGAGCAGGTTTCCCAGAGAAGATAGGGGCTGGAGGCCACCATTCCCGAAAATAATAAAGAAGAAAAACCAGAGACAGAAAAGCATCAGAGAGTAAGTGAGAGAGACTAGACGACAAAGGAAGCATCTGAAAATGGGCTGGCATAAAGTATTAGTACGAAAGGAGACAACTGCAGTACTTCTGTGTGAGCCTACCATAAAACAGGATTTGGTTAAAGTGTTCCACGTACATGTGAACACAGAGCATATCTGTATTTTCATAAAGAAAATTAGTTTTTGGAATTTCTTATGAAGATAGGAAGCAGTTTCCCAAAGTGGTAACCCCTCAGAATATCACCCTTCCCTTACATACTGCGGTACAATGCTTTTACCTCAGATTCCTATCTGAATAATTATTTACCGTTATGATCTACAAACAGTTAAGAGCAGCTTTGCAGAATTAATAAGGAGACTTGGGTTCTCTACCAGTTTCTCTTCTCTGAAATAGGAAATCGGTGAATTCATTCTCATATTTTTGATGGGCAAAATCATTCATATCTGAAGCTGTCAGTCTCCAACCAAGAGTGTCAGAACAAGCCATGAACACACCCATGGTTGATTTTGACAGTCCCTCATCCCAGGAGTGGCGGAGACTCCCAGTGAGATAACCACAGGGCTCATGAAAGTCGATGAGGAAGCACTTTCCCAGTGGATGGAAATTTCATTAACACAACTTTTTGAAGGGCAAAATGACATCCTGGCTATAGTGTGCTGAGGTCTTGACCCTCCTCAAGAAACCATCTAATTAGTATCCTCTGTCAAACCTCCCTTTCTGGAGAAGGTGATTACGGAGGCTGTTGCTAAGCAACTTAAGGAGCACCTGGACAAAGTGGGATTTTTAGGCATCTTCCAGTCTTCAAGTAATGGTTTCCAGACAAGCTTTTATAAGTGTTAGCTTCATCTTTCATAATATTGCTCATGGGATGCTAATGAAATATTGCTTTAGATCAGTTCTGTTAATGTCTTTCACATAGATTTCAGTTACTGATGAGTCAAGTCACCTTATGCTGAGTAATAGGATCATGTTACTACCAGAGTTTTATACAGAACATATGAATATAAAATCAAACGCATTTTTACTTACACATATGAGAAGGAAAGCTGACCTTGAAGAAATAATAAGAGTTAATCATTTTCTTCATATTCTTTTCCATGTTCATCCCTAAATCCCAGATATCAAATATGTAAATCCCCTAGCTTCTGTCAAGAAAATAGAAAAACTGAAATTGCAACACCATCAGGACTTCAAATAATGAAACCATGAATATAAAAAAGAACTGTGATAAATGTATTTCTAATCGCAACAGCAGGAATCAGATTATAAAGACATAAAGTGGAAGCTTTATGCATGAATGGTTTGAAGAATTGTAGTGTTAAGTTTTCTTTATTACTTAAAAAGAGGAATGATGTGGACTGTGATTACCAGAAGCTTGTCTGTGAATCTGCCAAATATCTTCATTTCATAGGTCATTGGGATTCTAAATGTAATAGTGACTAAGAAATTGTGGCTAAGAAATGAACTAATTGCCACACACAAAAGGAAGAAAAAGAAAAGAAAAACAAAATAAAACAAAACAACTCAGACAAACAAGCTGTCCCTCAATAATCCTGTCCAAGATGGAAATATTTTGATGATACAAAATATCATGATTTGTCTACATACATAAATATAGTATTGATAACTTAATTGATCTGAATGAGTTGGTTATTATCTACGGCAACATGCATCGAAGCAAAAATACTAGGGTTTTTTCGCTGTGGATGACATTTATAGAAAATAATTCTTGTTGGCTCCAGCAAGACTGAAGGAAGAATATTCAATCTGATGCTGCTAAGAGTAGCAAGAAAATCCCTTCCCTAAGGTCTGACACCTTACTTGTCTATGAGAAGCAACTGAGGTGAGCTACTTCAGGGTTAATAAAAGGTAGTGCCAGTGTGTAATTTCATCTCTATCACCCTGCAGTATTGACTTTCTCTGTTATCAAGTTTCTATTATATAACCAGATTTATGCTGCAGTTTCAAGCATCAGAAGCATAAATCAACGAGCGGGAGTAGCCCACAGAGGCAGCCAGAGAAGCTGTTTGCAAGTCCCATGGATGTTCACTTCTGATTCTGAAACTCTAGGAATACTTGTGAACTTGTCACCGTGTAAAGTGGTGTCAGTGGGGGAGCTCAGCCCTTTTCCTGAGGCATGCCAAGCTTTTTACCATTTGAGCTGATGAGGAAGTCACAGCCAACACACAGGAGGATGGAGCATAGTGGAGGGGAATCAGGAGGCAGCCCAGGCACAAAACAAACGGGGAACAATTTTTACTTCTGTCATAAGTATTACAGCTCGCAATGTGGAAGTACTTGGATGTTTACGATCCCTTGAGGATCCTGGCAGATGAATTCTTTATACTGTTTTCCACCCTCTTTATCAATGACAAGGAAACTTCAGCTGCAGAAAAGCAAAATTTCTTTTTTTCTGATCAAAGAAATAATGCTATTGAGACAGTTTCTTCAATACCAAGACTGGGATTTGTAGAAGAGCTCATATTCTGAGTTCTTTCTGCTTGTCTGTCTGCTTTTCTTCAGATTAACTCTCTTCAGGACACAAGACATCTGAAAACACCCAGTATTTTCTAGGGAAAAAATAATATTGAATAATACTGAATAATACTGAAAAGGAGATATGTTTGTGTTAAATATGCATTTCCTGTATATCTGTTTGATTATTACTGATACAGCATTACCTATCCCTGATTCTTATTCCTTCAGGAACTTTCAGAATAATTCATAGCAAGACCAGTAAGATATTAGGCAGATTGATAGCTCTTTGATAGTGAATAGCTAAAGGCCATGGTCTACTGCAGAGTAGAGCATTCATGACCACCTAGGGGGAGAGATCCTCTCTTCAGCACATCCCATTGGTACTCTGGTACTCTGGCTTCAGAAACACAGAGATCCACTAGGATGTAGAATGGCTGCATATTGGTAAACAAATTTGGATTTATTTTCCACAACATTCAGGATATGTTAGGGTACAAGCACACACTTGAGTCTTTTCCCAGCACGGAGTCTAGACTCAGCCATGGTAAGGCACTCCTGCCTTCTGAAATATAAATGTAAGCACAAATGTAAGCTTTACATTGAAGGCTTAGAAGGAGCTTAGAAGGACAGACTTTTATAGGAGATAGGGAGACTTTCCTTGAATCTTTTCAGCTCTTTATCTTCTTAGGTGTTTTGAACTCCTCCTGGTGTTGTGCATGACCCATCTCCTAATACATTACATCTCTTACTCATCATTATCGTAAGGGTGCTTTACAGCTCTCTCCAAGTTAATTCCCTTTTGACAAAACAGATTCCCGCTTAGGAAGGAAACATTGCTTTGGGGATATTGTCATTTGATATTTCTTTATGCAATTAGATCAATCAGATAAATAAAATTGAACCCACATTTCCTTCCTGGACCAACATGCCTTCCGCAGTCCCCAAACTGCAACCGCCATGTATGTTGTTGTTTTTTTGGTTTTGTTTTTTTCCAGACAGGACCTGTGGTGTTTTCCGCTGTGCTACCATAGGCAATTACCTACCCTGTCTTTGCCTACAGCTAGCCCTAATGTTAGCCGAAGCAGTACAACTTCTTGTTTTCTGGGACTACTACAGGGTATATTTGCCCCCAGAAGTTATAAAATTCTGTAAATATTAAAAATATGACCTTGTAATACTTGTTCCAGAATTGACATTTTCTTCTTATTGCTATCCAACATGAAGTCGAAAACAGTTCTTAAAAATTAATGGCCTATGTTAAATAGATGCTGAAGGATCAGTGTCTAATTTTAGCTAGATTATATTATAATCAGTAATTACTTTCTCTCATATCATGTTTATATAGCATGACCAAATTTAAATACATGATTTAGTAAGGTTCTGAAATGAATAATGTTGCTTCTTCGTATGACGAGTTAAAAAAAAAACTTGTTTTACTCATTGGAAACATGTATAGGAGTTTCTTTCAATTTATTCAAGCTCCATGGCGATAAATTGAAATCTTGTCTAATACGCTAGGGAAGTATGTAAAGAAAGTTGTATCTTTTAACAACTTTTGTCATTTTTATTTTTTAAAATAAGGTAACCCTTTCCCTAGGATGTTTCTCTAGGTTTTCCATATGCCTGAGACTGTCAGTGAGACATGAGGTTACAATTTTCCCCAGTTTCTTGACGGGGAAAGGTTGTATCTGATGATACTGGGAGTTCAACTGACTCGGGGCCAGATTCTGTTCCTCCTGTTAATGTTCCGTAGAAGTGTACACTGTCAGCAGCAAGATCTCATTTCTAGCAGAAGAAATGAGATCAGCTGTAAAATCTAGTACTGTGTTACAGGAGCAAAGGTTTCAGTACCTGTCCCTCAGCCCTTTTTAAAGGTCTCTTGGCATTAGATTCTCCTTTCCTCTGAAGAGCTGATTCTTGAAAGCTGGTCTTGCTGTGGTTACTCTTAGATAAAATGCTAAAAAGCTGGTGCATGTCTGTCAGAAACCGTATCAATAACCATTTGTTGCAAAGAAGTCTGGAGTATTCATAAAGCCCTATTTGATTTTGTTAGCTTCAAAATGCCTCATAATGATACTATTTTTATTTGTCAGTGTACAGAGATCTCACTACAGACCATAGCTACAATATAAAATGCTTTGTCCAGATACACCCCAGGGAGATCACATCTGAGTATGAAAGATAAGTGACATACAGAGGTAAATAGAGGTTAAAATAAAATGCTGGTCAGCTCTCATAGCATTAGCAGCTAAACCACTGCTTTTTTGTCTTTTTTTTTGTTTTTTTCCTTTGTTTGTTTTAATGAATACAAATACAGTGTTTACATATCCTTTCTGCATATTTCCATGTGCAAATGACTCCATTTATAAGATATGCGTAACATGTATTATGTATTTTCACGCTGACGTGATTACATTTTTATATTTCACTTTGAGTCTTTAGCAGAAAAAAATCATAAATGGTATCGGAACTGATGTAAAACTCAGTAAAGGTAAATATATGTGTGTATATACATACATACATACATACATACATGCATACATATATATACACACACACTCAATGTATAAGGTATTTTATACAAACTGATACACAAAACTCCTACAAGCAGTTTCACTGGATTTTCATAACAATACCAGCCAATCCCAGGCAAGTGATATTATCCGTAATGTGAATGAGATTACATATGATAATGTCAAATAGCAAATGTTGAGGTACACGGTTCAATCTGGTGTAACTTGCTTTTGAGACAAAATTAGTGTGAATTGTCTCTCTAGACTTTATACCCAAAAGTCATTTTCTCTGGGGAGGGGAGAAGGTGAGGGGGTGAAGAGGATCTTTTAAATTGTTTCAGAATAGATTAAACGCACAATAATGATCGTGTCTATCTGAAAACTAGATTTGAAACTGTGAAACATCAATGACTACACTTACGTTTTAACATTTTGGCAAACACAAGTACATTGACTGCATAACACTGTCATATGATTGCTGGCAAAATATTGCTATATAAGGATTTTTTTGATTAATTGGAAATTTGGGGCTGTAGTAGCCCTTAAATAATAGTTTGCACAGAAATTGTGAAGCTCTAATACCTTCAAGAGCCAAAAATCTAAGATGTGGGCAAAAATATAGTTATATTGAAAGAACATGAAGAAAAATGTTCATTGAAAAGAGAAGAAAAAAATAATTGTAATGTTTAAAGGGGAAAATTACTTCCTGTTATCCTGATCAATATAAGAGTATGATCTGGAGCTATTCAGAAAATTCTGATTGGCAAGAGCTTTTAGGGCTTGCATAAAGAATTAGGTGCATTTTTCCCAGGCTCATCTGCAGTGACCACTAATGATGAATTCAAATATAGGCACACAATGTGTTTCAGCCAGTGATTCACAGAGAAAGACTTTCTATATTTGATACGATACTCATCCCAAAAACGGCTTCACAATTTGTTTTTTTCATGATGTTGGATCCTGGTACAAGTGGAAAAGGACAATAAAGGCTGTGATTGCTTGAATGGGACTTACAACACTGAAGTGTTTCCACTGCTTTTTTTCGTAAAAGCCATAGAGTAATATGAACTTAAAATTCTATCTAGACAAATATTGTAAAAATATCCCAAGTGAAAGGAAAAGCAGAACAACGGCAGAAAAGTCACAAGCCTTGAATAAAATGAGAATTGTTATTAGCACTGTTTTCCCCCAGCTCCCAGAACAGTGCATATTTCTTAATCCTTTTGAAGGATGAACTCATGAAGTTCTAACAATGCTGATTCACAGACATATTTAGGTAATGCGTTTTAGACGGGAAGGATATTGCATCATTTCGACAGATCTCACAATGTAAATATTAAAGAGAATTTCACCATGGCATCAGCTTTTACTGTAATCAAAGACTCCAAGGTATGATTACAGTTAAACAGGTCACACAGTGAGATAGACTCACTGAGACAGTAAGATGCTCCTGATCTAAAGAACATAAGGCAGGAGACATAAGCCAATTTTTTTACTGTATAATAGCACATAATGTTATATTCTGTCTTTAAAAAAAACAGTTTATGCTATACTCTAGCCAAATGTTTCTGGTTAAGGAAAAAAAACCTAACATGAGGACTGCACATATTTATGTCAAAGTTAAATACTGTGGAAGGAGACTGTAAAATGAGATTTTTCCTCACAGGACAGGATAAGTAGCAATTAACTGAAGTGTGCAAACAAAGTGTATTGTTTAAAGACCTGTTTTTTTCTGAGCAGCATTTCATATTTGGGAGGAAACAAGAAATCCCATGGTTCTGATGCTTATTTTAAAAAATGAAATCAGGAAGAGAATACGGCATGTAAACAAGTGCCTCTTTCCTTGGGAGAGCAAAGATAGCTCCTGGAGGTATTGTCTGCTTATCTTTTTTATAGGCTCCTAACCTGAACCTACCATAAGCGGCTTACAGAAGTGCATGTGACTCCTTTTCTCTCCCCGGAGACAACCGGGTACGCAGTGAAGAGTTTTATTTAGGTAGGGTACAGAGTTTTTTTAAAATATAGCTACCCTATTTTTCATTTAGAAGTTGGAAAAAGTAGCTTAAAGCTTCATTATCTTACCTAAAGAAAATATGTACTTCAGGATCCCTGCTGAAAAACCACAAGCATGGAAGACCTGTGCCAGGACCTCCCCTCCGCTAAGACACTGTTGTTCTAGACCCCAGACTTTATGCTTGGCTTTCAGGTAGGCCAGCAGCACAAATGTCAAAAAGTTTTGGCATGTGAGAGAGGAAGTAGGAGGCAATTTGAACCAGATTTTGCTCTTTCCTTGGGCTACTTAAATTCTAGCTGCAGCTGTGTCTCTGTTGGTGCTGAAGAAGGAGGTAAGGACCCAGCATCTAGGCACAGGCACCACTGGTAGGACAAGTCAGAGGCAACTTGCTGGCAAGGGGTTAGCATGAAGCTTCTTAAACTTCTTTCTTTCCTTTCACGGGTTCCATACTTTAGCACATATACTATTTTGAGAAATTATAATGACTAAACATTCGCCTGATGTTTTTTCCCATAAACAAAACCCCATAAAAACTAAGTTACTGACTAGCAAAGCAAGATTTGTTTTCTTGCATTTTCTTTTTCTTTCCTTTTCTGGGTAAGTCTCTATATTCTACCCAAAGTTGAATTGCTCAGTGATTTCTGAGGAATTACTCTATTCATTCAGGATTTCCCTGCAGGTCCCATTTTTGCTGCAAAGTCCTAAAATTTCTAGTGAAAGCTCTATATGATGACTCAACATATGCTCATTAAGCTCTGCTTTGCTGCCCATAAGCCCACACACTCATAGTACTCAAGCACCGTGATTCTACAGCAAACCCAAGGGTTTTTCAGTAGTGTTGGACTTGCTCTCTAGGTTAACACAATACTAAGCTGCATTTCATAGCCCTCTAGAGGGGACGATATATTTCTGATGGCTGAGTGCATTCCAGAAATAAAATATACGAAAGGTTTAAACAGGACTTTCATCTAGATTCCCATTAGCTCAAACAATTCTTACATGCAGGGATATTCTGGACAAACTTTGCGCCTTATGCACCTACAGGAGAGTCAAATCTGAGTTCAGATTTCTTGCTTGTACTCCATCCCAATACTGCCAAGCATATTGGGTAAGAGTTTTAGCTGCATCCTATTTTAGCATTCAGAAGCCCTTTCCCAGATTATTTAGAGCTCTGTTACGTAATGTAAGTAGCTGGAATATGAGAATGATTGACTCTTATTGTCTTATTCTCCCATCATCTGAGAGCAGAGGATTATTTGCTGGCCAGCTTTGCATGGGCAAATCCTACCTCTGTAAAGAGCTCAGACAGTTTCTGGACATGCTAACACGAGGAATTCTACATGCAGCTATAAATGCTCATCTCATGTAATTTTCTTAAAGGTTGAACTATGCACATGGGTCAAAATTTGATTTCTTTTTGGCCACTCCTAGAGGAAATCTGTATCTAAGGAGAGAAGAAACACTTAAAAATATATTCTATCTGTGGGATATTTTAATTGATTTTACTCAGAACTTCCAAGAAAAACTTCCTCATTTTATTTCCCCAAGAAAAGCTTAGTATATCTGTTTCCAAAAAGTATCTTGAGAATAGCTATCTGTAAGAAAAAACTATCCTGCTTATTTAAGCTCAGTCATTGTATATGAAATGAAAGCTTTTATTGTATCACATTACATATATGGTGAGGTAGGGATGAGTTTATATAAAAGATGTCCAGTATATATGTTTGTTCAGTCATTGCATCACCATATTTAGTTGCCTATTTACATGAAACTATAATGCCCTTGTATAAACCTTACGTTTAAAATCTATTCTACCACATAATTCTTACTGTACAGGCTGTCTTATTTTCATTTCCTTAATGCTTGCTATATACTTTGCAGAGATATGAAAGTATCTTACCGTTTGACTTAACATCTGCTTGTGAGAGGCTTTACTGTGGAAGAAGGGTTAATAATGTAGTGTGAAAAGAAATGTATATGGGTGTCACATGCTGAGCTCCAGTAGAAGTGACAGGTTTAATGCCACGCAGCTTTATTTATTATTAGTGTTCCAGGGGTCTCTTTTGCATACTGAATCTTAATGAGGTCCATGTATTTATCTAGGTGCAGTTGTATGCCAATGAACTGTGCAGCAGTATGTACTGATACTAAGCCTGACTAGACTCTGTATCTGTATCTAGCTGACCTAACTCTTTGCTGGATTAAAACTACTGAAAAATTACAGCTATTAGTATTCATAAATGGTTTGTTGGGGCCATTTCAAATCTGTGGGGTTATTGTTAGGCATCTAAACAAGTGGTTTGACTCTTGGTGGCACTGAGTGCAGCCACTCTGGGGTTTGTCTTCAAAAACAATTTTGAAAGATTTTCCTTATTTCATTGGGAAAAAGTTTACCTGAGAACAAAAGTTCTTAAAAACATTGAAATAGGCTTTTCCTATCAAATTACTTCAAAAAATCAGTAGGATTGCTAAATAAAAATAGAAGGTCAAATAAGGAGGAGTGTCTAATTTTCCTGATGTTAAACGAAGAAGTTGAAGGGAAAAGTAGAATCGCTTAATCTAGTCTCCTGCCTTCACTAGGTATTTCATCGTAAAGCATTTGACTCAAACTGTCCCCAGGCTTCCTGTTACAGTATGAAAGTAAAAGAATAACGCTTCTTCAGAGAGGGCTGCAGAGCCAGTGCAGCTAATCTCACAGAGACCATTCTCAGGGGAGACGTCTGTTCCAATTTTTAAAGCTATTTCCAGCTCAAATGACCATCCCAAGCTGCCCCTTTTCCACAGCATCATTGAGAACTTCAGCTATCCCAATTAATGTCATTAAATGTGTGGCAGCATATCTGGATATACTGGCTGTTCAGTGCATATTCTGATACCCTATTGTGAAGTTTTAGTGGGCATGTATAACCTCTAGTATTAGCAAGCTCGCATACCAGAGATTTACCCTAAAAGAACTGCTTTATATTGCTCCAACTTTGTTTTACAAAGAATAGCCTCTTGCCTGCTTCAGATTGCCTAAGAAGCTGTGCTGTAAACACTCCAGCTCATACGTAATACTCTTTTCCCTAGCAGTCAGGTTTTGCCATGCTGGAGTAGAAGCTAAGCTGGTGTAAATCAGCGCAGGTCCCTTGAGCTCTGCAGAGGCAGCAGCCGGGTAAGGCTCTGGCAGCGTTAGCTATGCACCCCCTCGTGGATGCAGAGGCATTTACCCGAGACACAAATCCAGCATATAAGTAGGTACATTTTGTAACAGCATTTCTCCTTTTTTTTTTCCTTCCATCCAATATTTTTATTGTAGCATCTTACTACGAATGTAATTTGTGCCTTAAGTACATGACTAGCTGAAGAGAATAAAACAACCCCAAATATTTATGTAAAATATATATTTGAGCATTCACAGAGCAAGGAAAGTGTGCAAAAGAGTGTGCATGTACATTAGTGAGATATGCACACTCACGCATTCACATACAGGATGCTCATATTGGCAAATTAGATTTATATATAGTTCCATGTGTCTAAATTTGCCATACCTCCAGTTAAGTGAAAAGTGAGTAAATATGTAACATTCAACTCTACGTGGATATCGAGGAACTCAGTTAAGCTAAAAAAAAAAAAAAAAGTTTGTCTTTTCTGTTGCAATGGTGAATGTGGCGCTGTGGAGTAGAGATCCCAAGGGTGACCTGGTGCAGGCCATGCCCTCATCGATGGGCACTGTCCCACAGGGCCGGCCAGTGGCAGAGCCGGGGCTCTTAACGGGGTCCATCGACAGCCCTGACACGGACAGCATCAAACCAGGTCCGGGGGCCGTTCAAGAGCAAAAGGAGATGGGGCTGCAGCTCGGGCTCCAGCCAGGCATAGCTACGGCACCACGGGGCAGGGACTGACAGCCCAGGGCTGGGCTGAAATGGGGGCCTGGGGAGCTGGGGGCTCCCCTGGGGGCTGCCAGGGGAGGCTGGGCAGGGACAGGGAAACCTAGTGGTGCCCCCAGGACCCTGACTCATTTGTATTTGAGCAAAACACAAGCAAAATGCAATAGGACAAATTCTTAACTGCAGTTTGAATAGTACCAGTAAATACTTAGCTTTTAAATTGCTCTTCAGAAGAAGTGGTGTGTGGGGGGAGTCCTTCAGGTGGCCATCCTAAATGCCTTGCACATGTGCATGCAGAAAGAAAGACAATTTTAATTACATTCTGTGGGAGTTCTACTCTCAGAGTAAGCATAAGTGCTGAGCTCCAGTTAGGAATGAAACATCTCACTGTGACAGCAAAAGATTATCAGAGAACACCAGTCAGAGCCTGGAAGTGAACAAGCTGGTGCAGTGGATTGTAAAGATGTTCTCACTACACAAGCATTTGATTATTATGATTAAATACATGTTATGGTGAAGGGAAACGTATCCACTGGCTCTACTGGTTGTGACAAAACGGGTGAACTTAAGTAACACAGGAGGATGGGCTTACATCTTAAGACTGGGGGAGTGTTTTCGAGTAGCCCCTTTGCCTTTCAGGCAAACCTGCTGCAATTACTAGAATACTGTCACAGCCAGAAAATGGTATTTTATTCAAACACTGAACTTGCAAAACCGCCTGTACCCTGTATTACCATGCAAACACAGCTCTGCAGCTCTAATCCTCTTGTTCCAAAATGGCTAGAATACACTTTTCTGCTGTACATCTTTGAAAAGCCTGGGTGTTTTTAGAATTTAATAGCTTATATTCTGAGTTCTTAAAATGCTAACGATGTGGCTGTCACCACATTAGAAGGTACACGTTTCTCAGGAGCTAGCTGCTGAGTGTGTGCTTTCATCCACGTCCTTGTACTGAGTGAAGATCTGCAGCCAAGGGATTTAGACAGCGCAGAGGTGAGCTGCGACCAATGCGCTCACGCACCAGCAAGATTTCCCAGCCTGTGGTCATGGGACTAGCTGTGGTCCATAAAACAACAGGAGAAAGATTGTGAAATGATTGCAAAATTCCCCCAAATACCTGTTTATACAGTCTTTCTCACACTTTTAAACATACTCATGAATAAAATGGGAAAAATAAAATTAACAAACTGAAATTCAGAGTTTAGTCTCACATTATTAAGTTACAGGAGAAAAATCTCCCAATCTGCAATCCATAAAATAGGCTATTGAGTTTTTTTTCCCAAGAAAATAGTCATTCTTAGGATTTATTTATTTATTTATTTATTTATTTATTTATTTTTAGGTTGGATGATCCTATGATTAAAAAAAGGTGAGAGACAGTATTTAAAATGTGATAGGGTTAAAGTTTCCAAGGAAATTCTTATAAGCTTATTTCTAGGTATAGCTTTTGTCAATAATGCCTGTAACAAGTTAATATAAAATAAAGTAACAGTAACTCAGAAGCCAAATTTCTCCTTCTCCATTTTTTCTGCTAAAGTCAATGGTACCGTGTTTCAGAAAGCTTTAAATACTGTCTTTTACTCAGATTGTCTTCTGGGAGTATGAGTTGTGTAAGCACTACCTTACTTTCAATAATAATTTTACTGAGATCACTAGGAATACTTTGTTGAAAAGCTTGTAATAAAGTCTAAACACAGGTTGCAAAATTAGGCCCTAAAATTAATTCCTCACTTTTAGTGTTAGGAATAGTATTAAATACATTTCTCCTTTACTCCTTGAGAGAGATATAATTTGATCATAAATCATTTACTGGGTCAAATATTTATTCTTACTCTAAAGACATTTTTCTTAGGATCTTGTTTCTCCTTTTTTGAAGCTAACCTATTTATTAAAAAATTGTTTCTAAAACTGCCTAATGAAAAATTGCTCTGTAATTTCTCCTTCCTTTTTTGTGGGATACCTTTAATGAGAAAAATACACTTATTTCCCTGCGTCTGTGTTAGTGCTTATTTTCTTTGTTGTTTTTCTCTCTAGTTTTTAATGTAAAGCACACACTGTTATTTTTGTTGGCTTACTGTGCTAGACCCGACCATAACATCCTTTTCCAAAATGTCCATACAATAAATGCCACTCAACCATAAAAAAAAAAAAAATTGAATTTAAGTATTATAAAGTTGACATTAACATCAGATTTAAGGGTTTGGCTTAAAATCTACAAACACAAGGAAACTCCAAGTACTGTAAATTAACGTAGAAAAAGGTTTGTTCATTCTTTCATTCAGAAAGATTTCATTGATATCAGTCTATTTGTTTAGCCTAGCTCTGAATTATCTTTTGTACACTAAGCAGACAAATTACTGTTACCAAAGATGTTGTCATGTGAATGAATCTTGGGAAGTAGCATTTTTTTGTTAAACTGTGTTTGAACTCCAGGAATTCCAGAAGCCCCCTAACATACTTTAACAACCAAATAGTCAGAAATTGAAATCTGCTACACTGCCAAGATTGAGGTGTATTTAAAACATAGAATTATTGACATGAGAGGATCTTTACTCAGGAGGATAATCCTCCCCATGAGTGTCTGAGCTACTTCATTGGCTTGAACAGAACTTGCAGAATCAGGCCCAAAGCTGGCCTCAGCCTCCCAACTGGTGCGGTCGCTCCTGTCCAGGCCTTCCTGGGACATTTGAGTTCACAAGTCATTAGTGGATAGACAGCAAACCTTCTATGGAGCTGTTACAACCCAATGGGTCAATGCCTGACGGCAGGGACTCTTTTGGAAATGAAAAGCTGCACAGAAGGTGAGGGACTCTATTTTTACTTATAGAGATAGATGGATAGATAGATAGATAAATACAGAGATAAGAAGTGACTACTCAAGGTTCCTGGATAACCCATATATTGATTTGTTTTAAAAGCCTGCTGAAATATTCACTTCCTGAACATGCATTTAAAATTAAATCCTTTATAGCGTGTGCATACTATACACTTTACACATCAAAACACAAACACAGACGGTTTGGCTGAAAGAAAAAATGGTGTCAATGAAGCAGTGAGATCTGAAATCAGGTATTTCTTTGAAATATTATTTTCACATCAGGTTTTATTCTGAGAGAATATTGCAAGCTTTGAAATCACAGGTTTAGTGAATCTATAATGGTAGGGTTGACAGGCACATAACACTCCCTATGCAGAAAGCCTGATAATGGTCACCTGATAAATATGAGGAAGTAAATACAATATATTCTAGTAATAACGTAGACTTCCAAAATATAATGGTGACCCAGAATAACTGGATAACCAAGATTTTGGAAAAGGAGGATTTTTCAATAGTTGCATGTTTCTGTGGAATCAGAATCTATTTAAAATTTTGAAAAAATGGAGAGCTAGCTAGGAAAAAAATAATGCTGCTACTACTATAACAATAAAAAATAGCCGTAAAAACAAATCAGAAATACTATGTAGATGAATTTCCTTCATGGTGTAGGACAAAATACTCGGATACTTAGGCTAAACAGATGTAAGCTTTATACATATATATGTTTATATATATATATATATATATAAAATGGCCCCATTCTTCTAGAAACTACTACAATTTTACCATTATTTTATTAAAGAAGAAGTGAATGAGTTCCCAGCTGTTTCTGTAGCTTCCTGCAATATCTCAGACTACAAAGAGAAATTTCAGTGATAAGGCAGAAAAGAAGTCTGACAGGGTAGGAGTATGTAATGGTTGCCGGTTTTTCATATCCATTTGGCTTGATTCTTGCTCTGGCACTGAATCAGCTTCAGTTCTGACCTTAGCGAAGCTGGTGTTTTGTCTTAGAAAGCGAAGGACATAAACAAAATCCTGTGCGGAAACCTGAAACCTAGGTGCCTTTATTGATGTCTCAACAGCGTGAGAAGAGAGTGCCATAGTGTGGCTCTGATTTCAAGACACTGAAGGAGATGCAAGCTAGATTAAATCCCCAGGGGTGATTTACCACGACAATTTTATCTGTCTCTCTCTGCCCTAGCAAAGTGGAAATGGGCATGGAAGCTACCCCAGCACCCCGCTCCAGCCTGCAGCGGCTCTCCCCCCACCTCGGCCCTGCCCTCCTTCCAGCCCTGCAGCCTCCTGATAAAAGGAGGATGCCACGCCGCGTAAATCCAGCCCGGTTGTCAGCGGATCCGGCCACATTCCCCGTCTCTGCTCAATGTTCCATGACAACAAGGTGAGACGGCAGAGGTTATCCGAACAGCTGCTTCCTCAGCTCGAAATTCCAGGCATTGAAAACCATCTGTCTATACATTCACAAATGTATATAAGGGCAATCTATCAGGCTGCAGCGCTGCAGCTGCCACTCCATCAGGCCTGCTTCCTTTCTAGGCGCTGAACAATGAGCGCTAGTTCTTCACTTTGTGTCACACAGAATGGCTGATTTGATTAAGTCCCCAACTCTCATTATGCTAGGTAGGGGTGTAGAATTTCAATGATAATCCATAATGCATGACCAGTTTGTCGCCATGGCAACATAAATTCAAGGTTACTAGCTCAGACGCATAATTGGGTGCGCATTGAGTGCTGAAGAAGGGCTGTTAAAATTCTTGTCATAGAAGAGTAGCATCCATCATACTGTCTGAAATTGCAAAGTACTCATAATCAGAAAGAAAAATCCTTGGAGAAAAATGTTAATAAAATAACGATTACATCTAATATAATTGTTTAAGTTTAAAAAACCAAAGTGGTTAAAGTATTTTAGCTAATAAGAATGGAAAAGGCAACTCATTAAACGCAGAAGACTTCAGTTGAACGTTCCCCACCCCCCAATATTTGCATTGTAAGATGGACCCAACGCATTTCAGCTCTGAGTCTGGCTGATTAGCTCAGGATCTGCTCCATATGATGCAGTAAAAGATGACGCTTCACATGCAGACGACAGCAGTCTTCTAGGCATCGTTTGTCCAGTTTGATGGGTAAACGTATCTTCAAAATTAGCTGCACTAAGGCTAAAAAGGACTTATTAATGCTGATTTTTAATTTTTTAGATGTTGTCCTGAATTACTGCACTATTCAGCAGCCATTTTAACTACCCAAGATGAAATAGGTAAGGTCAAGCTGAACAGATGGAAACAAGACATTTAAAATCAGACTGAGAAAAGCTCTAGAATGTATATTGTAGAGAGTGATCTTACTCCAGCGGATGAGCAGAATAGATGACCTAGAAAGGCTTTTTTTTTTTTTTCCCTCTCATTTCTATGCATTTGTGACTGAATACCTGAATACCTGAAGCCAGGCATTTAGTTTATTGTTCAAGTGTGGGGAGGGGATTGCTTTTTGCTTTTTTAGAATATTACAATATACCTCTCCTCTGTCTTCCTCTAATATTGGTAAGACAGATGTGACATTTGCATTGCTTATTCCCAAACAAGTCTTGTTCTGATGATCATCTTTGCTAGCAGGGAAGAATAGGCAAACGAGATTATACATGAGCTCTTCCAAGATGTCAGAGGCTTAAACCTAGCATGTCATTACATCAAGAAAGATCATTACTAAATGAATATTTTCCTCAGCTCCAACCCCATTTTCCTTGATACTATCTGACTGGGATGTGTCTGTTTTACAGCCTTGGAGAATTCTAGCTGAGATGGTCCAGTATATGGTTTTGTTTATTATGATTTCTGGTAGAATTTGACATTATTTCAATTTATGTTTCTGTAACCATATTAGGAGGGTTTCTTCAAAGGAATGAAACTTCAGTTGATGCCTTTTGAGTCAAATCTGGCCCTTACTTCTGGGACTGAGCTTTTATCTAATTCTATTGGAGATTCTTATATTTGTTGAGTGAATAGCTTAAAAATGACAATAAAAAAAATTTTTCGTTACATGCAAGTGGAAAGGCTCAGCACAGAAAACATTATTCCAGCATGAATTTTCTGCAAAGATTAAACTAATCTGTTTTGGCTCTCCAGATTTGAGACTTCACTTTCTTCTAATCTACCCTGCATTTATATTTTGTGAAGCAGAAATTGTAGAAAAGCTGGTGTAAACAGAATCCAAACTAGAAGATTATAATGAATTTAAAACAATATTGCAAAGGGCGTTTAATGTTGGCTATTTCTAAAATTTTTTCTGTAAATTTATGTCTTAGACAATTATATTTCCAGAAATTACAATTTTTATTAGCAAAATTGAACTAATTTCATCTGGTTAGAAAATACGGGTGCTAACTTGTGAATTGTAAAAGTTAATTTTTGCGGTAACCATGCAGCTCCTTTTCTGAACAAGTGAATCTAAGTCGCCTTATCTTGTCAGCATTTTTCAAATGATTCAGATCAGCAACTAATTTCCATTACAGGAAAATGTGCTGGATCATAAGGCTATATGTACCTTGTAGCACTAAGATTTTTAACATGAGTGAGAACCGGCAAGATCAAGTGCTACAGTAATGGAGGCTGCAGATGTATTATCCTGAATTCATTTTGTCCGTATGTAAAACCTGATTTTGTATGTTAAAAGCATATACTACTCTTCAATATCAAGACAGGACTGTATGTTCAATGATGTGTTTTATTTCAACACAGTCTGGCTTAATATGAAGCTTGCAAATATCACATCTGGAGGTGTATTCTCCTCTTGATGTGCACATGTAATTCCAATTAACATTAAGAATGTTAATGAGAATATGCCCCTCTAGGGGATGAAGAGGGGGAGGTGAGGGAGCAGGTTTGTAGTTCTGATTTAAATAACAAGTGACTTTTGTGGAGAATACCAGCATGTGGTCTCATGCACTTATATTGTGGAAATGCAGTGGCTCTGAATGAGAGCGTACGATTTATACATTGATGCTCAGTGATGCTTAGCCAAGTGAACCCGTTGTTGGGGGCAAATATTAAATCCCAATGTGCCTTCTCCAGGAAGGAGTGTTTTTAAAAATGTTTACTTCTACATTTATGCACAGGCATAAAAAACTGTACTGAGAGAGGATGGGCTGCGGTTTTGCAATTTTATTTTTTTTTATTTCATTTTTTAAAGACTAGTTTACTTTAAAGGAGCAAATTATTTGGTTACTTATTTGTTTCTCAGATATGCAGAATGTACAGAATAGCTTTCAAGGCCTTGACCAGTAATGTGGTCCTATGCTTTGGTTAATTGTTATTTGGTGTTCTTTTGGTGTTCCAAGGAAGAAGGACATTTAATATCAGATTTTAAAACAACAACAACAACAATATCCAGCCAAAAAAGGCTATTAAATAGTTATCTTTTCTTTGATGGTGTGATGTCATTGCTGATATTTTGAGGAATCCTATGTAAGCAGTGAGTAAGAGTAACTATAGCACTTCTATTTCTCAAAAAAGAAGGTAACAGATTGTGAAGTGGTTTTAAAGCAAGAAAGTATGCAACATATATCTTACAAATGCAAGCAAGCTTGGTTAACAGATTAAATGAAACTACCATTTCATTTTAGCGGATGAAAATAGAGCCAGTTTTACATGTGGAGTATAATATTTTTTTTCAATCAGAGAATAAAGCATGATGCAGCAAAGGATAAAACACAAAATGGCTATGAATAAGTGAGCCTTTGGGAAAAAAATGTATAGAAAAAAGAAAGACAAAATCTTTTATTGTCCGAAGACATGATGTATCTTTTCTACTTTTTTTTTTTCTGATAATAGTTATTGCAAGATGTAAAAATGACCTGGAAACAAAAAGACTTATTACTGTTTGATGCTCTATCCAACTCTTTTGTTATCGATGACAGAAAAAGATACCAAAACCAATATAATTTATTATCTGTTTTGTCAATTTTTTTCTGCATAAACTTTCTGCATGCCTTTTCAATTTACACATGGAGAAGTGCTGTTCATTTTGTTGATCTGACATGTCACATTTCATTGTGCTGATTTCAATGCAAGTGCTATCACAGGATGTGCAACATGCGTTCAGCAGGACACATTAAAAATGTAAAGTGAAAATGTGTGTTTTCTACATGTCTTTTAGTGTGACACATTTTAGGTCAAATAGCAGAAAAGCTGTTATTTGAACAGCTATCTCGTACATTTATCTATTGGGTTTTGTATTTGTAAAATGTGCATTTTGTACTCAGTGGTATATTTGAAATTATAAAATACTGTGTTCCCTAACATTTTAGCTTATTCAGGGCCTGATCATGTAACCTTGGTTACTTGGGTAACCTGTGTTTTTTAGTCAGATTCTTATAGACAATATGAAATGGTCCATGTGTTTAGGAAATATAATCCAAGACTTAGATTTGTCTATCTCCTCAAGTAGCTCTGTATGAGATCTGGGTTTTATTATGAAGAAAATTTATTTTGTACAGACTGGTGTCAATGCTCGCTCAGTCCTATCTTTTAGCACGAAAAGCCTAAATGTATACAAGGTAAGAGGAGTAGGGGAATGATGGCATGATGGGAAAACCAGGACTATTATTAGCAGATGCAGGTGAGTGAATCTGTTCAGGAAAAGCAAGGCAAGAGCAGTTATTTAATCAGACATTTTCACCCCATACATCTATTTCTTCAAGTTTAAAGAAGAAGAAAGTGTTTAAATGCAATACCTTTGCACATTTATTTCACAGCAGTTGTGGGAGAAGCTTTGAAGAAAAGACCAGTCATTTAATCAGATGAACAAAATAAAGAGAACAAAAGCAATTTACATAGGTGAATGGGGGGAAGGAAGAGGGACAAAAAACGTGTATAATAGTTGATTAAACGTTAGAGTTTTGTCCATGCCATATTGAGGAGGCACATACATGAGAAGCAAGAACCAGGAAACAAGCAGAGAGGCTGCTCCCAGTTCTCATAATGCAAATCCAAGGAAATTTCATTAGGTGTTATGGAGTCCTTACAGAAAAGATCAGAATTTGTCTGTCTGATTTTGTCATGTTAACCTGAATTTCATTAGGCACAAAAATTCTTCATTACATATCTCTAAAGAAAAAGCAGGAACAGAAGCCTCCTCAATAAAACAAAACTCATGGAAAAGTATATAAAAAATCAAAATAAATGGCAAACCTTTCAATTCCAGTACCAACTGATGATAATAACTCAAATACACACACACACACACACACACACACACACAAGCTAGTTTTCCACGACATTTCAGAGATTAAAAGAAAAGATATAGTAAAATATGAGGGAAATGAATATGCAAATATGCAAACAAAAAGATGATAATATTTCCTCTTAATCAAGAAAACGACTCTAAAGACATTTGAAAACCTAGTTTTTGATAAAATCATCTGCAATTAGAACTTGCAAAAATAACAATAGGAAATTGTGGTGGTATCTTTGCAAACTACGTAGCCTTTTGGACTGAATTTAGGAAAACAAATCTGTAGATCTGGTGATATTGTCAACTCTGTTGGCTTATCTCAGATTGCCTGCTAATATATCACTTTACAGGAACCATTTTATTGTTTCACAACACTCTCTAATGAAGAAGAAACTGCTGAATGAGAAAAAGGTATGACAAGGATGAAGTTTTCTGACCTGTGGTCTGTAGAAGGTCATGTTGGCTGGTCATAATCTATTAAATCAGTAAACGTAATGCACATTCTTTAGGTGTTTCAAGGATCACTGGGAATGTGATTTCCAAAAATTTACAGCAGTACCTTGGGTGCTGAGAAATGATTGTAGCTCCTCATAATATTGAACTTGTTTTGAGGTGACTGAAATGGGTCAGTAAATTAAATACTATGTCCAATGAAGCTCTGAAAAAATCAGAATATTTGTTTCAGTTCCTAAGTGCGGCAGTAGCAGCCTATCTTTGTTGCTTGGCACATCAGGAAGGGAAGGAAATATCCTTTCCATATAAATATTTTTTTCATTGACTCCTAAATTTTACATCTGTGGTGTATTTACCAGAAGCACCAATAATATTGCAATAGACACTAATCTGTTGCCTTTCACATTCCTTTGCTGATGGTTGTGGTGGTGCTCAGGGAACCAAAGCCTAGCCTAAAACAGATTTCCCATCACAGCTGCTTTCCAATCGGTTCAACTGTTTCAGTTAAGGATATCATTTATTTTTAAACATTATGCAGATTGTTTGAACCTTGAGTATAGATAGAATCATGCCATTAGATGTATGATTAAACCAATACAGCTTACTAATTTCCCTTTCTGCACTGGAATCAACTATCCTGATATAATCACTTTATATCATTATGACTGGGTTTGTAGAGGAGAAGATGGGATGTGACCTGCAGTTTTACTACTTTAAATGAACCTGCGTATTTAAAGCAATGCAAACTATGTTTAGACAGGGCTTGATGGCCTTGAAGAATTATGAAAATGAGTCATTTACCATGCTTTTTGCACAAATTGTTCCAAGAAGCAACCCTAGCCCCTGCCCAAACCACTAATTAATGGAAACTATCTAACTGATTACCATGTAGGGCACTGCAAAGTGTGTAGAGAGAAGGGTTTTGTTAGCTTCTGCTCAGATTTTAACAGATGCCACTGAGAACCTATAACCTTGTTTTCCCCTTGCCAAGATCAAGCAAAGGTGTTTCATCATAATGGGAATTATTCCCCAGTCAATTTTCACAAGTTTTTTGCTGTGTCCCCTTTCAATAAATATGATCACAGGTAGTTTGAACAATGGAGAAAAAAGGGACTTTGCTTTGCTGCGACTGTGTTTTATTATCTTCTGTTGTGGAAGTGGCTGAAAATATTTTGCTTTACCTTTCCAAAAATCAAGTACTGTTCTGCAGAGAACAAACAGGGAGATGTTACACTGAAGAGATAGATGTTCTAAAAGTTTTGCATACGATAGAATGCAATTAAAATGAAATAAAAACAATAACAACACAGCATTTGAATAATAATAGATATCCCAAAGCACTTCACAAGTAGGTCAATATCATTAAGAGCATTTGATTGTTGCTTACTTTAGTGGGAATGATTTAAGAATGAAAAGTAGTTTAGCACAGTTTCCTTCTCTTTGGGGTAATTCCACAAAATTGACCATTTCTAGAGAGCTTCCTGGCTTCTGAATACCTAGACATTCAGAAAGCAGCCAGCGCTTAATTTCATCCCCAGCTGCACAGAAATATCAGTGTTATTTTCAGTGATTTTTTGTCTTTTTAGTGATGTGAACATTGGAAGCCAAAATAGAATGCAGATTTGTAACCAGCTTTCAACTTATTTTTATCATTAAATCCTTTCAAGATCTAGATGCAATACTCAAGTCTACTTGAAGCTGTGAGGTGTGGGGGTGGGATGGGTGGGGGTGGGTGCTATACTGTGCAAGACTAAAGTAATAACGAACATAATATAAGACATTATATAGGGAAAAGGAAGCCTGTTTCTCATATCAGCATCAATATTCCTACCCTACCAAAAGCTTTCATTATATGATATTTAGCTCAGACAATTACCTTTCTAGCTGACATTATCCATAGGAAATCACAGTTTCACTATGCCAAAAAGAGAAGCTAAATGGCTAACTCTATTTCATTCCATACCCTTCAACTGATAATGATAATTGAAGGCAGAATATTCTTTCCAACCTCCACACAAGTTAGAATTTCTGTATGGAAGGAGTGATTGCTTTGTTTTTACTTGATCCTCCTGGAAATAGATAAAACTATATCCTTGAAAAAGTGGTTTAACATCAACTTATTTGCCCTTTACACATTCCCGGTGTCTCGGATTCATTAAATCCAGAGATCTCACTTTTCCTTTTGGAGTCACCCACTATGCTGGTTTCACTCATATTCCTCCAAACAGAGAGGACCCCCCAGACCGAAGCTGCTGGCTCCCTGCTCTGTTAAAGGACTTTGGGGGTGTGGGTGCAGGTGCCGTGCCCTGGGGCGCGGGTCCAGCACGCCATTGCCCTCAGTCCGTGGGGTCTGTGTTCCCTTCCCACCACCAGCTCCTCTTCCTCACAATGCCATCCTCCCTTCTTTCTCCAGTCTGGTTTTGTTCCCTGTTTGGCTACTGCTCTCCTCCCCTCCAGCCTTCTCAATTCCAAGGTTCCCAAGCAACATTATAACTTCTAGCTTTTCTCAGAGAATAAATGTAAAGATGTAAATGTAAAGACTCGGCCTCAGCACAATGTGTGGCTGCTCTGTCACTCTCTTACTGCTCTTTGGGGCAGGAATGTGTGTTTTTGCCTTGAAGTTCCCCAACATGTAGCCGTTATCCATTTCAGAACCTTAGAGTGTTGTTAAAAATAATAACATACTTCTGACATCATTTATTCTTCTGTGCTCCTGTGATTAAACGTAGAAGACTCTACCATTGGATTTGCAAATAATTATCCTTCCACCTCTAGCATTTGCTATCCCAGAAAGATCGTCGCAAAAATTTCATGACTGTGATCAGGCTGATCCCATATATAGACCAAATTAAATCACTTCCTCTGCTTTTTTTTTAGCTGTCAGTATGAGGCTAGGATGTGTTCAGGTTTCACTAGCTAAGAACTTTGTTCAGATTTGAGTAGAAAATCTCCAAGTAAAAAGCTGGTCTGATATATAATGAACCTAGGTGGGTTAGTTTGAAATGTCTGATGTGCTTGTTACTAGAACAGTATTTATGTTCACAGCAAACGGAATAACGCAGGGGTAGGAGCTTGAGGCGTAAACCTTTTTCAGTTTTTCTTTTTCCCTCTACACCATCAGTTGCCCATTTCAATTTTAAAAGCATCATGTTCAACAGACTTAATACAGTGTAAAATAGAAGACCTGATTTTCTATCTATCTGCATTCATTTACTTGTCAAAACACACAGGGTATTTTTGAAACAATAAAAGCAATGAAAATGCATCCCAACAAAACTGAGAATGGCTAATCGCATATATTTGATTAAATGCTACTTTTGATTGCAAGTTTTATTCTTTTTCTCTCTACTACTACTACTGAATATTTCTCAAATGCAGCCCTTTCCTGTCCATTTGCGCAGCTGAAAGTGTTATACAATACCAGGCATTTTTAATCTACCCTTTTCATCATGGCACTCCTCTTTTTGAATTTCTCCAGTGACTCCTCCTTGTTTATGGCATCAAACATAAAGAAGCCTGAATTCATTGTGCATTTTCCGCAGCATTCCTAACAAATCTTGAAGCTCATTCATATCTAGTGTTCACTCTGCTGGGCCTGTTATACCAGCTGTACCTCTTGTTATATTTTGAAAGGAACCTGTCCTGTGCTTTTTCTGTTGTTTCCCCTCATGTTTGAGGTTTGTAACTGTAAACTCCATTTTTTAATCTCCTTTTTCCTAATGTCCTAAAAAAATAAAACAAACTTGGATAATTGACAGATTTCTCATATGCCGAGACCACTGCTATTTTCTTTTTTTATTTTTCCTTACAATTCCTCCATGCACTTATATCATCTATTGTGAACTTACAAGGGCAGGGATCTTCATTAACTTCATATCAGTATAGTGACCAGGACAACGATGTACTGATTCAAGTCTGAGACTTTTCAGCTCTACAATAATAATAGTAGTAGAAAAAAAAAGGAGCACTGCAGCTGTATGCTACTTGAAAAAAAATGCGATGTGAAAAGTCCAAGTTTTGCTACACTGTGCACAGATTTCTAACTAAAAGTGCATGTATTCACTGCATTTTCATAAGTCCTCTAGGACCTCTGCAGACTGCAACTGCACCATATCCCTTTCCTTCGGTCTTAAAAAAACGAATTATTTCTCTTTATCATTTCTACTCCAGGCCAGTTTTTACTTTCTACTGCTGACAGCAATACTTGAATCCAGCCACTGTCACAGATACATAGCTTTGTGCTTTCTTCCTAGTTTTCCCTTTCCTGTCTCTTAGTTCCTAGATTTACAAAATGTTCTTCTTAGCAACTTGCATCCCTAAAAACAAATTTGTTTTCTGCTGGTCTGAACAGAATTAACCAACACATCAGTGGGAAAGGGGCGGGATGGGACAGAAAGTATTCGGTAGTCCTGTCCCCTTCATGCCTATCTTTTGGATTTTCCACAAAACCTGCTTGGAACTCAGTGCAGTACTAGAAGATCAGTTTGTCAGCTCCTCATGTCCCAGTGCCGGGCAGGAAAATAGCTAATTAAGATATAAGTGCCTGCAATATTTGCATCAAATTTTTCTATATCTGAATTCTTAGCTAGTATAAATCACGGCACTACATGGAATGCATAGGATACTGAATTTAGACCTTTTTGTGTTCAGCCCTGTGCTCTTTTGTTGAATTTGGAGTCTGCTGGATACCTTTCAGAGGTATCGTTTCACAAGCACTTCTGTACTCAGGCACATCTCATAGTGCTTAGGCTTGCAATCATTTTTCTGCTATGTAGCATTCATTTAGGTAGTTAAACTGGGCCACTCAGATGGTTAAGGGGCCGTAACGTATGATATACAAGGAGGGGTTGAGGGCACCAGGCTTACTTTGCCTAGAAAGGAAAGCGGAAGGAGGGATTTAACTGCCGTCTTCAATTAAGTAAAAGTATAGAAAAGATCGCGAGATTGTTCGCAGCGATCTACAACAAAAGCATAAGAAACAACAATCACAAGTTGTAGCAAAGGATAGTCAAAGTGGACATAAGGAAGAAAATTTTCCTGATGAAGGTGGCTAAGCACAGGAGCAGGATGTCCAGAGAGGCTATACTATCTCCATTCCGGAGATTTGCAGAACTTAAGAAGACAAGGCCCTGAGCAACCTCATCTAACTTTGACTTTGGCCCTGCTGTGAACAGTGTTGGACCAGATGACCTCCTTTATCTGGAGGAGGTCCCTTCTTTCACCTTCTCAACAGCCCTTACCGTTCACCCTTGGCAAAATTTTAGGACTTTTTAATGCACAGTGATTTCCTAATTAGCTGTTTTGCAAAGACGAACACCCAAAGATGAGTTATATTTTCGCAGTGACAGCTTTTTATATTCAAGCCAGCTGCATCTTCACCCAAAATTTGAAAGAAACAATTGTAAAATCAGACATTGGCATTGAGATGTAAAAGATACATTATATCACGATATAAAACCTAACATCGAAAATGACAACCTAAACTCTTCTGTGATAACCTCCTTCAGTGACCAAACTAGAAGAACAAAAAAATAAGAAATTTACTGACAACAAGACCCAAAACCTCTCTCTTTAAAAAAAAAGGAAACAATATTTTAAATGTTACAAGTAAACTCTGCGTTGCTGACAGAGCTCTCCCTGCCAAGCACTCACTCACATTAATTTCATGCTTTTACAAATGTTAAACAAACCATCCAAGTTCACATTGGGATGTAGTGCAAAAAGTTATCATTAATAGCAGGGAATTAATAGTATGATAAAATATTACCAAACTACTGAAACCAACCTGTGACCTGGTTGCACTCTGGATTCAATGGGAACATTTAGTTCTTCACATGGTGAGGCTCTTAATAGCCACGTGCCATTAATAACAACGAGAAACCTGTTTGTGAAGAAACTGTTTGACAAAGAGGTTTATTCGACAGCAAAACATAGGGAAATAATCACTGAAGCCTTCTATGTACCCTGGACAATTTTGACTCAGATAATAACTACCTGTTCTATATTTGGAATATAAAATTTTATAAAATCTGGTGTGCTATCTACTTGCTTCTCCAAGTAATTGTCCTATGCAAAATGCACTCAGGACCTTTTTGGTTTCATTAATTTAAGGCATTGTAATTTCATTTGTTCTCATCTCAAGAAGCCCCTAGAAATCTTTAAACAGATAAAGAGATAAAATGCTTACCTTTATTTCTTTCAGAGAGAGTGCATAAATCTCAGCTAGGATTTTGGTTTGAATGAAGAAATACAGCAGGCAGCTAGTATTTCCTCCCTGAAGCTGAGTTCACTATGCAACTCATCTACCCATACTAATCAGTCAATACTTTTGCAGAAACGGTATGTTGATTTTCCGCCTTTTTAATGTAGTCATTTCTGTTAGCTGCCAAAATTAATTAAGTAAAGTACAGCTCTAAGAGCTGACATACTAATCAAAAATAGCAGGTGCTTTCTCTCAAACTGCTGTCAGGAGCCCAGTCTCTGGGCCCACCACGGTCTGGGAACGTGAATGTGCGACTTTCTCTTTCCAGAGGAGTCACGTCTTGCTCAGGAAATACCTAAATATTGCCTGGAAAGTTGGACGACCCCAGGAGAAGTGAGTGAAGAAGCCCTTAATGGACTTATGGGGTTGCACACCAGGCCTTGTTGCCCTGCCGGGCACCCACAGGTTAATGGGTCCCACCGCGGATCCGGCACATATTTAACTCCCCGCCAGGGACGAGCGGTGTCAACTGGGAACGCCTTGCGGCTGGCCACCCTGCAACGTGGATGGCTGTGCCTCTTTCCAGGGGCCACTGCAGCTCGAGGGGCTCCGGGCCTTTTGGTGAATAGGTAACGACTTAGGGATTCACGAGGCTTGTGGACCACGTCCTGAAATGTTTTTCAGGATGAAGCTGTTTACGTGAGTTCATATTAAATGACGGTCGAGCGCAGCCACTTCCAACTGAAGTTTCAAAGAACTTGCTGTTTGATTTAAAACAAAATCTTACTCTAATTAAAAGCTTTTAGTGATTGATAAGCAGAGCTCATTAATATTTTTAATTGTTTCTATTTTTTCTAAAGACTTTTGTTGAAACTCTTAATATTTTGAAAAAAAAAGAGAGAGGGTCCATCCTGAATACTGAAGAATGAAATTAACTTAAAATGAAAAGTTGTCTGTTCTAGTAATAAATTTTGGTCTCCTTATAATATTCATATTTACCTCGAAACTTATTTTTTGGTTTTATTCTGTTTTTATTGGAATGTACAGATCTACCTGTGATGCATATAGTTTTATAATGATCAGTGAAATGTTTTAGAGCTGTAATTTAAGGTTGACGTGAAACTGGCAAGTTCAGTTCGTTATCCCCGAATGATGCTAATATAAAGAGGAAAAAAGTGAACTTGTACAACTTTTTGTAGTATTTATATATATATTTTAAGGTAGAGTAAACACCTTTCTTCCTGAGGCAAATTCTTTATAAATAAAAGGTCCCTTAACAGATTAAAAAAAAAAGAAGAAGAAACAGGTCAAACAGTATAAAAGAAATAACTACTAAGTTCAGTGATATAACTTATTTTAAATGATATAAAGCTTCCAGATAACACATATATATCTTTTCTCACCACACCTCCCTCTCTCACAAAAAGAAAAAAGCCATTTTTATAGGTGCCTAATATACAAATACCAGTTGTATAAGCTAACTTTTTATAAAAATTGCCTTTGGTAATAATCCTGCCTCACAGCAGTTGTGCCTGGGAGGCAATACACAAAAACTGGAATTCCAGAAGCGCCCACTAACCCTAAAGGCTGCTAATCCCGTTAAGCTCTTCACATGCCTCGCACAGAGGAGCACCGATTATTAGCCAAGTTCTGTTCTCATCCTTTGCCAGAAATATCTTTAACCATCACAGTAACAAAGGAGGTGACATTTTCAGTAAAATGGAGATTTTACCCCTTACATGTTTCTTCTTCTACAGGTATGAATTTACATTTCTGGATCTGAAAACATTTCAGAGCAGTAACTAAGTTTCACAATACTTTTGTGGTACAGATAAGTACGAGAAATAGAGCTTACACCTCCAGACTCCAAGGCTTGTTCATTAAAATGGAACACAAACATGTACACACAATGGAATACGTACATATCAACACGATTGTCCTTTGATTTCTTAAGGCTTAGCTGATTTTTTTGTTGTTTTGGGAGGTTTTGTTTTGTTTTTCTTTCACGGAAACTTTGGAGCCAGTTTTGCAGAGCTTTTCCCTACCAGCTATCACTTTGTGGTAAGCTGGAGTTGATTAGAGTAGCAGTCCTCTCTGATTTCATTTACTTCTGAGAAGCAAAAGTAATCCTGAAGCCAAAAATACAAGTGTACATCATCACCTGAATTAGAGGCATATGTGAATATGCTTAGAAACTTGACCTATTTGGAAAGGCACTTTCATTGAGTACGGTCGAGTAGGAGTATTTATGTGTTAAGTGAAAAATACAGTAAAGATATGAGAAAGGAAGATTCAGGCAAAACCTGGATCAAGCTTAGAATATGACTGAAAAAAAGAGAGAGTGAGAAAAGGAGAGAGTTTTTGTATCAGATGGTGGAAGGAATACCTTGTGCTGTGCAGTAAACTCACATATTCCCAGGGAGACAAGACTCTGCAATCTTTGAGGGCAGAAAATACTAGGCTCTGACTCTATCATCAATTTTTCTTCTTAATTGGAGCAGCATAAAGGACCCTGGATTTTGGCTAGCAGCACAACATGACTCTGGTAGATTTAAAGCATATGACTGCCGTCAGGATCCAGGCTGAAGTTCCCACACACAGAAATAAATAAAAATCACATTTAACATCAGCTTTTTCATTGGGAATGTTTGAAGCTACCTGCTAGCATTCAAGTATACTATATTTACAATCAGTCTGTGCAAACTCCAGTGAAAACCTTGCTAGAAGTCAATAAATTTTTGGGTTTTTTTTAAGATGACATCACTGATGTCACTGATGTATTCAAAATATCTTTAAAATGTTCATTTTAACCATGAGATCATCTAATAAAAAGAGCTTTACTGAAGATGAAGAAAAGCCTCCTAAGTCTAAACTGATATTTATATAGTTCCTGCAGTTGAGTTTCAAAATCGCATTTTTTCACATTTATCCACTGCAGCCTCAGATTGTGCTTAAAATCAGCAATAATTGCCACAAGGCTTGCTGTAGTTGGTGAAGACAAGAGGATTCTTTGTACGTCACTTTTATTACATTGTCAATATATTAATACAAGTTATATGAACAAACCTAAAGAGACAAAGAGCTATTTGTTATATTATTATCCAAGGGTGAAAGCACAAATCTTAGGGAAAAAAAATCCAGTAGGGACCTTAGCTGAACAAAAGGTCTAAGTAAGGCAGTCTTTGGCACCTGATTATATGCAAACTCGGCAGTGTAACCATGCAGGATTCCCTTCTTCTGTTTGCGCACAAGGATTGAATGAGAAGTGGTGAGATAGCAAGGGAGTATGTAAGCTTAATGATATGCCTATTTTTTATACCAGTTGCTAATCTGTAGCTCTGGTGACGATTACTATTTCATCTCCAGAGAGTTGCTCTTCAGAAACATCAAAATGACATACAACTGAATGCCTTGTGTTTCCTTAAATATAGGGCCAGATTGTCAATGCTGTCAGCCATGTAAGGGAGAAAGTCTTTCCATTTTATTCTGCTCTAAGCCCCTCCCTGGGTGAGGCCAGCCAGCAAGCGGGAGAGGATGCAGATCCAGCCTGCTCACCCAGTGCTTTGTAAGGGGAGAGCCAGTCGGTAGGAGACAGGGCTCTCACACTCCAGTTCAGCAGCTGCACCCATGAAAAGTAAATCAGCGCATGAAAAAAGTAAAGGTGATTCAACTGTAAAGGACAGAAAGAGAACAGAAAAACTGGAAGTCAGACCTTCCTTCTTTTCCTTTTTTCCTTTCAGTTAAAAATAATACAGAGATGCCACCCACCATCTACAATTCTGTCTTCAAGTCTGTGGCGCCACGTCCTACCCTCACTTACTGCAAGCCGGACTGTAACTTTCTCAGTAGTCCTACGGAAATCAATTCACCTGCTGCTGGGTTAAAATGCTACTGTCTGTAAGAACTGCAGAATCCATTTATAATCACAGATTTATTGACAGACCTGCAACAGTTTTAAACCAGCAGCTTCGAGAATTAGCTGCAGCATAGACCAGTCTCCAGCCTCCTAAATGTTTAATCAGTGTCCTAGATGGGCATGAAGCCCTTTTCTGCCATCGCTACTCTATGACTGATACAGGATCTAGCTAGTTTAAATCCAGTTTGAGAACGTTTTCATAAACAGCCACTCCATGTCTGGCCTGCAAGGCAAACTCTGCTGAGTCCCTTAGAGTTGACACTGCAGGCATTGCAGCTACAAAAGCTCAGATTTCTGACTCTAGTGTCAGTTACCAGAATTACCAGTTTAGTTCCCTAAATGTTTAAGCATCTGCTTTAAGGAAATTTTAGAACCATTTAACTCTAGAGTACAGCAATCTATACATATGGTCCAATAAGACCTACAAATGAGATTTTTGACTAAAGCAGTAAGCTCTGCAAGCTTAAAATCCCTTTCCTTTGGCAGGAGAGGGAACTAAACCCTGTTCTGCACATTGTGAGTGGATTGGAAGCCATGGATTGTTTTTTCTGATAAATAAAGGTTTATGGTCAAGACCCTTTGGAAATCAAGGCTGGGGTCTCTCAGTTAATCAGTTCCTCCTTTACGAAAGACTTAATACGCGGGGCAAGTTAATACTTCATTTCTCTTGCTTAGATGACACTTCTTCAGGGCACATTCCCTATATAGGTGTAACTTCATGTAGAGTATCCTAAATGCTTTCCAATACTCATTCGTTGTCTGGCTCAGAGTAAACAGTCACAGACAGGGTCAGTTCGAAAGGTTTGCACCTTTACAAGGACGTTTTGCACAGTCACCACATGCGTAGGCAGCATGTGCTGACAGAATCTTTAGCAGTGAAGCTGAAACAGGCTATGCCTATTGATATAGAAAAAAAGGTCATCAGGAGGTTCAGAAATGACCACTAATCTTTCTGGGCTGAAGCTTGGTAACCTGCCTGAAGGCCTTATGCCTCACTCCAGGGCTGGACACCTGCTGAGGGTGCAGTGGTCTGTATCAATCCTACTGAGCAAACCAGAAGTCCTTCAGAGCTGAGTGGTGAATTAAACTGAGCTTTGGTCACCTGCCAATATAAAATCAGAACTGAGTGTGATTTCTGTGTGAACTGCACATGATGCGTTGATCCTATTTGTATGTTAATAACTGTGCAACCTTTTTTCTTATTCATTCATGGTGCTTTGTCTGGATGTAAGCAGGTGAAATGAGCCATGTCCTCCTCTCTAACTTATCACACACGGCACTGCCCAAGCACAGCACAAAGTGCGCAATCATATTTTTGTTTCCCACTGCGTACAAACACATACACACAATCTTAATCACGCAGACCAGGGAAGGAGCCCCCTTGCCTCCTCCTGGACCTTCAAGCAGATGGCAGAACAGCAGTACAGTTTCACAGCTCCAGGACAAAGGTAACTTCAGAATAGATGCTGGATTACTGAACGCTTTCTACATCTTCAATCTTAGGAGAAATTCAGGATCTTATTTGGCTTCCTCGCTACTTCTGTCATTCACGGAGAAGGCAGAAGCCTCAGAAGACAAGATTATGCAGGCCCTTAGCAGAGCCTAAAGCCTCCATATCAGCAGGAAGAAAGATGGTAAGAAAAAGGTACAGCTAATGGGTGAAATCTGTGTAAGAGTGCAGTCCTTCAGAATGAGGATTTTTAAGGCTAACTGAAGGGTGTGGAAGATTGGACTGGGAGGAATTTTAACAGCGAAAAGATTTTAGCTCCTTAAAATGTTACCTTGAAAAATGTGCTAGGGTGAGCTGGTGATGTCTTACGTATAAACTGAAAACAGTAATGGAGAATTGTTTGAAGGATTATTAAATAACTGTAAGAAAGGAAGCATGTTAAAATCAAATGATTTTCTCTTCTCCTTCTGCTTCCTTATAGATGATTGCCATTTTTTTGAGTTGATTTACCTTTAGACTAAATGGTTGTGGGTAAGGAATATCTTTTAACGAGTATTAGATCCTGAAAATATTTCCAGTGGGCAGATATGTAGCACAGCATCTACATTCAAATCCACATCTAAGCCATGCTCCATTTTGTTTGTAACTCAATTTTTATTTGTATCAAGGGTTAGGCTATCAGGAGTGGTGTAATCACAGCATCACATTTATCATTGGAATTTACATTATCAATGGACTTTAACAATCATCAGTGGCCTTGATATCATTTGTTCTAGAGTAAATTTATTGTACCTCCATGAAGTTTGAATGAGATATTCCAGCACTATATGTTTCCAAATACATTCAGGGTCATGACCCAGTCTTAAGTGGGAATGTTTTAACCCAGGATAGATTAAATAGATAGGAAAGAAATCATTCCTTTGGAAGTAGATAGTGTTTTCCTCAGTGAAGTTCACACTAGACCTGGTTGCATAAATATTTCTAATTTTATTAATTATCCGTGCACTCCAAAAAGCTAGTTCTCCACTTTATTTGATTTATATGTCTATATCATTCCTCTCCTACGTACTTTTTAATTTAAACAACAATGTGAAACTTTTCATTTTGTTACAAATGACTTCAAATTATCATTGATTTATAGTTTAATTGAACTATTCAAAGTTTATTACCTAAGGTTTCATCCTACTATTGAGAGATTGTTTTTTTGTTTGTTTCTGAAACATACAAGAATACTCCAGAAATGTTGCTTTTGAAGATTTAGTCTTACAGATGATTTCTGTAGCACCTGAACTTTTGAAAACGCATCCTTTTCCTGTTTCTTCACAGCTAGCAATAGAGACAAGAACACCAAAAATTTGCAAAAGCAGCCAAAATGAATATACTCTGTGTCCATTTACATGATTTAAATTATGTTTTCACCCTTGCACTAAGATCCACATTAAACCATTCTCTTTAAGAAAACACTTCTAGTGTATTAGAAGCTCTAAGAGTACTGCAGATAGATTCTGTGTCTGTCCCTGTTTCCTTGAATTGGAGTAGGCTGCTAACAGGAAAATTTCATTTCCTTTCCGTTATGCAGCTGCCAGCTGTCTGAGATTGCTGATACAGGAGAGATCCGGACAGGGATGTCTTACTGAGTCCAGGGGAAAGTGCTAACAGGATTTAGAAATTATCAGAAGATCACTGAAGTTCAAGAACAAGGTAAAGGAGAGATACTTACAAGTTTTCAAATATTGGTGTTACCATTAGCAGTAAAGACAGTAAACCTGGTCTGTGGCTAGTTTTCTTGTTATTTCATCTAGTTTTTTTTTTTTTGATTTTATTTTTTCACAAAGAGGCATATAGGCACGATTAGAGCTAGCGGAAAAACGGAGACTTCATCATGAAAATAATAATCTTCAACTTCTCCTAGGATGCTCTAATTCTGATGCATATTTGACCTCTTCTGGAAGGTTAAACATCTTATTGTCATCTACAGCAACAATGTTCTGGAGCTCAGCTTTGTGTTTTTATCTGTAGAAGGTGGCTATGAACTATATTTAAAGACTCGCCTATATTTGGTACTTGTTGAAAGGTTAACTGGATGTATTTCACATTAAGCTGCCTCTCTCCCAAAACCAATGTCTGTTGTGACTCGGCTGGCATCTGAATTGTCTTTGGAATGAGGTTTCTGAGATGCCGAATGTGTTTACCCACAACGAAACTGATACCTACAGATATGAAACCCCACTCCGAAGGAGCAAGTACGCATCTGTCAAGTCCTTCTGCTGACACCTTACACTCCTTTGCTAGATAACTGGGTTGTCTGTCTGTCTGCCTGTGTTCCTGCTACTGTTTCAGGGTCATCCTGACCGGATGTAACAGTCTCATTTAAATGCTGGCACAGAGCCATGCGCTGTCCTTTGTGGCTCCAGCTCGCATGAAGTTCGTGCATCCCGTCATACTCCTGGTTGTTGATTGATCACTCATGCATTGTACATCAGCATGGTCTCATGCTGAGGTCCTTGACATCACAGCCTGCTGGGATGAGAAGCGCTTACAGACGCAGCTGAATTCCAGCCAGCAGACAACATATGCATGTCTATCAGCCTGAATGAAGGAGTAGAGGGGAAAACGGACAGAAGGAAGTCCCTTTCTATAGGAAAGGGCCGGTGACTGAACAATAAGGGGATATTCGTGAGATCTACTGCATGCTTCTGAGAGATCCCACTATGGTGCTTAATGAATACCATCGTGCAGCCTCCACCAGCGACGTTCAGGACAATGGCGATATCAAGCTATGTGATCTCTTTGTCCTAGGAGACTCAGAGAAAGACAAACCTGAGGCTGAGTCAAAGGCAGATGACTCAACTTTATCCTAATCTGCATTTTTTCAGAATAAATAAAACAAAAGATAAGACTCTCATTTTGTGCAAAAGTTCACAGAACAATATGTTTTTTCATATGATTGATATTGCCCATGGTTCCTTTTCTCTGTTAGAAGGACACTATCCCTGCACATTAGCATTTTATTTTTCCTGATGCATCTTTTTAGCAGAATTCGTCCCCATTTGGAACCATGGCACAGGAATCTGCTCCAAAGGAAAAATAAAGCAGTCTATAGAAACATAGATGTGGAGAGGTTAACTTAAATCATTGATCCAGCTTCTTGCAGACACAGAGAGCAATACAATAAATGTTTAATATATAAAAATCACAGTTCACTCACAACATCCACAGAACACTTCCCAGCACTCTAGAAACAGAATAAGGGCTATATCAGGTTTCAAAATTAGAGGCAGTGTTCAAATATCAGCCCACAACTTCTGCCCCTCGCTTTATCCCATCTAGTAAATGTCAGCTCTACCACAAGCCTGCCGAAGCAAACATTAGGTGAGTAGCTGCTATTTCGCCTTTCATTTTCAAGGTCTTTCGCAAAGTTAAATCCTTGCCTTTCCCTTGCATCAGTGGATCAAGAATATATATGGAGAGGAATAATATAAGTCATTTTAGTTCCAAGCTCGGCAAGAGGTCACTCGGAACTACAGACATATTGCTATTGGCCGGATGCTAACTAACACTTTTTGAAATACTGGTTGCCATGTCTTTGTAGCATCCAAAAGGATAGATGCTTTCATTAAGGGCATGTATAACAGATTGCCACAGGATTAAAAAGACCTAAAAAGTTTTCATTTTCAAAGGCCTTCTCTAGAGAGAAAGGAGGAAAGATGAAGATGAGGAAGGATGAGATTTAGACAGAAAGAAGTCAGAAAGGGACAAATATCTCAAGCTCCATAGCCTGACAGCCAGCATATTGGAGACAGCTATACATCATAGCAATTACATTAATACATGTACAAGCAGTTTGACAGAAATGTCTTCAGTTGACCACGAACCCAGAATTCCAGCTAGAGCAGCAGAGGAGCACAACACTAGGGGATATCTGAACTGCACGCACAGAACCTTTTTCCAAACATGTGGAAATACTTTGTGAGCTTCCAGACTGTGAGGCAAAATTATTTTGATCACGGAAAGACAATGTAGTGAGCATGTACTGCTCATGCAACAGCTGTAAATCATTTACTGTGACACACAAAGTCCATATAATATCAAGAAGCACTGCAAGTCTTCCAGCTATAGCTATCTGCGAGCAACATTTAGGTCCTTACCTTCAGTATACTGTAAAATAGCATTGTGGGTATTCCTTGGAGTACAAAGCTGTATCTCAAAACAAGTTTCAGCCTCAGCCTCAAAACTACCTACAACCTTCCTGAAGAATTCCAACTGTTCTGATTTAATTGAGTCTGTAAATACCACATTTCCTTTTCCTGAAAATATGACATTGTTAACTGAGGAGGGAGAACCCAGGAGAGTCGATTCACTTTTTATGCTTTTTTTTCCCCCTTAAACATGTTGAGAACTACAATGCTTGAGTCCTCAGCAATAAGTTATCAATCTACAGTTATTTAATAATGGCTGGATTCTGAGGATGTGTGTAGAGAGAAATTAGCACTCAGTAGTACAGAGAGTGATCTTCACTAACTGCCGGATAAGTGTTCACGTGCAGCGGGAGGGAGGTAGTGTACTCCACTTTGGAAGTAGCTTGCATGGCTTTAAAAATTGAGTTAGTCATCCCTCCTCTACTGCACAATACAATCTCAGCTAGAAGTCAGTGTCCGGTTGCTTGGGAGCTGTAAACTCACACATGTGTTTAGGCTGCTCTTTTGGAAGGCTGGCTTTTTGTAGTCCCAGCCACTGGCCACTTACTGCTAATTCCAAACTGCAGTTTACTTCCCACCCCCTCTGCTGACATAATTTATAAAGTGTCACTCATTTATAAACCAAATAAATAAAATGATCCAATTCAAAAACGACTCTTTGAAAAGAAAGGAACAGTGCTTTCCTGAGTGGGTTTAGCTGGAAAAGCTAATTTTTCTGGAACAGCAGGTAATCCCTATTAGGCCTGTTTATAGGAGAAAAGTCACAATCTAGCATAAGGCAGGGTAGCACTGTGAACTTAACATGTCATACTTGTTAATCAATAAATCCATTGAAAATACCATGAAAAAAGAGTTCTAATCCTAAATAAATGAAATGCTTGGCCACTCTGAAATGTCTTCAGTATATTCTGACTTTCTTACTTTGTTCTTTTCTTTCAGTTACCTAGAACCTCACTACAATTTCCTAGAGACCATAGGTGCTGTTAGGAGAATAGCCAGGCAGTCATAGCAAAGATCAGACTAGTCAAACATTTTTCAAGAATGGTTTAGAAATATTGATTCTCCTTCGGGACCAGGGAATGAAAGAGAAGGCCTCTCAAGCTCTCTTTCATTTTATTATCTTGACTATTCTATTATCTTGTAGTCAGTTAAGATGTAGCCAAAAAGAAAACAGACTCTGCCACAATTTACTTCTGTTTTTTTAGTTTCTTGACTTACCCTCATATAAAAGCAACTTGAACTAAAATACTTGGATGTTACTCTACAAAATATATTCCTGCAGGGCAAGCAGGGATCAGATGATTCTTGTGCTGGAGTACTCATTTTTTGAATTCACATCCCACATCTCACGGTTTTAGCCTACTGACTGGCCAAAATGTTGGATGCCTCAGTCCAAGACGTTGGTGTCTCCCATCTGCAGCTGGGCTCATGCAGGCATAGCTGGGTTCAGGTCTCAGTATGGGATTTTCTCTTCCTGCCTTATTCCAGTTCAGCCCAACTCTATTAAGGAAAGTTGAAGGTCCTGTGTTATGTTGTGTCCAATGATGAGCCTGGCAGATGTCCTGGAGGAGAACAAGGAATTGTCAGAGATATAAAGAGGATGTCAGATGTTCTGAAGGCGGGAGTGATCTACTCTAGAGGGCTGTTAAATGAGAGAAATAGGTGAATGATGTGAATGCATTAGAGATAGGGGTGGATGCTGAGGAATATGATTTATTTTCTTTCTCTAAAAATGAGTAAGGAGAAGAACAGCATGAGGAGAGGAGACAGTACCAAGAGATGCAGTCTAGAGAGAATTCCATTGTTGAAGAAAACTGGAGAGCTCAAGAGCAGGGTTGTTCTGGAAGAAAAGATAAAAGTAATAGCAATATCCTTTCTGGGAGACTTTACATTGCTTTACATCATTTTATGCTGCTGTTGTGCTCATTACTAATATATTGCTCACAGAAGCTAAAATGAACGAGTTTTCAGCCTGCCCTCCTGGGGGCAGATATGGCAGCGGAAAAAAGAGGAGAGTTCAAAAGAAGTCTATCAGTCTGCAGAGAACCCCCAAACTACTTGCTGCTGCCATGGTAACCACATTTATAATAAAATGAAAATACGGGATATAGATATGATTCCTCTGCTTTCGACTCATTTACTTTTCCTATAGCACGTCTCATCTCATCAAGGTCAGACTTTCCTACGAGCGCCTAAACGCAGGTGCCTTACACTCGCGGCAGAATGTTTGCACCTTCTGCATGGCCTGCCCTCCACCCGAGATATCTCCTGAGGGTATTTTGTCAGCCATCCTGAAACATTTCAGGGGCTATGTACCTTTAATTCTGCTGCAACAAAATCAGTATGCTATGACGTGCCCCTTCTTGGCATGGCTGTTTCTTGGCTATGCTTCTGTCAGTACTATCCCTTCCTTTAGAATAGCCTAGGTCTGGAGTTTTCAAAGAGCTGGAAGGAGGAAGAGAAGGGATTTTGAGGAGTTAGTTAGGCTTTTGTGTTTGCTTTTGCTGAATATTTACCTATGGGTAGGTAGCGGAACCAAAAGATACCAAGAAAATTTCACTTTTGCTTAAGGACGCCAACCTGAGGTACCTCTGTACCATTAGGCCTGAAATGCTTCTTCCCATGTTGAGTCCAGAAATAGCAGGTTTTAACTGAGCGCCAGCTAGGCAGAGAGAAACTACAGCACTGTGCAGAGGTGAGGATGAGCATGTTAGTGTAGCTCCTTTTCAGCTTAAAAATTGGGACTACCCTGCCACATGATCTGCTCTTGACGGGAAATGGGCAGCTGTCATATGACCCAGCATGAGCATGTGATCCAAAGTGAGGGAAGGACTGGAGGGAGGAAACAGCATCACACCTTAGCACCTTCATCAACTCTATGCCTACGACAACAACCTCCAGCATCCTGAGAGCACCAATGCATCCTTGTGCCTGCAAAGACAGCTAGCGATGAAGAGCTGCAGCATGAACACTCCCGTTTCCAAGCTCTGCCAGCCTCCGTGCCTTAAGGAACTCCCAGGCTACTCTTAAGTCTCCCTGCCCCGTCTGCACTGTTCACCAAGCTGCTAGGCCAGATATAATCAATCTTCTAAACACTATTGTGATGTTACAGTTGGTCTTACAGGCTACAGAAGGCTCAGGCAAGTGTTTTGTAAAGAAAACACCATTGAAAATTAGCTTGATTACTGACTATGGGTTGGCCTCCCATCTCATTTGAACTTCACCTTTCAAGTCATTATCTTGCAAGAAGTTTTCTTCCTTAGCCTTTTTTAGTATTTTTATAATCTACATGTGGAGTTTTACTTCCATTTTCCAGTTGCTGAACGGGCTTGTTTGGACATAGCTGGCAAAGCAGCCCCATTTACTAAATACAAATCTTTTCCAAGTCAGTCTCATAATTGAGCCAGATCAAATAAAGGTAGCTAGTTAATTTGCAGTATGATCAATTTTTTTCCAGAATATGAAGGTCTCAGAACAAATTGGCTCCCAATTTACGTTCCCTACAAACTTCACGTTGTCAGAAACATGTCTGAAAGATTATAACAGGAGAACTATGCAGACACCTTTGGTAAATCAAGTGTTTGTTGAAAGTGAAGTAAAATGAATTAAAAGCGTTATTTTAAATGAAAGAAATTGAGAGTTACTCTTGAACAGTTGAAAATTCATTTATTTGTATATATAGTATACAAATAGTATACTATATATATTATACTATATAGTATTTACGTATTTATATGTACATGTATTTTTTTTTTTGGAAAACAAAATCATACAAGCATGAATATTTTCCAATCAAGCTGACATGTTTTCTCTTGTTATTGCTTTAACCTTCAAGATTAAAAATTAATTTCTCATCTAGATGTAAGTAAAAGCTGAAAGAAAGGACAAAGCGCTCAGATAAAGGCTTAAATTGGGCAACGGTGTCAGAGAAGTCAAATACTTGCAGATACAAAATATCAAGCTGAACATTTAAAATAAGTACGTGTGTGTGAATGTGTTCATACTCTCAAAAGTAATGTACTATCTTACTCTTATTTTACAAAGATAGTATAAACGTGTGGGTGTGAATTTTGGGGCACAGTGGGGGACAGATGAGTATAGAGAAATATATAGGATGAGCGCAAAGCAGGAACTTACCTCCTAACTCTGCTTGGAGACATGCTGCTGTGTTAGCATCTGTTCCTGCAGCGCTATTAAAGAGGTTGTTTGGAAGCTCTTTACAGAATGATGTCAGGCACTACATTGCTATATATCTGCAAATACAAACTGTTCTTTGGTTTTTAGGAAGCAGAACAGTCTTTGACCTGGAACAGCCTGATGCCGGCACTTTTCCTCAGATTTCCTCACTGTAGGTTCCCCAGCACCCTCCGTTTGGGTGTCTGTGCTCTCTTCTGCCCGAGCTGGGTGGCGGGCGGCTGCTTTTCCCCACACTCCAGTACCTGCCTGCATTGCTGCAGGGCCTGGGCAAGGCTCTGCTCTCCCCGACTTGGACTTGGATTGCTTTTCTTATGAGCTCCACATTCACTTGCCTCTGTCTCCTTCAAATGCTGAGACTATTTTACTGACTGATTTACTAGTTTCTTGCCTGAGAGAAGAGGCTCTCTTAAAACATTATTGGCATCTCTCAGGAACACACAAATGTCTTCCTGAAATCCCACCCCTTGTCAAGCCTGCGTTGCTGGATGTGCACGACCCAAATGTCTCCTCTAGCTCATGGCTCACCTGCATTTTTCCACTGCCATTTCTCCTTCTCATTGACTTTGTACTCTGTTGTCAGATCTCTTAACTTTGTGTTTTTAATAGCAAAGTTTAGCTTTTTTCCATTCTGTGGGAATAAGCTACTCCCATACAACTATTTTTATATGAGGATATTTTCCTCTAAGCTAGGGGAGCAGGCGCAAGACCGAGTTAAAGAAGCTTTGCTGCCTATGAAACACACTGCAGTGACTTTGTCTGTCCTCACAGCCTGGCCAAATGAGCATTAATGCAATTTTGCCTCTTTCTCTGAAGTTTAAATTAAGCCACGTTACATAACTATAAACCTGTCCAAAACAGATACAGACATTTATGAGCAGTTATGGTTATCATCCTATGGCTGACAACTTGATTTACCTCCTTAACTTAATTTTGTGCCCAAACTGTAGAGGAGGAGGGAGTGTAACATTTTACTTGTAGCACTACAGATAGTTGAATACAATTTCTGTGAGTAGACTAGATCTGACAGTCTATTTCTTTCACTTCAGTTAAGAATATACAAATTGTCAGGGGGTCCAGAACCTTCTGATATAAGTCATTTGCAGTTAAACGTACTTTTTCCTGTTGAAGCAACTCTCTGGTTTTGCTGCTATTTGTGTGGCTGGTTTTGGAAGATGTTCCATTCGTTTTGTTGACTTTGGCAAATGTCAATCTAATTGCTTGTCCAGATCCTGAAGCATTTCCATGAACTAATCTTTCTTTTTTTAACTTTGTACTGGCCCCTCTCATTAAGAGATATAGGATTTTAAAATGTTTCCTAAATATTGATTATGGATTCATACAACTCATTCCACTCAGTTTTGTTGTTCCAGTCTTCTTTATTGTTGGAAAACAGATAGTCCAACAGTAAAAAAGTAAAACTACCTTTCCACCAGTAGAACAATTCATTCATTATTCTTGCTTTCATGCCATAAGATGTTTGGGTTAATATTTAAATGTTTTCCAGTCATTAAACTCTATGCTCGCATCCAATTATATCAATATAAAATAGTACAGGAGGCTCAGGCATTAGGTAACTTGGCAACATGCTTCTTTTTCCCCTACTTTTAAAGTCCCTTTTACAGACACATGTTGCTGAATACAGGCCTCAAACCTCCTCACTTCAGTCAGTTTCCTTCTCCTTCATTTCAGGAGTGGGTTTTTGAAGCAAATCACCTGCACTTACTGCGCTGTGGTTCATGTTGTGGAGAAGTCTCTGAGCACAAAACCTTCTCCCCTTTTAGATAAAACAAACCTGAAAGATGTGGTACAGGAGGACACCTCATGCTCCAACAGCCTGTGAGTATTCATTCACTGCAACCAGATTAGAGCTAGTCCAGAGCAAACCCCCCAAAATGTGCACATGACAGATGTTGGGTCCTCAGCACTAGCTGTTTTGCTCTGCAAATATTCTCCTGCTGCACTTCAATAGTTGAAAATAGCTGCAAAAGTGTTTAGGTGTCCAACTTTCAACATCAAAATTAGATATTCAAATAAAAAATCAGCCTGGCGTTGCAAATCTGGCTGATAGAGGCGTGAAAAAGATTAAGTATGGAAAACATACTTTGCCCACACGAAGTGACTAAGCTTAATAAAGGGAATTTTATGGGAAAAATATTATAGCCTCTAATGTATAGGAAATCAGACTATATAATCTTACAACCCCTCTGGTCTTAAAAGCCAGGAATTTATTTAAGATACTGCTTCTCATTATATTATTCTTGATAATACACACATCTGGGGTTCTACAAGTTGGCTGAATATGTTCTAGGGTGAATAATAGCTATTTCCAGAGAACAGTCACAACTGCCCTGTCTTCAACAGAAATACATAGGCAGGAGGTGCTTGCAGCATTGCTTCCTGCTGGGTATTTAGAAAGCATTACAATATGCCTTATTGCTGGGGATGAAGTAAGTTATACAGAAACACAAATACTATGGTCAGGGCCTTGTTACGGCAGAGGCACACAAATACACGGTCCCTGCTCCAAAGAACTTCCAGTTCAGAAGTGAAGATGTGGCGAAAATGGACGAAGGCCAAGGCAGATCTTTAGGCGACTGTCCAAAATGCCACATGTCTTTGAAGAAAGAGCTTCCAGGACTGCTTGAAGTCTTTGTTTCATACCTTCTTTTTAATCCTCCCTTTTTAAAGGATTTGAGAGGGGCTGTGAGTTTTAAGAATTTTCATTCAAATATGCTACATTTATTTGCATGTCAGTATCTTTAATTATGTAGCATTTGATATTCATCCTTGCTAGCTGTCTTGCTAAAAGTATACCTTGTTATCCAATCAAAACCCAGAAGCAAGGTCATGAAACTTAGCGACCTAAGGACACAAGATTAATAAATATGAACAAATTCCAATATGCTACTCACTAGAGTGAGTAGTACTCACTTTAAAGTGAGTGAGTACCCACTAAAGTGAGTAGTATTTTACCCATCAAATCATCTCTTTGATCAACAACGCTTTTTGTCATGAAAAGTGAATAGGCTCAGGACTAAAGACCCCAGTCTTTACCAGTGAGGCTATTAATAGAATAGATATTACTCATGAGGACTAATGGCAACAGAATAGATCTTAGAATGAACACTGGAAATAATGACTCTATTACCAGAAAAATTACTCCCCACAGAGGAGGGAGAACAAAAATTACTGTTGATTTTTATTTTATATTTTTATAATGTGTATTTTAGCTGTTTCTTCTCAGCCAGGTGAATCTTAGAATCTTTCTTCTGTCTTCTTCCTATGAAAGCTATGATATCATATACATAGTAGTTGTTACTTTTCACAGTTGCCAGCTGTTTCCTTGTGAAAACAAAAACATATTGGGTACCTGGCAATAAAATAAATGGAATTACCATTTTCATTTATTGCTATAGCCAGTTTGACTTTTATTCATAATTTTTTTTTTGTTAATGTAGATAAAATTGCAGTGCTGGCAAGCAGGAGTCAGTGTTTTTATGAGCAGAATGTGTGTGTTAAAGTATTCATTCTTTCCAGCATATTCACAGCTGTTTTGGTTTTAAAATACAAATTTTGAATGATCAGTTTTGTGCTGGTGGCTCCTACCTATCCGAGGTCATAAAATCCCCTCCCTTTCTGCTCATCTTCTGGACCTTGATACCTAATGATCAACAAGAGGGATGACTCCATGGACGTACTTTTGCATCTACTTCCTGTTCCTGCTTTCCTGTTAATATAGTTGTAAACCCATTAAGCAGTGTTAAAATGCAGTACTATTGGAGTGCTTTTTCTCAACACTGAAGTACTTTTCAGTCGGACCACTTTGTCCTTTCATGTACGTGAGGAAGGCTTACAGAGAGTATAATTTTTTTTAAAATTAATACTTTCAGTAGAAAATAAAATACATTGCAATCTCTCTTACCTGCTCAAATTCTACCATAAGAAGAAAGAAATATTAAAAACCGTGTTTACTTCATTGCATTTAATAGCAAAATTTGACTATCTCACAAGTACCATGCATCTCTTATTGCCAAGCTGGGAGACTCCATGCATGGAGGCGTACAGCTGGGACGTGGGTTTATGGCAGAGCATGTATTTGGAGTGGAAGGCAAGGAAATCTGAGAAGAGGCCAGGTGGCTCACATCACCCACTGCACTGGGAAGTGTCTGCAGAGTGGATGGCCACACTAAGGGGCATGCAGGCTGGCAGGAGGTGTTTCAGCAGTGATGCCAGCCAGGCTGACTAGTTGGGCTGCTGCAAGGGTCTCGGAGCAGCAATGGGGTCACCTGCCCCAGCCTCAGGCCTTGTGCAGGGCAGTATGAAATGAGGTTCGGTCCATGTTTCATGTGCAGTGCATGAGCCTTGACAGATTTTTTTTAAAGATGAGGACAGCTATAAAGAATTGTTTGGGCATTGCTGTTCCCTTAGATAGCAGAAGGTTGTGTGTTAAAACACATAACCTAGATTTTCAGCAGGAAAGAAGGGGAGGGTGCAGAACCTTCAGAAAACAGAAACTCTCTTAGCAGTGCATCCCAAACCTGAGTCACCCAATGCCACTAATACTTTCAAACATACACGCCGTAGAGATAAGTAAATGGGATGAGAAACAGAGAGTCAGAGAGAGAGAGAGGGTGCTGCTGTTTGAATGTCCTTCTGCCTGAGCTGATGCCTGCATGGCGAGAACATGCTCAGGTTGCCACTGTATTAACTATAGTGCGGACTGCAGTACTTGATACACACCAAGCCATTCTCATGCAGAAGTGACCAAAACAAGTTAAGCTACAATGAACTCTATTTGAACTGTCTATTTAAAGTCAGGATTAGACTTTCCCCAAGGGGCTGTAGTGTGCCTCTGAACAACAATAGTAAGAGCAACAGCAAAGGCTTAAAATGCTGAGCCACAACCAGAAAACACAGTTTCTCATTAATTAGAAACATATCCCTTCAGCAAAATTACAGATAAAAGAGGGAAGCAAACACAAAAAAAGTAAAATAAACTATAACGCAAAGAAGAAAGCATTTATATAATATACTTTAAATTCATATCGTTCTATCTGCAATCCTCTGAAATGTTTACACAGCTTCATTGCCCTAATATCCAAGTATTCTTGCATGCATGTTTCCACAGAACACTTCATATGAGGTAGAGAAAAGATTGTTGTCCCTGTTTCACAAGTGGAAAGCTGAGGCAAGAGAAGCCCAAGATCACAGAGGACTGAATTCCCTGGTAAGGATAAAAAAAAGTCTGTAAAAAGTGCACTAGCTGCTGATGGGCTTTCGTGTGCTTCATGGCTAACACTGATAGAGATTAAATCAATCCTATATGATTGCTGAATTAGTTTAAGGATTCCAAATATTGGTGATCTTTTTAAATAATAAATAATGGATCTTCACTTGCCCTCCCACTTTTTGAAGATGCACTCACTTTCCATTTTCAACGTTTCCTACGCAATTATGAGAACTAGAAGGATATATATATTAGATATATCAGATATATGTGCATTTAATGTAAAATTATATTCTTAAGCAATACCATGATTCAAGCAGCTGGGGATCAAAAAAGTGAATTGTACATCTGTATATAGATAGTGTAAACAGGAAAGGAATTTTTTTACATCTATTTATTTATGTGTTTATGCTTATATATATGTATATGCCTATTATGGACTTGTAAAAAAATAATCTATGAAAGCTGGCAACAGTGTTTTGGATATAGTCGAATTAAATGATATTTGAGGTGATTACAGAAATAAGTGCCAATTAATTTCCTGCTTGTTGCAAAAATAAGTTCAAGTTAATGTGAAAAAAAAAAAAAAAAAACAGGTTTCATCTTGATCATATTCCCCCTTCTCTTTCTATTTCTCCTCTTCTCACTGCAAGCATCCTGCTCCTACCCTTCCTGCCAGACCTTTAGGGAACGATCTGCTGAAGGTGCCCCGCTGGCTCTCCCACCCTGCTCACCACCCAAGGCAGCTTGTTTTCCACTGTGTGTCGGCCCCTTTCCCAGGGCCTTTAGGTGCTGTGGAAGTTGCCTCTTGCTAACTGAGGGAGGCAGGAGGCACTAGGCAGAACAGATTTCGGATCTGCCTCTCTTCACTGCTGCCAGACCCTCTGGCCAAGCCCTCTACAAGAGACCCTTACTTCAAACAGATTTAAATCGCTGCTTTCCAGGTGTCTCCCAGCTGGCTAGTAACCCAATATCCTAAGGGTTCATGTACCTATTTTTCTTAAATTTCCTCAACTTCCCTTTCTTCTGCATCAACATCTGGCATTTACCTAACGACAACTTTGAATACCTCTTCAGCTGTGTTCAGGCTTATTTTTCATTAGCAGCCAGACTGTTTTTTTGAAATCATGGTCATTGTAAGCATATTTTCATAGCACTCAATCTCATAGTTCTTTCTGAAGGCAGGATTTTATTACTCTTTCTGCACGATTAAGATTGCTTATGTCACTCACTCATCACAAAAAAACTCCAAACTGTGCTTCTCCATTGACTTCAGCCAACTTAAACTGGGATAAACACAGTTTCTCATCCCAGAATATTTCAGAGAAATGTACTAATCACAGAGAACTGCAAGCAGAGAAGAGATTAGGAACAAATTACATCAGGAAGCAGTAATCCAGCTGCAGCTTCTTTTGTTCCTTTTCAGCATAACTTTGACACCACGCTCTTCTTCAGCTAATACAATTTTTTCTGATAGTAGATTATAGTAAAATATGCTAGTAAATATTTAGTTCAATTTTTTAAGAAGAACTTTGACAAATTGCAGACTATGGACAGTTGGTTTAACAACAATAGATAAAAGGCTGGAGTGAAGCACACAGCTTCCTTGGGAGGAGAACACAAAGAGGAAAATTACTAAGCCTTATAGCAGGAACTAGGGCAAAAGTCTATTAATTTCTGACTCAGGTTATTGAGATGTTGTGTGTATTTGTCCTTTTCAGGAAGGTTAAAATACATTCACTTATGGATAGAAGTGCACAGATGACTGCTACAGAATTACATATAAATATATTAACATAGACACAGCCTGACATCATTAGTATGTAATTTTGTAAAACAAATGCCTTTGACGAGATTTTTAGAAGTGATTAATAGTTCTGGATGACTCCACTTCTGAGTGCTTTGCTCCAAATCTCTTCAAAAGGACTGATTTTCTAAAGGTGAGAGCTCTCCGCAAGAGTTACTGCCCTTTAACGTATCTGAAGTTGAGCACTATGATCGAGCTGTTATCCAAAGCCACTACGTTTGAAAATTTTGATCTTATTCTTCATTGTTCCTGAAAAGTGTTGTATGAATGTTTGCTATTACTGTAATTACACAGATTCAGACTTATCATATTCGGTCAAGAAGTAGCTCAAGTTTTCCAATTTTACTCGAAAATCTTAAAAGTCATTAATAGGTGGTTATAATCAATAAAATTCAGTGATGCTTTCAAGTTGTATTTTCAAGCTGCTGATCTTACTTTTCAAAGTCAGATGTGTATTTCTTTCCTATAAATTGAAGAGCCTGTTTCTGCTCTTCTTTGAAGTCAATGGGGGTTTTATCACTGTTTTCAAGGACAGATGAATTGGAGTCTAAATTTGCATCCAGAACTATGTACAGTAGGATGTTGAAGTGGCATACAGCTTGTCACCACAATTATAGTAATTTTAATCAACCTCATTTGCTGTTTGCCTCTCTGAGATTTCCAGGAGAATTTTCTCAACTGCACTTCAGTGGTAATATCTTTCTGTTTTACAATTCATGCTTTTATTCTGTCATTCCTGCTGCAGCTGAACTGGAGCATTTTAATAAACCTCTTGTTACCCACATCTTCTATCCATATGTCATTGACTTAAGCAGAGCAGTTTGTCAGGTTAATATTTTATACATTTTCTATTTAGACTATTACTTAGCTGATCCATAACAGAGGATTATAGTCAGGGATAGGAATACTGAGTGGCTTTTTTTTTTTTTTTTTCACCACGTGCCTGTCTCCAAGACAACTAGATGGCTGTATTTAAAAGAGTACAAAGACCAGAAGGAGTAGCTCATCCAAGTCTTTTAGCAAGTGAATGGTCTGTGGTTTTGCATTTTCACTCTACCCCCCTGACATCTTTTACCTCAGGCTCTGATGGGTGGGAACGCCAACTGGTAGGCCAGCTGATAATTGCAGCTATTAAACTGCTGCTACAGTAACTCAAGTTTCCTTTTGTTTCTGGTTTTATCTAGTCTAGCTGGAGAGTTTTACTATTGATAGTCATATGTAAAAGCCACAATGATATTCTTCCTTTTTTCCCTTTCAGTCAGGCCTGGTGATTATTAGGTACATCCTGTCTTCAGCAGATTCATTTGGGCCTGCTTGCAGGGAATTCGTAAAGCACAACCCAGCTTGCGCTTTCCTCCTGGATTTTACAAAAATAAATAAATAAATAAAAATAAACAAACAACATACGGTAATAACAAAAAATCCATGGCAGACATAAGTTAGCAATGGAAAATGCCCCTCAGCCCCTTCAGGCATTCCTCATGCTGTAGCATTAGACAGACTACTGCCAGCTAAGCAGGGGTTGTAGCTCATTTTTAACTAACCACGATCCGACATTAACCTGAATCTGCTTCTGAAATTCAGTTCGACGCACATTGCATTTCCTCTCCCGGCTTGGCTCCATCAGGAATAACACTGCGCAATGGAAATGCAACGTTTCAGTGGTCAAGCTTCATTTCTCTCACATCCATTTTTTTGGCGCAATGATTACATTAGGGATGTAAAATATGTACATACGGTTCCTGTGAGAATTTGGCTCTCAGCAGAGTGCTACCACATGTCATGGGGGTTTCTAAGTGTGTCCAATATAAAAAACCCAAATCTGTCCAAACAACATATTTATATAGGCAACCGTAAAAAAGACTGTGCTGTTCATCTTTAGGTGAAGCTCGCTGCAGCTTTCCTGCAGATAACTGGTTGTGACGCATGTACAGTGCCAATTTTTATTAAGACTATTTCATTCCTTTGAACATGAGAGGCACAAACTTTTATGATTCAGATAACCTTTCAGGGGTTTCATATTCCAGAAAGATAATATCTTTGTATGGATTCAAAAACCCAGCAAGACATTTCTATCCTCCTCCTAAAATGATTTATCTTGCTTCATTTCAAACAACTCTTTCTGTACTTAACCCTGTTTGTGAGCTCTATATTGTAGAATTCCTCACAGGGAAGAGCAGAGAACTCCGGTCAAAATTCAAACAAGATTTCGTGTGCTGGCACTTCTGAAATTTCATATCCACTTCATATCAGTTAATCTCGATGTGAAGGTAGACTGCATTTGGATCCGCATTGCAGACATCTTATCAATATGAATCTTGACTGTAAATATTCCTATTAAAGGAACTGCTGTGTTATACCTGTGATTCTAGGAAAAGTTAGGTAATGGCAATCCTTAATGCAGAATTTTGGTGCAGCTAAGTGAGAGCCTTGGTCTTTTATAAGACCCAGTGATTGTGTACAGCTGACATTCTTAAACAAATTTTAGAAAGTTAAAATACATTAATTAAATAACCAATACGATGAATTAATGAATTAATAAACACATGGAAAATGTCACAAAAAAAACTGGTGGAGTGAGTAAAATAAAGAAGATGAAGGGAAATAATAGAGAACTCTTCAAACAAGCTGTCTCCATGCAAGCTGTCTCCATGTCCAAGCAAAGCACAGGGCTAAGCAAAGCAATTCAGTATTAAGCGGGGGGCAGAAGACGGGCTGTTCCTCAGAGGTCATGTATCCTTCATGGATAGCCTTTGGCGCAGGCAGAAATCAATAACCTCAAGGTGCGGCCAGCTGCCCAATTTGACCAGCCTACAAGAATGGGCTGAGTGGATGAGGAGACTGGTTATGACAGCTCTTCTCAGCACTACTGCAGCTCATGTTTGACCCTGGTGATCCCCTAAGGAGCTGCCTGAAATGTCCATGGATCTTAGGGATTGCAAGCACGACACACTTTCAAATGGGTCTTGCAATAAGGGAGGTCTTCTGTGAACTATGCATTATTTTTCCAAATTTTAAGGCTCTGTTGTGATGTTGCCTTCATTATCTACCAGGGAGTGAACTCTTGAAGCCCTTTACTTCTCTCAAGTAGAATGTGGAGTTCTGGACATTTATCTTGTGAAATCTTGACCCAGTTTAAGTTGCTGGCCAAAAATCCCCTGATTTCAGAACAGTTAGGATTATAACTATGAAACAATATATACAATTGAATACAATATTATTTTTCTTCCAGGTCAGCATTAATGAAATATTTATGGTATCTAGCACCACTATTTTTACAACCCTTTCCTCCTTTTCCTCCTATTTACAAAGAAGTGGAAGGATTATTTTGTTTGCTACAGGGATTACAGCTCAGATCAAACTACGTAAAAGAAAATTCAGACTGAATTCTAAGTAAAACGTCCTGAAAGTAGAAGCTGTTAGACTAGTTAACAATATTCCAAGAGAAGTGCTACCACTCCATCAGTTGTGACACTTAAAACTAGACTGAACAATGCACTAATAAGCATTCTATGGAAAGAATTCTGCATTGTCATGGGGATAGAGGAGGTGATCTGCAAGATCTTCTTCACATCTACTTCCTCTGATTCTGCGAAGCAAAAAAAGCTCATACAGTTGGAGAAGGTGAGACTGGAGCAGCACTGAACAAAAAAAAGTATCAGTTTAGGCTAGGATGAGGCTTCACTGGTGTAAACTGGTTTGTGGCTCTCAGGCCCTGATCTCCTAGTTCACTGTGGACAACAAGAAATTTTCTAGTTTCTCAAACTTTCACCACCAATGCAGTCGGTTCAGGCCAATAAAAGTCTCTAGTGTCATTTATGCTGCTCCCTTTATTATTGCTATTGTTGCTATCTACTTACACTGTTCAGTGGAGCTTAACTTTTAGTATTAGTACACAAAGTGGTTCTATTTTAAATTAATTCCTGTTCTCATGCTTAGATTTTTCCTATTGTGTTATTAATTAATTAATCATTACAGGGAGAAGCACATTAAAAAGCACGTATTAAAATACATTGAGAATCCCTTAAATAAGGTCATTCTCATTATTTGTATTTGAGATGATATGTTTAATTGCTATTGTTTAATTTAGCTTGAAGAAACTGTTTTGCTCCATGACCACTTTACGCAGCAGCCCATGCAATTGCAACAGTTGTAAGTCTGGGTAGGATGTGACCAATACGCTGCCTTCCTTCGAGCTACTACTCCTGACTTTTTGTCAGCAAATTTGTTCTACCTGCTAGTCAAAATGGTACTGAAGCGCATCACTCTGAATGACAGAAGAGGAGAAACAGCAAAGCTAGCAATGTAGCCGTTGGGTACATGCAGAGAGAAGCTGTTTAGTTGTCCTTACATCTTCTAGTCAACTTTTCCGGAAAGCGTTTGAAGAAATGTGATTGTGAGTTTGTTTCAGTGATCAAAACTACATAGCATCTTGAAATGGGAATGAAGGTTCCTCTTAAATGATAAATTATTCAAAATTAACTGCAATTTTTATGTTCTGTGTGTTCACACATACTAAAAAAAATGAATAGAAAGAAATTCCTGTTTCTCTAGTGAAAATGAATATCCTAACTGTCGTTAAAAGACCCATGGAAATGGAAAATATCCCAGAAGTTCATCTGTAAATGAGCTTCTGTCTTAAAGCCTCGAAGTTTAAGACTTTAAAGAGGGCTTGTGTTAGTAATTCATTAATACAGGAAAATATTTTATCCTAATTGATTTTTAGGTGTAATAGATCTAAACTTTAAGGAAAAGAGCCTGAGAGAATGGTTGATCTGGCTGTATTTATCAAAATAATCATGTGGTACTACAAGCATTTAAAGAAACATAATCAACATAGCCTTGTCAGATCTGACTGGTCAAAGCAGGAACATCACTATTCCCATTCCTTCCAATATTATAAATATTTCTTTGGAAAACTCGGTTCTTGCTAAGCCTGTGGGTAGGGATTTGTTTCTCCTGAGCCTTGGAACTAATTAGTCATCAACTTTAAGAAGACAAACACAAGATGGCTTTAAAAGTGTCTTTCAGTTTTGAGACATTTTGTAGGTGCTTATGAGAGACTCGCCTGAACCTTTAATGTGCTAAATTGCATGTTAACTGAAACATTGGGCAGCTCAGAACAAACTCAGACTTCTGAAAAGTCAGGTTCTACAACAGCAGGCCCAAATATCTATGAAAGACATGAGCTGACCATCATGAAAGCTTCCCTTCTTCCTTTCTTCAGTAAGACTATCCAACATTATTTTTCTATTTTCCAGGAGAAAATATTAGAAAGCCTTATCACCTAAAAAGTGCACTTTTGGAATGTAGCAAAAGCACATCCCAGACTTCAGGATCTTGATTGGAGAATACTTCTCATTTAAACTAAAGGAGATAAACTTAGGCATATCAGTTGACTATAGTAGCGCTGCAAGTATTTCATGGAAATAAATTAATCTTTCAGACAGCCAGGACTACACGTATCAGACTAAAACTGTCATCTTAAACGCTCTTCAAAAATCATCTTAACGGCAGTTTGTATCATTGAGTAGATAAAAGACATTATCTCTACCCAATATGATACTGTAGGAAAGGAGTTCTGTTCAACAAGAAATGCCATATGCAAATGTTCCGACATTAAATTTCAGGGCAATATATTTTAGTAATCTACATCTGAGGCAACAAAATCATGTCACTAACTCAACATATCATAGAAAAAGCTCCAGTTTTCATGAAGTTTTCATAATTAAAAGAAACAAAACTTATCAATATTTACTACCTGAACATGCACCAAGCTGATAAAGGAGTTGGAAAGACTGGAGTTTTCCTTCAAGGGCATTTAACTACAGAGGCACTCTTACATATCTGGAAAAATATGTCACCACATAGTTGAGTTCAACTATTCAGTATAACTAGTGGAAGTAGTAACTGGATAGCAATAATGCAAAAGAAAAAAGAAGTAAACCTTATCTAGAAGCAGAGGGAGAAACAGTTGGAAAGCTTTTTTTGAAAGAATATGCAATTAATTATCCAATAATTTTTCTCACTATTTTACAGTACAGATAGCTGTAAAGGTTTATATAGCTGTACCATCAATGCTAATAAGATTGTAAACTTGAGAACTGTAAAATATGGATTTGAATTCATTTAATTCTACTTACATGTTTGACAGGATGCTAAAACCTAGCTGTACCACATCTTGTTATGAATTCACACATTACTGTTGGTCAGAAAACCCCAATACTAACCTTCACTACTAATTGTGATGGGTATAGGTTATCTTAATAATAAAATGTTCATGCGTGTTGTGTTTCAGGAAACAATCTATCTGTGGAAAACAATTCAAAATCTAAAAATATGGTAACGAATGAATACATTTGCATTAGGAAAATGTAACATTGCTGAAGGTTGAAGGAAACTGTTTCAGTAGCATTTGAAGGAAATTATGTATGCAACTTTCACAATTGTAAATGTGAACTGAAATATAAAAGATCAAAGATTTCAGTGCTGTATGTTAAGCACAGCTACACTTAACTACTCACCTAATAGCTGAATGACAACAAACCTTCTTTGGAGTCAGATAGGCTTCCTAAAGCTTTCAAGCCAAAAGCTGCATAGAGGCAAAGGCTCCCCTGAAAGCTGCAGTATTTAGTTCGTCTTTCAAGGCTCCTTTCCCAAAGAGGGAAGTAGAGAAGGGAATCCTGTTTTACTCCTGTTTATAAGATCCAAAAGTTAAGAGATCAGCTCTTAAAAATAAAATCACAAATTTTTCTATTATCATGATAAAAGCATCCTTCAAAATGCTACTAACGCACATGTGAAGGAGGATTTTCATTCCGCAGGACTTTTATGTTGTAAATGCTGCTGCACTGATGCTGTCACTTGCTTTCCTGGTGATTATACTTTGGACCATTGCTAATGCAAAAGATATTACCACTTGATAAAGGTAATAGGTAAAGAAAATAGAAACATTATTGATTTCAGTGTACTTACAGCAAGGAATCAAAGAAAGAACCACAGTAAGTGGTTCTGCAGGGGATTTTGAGGAATTATCCAGCTGCTTCACCTATCTTAAGACAGAATGTCTTTCCTGTGTCCTTCCTAACATACACTTGTCTAACGTGTTCTTAGAAACCTTTTGCTGGGTAGGTATTCTTCGATCTCTCCAGCCTATCTCTTTTAATGCTCTGCTGTTCTTAGACAGTTTTTGCAGATGTTTAACCTTATAACTGCTTTACTACATTTAAAGTCTTTCTCATCTTTGAGTCATGAGCATAGAGAGATAATTTTTCTCTTTCCTTTTACAGCAACTTGTTACATATATAAAAGTTGTTATCAGGTCTTCTCTTCCTGAGATTGAACAGTCCCAGTTCTTTCAGGGCACAGTGGTATATCATGCAATGCGGTTATAATTCTTATCATTCCTGCTGCTCCCACTTGAACTTTCTGTGATGGGTGCATCTCTTGCTTTTGGTCCTGAGGCCAAAACTGAATAGGTGCATGGTTGAGGTCTTAGCAGTTCTGCAGGGAGTACCAAGGAGGTTTCATCCGATAGACCATGTTTCTGTTCCCTACATCCTAGGATAAGATTTGTTTCGTTCACAGCATCATGATCCTAAAAGCTTCCTGGATAATCCTTCTCTTCTCCCCCTGGGATATAATAGATGAAGTATTTGCTTCTCAGTGTGTTAGTTCCGGTAAGAAAGATGTACTGTATTTTCCGTGGCCTTGTGCTGGAGAGCATTTCGAGTCACCACAGATTGAATCAAGTTATTAACATGTTAGTTGACTCCATTCATGTTATATCTCTTTGTACTTTTCCCTTCGTTGCTGTTTGAACATTTGCTATTCAGAAATACTTAGTGATAACTGAACAAATGAATTTCAAATTATCAGTTACTTTCTGATTCTTTTTTTGCTCATTCACAGCTCAGATAAGCTGCTCATCTGCTTACCAGTTCTCTCAAGGTAGCACTTCTTAAACTTGTTTTTCTCAAATCCCGTCAGCCACTGGCTTGGCCTGACCCACCGCATAAGCTTTAGGATGCAGGTGTCTGGGAAGTCACCGCCTCCCTCAGACACTGGAGACACCCTTTGTGGCTTTGAAAGCAGTTGTGAGATGTGGCCACGCAGGATATCTCGTCTGTGCGAGGCCTCATGGTGGAGAAGGGGGCTACAGCAGTGCTGTGAAGACTTGCTGATGGTGGCAGTGGGTGCCTGCCGTCTCGGGCACGGGACCTGGGGGGGCGACGCTACATTTCCCGGCAGGCAGTCCCAGCAAGTACATGGTTTAGCTATTGCTCTCTCTGGTACTGACAGTTCTTTTCCTCTTCTTGATATATTTAAGTTAACCCTCCAAAGGTGTATAGTCTCCAGTTCAAGTCATGTGGTTTTGTTTAGACTTCTTAAATGGTTGACGAAACATTTAAAACAGGGCTGTAATAAGTTAGTACAGTGCACAAACAATATGCTTCCCAAAAAGCTAATAAACAAAACCCCTTTTCATCAATACAGTTCCTTCAAATATTGCATACCAGGCATTTCATGAGGGCATTTTTACACTGAACATTTTCTACTAAGACATGTATCCCTTTACCCAAGATGATAGGTGAGCAGTTTAATATAAATTGAAATTAAAAAATGAAGCCAAAAGTTTTCTAACTATAGTTACATAGAATCTGGATCTGATTTATCTCAGTGGATAACACTATCACTAGGTGAATGACCCTTTTTATTCGTCTGACATACAGAAAAAAATAAATGGCAGTATGGGTTATAAAAATCACATTAATATTTTTTCCAAGATGTGTAGTCTCTGCTACACTTTATGAAGGAGCTTTGAAAGACTGATGGATTATGACTGATCAGATTTGCCAAAATTGGAGATTTTCAGTGCAGGGCAAATTTTGATACTGTAGGGTTTTATCTATACTTGTATGCAATTCAGCACAATAAAAGTAGATCAGTGGATCAAAGTCCTTGCTGCTGAGGCTCCCACATCTGCACCACATGTGGTTCAGAGGCTTTACTTTGGACTAAATTTAATCTGGTCCTCTAGACTGAATATCCCCACTACACACATGGTTTGAAGCTGCCTAAAGGCCCAGTCACTTGTTTGGACCCTTGTGACCCCACTAGGGGTTAGTGTGCATTTGGGGCATACCTGCAGCAGGGCTTCTTGTGTTGTTTCCTCCTAAAGCAGTCTCATTGGTATGCAATCAAATCATTCTGGAAACAAGATCGATGTCTAGTATCTGGAGATGACTGGGGGAGTCACTGCAAAACCTCTCTGCGATACAAGCCAGTCAGTCTAATCTGCAGCTAGGCAATTTTAATGTGTTTATTTCCAGCAATCTGGACAATAAAACAAAAAAAAAGCTTAATTTCCTATTGGCATGCTCCTGAAACCTTACTACAGATTGCATTTCTTTCACTGTTACTAAAGGGGAGGTCAGACGACTGGTTGGTCTGAGAGTATGAAAGCCATGTGATGCCTACTTGGGGAGAATATTCCTGCCAGATTTATCCTGGAGGTGTAAATTTTGGAAGGCCAACCTAAGATTTTTTGTGAAGGAGCCTGAAAAATATGAAAAGAACAGGTTACAGACTCCTGACTACGTCTCTGAGACTATAAACTCCCGACAGCCCTAATTCGGTCCTTGAGTTGTTCCTGGGTGCCTGACCTTGCTAGAGATCTAGGAGATGAATTCTAGTCAGATCTGGGACTCCTAAATTCTCACTTTTGCATTCGATGCTGCCTGGAGCTCCTAGGTGCAGCAAGGACTCACAAGGGACCCAGCCACAGGTCTGTGCCACAGCTGAATCGCAGAGCAAAGGGGCCTTCTGTGAGAAGGAAGTCTCAGCAAGCGCTTGCACGGTGGGAGACACAACCTTCCTCAGACTCAGATACATCATGCTGAATGTGAGGTGCATCAATGAAGAGTATCGAGTTGCCTTTCTCTAACAAAATATACCTTTCTGATTTTCTTTTTTCTCCGTACTTCTTCTAGAAGTATGGCAACAGTGAAAAGCTAATTACACAAAAGTCATAGCCTGGTTCTGTGTTTAAAACCAATACTCCAGAATATTCACAAAAGGGCCTGAATTACATATTCATACCATCTCTTTGCTACTTTAACTCCCCACCCGCATACACTACGCCAAGCTGTCCTTATGCAGTGATGTGTGTCTGCATGTGTATATAAATACACACACGCATATATATAAAAAATGAATATGACAGTTGCAGTTAGGGAGAGGAAGTTTTGTACCTCCACAAAGCTCTATTGGGAGGGACTGCGGAGAAATAGCCCAGAAGCTTCTGTATGACAGTTAGGTGCAGGATTTGAAGTTAGTATACTGTCATTTATGAAGCAGCAAAATGAATTATTCAATCTGCTGTGTGGATTGAGAGTTTAATTTTAAAAGTTTAGTTTGCCTAAAGCTCCATGCAAAATATTTGTTAAATTTTATGCAGTACGAAGTGTTACTGTATTGCTGGATGTCTTGGAAAGGTTGTCTGATAATGGTATATAATGTTAACAGAGAATAATATTTTACATCATCTAATCTGTCCTGTAAATTATGAGTAACAACTCAATAAGAATCAATTTTCTTGCTTTATAAATATTTTTGAAATGTTGGGGGTTTTCTCCCTATTTTACACCCAGAGAGCTTTTGCGCAGACTACGGAGTGCCCCTGAGCATCCCTTCTCACCAAAACTTCTATCTGGCTCAGCATTTCCCCATGAACAGTTCCTATTTCAGTGCGTTAGCATTTTCCTGAACACAAAAATATTTCTCCGAAACTGCCTGGCCTGTTCCTGATATGAGCCTCTTAAAACTGACTGGGATTGTCTTTGTGTACACTAGCTAGAGAAAGGGGTAATCTGCACGTTGTGTGGCAGTTTGTCCTTTAGATATTGAATATATGAAGCAGGGCTTCAGTGGTTAGCAAAGCACCCTAGCTTGAAATTACAGAAAGGTGACTTGTTCTAATGTGCCTCTGTGATGTAGGGGACTTCTCTGCCACCTTTGCGTCATGACTCAGGCTTTTGTCCTGCAGGAAACTCTGTTCAGGTAGTTTGTGATCTCCTCGAAAAGCTGAAAGCAGATTCTACACTGCAAGAAAGAGGTGAAAGCAGGGAATAAAGTACTGTACAATATTTTTTATTTGGGGCTGCTATTTTTAATATATATAGCATCAATCTAAAATAACTAAAAACATAAATTGTAATATATTCATAAAATACATATTTATAAAGTTATTAAGTCCATCAATCTTTTTGTACATGCATATATATTTGTATGGATATATATTTATCCAGCTTTAATTTCTTAAAGAATTTTGAAAACCTTATCTAAAATAAATCTACTGCAGTAAAAGCTACTAGCTGCATCTGTGAGGTGCCCCCATGAGATCAGGCTCAACCATCTTTAGTCCATTTGCTCATGAATAGGAAAGGAAGGAGATTTAAATCTTCATTGTTACTTCAGTAGGGTCTAATTAACTTTCCTGCTTCCTCAGAGAAAAACCACCACCCCCCAGACAAACATGCATGGATAACATCACCCAATATCCTGAAAAGCTGTCGGGATTTTCAGTAATTTCAAAAGTGGGGTTGTTTCTCTCTTCCTCTGCTCTCACCCCTCATCACGCATCTTAAGCAAACACCACAGGGGCAAACAAGCAGCAGAGATGTGAGATGTTTGTGTGGCTTGAGACAGCGAGGCACTGAAGATAACCGTCAGAGATACCTGGATGCTGCAATGTGTCATGCATCATATTACAGTTCTCTGCTCCTTAAGGTGAATAGTTGTCTTCCTTGATGTGCTGCTGGCTTTGTTAACAAATTCTTGACATTGTTCCTGGCTGTCACTTACTGTCTTGTGCCAGTTTCTGCAGTGCCAGCTGCAAGTGCATCTCCATTTGAAGTGAACCAAACGAATTGAAAATACTTGCCTGAAAGTGTAGTTTGGCATGCTTCGCTGTGCAGCTCTGCACACAGGCCATGCTCTTTCAATCTGTTTTCTTTCAAACCAACTCTTGTGCCAGCAAGTATTCACCTGGAAGTCAGTAGTACATGAAAACATTCAAATCAGGTTGCTGCAAAGGATTTATAGAATGTATTTAGTGCAGGGCAACTCACCAATGAACTAGAATTTAGACACGGCCGTAGCAATTGCTCTTTTCTGTTTTCCACTGCTCCTTGTGTCCCAGCAGGATAAGCAATTTTTGAGTTTTCTGTAAAGGAAGCCTCACATGCAGTCCTATGGTTTACAGCTGTTAAGAACTTTGGCTGTTATAGAGGGGGAAAAAAATACATTCATAAGTCTAATTTTTTAAAATGTCATGAGTTTCATATCCCAAATCTAAAAAGTAATAATCCTACTTACACTGTTGGCTTAAACTTTATCGTGGAAACTGTTCTACAAAGAGAAAATAGCTCAGAAAGCAAAGAGTTTGTTTTGTGATGCTTATTTAGTATGGAGCAGTGTGTTGGCCACTGAACTTTTATAAACATTGATGATGCGGTTTATCAAATGAAAAACTTAGCCAGCTGCAGAGGTCAATGTTGTCTTCTTTAAAAAAGCCCCGGTTGAATAACTTGAATCTAATATTCTACCCTTTTCAGTTCCAGTATAGTTTGACTATCCGACTGATGCATCATTGCTACTGCACTTCATATCACACAATCATTATTAAAAAAACAGAAGTAGTCAAATTTTTGCTTTCCTGTTTTACTTCTGACCCCACGACTCTCGCATTGCTAACCAGGAGGAAGTCTAGTTTCAGTAAAGCTTCACTTCAATAAACTGAGCATACACTTTTACCTGGTGGGCTGGGCATCCTCCGGAATATATATCTAAAATCCCCTCAGGTTAGACAAAGCTGGAAAGTCACACATGTCCTGTTTCCTGACTGCAAGATCTGTCCTCAAGACTATTGCACAAAAAGTGGTCCTCACCACCAGCATTTCTAAATAACTGCAATACTATCAGCCTGAATTAAGCATGCTCAGAGCACAGCTACTGGGCTGCCTCTCTCAGAGACTTTGTGGTGCAATTCCTTCCCATGGCAAAGCCTGCTCATGACATTTGCACTCTCCTGCCGCCCCATCCCTGCTTTAGGATTCCTACCTCTTCAGTTTTTTTGGGTGCAATTGCTTATCGAGCAAAGTTGTAAGCCAGACCGCAGGTGTGATCAGTATTGAAACACAGATATTTTCCAGAGTCTTTTTCAGAAAGGGATAATTTCAAAAATCTGTTTTCCAACAAAGTCCTACAGAAAGTTGCGAGAGCACAACTGAGGAGAAAGCAAATTGTGATGTGGGGGTGGGAAAGAACAGCTGGGAGGAGGAATCTCATCAGCCAGCTGCACCATCAAATTAAACAAAAAGTATATGAAATTATACCTCTAGGCACTTCTCCACCTGAACTTTTCATCGCAGTGGCCCTAAAGCAGGAGTAAGCGCCAGCTCCCAAACCAGATGCTCCTTACAACATGTAGGAACACAAGCCTAGGCACCCTGGGAATTTTCAGGCCTATCAGGAAGGTTGCAATAACTCTTGGGCATCTCCAGGGTTAGATGATACGGGACAAAAGCTTTAGGCTTTCTGTGACTAACTGGAGATAGGTACCTGAATTACTGAGGTGGAATGGAGGAGGTCTGGAACTTATCTTTATATGAAACAACTACTGAAATTAGTATCAAACCTTTCATTGATTTCAGTGGAGCAGGACGGCATCCTCATTTTTATAGAAGGCCACATACCAGTGCCATGTAACGAAGATTTTGCTATTTCGGGTACTCTTGACTTTTTTTAAAGATGTTAGATAAAACTCCTAAAATTTCCCGGCAGCGTGGTCTATTTTTTCTTTTTGTTTTAGGTTTTTCCTTTTCCTTTTTTTTTTTCTTTTTTCCCCAAGAGAGGCCATTCTATACTTTTCTAGCAGAAAGAAAAGTTTTTGATGATTCTGACTGATATGTTTCCCTAAAAGAAATCACCGTAGGGATTCTTGGCTAGTTCTCTTTTCTTCTGGGAGGGTCTTAGTGCAGGTATATGGCTTCAGATATTTTCTAATAAAACCCTTTTGTGAGGGCTTATTTCTGTTGAAGGAGATGTAATGTGAAGTATCATTGAGAGTACTGACATTCTACCTCCCTACTGAAATCAGCAGAAATTTTGCCAATGGCTTTAACAGAAACCACTGGTTTCCACTTCTGGCCTTTTAGTGACTGGCTCTTCTCCGTAACTTAGTGTTTCATTTGTAACAACAAAGCCACATGAGGCTTTGCCGTATTTGAAAAGTTTGGAGAATGCCTCTGAAGTGCTGCTTGCATCCATTCTATAAAACTGTGCCACCTAAACATGTCAGTGAGCTGCACAGTGCCTAGTGGAGAGTTCTCGACTGTGCCCTTCATACAAGGGCCTGTGCCTGTTTTCTGCATTTCCATCGATTGGTGGGGGTGATCTCACTGAAAAACTTTCCTCCTTCCCTACTTTCAAACAAGTATTAGTTCCTGTTAGTGGTGTTTCATCTACATTTTGAATTCTTGACTTTCTAATCCTTTTTCTTGCTGGAATCCAAGCACAGATATGTTTAGAAAGATAAGAATTTCAAAATGTGAGTTACGCAAAGAGAACATTTTTGAAAATCTAATTCTTGTGTTTCACGGATAAATGAGCTCTGAACTCTTTTCAGGACCTGGGTAATTATGTTGGTAAGTAAAGGCTGAGTCCCTTTCAAAACTTGAAGCGAGATTGGCAAAGAAGAAAAGAAACAAGAATTTCTACATGAGTAAAGTTCTACTAGTTGATTCTAGTCTACTTAGTGATGGAAAAAAAAAGATAAAAACTGAGAAAGTGAAGGTAAGACAGTAAGAAAATCATCAGCCAGGTACTGAATGTGAGTCCTGCACAATATCTTCAGTCATATCTTTCTTGCTATCCTTCATTTCTAAATGAGCTTACCGTTACGAAGAAATATATTTAATAAGTGAATATGTAATGAAAGTCTGAGATAATTAATCATACCATCATTATGTTCCATGTATAATGACTGCTGCATTGTTTATTCAGGAAAAGGTAGATTTTTAAGGCCAGAGGTGTCACTATAATTATCTAGTTTGACCTCCTGCTTGACTTAGTCAATGCAATTTCACCCAGTCCCACCTTTCTTTAGCATCAATGCCTGCTTGAACTTTTGTCTATCTTTTCGAAAAGCATCCAAACTAAATGTAAATACTTTAGGTGGTGAGGAGTCTACTTGACCCCAGCAAAATCTGTTCCAGTTTCAGAGAATGGAAAACAGTTTTTAAGACAAATCGATAGGAACTTCTTGTTGAGAAAGGCAATTGCAATTATTATTTTTAAACTATGCTGAATAATACAATATTATCTTAAAAATTTTAATATATTTTTAAGCTTCCTATTTTAAAATTTTTGTATAGCAAATGTCAGTATCAAGACAAAATATTTTGGTTTTATCTGAATGAGGCTTTGTGAATCAATCCCAAATTATTTCCTAAATATCATTTAGCAAAAAACAAAACAAACAAAACCCTTTTGTCAGAGCTTTTGTGACAATTTTTTTCTTTCAAATTATTTTTTCCTCACAAAATAGAAAACAATTTTTGAAAACTCTAGTTCTAGTGCTTCTTAATAGAAATGTAACATTGCAAAGTAGTTTAAGTCGGAAGGGACCTCAGGATGTCATCTGATAAAACCCACTGCTTGAATACCTGTCAGTGAATAAAACCCTTGCCCCCTAGAATACAGCCACGTTTCATGTCTGAAGAAGCGTTCGGTTACCTAATTATGTGGTAATTTGCCTCCAAATCCCGAAGGTTAGAGGTTTTTTTGGATGACCTATGCTGGAAATTTACATTTGGAACCACTGCATTAAAATTTTGGTACTTAAATGTAGGGAACTAAAATGGAAAATGGTCAGCTTAGTCCCTCTCTCTTATACCTGAAGAAATAGGCTCTTCCAGAAGGTTACGCAGGTCTTAGCTGAAGTAGGGCTTCAAGGGAAGCAAGTCTGATTGTTGTCCTAACACAAGTGCCTCAGCCTTTGGCATAAATTTTGATGGGATGAACCTAGATGTCCACCTGCAGCCTTTCTCCTGGAGCTGCTAGCACCTTGCCCTCTTGTTTTGGAAGCAGAGGATTCGTACATCAACACGACAGAGCCATGAGGAATTTCCCCAGGAGGAAATCCTGATGTGGAATTCCTGTTTTTAAATTTTATTTAAATTTCTCACCAAGCATCAGGTAAAACGACTCTTAAACCAGCTTAGATTTGAACAACCAGTTGGAAGGCAAGAGTTTTCCAATATGCAGAATATTTTAGTTGTTACACAAATCATGTTTTTCATATGGGCCATACGAGAAAGAGCTTTTTGTGGGATGTTTATTGTCACTTCAGTAAAGTATTACAATGCCTGATGTTCATATGTCTTTTCAACTGCACTGTGGGTAGCTTCTTTTGATTGGCAATGACTGTTATAACGTTGCCTTGATTATTAAACACAGAACTAAATCTCAACTCACAGACTTGTGAGTATATAATACCTTCTCTCCAAGTATTCCACAAAATTAAATGGTCAAACTTTGTGTTTCTCTTCAAGATGGATCCAATATTGCTATTTCTGCAAAGAATAGGTGAAACATGTTAGGGTTAACTTCCAAAGGTTAGCAGTGTCTCAAGAAGATACAGAGGCAGGATTCATCTGACCAAATATTAGAGGTACAGTCACCTCAAGGCCGTGAATCATCTGAATTAAATCAAATGAAGCACAACCAGAAAGTATCTATTTCTCTGCATTGCCAAGATGACAAACTCAGATGCTTCTACTGTCAAGGCAATGTTCAGTCAAATTTAAGTTTTCTGAATCCTTGTAAAATGCACTAGCCATTTGGTCATTCTACCTTTTACAGTCAGACATTTCCTGACAGTTACTTACACGCTTTTAAATACTAAGCCAGATTTTTTCCAATTCTCCTGCTACATCACCCCTCAGCACTTCCTATGCATACTATGGAAGTGACTTTAGGATTTTCATCTGCTTTTTACATTTCAGTTGGCACTGTGGAAACATTGTGCTTGCATTTTTTTCTTTCATATTCCTTTAATATGCTGTCTTCATGTATGAGCTAGATGAGGAGCTCAGAGGCAGCATGCTTACTTCCCCCTGCAGCTGCTCTTTGTGCTGCTCCACAATGAGATGCCAGTCATGTGCAAGAGTGCTGCAAACCCCACTTTTCTGCCCTCATGCTGATGCATCTGTGTGGCTGCCGAGGTGACTCAAGAAACGCAAATGCTTAGCAATAGCCTAAATTGCCAATATATGCCTGTGCGTTAGTAGAGAGAAACAATTTTGCTAGAATGCTGCTCACACATTTCAAAAATGATTTTATTTACCATTGCTTTTCTTCATCCTTTGGTTTCTGATATACTGAATTCAGTGATAACATTGAAGCCTGCCTTGCAGAAACAGTGTGTGTACGTTATTTGCTGCATCTGAAAAGCAGGTGTTCTCAACCCAATCTGAATATTTTTAGCAAATCCCTGCTTTGAAATGCAAATGGTTTTTCAATGTCTGCATAGTTTGAGATAAAGCAGTTAACAATGAATTAATCCTTGTTTTATGCAGTTCATTATCAAGAGACTATGACCCGGCCAACAATGTTTTTGGAACATAATAGGGTCTTGCCAAACAGGTAGACACTCTTTATTCAAACTGAGCACTTAGAGTTACAGTGAGCCTGTTTTTGAGGATTGCATTAGGAAGCATAATGAGCCAGATATAATTTTTTTGTGTATCCCCAAAATCTGCGGTGCAGCTACGATCAAGCTTTGTACCAGAGGTCAGTAAAATGATTGTCATGTGGAGAGTTTCTAGTAAACTTTGTTTTAAATGAGTAAAGACTGTGGGATCCCCTTTCTCAGGATAGTTGAAGATGTACGGGTGAGATTTTTTAAATAAAAGTGGAGTGCCCAAGCTATGCTTTTTTCAGTTCTCTTTCCCTGAAAATTTGAGTTGTTGACAATAAATACATAAGAAGAATTCTCTAACTCTGCTGAGGTTTGTGCCTTTCAGTCCACTGACCAACATATTTTGTTCGGATTTACTCTTTTGAGCTTAATGGGTTCAAGATGGTGTAGTACTGCACTTAAGTTCCCGCAGCAGTCAGTGTGGATGATGGGGGAAATAGGCCTGGAGTGCAAAATTAGTAGTTCACCAATATAACAATCCTGTGCAGTCCTTCATCTAAATAAAAATTGTAGCTAATGATCTTGTACCACATAGTGCTTTGTTCTTGTTGCCGTGCTTCTCCCAGGACTCTGTAGTGCAAGTGATGACTGCTTCCCGGACACGCGCTGAGTGCCCTCAGCCACAGGCGATGTCCCTGAACAGAAAGCATGCTCAGCTTGTCTGTGGAGTGAAGCTTCATTCTGCAAACATGGGCACGACTTGCTGAGCTCAGGACTATGGGATGAGCTGTGATGCAGAAGAGAAGGAAGTGTATGCCCACAGAAAACTGATTGCAGGCTACCCCTGCCCTCACCAGCCCCTTTTCAGCCAGCTTCAGCTGGGGCTCCAGGCCTGGTCCTTCCTAAGTCAAAGCTGAAGCCTACCTCAGGACTGGGCTGAACCTTAGCCAGGAATCCCCACCCTTAGCCCAGATGAAAAATCCCTCAAGGAGAAAACTGATTGAGGACTACACTTTCCCTTGGCTGAAACTTAAATTTAAAAAGCACCCATTCTCCCATCTGGGTATATCACAGGTCAGTTAATAGAGAGCAATGTCTAGATAAGCAGGTAAGAAAACATTCTGAGTAGTTTACAGGAAATTACACATTTTATTTTTCTGAGCAATGGATTGCTGTTATATCTCCTAAATATTTTCAGCCTGTTATGGAAAGTATAGCTGTGTATGGCACTGTCATAAGGGAGGAATTTGTTACTACGTTCTGTTTTATATTCTGGAGCTGTTTAGTCTTAGCTGTGCTGAGTGTTGAGATGCTATACAATTACTTACTTGAACATAGCAGTTTTCTTCCTATTAATGCAATTTTTTGCTCTGTATGTTTTGATGACTTATATTCATGATCTCCAGACTGCTAAAAAGGAGGAATTCAGTTTTGCCTGTCATTAATCACTGTAGTACATAATAACAGATGGCTGTATTCCTAAAATGCCTTTTTCAACAAATAGTATGTGATCCGACATTTCAATGATTTCATTATCCCTATTAATAATTATTATTATCAGGAACTAAGGATGAATCTTCAACTCTATATGATATAAACATTTTGACCTACATTTTCAGGATTGCTAGCAACTCTGGTTGCCTCCGTTTTTCAGTCTATGGAGAAGAGACTTTCAAGATGCAAACTTAGCAACACACATTTGAAGATCAGACTGCTTAAAAGGGTATATGTCAGGCTAGGAAAATTGCTAGTTACTTTTTAAAATTTAGGCCCTCATGACTTTAACTTAGATTTTGTTCAGTTCTGGTATTGGGGTTATTCTTCTGTTATAGTTACTAGAGAAGAAATATAAAATGAAAAAACAGTAACTCACATAGTGCTTCACAAGAGTAAACTGTTGTTATTTCAGGCTTTTGTCGTGGAATATCTGAGATAATTATGACTAAAATGGAGGGGTTCATTTCCTCCCTGTCTCGAGCCACAACCAATTCAAAAGCAGAGAGAAGTACTGAGAGAAAGAGAGAGAACATTTACTCTCTGCACTGACTCTCATTCCACTCCTGTAATATACTGTATTGCTGACCAGAAGGGACTTTGAGGGTCCAAAGGTTATGGGGCTGCAATCAGTATCGGATTTGAGGTCTTCTTTTCAGCTAAGAAACCAGGACTCAATAAGGGTTGAGCTGAGACCAGGTCTGTACTATGGCCTCTTGGGCTGGCAGACCAATTATTGTAGTTTAAATTGCAAAGCAGTCTCCTATTCTAATATTGATACCCCTGTGAAAGATAAGAGTCCGCACATTTTCTTTATTCAGAATAACCTTTAAAATATGAAACAAAGGAATTTACATTAAAAAGATTCCCATTCATGAACCACTTCTCAAATCATTATCTTACTGCCTGACAGTACTAATGAGACCTAACATTCAATTTTTTTTCAAGGTCTTGAAGACAGTGTCCTCATGTATCCCAGAAGGAAATAATCTCTTGTTTAAAAATTAATAAGGAAAAATTAACTTTACTTTTACAGGTGCTGTGTCAACGTCCTCATCTAGCTTTAAAGAATTTCAAAGTCAATCTTTTTAAATTTCATTTTAATGTCTTTTCATCATTGATGGCAAAAGGAAAATAATTATGTAAGAGAAAAAAGTGCCCAGAAACATGCTTTAGAAACATTTAAAACAAGGTTCCTATCAGTGTTTCTTGAAGATGTTGCACATGTACTTGGCAGACAGACACAAATAAGAGGAAGCGAAAGGATGGCATTATGGACACATAATGTGTCCATGCTTCACAAAACTTCAAGTCCATTGTCCATGCTGAGTGTGAAGATACCCGTATGGTGCTGGAAAGACCTCAGGCATAATTTGCTTCCTGAAGACTTATTATTAAGGCAGTCTACCAAACTATAGTAAGTCATAGTGCTGCCATGTATGCTGTATTATGTGCTAGGAATCATTGATTTTGGCTTTATTTTAAATATAGAAACAAAAGGAACAGGAATACCTAAGTCATTAAATTGCAGATGAATCATGCATAAGTAGTTTCAAATGCTGCAGGTTCTGAGTGGTTCTTTCCTTCATTTGAAGAAGGCCCCGGATATGATCTCTTCACTCCACGAGTAAAAGACCTAAGGCACTGCCTGTCAGAGTCCTGTGGATGCAAGAAGCTTAAAGGATTTCAAGGGAGAGTAAGTAAATACTTGGAAGAAAGATGCATTGAGGTTTACTAAACTGGCCCTAAGTTTAAGAACAGTCAGAACCTAGGAAAATATTATCAGACAGATTTACATATGCTATGCTCACTTTTTTCTTACTCTTCCTTAAGCATGTTTGTAGCCATTACTATTTTATTATAATTATTTCAGTTACGAGCCTGCCTACAAACAATAGAAGTACAATACATGGGCATTTGTAAGTGAAGTCTACATTTTTCGAAGCTCTAGACTGAGTTCCTGTGTGGCCCATCTCCAGTCTGAGGTAAGGAGATCGGTTTGAACTCACAGTGCCAAGACTAGAAACCATTGTGCTTTTCAAGCAGCCATGCCCTGAGGCACTTTGAAACATGATACTAGCCTGGCATCACAGAGGCTTCATTTGCTAGGTGGCCCTGGGGACAGTCCCTGTGGCCACACAGTCACTGAGCCTGTAACTGTTCTCATGTGTTCTGCGCAGGGCTGTTGGCTGGCACTTCCTGCTGCACACTTTTAACAACCTCTTCAAGCAGGGACCTAGGTCAAGTGCTGCATCATCGTCTTCATTTATCCTGCATACTTTTGTGGCCAAGCTGTCAAGGAACTGGTGAAGCTCCGCTTGGTTCTCTGCTTGTGGAGCTCAACTGCCACACTGAGAGCTGCAGGAAGAGCAGTGCCCCGGGAAAGAAGTTGTGTTCCCAGACATGGGGATACCTGCATCCGAAGGCCTGGATGATGTTGTCATTATCATCTGGCAGTGATGACGTCCTCATCATCTGAGACTCCAACAGGAGACGGGGCTAAGTGAGCCCTTGGTCTGTTGCCAGTACCACTGTCCTAATATTTTTGTAATCTCATCTTCTGGTAGGCTTGGCTCTGTCTTTCCTTTCCTCTAGATACTATATACCAGATACTATATAAGCTCATCAGTTAGGAATCATGCTGCTCTACCAGTTCTCCACATTTTCAATTTTTTTCTCACAGAGCAGAGGCATTTGTTTCCTTTACTCTTTGAAAGTCTCATAAACTCTACTACATCCTACTATTAGCAGGTACAGTCATAGGAATTTAGGAGGGAAACCTTGGAGAAACTTTTATGCAGTATATGCGCCAGAAGGGTCCTATTTAAGGATCATATTCTTCAGATGAGTTTTTTAAATAACAGAAGCTGTAATAAAGAATAAACATGTAGGCAATAGGTCTACCTTTCTTAATTGCCAGAGATCTTATGAAACTGAGAAACAACCAGTAGGATGCATTTTAAAAGTATAAGATATTGTGCAATGTATTCAACTTTTGAAAAACCCTGCAAGTTAGCTGCTGTAACCCAACTACAGGCATTTGGCTTCTTTCTGCTCAAAATGCTTGTTTTATCTTCTATCACATTAACTGGTTTCTAACGTCACAGTAGAAAATGGAGGTTTCTAATTTGAACCTTTCTAGAACAATGGAGTGGTCATCTTAAGTAGTCTTAAAGCCAAGTGAATAGTTTGCAGAAAATAATGCTGTCAGTGGTATGTCATCTCATGCTCTGCAAAAGGCTACAGGCAGCTCCGCAGTTTAACTTATTATTATGTCATGATTTGTTTGGATATCTTTACTAGATCTCTTTGTGGATCTTGACATTCTCTGAGATTTCAATGACAAGAACTTATAATCATGCTTAAGTTTATGCAATTATTCTACTATTATTGCAATGAGAAGAGATGCTTAAAGTATGTAAAGTTAAGCTCATACATAAGTATTTGTAAATTCAAGATATTTTGCAATCTAACAGTTCAGATTAGTTACATATCATTTTGCTTAACTGAGGTTCTAATCCAAAGGTCATTAATTCCTGTTGACTGCTGTGAGCTGCGGCTCTTGGTAAGGAGCTCACAGGCTCTTGCCAGTAAAATTCACCTTCTTGAACAGGCAGAGAGAAACATAATGTAAGTTCTATTTAGGACTCTGAAGGAATGCCTTTGAACAGTTTAGGCTATGTTTTCATTCTTTAGTCAGCAGATCCCACTAAAGAGGTTTCTTTCCATCCATCCCAGCTGTTCATTCCCTTCTCCAAGAATGGTCACTTTTGTCCAAGGAGAAGGTTGCTGAGGGAGGAGAAAATATGAACCCCTTAAACTTGGTCTGCCATCTGCCCAGTGGAGTTTCAGAGCACATCTGAAATTTTTTAGGCAGATACAATTTTAGGTATGACTGATCAACCTTCTGAGACTTCTTGTTTTTATGGAAACAGTAGATCATTTTTTCTAATTTCTTATGTATTACAAGCTATTGTGGTTCACCTGCTTACTCGTACACTTAATGCAGTAAGAGGTATTTGGCTGACATACTTCTGTTGGCAATTTTTTTCAATATTAATCAGTCTGACTTTTGAAAGTCTGTATCTGCTTTGAATTTACGTGACTATAAATGTTTCATTGCCAGGGTTTTTTGTATTCTTATTTACTAAATTAAATTGTCTTTTATTGTTTATCATTTTCTTCCTGTGAAGACTCATATACTTGAAATCAACACGCCTTGAGTCTTTCTTTGGATGAGCTAATCAGACCCATTCTGTTTGAATGGGTCCAGCTGAGCAACAGAGCAAATTACTCTGAATGCCAAGTTCTCACTGTTTTTTATTATTCTAGTAACCTTTGTGGAAAACTTTATCATCAGTAACTGTATATTTATGATCAAAGATGTTGTAAAGAGCCAGACCTAATACTGATCCTGGCAGCATTCTACCAATAAGGTCTCTCTTTAAGGGCGGTTTGCCATAGACAGCTACTTTTTCAAATTTTAGTCAATTATTAATTCACTTACTTTGTGCTTTATTGACATAATTCAATGCTATATTTCTTTTACCTCAGGTAATCAAAAATCCTAAGATAACTGTAAGCACATTATGCCTATGTAGTTTCTTTGTCAACCAAACTCGTAATCTCATCAAAGAATGAATTCCACTTTCTATGACAAGACCTATTTTCCATTAAAACATGTTGGGTTGTTGGCTGGCATTCAATATACGACAATCCTTCACTTATTTATTAATTGAATTCCATACAATACTTTGCATTATTTTGCTCTTGCTAGTATCAGGGAAAAAACTATTAGTCGCTTGGGCTATCCTGCTGGCTGTGTTTAATAAAATATTGTTTTTTATACTTTTTATAAGAAACATTCTGATTTCTTTTCACTGAGACTTTTGCAGTTTTTGCTTCAATTTCAAGGTAATTAAATTCACTTTCTGTCTCCTAAACTCTTGACTGAAATCTGTTCAGCAATGCAAAGCAAAATGCAGTAAAAACATGTTATATCTGACATTGCATAAAAGCCACAAGAAATTGCAAACATTACTCGACCTGCAAGGCAAAACACAAGGTGGCAAGGTTCACCTGAAATGCTGGCAAACACTAAGAAAGCTCTCAGCCACGCTGGCCTATTTTTTTGACTTCTTTATGAAACCCCAAAAGATTCCAATTTCATACTGTCTGGCTTCATTGCAAATGTTTCACTGAACTCTCTTGCTAATTCTCTACATGTCATTTCCACACTAAGGTTTTTTTTCAGGTTATGGACAGTGCCATCTGCAAAACATCCAGTCCTAAAGCGAATTCATGTAGATCTTGTCTACCTGAAGAAACTGACCATCATAGCGATGCATTGCAGAACAATTATTATCTTCTCAATGCAGAATAGTATTCTAGAATAAAAATTACTTTTTTTTTCAGAAGACAGTCAGGGAGCAGCACAAACTAGGCCACCCTGCAAGGGCAGGGTGCCAGGAGCCCAAGGCAGCAGTGAGGCTGGCCAGACAGGGGCCTCACCAACCTGTCCCTGTCCCACACTCCCTAGCAAGGCAGGTAGAGCGGGTTGGTGAGGATCAGGATCAGCCAAGAGCCCAGTGATCTCCAGGGAAGGTCACAGTAATGAGGCAGGTCAAACATCTAGATAGCGAGTCAAGTCAGGTCAGGTTTGAGATCAGGAAGGCTCAACATAACGTACATCACTGCTCAGGCAAGGACCAGGGGTGAGGGTTGAGGTTAAAGGCAGCTCCTGAGGCCAGGTGAGGAGACCTCAGATGTGGCTCCTCATAGCCACATAGCCTCTTTTTTCATATGTTGGGTTTTTTCCACAGCAATCTGCTCCGGCGTTACATAGCCACACCACATCAGAGCTGATCACACTGGAGGAGATGAAGACACAAGGCCTGCTGGTGCTCTCAGGGTGCTGACAAGTGCTCACTCAGGGAGCTCTTCTGCAAGTGCAGCCATGGAATATCTTGTTCTGTGATGGACAGTTTCAGTAACAAGGCTGTCCTACGCGGTAGCTGGCTGACATTCTTGTAACATCTTACTTCTGCAACACTATCAATGAAGATGTTTATGTGGAGAACATGATTTTTTTAGGTCAATGCTTGTGGATGTCTAATGTAAGAAGAATGTAATGTGATATGCCTAACTTGCTTGTGTAAAGTGTGTGGCTGTGTCACTGGATTTTGCCTGAAGCAATGGTCCTGCGACAGAATCCTGAGTGTCTCATCTAACAGTTTGCCGGAACATATATTGCTAAGCATAAGTTTGACTGGGACTTTGAAATTTCACTAAATTTGCTGAATTTATTTTCTTAAGGCTTCTCAGCAGCCTCATTCTTATGTGAAAAAGAAATGGCAGTACATAACATGCTTCCATTAACAAGTTAAAAATCCTCCTTTCTTTCTCAGTGGAAGAAGATGACAACTTCTGGAAATTAATTCTCTACTAAAAAGAAAGACTTCTAAATACAATTTTATATCATAAAAGGATTTCTTAGAGACACACCTGGGATACGTTCAAGCCATTGTGAATGATCCAGTTGTCAAAACTTAACAAGTTACTACTTGTCATCTGAGCTACAATAATGGCTCATCTGCACGCTGCTTGTCCTTGCAAAAACAAAGTAAAACCAAAAAGGAAGTACATGCTAATAGAATTAATTTCGCAAAGTGTGTCAGGCTAGCAGCTCACATAGAACCATTTACTGTAGATATCTGATAAGCAATAATTTACCAACTTGTGGTAACTGAATTGGTTGTGATTGTACGAACATATGCTATTATGTGCATTTGGTTTTATTTGTGCATTGGAGTATTATTCTAGATTCTGTAAGGAGACTTTGAGACAACCTAATTATTCAAAAGCTTCTGAACATGAGAGTTCAAAATTGCTTTGACATATTGGTCCTTCCAGATTCACATTTTACTGTGGTTAAAGTACTCGTACCAATTAAGATTCAGGAATATGTTATAAAGCTTAGTGATCTCAAATTCAGGTGTTTTTTCTCTACTCGTTAAACTACTTGAACAAGCAGTGCTTTTGTGTGTTAATAGTAAATATTTTAAGCAGCAGATTAGTTTTAACTCCATCAACTCTGAAACATTTGATTTTCTAGCAATGCCTTTTTAAATGCTTTTAGCAAAAAACCACACAAACACCTACTGAAGTATGTTAGAAAGGTTCTAAATGCATGTGAATTGCTCATTTGCCTTTCCTAATGCCCTATCTCTTTGCTTAAATGGACTAGATATAGGCTTGTTTGTTTACTTAGATAGACATGTGCTGAAATCTTGAAATTTGACTCCATCGAGGTGAGAGCTTCTAAACACTAAAGAATCAACATTCTTATAGGCAGCTTTCACGGTTCATGTATCTCCAATTAAAGAGGAGTAGAACACTTTAAAAGCAGGTTATTCAGTGAAGACCAAAAACAGTTCCTGAAAAATAAATATCTTACAGATGCTTGCATTGGGATGCTGAAGAGTCAATACCTTTGCCTCATTACTCTGTTCAGAATTCAAATTGAGTTTATCATATTTAAGAACAGTAATATAAGATGTCATTCCTAAATAGCACTCACTTTTATCTGCCTTTCTTCCTTTTTTTTTTCCTACTTAGAAACCCTAAAGCTAAGATAATACAACAATAATGTTCCTAATAATATTGTTCCTGGCTGCAATAGATAAACAGTGATATAACCTCTTTAGAACAGCTGTGTTGTACCTCTGACAGTGTTAGATCCAATTCTAACAGCTTAAATACATGTCTCTTTCTTGTTGTGTATATATGTGTGCATATATACATACACTCACAAACCTATGTGACAACACATATTAACTGAGATACCATTCTCCCTCTCTCTGTACATCTATATCTAAATATATTTATATACACATATGCATAGAGTAAAAGGCATGCATGAATACATACATTCCCTCCACACACACAACTATGCTAAAATTGAGATAATGCTGATAAGATCACATATCATCACCAGTACAAACTCACGAATAAGTAGTTAGTTAAAATGTTCAACACCTCATCAGTTGTCTGCTTACCCACTGTTTCTCTTTTCCCTTCTACTGCCAATAGCTCACAAATCTATTTGAAGCTTGACCCACGCCTTAAAAGCTTTGACTTCATAACTGTAGAGTTAGTAGGTGTGATTTTTTTAATAATATAGACCATAAACAATTACTTATTTTCCAAAGATCTGTGCTTGTTTCTCTGTGGATAAAGCTGAGTAGGAGCTAAATAGTTTGCCTCTGCCTGCTGTGAATTAGGAGGCACTCACACCTTCCCTACACCAGGAAGAGGCTATAAACAATACTATCTTCAGCTACACAACTAGGTCTAAAAGAGAATGTCTGTCTGTAACCACAGCTATGCCCGCAAAAACTGTAACAGAGATGTAAGTTTAACGGCTTAAGTCACATCACACCATTTTTCTTGTTTGTTTATTTTTTGCTAAACTGCATACAGCTTCTGTGTTCTTGTGTATTATGTACACAGGTAGCTTTTTAAAATATGTCTATGTCAAAGGAATAAAGCAAAAATAAGTGTCAGCAAAGCATTAAGACTTCGTATGGCTGCTTAATATATTGTTCACACAATGCCAACTGTAGTATCAAAACCTCTGGCTTTTTCTTTTGGTGGGCAATACCAAATTTACAAGAATATGGATTTTTAGCTTGTTTATGAGACTTCTTGGTGGACTGGTGAAGCTTTACCACACAATCCTGAAAGTGTTCTGATATCAGAAGATCTTGAGTTCTGTAAGAAAATAGTGTATTTTCTCCCTCTTCCTCAGTAGCCAGCATATAGCACTAATTCTGTCCATAAACGTACAGCACTGAGGCTCACACTTTGATGAATCTCATTTCTATAATTTGTTCATAAACAGAATGCCATTTTTAAATCAATAACATAGATCATGTAGTCACTTTTTTTTTTACTATACCACATAAATATATATATATTCATTTTGAATGATGCATACTGCTACAGACAGTAATTTGTGGAAGCAACTCCAACCCTATACTACTCATCAAATCTCATGATTTCTAATCATTATACATTTGCAGTAATTAACCATGCCTGTTGGGAGGAAGACATAATGTCAGTTCGTATCCATGGAAAAGAAGGTTGATGGGCTAAGCAGCAGAGCTTGGGTGTGCAGTATAAATGGGGTCTAGGATAAGCAAACAGACCTGCTTATTTCCTTGTTGTTTACATTTTGCTTTGATGCACAGAAACTGTGAGCTAGCTGAATGTCCTGATAAGTACTATATTAGGTGGCACAGGCACATATAGAAGCTAATAGAAAGCAGACTAGATCTACTGAATTCAAGAAAGAGGAAATAGTTATATCAGCCAACAGTTTTAATGTACAAAACATTAAATATATATGGTCATTGCAGACTGACTCGGAATTTGAGTGAAACATCCACCAGGGAAGTCTGTCATACACTACACTGAGGGAATAAAGACTTTAAATAGTGATGTAAAACAATTTTTCATATTTATATAAGCAAAACCTTTCTTAAGCAAGTGACTTCTTGAGTTAATACTTCACCATAAATATTCTATCTGCCTTTGAAATCTTCATTTTCCTCTCTGCATCAGCTTCCTCCCTGAACCAGAGTCAACAGCACAGGCTACAGTATATATCCCACTGAACTTCTGCACTTCCTTTTAATAAGAACAGATATGCAAGGAACCAGAAACTGAGTAATCAGTTTACCCAGCTAGACAGGCACTCTTCTCTTCTGAGAAAAGCATGTTATTTTCTGAGGTAGAGATGGTATCTCTACTAACATTATTTTAAACATCAACTTTTTACTTTTCTAGCACTTCCTTGGAATTGCTTAGTATTTAGTTACTGTCTATAATCGTGGCTTTCATTTTTTTCTTAGCCTTTTTTATGGACATTTATTTTATAGAGCAAAATCTCACAGTTGGAACGGTAAGTATTACACCCTGCCTTGAAATGCTTCTAAGGATACTGATTTTGAAAAATGAGGGAATCTAACTTTAGTGTAAAGATCACCAAATTAAGTCACCTTGACTCTGAAGCAGCATTTTAAACCATTTTCTGAGCCCGATAATGGGACAAATGGGACAAATATAAGAATTTTTCACCAGCTCTAGTAAGATTTTTATAACGGCTTCCTCTAAAAATAAGTATTTAGGTTTTTTTGAATTCATTAACGGTACTTAGGTTGTTTGTTTGTTTCCTTAATATTGAAGGAAAAAATATGGGGTGTGGAACCATATTGTTACTTAGAGAGTCAAGCTCCAGGAATTCCTCAGAGACTTTTTCTAGTATCTCGAGAAGACAGCACAGAAGGGTGTATCCGCGGCAGCAATTTGAGATTTGCACCCTCTGGCAGATTTCTTTCCATCCACCCACATTGGAATCATCATTTCCCAAAGTAGACATGCCATTGCAGAAAGTATGATAAAGATACAGCAGCAAGACCTACAGTGCGGGGAGGGAGGGGAACCACACAACATCCTCTGCCATTCACCATCAGATATGTTGTCTGGGAAATGAATGGCTCAAATGCCTCAAATGTTCATTGCTTGGTATTTAGGTGTGGCCTGAACTATTTCTTATAAAAAGAATAGCAGCACAGTCTGCTATCAGACAAGTGCATGCATATTCCTTGGTGGGAGCAAATCTGGGCCTGATTTTTTTATGGTTTATATTGAGAAAGGCCATGTTATAGAAGCAGGAAATTACACATCAGGGTGCTATGTTTCTGTTTCCACATTCTGCCGATGACTGAAAAGCCAAAGTTCGTCTGAGTTTCTGGATCTTAGCTTACCACTCCTTCAAATGATGACGTTAATATCTGTCTGCACTAAAATATGGATAAAGTTTGAGATGCACAGATGGAGGATGCTAGAGAACTGAGAAGTTACTTCATGAAATTCTGGTTGCAGCTTACCTCTATAAAAACACACAGGGTCACATTTTCCAAACTGAAAGTTATATCTCATTCTATCTTAATTTTCATTTACCTTCCTTTATTCACACTTTCAAGGTTGGTTGAATATTGTCTCCAGTAACTTATTTTCTGTACGTGGGCCAAAAATATCAGTTTTCTCCCATGAGCTAAAAAACCTAAGTTATGCTGCTAGAAACATATCCTCCAGGGTTGGTTATTGAATTCCGGTTGGGTTATTAAACTTGGTTATACAAGAGTGAAACTGTGTTTATTTGAAAAACTGTGATGACACCGTATGAGGATATGCAAATATCTATCTGTGGTGGTACTAATCACTGCTCTGTGAAAAGGGAACACTACAGTTACGTTGGTCAGTTTGGATGCTGGCTTGTCATAGTATGAAGAGCAAAGTCTGTACTCCTGTAACTAATTTTCAACCCACAAAGTCCACTGAGATTTTAGTATTGATTCCTAGGCATTAAAATAGAGCAAGACTGGAAGTCTTTTGCTTTTGTGGGGGAATTTGAAAAATAAAAGTCTGAAATGACTGCCACACTAAGTCCTCATTATCTACATCTACTTCCATTTGTTTCATTTAACATAATCTATTCACTTTGTGAGAAAAAAACTTGCTCTCTTAGATACACTTATGTGCTCATTCATAACCAAGGGGCTGACTTTATTTGGAATTTTTACAGAAATCTGCATTGTTCCAGCTATTCACCTCCTGAGATCACTCAGAATTTTACACTACGCGCTTAAACAGAAGGAGGCAAATAAGCCCTGTTAAAAATATCTGATAACTCATTACTGTGGCCGTCCCGAGACATAACTTTAGGGAATGAAATAATGGTTTGTCACGGGCACAGAGGCCACATTTCTTTTCAAGAGGCTGTCAGTGACAGAAACTTTCAGCTATTGCTGCAAGTACAGTACACTAATTTAAGCCGTCTGTATGCGCTCGTGTTGACCCTCGCTCTGAGATAGCCTATTAATACCTTTTCCGGCGTTCCCAGCAGGCCCTTGCCAGGCGGCGGGTGGGCGGACAGCAGGTGGGCAGGGGCAGGGCTGCGGGAATGCAGCCTCCGCTCCCCGGACGCCCGGAGCAGCCTGGCCCCGGCGCTGCCAGGGTGGCCGCGAGGCAGAGCGAGCCGCGGCCGGGCTGCGGGGCAGGAAGGCGATGGGCGGCAGGCGAGCTCCCACCTGCTCTAGCTTCCTCCACCCCGTTTCTGCAATGCACCATCCGCTTCTCGAGGTGCCTCAGAGATGCTTTGCTAATAAATTAGTGAGAGCAGAAGCTATAGCACAACATTTGCAACATGGCTAGAAATGTTTACTTCCATGAACTGACCTCTTCTGTCTCAGAGAAAGGTGGCTGCATGGATCAAACCTGGATCAAGGTGTACAGTAGAGTTAAAATGTGCCACTGGGGAGCTAAGGAACTGCATGTCTTTAAGGTTTGGGTGCTTAATAGGACAGTATAGCAGAATGTTCACATTTTAGGCTAAAGATATCTTTCTTTCTCTCCAAAATGGGGTTTCTAAAAATAAAGAAAAAAAAGGCAGTGAAACAGTGTCATATTGCCGGTTACCCTAGCCAGCTTTCCAAGCTTTATATTTAAAAGTAATATTTTCACAATACCTTAAGTTAGTGTGTTACCATGCCAAAGCAGAGGAGTTCCGGGTGGATGACAGCACTTCTAATTCCAGCTCCTGCTTTGGCTCAGCGTAGCTGTGAAGATGAAATCTCACTTTTTCGGAGAGCTCTAGCCCATTATAGCACTTTGAGAGTACCTGCCAGTTGCTAACCTTGGCTGTGGGCATACATTACAAATGTGCTCTTATATGACTTACTTAAAGTAGGAGCGTTTAGTCATGAGAGGACCGTTGAAAACCCTCTCTCTGCTAGATTGATCCTTTTCAGGCTTTCACTAATCCAGGATGGAGTCCCTGATCCGACATCTGGAGCCTTCCTCCATATTCCTACCCAATGTACATGGTATATGTTTTATACAACAGAATCATTTATTTACTTTAAGAGCCAAACAAAAGAAATTACTAAAATGCCAGAGGCAAGAGAGGGTTTTTATTACAACAAATACCGTTTGTTATTTCCCTTTATTTATGTCATCAGTGTACCACTGCTGCAAATTAATAATGGTCAGGATATCTTTCCTGAAGCCTCTAATGGTTGTTTTTCGGATACGGAAACTAGCTGATGGCAAACTACGAAATTTTCTCCTCGGCTACTTTTGATTGCAGGTATCATAACCATGACTACGTTTAAACTCGGTGGCTTGCACTGGAGATGCTGGAGGTCACATAGCTTTTGCACCAGGAGTGAGAGTCCCAGCCAACCTGCTGTGCTGGCAGCTGGCCTTCTGTGTGATCTTGGGAAAAGCACTTCACAGCTGTTTTCTTCCCCCATTTCCTTTGCTTATCTAAGCACCAGTCTCACTATGTGTAAGAAGGAACATCCCATTTGGCCTCCAGTTGTTATAACTGAACAAATTCCAGCTTCCTCTCTCCAATCCCTTACTTTCATTTTTACTTTATTTGTTTTTGTATTTAGCAGTGCTGGTCAATGGTGCATGCTTCTGGCTGGGCACTAACGTGAGGCCCGTCAGTGGACAGGATACAGAAGAACACTAGCTCTCCTAACTACATGCAAACCTAGGGCGTGTCGGAAGCTTTTCTGCAGTAGGACAATGGAGTCTTATGGACATTGTGTGTGTTAAACCATGTTCCTGTGCTTGTGCATTTTTGTCAACATATGCTGTAACTTTTGCACGTATACTTTTTGCACATATACTTTTTGCACATATAACTTTTGCAGTCACTAAGGCTGGAAAAATTGGTGATGGAAATGTACTAATGTTAGTAATAATAATGAGAATAATAGCTTCCTGAAGAAAGTATGCTGCAAAAGAAATGTATACAGGAATGAAATAATTTCTATATTGATGATATTGTAGTAAGATTCTCTGAACTAGTAATATCATAAGAAGATATGCTACAAACAGAAGACATTTTCTTTCACAAAGTATGACACTGATGGCTGAAACTTCAATGACAGCATTAGAACAATATCTAATTACCGATCTAGCCCAAAAAATAGCCAGATAATTTAGGAGTAGCACTTTGTTAGAGAGAAATGGTATGTCTTTAGAAAAGAAGCTACAGTGATTTTTTTCCAGAAGTTGCAACAACACTGAGAAAACTTCCTTGGTATATTATTCTTACATTTAAATAGATATGCATGCTATTCATTTTGATTCCTTATCATTGTTGAATAGCTGTTCAAAGCAGCTGCCTACTGTAATACTTCCTGTCATGCCTACTACTATGTAATTTCTTAATCAGTAATGACGTTATTGACATTATACATGGTGCTAATGGCAAAAGGGACAGGCTTCTAGACAGCAAAAGAGCAAAGGAAAACCTTACGTTTAACACATTTTTAATAATGGGGGTAGAGAAAATAGCTGACTGATTTAGTGTAGTGTGTATGGAGCGTTCAGTAATCACCCTGGGCCCACTGTGCTTAAAAGAAGTAGATTCAGTTTTGCAGTGCTAGCTGCTTTTGTTTAATAGACTATGTCCTTTTCACATGGATGAGATTCATTCCCATTCCTTTATGCATCTGCTGCACAGCCATCTACAGTGACCTGGCCATGCTAGGCTGCCAGTGCAATCAAAGAAGAGAAGTAACCACTTTCAGGGCATTCGTCTAAACTATTTGTTTAGATACCGACTATGGGATGAGATGAATGATGCCCTAAAATTGCCTACTTCTCATCATTTAACAGAAAGTCAGCCTAGACGAATAACTCAGATGCTGACGTCTCTATGTCTTGATAGAACTGGAAGACTCCTACCTGCTAATTCTAGGAGCCTTGCGTTCTCTTTGGTACAATTCCTCATCCACAGTGCATATGCCCCTCAGAAGAAGTGAATTACAACGAAGAGTGAGGATCCTGCACCTGATATATATTCTCCTAGACATAAACCAGGGGAGAACAAGTGAAGATAAAGCTATATGAGTGACCTAACACCACAGTGATGCTCCAAGTTAGCATACCCACGCTGCCAACATGCTGCTTTTGGCTACAGCAGTAGCCAAAACAAGAACAAGCCACCCACAAGGAGGCTTGTTCTGCAGCCCAGGATGTGGCGCTACGTGTTAGATCCCATTTCTACCTGGCAGCTCCAGCAGCCTGGCCCACTGGACTAGTGCAATGTGCTGCTTGTGCAAAGGCTCTGGCATAAAGGATTTCCTTTGAAAGCTACTGCTGATCTTTCACAGCCATCGGTCATTGCATACAACTGAAGTCCAGAGGGATGCACTCTGTCCTCAGTACTCTGAGGCCAACTAGTTATCCCTATCTACTCAAGCCTGAGAACCTGAGTAAGATGAAAGCATTTCAGAGCAACAGGACAGACTAAAGTTTCCACTAATGCCTTGTATCCTGGCAATAACAAGGAATCCGTTAGACAGCCTGTAGCAAATACATATACCAGTCCTTTCTCATCAGTCCTTTCACACAGACTGTACAATTTCTCTCCGAAGCTGGATTAATGTGCCCTGGTTTTAGAACAGTGTTCAAATTAACGGTGAATGCACAGTCTTCATGTGAAGCAACAGCATGTTCTGATCTTTAATTACTTTCTCTGCTAAGAAATTGCTTGTTTCAAGAGTGTTTTTAACTTCAGCTTCCAACGACTGGAAAGCTTCTGGCTTACAATAGGAAGAGTTTTGAGACACTGACTGAAAGTTGAAGTTAGGTAAATGCACATTTGTCAGTAAGACTGAAATGTCTCTGCTTAATTATTTTCAGCTTCCAAGTATAAGCATGTATACCCTGTGATCAAATTAGTTTTCATCCTCCTCTTCATTTAGCTGAACAGGTTAAGCTTATTTACCGCCTTATTTTCCAGTCTCTGGTTTATTTACTCATCTGTTGCTGAATTCTTTATGGTATTTCCACTGGACATCACTGGACACGGTAGCAATAATGCTAAGTGTAATGACCTATCTACACAAAATAAATGACATATTATAACTGCTGCTACCTAGACAACCTGAGCTTTTAAGTCAGTAATTGGCTTTTAAATGTTCGTGAACGGCTAAATGTCATTAAATATTTTCCCTATGTCTTATCTGCTGCTTCCCTGTTCTCTCGGCAAGAGATAGGATTGAGTTTGGAGGAAGACTTTTAGCTCCCATCCTTGAAAGTCTTCTACAGAACGAGATTGTAATTGTTATTTCACTTTCTGTTAAAAAAAGAAAGAGAGAAAGAAAGAACATGCACTGTTTGTATGGAGATTGATTTTATGACTAGAAAATGAAGAAACTTATTACTGAAGTGAGTGTATGCCCCATAGTTTGGAAAATAAAATGATCTTTTCGTGCATACTGTAATCATATACCCTAAAGCTCAGATAAACTGCTGAAAACGGCTTCTTTACATGGTTCACTTATGAACACCTTAAATTCCATATTCTTCTTTTCTTAATGGACGATTAAGTCATTTGCAGATAGACATCGGGAAAAGATCTTTAGAAGTGACAATTAATATACAGTGAGTTTGTGTATCAGCTTCTGCTTTCTGAAGTTTTTGGCTCCCTTTCTAATTTATAGTAGAAAAGCTGTATATCAAGAATTTATCAGTAAAAGTATTAATATTGGCACCCACAATTCATTAGTGGTGAAAGCAAATGTAGACACTAAAGGAAACGTGGAAATACAGTCCCAAATGTACTATACATGCTAAAAATTGGACATAAGGCATTACTTTGGCAAAGGTCAGGGAATGAGCTCAATGAGCTTTGTATGTTTACTGCCTACCTACACCTTATTCTAATTATTTAGTACATGCAACAATTCTGCTAAAACAATATAAAAGAAGCAAAACCAGTCACTGTAAAGGAAAAAATCCAGGTAGCCTTTGTTACTTTAATTCCACACCTTTGTTATATCACATATTGCGGTATATTTAATTATGTGATCCTACCCCTCAAAGATTTCAAACCCTTTAGGTGCACTGAACTAAAAGTAGAGCTTCATTCTAGTTCATAGCTCTACTTGTAGAACTAAGCTATTTTCGTTAACTCCACAGCAATTTATTAGTTAGTATTTATTAGTTGCATAATTTTTCATAAAGTAAAAGCCCTAGTCTGGTCAGCACAGACCAAATTGAAAAGAAATTAGGCAGAAGACTCAGTTTATTTATTGGGAATTCTCTCTGAATTCTTTGTTGAGGTGTAATTTCTCCTGTTTAATATGAGTGACAGCAAATTCAGTCTTTTGGGTTGGATTTACTACACCTATCTTCAACTACATAAAAATTAGTCGCCCAGTCCAAGTTTGATGTCTAAGCTTCTTGTGTAAACAATAAACAAAGACAGGCACACAGAAATATTCAGTCCATCCAAAAATAGGTGTCTAAGATCCAATCTGGTAGAGTCTACCTGTATTTACTGTAGCAGAAATCTAGATGATTAGTTTAGATGAGACAGCATAATTGTTAAGTGGTAAAAATCAGGTTTAAGCTAAGTGAGCTAATGCCCACCCTTTAAAGTCAGCAGCAGAATCTTTTGGAATTGAGGAATATTTTCATGAGCATCTTTTATCTTCACGTGCTCTCTATTACTGAGAATAACTCTCAGAGACCATTGCATCCCTGCACAAAAACTCCTATGAGATAGAACATGGGAAACACTGAAATCTATTCAGAGATAACAAAGGAAAAACGCAGTAGCAGAGAAGCCATGTAAGGCAAACAATGGTCTTGCATGGCACAAAACATCAAGCTTCCAATGCAACGTGAGCATGTCTGTGAATAGCAAACTCTCCAGCATGTGCTCTCTAGACTATTTGCAATAGAATTTGCCGCGTGAAATGAAGATGAATCAAGGCAGTGAGTGAATTTATGTGTGTTACTGCTTAAAGGGTAGGGCACCTTGAATGTGTTGCTATGTACAAACTTAGTCCATCAAGTAGTTAAATCATTTTCTTCCCCTTATTTAGTGCCTCTTACACACAAGAGAGCTCTTGCCCCTTCACCTTATCCCCATACAGAACTTATTATGCACACATAGGCCCCTCATTCACTCCATATGCTCCATAGTGCGTTCCAAGAGAATTATAATAATGTGGTTCCAACTATCATGCCAGTATAATTAACCCCTGGTCTTTTTACTGTATTTTGATACACTTGAAATATTACCTAGACTTTAAAATCTGTGTGCATGAAACAGGACCTTCCTAGAAGCATTTTTCCTTTCGCTTCCTCTAGTTCATTTGAAAATAATCACCAATGTATCAATATGCTCAATTTGCAGAGTTAACGGAATCTCCAAGGACTCTTGAGGATCATTCCTTTCATTATTTTCCATCAAATAAATAAATCAAGAAGAGACATCAGAACATCCCAGCACCTGCCCAGCGTGCCCATGCTGGGGAAGAAGGAGGCAATGCCCTTCTCCTCACGCAGCTCAGCAGTTCACAAGGCTCCTCCTGGGGTTTCTGGACACCGCTGCTCACCAGTCTCCTCAAGCTGGTTTTCCTGCTGCTGCTTGCAGCCTACTCTGAAAATACCTGTCCAGAGTGCCCTGTTTTCTACCCCATTCCTAGGTGGATCTGGACATTCCTGGGTCCCTCACACCTTTCTTTGCTGAGCCCTTTAGCAATGCAAAGGTGAGCACTGATTTCGGCTGGTCTGCTCAGCTTTCGCTTCCATTTTCACCTCGTTCATTACATATATTGGCAAATGTGCATCTGCTGGAAGGGTAGTCGATGGTGCATACCATTGGCACCTTTCCAAGTGGCAGCTTGATGCCCACTGCCAAGCACTGGTAAGAAAAACGATGGCTGTTTTAATTGCGCTGCATAAGGCAGCACCGCTAAGTGCAGATTTGCTGTATTAGAATCTCGTTTTTTGTTGATGCTTTTTCAGCTAGGCTTCTGAGCTGATAAAACATAGTGTAAAAGAGGAGTGCCTATGCAGTCACTATGATTAACAAAGCCACTTCCATGGCTCCCTTTTCATCCAACAAAAATAGAAAAAGGAATTAAAAATAAAATAAAAAAGAAATAAACATATTTCACTGAAGTAAAAAGAGGAAAGATAAGGAAAACAGAGTTTTCTGACTCTGCTCAGTAATAAAAACAGTAAATATTTCATTCTTTTAAGTGAATCAAGATTATGCTACCATGCTCTTTACTACAGCTGAGACAGCATTTGAAAGCACCGATGAGAATTAGGACTTTAATAAACTGATGAACAAGTAACACTTCCGGCCTTGAGTTTCTCCCTTTAATTTGAAACATAATGCAGTGGGTGTACGTGAAAAACAGTGAGAGGGAAAGGGGACAGAAGAAATACATGCAAGTTATTGAACAAGTTACAGTTTGATGGCTCTAAGCCATTAAATAATTTTCACTGGAATAAATAGCACTGATTATTGCCTTAGAGTAATTCTGAGTAATTATGAAATATAGATGGAAAAGAGAGCAAGTGTTTTTGTGTTGCTTTTCTAAGATTCGGTCTCGGATAGTATCTCATTGCTTTTAGACCCCATCAAGGAAAATTAAAGTATCCTTGTCCTTAGAGCTCTGAAAGAAGAATGAGGTTGCCCTTTTGCTCTGACGATGCTCTTAAAGAGGGAGATGAAAGGATCCCCAATATCATCCATTATTTTGTTTTGTAAGGTTAGTTTCTTGGTTTCTTTTTAATAACACATTGAAAACAACCTTTTTAATATAGAATCTTTTATGGAAAAGTTTTTTTTTTTTCAAGGAATATCTGGAAAACAAAATGTTTTGTGTTTTAGAGCTTTCATTTTATAAGTAAGTTGATTGCATTTCCCCTTTTATATTGTGCCATATATATTCCATTTTTTATTTTTGAAGTCAAATGGAAAACATAAACAAGCAGAAAAAGAAAGAAATAGAAAAACCTTTAAAAAATGAAAAAATTGAAAGCCACACAATTAAATAGAAGAATGCATATACATTTACGACATGGAAAGTCTTTCCCATTAAAATATACAGAAGGAAAAAACTATATGTTTGCCATTATTAGTCCCTTTTCAAAACAGTTTTCTTACTGAATTTATATGTAAGGTCATCAAGTGTGACAGTGAGGTGCTTGGTGCTTCAGTGTTGACACCCACTTCCATGGCTCCCTTTTCATCCAATCTTTTAATCTGCTCTAAGATTTCCTAGGCCCTATTTGCTTGATCTTTAGAGATAAATCCACAAAAGGCATGGATATCTCAGTGCTTAGAACTGTAACTAGATCCTCAGTCCTAAGTGAGGTGCTAGTTTTTCTGTAATGCATAGAAAGACTTAGGTAGTGGCAAACAGGAGTCACAATAATAATGTGCCGGGCGGGAATGCACCTAACCTAGACCATAACAAACTGTGCCAAGAGGGATTGTCTTAAAATCTTAAATACAGTGGGGCTGATCTACCCGGCCTTTAATTATCCAAACATTGATAACATCTGCTCTGAGCTGGCCTTCCATACTCTCTTTCTATACTCAATGGAGGGCAACCATCATCTGTAGATGACATTTCATACTATGTATTTTAAGATAAGGTCATATTTTACTCCCTACACTAGCTACAGAGAAAGCCTAGATGATGAGCTTAGACTTGATACCTAACTTTTAGATGCTAAAAATAAGGTCGGAGGAATCCCAACCATACAGTTGTGAATCCCGGTAGGGCTTAAATATGCAATAGGCTGCTTAGTTGAGATTGAGAGTCTTTGAAGACAAGTCTAAAATCAGAAATGTTGGCACAGGAGTGGGGGCTTCCACTTGTGAGGTACCCAGAAGCTACCAATAGAGAAAGACAAAGAAAGTACCTGAGGGTACCCTGAACTCCTCTCTGAGTTCTGATGGTCAAGGCACAGAGGCAGTCAAACGCTAGGCTGTTTTTCCATCTATTTCCAGCCCAGAGATTTTTCTGTCAAAGTTGTTCTCCGTCTCCGTTGCATATGTCTTGGGCACCTCTACGTTTCATTATCCCCAACACAGTTCACTCAAGTCTACATCTGATGGATGCCCAAACTTCAGCTGTCACAAAATGCAGTTGCATGCCCATGAGATAGATTTCCTTAAGGTCGTTTAATGATATGGCTCCCTGCTTTTCTGGTCAGTCCTTAGGTGCAGTCAAAAATGTTGGCTTTTAGTTTGTAAATGCTTATAAAGTTTGATTCCTGGTTTTTTGAGACTTCAGCACTAAAATTGCGAGCAAGCAAGGGACCATCGCCAAAAAGACTGTAATGCAATTGGATCCAGTGTTTAGCAAATGAGCTAATTGCCTCAAGTCTAGGCTTGGTTTTGGAACCTGACAATGGTTACTCTGAACAACAGGTCTTACTAAGTTCTGCTATTTGGTGGTGTAACAGGCCTTTAGAAATTGCAGACTAACTCCTCAGCTGGCAATATCAGCAAAGCCTGGCTGCGTTCTCCTTTCAAAGTAGAGGAGATCTTCTACTAATGTCTCCCAAATTTAATTTTTTTTTCCTCCCTTGAAATTTCTGTCATGACTCCAATAGCAACACGTTCACTGAAACTTACAGTTCTCCAGCATCTGATACCGGCTGTCAGCCTATGCTTCATCAGACTGAACTCTTTGTCCAAGTGCTACCAGCTGGCGTTGCCTCAGCCATCTGGGATCACAGTGCTCTAACCTACTGACTAACGCAGCTCCAGCAGAGTTGGGGCTCCCTATCCTTTCTGCTAACAGAATTTATTAGGAAGGTGAAGCTAAGTAGGAACTGCTGCTCCTAGTCAAAGCCTAAATCTGGTTAGTGCTCACAACCTCCAAATGTCCGTTCCTATCAGAGGGAGTTCAATGTTTTGCCATTCCCAGGTTTTGGCTTCTAACTGTTGGCACCATTTTAATTCCCAGACTCTGCTATCGGGAAACACACCACATAATGTACTCTCTGTCTGAGGACAGAATAGCAAGGTTGCTCTTTCTCCTACCTCCCCGCTTGTGGCTTCTTAGGCAATTCAGTGTCATCCATCACTTCCCAGTCTGCACACTTCCACCCTGCAAACTTTCACAAACTTTCTACTCCTTCCTCCCACTTCTCCCTCACTTCCATTAATTATATGTCATACTTCTTCCCAAGCTTTATTTTATGCAGCCATTGATCTCACTAAAATTATGTTAGAAGGCTCTGAAAGTAGAGGCTCTGAAAAGCTATAGTTAAAATTACCAAGAGGAAAAAAAAAAAAAAAACCTGCTTTGATTCAATAACTTGTGGACATCTGGCAATGCAGTGACCTTCCCTTTCCCACCAAATTTTGATTCTTTATTTGATCTCATTAGTTAAATTCCTCTCGGTAATCTTATTATTGTTTTTGACTGCCAGTAATATAATTGGCACTGTAGAAGAGCCTGGGAATTGCCATACTGGATCAGACCAGTGATCCATCTCTCCTAGTATCCTATCTCCAAGAGTGGTCAGTACCAGCTGCTTCAGACAAAGAAAAGCTACAGCTGGCAGTTTGGAGATAATCTGCCTGGAAGCTAAGTTTTCCCTTGTTTAAAATTACAGACTGGCTTATGCCCTGAAGCCTGGAGATTTATATCCCTTCCAGAATACTTGCTTATTGACTCAGGTACTGTCCTTGCCTCATAAGCTTATGGGCTGGAATAAAAACTGAAAAGGAAAGAAAGGAATATAGATATTTAGGTCAATGAGGCAAAAACTAGGTAATCATTATATCCTGTGCTGCTAACTTTCCCAAGGCTGAGCTGGTAGCACGGGCTGGAATAAAACTCAGCAGTTCCTGGCTGCTGGCCGTGAGCTCCTCTTAGTAGATAATGTTACCTCTCAAACCATTTCAGATGTGGTAACTGTTAATTTTGCAAGACTGACCACTTACCCAACCTTTTTTCTTTCTAGAATACTTTGCAGAAGTCAGTAGATAGAAGGCATCAATTTTGTTGGTAATAAATCTAAATTGTAAGATTTTTCAGTTAAAATTCATGTCAGCATTGGGCTAGGACAGTCTTGGAGATCAGCTTTCCTAATGGAAATTGCTTTGCACATGTAGGGAAGCACTTGATTCCCATGCAGCTATCACAAGGCTATTGACAATAGACCTCTTATACATCTCGCACACCTGAGAAAAGATTTTTACTTAAAAATTCAAAGAAGACTTTTTGTGGCTATAATTAAATGTAATAGTTGTTCGAGTTCTGTGAGGAACATGAAAAAAATCTGTTAAAACAGAGTTAGCTAAATTATCTCTCTCCTGCTAGTAAAATGGAAATACATGTATTTGAACTTCATCAGATCAATTTGAAACCTAGCGATCTCATTGTCAGAACGATTTCCAGTGTCACTGGTGTCTGATCATGGGAACAAAAGGGTCCTGTTCTTCTAGAGCATGATAGTATTCTATGCTTCCCCCCATATTAGATTCCATTTATTTTGCAGAATTAAATGTTATTTCACTTAGGTCTCTATTACATACATTTAATTGTATATGTATTATCTTCTGGTAAATAACACGTGTTAAAAAAACATCCATTGCCAATATATAAAAGATCTCATCATTGTTATGCTATGTACAAGACAACATGCATTTGTTGCCTTTTCCAGCCTTTTCTCTTCAGCCCCAGTATGCCTTGTAAATTAAGGGCACGTTCAATTAAAAACATTTTCCAGCTTTCATGAGGTGGAAGATGTAGAAATCAACTCAGTAGCAAGCTTGCTGATTCAGCAAGAAATCAGCCAGCCTGCAGAAGTCCCTTTTTAAATGTTTTCCTCTCTAATAAGGTAACAAGCGAGAGAGAGGTACAAAACGGACAGGGAGGTAGAGAGCTTACGCAGATTAGCTGTCCTGCTCCTGCAGACTGCAACCCCTGATTTGACACAATTTTTGTCTTGCATCCACGGCTGCCCAATTAATTTGTCCCTAACACAGTCTGTGTGTTCGGTACTATTCGTATGTGGCAGCAAGGCCTTCAAATTTTCTATGTTCTGCAATGGAAAGCGTGTTCAATTTTACTGAGTTATTTTCAGCTTACAGTTCCCTTTGCAGAAGGCTTCATTCTCTGTAGTTCATTCACCACTTTGAAAAATAGGCACTGCTAATTTTTAAGAGCTGATAGAAAACAAGTTGTGGATATGAGAATACATAAAAATTATTCTTGGGTATCGGTCTGGCAGTTAAAGAACGTAGTGCATTTTCTCTGTTTTCTTCTCTTCACCTTCCACACATACTATGTTCAGGAAATAATAATTATTACAAATAACAAAAATTCTGTAATATTAAAATAGATAGACTGAAAGAGAATAGATAGGGGACAATACCATTCAAACAATGACAAGCGGAGGGTTTTATTTAGTGCAGTCTTGTTTACTTCAACGTTTTACTAGTTAAAAGGAACTATTTATTTGTTTTATGCAATATTTGTTTCCCTATTCAGTAAGGTGAGCTCCATCTTCTTAGCCTGCTTTTCATTAGAGTCTTTTCTTCTTATTTTATTCAATATAAAAATCCCACCATGGTTAAACATATAAGATAAAATTTAGTTTACTTTGTATTTTCCTTCTGATTTAGTGAAGCAGGGGTGTCTGCACTGCATCTAACATTGCCATTAAAATTTAACAGAGCCTCAAATGTAAGAGATCCATTTTCTAGCTTTTAAATCATTTCTCATTTGCCTAAAAAGTTACAAGCCTTCATAGAAGCTGTAAATCTGGCTAGAAGTGGTACTGCGTGTGGTTTTTTTTTTTCTTTTAGTCCATGCAATAGGTGTGACTCCTTTCACTTAAGTGCATGCTTCAGCCTTTGTGTTTTCCTGAATTTGGAACCATTTGGTACAGTCCTAATTTATTTTACTGACTGAGCACATGAATCCCTGCTTCAGAGGAGCGGGGAGCGTACTTTGGCTCAGAGGGGAGCTTGCATAGCAAGTGGAAAAGGGGTATCACTCTGAATGATTAATTGTAGCCCTCAGAAGGGTCTCAGAACATGATCATTCTTTATAGAAAATTGGATTAAAATTTGACACTTCTACAATTTTTTTTCTTTGTAGTGAAATTTTCATTTTTCATCTGTTGGCCAAATAATTCCATGTGCAGTCATCCCTAAATTAATCTTGAATTAATTTTTAAATCCACTGTCCTCTAATATATAATTCACCATAAGAAAACCCAGAGCAGTCAATCTTTCATTAGACATGGGGTGAGAAAGGGTCAGCAGACACTCCTGCAGTACTAAAAATAAAGGCACCACATCTGGTATGGAATGATGTCTGGAATCGTAATGCATATGCATCCACTTACTTGTTCTGCTGAAAACACAAACTGCAGAGTGGCTGCATGTTGAAACATGAACCAGTGTAATAGGAGCTTAAACCCTGGAACAGACTGTTTGTATATGTAGTCAGTTTATTAGCAAATATGCAGGCCTGTAGAGTACAAGAACCATCGTTTCAAGCCGATCTGTCACACGTTTAACAAGCTGTTTGTAATACAGTCCATTTCATGTATAAGAGAAAAATCTTTCCCACAGGTATAAGAAATATATGATACTTTTAGCATATGGTGAAGGCTGGTTTTGCAGTTACCGTACATGAGAAGCTGCTGTAACATGTTGGGTTAATTTTTTGTTTGTTTCTGAAATCCCACTTTCCTTTGTTGAGCGCGTTGCAATAAAGCATGTTATAGAGGATGTTAAAAATGAGATTCTGCACAAGATGTGTTTCTAGCAGCAGGCATAACCATACTCACCGAGAATAAATCCAGCCCCGGTGCAAACGGCTCCTGCTAAGCCTACTTTATATACCGCAGCAGGGCTGACGGGGTAGAAATCAATAGCAGAGGGGCCTCTGCTGCAGAGAGAGTCCCCGCTCGAGCGCCGCTGTGGCTCTCCGCGCCTTTCCGTCACGCGGCAAGATGCCGAGGTGCCTGCTCGCCACGGTGCCCGCCGACCGCAGCCTGGCCTCCGTCCCCCCGTGGGACTGCGGCGGCGGCAGCACGGGGCCAGGACCGTGCCCCGGCTTCGGGCAGGGTTTGGAAACCCCACGCCGGCTTGCAGGAATTTCGCTTAAAGCTGCTGCCGCGCCAGTGATTTCTCAGCTCCCCTGCCCACGGGCCCCGCTGGCGGGGTTTGGGAGCGCAGCCGCCTCCCCGCCGAGCGCCCGCCAGGTCTCCAGGCGTGCCGCCCTGGCCCGGGGGGCATTTCGGGTCCCGGCCTCGTGGAAAGGAAACCCCAGGGGGCTGGTCCAGCCAAGTTTCCCGCTGACCGCTGCCTCGCCTCGCGGTTTCTTGGGAGGAGGTGACGGTCAGGCTCTACGCTGTTACTACTCAAGCATTTTCCTAGGCACTTGCCTGGCTCACTGCAATATAGCGACTGTATTTTAGCCTTTTTAGCTGTCACGGACAACTGCCTAGCAGAGAGAAGGGTAGTCTGCATGCTGTACCCGAGCTGGATTGTAATTCAAACCAGATTCGGTAACTGTGTTGCATTTCACATCCTCGCTGGAAATTAAACCTAGCCCGTGTCAGGTGCTAGTGATTACAGGCTGGTTTCCCCACCCCGTGCCAGCCGCTTGGCAGTGTTGGAGGGGACCCCAGAGGAGTTTGCTGCCCGGCGAGCAAAGGGAAACTCCTCGTGCAAAACCAGCAGGGCCCGGAGCTGCTTCCAGGACCGTGCCCAGTTTCCCAGTGAAACCAGTGGCACGATTTCAGCTTTAACCGCAGATCCCACAGTAACTACTGGCCCTTGTCAACAGTCTCAGAGGAGCAACCAAAGGGTGTTCAGTGTGCTTACGCTATTAGGAATATTTCCATGCGGTTGAACGGGTATTGTCTCAGACCGGGAATGAACAAGACCATTCTGCTCCAAGTCTGTCCGTATTAGGACAGTGGGAGCATAGGAAACCTCCCACTCCCCGCACCATGGAGCTGCTCTAGTTCTCCAGAGAAATTCACTTTGCTGACAGATGGCCTCCTCCAGGTCCAGCCGTGCGAGTGAAAGAGATTCTTCCCCCCGGTACCTCCCAAATACTTTTCACTTTCCACCTGCCAAAGTTATTGCCCCCACAGTTTTGTTGGCAGAGCAGCTAGTATTAAAGCTCCTTAATCCGTTTCAGACAAAATCGATCGCTTGAGCTCCCACAGCTTCCACTGGTGAGCTGAGCGAGCCCAGCTGATGTTACCTCACACAAAGGGTAATCTCTACCACTTGTACAGCTGTATCCAGAAGAGGAGTCTCTGCTCCTGGCTGCGGACTCCAGATGATGCAAAATTTGGTCTGTTACTACAGTAACTCCAACCAGGTGAAAATAGGCAGGTACCAAAGTAAAAATTGCAAATTGGTGGAAATATTTTAAAAAATATGTTTGCACAATACCATGCTGAGTAATATCAGCACAGATCATGTGAACTGACTCAGTAATCTGTTGCCATACGTGTGTCACAGAGCTTCATACAGGTTTGAGTAGGAAAATGTGCATTTTCTCTCATCATGGTGATTGAACGCAGAGGGAATGGTTTTGTCTTCAGTTTTGTTTATTTTTCCTTTTCAAGCATAATGGGGTTTTGAACAGCAAAATTGCTTTCTTTCTTTTCATAACTTTGGCTATTTGAGAGAAAAAAAGACACACTAGACAGTGTGGCACTGCTAAAGGGAGAGGTATAAACACCATTAAATAGTAAAAAGCAAGTTTAATGAGCATGTTTTAATATTTAAGAAAAAATGTGTTTTCACTTAAACTACCTGAAAATCCACAATGAATCCATTCAAGTCAGTGGTATTATTTACCATATGTTAAAGGGAGAGCACTTACTCCTGAGATGTCATTCTACCTTGCTTTAAAAATAAGTAAATAACAGCACTGTCCTGTGCCTCCCTCAATTCAATATATCTTTCAGTGCTTGAGGAGTCATAGCTATGAAAATTACACTTTCCCCTCATATTGAAATCACAGGATAAGTGACACAGATTTGAGGACTCCTCAGAGCAATTTTTGAACTGATTGATTTTTTTTAAAAGTGTTTATATGTGTTTTGAATACACAACCTCAACAAACGGAATTGAATTAATTATGTAAGGAAACCAACTGAGGCAGAGGACACTATAAATAAAGCTTTTTTTTTTGGAGGAGGAGGGTTGCCAAGGCATGAGGAGGAGTCTGTATTCTTCAATTTGTTTATTTGTATTAGTAGACACAGTTTGACACTTAGGGATTTTTCTGTGCAAGTTGGCAGCTATGACAATAACGGACTATCATTCACGGGGGTCTTACTAGTGGCAAAGTAAAACCATCCTTATGGTTTGGAGACCCAGCTACATAAAAGGAAAAAAGTACTGGTGTGAGCAACTGAAAGGGGCAGCTCATGGATTCAGAGGTCCTGATCTTGCAGTGAGAGCTCAGCAAACTTCAAGGACCCATGAGAGTAGTTGAGGAGAAGGCTGGAGCCATAACAAAAATGAGTTTTTCATGGTGTCGTCAGAAGGTCTGTCCTTTTTTATTCACATAAGTAAACTTTTTTTTTTTTAATTGCAGAGCTGTTTGGGAATGATGAAGAGGAACACTCTGACAGAGCAATTCATCTTATCTGTCTGTATGTTTAACTTGCCCATGCCATCTTTCATTTCAGTTCTAAGTGTCAAGCAACCATTAAGTGGAAGTAATAAAAAGGTCCTAGAAAGCAAAACAGTTCATATGGCTAGGCCTACTTCCATTGTTCGTACTGAAAATGTTTAAAAATATATTATTTTCCAAAAAATACCTGAAAGTTCTGGCTTTTAGAACTACTGCTATTTCCATGGCATAGACTCTTTTCATCAAGGGTGCCATTTGCTTTGTGACTTTCTTCAAAACTGCCATGACAAAACTGAATCCCTCTATATCACAGTCAAGTCAATCAGGGATTTGAGAGTGAGGAAAAATAAAGCGGCAGCCAAATACTGCGTTGCTTCTTGCTTTTGCTATGTTGACCAGAAAGCTAGAGTAGGCAGCGGGGGATAAGCCTAAAGGCTCTGGGTCTGGCTGAAACAATGATCTTCTTGTTTTGCTTTGCCATGCCCCATAACTGCACGGCAAATAAACAACAATGTAAGTACAGCCAACTCATTTACTGTCTAAGTTTTGATTTATGAGGGCAATAACTGACTGAACAAGGGCATCCGAACCTTTTTGCTGCTTTTTAATTTTAGTTCCTTTCAGTTCTCTTTTAAGTTTAATTTGAAATAGTTTTGAAGGAAAAAAGAAGTGGAAAAGCTCCCTTACCTCTTCATAAGGACTATAATACCTAGCCTTTATTTTTTGCCCTGCTTGAGGAAGTATTTTTGCTTCTCCCTATTACTTGATTAATGCATTCTCCTAAATATTACACTAATACTGTAATTTGGATCCTTACCTTTTAGCCGTTCAAAATATAGAAATTGAGGGACTGACTTTTCAGACTAGCACCCCATGGCTCCAATTATAGTGGATGGGAGCTATCTGTTCTCAGTGCTTGTGTAAATCCGCTCTATGACTGATCTATGACTGAAGCTAATTGCAGCTCTAAAAATCAAAACTACTTTGCCATTTTTCAGAGAAGTTTTGGTAAACCCTGAATTCCTCAAGGAACTGCTTATGCTATTTTACTCTTAATGAAAGGGTTTACAAAAGAAAAAGAAAGCAGAAGTATTAATATTGTCCAGTCAAACTAATATCTGTGCACATAACAGGCATGTGTTGAAAGACTGCAGGCTGGATTTGCCATTGCCCGCCGTCTTGTCTGTTCATTTATATTAATGCAGAATTTAAAATGCTGTTGAAACAGAACAGAAGCATTCCTCATCCACTCTGCATTGGTGTAAGTAAGCACACAAGATGTAAAGCAACAGAAAATCTGGCTCCATACATGTACATGCAGCGCTCTGAATAACATGGTATGGAGCCAATCTCAGCAAGGAGCAGGCTACCAAGAAGCTTGGAGTGAGTGAGGAAGGAGGCAGAGCTACCTCTTCTCCCCCAAAAAAGAGCTGCTCTCTGTAGTTGGTACAAGACTCGAGTAAAATCCTAGTTTTATGTCAAACTGAGCTATTGCATTTCAGTATCTGCTGCCTCACAGAAATATCCCACGGGCTGAACAGCAATGTTTTACAGCTGGGGACAACAATCGGAAGAGCTGGATGGCCTCTGAGCAGCCTAGTTGGACTTTTGAGGGGACCTTCAATGACTGAGAGACAAGCGCTGGGACAGATGGAGTCTGTTGGACTGCCTGAGCTAAACGGAGGCCAGAAACTTTGCCTCTGCGGGGGCTGTCCCCTAGGACATGGGGTCTCTCAGGTCCTACTGAAGCCCAACTAAGGCAAGAGCTATGGCTTCTCAGCTCTGAGAAGCTGCAAGGCTAAGGCAGGTGGGCTTGCCCTGGAGAACTACAGAAATTCAGCAGCAACTGTTCCCAGCGTTCCCACTCCGCTGGGGTGGTGGTAGCGTGCCCGCCTTGTCAGAAAGCATGCCCCACCTCTTTGTGCTCTATCATGATATCAGATCCCACTGCACTAACTAAACCAGGCATTTTGCAAATAAGCTTATAACAAATATTTTCAACAGCTTTAAAACTATTTTTCTCAATTTGCAACTATGGAGCAGGAAAAATGTTCTTGAGAAAGATTTGTTCTTCAGTTAAAAAAAAAATGCCAAACTGCAGGACTGTACAGCTATAAATGAACGTAAAATCAGTAGGGTTAAATAAAGGTAGGAAGTGGTAAAAGATTAGACATCAAATCCGTTTCCTAAGAGGCAAGCGATACAAACTTCATTTTGTAACAGAGGAGGTTCTTTGTGGATCCTCCTATCTGCTATACAAAATTGCATATACTGTTCAAAATCTATATATATTTATAGTAGGTACAAATAAAAAGTCAAAAGATTCAAATATGTACATGCCTAAGTAGTTTTTTTTTACCAATAACATTATGTAACAACGTTGCCACTTCAAACGTTCAAAAATTACTAATCAGATCTCCAAAATTTCTGAAGCTGATTTAAAAAGTGTTTCTTCTGTTTCAGGATTTATTGCCTACTATTATTTGCTCACCTAGGGCAAGCTTTTTTCCAGCTTTTCTCTTTGACTTTAATAAACACTTTTTTTTTTAATAAATATGCACTGTGAAATTCTTATGTAATTATATGATCCCGAGTGGAACCCTGCACCTCCAAATATCATGAGACTTAAAGTAAAGTCATGAAATATGGCATTATTATTTTATGTACAAGATACATATATATTTACATTTACTTAAGATTAACTTATTTATGGCTATGGACAGTACAATACAATCAGTTTTGTGCATGACCACAGGAGCCAGATTTTCATAAGGCCCCTGCTGATGCTCCATCAAGTCAGACTGCACAGATGATTTCTGAAAAGTATCTCATTTAGGCCAGATTGTGACTTAGCACCGGCTCCCTCCTAACCCTTTTCAGGGGCACAGTTCCTTGCTCAACACAGATCATTACTTAACAATCTAGCCTATCATTGCTCTTAAAGTCAACGTCTATCAACAGTCATTATCTGTATCACCCCATCACAGTAACAGTTATTTCCTTTTCTCAGCTTAATAAAATATCAGGAGACCTGAAATACCTTAGTGTGAATGATTAAATGGAGATTGCTGTATCAATCAGTGAATTTAAATTTTCATGAAAATGAGACTCCTAGACTAAGACCCAGATCAAACAAGGATCTAAAGAGCCATGACACTCACTTTATATAGAGCCAGCCGTCATGGCAGGATTAACAGTCCTGGGCGAAAGCCTTGGCTCCCTACACATGCCTTTTCTTTCAAATGAAGAGTGGGGTTCCTATTTTTCTTGCAGTAAAGGACCCTTCTTTGTATATAGTAGTTAACACATGCTCTCAAAAGGTAGGAAACCTCCATTCAAACCCCTCCTTTGCCCGAGGCAATTTAAACCCGCACCTTCCAAAGTAGTGCCCAAACCCTCAAAATCTGGGATCTTCTGGTGAAGATAAAAGCTCTACTCCTCCTACTGAAACTGTTGACTTTGAATGGTGGATTTAAAAATTAATACTGTCAGGCAAAATGCGCACACAAAGGGGAGCATGGGTACCATCATACCCATGTGGAAGCAGAGAGGATGTGGGTTCCAGTCCTTGCTTATAAAGCCATTTATATGCTTCAATCAAAATTTAATTGAAGCAACCCCAATCATATGCAGCCCCTGAGGGAGCTAGGGAAAAGGATACCTGCCTTCTGCATCCGGGTGTAGCTTAGGCTTAGCAGAGGTGTCAAGCCATTCTGCCCCATCAAAAATGAGGTGCTTCTGAGCATATTCAGAAAAAGAACTAGAGGTCAATGGAACTGTAACGTCAACAACCTAAAGGCCACTTCTACATGGATCTGCTTGGTTGCTTCCAAAGACTACTCTGGTCATATCCACAGTGTGTGTGGCATAGGGCTCCTGTGGGAGTAAGCCTGCAAGCCCTTGAGTAATACAGCACCTGCCCGGGATTAGCCACATTTCTTGGCATCCATCCTGATTTCGCTACAGCAGTTCTGCTAGATTTTTGTCTTACTGGTCTGGAAAAGGCTGGATAGCAATAACTGGCTCCATAAGGATTCAGGAAAAGGGAGCGATACCCACTGTGCTAGAAAGCAACACAACGTTGTTCTCTATGAGGCCAACTGACTACCCCACGTCCCTGGTTCAGCCACATGGCAGGTATCTTCACCAGCCACCTCCAAGCTGCTCTCTGAGAACATAAATGAGTTACTACAGGTCATTTCAATTCATCCTATTCCATTTTGGCACATGTTTTAAGTACCCATTGGGGAGCTCAAATTGTCGTTAACAGTGGGTGGCTGATTTTAGGATATAAAAAATGACATTGATCGACTTGCAACAGACTCTGGCATTGGTTCTCATTGACAGTGTAAACATCTTTAGGCTACCATGAGCAGGTAGTCCCCCACCTGTGGAAGGTGTCCAGGCCAGACAGCTACTGATCTGTTGGACTGCAGTTGAATCGTTCCAGGGAGGGGGAAGCCATTCACTGCCTGCTTTCACCTTAACTCCCTGTAGTGTTCCCTATAATCACAATATCACATTTAAAGGAAAAGAATGCCCAGCTCGACCGTGAGCTCCCTGATCTCCACAGGTGTTCTGGGAATGCCAGCACTGGCTCCGTCCTGCAGCGCATGACACCTGCAGGTTTGAGAATTTCGGTGTGTTCATTCTGAGACAACCCACACAGTCCGCCTGCCAGCATTGATATCAGCAGTGTGAGAATGCGCATGTACATTGTCCATAATGGTCTTTGCTTCCTGCTGCCCTACCACATGTGGCCTTATGTGGCTATGATGCCTTCGCAGAGAGTTCAGCCTCATCCTCAGGTATAACCCGATGCCTATAAAGAGTACTGTGGGTAATTTCAGGGCTTACTGGTGCTATCTGTAAGATCAGCTCCAGTCTACATTAGAAATGTAGAAAAGAGCACTTTACTGTGATCCCTCGTCTGTTTTACTGCTAATGAAAGAAGTCTGTCTAGTCTGATTACCTGAGCACCCTGAGGATCCTTGGCCAACATAAGGCCTAGAGAGAAAGCCTTGATGAACACAGCTTCCACAAAGACCAAGCTGTGCCCAATGCTCTCTGAGTAAAGTCTGAGAGAAAAAAAAAGTTCAGCCTTCAGAGCCATCTTAACCTACCGTTTTCTACTCTATTAGCTCTATGCACTATGCACTATGCTCTATGCTCTATGCACTATCTGAACCCTAACTATGATTCTTTCCCATTCCCACCATTTCTATGTTTAGGGAAAAAATATATTCTCATTAGCAAAAGGAGGCTGGCCTCTCCCACTCCACATTCTGCATTACTGCCATATTGCAGTTTTAGTTGCCATATGTAAATATGGTAATTATTTGAGTATTTTGATGTGAATTATCAGAGATATTTCTTGTCCTTCAGCAGCCAAGCATAGGGAGCTAGTACTAATCTGGCAGAGCTCATTATATGCAACATCATATTAATAAAATCTAAGATAGATCTGAAAGCTGAATATCCTTTTTTAATTTACAGCTACAGCGACCATAGAACTAAAAGTATCAAATTACAAATGCCAGAGCTTCATTTTTCAAAGTGGGAATCCGTGTTCAGAATAACCAAATCATGTTGCAAGATCGTATTTTAAACTTTAGAGAAAATTTCCAGTGCTATTTACACTGAGTCAATGGCTGAAGGTTAAATATGACTCTGAAATCACATATTTATTTAGGCTGTCTAAAATAGACCCCAAGCTTACACCTAAGGTTTAAGTGTTGAGTGAAGCAGTCCTTCTAAAGTAATTACTTTAGTCTCTTCTATTGTCAGTAGAAAGAGGTAGAGGCCTTGGAAGGCCTCTAGGAAAAAAAGTCATATTTATCTCACTTTGCTTAAACTTTGGCAGATTAGAAATCTTCAAAGGCATGCAACAAACCCCATTAACTATACAAGAATCGTGGGTTTTAATTTAAAAGGATTAATACTTACGTTCACATGTCAGTTAGATGTCTTCAACATTATGATATAAATAAGGTAATTTTTCCTTGGTTACACAGTGTAAGATTATTCGTAATGTTATAGTAGGACCTTGGCAGTCATACTTTAAGTCACATTAGAAGATGCTAGGGGACATAACCACTTCTGCTGAGGTACATGGCGGAAGAAATGACTGCACCCGTGTTTAGGACAGCTGACAAAATGGAAAACTACTTTCCACGGACTAAATCCAGGCAAGAACAGATTACACTACCCAAGTGATGTAACACTGAGTGGACAAATGGTGGGAATGAGTTGGATTCAGCTGAGTATCTGTGTAGCAGATCTGGCAGAGGAAGTGAAAGCAGGCCAGTAAGCATTGAGAAGATACCTGTGATGTGATGCTGAATAGCAGCTAGGATGCAATTTAGGGGCAAGCTGCGAGTTAAAAGAGGTTTAGAAATTTTATTATAGGGAAGGCCTTCTGCTGTTTGATTTGCACTATGTCTGAAGGCAAAGAATCTTTCTTTATATTATACATAAATAAAGAAGAAGGTCTTTTAAACAAAATAAATGAGTGATTATTGAACTCTATCATAAGCTTCTCATCTTGACTGATACAATCAGATCAAAACAGAGTATTATCAGGGACTGTAAAATGACGTGTTTTCACTCAACAGAAGGACTGAAAAGGTTTCAGGATGGCTTTCTCTTTTAGATGTCTCAGTTTTCTACAAATGAACTGGATTTTTTTTTGTCTGTAAGAATTTTCTTCCATGTAACTAAGATATCTTTTTTTTTCTTACACATCCAGAATGTGGTCAGTTTTCACGTAACTTGAGTCTTTCTTTGTCAAAATGCATGTGTTACAAAAACACATGAAATCATTAACTGGCGAATGGCATTCATTTGTCTTAGTATCTCTATTCCAGATCATCTGAACATCTTTCTTTTGTAATTGCAGGAGCTATAATAAAAAGTATAAAAAGGATCAAGAAAAGAATACTAATCTATCTCTTTTCCATGTTCACTGTAGCCTCTTACTGTCAGTCTGATGTAAGCTTTTAGTGTTAGCTCATTCCTGCTTATAGAGGGAAGCTGAGCAAGCAAGGCAGAGAAAGATACATTAATGCGACTCTAGTACATAAATACTATAGTAGAAATAATGATATACTACACTTCTGCTGTGCTTTTCATTCAAGGATCAAATGGGGAAAAAAAGGGGGGGAAGCTAGGCAGTGAATTATGCCTATGAAGATTAAACTTCCATGTCACAGATCCAGGAGATACTTGCTAAAAAACATGGGCCTGCTAAAAAACTCCAGTCCTGGCTCTGTATCAGGGTCACCAACTTTCTGTGCTGTGTGAATAAATGATTTTTCAATTGGACTGTTGAATTCAAAAAAAAAATTCACATCAAACCAATTATTGTTTTCTTAACGACCCCCCCATAAACTTACATTCAAGACAAATGTTCGAGATTACCATAAACAGAAAGGATCAAGTTTTGTTTCAGAAAAGCAAAAGAAATAAAACATGGAATCATAAAACTAAAAGCCAAAACAGAGAAGGACTTCCTTCCCCACATTAATCTCAGGATACTGAAGATGCAGGTTAAACTTATCCATTATCTCCTAAAGAAATTTGAATATACATCTTGCACCACTGAGATAGTACTCTACTCCTGGGCTAGAGAGAGCTGTGCAGTCATAGTATCTTCTCATACTCTTTGCCTGATGCTGTTACCCTCAAGATAAATTCATTGACTCATTGATTGGAGCCCAAGTATCCCAAGTGGAGACAAATGACTTTCAACTCTTATGGTTGGTATGTTCTCATGGTATTTTTAATTTGTCCTGCAGATCATTTCAGTGTTTCGTAAGTAGCAAACAATTACCGGGGGGAAAAATTGCTGTGTAGTATGCAGTGCTTTGGAAGATGTTCCAGGGCTCAGCCAGGGAAGGAGCTGAACTTCACCTTCCACATTGCTGATAAGCTGACACTTCCTCTTCTTTTGCAAAGTAACACATTGAGGTTTGGACAGCTGCAATCATTCTGCAAATAGGACTCACATTCTTAGAGGACAATCAAAACAGCAATTTTTGGCTGAATTTTCTACTTTCTAAAAATGTCACACAGTTCTATTAATATGCCAAAACCATACTTGTTTTGTTCACCTCACAGACTAGTTCTTGCTTCAATTTCCCCTGTGAGAGGTCTGACTGCTGCAGACTGAAAGGTATGAGGTTTAGCAGGAGAATGTCATGGTGGCAAAACTTTGAAAGAGTCCGCTGCTCTTAATATAGATATTAAACCCACAACAGTTCAGCGTACTAGCTTTTGGGAGAAAACCTTTCCCTTTTCTAAAGCTTTATTCAATTTTGAAATACACACAATACCTTTCATTCAGTGAAACTGATTAAACTAAATTAACTGTTGTTATAACTAAAATAAGCAGGGTATTTACCCAAGTGATTAGTTTGATTCGTTAAGAATGTACATTGACTGACCTGTAGATTTCACATAAGAATCATATTTAACAATAAATATCTTCAAAGCTGCTTTGCCAATATTGAGGAAAATTCCAATATGGGTATGCCACTGAATCCTGAAAGAATTGCTTTGAATTAAATCAGCTCGGTCCTATTTGCATGCGGTCTGAATCTGATTTCTTAATACCTATAGTGCATGGATGTTCAGAATATGTGGCTGCAATCTGCTGTATTATACAAATATGTATGAAGTAAGAAGAGAAACAACCTTGTCACAGCTCCAGAGAAAGTCATCACAGGAAAAAAAACAAAACTCAGGAATTAGTGACTCCTGAGGCTGTATTCCAATGACTAAACTGTATCTTAGTTCAATTTTTCAGCAGGAAAACAAATATTTTCCAAATTACTTTGTAGCTGATCATGAAAATAATCATTTGTTAATGATATTCCAATTTTTTATGCTAATTTTTTTATTCCCATTAAAAATATTGTGCTGCTATTAGATGATATCTGATATTAAAAAAAACTGAGAAGAAAAATGTTTTAAGAAATATATTTTCTTGATGTGAAGAGAACTTTATAATATAGTTATTATTAAAAGTAAGCTGTGTGCAGAGCTTTCTGTACGTGTTGTGCATTAGCCTAGAGCCCTTAACTCTGCAGCCATTACGCTGACAAAGCTCCCCTCATCTATAACAGAAGTTTCACCTTCCACATATGTGCTTAGTATGTGCACATCTTTGTCCAGTGTGAACGATTCAATGTGCTGTCGGATTCATGTTGTAAGTAGTAAATTAGGCTGAAATAAGAAGCTATCCAAAAAAGAATGCAATGTAAGTGTATAAATTCACAATATGGAATGGCGGCTTTTCTTTTCACTGCTGGGCTTATCTTCTATCTGCGACTAGTTACATTAAGGCATGAACATTCATTCACATGAGATGCCTGATGCCATAAATCTTAAATTCTCCCCTTGCTTCCACTCTTGCCTCCATTGTGCTGGCTATGCTAATGAAAAGCAGGTTTTCGGTTTCATATGTACGTGCATGTGTGCAAAAGAAGGAGGGGTTTTGTCACAGAGGCGCTCACACTGCTCAGTACTGAGATAGAAGCCCACTGAAGTAGAAAAGGTATAATATATGCAGTAAATCTGCAGAAAATCACTAGGATGTAGATGCTTCTTCTGGCCTCACAACTATTTTTACAAACACATAGAAACCAATATATCATTGCAAATAAAGCAGTACATTGTGTTATATTTCATGGTCTTTAGAGAGAAAAGCAAGCTTTCTAGCCACCTGGCAAGTATTTCAGGAAAAAGACTTGAAAAACCAAGGACAAGCATTAACAAGAGAGGGGGAGGGAAAGATGGGGACATCTCATTTGCACATGTAAAAATGCAAATTTGATCCATGTCTTTCTTATCTAGTGGTAGCAGACTTGGCTCGTGGAGCACAATAGCACCTACAGTTCTATGGACAAAAATAATGAAGTTTTAAAAAGAATTGACTGGATTATGGAAACATTTCTAAAACACCATGTGTTCATTAGCAGATGCCTTCCACCACCCAGGAGTCAACGGCAGGAAAAGTCTGAAATTCGGATGTACCCCCGCTATTCTAGGACACAGATACATTTAGGGGCAATGGGCCTGCTAGTTGTGTAACTGCTAGCTAATGCAGAAAAGAACAGAGACTTTGACAGTAACTACCATTTCCCTCCTTTTCCTCTTATTATCATGTACGTGTGAAGTCTTCTTTAAAGAAAAGCTCACTCCTTTGGCCTGTCCCGGACGTTTAGCTCTGTGACACCAGGACCTAAATAGTGCGACATAGCTGCAAGGCTGGACCTGGTAGATTCATTTTCTCTGAATGATCATAAAAATCAAGTGTTATATTAACAAATCACATTATGTTTCTTTGAACTACCTGAAGCAGTTTTCATTCTGAGCTGGAAGGGGATTTTCCTTGCATAAGTGTTTTGAGAATTGGACCATAGCAATTGAGAGCCGCTGAATTAGAGGTGATGGTACATATTTTTTCCAGCATGGATTCATCTGTCAAAACTTTGTCATCGCACAAAAACAGTAGAGCTTTTATAAAAACTGGGAAAATGTGTTTGCCTTTCTGGTCTCACAAACAAGTGTGTTGAGGAAAGCGAGGGTTGGAAGTGAGTATAAAATCAGAGTTGGGGGTGGAGATGACAGTGAGGAATATACGCAGCTGCAGTTTTCTACCAAAAAAAGCAAGCTCTCTGCTTTTACGGGGATAAATCTTCAGCTGGGTAGGAGAGCTGGAGGGGAAAAAAAAAAAAGTATTCGCACAGACTATGAACCACTCGCAAGTAATTTGCTGTCCCTCTATCCTTCCATATGAAATGAAATCAGATACAAGCCAATTACCACAAAGGCAAACATTAGCGCAGCGCACTGCAGTGGCAAGCTGCGAGGCATAGCCTCAGGCCTGGCCAGATGGGCACAGCGCGACTTCCTACCGCAGAGGGCCCAGGAAGCCGGCCGGGCAGGGGGAGGCAGTTTGTAACGAACACAGCCTATGCCGCCTCCTATTCAGAGGGGTAGGTATGCATCTATTGCAGTTTACCTGTCATTTTTGTTGGGCTTTCTACCACACGGCCCTGTAACCCGATGCTGTGGCGATTCAGCAGTGTACTGCCTGCTCCGAAACTTTTGTGCATCAAATGCTTCCACATAATTATCCTCCCATGTGCTCTTTTTTATACCCATTCAAGGAAACCACTCATTAGTAAAATACAGGCTGCTCCTCTGCCTGTGGCCAGCCAGCTCGATGAAGAAAGTTGTGACCATGGCTTCACTTCTTCCCACCGTGCACCCCCTGCATTTCCTTTCCCCTGTGCCCTGGGGCTCCCAAAAGCAGCAGTGTCTGCACGCTCAGCAGCAGAGGGATCGGGATCGCTTTTTGCCCACATGCAGAAGCGAGCACTCTTGCATTCACTATGCCCTGAACCATAATGAAAGATACTTTTGACCTCAAAACTGCCGAAAACATGAGACAAAGGTCAGCTCACCGCGCCACAGATGAGATCAAAACTCCCCCTGATGTCAGCAGAATCTCTCTTTGGGGGGGGTCACATTAGAAGTAAGTAATGGGGCCCACTATGCCCCAATGGTTAACAATGGGGCAACAGTAGATGATTTTGTTCCATAATTATAGTTTTGCTTTTTAAATTGCGAATAAAAATCATAACTTTTAACTTGCAATCTTTTTTTTCTTTTCTCCTTTGGACATTTTGGACTAAATTATTGCTAATCGCATTTTTAAAAAGGAGCTTTCAGTGTTTCCCCAACTAAATACACTTTGACAAATCATCTCTCCTACATACTTGAAGATGTCTGAGGTATTTCAGTGCTGTGTTCACCTCTGAATTCATAGAACCAGACTGAAAGCTTAGTGTAATGGAAAAGACTGCTGAAAACTTCGCTAAACAGATGATCACATTCCTGAGTCTGTTTTACTTAGTTAGCATTTTTGCTTGCTGTGAGGTGTTTTCCTTGGATGGTTACCTACAAATACAGCATTGACCTCAGTGTGCATGAAGCAGGCCAGCGCAGACAAACAGAGCCAATTGGACATGCTCTATAAATCATCACCCACATCCTTCCAGCAGCAAAAATAAAAAGGAAAGGAGGAGGAGGTAGAACAACTGGTGAGTGTTCCACATGAGGAAACGGAGGCTATTTGGTGTCACCAGCTGGAAATACTCAGAATGCTGAAGAGAAAGGTACTGGCATGAGCTAGCTCGGTGCTGGATAAAGCACTAGCGTTCTAAATAAACGTTATCATCTTACAAATGACTGAGATGGGCAAAATAATATCCCTAAAAATGTTTTCTGCTTAAAAAGGCACCCATCTCAAGCAACAAGCACAGAAAGGCAGTACTCTGACTTTAAAAGAGAACCTAAATCCAACGCTCTTTAGCATACTTCACTCTAGTTCTTCAGCTCTTCATCTGAACAGCAGGGGCCACAAGCTGTCCAAAGGCGTGTCTGAGGTGATTTCTAATTTTGTGCAGGACCAAACCCCAGACACATGCCTAAGGCATCTCCTTTTTACCCCATTGCTAGCGCCTTGGTGTTCATGGACAGAAACTAGTCAAGGGACGACACAGGTGAAGGAGTCCAGCTGCCCTTCTACGAAACCTTCAGTCTGCGTGAGCCCAGGATCTCAGGGCACTCTACCACTCTGATCAGTTCACATTTAGGTTGACCCACTTTGCATTACCTGCTTTAGGTAGGACAGGTAATTTTATCACCAAAAAAAAAAGCCAGAGGAAAAACAAGGTTTTTCCACTGTGACGATTCTCTTGACTCTTCATCAGTGCATTTGAGGAGGGACTTAAGACTGACTTGGCTGTGTATCTGGTGATTTTTCTAACCACCAGGTTATAGCATCACACTTGCTCTGACTCTAGTCCAGTCCAAACTGCTGTATTCTAAATAAACAAGTATTAATTAAAGACTGCAAAACTAATCTGAATTCTCAGTTTTACTCCTGGTTCATCTACTATTTGGAGCCCAGTTGTTGCTTGAGGGTATTCAGCAATAACCCTTTTAGGAAAAGAACTATCCTAATAGGCCTGTCTCAGAGAAAGGGTTCATAGCTGAAGCAGGTGGAAACATATATCTACATATTTTTGGAGATCTGGCCTAAGTCTTACTCTGCTCCTTAGCATGTCCTTCCGTCTAGCTCTACAAGTTCTTTGATCATTTTCTTTTGCTAGTGCTCCTCTTGCTTTGAATAGAGGGCCTTGCTGTTTTACACTTGGTGATAGAGCGCATATAATTAAAGGTTGCAACACTTAAGTCCTCTTGGCTACATCTACCTTAGTAAATGCAATAGGCCAGTGACCGTTCTCCACCCCTGAGGCCAGCTGGCATGTCATGGCTCTCATCCATGCAGTTAAATTGACTTGTCCGTTCGTTCTCCCCCACCACCTCCATCCAAAATGGGGTCACTGTATTTGAATTGCCTATTGAAAACAGTCCCTGGCTCACACCAGCCCCTGAGCTGTGCCCAGGCATTGTCTGGGAGACTGCTAGCTGGCCATAGCCAAAACCACACCAGGCACAACGCTAGCAATATGGACAACTGGGTGCCAGGCCATGGGCCGATATCCTGCCTCGGGTTATTTCACTAATATAGACATGGCCTTTGTGGATTTAGCCTCCACAAGCAGTCTCACTGTTCAGCCTCCATGACTTCAGGCTCTCTAAAGCTTAATGTGCGATTGCGCTAGGCTCCCCATGCAGTCTATGGGAAAAGACATTTCCAGAGGAGAATTCAGATTTTAGGCAGCACTATTAAGTGCCTTACAAAGACTGTAACTAGCAAGCGCAGGTACCTAAAGTTGGAAATGAATGTGAACTGTCCTTTAATATTAAAAAAAGGATGCAATTACAATGAAGGGTATACAATACTCTCTACTTTCCTGCATCACACCTTGCTAGCCTCTTTCTAGCCAGGCTTGCCAGGCTTAAAGAAGGAGGATGCTGTTGTACTCTTGAGGTATCAAGCTCATATTTGCTTTTTCTGCTCCATACACACTGCAAAGGCAGGCCACAGACTAGAAGTCATGATCTGGCCCTTTCATGTAATCCATCAACCCAAAAGACACCAAAGCTCTTTATAAATACACCGTATAACCCCACTGAAACGCAACACTTCCAAAATGTCGTAGCGTAAATAAAAAAGGCAGAAAAATGAGGCAGAATAATGAACTTCTGTATGGGAAAGATAGTATTGGCCAAAGGCACTGAGATAATTTCCTGCTTGTATGAAAAGTATTATGGTATATTTAGAAGACACACGGGCATACAAGAAGTTAGGGATTTTTTTCTTTTTTCTCTCTTTTTTAATTTCAAACAGCTGTCCCTCACTTTTTTCCACACACAAAAATGGTCTACTTATACACCCACAACACACCCACTCACACCCACAAACACAAACAAGTAAACAAAACCCAACTAAGCAAAAAATATGTGAAATAATTATGGGAAGCGGTAACAAAAATACCAAGAGAGACAAAGAATCTACCACACAAATGCAGTGTTTGTGCTTCAAAAAGATGCAGGATACTACTGCTTCTCCTGTTTTTTTGTAGGGCTGAAATGCCTTCAGTGGGTAGGCGTTTCTGACTCTCTACTGGGCAGATCATCTAATCACAGTTGCCAGGTGGCTCTAACCCTTAGACCGAAGATTACAGGCTCATTTTCTCCATAAATCACTACGTATAACATTCCAATGCATTCACCTCATCAGCTGGTACAAACTGAGTGATAAGCTGTCCAAAGAATTTCAGTGCAGGTCGTCGGCAGGCTCCTCCTAGATACACAAGACACGCGGATGGCTGGGGGAAGGGAAATGTACTTGTAAACATGGAAAAAAACTCTTATCTGTCAGCAGAATGGCTGATGTCCAGAAAAGAGCAATTTTTGCTTGTGCCTGGTTTGCAAATCATTGTCTTTGATTTCACAGATCCATGGCTACTCTCATATGGTAATAATTTTTAGAGCTGTAAGCCTACCTTGAGCCTGCTGGCAGGGTTGCAGAGAAGTGCTTCTGCCAGAAGCACCTAGGTAGGATGTTCTGTTAGGTTCAGCCTAACAAGAACGAGGCTGGAGAGAAACTGCTTAGGCCAATAGTTTTACATTAACTTATTTCATAACAGAAATCACATCTTAACTCAAATCAAAATGTTTATAAACTTTAATTTGGCTTTAATATTGATTTCTAGGTTTGGGGGGAAGGAGATTGCTTCGTCATTTTTGCTTTTTCTCCCAAGAGAAGAAATAACAAGGAATGAAACCTAACAAGACTCTGTGAGCAAACTATATGTTTGCTGCTTTCATTCTATCTTCTCATCCAAATTATAAGCATCATTTTTACTACTTGTAGTTTAGGCATATTCTGAGCAACATACTAAAATCATTTCCATTCGTTATTTTGTTAATGCAAATGCAAGTACCAAATCAAACCTTTCCTTGAAACTTGACATTTGCTGCTTATTGAGATATTTCATAATGTGGCTTTTCCAAATGAATTTCTCATATTAACTTTTGCTTTTCTCTTTCCTGAAGCATATGTTACTTACTTATCATGCTTGCATCAAATGTTGATACTGTGTGTTCAATCAATAACATTACTGATTTTTTTCGCATAACTCCCTAAACAAAGCAAGCAGGAAATTAGTCAGCTTTGATAACTTAGCTGACAATGAGAAGTTAAAACTGTCAGATGAAAAAAATGAAGGCCTGGATCATTATCATGCTTATATATGCATGATTTTAATATATACATATACACAAATATATTAATATAGATAAAGCTGATGTATGGCTTCAAAACTGATTAGGTGTTAAACAAAAACAGCAAATGATTTCAGATAAAGAGGAAACTAAGAGGTCAGGCAGAACCATTTTATGTAAAGGATAATAAACAAATAGAATACGTCAGAAGGAAAGATGATTACGGCAAAGCACAGAAATGAGCTGCAGAGACACCTTTGCTGAATTTTTCCTCTCCCCCCTGCTTTTCTCTTTCTCTCTCTGTCTCTCTCTCTCTCCTCCTAGAGGAGGAAAGGATTAAGAAGCATGGTGAAAAAGCAGGGAAGTAGGCTTAAGGTATATTAAAATAAAGCATGCATGAGAGGCCAGATGGCTTTTTCCTGTTCCTTAAAACATCTTATGTTCCTGACACAGGCCTGGTTTTTAAACTGAACCACAGGCCAGCAAAAAATAATTTCAATAAGGGAAATCATCCATGTCCCACTTATTCAGCTGAACCTCTATGTTCAAGTAAGGTAAAACCTGTGCAGCATTCTGACTCATGCTCTACCTTTCCATTTCCCAACATCTCCCCTGGATCCTGACGTCCTCGCCTGGCTGACAGTCTGCACCTGAAAAGCAGAACTAAGTCATATGACGGAATGCCTTGAAGAGCTCACAGTACGAGTCCTTGTGTGGGTGCTGTACTGATTCCCTAAACTCACCCACCTAACCACTTATTTTTATCTGTGTTGGGATTTATCAACCCATTCACAGATTTTTCATGAGATGTCCCTGCTGGTGGCACCTCCCTCCCCAACAGGGTGTATGTGGGACGCCTCACATAATCTGTTACCAGTACCGTCAGGAAAGTACAAGAGCTAATCAAAACCAAAGTGGCAAGACATTGAATCCAGACCGGGAATTGTTCCCTAAAAGACATCTCCTGTCGAGCAGCGGCAGGCAGACGCTGCCTCCCCCTGAATGCAGGGCATGCCAGCAGGTCAGAACTGGCTGAAAGCAGGGAGCAGAGGAAGGAATGTGGCTGTTTCTTAAAGAGTAAAGAGAAAAAGGAGTACTGGGGAAGTGGTTCATAAAAAACAACCACAAAAAGTAGTTTTGGATCCCTAACAAACCCATAACAGCTTCAATGGGGGATAGTTGGGAATGGGAAGGGAAGGGTTTTGATGGCATCTGTGCATTTGTTGCCCCAGAAGGGTTTGTTTCTGGAAAGCTTTTCAAGGCTGCCAGATTTCCTGCTCTCCTGCTTGCTCCATAGGCTGCCTGTTGTACTACTTGGGAGTACAGGTCCAAGGCAGCTTCCCTGGGATGAGGTCCCAGATGAGGGACTGTGCCAGGCAGCCGAGGAGCATGGTTTGCACCATAGTTCCTGAAACAAATCACTGGGGGACTTTCCGGTTTTGATTCATAGCTCGGTAAACTTATTTAGGGCCAAGTGGAGATAAAAGTTCCCGAAATGCCTAAACATGACATTGCCTTTCTCATAAGACTCTTCTGGTATTGGTTAAAAAACTTGTTGCAAATTTTGAAACAATGTGGAGAATAACAAAAGCATCCTGGCTAACAGCTCTTCCCACTGCTCAGCAGGATAGGTTGTGTTGGTTAAGCTGAGGCATGAGCTATTGTTTAACATAGTCTTTTATGCTTGCTTGCATGTGTATTCCTTCAGGGATATACAAATGAAACCATGTTACTAACTGGTCTGTTGCTATTTTACTACCTAATGGACTATGCATGTCCCTGCTGTTGACCGTGTGATCTGCTTTCTCCATGGCAAGAGATGTTGCCCACGCGCTTTGGAGTCCCAGCTATGAAAAAGCATATTTGGCCAAATCACGTACAGGAGTTGCACTCTAAGTCATATTTTTTAAATAGCTGAAACATTTTATCTTCAGCACAAGAGTTTTTGCTTCTGGTAAGTTATGAATACTGATTTTAAAATACACATTAGTGTAATCCCTACCCCACGATAAGAAAGTCTTGCCCATCACATGGCTGCCTTATTCATATCAATCTTCTTTCCACAGGAAATATTAATATAGACACCAGTGAAAATCTTTTAAAACCATCAAAGTGGTTGCAGACATCTCCAAACAGGTTAAAATGATAACAACAAAAATAAGAATTGAAGGAGACAAATTCTGAGCTGGGATAAACTAAGCTGTTGAACATATATAGCAGTAGAAAGGTATATTTTAGGATGTATATTTAGCATATTATGTATGCTTCAGAAAGGATGAGACACACTGAAGAGAGCTTTGTATAAAATAGTTTCCATCCTGAGCAGCCTTTAGATTCTCATTTGGAGAGCTTTACCGAGACTAAATCATAAAGTAATAGATAAAATGTCCTGTTTTTTTATCCTGTTTTTTTGCATTAGGTAAGACAAACATAACAAGTGTAATCTGTAACAATGATTATACTATTTTTCTTCTTATTCCATTCAAAAATTAGAATGAAATTTAGGAGGAAGGATGTTCTGAACCATAAGTCTGTTTCAGAAAGGTAGTAATACTACCTCAGCCCTCCCAGTGGCAAACAAACAGGATGCTCACATAGCCACACATCTAGCTGAGAGCACCACTGAGTTGTTGGCTATGAGAAAACTAAAAATACAAATTTGGTACCATATTCAAGCAATTGTAATCCCAGTCTAAAGAATTAAATGGGCATTTATTCTGCTGATTACAAAGCAGAGAAAAAAAATGAACCTTCTGCCCCAGTTCTCTGAAACATTCACTATTCTTCTCCTCCGCTCTGTGATGCTGGTCACCCTTTTTCTTTTAAGAAGTTTAACAAAAATATATCTTAAGCAGATTAACAAACAACAGTTCATAACCTGCATTTGAAGTCTGATGCATCTGGTTCAGACCTAAAGAAGAACTTCTGTGTCCCAAAGTCTATTTTCCCAGGGATATCATTGGTCTAAACAAAGATAAATTACTTCTCCCTTCAAACTCAGCTTCAGGTAAACTTGTTTAACCTAAGGCCCAATAAGATTCCTACTGAAGTCAATAGAAAACTTGCCACTGCCTTCGTTATAGTAGAAGTCGGTCATTAAATTGCAAACATAGCTGTTCCTAGTACACAAGTTTATTGATTCCTCAGCAGCTTCCTTTTTGAGTTGGAAATTAAGAAGTTGATAGAAAAATTTAAATGAAAAAATATGTGTGCATTCAGACCCAGATTACCCTGATTTTAAGATTAATGATGACTACAAGAGCAAACACAGCCCTAGAAAATAAACAGATGACCACAGAAAAGAAAATGAGCTAAAATATTATTTACATTTTGATGCAATTACTCAGTGGAATATCTGCAGATGAAATCATACCATAAAAGGGGGGAAGGGGAAGGTTTCCCTCCTTTCTCCCAGAAGAGAAGACAGGAAACAGGCCTTGCATTTTTATATGACACCAGTGTGTTCTCATATAGACACTAAAGAAACAGAAATAGTAAAGGAAAAAAAAAAATTCGGGACAGGGCTACCTGTAGCCTTCCAGAGAATTCAGTAGGTCAGCAGAGTGCTTCTTAAAGTTTTATTTCTGTCTTGAGCCTTTTAACAATAAGCTGTGGGATGAGACGAGTAGCTTTTAAGCATCAGCTAGCTGCCATTTTTCCAAAGGCATTGCAATCCTTTCCCCTTCCCTTGGGAGGTGAATTCTGCAGGATGGAGGTGCCTGAATCGCTCTGCTGTATCAGTCGGACATAGGCTGCTCCTCAGACTCATGCACGGTAATGTTATCCTGTTTGATATCTCAAATTGGAACACTGTGGTTGATGCTATATCAGTGCTTAATCAAACAAAAGGATTATTTCATTCGTCTTAAACATTGCAGTCCTGTTTACACATTAGATGTGAGCTGCTGGGGTTTTGTTTTGTTCTGTCATGGTTTGTACGACAGTATGATGTTAACGATTAAAGTTCAGTTTGTCATCCACCAAACCATCAGATGCTTTTCTGAAGGACTGCTGTCTAGCCAGTCCCTATCTTGCATCTGTGTAGTTGACTACTTGACTTTGGTAAAGCATTTTGCACTTGTCTTCAATGACTTTTATCTATCTTTTTCCTAGATACTCTCTAGATTATGAAGATCACTTTGAATTCTAACACCATCCTGAACTATGTTTGGAGCTATTTCTATTGCGGACTCCCTGAAAATATAATAACCAGCCTCTGTAATTTCCATCATATCTGTCATTAATGAAGTAACTAGGCAGTTCACCAGACCCAGATCTTTACTGAAGTCCTCTTGATACATCCTTTCAGTTTACTAGCAAGCAATTGATAACTGCTATTAAAGTGTAGCTTTTCAAGCAGCTGTGCACCCACTTCAGAGTAGTTTCATCAGCCCCTTATTTTCCTAGTTCACAATAATGTATTTATTGGTTTATGAAAATTTCTGTGTCTAAAATAAGGCATAACACATTTCTTTTAAAATTCCTTCTACTTAATTCAGAAGGCTTATTACCATAAAAAGGAAATTAACTAGATTTAATATTATGATTGGAATTCAGCTTCAGATTAAGACATGTAAAGACATTAAAAACATCTAAATGCAACTGTCTACATGTAGGTGTCTTCTAAATTCTCACTTTAGTAAATAGATATCCAGTCAGTCAGTTAATGGAGCCTAGAGAATTATTTAGCTCCCCTTAAAGAAGACATTTGCATTTGGTGAAGTAAATTTCACCCAAAATCCTTCGACTGTGTTGATTAGATCTCCATTGCATGTAACAGGAGCTTAGTAAACACCTGATAAGAAGATAGTCATATATAGATACTTAAACTAACGTCTCCTAATCTGGAGTTGAATATTACGCTACTTTTTTGACAAATCCATGATGCTATTATTTACCATCTTTTTATTTTTTAAGTGCATCCAAAAAGATTGCTTAGTTGTATTGTCCTTGTATTTTTTCAGGAGTAGAATTTACTCCGTAATATCCCAGGTCCTCTTACAGATAACAAGCGCTGTGGTTGTGATTCAGTTGTGCAAACACAGTCTTTTGGTGCCTCTAGGGATGGGGTATCCCCCTGAGTCTTCAGCTGCCACTCCAGAAGGACATGGAGTGGCACAATAGCTATCTGTCCTTTGTTATATTAGACAGCTTATATGGATGTTTCAAATTCCCTCAATCATCAAAAATCGCACTATGCACCTGTGTTTAGGCAGATGACTCAAGCCCTGTTAGAGAGATTCAAATGCCTAAATGTAGATGTCTGTTCTTACACTAGCCACCCCACATTCCCACTACAGTCAGAAGAGATTAATTTAGTTCATAGTCAGTGGAGCCTAGAACACAATCCATAACACCCTTAAGTCAGTGTCTAAAACATGTCAGATGAATAACATCATCAAGGAGTTGATTTCTTTCCACTGATTATATAGATAAAGATATTCTATTCTGCAGATGCCTAAAACTAGATAAGGTGAATTCTATCTGCTTGCTTCTTTTCAGTTTTCTGTATCCTCATCTATCTTGCATAATAGCGCCTCAGGTTGTCCTCTATGATTTCCTCAGGCCCAAAGCAACCAACTATGTAGATTCTCTCTCACCTATTTTTCAGTGAGGATTGGGCAAACGAGGACTATGTTTTCCAATTGAAGTTGAACAGGATTAAATATTTTTTCCACCTTGCTATCGTTCTTCTTTTCCCCCTCGAGTAGTGGACCCATTATTTTTTCATCTTCCAAGCTGCTAAATGTGCTTATGAAATGTTTTGCTACATATTTTATTGTTATTAGTGTAATTCAGTTCTATGCCTTCGATTTTATTTTTGATTTTCTGATCTTTTCTTGCACTTTAAGAACTAATGGTTGTTACAGTGGTCCTTGCAAGTAGGCTCTAGAGGATGACCGTACATCAGAAGTTGGGCTAGGAGAGAAGGTCTGTAGGAAGTAAAGATGACAACTACTACAGGTTATCTGGAACAAATGATTTAGGTAATAAAACATTATTTATTATAGCTGCCAACTGATGAAATGTCACAGTCTCAAGCACTGAGAACTTCAGATTGCTGTGGAGCACCACAGAGAACTACTTCATGAGTGCTAAGTTCCCTGTCGGCAGCAAGATGCAAACTGAAATGGAGAATCTCATCCAAGATATTTCAGTTAATGGTGACAATAAGCATTTTCTTAGACTCCTTGAATAAGCAGAAGTCTAAGAGACAGTATAGCAAAAGTGATTAACATCACTGATATCTCTATCTTCCTAAGGGTCGAAAAGTCTTCAAGAAGAAGTGTTGCCAAATGAACACAGGTACAGAGACAGAAACCAACCTGGGTTTGATCACTGAGAAGTAAAGAAAAGAACTGTCTAAGTAATGCCTCTCAAACAAATAATGGCTGAGCAATTAATAATGACCCAACTGATCTGTTGGTTATAAGACCTATAAAAGCTTTTATATTTGTAAAAATCATAGTCAGCTCAGAGAGAAACATCTGGTTCTTCAGTTTGACATTATCTACAGCAACTGTCAAGGTTCTCCACTGAATAATGTAACAGTGTTCCTCCTAATTAATAACCACAATTACTCTAAACCTGTCATAAGACCGTAGAGTTTAACCAGACTATAAGAGAACATGTTATAACATTTAAAGTATATTTTATGAGACATTTTATGACAAATTATAACTGTGGGATTATCATTGTTTCAACTGTTTGCTATTTTACTACGATTAATATTGTGTTTAATTATACACCTGAAAATGCAAATAAGCTGAACACAGCCAAAGGATACTTGCCACTATTCAGATCAAGTTAGTAAGACAATAAGGTCCAGGAGGCAAAAGAATAAAGGGATAAGCAAAGGGAGAAATTAACAGCTGTCATCATCTTTTTGTTATTTGTAGGTTACAGGTGCCTTTGTTCAGGACAGTTTTCAATGAGCTTTTCAAGTCACAGGTCTCATCTTCCTCTAGTAAGATTTACCCTAAATATCATATTCAGTTACTTTCATGTAGTTCAAATAGGTAAATAATTACATTTGCCTTTATAAGTATTGTAAATTTCTGGTAACCCAAGAAATTTTCTAAAATCGAAGTATTCCCTTGATTTTGAAACTCTCTGAATGCATCATTAGGTGCCAGAAAACAAAGTTCCAGGTCTGAGACAATTTACCAGTGCAGACTAGTTCCAATGACAATGACAGTTGCTTGTCATTACCTGAAAATCTACATAAAACAAACGGCTTGATCTGTTCACTCCAAACTGGATATGTATCAGAAAACCATTGCAAAAGATCCTATGTGTCCTGTCACAGAAGAGAATCCCAGGCTTGAACTGATATGGGTGTAGAAGATGCCTTGTCTTTGAAAGAAATTCCTGCAGTCTAAGATCTTTGGAAAAGACCATATAAAAAGATCTTGAGCTGCTCCTGTTAGTTAGTACCTTCTCTCATGCTAAGTGAGGGGTTCAGTCAAACCAGCAGTTTTATTAACATTTACTTCTCTGAAAGCAAACAAAGCAAAAATAAATCAAAACACGGGTGTCTTGTATTTGCATTAAGTCCTAAAAAAGGAAGTAAGGCTAGCAGGCTTCCAATTAAGAATTATTTCCAGAAACATATGTTTAATAAAATTAAAGAAGTTTGATTAAGAATCCCTGATGAATGGACTGGTGAAGCCCTGTCTTGATAGTTCCCTGTACATATTGTAGGAAACTAACAGAAGCAGGAAAGAAATGGGCCTGTGTGAAGGATGGACTACAATGTATACTCAGCTTGCTTCTCCTATCTTTCCAGATACTTTTCCTTTGCTCTGCATGTGTTTGCTGTGTTCCTGAGCAGGTATTTGTAACTTCATCTGGCTTTGTAACACTGAGGAATGGACAACCGTGTACGGAAACTACCGTGTTTCATTGTCTGCCACTTGATGCCCATCACATCTGTCCTACTAGTAAACACTGGTGAGCTGAATGTGTGATGATTCATAGATGTTTGACAAACAGATTTGGAACAAATCATAATACGAAAGTGTTTCAAGGTTAAATGTTTCAAGAATTCTGATTGAATCGCAGAATGGTTGAAGTTGGAAGGAGCCTCTGGAGATCACCTAGTCCAACCCCTCTGCTCAAGCAAGGTCAGCTAGAGCAGGTTGGTTCAGATGGCTTTTGAATATCTCCAAAAATGGAAACTCCACAACCTCTCTGGGCAACCTATTGAAAGAAGACTCAGAGATCACAAGGTGAGTATTAAAGGAAGTAGTCACAGTAGTCTAGATGTGATTTTTTTTTTTGCATTGAAAATACAGAAGGGCAAGAGCTGCACAGGTAAGGACCATTACTTTAGCACTAGTAATGGAGGGTGAGTTCTGAAATGCTTTTCCTGGGCTTCAGCTTGGCTTTTAAAAGGTCCATTCCCTCACAAGTGGGAATGGACCTTTCTGCATGGGAATGGACCTTTTCTGCAACTAGCTCTTGCAGAAAAGTATCAACATATTTTGCCTTATGCATATCTTAAGGAGGCCCTCTGAGGCTCTGCAATATTTTTGTCAGTGTAATGTGACTGTGGGGACAACTACTCACAGGCTGCATCTCTTCTAGCAATTAAACTGCATGGGGGCCTGTCTCCTGACATTGTGGCCAGCTGGCAGAGTCTGGCCACATGCACGCTATTAAACCCTCTTGCTCTGCAAAATGGGATGGCCACATGCAAGCTGCCTACTGGTCCCTGGTCTGTGCTGAGCCTCATTTGTGTATAGGATCTGTTATTACAGGCCAAAAGCCTGCCAGAAACTTTACTGACAATTCAAGGGTAGAGGCAGTTGGTTTCCAGGGCCTGCGCCCACTCTCTGGTGCCATTTAGTGCGTTAGCACAGACATTGGCACTCTGTCCACTTCCCTATGAAGTCAATAGAGAAAGGTCATCACCATCATCTGCTATAAGAACCTTCTTCTCTTGTCAGCTATATAACTGATGTCAAAAGTGAATGGTATGAACTGCAACCTCCTTTTTCTTGTTTTTAGGGATAGTCATGTACAGCAGACCCAGATTCTCATTAACTGCTAACAATTACTTTTGGTGAGCACAACATATATTATTTAGATCATGGTCAATTCTGATGAACTGGCAGCAGGGCTAGTCTGTCTTACAAGATGTGTGCTATCTCCAGATTTATAGAGAAATCACCATGTTATGAAAAAGCAGCTTAAAGAAAAGTAATCAGAGGGCAGGCAAACAAGAGGAAAATAGTAAGGAAAAAGCACAAGAAAAAAAAGGAGGTGTAATGATGTAAAAAAAAAAAATCTCCGGTGAAAGAAGAGAATGCACAAGGTGAAAGAGAATAAACGAAAAGGAAAGAAAATGGTATGGATTAACAGAAAATGATCAGGAAGGGAAAAACAAATAAGAATACACACTGGGGAAAGAAAAAGTCAAATGTCGTAAAAGAGTCCTCATTCAGAGTGTTGGAAGTGATTTTACTTAGACATGTAACAGTCTTAACTATACAGTATTTCTGTGATAAACTTTCATGACTCAAAGTGGATGAGAATCGAGTGGAAGATGATAACTTCAAATAATAAATGCTGATGATGTCATCTGGGAAAAATCTTTTCTTATTCCTCTGTACAGGGTTCAGCCACTGAGCTGTTGTGGTTAAAATAAGAATACTTTCCACTAGACATTTCTTTATAATGAAGTATAAACTCTGCAAGAACTACTGAAGTCAGTTTCTCTTATGCAAGACTGGGTGATGTGTGTTGCTCTACAACTGCTGTTGTGTTTCTGATTTGCTTGGATTGATTTGTCTTTACTTGTTTATCTCCTAGTGTGCATGATCTCTTGAAAAGCTACTGACATCAGCCACGGGCTAAGCAGGAATGGAGCCACTGTTATCAGTAGGGAAAAAAGCCTGTATAAAAAAGAGCCTTTTACAAAACAAAAAAGATATCATTGCAAAACATATGACTCAAAAGAGCTTATAGCTATCTTACAAAAGAGCAGGTTCAAGGCTTAAAACAACCATATCCAAATCTATCTTATTGCAGAATTATGAGAAGGAATGATCTTTAAGAAGTAAGGATGGATAGCGGATCATGGGATTTAGCAAATAATCCAGCTTCTGGACCACAGGAGATGCTCACAGATTTGAAGAACTCATAGAGAAAAATCTCAAGATGAAAAGTGATAGCAGGCTTCTGCGACCGCCTGCTTCCTGTGAACACTTGTACAGTGTCAAGGGCACTGTTCCCAGCCAAGTGCAACCTGCCATATGTTAGCACCCCTATATGTGTTAAGATATTCACCTCTGGAATGAAACATCTTGGGACAATGTGAAGTGCTATAATATCATCTTATCTCTAGTAAAGAGAATTTTTATTTTATCGTCTTCGAATTAAATATAGCAGTGTTTAGGATTTGCAAAGAAGAGGAAATAACAATGTACGGGCCAGAAACAGCACGGGACCCCATGCTGAGGTCAGCTGCACAGAGTTCAGCTATGTCCTTGCACCATTACAGCCAAAAACCAGAACGAATGGTAAAAATCCCAGCAAAATAGGCTTTGTCCTGTAGACAGAGGAGGTACTTCTGCAGCATCTGGATGCAAAAGGATGAGTGCTTATATTCAAGGATCAAGATTAAATTCCGTGATGTTGTTCCCAATATCTAGAAATAAATCTGATATAAGAGTTCTTGTCCTTAGCATTTTATTCTACCAACCTCCTAGGACAGAAAAGATAATGCATGTCTTGCCCACTCTTGAGAAATTTCTTAATAAATCAGGAAACACTGGCAGTGGGGCCAATGTACAGAAGTTAGCTTCTTGAATCCAGCTGGTTATTAGTCAATGCCCTCTGAAATGGGATCAGCTAGGGCTGGCTCCCAAGGAGGAGCTCTATCTCCCATGCCTATGGCCCGGTCAGACCCTGGTTTTCAGTTCTTATTGAACGTCTGAAGTCCAGTGCAGCTTGCCTAAATGAATACGGATTCAGGACTTCAGCCCTTGCTCTTGCAAAGTAAAATCATTCAGAAGTATTTTATGTCAACAGACAGATCGCCTATTTCAAGGAAACCCACTGAAACAGTAAGAATTATCCAAGAAAAAAACTTAACCAATCCATTGGAGCTCATCTCACTAACTCCCTAATATAACTCCCTAATATAACTCAGCACTTTGCCACAGTATACTCTCATCCCAAACACCTCCTTTTTCACTCACTCTTCCTTTTCCTGCTTCCCCGTGGTGACATTCTTGCAACATCTGGATCTGTTCCTAGTTAAGGGCAGGAAAAGAATGGAGTGAAGTTGCTGTTATTAGCCATACACATCAGTTTCACAGACGATCACAAAGAGTTTACTTATATTTTTACACTGTAATTCTGCATTTTCACTTTTTCTGCCTCTTTCAGTTCCTGCAAATCCCCCAGTTACAAATAGTCTCACAATAAATTGAGATTTCCATCATTCACAGAACTTTGAAACACCTAAAACTTCTCAAATGCTCCAATTCCATATAAGCTACAAGAATTCTCCCTAAACTTTATGTTTAAAATAACTGTACTGTGTGTTTCCTTGCATTATGTAATAGGAAGAGAGTATTTTTTTTCTCTAACGAGCTACAATAACTCCATATGCGAAAACATTAAAATAGCTCAAATTTTTTGTAGGTGGGAATATAGCATATGCAATTTTCTCCATATGAATTTTTAACCTCCTGCCTCCCATATTCCTTATAAGCAACGTAAGGATGTAAAGCTTGCTTCTTATTCCAAATAGAATTTAATTTTAAGATGATCCCAGGATTTTCTTTCCAAAAATAGATATGTTTAATTGATAATATATGTCATACCACTTTACTACCATGTTTTTCATAATAAGACATCAGAGCAAATCTTGATATGGAGAAGCCTTAAACATGGGTGGGTTGATTCAGGTAACTAACAAGACAGTGGTGCTTTTTGAAGTTATATTTCCTTAAGTAAATATATTCGGTAAGGCAGGGTTTGCAACATTACTTTTCAGAATTAAGGCAAATTAGCATATTCCCATTTAGCATGTTTGGTTATTAGATTTTTCCCCTTAACCTGGTGCTAAGATATGCTGCATGGAAAATGCTGTAATTCTTTACCCAGCAATTCATAATTTAGTTTGCTTGGAGAAGCTTGCTTACTTGCTAAAAACAATTATTACAGCTGTTTTTGCAATAAAACATAATGAAAAGACTGCTTATAATTTAAGCACCCACTATTTACACACACCGTCTTACACTTAAACTCTCTTCTTTGACTGTCTGTTCTTCTACCTCCTGAATTTAAAGTTCTTGCTCTTCCGTTCAGAATTTCATCCAGTTCCTTCCCTAGACCTCAGTTTTGCCTCTCAGCTCACCCGTACACACTCACTTAGTATGTGAAGCCAGTCAGGAAGCGTAAGGGTGAACGAGCAGATTAAGAATGAGCTATTGGGCTGAGACTAGGAGAAAGGGCCAAAATGGAGACTTACAGCCCCTCAGGCCAAAGAGTTAGAGGGAGGAGGTGGGGGTGAAGTGGAGGGGAGACTTGCTGAGAAAAGTGCAGGCAAACATTTCTCAGCAGTGAGAGGGAGCCACGCTTCCTGAGGGAGGCCTTTAGCGGTTGGGTTTTACTGCTGTTGGTGTTCGCATGGTTTTCTTCTCCTGCCCACGTGCCTTCTGCTAGGCAGCCCTCCCACATCCCATTCCCCCTGTCGCCACCTTCCCCTCGTTTTTTTGCAGCAAAAAGTCAGGTAATTCAAAAAAGCAAATGACAAAAAGTATTTATAAAATATTATAATGTATCAGTAAAACATTCCCAGGCCAACTCTGAGTCACCATGGCAAGAATCACGCAGGCTGGCATCCACTCCAGCTCCTGGGCTCCATATCCCGTTGGCCAAGTGCCTTTACAGCTACGAGGCAGTTAACAAAAAAACACAGAGGGAAGAGATGTACACCAATGGCCCGGCTGCATTTGGGCAAATTATAATTTCTTTATGCTGTCTTCCTACTTCATTCTTCTTGCCTTTTCTTTACCATTTTGTTAGCTTTTTGTTGTGTCACATCTCCACACACTTTGGCTCCTCTCCACTGGCACAAGATGCTTTGCTGTCATAGCTGAAAACGCTGAGCCAGGCTCAGGGGTCTTGTGAAGAAAGTCGCTTTGCTGCTCCGTACAATTTAGCTGAGTGTCGTTGCTTGTAAAATAATCCTCTTTTAAATATAACCGCCTTACAACCGCTTTACAGCCTCTTGTGGCAATGAATTCCACATGCTCCTTAAAGACTCTGTACCTCTTTTTATTTACCACTCATCATACACTTCTTATGGTTGTTCTGAAACAGGCAAGCAGGGAGAGAGTCATTTATTTTAGCGTTTTACTGTACCTCCTATACCCTTACCTCCTTAAGTCAGTCACCTTTTACCAAAGACAAGGAAAACTGTTATTCCTATTTTAAAATTAATTAATATTCCTATTTTAAATTTCCTATTTTAAAGTCCAACAATCATTTAACCAACAAAAAGTCTTCTATGACCTGTTTCGCAGGATTTTTTTAATATGCTATAGAAGCACACTATTATGTTAATTCCATTCAGAGATTAGATCACAATTTTGCATTTCAGTTTTACTGTGAGATTTAGCTTACTAATTTGTTCTGAATAATCCAAACTTTACTTTTGAGAAATACACATCTGAGCTGGGAGGATGTGAAACTAATGGATGGTCTAACAATCTCTAACAAGTGTGCCTTAGTCTCCTCTCCTTTGTATCTGAGTTGTCTAACGTGAATTATGAAAGCATTGTAATTCACTTTCTGGGGTATTTATTCCACTTAGAATTTCAGAACAGCATTCCTACTGAGAAACCCACCCTGGCCCACCTCGCCAAGACCCCTGTTGAGTCGATTTTAATAAATTACTTTAACAGCTTGACTTTTCATGGAAAAAAAAATCATTTAATCTGATAATGTGTATTTACATGTACTTATTTATTTATTTACTTCAATTTATTCCCATCATGTCGGAGTGCTTCTTCATCCCCCTTACCCCAATTCGCTCTGAGGAGAAAAAAGGAAGAGGTTGCTGGAAATTGAAGACCAGTAAGTGTAAAATTTGACAAAATGGAAAGTTCTAGTGTTTTGGCTGTTGACTCTAAGCAACTGGAGCTGTAACACTCTGGTGAATGTGTGCTAGAAATCTCTGCCGCAGCATGTGGCATAGGCACCAGAGCGTGTATCCATACTCAGCAACAAGCTGGTCTGAGTCCTGGAAGCAAGAGGTGACCGTGTAAGGCACAGTCCTGTGGCTGCAGGGACGTATGCTCTCTGGACAGCACCGAGATCAAGTAGTGATCCTCCTAGCCATTCTTAAAACCACATCCCAAAATGTTATTAGTGTTATGGAAGTGCTTTGCCTTGGAACAGCTCTTATGTGACATGTAGATCCATGAGAAAACTGATCAAAATTACCACGTATGAAAAGCAGGTTGTTTTTCTCTTTAAATATACTCATATCGTACATCTAAACTTTCAGACTCTTGATCATTGGCTTCACAACCTCTTTCCACAAATGAATTTGTAGGTTTCTGCTACTTGAATGCTCAGTGATGTTCTGTGCTGCTTTTACTTTTAATGATTACCTGATAATCTGTATAAAATCATAATCTCTTCAAAATTATACATCACTGTGTGATCCACACTGTGCATCTTCAATTATAGCAACAGCAAAAAGCAATAGACAGCTCACAGCCACCCATAATACATTTACTACTTTTTTAAAAATATGCTAAAAAAATTAATTCTTCACGTTCTCAGTTCGGTTTCCAATAAAGAGTATGTATGGTTGATTGAAAGGCTGATGAGTGAGAAAAGAAAAGAGCAAGAAAAAGAAACTATGACTCTACGAAGATGCTGCTACAAAGACAGAAAAAGCTAATTATTAGAGTGTCTGTCATCAGCATTATCATGTCTGTCATCTGTTGGTACCAGAAATGCTGGGTGGTGATCTCCTCATGCATACTAGAAACTGCTCATTTTCCTGTAAAGGAACTTGTTTTAATTTCATGAAGACGGGTAGCAATAAACTGATTTCAGGAAACATTTGTTTAATCTAATTATTTCTTCTTGAATTCCTCAATATTAAAAATAGTGTATTAGTTATTGAATTTTTTTACTTTAAAATCATCACTCTGCTAATGCAAAGTGTAAACATAAGTCATACAGATATCCCAATCTTCCACCTGATTTTTTACAATTTGAATTTTATACCTGGCTAGAGCCTTTTGGGGAGCAACATGGCCCCAGTGGGGTTTGCCTTTAGAGCTTTATTTGCAGCACTGGAGCCCTAATAATAATTCAGCTAATTGCCCTAATGACAACAAAAGCCAACAACAAACTTACCATTTCCTGCTGACTGATCCCTTCCTCCAGATATCTGTAATGCAACACTTGTGTTTGCTGGTAATACAACCAAAGAGCTAGCCTCTTGTTGAGGTTTCTATGGGAAATACAGCAACAGAGGCCTTAACTCTTTTTGTAAGGGCAATGGTCTTTAGGGCGCAGTACAATTTAGCAGAAGGCAAAGCTAACTGTAGCAAATGTTCAATTACTGAATCACAGCTTTATTCAAATTGCTCAGAAGGACAGTTGATCTTGCTAAGTAGCTTGGAAGTGTTATTATCCGAAAATAAGATGAAAGACTTAGCGACTACTATTTACTTTTCTTAAGATGCAAAAAAAACTAGAACTATAAGCAGAATGAATTGATATAACACTTCTTTGCAAAACAATAGTTATCTTTGACAAATATAATATCATTTGGAAAACACATCCCGTCCTCACTAATAAATCATAGATGTGAAATATCTTCTGGGTTGCAATAAAGAATTAACAAACATTTTCCTGGAAAGCATATTCTTACAAAAATATGCTTCTGTATAGCTGCTGACCTTTCATTTAGATGGCAAATATCTCTAGGAAGAAAATCTTCATCCAAGGACCTCGTTAAAATCAGCCAAAAAAAGTTATTGAGTTCAAGTGTTGAATCAAGACATAAGGACTATAAGGATTGTATATGACTATTTGATAGAATCCCATTCCAGTTTATATTAAGTAGTGTGATCTATCTGTCAAATTTAATAATCGCAACATCTGTAATCTCCTAGGGACTCTATTATATTGATTTAGTTAATAAGGAGGTGTGAAGCTAATAATAGTAGAGGTTTCAAACCTTAACTCTACAGTGGACATGGATATACAGCTCCTTTTTTCAAAGAGCTTCCGTGTAGAGGATTTATGCTCTTAACAGCCACCTCTGGGACAGAGCATGACAGTAACTGCTCACTATCACACAACACCACTGCACAATGGTGGAAGACAGGCAGTGATGTGTTTGTCCAGGCAAGACATCGGAGAAGCTTTAAATGGCTTGCAGATAATAAAAGGTGAGACCCTGAAACACATATAAGTTATTCTAAAAACTAGGAAAATGTGCAAATATGAGAAAAGGGCAAAGGAAAGCTAATTTGGACATGGCTAATATTAAGTAATATTGATGCTAAACCTGGTGTGGGGGACTCCTTACTTTGGGGTATTTGTTTGCTTGCATTATATCTTTCACGTCAGCTAATCACATCCTCATGTTTACAGAGGCAGAATTCCCTATAATTAGTGGAAAGTATAACAACTTTATATAAAACAAGCTTGCAATAAAAGCGTTTTGACATGGGTTACAATCCTGACAACTTTATATGGAAACAATCCAAGCCAAGGAAACATAAATAAATAAATAAATAAAAAGGAAAAGCTGTTTGAAAAGTTTTTTGCCTCGGTATTTAGATGCCTTTCTCTGGCTTTTCATGAGAAAGGATTTTATGGCCTTCGTCCAGCTGACTCTCCGAAGTGCTTTAAGTACTGGCAAATGCTGAACATATGTAGGTCAAAATCACTCTTTTCGATCACATTTCATTTTTATATGCAACGGTTGTATGTTAAAGTAACAGAAGAAATGTAGCTGAGGATCATACAAATGAGGCTGCTCTTGGCCAAACAGGAGAACCCTGTGTACATCCGCCTTACAGGAGAGTGTTGTATCTGTTAGTAACGGTGACCAAGTTACTTTGGGACAGACTTTTATAAAATGCCCAAAGGTGCCCAGAGGTGCTATGCTCTAGACATTTGTTCTTGTATATATCCAGCCCTTGTTCTTACAGGGCCTCTGTTTCCTATTTGCAAATTAGAAATATTGCAAATATTAGAAATATTGCAAATCATGCAAACTTAGTATAACTGTGAATTAGTGTCAACTCTGAAAGAGTGTCATAACATAATGGATGCGTAGCTCCCCGTACAGACCAGCCTGTAAATTAGAGGTATTGAACGCCTTGTAGGAAGCGTTCACTACTTTTCAAGATCAGGGCTTTGATGTCTTTTTCCCTGCTTTTCCCTTGCACAAATAGCCTCTGAAAGCTGGCAGCCCACTCCCTCCCTTTTCCCTCCAGGCTGTTCAAATCCATCTTGGAGCAGCGCTCAGGCATTCGGCTGAAAGGGGAAAATTATTTCCTCAAGCGGAAGCCTATCCCAACCTGAGGAAGAAATGCCTTGTCATCATGTGGGCAGGAGAGAAACTACAAGCCTCTCTGCAGAGCAGAGACAGGGAAACGGTGACTTACTACAGCCTCTGCCCCGAGTGGCATTAATGCAGCATTTACTCAAACTGGCTAAGGTGGAGTATGCCTTCCTCCACAACCCCGAACACTTCACCACAGCAAAGTTATCGCTAGCCGTCTCCCAGGGAGACAGTGTTTGACATGGCTTTTGAGCAATGCAGGGTTAGAGCTGATTGACAATTTGCGTGCGACACGTTTCCCTTTCCTCTGGAAACCGTCTTTCAGAAGAAAGCTAGTCGCTAAAGTTTCCACAACTCTTTCATCCCGCATTTGCTTTCCAAATCATTACCAAAAAATAGTTTTAGCGTGAGTAATGTCCAGGGCAAGCAACAAATTTGGTGCAGTAGTTATACAAAAATTTCAACTTAAAAATATCACAGAGTAACACACACACACACACCTAATATGGAAGATCGGCACGAAGCCCTGTGCTTAAAAAAAACCCACCCTTTAAAATGTGGAATGTTTTGCACCTGGAATATATGTGTATTTGGCCTTTCTGCAATAAGGCCATTTCCCCTTTCTGTCAGTGAAAATATCACTAATTATATTTCCTTTTTACAGTGACTAAACTCTATGAGTAGGTGTACGAAAACAGGCAACTGTAACAGATAACTGTAGAAGTCACGCTTAAAACCCCATTCACTGTACTAATTGCAGATGATTATTATAAAAACGTGTTGTTGCTTACTGTGACCTGCAAACAGGAAAAAGCGAACCAATAAAGATTATAATTATGTTCTGAATGCCCCTAATAAGCAGACCAAGGTGAGCATTCAGCGGATAGTTAACTTAAAACATACAGTTTTGCACTGTGTTTTTTTAAATGGATCCCACAGCAGTTTCCCACGCAGTAGGTCATCGCTCTTGTGTGATATTGCCCTGCATTTCCCTAGTGATGCAATATCACCTCACAGAAGTATGAAGCCAGTGAACAGTGCAGATTTTACAGACACCTCCCCAAAGCAAAGGAGTTAGTAGTGGTTTGCTTGTTTGAGCACGTTCTTGTCGAATAAGCCAGACAGGAGCTAACAACCTGTAAATAGGTGCCAGCCTATCGCTATAGAGAAAGGGGACTTGTACAAAACGACCAGTAACTATCTCGAAAATGCAATTCATGTGGAGGCCCTGTCACAGCTAAGTTTAATCCTGGCCTCATCAGCGAAGTACTGAATTGAGAGGTGTCAAAGTCTTGTCACTAATCAGCAAAGCTGGCCTTTCATCAAGATAACGTTGCCTCTTGCAAAATAGTGCTGAATCACCTACTACTGCGGATCTGTACTTCCCTGATGAATTTTGCCCCCTTTCACAAGTTGTTTAAAAATTAGAAGTGGTTTATATTTTAGTTCGGATTTTTCCCTCTTCTTTTTCTCTTTTTCATTTATTACTCTTAGGTTACCACTGAAGAACTGTACTCAATGTTATTAATTGTGTTAAATTCTGACTAGGTAATCCCACCTTACTTTTCATTTTTATTTCTTTAACCAATTCCAGCTCTTCACATGGTTCCTTTCTTTTGAAAAAAATATATGGAAAAGAAAAAAATAAAAATACTGTAAATTGACTATTCTAACTTTTCAAAAATTAATAGAATTCTGAAAAGTGAAGAGATTGTCCATTACTAATTTATTTCTTTCTACCCCACATATTACCGCTGTGCGTTAAGAACATTTTTTACTAGATGTTCAGCAGTATAAAGAAAACTGAAGGCATGAAAAAAATACAAATACTTTTCCCAGAAAATGGCAGAGGTGTTTTATTTGAATAGATTCAATAGAAAAAGGAAAAAATACTCTAAGAACATTTTCCCAAGAATGCTTTAAAAAATGCAAGTCTCTTAAGGTATTCTTTCTTTTATAAAATTACTTCTTCACATTTTGTTGGTCATTGTTCAAGTCATAGAAATTGAGCAATTGCGAATTGTTCATTGTTTAAGTCACTGGAAATAGAATTAAAAGGAACCCACCAGTCTTGAGGCAAAACAAGTGACTTGATTATGGGAGAACAGGTGACAGAAGACACAAAAACATAGCTATATATATGTGAATTTTGCAAAATATGCGTAAACACACAGCGCATATGGATATCAGCTAAATTCTTACATTTATCTTCTCTTTTGGGACAGTGAAAGGAAAAAGTCTTTGAAACTCCACTGTGCATAGTTATGAACGCACCAAGTGCTCCATCCTCTCTGCAGTGTCATAGGCCCCCTGCAGTGTCCTGTTAACAGCTCAGGTAAGCTCCTTGGCCAAGAAGATGGGGCCACATCCATTCTCACACTTGTGAGAACAGTCTCTACAATATCCGAATTTCAGTTGTACCAATCTCCTTTGAGGGCAACAGAGAAGGGAGAGACTTTCCCACCTTCCATATACCTGCAGAGTCGATAGGTAAAACAAGTAAGATTTGTCTTACCTAACTTTACTAATTACAGTGATTTTTACCTTTTTTGCTGAACTTCAGTGACGATATTTAGGAGATTACGCTAAGCACCTTTTACACTGAAGAGAGAGAGAGCCACTTATCCGACACAGCTCATGAAATGTATTTTACGTTTACCTTGGTTCAAAAATTTCAATATAAAATGAGCAGTATCTCAGAAGCTTCAACTTCTTTCTACTGACTGTTAAAAACAAACAAACAAAAACAAAGCACCTATTCCAATGGAAACAGTTGCACTGTGAATCTCTAAAGATAATTGGAAAGAATCCTGAGAAGTTAAGCACTTTCTACTGAATCATTATTTTCTTGCCTTGACTAATTCATTTCTTCCCAATGAAGGATTATTCTTGATAGTATAGTTGGATGCTTTGTGATGCTTAATTATAAATGAGATGATAGAAGTTTAATCAATTCCATTAAGAGACTATTTCACACTCAGATTGGTATCATGATAAGATTTGCCTTGTAAGATCTGAACTAAATATTCACTGCTTGCTTCCCATACTGCTGTGAATATTTTCTCTGTGTAATCTGCACAATTTCTTTTTTTTTTTTTTTTGAAGGTGTTTAGATCTTTCAGACGTTTGTGGACCTAGGAAACTAGAAAACTAGAAGGAAGGTAGTCAGTCAACTTTTCTTTTAATCCCTAATTCCAAATTACACTAGAACTATTATTTAAAACATCTTTCGAATGTGAGAGAGATTTGTCAGGACTTCAGAAAAACGAGCCAAGTTCTTTGAGTCAATGACAGTAAGAGTCAATGTGCTGCTGGAGCTACCAGCTTCTGGAGGCTTGAAACTGAGATCCTGGTTTCCTGTGATTATTGAAGACTCAAGAGCCTTTTCCTCCAGAATTAAAATGCTAGCTCTGGTTTTCTATAATTTTCTTTCTGTACTTTTCCAAGTAAAGCAATTACATGCTGGTACAGCAGACATCTGAAATATCTAAATTGATAATAGCGATAGGGATAGGCAAAATAAGGGATCATCATTCTGTGTTAAGAACAGGATGGGAGAGGACTTGTATCTTCGCAGTCACGGGAAAAATATTAAAGTGGTGCACGTGCAGCTAAGTGATTTCTTTGAATGCTAAGTGTTATGCTTACATCTATCTTTCTGCAGTCAATACACACTCAGTACACAAGCCTCTGCCACCTTCTGCTCTTGAGTGTATGGCAGTCTGAGCTGCTCGGAAGAGGTGGCTCCATTCAGCTAGTAGAGTAATTTAACAGCAGATTTTTAAAGGCATGTAGGTATTTAAAGCTGCTTCACAGGCACCAGGTAAGAGACTCCACAGAGAAACTTCAATTACTATTGACTTCAGTTGGTTACCTTGGAGTTACACTTGTAGAAAATTAAGATCCTGGTCTCAGACTTGTAAAAATTGCCTTATAGCTAAATAGTAGAGTTACTCTGCCTGTGAACCTCATTTCTTTTCTTTTACTTCAAGTTAACACCAACTTTTTGAGAAAAAGATTTATAGAGTAGGAATTATTACTCTTACAATGAATCATTATTTTGGATTACAGCATACCCTGAAGGACTGTCAAGCACATGACAATTTCAGTGGTGAGTTAAATACCTCTACATTTAACCCTTTAGTAGCAGATTGCTCTTGCTGTGATAATGTAACGTCAGTGGCAGTATAAGGGTTGTAGGCAGATGTAATACCCTGTATTAGACCAGATGGTACAGGTAGACAGGCTTTCTGGCACACAGACTCTGAGAAGTGAACATGATCATGTGAACATTTAGTTAAGCTGTGATAGTCAATACAATTACTCAGCTATACTAACCGCAGCAACTTTGTTGCCTGTTTGACAGCCTGTTTCAGGGACTTCTTTCCAATAATGGCACTGACAAAATAGCCATTTAGGCTACAATATCTGTCTGGAATATTTTATTGTCACTTCCTCTGTACACAATCTCTTTCGGATTAAAAGCTTCTTTTTTTTTCTTTATCACTTAATGAATGTTGTGAACGTGACAATTATTCCGGAATAAAGTAACTTCTATTTTAAAATACATTGTTGATGCAAGGAGGTACTCTGAAGTAACTACTGCAGACTAATTTATTCCACTAGAGCTATTCCAGTCCATAGCATAGACAAGCTTAGAGACGGCAGCAATGAGTTCCAAATATTGTACCAAAATGTATTAAATATGTTTTTTGGCTTTAATGAGGATCTTCTTTCTGTGTTTATTTTTTTACAATTTTAAAAATAAAAGGTAAGAGTAGAAACTTGTCCTAGGATCACTTCCCCTGGGCTAGCAAGTTTTTAAATATTTCATGACATTCCACAAGAGTTAGTGTTAATGGCCATGTTTTGGCCAGATTCCAATTCATGTAATTATATTCTACTTCTGTAAATTCCTCCTGAAGTTTCAATTGCATATCAAACAATTTTCTTCATTATTTTAAAATACTAGGCATTGTTTCTTTGTACTGTTGACCAGCTAACAGTTAATACTAGGTGAAGTGGCTTTAATAAATATAACTTATCTCAAAGGAATCACGCAGAGATTAACTATTAGACTGCTACTTTAAAATCTTCGGGTGAAGGATGCAAGCATAGCGCTAAGTGTTATCCGTTATTATCTTATAATCAGTCATACCTTTTCTCTCTAAGGATGGCCCATAAAATTCCAACTCTTTCTTCTGAAAATACATTTCTGTTTAACACATTCCTAAAAATGTGACAGCGATAAGGTACAGAAAGAAAAGGCCCAATATCAGTCAGAAAGTAACGGCTTTTCTTGCAGAAACATTTTTAATGTGGAATGAGAACTACTATAAGTCATGCTGATGATTGTAGCCAGGATGGCTGACTCCTTTTGTTGTTTCCCATGAATTTCTGGAAGAATACCTACAGGAAAGGAGAATCTTCCCTGTGTATATTAGGAATCTCCTCAACTGAAAAGTTAGATTTCTCTCTTCAACAAATGAGACACATTTCTGTTTCCCCTGAGAAAGAAGAAATGTACTGTGTTGAGCCTTTGCAAATCAAAATGATTTATCTGCATAGCTGGACCAACAACAAATCATTTCACTTTTGTCTTCTAAATCTGTTTTATTACTATTTCTATGAGAAATTTTTATATCGATCATTCTCTTTTCTCAGTGTAGAAACTGAATAGAGATTGGAATTGGGTTTCTGAGTTTAAACCCACATCTCAAAAAACTAGTAGTGGCACAATATTGCATCCCTGTTGGTTACTTCAGCAAAAAATAAGGAATAAAAAGTGAAGGTGAAATTTACCCCTCAAAGAGAGGTAGATATTTAAGTATCACTCAGTTCTGATTTTGATGCATGGGTGCTCTTTGCACAACAATGAGTTTTACCTTTACCCAGGGCAGCGAGTAAATGACCCTTTAGAGAGTCTTTGCAGAGCATAGTTGACACATGGTAGCCAGAAATTAGGAGGAAATTTGCACTCCGTGATCGGCACTGTATTTCTTCGGGAAAGAAGGTATCAGTCACCAAAACTGTCAGGATGGCATCTTCCTCAAACATAAAATCCATTCATGAAAATGAGATCCAGCCAGCAAATAATGTCTTTTGTGGGGGAGGAAGTCAAGGGAATTATAACTGTAACTTGTATTTTCTCTCGTGTTTATCTGATATCTGCTATCCAAGGGCAAGCAAATAGTGTCCTCTGAGAGCGATCAGCTGCTAGAGAGCATTGCATGAGCAAGGTGGGACTGAGTGAATTACCTCTGCAATGTTTTCCATTCTGACAACAGCAGAATGAAAATCTTGAATTCATCCCCAGCCCTTAGTCTCCTTTTGGTTACTGTGAGAGCAAAGCAGCAATGAGGAGAAGATTTTAATTCAAGACTAAGAAATTCATGCATTAACATAATGATTCTTCAATTTGTTGTTCAAAATATGAGTAAATGGAGAACTGAGTGAAAACCAGACCTTTAAATTAGGTCTCAAGAGGAAGAAAAATTTAATCCCTGCACATGGTAAATAAAGCAGTCTACTTCAGCTATTACATTTGCTAAACAAAGGAAATGATAACACACACTTCATACACAGCTGACTGAGAAACATCATGACCGACTCTTGAGAGCAAAGGCTTTGGGTCTGTGCATAGACATTTGATGAGCTGATAAGGCTTTCTCGGTGGCTGCGGTGCTGCTTAGTGTCATGAACTTGAGTGAACTTGGCAATAGGATACCGGAGGTTTGTCCAGGGCCTGAGGCACTTGCAGTCTCCCCTTATTAAAAGGAATTTTGTATTGACTATGCAGCTAGCAACCAGGATGTCTGCACTAAACCTGGTTTATTTTCTAATTAAAGCTCAAGAGTAGAGAATGTAAAAGAATTCGAACTGCACTTCAGAGAAGTGTGATATGAAAGCTGTTGATTTTAGTATGTTGTTTTCTCCAAGAGGATGAGACAACTCTAACAAACCCTAACAGTTTATCTGTTGTGGTTTGAATAACAGTATCCCTGCATCTCTACATTGTAAGCTCTTATTTTATTTTTTTGTGTGGCTTTCCGTTCATCTTTCTTTCCCCTTAGATTTTCGTCATTTGCTTTTAATTTCCTGTCTTTGCACGACTCTTCCTGACAAACCTTCTGTTGCCTCAAGGTGCACAAACATGCGTATGCAAGGACTGAGCAAGGAAGAGGTAAGTGGTTGTCAGAAGTATGCTAATTGCTCTACTTAATGCATGCACTATACTTTTTCACGTTAAAAGCATAGTATCAGTCATTTCAATTCAGTTAATCAGTAGGATTATACTGAAAACATCTGGCAAGGTAGTTGGTGATTTTTTATTTTCATTGATTGTTTTCTAAAACAAGAAGATGAAGAAGGGGAATCCCTTCAAGGTCATAAGCATAAGAAGAGCTTAGAAATTTCATGACAAAACCCACAAGAAGAAAAGATTAAATACTTAAATACACCAATCTTGTTCTGGGCTTTCAGCCTTTTCCTTTTCTTGGCTGCTGGTCTCACTCAGTTAAAACAACTGTGTCGAACATATATATCAACGCTGGCAGTTCTGAGGCTGTTTTTTCCTCCCACGACTAAGTGAACGAATGGCAGCAAGTTGGTGACCTTTCCCTAGTGGGAAAAAAGAGATGCTGGCTTACCACATTTTGAATCAATGGTGAATTGCTTACTGCAGCTCTATTAATTATTCTGCTCACATTTATGGACTTAACAAATAAAAAAAAAGAATATATTTTTCCTGACAAACAACTCTGAATGGGATCAGTAACTGATGCTCTCTCCCTCTCTCTCTTTCTCTCTTTCTATATATATGCATGTATGCATGTTTATATCTACATAATTGCATACCCTGAAGAGGGTTGCTTAAATACACATTACAAGCTTAAAAGGCACAAATGCAAATCAAAAATTTTTCCACAAGAACTTTAACTTTGATGACGATGCTTGACAGCTACTTTTAAAATGAATTTTAAGAAAGAGTTGTTTAAGAGAAAACAAATATCTTCCTTTTTATAGAAGGTGGCACAAACATTTAACTATTCGCTTCAAAGTATTGCTGTTGCACATTTTAATTATGACTTTTTTCAATTTATGCCTACCAAATAATGCCTCTCTGAAACAGTCTTTCTACCATGCATATTTTGTATATGTAGATATATTAGGGTTGCAGTTAGCTAGAACTGGAGAGGTGGGGCTGGAAGGAGAGGAGAATTATGGAGAAGAAGATGTACTACAGTGAGCCTTTTGAAATCAAATATTAAATGTATCTATATCTTGGTATAGCCTCCCATCCTTTAATTTCATTTGCGTCCAACCTTCCAAGATAAAGTATGATAAGATCTTTTTGTCCCAACTGTAGAATAATTGACTTAATGATCCATAGTGGAAAATGCTAAAAATAGATGCTGGTCAGAAATGCAACTTAATATTGTTGTGTTGTTTTGTTTTGTTTTGTTTTCATTTTCTTGACAGTACATGCCTTTTTCAATTGCTTAATTATTTCTGCTTGTTTCATTGGTGTTTTTAAACAGCATGAATATCCAAATGTTTCCATGGTCTTCCATTACATACATGCATGTACAAACACACCTGTATATATTCTAAATGAATCAGTGCTAGTATCTCATTACCCTCCTCACAGACCACAATAATAAATACTCATACAGAGGAAGAATAACGCTTTGATAAAAACAAAACAAAAAGAACTCCTGGTATTCAGCCTGAAGAGCTCAGTTGCCTATTATAAAACAAGATAAGATTAAAACAAATATCACCATTGTGATAGACACTTTATATCTCCAAATGCCGGCAGTGGGCTTAGTCTCCAAAGGATATTTCAGGATCTTACATAAGCCTGATGTGGAAGAGAGGGTGCGCAATGGCATGTAACAGAAAGAGCATCTTAAATATGCAGCTGCCTACAGAATCAGGGTGGGACTTGACTGTCAGTATATATGGCAAAAATTTCACACATGGGCAAAGCCATAACTCTTTATGGCCATAGATTGAAAATGAGTAAGTTTTTGTAATATACTAAGGAAAAATCTGGTACCTTCTATCAGCACTGTGGAATAAGATTTGCCTGCTCCATTGCAGTCATACTAGCATTTTGGAAGCAAACCAAATACAACTTATCCGGAAAGAGGAGAAAGGTCTACAGAGTTTGCTAAAACATCATAGATCCAATCTATGCCATTACAGAGCCTAGGTTCTGGAATATCTGACAGGATATCACACTCTACTCAATTTGTCCTTGTAATACCCTGTAGAGAAACCTATTCTAATCCATTTGCCCATAGAGAGTCTATGAGAAGGTGCAGATTTGAAGCCAGCCCAGCATGAGCACTCCGCACCGTAGGCCACCCACTGCTAACGGGCTACAGCTTTCGCCTCTGTCGCGCAGCTAGCTGCTTCTCTCAGAAAGCACATTTTCCCTGGCTCTCCCTGTTCTCGGTGGCTTCTTTGCAACCTGGTTCACAACTGCAAAGCACAACAGCAGGGGACGCAGAGCCGGACACAGCTTGGCTTTGGCTGCGTGCTGTGCCTGTGCTCAGTCCTGGGCAAGGAGACACCCACCAGGACCATCACCCTGACAGAAGAGTGAAGTGAGTTTCCAGACCAAACAGATGTAGCTGGTAATCTGGAAGGTGAGTAAATGTTACAGCCAGGGCTAGCACAGAAAAATATTTGGTGGATTTGTGGATGTGCTGAAGTGACTTTTCTCTGATTTATGCAGCATACATCTTTAGCTCCCCTTCACATGACAGATGAATACTTTTAAAACCAAACACACACTGTGCCCAAGTATGTCATCAAATGACCTACTGCTACCATTATTGATGAGTTACACCTGTTTGCCAACAAATACGCTCCTTATCACTGTCATGTGAGTAATCAGGTAAATGCTTGAGTAAACAAGTCTGCTTCTGCTATGCCCTGGAAGTTATCTAAAGCGGATGCAGATGAAGACCCTGTACAGCTAACAGAGAGATAACGATCTCAAGAGACTTAAAGTGGCAGAGTTGTTCATCACTGGTGGTTTTATCACATTTCCAAAGGGCTATTATAATGACTAAACTAAATTCATTAACCGGATTTTACAGATCAGAATTATCATTAATTCAGGTGCTGGCACAGTATAGAAGAGACAGTTTATCGCCAGTACTCAGGGAGAGCAAAGCCCTGCAGTTGCAGTGACTCACGGGGGTAAGGCTGTGAGTTGCTTAAAGAGCAAGGTGGCTTCAGTGGTCACCATGAGACTATACCTGGACTCCACGTCAAAGTGATGGACTCCAACAAGGCTCCTGACAGGACAAGTTCATCTGTGGCAAGCAGTCTTCAATCCAGCACTGCAGGGGAGTTGGTGGAGAAAGATTGGTGCCTAAGTTGAAGGGTCCCTTTGGCCAAGGTGTTCCTTGAGATGTCCTCAAGCCTGATCCACTCTGTTCCACCATACCTGGCTTTAAGTCAAAATAAATTAGCCCTTCTGCCTTCATAAGAAGAGGGCTTTCACGTTCAGCACATACACCTATGAGGCTACCTGAGAGACCCAAGATTTACAGCCACGAGTGGATTCTCTGGAAACTTACTTTGACTAAAGACTTCAGTATTTGTTAGCTGGCTGTCTCGGGTGCCAAAACCGGGGAGCTAAATGTACTTGTTTAATACTTATATTTAGACAGCGGATATTTATCACAGAGGCACAGAATAAAGAAAACACTTGCGAGCCCAGTGAAGCAACAAGAGGAGTCAGGGTCTGGTGCCTCCGAGGATTCACTCACCCAGAAATAGCACAGGCAAGAAAAGGAAGAGAGATGGATAGTAGTTTGACTCCTGCCCCGCCCATCCCAAAGCATGTCAAGAACACACAAAGCAGCAATCTCTGTCATCACAGGCACTTTGTGCAGTCTTTTTCCAAATATTCCCAGAGGAAGTGTGGCTCTGCCCTGCCCCTGCTCTTAGCCCCTGTCTAAATAGCACCATTTAGCATAGTATAAGCAGAGTCAAGGTTGCTCTTTTTTTTCTTTCTCCCTCTTTGCAAATTATTGCTGAGTTCACTACTGAAAATGGTAGAGTGAAGTGTTTGTTTTGCTTACCTGCTCAAAGAACAGGTAAAATATTATCTGAAGTTCATGCCACAAATATATTTTGTCCTTATCTTTAGTAAACATTTAGTAACAGTGAAGCTCCCATTATCAACAAGAGTTGTGTACCTAAATCCCTTCCCTCCCTCCTCCGGTGTTTTTAACTCCAGAGCTGATAAAATGCTTTCAATTACAGAGCTCTAGTCACAGGAAAAGACACATGCACGTGAAAAATGTGTGTTTTGATTGTGTGGCAGAGTCACTGCACATTACTTCACATTAGAAGGCTTATAATAAAAATTGGTATGAATGATTGGAATACCAGAATGAGGACAGCTTAAAGGCTAGTATTCATTATTGCAGCATCTGCTAGTGCTGCTATAAATAAAGCTTTCTAAACATTTCCATATTATGAACCCCCAATTTCTGGAATTTATAACCTGAGCGTAAAAAAATATCTCTCAGCTGACACTTAGAATACCATTAAATTTGGAAATAAATGCCTTTTACTGAGTATATACATAGATTTAAGTATAAAATCTGTATTTATAAATCTATAGTTATCTATTACATATTATTTTGTATACAGAATTGATTCTGTCTTAAAATATGGGTTCTACTGGCTTCAACAACTTTTTCTAAAATCAGAGAGAAGGCTCTTGAAATAGTAATTACTATTTTTAAAAATAAAATTTAATACTGAGGGTTTCTACTGTTTACATATCACCTCATTTTGTCTTATTTTAAAAAAAAAAAAAAGTTTTTCACATCTGAAAACCAGCAACTACCTGGTAGTTTTTTTGTAGGTCACAATTAAAAAGGAGCTTGTCCACTCTGTTTCTGCATTCACTTTAAAAGCGATCCGCACAACCTACGAACTGGTGTTATCCTTTTTGTGAGAGACGCTTGGGAGCGTGATTACTCTCTATACTCAGAGATTTGATGTTACAGAGAAGGTATCAAAACTCAAAGCAAACCACTTTTGTTAAAAGGAAGGGGCATATTTGAATCTCTGGATTTTTCTGTCTTCATCTGTTCTTCTAAATTAGTCAGAATACCTTCTGTAAGTGACTTGACAATGACATCTCTGCATTGCCTGCGCAGAGAGCTAAGGTCTGGCAGCCCTGGGCAGGGCCTGAGATGGACCCTTCATCGCTCCCTTGACCACAGTAGTAACAACAGCTCAAGTAGGTATTTATAGGAGGTAGTCAGTTAGGTCTTTTAATACCTGCTCAGATTTCAGACCAAAAACTCTTAGTAGTCATGTGGATTGTAGCAGGATCTCATGAGAACAGCACATATCCTGGGCGATCTCAGGAGATCGTTGCTACCACACTCCTCGCGGTGGTCTGTTATCTCGCCTCCTTCTGTTCCTGGTTGAACTCCTAGCCCCGTTTATGTAAATGAATTTCAGTCATTGATTTCATAGGGACTAGCATTTTACCCTCTCTTTATCAGCAGCCTACTATCTTGCACCCTGCTCAGTAAATTTTTGTGTAAACATTAACAATTTATTAGGCTGTACTAAATTCAGTTGCATAAGATGTAAAAAGACACTTTTTAAAAGGTCATTTAATGGCATTTTTATTTGTCAAATGCAACAAACAATACAATGGATTATATAATAAAACAGTACAAGAGGCAAGCAGATCTTCTGCAATGTTCACTTCCTAATTTAATGAGATTTTTCTCTGTTTAGGACTGGTCTTGACACTAGAATCCAACTGGTCCGTGGAATAAGTGTCTGTACTCTGATTGACCTAGCCATCAGGAACAGAACAGCACCAAATGGAGCCAGGTGCGAGACTCAGTTCTAAAATCAGCAGTGGAATTTAGAGAAATTACTTCAAAATTTGGCTTGTTTCAGGGAAATTATATTACATTTCTTTATTTGGATTTTTAAAAGTATTTTAGATTACTTGTTTTTAGCGTATCAGTTATTCAGAATTATTATTCAGTGGAAAACATATTTCACTTCATGCAACCTTCTAATAAATAGTGTGCCAAACAGGCAAACTTTTACAATAACAACTAATAAAATAGTACAGGCTTAGTAATTCTTTTTGGATTGTCAAACAGCACCAAACCAAGTGTAAAAAAAAAATGATATCCATATAATTTCGTTGTTGAAATTCACGGTGGGGTGAGGGGAAGTGGTTTAGCTACTACAATTAGCAGTACACTTGAGGTCCCCTTTGGAAGGAAATACCTGTGCGCTGTTTGGATGGGGAAGGTCAGGCTTTCTGACTGCAGATAAGGCTGAGCTATCCGGGCTGCAGCGCGTGAGGTCAAAAGGGAGAGGCGTGCTTAGCTGTGCACCCGGGGCGAAAGAGCTGCTGGTGGAGGTGTCGATATAAATAGTCTCTCGCTTTCCACGCACACTGTCTCCATATCCTGCACTGGTGCTGGGAGTACCAGAATGAATGGCTTTCTGTTAAAGTTTATTAAAGGATACAAAGTTGATACATAAAATCACTGGTGAAAAAAAAAAAAAAATTATTCAGTATTTTTTACTCACAGATATCCAACCACAGTTACAGTCATGCAGTCAAGGAGCATAAATATGATCAGATCACCATCCCGGAGACTCTGAACAGTATACAATTCGGTCAAGAGTGTCATATAAGCCAAAAAAAAAAAACCCAAAAACATAAAAAATTGCAAATAAAGGGAATGTTTACTCAAAAACCTTACATTCACACACTTTTTTGTTCAGAAAACAATACTGCTTGACATGCTCTACTTTTCAGGTTTATTTTTTAAGATTTTAAAAACTTTTTGAAAGAGAGTTATTTCTTAAACCTCTAGGAAGTTCTATCCCCATTTTTAGCATGCGTTTTCCTAGACAACTTGCACAGAAAAACACAGAAAAAATATCTCATTCAAAATGAATCTATTTTCCTGAATACTCATTAAATTAGGAATTATACCACAGAAATCAGTGGATCTGCACAGACATACAGCCACAGTTCACATGCTGCAGATTACACTGCTTCTTACCTCAAACTATTTTACCCTCTTCCTCTTCCTGCCGGGAAAGGCTTGTGCTGGAGACATCACTACAGGTGTGCATCCTCTGTTACGCAGTATAAAATGGACAAGTGGGGGGTGTGATAATGAACTCCAGCCTTTCTTCAGTGGGGATTAGGATGGCCTCTCAATTTCATAAGCAAAGGGGTACAGATCCTATCGAGTACCTGTTCCTGCTCCTTCCTTCTTACTGCTCATCCTTTACGAAAACAACTTGTTAGAGAGGAGTATTTGGTTGAATGATCATGAATGCTGTATCAAAGTTAGCAGTTAGGCAGCTTTAATGCTTGAATAGTCATTCTTAGTATATTTTTCCTTGACTAGCTAATCAGAGAAATATTTTCCGCTTGCTTTGGAAAACTTGTGATTTCTATGACAATCTCAGAAACAGCACAGCAGCTAGAGAAGCAATTTTAGGCTGGAGAGAATTCCGATTAGTTGGCAGTTTTCTGTGTGATTTGCAAAAGAGAATTCCTAAATAATAATAATAATAATAATAACAACAATAATAATGATAATAAATAGTGTATGCTCATATATACTCAACATTTGGCTAGGAAACAAACTGGAGGGCAAGAAAATTGGTAAGAAAAAAGGTAAGAGAATTGAGATTAACAGTTGAAACTTCCCATCCATGGAGCAGGGCTGGAGATGGTAGTAAAGGGAAGCTCTGGGCCTGACGCATCCTCCCGCCAGGCCGGGGCTGCCCGTCTGCCCCCTCGCCTGCTGGCTGCAGGCACCGGCAGCACGCGGGGGCTGTGGATGCCCAGCGGACCCAGCCCACCCAGGGACACCTGAGCCTCAGGGCGCGATTCGGCAGCCTCAGCATACTCTGCAATAGTTTGAATTTGGTGTTTGCTCATTTGGCAAACCAAGAGTTAATGTTACTGAAAAATAGTGCAACGTGAAAAAAAAAAGGTTGTGAAAATATATGACTAATGAATGTGTTGGTTAAATACATACTCTGGTATGCATACTTTTGCAATAATAATCATTACTCATCTGTTGGACGTTCATGGCTTTTTGGGAGATTTTATTGTTGTATAAATTCTTACTTGGGCACCTTATAAAAGAGTAGAGATTTGACAGAATAATAGTTCATAAAGAAAACTTAGTTTCAAGAACAGGACCCAAGATTTTGTGGTTTGCCATCCTAAAGCAGTGCCACTCAAAAATACCTAAACCAGGTTTTGAGACGTTGAATGGCCTTTCGTGATACGAAATCAGGCCTTTTTCCTTCCTAAAAGCACTCTTTGAAAATGGATCATTATTTTGATTTCAGCTTAATCCACATGCTTCCTCTCCATATATACATCTGATGAATTTGAAAACCTGTCTAAAACATTGCTAACAAAAAAATACACTTTGAATTTTAGAAGGTTTCTAGTACATAGAATTTCAGCTGTGCAATTCCTCCCCTCAAAGCGCCACAAAAGATAATGTATTAATCATTTGTCAAATTCCTATTCTCCAACCAAAGCTGTTTATTTTTTAGTTATTTGGTTCCATGAGGACAGAGAATGTCTTCTATCACTTTCTAATATATTTCATACCTGCTTAAGATAAAAAGCAGATCAGGCCAAATGTTCAGCAAATCAGAGGAAAATCATTCACTTTCATGTTGCTTACAAGGTGAAGTTTAAACCTGTGAAAATATTTTAAGATAAAAATACTGTCATTCCCTTATCTATAGTCTAAGTAGACTGCTGTAACAAGATGGCTGCATATCATTTTGATTTATAGCACAAGGTATTAATAAAGCCAGTTGTAAATTGTGATGGTGGCTGTGAAGGATAACAGTGAATCTTAGGCACTAACATAATTCTTAGTATTAAAAGGAACTGTGGCAGAGACATACTTGTTCTAATTTGCAGGTAGATTCTATAACAAAATACTAATAATTTGAACTGAAAATCCACAAAGGTGTTCCTCTTTAATTAAATAATGTTGCACTAGTTTGACTTGTCGCAAAAAGTTAATTCATTGGAAAAGCTATATTATGTTTAAAAGAAATCATTGCTAAGAGAACTTTTCAACCTTAGAGTATTCTAGTCACCTTTAATTGTTGAATTATACAGGAAACAAATGTTGGATATTTACTGGAATTTCTGGCACCTTTTCCATAATGCTCTAGAGTGAAATTGCTGATAGTAAGATCCTATTAAACTTATCTGAAATATAAGTGATGCCAGTAAAAAAAAAAAAAAAAAAAAAAAAAAAAAAAAAACAGGTTTGTGAGTTTTTAGGTACATGCAGCTATTGTGTTGTGTTAGAATCCTTCAAAGAGCCTTTTTTTTTTTTTTTTTTTTTTTTTTACTCATGCTCCATTTACAAAGGGACAAATGATTGAATTTGCTTCACTGAATTGAACTTATACAGCTTCCTGCTGGGTTCTGGGGAGCATTTATGGAACACCACCTGGAGGGCAGCTGCTCCTTTTTCCTAGCCCTGAATATCATTAAATTTCAGCAGTAACATGATACACTGTAGAAAATTTTGTTTTAAGGCTTCACTCTTCTATGCTGTTGTTGTTAAGTGTAGAGAGAAGAAGGGGGTGTTACTTTTGGAAAGAGGTAGTGATACACTTTATACTTTGTCAGTAAGTGCCCATGACCAGGAAAAGTGGAAGGACTGGAAGTACAGAAAGATTTAAAAAAAAAAAAAAGCCACTAGCAAGATAGACATTTCAAAACAGTACTTTGTGTAAATGTAAGTACTTATGGCCAATGCTGAAGCATTCACAGTTCAACTTCATATCTGAGCTGCAAAATGTCTTTATTCAAAAAAAGGAGAGCAATTGCTAACCTTATCTTGCACACACGGGTGACATTGCAGCTGCCCTGAGAACTCATTTTCTTGTAACTATTTGCTTAAGCATTTCACTAACAGATTAAACCTGAAGAGAACATTACAGTGAAATGTTACGAAATGCTGCTCTATGTCTATGCCTTCTATAAGGGGCTAATAACTATGGGTTAGACCCTCTGTGGGCTTTACACATTTTGAACTTTTTTTTTTTTTAACTACAGTTAAGAAATGTTTTACATTAAGAGCAGAGGTCAGATGGGGCCAGTTCAGGGCCTTCCTCTACTCACCTCTACTGCTGCCCTTTATTTTTTTTTCCTTTAGTTTCCAGCCAGTAAATGCCAAAACCAAGATGAGGAAAGGACTTCATTCCAGGGGGAATCACAGTGTACGGCTCAGCTATTTGGATGCTTCTTATATTCCCTGAAGTCCACATCAGTTGTCTTGCTGATGGTAACAGGAATTTGGCACAATGACCACAAATAGCAAACAATCTGTAAATAGTAAATGCAAAATAATTGTTACTGATTTATTTGCTCAGTACTTTTTAAATAAAAATTTAGCATGATTCACTGTAATCTGCCAATTACCTCCTATTCCTGCGTGTTTCCACTTCTGCACTTCTCTCCCTCTTTCCATGTTGCTCTTTTTCCTCCACATCCCCTTTCCCATTTGCTTCCCTGCATCAATTCCTGATTCTCCTCCCCGCCCTCCTCAACTCACCCTATCAATGAAATACCTAACAGCAAGACTAGCATGTTCTCCAAAATGAGCTAGTGTTACACAGTTGGTTACCAATTAATATAGCTGCATATGATTGACATTTTCTGCTCAAAAAAAAAATCAGAAACTAGTGATTTTGTCCAAATCATGTTACTGCAAAATTATAATTTTCAACGACAACAACAAATTGATGTACCATAAAGAAAATCTCAGTAAAGAAAAATCTGAATAAACTTCATTCACGTTTCTTGTTGTTTTAATTTAAAGGTCTACTCCAAATGGAAAATGTATGGAATGTTAAATCGCTTCATTTCAAATTCAAATACCTACGCTTTCACCTTGACACTTCTAAATCATAACTTTTCATAATATTCTTCTTGAGCAGCATTTCAAGCTTCAATTCCAATTTTATTTGGTAATTCTTTCTAAATTCAAAGTGCCTACAAGTACTTGCAGTGTGGGAACAACTAAGGAGCCCTAGCACAGACCAAAGCACCACTGTGCCAGGTATTGTTCAAACCGTGGACAAGCCAAAGGCACCACCACATCATAACTAAATATTTTGGTCTCAGTGAAGAGATACAATGAAACAGTGACTGTACCTGAACTGCACTAGAGAGTTTAACACTACAAGCAAGACTGGATCCTCATGGGCAGTGGAACTGACTAATGCTAAACTTTCTTATAGGGAGAAAATTTCATACTTGAAATAAATTTAACTGTTGGGTGTTACAGTGAGCAGCTAATCAGCATCTGTGTCGTCAAAGCAGCTCTCATTGCTGAAATTATACTCAATAAGGGCTACAGGACCAGCATTTCCAGTTAATTCAGAATCCCAGGGTTAAATGTAAAACTATTTCATAGCAGTGGAAAGTTTTTTCAGGAGTAACAGTATCAGCCATCCGGACATCTGAGAGTGGCCCAAGTAGAAGAGAAGCAGAGTCCAAGTGGGAGGTTAGGATGCTAAACTGCTCCCTGGAGGCAAACTATGTTTTCCAGAATTGGGCCCACATTTTCCAAGCTCAGTGTTCAGGGAAACCAGAAGGGTGTTTTTTTTTTTTTTTTTTTTTTTTATTATAAGAAAACTCATACTTAGTGAAGTCATTGAGTTTATCTATATTCCTTCTGCCACAGCAGTCTTGTTGCAAATGAAAACCTGCCTATGATGACCATCAAATAATGGATTTTCAAACTAGCACTGAAATACAAAAGATCCTTCTGGGTAAGCCTGGTGTCTAGATGAAATGTAAATTCAATCTCCCTGTGAAGTGATTCTGAATAATCAGAAATGCATACAGTCACTAAAATATATTACCAGAATAACATAGAAATGGAACAACATGACAACAATTTTTTTTTTCCTGTTTGAGAATAAAAGTAGATGGTTCTCCCAAATAACTACCTGTTTCAAGAGAAAACTGTTCATGCAAAAAAAAAAAAAAAAAAAAAAACCCACGTTTCCGTTTCACATATTTTGCTACTTGGGTTGGCTCCAATTCTGATCTTTACCCTGGCCCAAAATGGGAACAATTCCATTGTAGCAAGCTGTCTTTTCAAATGTGACTTCTCAATGTACATATTCATTTAGTCTCAAGACTGTATGGTAAACAGCCCACAGGACTGTAATCAGGAGAATTTTAGGACTATTCCAGTTCTGCCAGGCTCATTGTGTAGCCTTAGATAAATTACCCTACCACTGAGTCAGATGTTCTGTTCCTGCTTTGGTTCATTTTTGCCTAAGTTGCCAAATTAAGAGTTTGGAGAGGAATTTGAAATCTGCATATAGCTGGTTAGCCACCCTTTTTCTTCTCTTGCAGTTTAAGATGCACTGAAGAAGAAAGAATAGGAATGTGTTACTCTCGTTCACAGGAAATCTGATGCTTTATGAGGTCTTTCCCTGCAAGGGGACATGCTGACACGTTAGTTCTGTGGAGTGGGAACTTTTTCTCCAAGGTTGGTTTCAGCTCAGGTTCAAAATGTCCACAGTCTCTCAGGAAAAGCTGACATCAGGCCACAGGGTAGTGAGAGAGGTTGTGCTACTATGCTTTATAGATAATCAAACTATCCAGATGAGAGGAATGAAAGTTTGGCCAAGGACCTGTCGTTATCTGTCAGTTCCCCAGCATGGCCTGAAGTTTGGCATAAGACTGTGCCCTAGTGCTGGCTTTGGGCACACACTAAAGACTTGGGAAACATCTGTGCTTAAAAACGAGTTTCCTCCATACAACGCTTAATTGTCAGTGCAGATACTGTGACAGGTAGCATAGCCAGTCAGGTAAAGCAGGGTGTTTTGTCAGGTAAAGGGCAAAACAGAAATTGGGAAGGTGTTTCCAGCTCCCGGCACCATCCTTTTCTGTCTAGTACTGATAGTGCAGGGAGAACCCAAAAACTGCTGTTCCCTTCTGTAAAATGATGATGATAATTCTTTACCTAAGACTTTGGTTTGTTGTGAGATATGAACTGCTGTGCAAATTGCAAGTACAATTAATTATTAATTTTTGGCTTATCATTGATTGAACATTTTGTCAAGCAAACTATATAATAAGCTGTTATAAACACTTTCTATTTTTTGCTCTGACTGACAATTCCTAGTGCGGCAAAACTGAAAATAAGATCAAGTCTCAGCTGACTTACGAAGATCATTAGTAACCACGTCTTGTATGCAAGAGCTGGATTGAGGCCATGCTGACATAAGACAATCAGTTTTCTATACTTGCAGGATGCTGTAATGAAATGCTTGATTTGATGAAGTTAGAGGTATTAAGATATTTTCATCACTGTGTGATAAAACATCAGGAAACCTTCAAGCCTCTAATGCTGTTGAATATCTTGATGGCAGTACTAACAGTGTACAGTTTGCAATGTAAGGGAAAGCTAAGGGAAGGAAGAGAAGAAGGAAGGAAAAGGAAAAGGAAGGAAAATGAAAAGGAAGGAAAAGGAGAGACAGTTTGGGCTTTTGGTTTAAGGTGAAGAACCTTTTTCAAATAAACATGTTCTTTACCATCATCAAATGACCGGTACAGTTAGGGTTTTGCATGCACCTTGAGTTTCCTGGCATTATTTCATAAATAACAAACAGAGGGTGGAATAAAGAAATGTTTCTCGCTGTTACTACAAAACAAAGGTTATTAGAGGGAGTGGTATGCTGTTTTTTGCAGTTACTGATTTTTGGTGAATATTTAGTAATTTTGCCGGATATTCCTTCAGAAATTAAAAAGAATCTAAGGTAATTTTCATAAGAATTAGTAATACATTTTTATATACTCATATATATTTACAGTCATGCAGTCTTTTATTTTAAGGTTATTCCTCAAATTTACAAATTAATGAAAATGGAAAATTAAAACTGGCATTAACTGAAGTGTTGCTTTCCCGGAGTCCCAGCCATACTCAGTATATTTAATGCATTCCTGTGAATTCAGCAGGGCTTTGTGTAGGAATAAAACAAACATCATTTCTATGTTACTTCATTGTTTAGCTACTGTAGAATTTCCTGTGACTGCTGATATTATTTATAACTAAGAGGTCTGTTTGTTTGTTTTCCATTTAGAAAAAAATAAGCAATGAAACATTTGTTAAATTTATTTCTCTGTGAAACAATAGTAATAGAAAGATTTACATGGACATAACACAAAACATGGACATAAAGAGCTGCATAAAGACCTTCATACAACCTTTTTTCCAGATATATACAACCAATAGGAATATTATGTAGTTTGCTGCTTTGTTCAGTAATGAAGCTCTAATTTTCCTTTCAGCTGTACAGCTCTTGCATGTCTTTCACTTGGTTTTTGACCGTGCTCACTCATGCTCAGGGTCACCAGGAGGAAAAGCCTGACTGGAGGGAGATGGCCCTGCTGTCTCCAGAACCTGCGTCCCTTGCTTTTCCAGGCAGACCTCGGCCAAAAGTGGGCAACAGCAGCTTTTACGGGAACACAGCCAGGGCACCTGGCAGACGCGGCGACCCAATCTACCAAATAGCTCCTGCCTACAGTGCAAAGCTTTGCAGCTGCCGAGGAAGGAGCTTACCTTTTGGTAAGCACCTCCACTAAAGAATTGTTGCTCCACGCACAAGAAGCTTCAGCTTCTTGCAGCTCCATTTGCCCCATTTTAAGGCTGCCACCTCTTTTTCTGAGGCTGTCGGAGGTCTCACTCCAAAACCTGGCTCTGGGAAAAGCACCCCTAAGCTGGCCTGGCACAAAGCTAGCACACAAACCACCCAGCTCGCTGGCTTGGGCTCCGCACACCACCCATAACACGTCTACGCCTCCCTGGTTAGGAGACACTGCTCAAACTGATGTCGAGGTTGTTCCCTGATGGGTGAGATTTCTTGCTGATCTGGTGGGGCAGGTCACACTATAGACATGTCCTCAAGCATCTTTGATCATGTGATCTGGAAATGACATGGGACTAGGCTGCATTTATGGCAGGGCTCTTCTCAGTAAACCTGCTGCAGGATTTTGCAGAATCTTACTCACTGCGTAAGTCTTGTAAATGAAAAGTCTTGCAGGTGACTGGTCTTGCTTGGTATAGGCAAAGGACAAATGATCAGCAGATGGTAGCCAGCCTAACATGTGAGACGAGATTTGCTAAGAGTGTTTTCTCTGCAGGTTATGTTGCTGCCTCCTTCAAGTCAATGGAGGCAGAGGTCCATACTGTTTCCATTTTATAGATGCAAATGTTATTTGGTGGTAAGTGACAGTGAGGACAGTACACCTGCAACCCTCCACTGCTCTTTAGGAGGCAGGAAAAGGTAAATGACAAATCCTTGTGTATGTACGTGTTCAGCTGTGAACACGCTTTATACCTCCAATGGGCATGTAAGTGTGGTGTCCAGTGCTATACCACTTTGTTATGTATTTTTGTTATGTCCTGTTTTGTTTTCATGTTCTAAGAAGCCTTTTGAACTGAATAGATCCTCACATCCCCCCCAAAAAGCATAAGGAGTACAGTTACTGTGATTATCGTTCTAGCCTTGATAAAGAAAAGCTTCAAGCATATAGCACAAATTAAGTACATAATGTAACAAATCCTTTATGAGCCATAAATAATCTGCACCTAAGCAGGTTAACTGGCATATGTACGAGTGTGAAATATTATACAATGAAACCTGTGTGCCCTAAGAGACTACCCTAGGGTACTGACAAATACTTTACAACATCAAATTACCCATATTAAGCAAACTGGCTTTGCAATTTAACCAGGGATGGTCTATAATTGGTTCAAGGAACAAAATTTTCTCCTAAGAGACTTGCTAAAACACTGTGAATATCAATGCCTATAGGCCAAAAACATACATACACAGTTTTATGAACAAATTCTGTCACTTTGAATTGTTTGGAATTTTGTGAAAGATTTCACACCAAACAAAACAAAAGTCATTAAAAGTAATTTTGTTCTCTTTTTAATTTCATCTAACTGGCTACTCAATAGATATTTAAGTAAAATTAAGTGAAAATTAGACTCTACTCACTAACTCATACTATGTTATTTACTGAATTTATGTGTTTCAAGAATTCTAGATAATAGGTAGACATTTCTATTGAAACAGGCTTAGTTACAGTAATTTCTGATATCAGATAACCATGATCTAATCTCTTATGGGATTCCTTTCATTTTTTTCCAAGTACAATTTTCAGACACTTTTAATAAGAGGCACATCTCTTCTAAATTGCTCTCCTGCCCTAAAAAGTGATTTGGTAAAAATGGCACTGGGGGCTCCAGATTCATTATCACACTGATTTTCCTACCCAACGAGCTCAGTTTGCAAGTAAATTTCTAGCTGCCAGCTGCACAAACTCAGCCTGAGTTCTGGATTCCTTCCATCTCACGCATCACCACCAGTAACAAATATTCTGTATGCCAGAATATGCCCTCCATGGCATCTGTGCAGCCCCAGTGCCATCCATGAATTTGCACAGGTGTTGCTGGGGGCAGACTTCAAATCAATAGGGTTACACACAAATAGCTGAGGATTATCTGCCAAACAGGACTCCTAGTACTACATTATCTGTGTGACGGAAGGGACTCAGTTTGACTTGCGGAGCCTGGGAAAAGTTTCAGTCTCACAACTGGGAAGAAAAAAATGTATTTTTGCTTGAAAATAAGCATTCTGAAAGGGTTACAATGAATGTGGAACATCCCCAAACTGGTTTTATGCCACTTTTAGAGCCCAAATGGTTTTGCAGTGTTTTGCCCAGGGAGCACTCTTTGAAATTTTTTACTATGTTGCACTTTGCAATCAGGGTGATATTATGAAACAGGGTAACTGATACATCTTGGTCTTAAAATATCTCCTGCTCTAAGTAGGTTAGGGCTAAGAAGAAACAGCGCAACCCTACTGCTCCAGTGAAACAATGCTGTCGTCCAACAATGTTTTAGGGGAGCATGGAGGAGCAACAACACACTTCAGGACTCCCCGAGTCAATTCCAGCCTTACACTTTACAGGCAATCTACACTGCAAGAACAAGGCTGCTAACTGCTCATTTTTAACTCCTGGATTGCTTCAGCTTACATAAAATCTCTTTGTCCTGAGGTGTCTTTGCTGATCATATTTTTAAAAACAGTGGTTGAGCTATGTTTCTAGGGCTACCTAGGGACAGCAAGCAGTTCAGGAGCAGATTTCTGTAACGTGGTCAGGAGCTGCACACAGGCTGATGAGTAAGTTGAATGCCCTGGTCTAGAAGGAGGTGAGCTAGGAGGAGCTGCTCATGCAAACACTGATGGCTTCTCCAGGCTCCAGCTGGACACCTACAGCAACCCTGCCCCACAGCAGAGGGCTGCAGCGTCCGGAAAGCCTGGGTCACCCCCAGCACAATCCTCATCATAATTCTGATGCAGGTACTCTTGGCAAAATAAAGATTTTGGCTCATGAAATCAAGATTAAGTACATTTAGGTACCTTTGTCTATATTTTAGTTTCAGATTTGATGCAAATGGAGTTTCTCTGGAATTTCCCAAACTAGTTTATCCTCTCAAGCGATCATTCTATTTCAGTTAAATCAGTGCACTCCACCTCTCACTCTGAAAGTCACTTGTTGTCAAGTTCTGGGTGGCTTTTACTTTCAAGACAAAGCCTTTTGAAGCCACAGTCTTATGCAACCTCAACTCGAAGAGCTTGTGATAGCTAGCATACGGTACCTGAAAAGACAGGAAAGGATACTACCTTTCTAGTGATGACAAGGAAGTTTAATTTTTCATGTGAATTTGCAGCTTAAGAGAAAAAAACTCTAAGGAAGGTAATATTCACTAGCTCATAAAAAGCACAGCTGGTATGTCTTTTTCACTATTTTATCTTGTGTTTGCTAACATGAGGTAAGACCATAGATTATTTTTTCCTCATGAATACAAGACTCGAGCATCTCAAGGCACTTACGTTTATTCCAAAAAAGATCCACAAGACATGCGTTTGTGATCTAATCTTGGGTTTAACTCCCTCTACCCAGAACGCAGCATACGTTTCCTGTTAAGACAAAACTTTCTTGATATTGTAATTCTAACTTTTCCCCTTCATTTTGAAACTACAGTTTGTGATTCAAACTACTCCCCACACCTTTCAGAAGGTAACTCCATTTTTTCACATGTTCTTCAGGCAAAGCCACTTTGTGTTCTCCAGACAAAAATCTGTAGCACAATGAAAATTCAAAACAGGCATGACATAGAAAACAGAAGGAACTCTGGGCTTGTCTTCGTACTTAGAAGAGTAAAAATCTTCGCTTTCAGTTTACTTACGTCTAAGCCTTACCTTTAACCTCACACATAATTTTCCAATCAGTGCATTTATTTGGCAAGAATGCCATGAAAAGCAGAGGCTGCGGCAGGAGATCAGGAGAGCTTGCTATACAGAGAGAAGACATTATACAGAGAGCGATGTCTTCTGCTTCACTACAATACCGTTTCTTCAGCAATAGAAAGATTTTTTTGGGTCATATTTAATTCTTGTTTTAATAGTCAAAATCTTGAAAGAGCAGCACCAAACCAGTCACTTGTATCTTAAAAACATGGATCACTTCACTTTCCTGAGCACTGATGAGGGCAGATGTAAGTACACAGGGCCACACTGTAACAGCCCATATTCCTGTGTGAAGTGTTTTTTGCTGGCTAGCTTTAAGCCTTCGGAGGCATCCAGCCAACCTCTAGACTTACTGGCATTATATAGTCACGCTGCACTGCACTAGGGATAACAAGTTCTCCCCAAACTGGTGCTCTAGGGAGCCCAGCGTAGACACAGATCTGTAACACAGCCTCCATCCAACAAGGCAGGCATTAAGCTCTCTAGTGTATCCTGTTTTACCTGTTTTCTCCCACTTTCAGGGGTAGCCCAGCCTTCTATTGACCTAGATAATGGAAAGATGATTATTCATTTGAATTTCAAAAGAATGAGTAGTGGGCTGTTAGCTCTGACTGTTCCTTTCTAATAGGAATATGCACGCTTGCACATATACAATTACTGAACTGCTTTCAGATGAGTAAATTATTTCATTTTAATAGTAATATCTACTCATTCATATACATGTTTTAACCAGATTTCTAAAATCCTCAGGATAATTGTCTTCTTCAGTGTGGCTATTATTTATTAGTCTGTTTTCAACTTCATTATTTTCCTAGTACCACACTTCAAAATAAAACGAAAAATAAACAGAACAGAACACTAACAAGCAGCAGAAAACAGTAAAGCTGTTCATAATTTTAAAAAAATCACTTTGAGAACAGTTGAAATGTTGCCAACACACATCAGAAAATTAGAAATACCACCAAAATGGGAAAATGGGATTTTTAGAAGTTGTGAGATCCAAATAGTATCGATATTTTTCTTCACAAAGGACACAACTGAAGGAGAAAAAATATCCCAGCTAAATTCTTTTGCAATTATAGTGTTAAGGGTGTGGGACTTTCTTGGCCTCAAACTACACTGAACCTCTTTAAAAAAAAAAAAAAAAAAAAAGATCTTTGTCAATCTTAATGTGTTAAATGTGACATTCTCTCATCCTGGCAGATGGATTCTCAGTCATTAAAAAAAATCTTATCTTTATTGATTATAAGGTATCTATTGGAATTGTCTGAAAATTTTCCCAAATACTTCCTGGCTCTTGGAAAACGCTGATTCAACAAAACATAGGTATTTTATGGAAATGCACCACTTGCTTTGATTCTTTTCATAGAAAACTGAGGAAACATTTCATCTTATCAGCCAGAATTTCATGCAATTATGTGACATAATGAAATCTCCCATAAAAGCTGAAACAGCGACAACAAATTAAAACATATTAAAACCATCAAAGCAGCCTAAGCAAATTATTTTGGTGTGCTTCATTTTGCAAAACTATTCCAAAGACTCCTTTTATTTCTATCTGGATTTAAAACACATGTAAAAAATCACAGAATTTCCTACAGGAGCGAACATTTTTGTAATGTGAATACTCGTATTTACAGATTAAAAAAAAATACTAAGAAAATGATTATCTGAGCCTCTTGGTACCCTGGTATCATTTAGTAGCAAACAGAGTCCCAGCAGCAGTAAAGCTGTCTTCCCTCAAGGCAGGCAGCCAGCTCTGTATCTCCTGGGACTCCTATCCACGCCATCCTTATGGGAAGCACACTCTCAACCTCCGTCACACAGATCGGGGCTCTATAATGCCCCCGGTTTGAGATACTTCTCCCCAGGACAGGGGAAGTGCCGGATTCGCAGCCGGGAGGCAGGCCGGCCTGCCCTGCCCTGCCAGCAGCCCTGCTCCTGGGAGACCACCGCCGACCACCGCAGCGGCACGACGTCAGCCGGTCCCCAAGGTACTGCACCCTCTCCTCGTACGGTTTCTCTAAATCATAACATTTTCTGACTGGCTGAACCCTGCCAGGGAAATTTTCCGTTTTACCTCATATCTCCCAAAGGATAAGCATTATTATGGGCTGGATTGTACACCCAGGCGCAGTCACAAGGGAGCGAGAGGCGGCAGCGAGCCTCAGAGGAAAAATTCCTCCTAGGGGTCCTCTTGGTGAGGCAGAACAGCATTTTTCAAAACCTGCCTTTAGAGTGAGATAAACATACTCTGAACCCATGCCCTTTTCTTTCCCTGTACTCTGTACATCTAGCCGGTGGTCATGGAGGAAGGGACCCCGCATTGTATTATCTGCCTCTTTTCGTCCTGCAAACTACTCTCACTGTCCTGACAAGCGCAGGTAAGACCTGGTAGTCCCACTGCGTCCACAAAGCTCAACAAGGTGAGGGATTTTCTTTTTTTCGTATAACAGCATTAGTCACACTGCAGCCATATGATATCATAGTCACGTCAGCCAAACACAGTAATTTTGCAGTGGTCTGAGGCAAATGAACCACTGTGCTAATTAGGGGATGAGTTAGCAGGCGACCTACTGCCCCATTAGCGCCAGTTCAGAGGACAGGCTGTGCCAGGGCTCATCCCCCTCCGCCATCACGGCTGCACCTCGCTAGGAGCAATCACAGAAATTCCTAGACTTTTGTGTTGCTAATGGTAGTCAGAAAAAAAAAAATAATGAAGGGACCAAGAGGACTGCATGTGAATTCATTTTCACAGCACATTTGGCGAAGTAACGTGGCCACAGAGGAGCACGCTCTCCAGCTTGGGTCTTCGTGAGACCTGCACTGAAAATACACGTAACACGGTCCGGAAGAGCGGGATCTGCTGCGGCCATTCTGCAATAATCACGTTATTGAAGAGCGAGAGGTTTCCGAGAGGAGGGAGGGGGGAAAAAAACCATCGCATAGCCAGAGGCTTTCTGCAAGTCTTCACACCTCACTCGGGAGGAACGACCGCCGGCCCAGCCCGCCCCGCCGGCTGCGCCGAGCCCGCGGGGCCTGGCGGCGGCCCCACGGCGGCCGGCACCGCCGACCACCACGCGGGGCGGCCACGCGGGGCCCCGCCGCCTTCCCGCTGCCCCCTCCCCCCCCCAAAACACGCCCGCCCCGGGGGGCGGGGGCGGCAGGCGGCGGGGGCGGCGGGCAGCACGACGCCCGAGGGCCCCGCCGTGCGCCAGCGCCGCCCCTTCCCCCGCCACGGCGACCACCGACAGCCGCGGGGCCGCCGCCGCCGCTGGGGTCCGCATCGGGCCCCTCGCCGCCTCCGCCGCCGCCGCGGAGCGCCAGCGCCCCCTGCCGCCCGCCGCCGCCGCCGCCGCCGGCCGCGCGGGGCTCCGCGGTCGCCCCCGGGGAGCGCGCCGCGGGGGAGCCGCCGCCGCCGCCCCGCTCCGCGCCCGGCGGCAGCCGGCGGCCGAGGGCAGCGGGCGCAGCCCCCGCGCCGCCCCCCGCGCCGGCCGAGGAGCCCCGGGCGGAGCGGCGGCCGCCGCGCCCCTCCCCCCGCCGCCCCCCTCCCGAGGGCGGGGCGGGGCTGGGCGGGCGGCAGGGGCGGGGCGGGGCGGGGCGGCGGCGCGCCATTGGCCGGCGCCGGGAGTGATGTCACCCATATGAAACCCTGATAACGAGTTGGGCGAGGAGCCGCGAGTTTTGCAGAGGGGCAGCGTGCGCGCGGCGCGGCGCGGGGCGGCGGCGGCGGGGCGGGCGGGCGCGCGGGCCAGGCCGGGCGGCAGGCGGCGGCGGCACCGCGCCCAGCGCACCGCACCGCAGCGCGGCCAGCCCGGCCGCTGCCGCAGCGGGCTGCGGGGCAGCGCCCGCGGCGCTCCGCCTTGCACCTCGGCGGAGGGCTCGCACCGCAGGGCAAGGTGCGCCGCCGGTGGGAGGGGGCGCGGCAGCGGCTTTGTCGCGCCCGAGCAGGGAGAGCGGGGCGAGAGGAGCGGCGGAGAGCGAGGGTGAAGCGCCTCCATACAATTTTAGGACCCCGCCATGGTGCAGCAAGCGGAAAGTACAGAGACTGAGAGCAACCTGCCCAGGGAGGCGATGGACACCGAAGAGGGCGAGTTCATGGCTTGCAGCCCCGTCGCTTTGGATGAGAGCGATCCGGACTGGTGCAAAACGGCGTCGGGGCACATTAAGAGACCTATGAACGCGTTCATGGTGTGGTCCAAAATCGAGAGGAGAAAAATCATGGAGCAGTCCCCGGACATGCACAACGCGGAGATCTCCAAGCGCCTGGGCAAGCGGTGGAAAATGCTGAAGGACAGCGAGAAGATCCCTTTCATCCGGGAGGCGGAGAGGCTGCGGCTCAAGCACATGGCCGACTACCCCGACTACAAATATCGGCCCAGGAAAAAGCCCAAAATGGACCCGTCGGCCAAGCCCAATGCCAGCCAAAGTCCGGAGAAAAACGCGCCCACCAGCAGCAGCAGCAGCAAAAGCGCCAAGAGCTCCAGCAAGAAATGTAGCAAGCTGAAATCCTCCTCCGCCTCCTCTCCGCCCAAGCCGGGAGCCAAAGCCGCCCACCACGCGGACTACGCGGGGGACGAGTACGTCTTCGGCACCCTCAAAGTGAGCAGCAAGACGGTCAAGTGCGTCTTCATGGACGAGGAGGAGGAGGACGAGGAGGACGAGGACGAGCTGCAGCTGCGGATCAAGCAGGAGGCGGAGGAGGAGGACGACGACGAGGAGCCGGGGCAGCAGCAGCTGCGGCGGTACAACGTGGCCAAAGTGCCGGCGAGCCCCACCTTGAGCTCCTCGGCGGAGTCCACCGAGGGGGCGAGCCTCTACGAGGAGGTGCGGGGCGGCGCGGCGGCGCACAGCGGCGGCGGCGGCAGCAGGCTCTACTACAGCTTCAAGAACATCACCAAGCAGGGCCCCACGCCGCCGCCGCCGCCCGGCCTCTCGCCCGCCTCCTCCCGCTCCATCTCCACCTCGTCGGCCGGCAGCGAGGAGGCGGACGACCTGCTCTTCGACCTCAGCCTCAACTTCTCGCAGCACGGCCACGCCGCCGCCGAGCTGGGGGTGGGCGCCGCCGCCGGCAACCTCTCCCTCTCGCTGGTGGACAAGGACCTGGACTCCTTCAGCGAGGGCAGCCTCGGCTCCCACTTCGAGTTCCCCGACTACTGCACCCCGGAGCTGAGCGAGATGATCGCCGGCGACTGGCTGGAGGCGAACTTTTCCGACTTGGTGTTCACGTACTGAGCGGCGGAGCGGGCGTGTCGCCGGCGGAGGAGCAGCGGCCGAGGTGATGCTGGTGGCGGCGGGAGCGGCGGAGCTGGAGCGAAATGATGATGCTGATGATTTAAAAAAAAAAAAGTCTTGTTTTCTTTTTAAAAAAAAAGTCTCGAAGTTAGTTCCAAACCGAGCCCGGGAGTTGTGATTTTTTTTTAAATTTTTTTTGTTTGTTTTTTTAATTGCATTTGGTGATCACAACAATAACAACAAAGGCAAATGGGACTGGGGGAAAATGATACAGAAGGCGCTGTTTGAAGCTTGTCGGTCTCTGATTGAAGTCTGGAAGATGGTCTGCAAAGAAGTCTTTTGGCAGCACAACTGTTACTCAAGGGGGTTTGTGGATTTTTTTTTTTTTCTTCCCGTGAGAGATCTTAAAGAACTGTTCTGATTTTTTTTTTTTTTCCGAAAGGGACCATTGCAACTTTTTTTGGAGGGAGAAAACTGATGTCTTCTATGCATCCGATTCTTAACAAAGCTGCAGGGAGCTTGAAAAAATGCAGACTGTACAAACGCTTACAAATAACTGAACTGACTTAAGATCAGAGTTTACTTTTCAGATCAAATTGTTTATGGTTTTACAAATGTGATTTCTACTTGCCAACTTTTTTTTTGTAACTTGTTCCCTTATACCTCCTTGATTGAATACCAGACAGCCTAGACCTCAGTACAAAAAGGTATTGAAACATTTTTGATACATAACAGACCTCAGTCTTTTTTAAAAATTAATATATTTTCAGGCGTATTTTTGTACAGTGAAAAGGGAACATTCTTGCTGTGTTTTTTCAGTAAGACTTTTCAGGCACTTCTTCCCTTTTATTTTCTTTTTTCTGTTTTTAGCATGCAAGTTTGTTGGTACGTTACGTCCTGGTTTTAAAAGGATTAAAATTTTAAAAAATAATCCTTGCATCTAAAGGCCTTGTGGTTTTAAAAAAAAAAGAAACAAACACTTTTTTTGTACAGCTATAGTTCAGATTTGTTCAATATTTGTAGGTAAAGATTTATTGAAAATGGTGATATAGACCTCAGAGCTGTTATCTTAGTTTAAAAGATTGTATATGTACTGTACTATAGTAGGACTTTATGTATCTCATACGCTGTGATATGTGGATGGGGCCCCAGATGGAAGGTATGAAACTGGATTCTCGATTTTAGCAAAAAAGAAAAAAAGGCACATAGTTAAAAGTTTCTCATGTTGTGCAATATAATCTAAAGTACAGACCATCTGCATATTTTGTAGCAAATGATGGCAAAAGCAGACTTGTGCACTGTCAACATCATAGCCTGTTTTTTTTTTTAATGCTGAAAGTCTGTATCTTGACAATTTTAATAAATCAGCTGGAACTGATAGAAACTCGTATCGCTATTAGTGTCTATAGAAGTAACGCTGGAGATGCCATGTTGTCACCCCTCGCCTGCGGAGGAGCGCTAGCTGTAGGCTGTTGTGCATGTACAGAGCTAAGAGGGGAGTGAAACTGAGGAGCGTTTTTTTTTTTTTTCCTCCTTCCCCTTCTTTCCCCCCTCTCCCCGCGGAGCGGTTGTGCGGCCGCGGGCAGCGGCGCGGCGCGGCGCCCCGGCTGGCCGCGCTCGGTGCGGGCAGCGCCGCGGGGCCGCCGCCGGCGGGGCCTCGGGCCGGGCGGGGAGCGGCGGCGGCGGCGGGCCGGCAGGGCAGCTCCCGGCGGCAGGTTGGCTCGCCTCGGTTATTTTCAGCGCGCCCAGCCCGCCGCCGCGGCGCCCCCCTCGGCCGCGGCCGGGATGAATGAGCCCGGAGCGGGGCGGCGGGCCCGGCTCCGCGGGCCGCCCCGCCGTCCCCGCCCGCCGCCTTCCGCGGCCGCTTTCCAGGGAGGCGGGTCCGGGGAGGGGAGAGGCGGGGGCGGCAGGCGGCCGGGCGCCCTCGGGCCGGCGGCGTCGGGGGGCGCCGGCTTGCGCGGTGCGCGGAGCGGCCGGCCCGCGGGCTGCTGTGGCCGAGGGGGAGCCCCGGCCCTCTCCTCGCCGCTATTTTTTCCTCCCTCCCCCGCCTCCTTTTTCCTTCCCCCCCCCCCCCCAGGCTTTTTTGGTGACTAGCCCGAGCGCGGGGCGGCGCGACGGTGCGCTGCGGTGCGCGGTGCCGCATCCGCCCTCGGACGGGGCCGAGCCCGCCGGTGCCGCCCGGGCCGGGAGCGCTCCAGCGCCTTCCCGAGCGGTGCTGCCGCCCGCCCCGAGGCGTGGGGAGGAAGGAAGGGGGTGTATGAGCTTCTGCTGTAGGCGAACAGACTTTGTAAGTGTGCTTTTTTTTTTTTCTTTTTTTCTTTTTCCTTAGGAGCCATCAGATTTCAGTTTTAAGTTCTGAAATAACTGCTGATGGCGATAAACAGACTCACAAGGTGGAAGTTTGTTTCTCAAGAAGTTTACTTTTTATCTGATACACTAAGATAGGCATTGGTAAATTCTTTATTTTTTATCCACTAATTAATGATCCAGCTGTTTACAGGGACAATTCACTGTGCTGGTATTTTGGTGGCAACCACTGCTACAGGCTTTCAGACTTGCTGAAATGAAAATCCTGCATACACATTTGTAAGGCATAATAAAACATAACATTAAAACCTGCATGCATGTTATGTTTAATCAAAGACAACTCTTAGGCATTTAAGTGGTGAGATATCTTACTTTAGGTTAGTTAAACTGGTAGTAAAATGATTAATATAATCTGATCTCTTTCTAATAATAATAATAATATTAATAAAACACTCATGATTCTAAATAAAAGTTGTTTGGCCTAAATCTTTGCTATCAGAAAAGAGATATAGCATATCTGGGAACTTAAATTTATGTCTTGCATTGTGATAATTCTTTATGAGAAACTGTGTTTTAAAACAAATAAAAGATATCCTTGGCAATGGATAGTCCTCAATAAAACAGAGTTTCTTGAATTTTCAGTTTTTGGTCTCAAATGATTAGTGTGTTCTCCATATAATGACTTAGAAATCAGATTGAAAACAAATGACATTTATCTCTTCTTAGGCAAAAAAGTGAAAGAAAATAGATACATTGAAATGCTCTAGCCTAGCCATTTGCTATCCTGCTATTGAAAATCGGTTTACGGGCTAGGGTGATGGAGTAAGTTGATCAGGTTCTAGTCTTAAAACTGAGCCAAAATTCTCTTAGTAATTCTTGAAGCTGTCGTGAGATTACGGGGACGTTTTCTTCGAGTCCCTTTCTTCTGATATGCATCCTTGTTTATTAATGTGATAATAGGCAGTGTCATTAAACATTTGTGCTTTACAGATGTTCAATGAGTTATGAACGATTATGGTCAAATATAGGCTGGATTTAGTTTGCGTTGTAATGAGGTCTGTCTTTCGGCCTACAAAAGCTTCAACTTATGTATATTTTTGGAAGGTGTTTTTAAAATTATCATTTAAAATTTTAGTCAAGGATAATTAAAAGATCCAAGTGTAGAGCAGTCAAGCATATTTTAAAAGAGCAACAGGTCTACTTTAGTCGAAGAATATAATGCCCACTCAGAAGTATGTCTTTTCTTTCTTCCAGATGGGAATTATACAATACTATATCGGACGAATATTTTGAGTGAAGGTGTATGGTGCAGGGAAATAATTTTTGTCCAGACAGTTTGAGTTTCATTTATTTCAGAGTTTGAAGTTGCATGCTGCTCAAGGCAAATTAGGTAGTGTTCTGTTTAAGCCGCTACACTGATGGAACTGAAGTTTGTTCCTGTTGAATGCCTAAGCTCCTACTGATCTCAATGAGAGTAAAAACAATTTTCTGATCATTAATATAGCATCTGCTAAGTTACTCTCATTTTTTGCTTTTGTCATATCTGATAAGATTCTTATCTTCAATTTCTCTCTCTCGCTCTCTCTCTCTCTTTTTTTTTTTTTTTTTTTAAGTAGAATAAGAATTCTTGTTGACCTGCTAGAGCCGTCCTGCTCCAGGCTTAGTATCTCCCGTTGCCTTCTTTTACAATCTTTGCATTTGTGTCTGTACAATACTACTCTAGGTGTAATCAGACTTAGTTACAGAAGGAAGAGAATTGAGCTTTTTTATCTGGAAAGACAATTTACTTTGCAACGCTCAGTGTCAGCTCAATGTAAAACCTAATCAAATATGTTGATTCTTTTTGAATTTTAAAATGAATGTTTTCATAAAGTTAGCATTTTTCCCTTTTGTTGTTTTTATTGTGTTTTTCTCCTTTAAAAGAGCTACAGCTAAGAAATATTTTATTCCTTTAATGGCCGTCTTTCACCAATGTGATAGAAAGACTCATTCCAAACATCCGTTAAGTGCTTCATACTCTTTAGGCATTCACTGTCATCCTGCTTAAACTTCTTCAAGTCTATTGAATGTGATTTGCATGTGTGCAGTCTGATCCTTCATTCACGCCTGTTTGAGGAAAGTGCGACTTTTGTTGTTACACCAAGGTAAAACTGGTGTGGGGGTCAAATCAGGGCCGCATAATCTGTAGGTGTTTGATATTTAACACCGTTCATAAAGTTCCATCTCTCTCCGTACATCTTTGCAGTTCTATCTGTTAAGGCCTTAAACCTGCACTGGCTAAAACAAAAAAAAAAATCTCATTGAGTTTAATGGGTGCTTTTGTCTCAAGGGCTGCTGTCAGGATAGGTGTCTTAGTTCCTCCTATAACCTTCGTTTGTAACCATGGCCAGGAAGAAAAAACAAAACAAAACAAAAACTTAATTCAATGAGTTGCCTTACATTCCCCCTACTTTACAATTATATTCCTTTGATTCATTTCCTCTCCCCTCACCCACATTGAAGGCTGTGATTGTTTTTGTTTTTCTTAATTTTTTTGCACACTACCTATACCAATTAACTGCCTAATTAGTTTTATCTGCGCTACATGGATGCAGAGAATTTGTAAGAGAATTTCACAAGCAAGTAGTTTTTTAGTGAGTTTAAAGTAAATAGAGTTTTAAAGACCTATTTTTATATTCAATATAAAGCACAAATGTGCAGAAAGTGTAGAATGACTTACAAAAAGGGAAACAAAAGTTCATAATATTTCATGTATAAAAGTAATACCCTCTTTGGGTTGAGATTCTCTTAGAAAACCCGGTACTTATGCCAGTGCAAAGATAGGAATATTTTAAAAACTCTTAGAAAATTGTGATTGACAGCAATTTCAAAGGAATGACTTCTGTAGATACAAGGAAACCCCTAAAGCAATACGGATAAGAAGGGGTGAATGGTTTTCAATGATGAACAACCTGGAAGTGTGAGAATGGAGGTTTCAATCCTTATTAATTAATCAAGCTTCTTCTTTTGTGGTTAGTTACAACATCTAGATTTTCTGTGAAGTGAAATCTTGAAGGATGAAAAACTATAAGGGAGACAAGACTGATTCTAAGACTTGCATTTATTCAGAAATAAGTTTGATTTAGAATTGTAAGTTATTAATTATGGTATTAAATTTTGTTAACTCCCACTTCTAAGAAAATCAAGATAGTGATTTACTGCTTGAAGAAATTTGATCAAATAATAATGATTAATCCAGGAACTCCCATTGTCACAATTTGTTTTCGTTTCCATCGTCCTGCTTATCTCCAAAACCAACTTGCCTCAACCCCTGGCTAAACCAGGGAGAAGAGTTATATGCCATTGCTAGTTCATTTACAATTTGTATCTGTTTTTTGCTCTTGTACATATGTTGGCGTTTTGGAGTCTTTACATAAATGCTGTGATACTTTTTTTCTTCTTTCTTTTTATTTTGTTGGTGGGCTGTTTTAAAATGGAGGCCTGTTTTCCAGTGTGGGACTTGTGATGGTTACAACATTTCAATGATGTTGCATGATGGCCACAGGTGGGGGAAATTGAATGTTTTAGAGCAGTTTTTCAAGCATGACACTTTTAAAATGTGTAATTTCAAAGACTTTTGAAGGCCACATGAAATTAGTTTTCATAGCCACTCCAGGTCTTGGGGGGAAAAGCTGAAAAGTACTTTTGTTTAGAAGTCTGAGTGATGGTGGGGGGGAAACCTTTTCTTGAGGTTTTTGCATGCCAGTGCACGGCCTATTGCTGTGAGAGAAGGAAAATGGTAAGGCTGCTTGAGGCAATGCACTGGAGGACAAAGTGTTTTCTAGCACTAGAAAAAGAAAATGCATGGCAAAGTTTTGTCTTCTAGTAGACTATATAGCATGCAGAGTTTAGTATGTGTCAAAACAGTGTATGACATTGCTGTATCAAAGTTGTAAAATTAAGCATTATTTATTGAAAACTATGTATTTTTTTTGTAAAAATCTGATCACCTAGAGGATTAATATCAGTGACTTGTGCTAGTGCTACAAACTTAACCAGCTTCTTTACTACAGTACTTAATATGCAGTGTTAATGCTCAGGGTTGAAACCAGTCCACTCCAATGTCTTTTTTTTGCAAGAGTTTTTAAATAAAGGAACAACATAATGCAACTGTTCAAAAGACTCTAATAAAATTGTGTGATCAATCTTCCTATGTTTTTATGTGGATTTTTTTCCAATGCTGCATTTGCTAAATGCAGTTCAGCTATTGTAGTGAATCCATTCTTCATTCTGTGGGCACCCAAAACTTCTAGTCAATGGGAATGTTATGTCTTTCAGAAAAACCTCAGCAGATAGTTATGGTCAAGGTTGCAGGTACAGAGGGTAAGTGCTGTTCTGGGCATGTCTGAGAGACACTGAAACAGAGAATGAGCCAATTAACTTCCTTTTTTTCTGCTTAAAAAGTATTTTATGATAAACATTTCAGACCTTACTCTAAAGCTGACCATAAAAGAATGAAATGAGATGGATTACATGCCAGCAGACCCCATTTCTTTATGTCTTTTTCTACAAACAATTTACCATTTAAATGTATTTTGGCATAGAAAAAAATCGTTCTGTACTGAGATTCTAGATATGAAAATGTTTTTATGAGAACCCTGTAATCAATTCTTGGAACTATAAAAAGGTGTTTTTAATGTGTTTATGTGGTGAAAGTTTGTTGTACATTAAATATGGTTTTATAGAAATGACGGAGTTATATTGTTACAAATTCAAATTTGTGTTTAACTCAAGATGTCTATTGCTGAAATTAACCTTCTAGAGCTCTTTTCTGAACACATTCCACCATATTCAAAAAAAAAAAAAAGAATGCAAAACATGCATCTCCTTTGCCTGTATCTAATGTCTATACTTTTGCAAGTTAACATAGGAATGAAAATATCAACTGATAATGCCTTCTTCCCCACTGAGGGGTTGTGGGTTACTCCTAGTATCCAGAAAATAATAGAAAATTTTAAATTAGCTTCAGCTTTAGCTCATACAAATCTTTAAAATTGGGAACAATCAATTCACCAAATAAAAAAGTTCCAGATATACAGTTCTTCCTGTTGTTCCTGTTCTCTCCTTATCCCAATACAGTTAGCCGAGTAACTTCTCTCTCTAAAAAGCACATATTGGATGACAAGTAGCTACTTCTATTTAACTTTTCAAACTTACTGAGAACACTAAAAGTAGTATATATAATTTCAAAGTCTGTTCTCCTAGTAATAGGTTATTGTTTATTTATGGAGATGTGTAACGCTGTGATGTAACGTAAGGGTATGACTTCAGCACATCACAGAAAAATTAAGTAGTTTAAGCAGGTTACACTCAATCAGTGAAGTAAAATCTTTATATACAGCCATCACACCACTATTCTTTCAGTACACAGCAAAAAGTTTTCAGAAAAGTTTTTTCCACGTGTTTTAGAAGGTTTTGAAATAATGGATTGAGAGTAGTTCATGATTTATTTTATTCCTCTAAAGTTTGTTTATTCAAATCCTGTTGTATATGACAAAAGACAAACTATAGAAATCTCTCAGAACAGACTAAGGTCATCTTTGTTATCTAAAATATCACTAAGCTGAAGTCGTATGTTTGATTCTTCCAAAATAAAAAATGTCATCCACCACACTGGAAAGCTGAGTTTCTATTTTGATATACCAGGTCCTATTATTGCCAAAGGCAACTTTTGCATTTCACATTGGGAATCTTTCCTATCCAGTGCTTGAAAGTGTTTTTGGTAAGCCATAAGTTCTCACATCTTAAAACTATCATTTTGGAGGTATTGTGCGGCTTGAGTGTTGTCTCAGTTTTATATGAAAGAGGGGTAAGAGCACATTTTTGAGGGAAAGAAGAAAAACATTTAGTTGACATTTTAGTTCTGATTAATATGTTCTCAAGTTTGAATATTAAGTCTAGTGCAGAAGAAATGCATGAAAACATGGCGTGTAGGCAGCACAGACCCACACAGCTCCCCAAGCACATTTGTGTCATCATAGAGATAACGCAAGCACACATGTATGAAGCTGTGTGTGTTTTCGTTAAAATGCTTACTGGCTGTGCTTACTCTAATGGGTGAAATGTTGTGTCCATTAAAATCTCTATCTCAAGGTCGAAAGAATTTCATCTGTTGGACTTAACAGTGTTATTACTGGAATTCCATGAGTTTAAAAATGCTCTTTTTTACAGCCTGTTAAAATTCTGGTAGAGTAAAAAATACCCAAATATATCCAGTTTTAGAAATAACAGCACCAACCATAGTCTGAGTAAAAGAATCTTAGCCCTTTCCCTTGAAATCTGGCATTTATAATTGTTGGCATTACTTTGGCATTCACATAAGTCAAAGTGTCTATGATAGATCACTTCTCCTACAGCTCTGCAAATTCAATTAAAAGTTGAAAATTATGGTTGTCTTCGACCAAAATTGACTTGCATGTATACTTTAAAGTTTTACTTCCTCACACTGTAATGTTAACAAATACTGAAGGGTGCACAAGGAATGAGGCATCTTTCATCTGCAAGCAAGCACAATATACGATTTGAAAAATACGGAGCAAAATTTCTAAATCTCCTCATAAATGTTCCATTAAGTTTCATGTTAATGTAGCATCTTGACATTTCATATGTATAGTTTGTCTCTCTGTGATACCAAATGTGCAGCAAGTTAATATCTTTATACATGTTCAAATTGCATTTTCAAGTCAGTACTATAAATAAGAACTGCTATTTCAGATCTAATTATTCATAAAGTAGCTGTATGCCTGCACACAGCCGTACTTGATGAGACACTGTTTGTCTGCTTGTCCTTAGTGTAATAATATTCCCTAAAACTCTGTAAAGCCTGCCTTTCCTTCACCTAATTTCATTTCCTTCACCTTGTTCATTGAGCTCTAGCTCTTGTAAGTTTTAGAGATCAGAACTAAACCACTTCTCTGACAGTATCACTACTGTGCACATGTTTTCATTCTCTTTTCCAAGGTAAGAAAAGATCAGCCCTAATTCATCTGCAAATCAGTAAGAATTGTTCACCTTACACCCATTTATGTCCTTGGAAACTTCCACTATTATCTCTTTTTCAGCCTATGGGCAGCCACAGCCTAAAAACAGCTACGCAGCCCTCAGCTATGTGTTGTCATTCATCAGCTGTGGGTTAACAAAGCCCATAGTTCTGCTGGCAGAATGAATGATTCATGTAAAGTCAACTACATTTATGGAAACCACTTATTTCAACTATTAAAACTAACCGTCCTAATTTTACTTGAAGTATATATGTAACGCTCCACAACGAGAACGGTGGAGTAGAAATGTCTGTAAAAGTGCAAATAACAATAGCAACAATTACCTCCCCAGCCCCTATTTGAAATTTGAATCTTGATGTAGCCATAATGACCAGAGACTTCTTCTCCAGTCCCAAAGAGCTTCTGTGACCTGATATTTGTGCATTTTTTTTACTATATCCATTGGTCAGAGATAAAGTATTGTCTTTTTCCACAAACATATCTTGCATTTGGAAGACAATCAGAGATAATATCAAAGTAATATGCAAAGAGCAATTATTTGCAATAATACCAAAAACATCCAAGAAAACTATGGTAATAGATTTTCAACAATATTTATCTCTGCTTTTCCTGTTACAATCTTCCTTTAGCCTTTTCCTGAGCATACATTTTATATATAGATGAGTAAATATAAATATTGATATATATGTATATCACAGTCTTTCATGCACAAATATAGTTAAAAAATGAGTAAGTCTGCAAAATGAAGCATGCAAATTTAAGAAACAGTGCAGAAAAAGTTACATTTGCAACCTTATTTGGATTCTTTTTAACAAATATACTAATCTAAGACATATGCATCAAGCGATACAATGCCTAAAAATTATGCTCCTGGCTGCAGCTGATCATCCGTGGTAGCTTTTTGAACTCAGCCTTCATGCTGTGTGAGGAGCTATCTACGGCTAAGACTGTACAAATGGGATGTGTTTGGTGTTTCAGGCATGGACTTCAGAGGCAGGAGTTCGTATTAGACAACTCTATCCACTCAAGATCAAGAGATTTTTTAGTTTTCTTCCGACGACAGATGACAAACTCTTTCCTCTGGAATGGTATGCTGCAGGTTAGAGCATTTGCTTAGGAAGTCAAACGCACAGTGAAGAGATAGAAAGCACATCTATACTAGTAAATTCAAACAGAGCCAGTACACAGTCCAGGCACTGGAACTTGGTTGTCTGTATTGTTAAATTGTTAGAATAGTCCCTGACATGGTTTTGGCTGGTGAATGCTAGCACTCTTCCAAAAAATCACTGGAACAATTTGGAAATTAGCACGGGCCAAAGATCGTTCCCAATAGGCAGTTTGGATTCAGCCACTCTATTTTGGAAGGTAGGAGAGTTTAATAGCATAGATGTGGCCAGATCATGCCAGCTGGCCTCAGAACGAGGGAACAGATCCTGGTGTAATTTACTAGTATAGATGTACCTATAGGTTGCAAACCCTGCTTCTACAGGGTTTTGACCATAAGGCCCCTATCATTTTGAGGTTGCCTTAACCTCAACCTATACAAAAGCCTAGGAGAGAAGCTGTAACCACCTGGCTAGGACTGGAATGCAGAAGTTGTGAAGCTAAAGGCAAAGTAAAAAGGAATTTTCCCTAAAACATTTTCCACTATATTACTGAACCATACTGCATCTTGGTATACATAGTGGCAGTTCTGTCGCATTCCCTGTTATATGGGGACCCATCTTTGATAGAATGAAATTATGGCCACTTTTTTTTTTCTTTTAACTGGGATATTCATGATAGAATTTAGGATGAGGGCAGTGCTCCAGCTAATAAAAATAATGACCTTTTACACTGCAATGCCTTCACTCCCAAGAATCCGAAAGCACTTTACAAATATTATTGATCAATTTGTGCTCCTCATGTAGTCAAAACACCTACCAAAATCAATTGTAGAATCACTTCTATTGAATCTCCTCCAATTGTGGAGCTGAGTGAGAGTTTTATGTGTCGAACAGCTATAGAACTGGAGCCTTGGAACTGCTATTTAAATTATATGTAAGAATCATACAGTGTATGTTCTTCTAGCACTCTCACAGTTTAGTTTAGACAATATTTTCATAAACTACACTCTTAGGAAAAGAAATCAATCCACCTGGACTAGATAAGAGGGAATCATTAAGTATTTTTCTGACTCAAATATTAACATAATTTAGTAAAACTGGTTTAGTGTCCTGAAAATGGAATGGTCCCTTGATCAGTATCAGTGCTATGGTCTAACCTCAGTGATTAGTGAAGCACCAAAAGTTCCTGCTTCAAATATGATTTTTTTTTATTATTTTTAAAATGCCGAGGTTAGGAGATAAAACTTAAGCTAGAAAAGCATAAAGGAAGATACAGGATTCAGATTGCTTTGAGTTACCTCAGTGATGAAACAAAATGATACATCTACATCTGATATCTTTCCTCATGTTGGATAGTTCCTTCCTCCATCCATGTTCCACTGCTATTAATCACAGAATAAATTAGCGCAGAACAAATGTCATCTAAGTTTGAATAAAAGTATGAAAATCTGAACAAGATGCTCTAATGTGGCTAGCAGGAAAAACAGAGCAGGACAGGCTTAACTTGGGGAAAAAGGAGACAGGAGGGAAACAAGAGTTAAAGAGGCAGAGTAAAACAAGTCAGATAAATTGCCAACAAATAGGCACTAATTGAGCTCTACAATCTCTATTTTTTTTAGCAGCTAGAAGTACAAGATGACTGCATCAACCGGCTAATTTCCAGGATGTCTGAACACTGGGCAGTCAGGTGTCTGCCTCCCGCTGCTGCCAGGTCCATCAGGATCAGTTCTAGTAAAACCACATTTCTGAGAAATGAATATGCCCCAGGCACTGGCCAGCAAGATGTCCTGTGGCTGTTCGGCGTCACCCAAGGCTTTACGGTAATGGTTTATTGGGCAGTGATGAGACACGTGCCAAGCCCAGTCTTCACAGCTGGGCAGTTCACGGTTACAGTGAACCCCAGAGGGAGGACATGATGTCTCTGGAAATTGAAACTTGGATCTACAAGGGCAGACGAAGGAAATATGCACTTTGGCAGCCATGTGGTATTCCCAGTCAACTTTTCTAGCCCGCTGGAGGTGACTGCAGGGCTGTGTGTCCCCTCCACACTGCACTCTTCCACAGCGAGATCTGCAGCCCCAGGATGTTCCTCCTGCCTGACACTAACGTTTTCCTCGTTTGTCTTCTCAAGAAAAACTTAGTTATGAAAACTGATGGAAAATGAGAGCTCCATATTTTCTTCGGATGCATCTTGGCACAGCTGTATTTGATTCTCTGCGATCAGTTAACCAGCAATAAAGTTAGAGCAGCAGCAGATTTGTTCCGTGGTATCTTAGAGTAATGTGAAAATACCTCTCTACCGTCACTCCCAGAAAGTCACTTTGTATGAAATTGGAGACAGTATCTATTGAATAATGACCTGGTATTGAATGAGGATTCCCACTACTGTAGGATTAGTAGGCTTAACCATTAGCAAGTTTCACAGAATGCTAATAAAATATTTATTTGGCTATTACTTTTCCTGACCTATTAGTTGGGTTCACTAATGGATTCAGGCTTCCCAGGCAGAAATGTACATTTATACGAAGCCTAGCTAGCTATTTTCCTCAGTGGTAATACATGCAATTTTCTGTTACATATATTTTACTTCATAAAATCAGGAATAAATATATAATGTTATGAATACATAAGGAGAAAAACACACATCCATTTGAACGCAAATATTATCAGGTGTAAAGGATCTAAAATAGATTTTAACTGTTTAGGTTTAACTGGTTATCTGTTCAGGATGTTGTATTAAAAATCTGAAACTATTTACTGTATATCTCATATTAGGATACTGTCTAGTCAAATTTGTACTCCGTAAATAATTCTCTGATTCTTTTTCTCTGTCCTCTTAATGGATCTTGATTCTGAGATTCTCTCCATATATATCACTCCCATTCATATTAATGGCATTTTTAGGTGTAAGAGGAGTGGGAAATTTGTGTTGCTATATTTCAAGAAGGATTTTCGAAAAAGATTCTCTTGGAGCTAAACTTCAGAAATCATTTATGGAAAATATAAAGGATCCAGGTATAAAAATGTTATTAAAAGGCATTTTCAATTTAATTTATACTGATTGCTGTTTAAAGTAGGCACTTATTTCCAGCCATACCTGATGTCTCTATATGTGACACCTGCAGAAAAGGCATTTTAAAAAGTTTGATTCCAACGTAAGTTTTGCCAAGACATGAAATAGAAAGAATGTCTCCCTGCTGCGCCATGGCCAGGGTGGCAATGAAATAAGAAATGTTTTCTCTGGGGTAGAAATCATATCTTACATCCGTTAGGCACCAATTCCCAGCTCATCGAAGCTAGCAGGGGCTGGAAGTCTTCCTTGCCTCATGGGAGGTGCTTGCAACCAGCGCAACTGGGAGAGTAACACATGGCATGGATTTCCCCGCACACCACAGAAAAATAGATTGTCTCCAGCATATAGAAAGATATTCTAATTGCTTTTTTGTTTTCCTCCTTTCTGGTAACTTTGTGATGTCGTTCAAAGATTTACGTATTTCACCTTGTGTAATAAACAGAATAAAAGGTAAATAAAATAACAGTACAAATGTAACTATTGACCTCTTAATGAGAAAAGCAGACACATATTTAACAATCACTCCACCTCCCTTTTTTTCTTTTCCTTTGGGAAAGTAAGAGTGGGAGAAGGTATGTTTTTGTTTTTATTTTTTTCCTTGTTTATCTTCTCTAGTTTTCAGGCTGCTAGCTTTATTTCATGCTATCACTTCCTTTGGAGGTTAACCTCTCCAAAGACAAGTGGTAGACATCAGAGATGCAAAGTATTATGGAATATGTTGCATACAGAGCTATAAGTGAACGTCACAAGCAGAACAGTTTGGCTGTAATCTGAAATATCAGTAATAGACAAAACAAACTTAGCATAATTCTGTAATTCACCTTTCTTTTTCTATAAACATACATTTTGAGAATATGCCTCAATGGCAGCTGAAGCAAACATATACACAAACTACATGCAGTAATTGAGAGGAATGAGAAATAGTAGAAGATGAGGTGCATTGCTGCCTTTTTCCCTGGAGTGCAGCATGTGAAATACATGAGAAAGATGACATCATTCACAGAAGGTACTGGATTCACAGACATATTATAAATAAATCATTCAACAAAATGAAGAACCAGCAAAAGGGACAGCTGGAGTCATATTCTTAAACATGCATTATTTACTCAATAATCTGGATCATCTCCTTCAATCTTTCTACTTTCTCAGGTACACATAAGATCATAGTCATCTAAAAAAAAAGAATTCACACAAATAAATCTACCTTGTTTATATTTCTTTCTTTAGATTTATGGTCAACTTGGTAGAGAATACAATTATATAAATCCATCTCTATATAGGCACTTTCATATATCATTTTTATAGGGTCATAGATGACTACATATATATATATTTTTTTCCTCAAAGCCAAAATGCAATTCGTCCACCTGGCCCCGAAGGATATGGGTGGGTGCTGAGGATGGGGCACCCTATGGAAGAGCAGGGCCAGGTGCTGGTGGTAGCGGCGTGAGGTGTCTCTCACAAGCCATCGTACCAGCCCTCCCTGACCGCGGGGCCAGAGCTGGGAGGCCGCTCTGCCCTGCTGAAGTCAGCCCCCCTGGATACTCACCAAAGGCTGGTCCCAAAAATCAATCTGGAATCTAGATGCCTGCATCCCTCCGACTTTCTCAGTTCAGGGCCGGGTCCAGATGACCTGCCTACGTGCCTGCAGAGGAAGTTAAAATGCTTATGTCTCCAGTGATTCGACTCTGCTGGGTCACAGCGGGTAGTTAAATCACCAACCAGCTCTGTCTGGGGGACAAGCCCCCAAACACCAAACTGGAGGGTACGCAACATGCTTTGGGGAGCTTTCGTCGAGAGAGCTGCGTGGAAAAGAGACCTCTCTGTCTTCTGGTAATTCAGAACCACAAAGGTTAAAGAGAGATGCAGTCACTATAAATGACATGAGTGACTATGTTTAGCACTAAGTTGCATCATTCATGTAGTTCCTTGCTGGCAGGATCACGCTGCCGAGAAGTGGGAGACCTGTCTCCTATGCCTTTCTTAGGCCACGGGTTTTGAATGTGGTCTCAGGAAGCGTCTGCGCTACAGAGAGACACAAGTCTCCCTCTGTGCTGGGGGAACTGAGCCATCGCAGGATTCATGGGGTCAGAGGAACCAAAATACATACCAAAATATTTACCATCTTACGGTTATTTGCATAAATCACGGCAGCATCAAAGAAATGTAACTTCCTCTTGGGGTAGTGGGTAATGAGATTCCTGCTTAAATTTAGTGCCTGTGGAAGTATGTTTGCAGCCGAGGCCTCTGAGAATGCTCTGTCTCCTTCACAAATGAGCTTTACTGCTATTTACAGCATTCAACCGAGTGCCAGAGACTGCTAGCTGGTAAATATAAAGATAAATCTAGATGGTCACTTTGCTGAATTGGGACCTCAAGAGTGCCTTCTAGTAGATCTGCAGACCCTGATCGTAACAGAGACTGAATCTTTTAAGAAAACGCAGAATAATTTGATGAAATAAATGGAAATTCTGTTTTTTAATTGATTTTCTTTCTTTTCTTTTCTTTTTTTTTCACTTTTACAGTTTTCCTTACATAGCTTCAGATTCTATGCATCTTCCTTTCTTTGTTCTTCTTTTTTACCCCTCAACTTTCCCTTTATAAAAGAAATGGAATAAAATTTGTGACCTCTATTCTCCCTCTTTCTCAGTTCTTCGTTTTTCTTTTTGCAACTCTGTAAATTCAAAAACCTCTCTAGCTCTGGAAAAGAGTAAAGCAGGAGAAAAATGAAATTCTATAACTCTGTTCCTCTGTTACATTTTTAAAACTTTTTCATCTTTTTGAAAAATTATAGAGTGACAAAGTTACAGAGTTTCATTTTACTTTTTTTCTCTTTACTTTTTCCAAAGCTGAGGAAGTTTTGAAAAGTTACAGAGTGTCAAAAGGAAAATGGAAAAAGTGAGAAGACATCCCAAACCCTTTTCATTCATTTGTTCACCCAGGAGAAAAATAAAATAAATAAAGCAAAGTAAAATAAAATGGTGGGAAAAAAGAAAAAAAACAGACAAAAAAAATCAAATATCTGAACATATATGAGCATAGTAAAAGTACAAAAGTTTTATGTTAAGAGCAATTAGGTTTTTTTTACTGTAAAACGTTTAAATGAAAATATTTGTCAAGTGTTAACTGGTCTCTGTGGTACTAAGCAGTGCTCATAAAGAAATATAGATATGATCTCTCCTGCAAAGAAATACTATCCTCTGAATTTGATTCCTTCCATCCAGCTCTTTGTAAAGCCCCTAACTACACTTATATTGTACAAATCATTTTTTGTAAGCATCGCTACAGAACCTAAGCAGGAGAAGAGTGCATGTGAGGCAGATATGTATAGAAGCTTTAAAGTAATGGAAAGAAAGACAAACCTGACATATAAGATGACTGGGAGGTGAAGAATGAATTTTAAAAAAGGAAAAAGCTTTCAAGAAGCTAATCAGGAGAATAAAAACTTTTTTTTTTTCAAAGAGAAGATGAAATACGTGAATGACAATAAAGGCAGGACTGCAAGAATCAGTGTGAGAAGATCAAGTCATTAGCAAGAATTTTAGAAAGAGGAGTGAGAGGAAGAAAAATGTCCTAGAGCTGATGTATACTCGGGAATGACAACATTTGGTGAGAGGGTCTGGCAGCAGGAGAAGGAGGAAAGTGGTGAATTTGTGTACTTGCCCATATGTAGAAACACTCTTGGAGAAGCAATGTTTATGTGGACCACATGTACGGATGCAGCTGAATGAAGGTGCAGGAACTAAATGCTAAGCTGAAGATTCCTTCCTCCAGAAAATCTCCATGATTTCTCAGAGAAAATTAAAATAAAGTAGATTTTGATAGATTTCAGTGCTCATGTGAAACCTAAGTATAGAAAAATAGAAGAAAAGACATGTCAGCCTTTACTTGGGCAGGACCCAGTGAACCATTATGCAGGCTTTCTCGTTAGAATATAAAATGTGACTTTTAAAACTTAACATACCTAAAGAGGTCTGTTCCTCAGGGAATCTCAAGAAAGATGATACATGTTCCTCACTTTGTGCGTGCGTGTGTGTGTGTGTTTGTGCGTGTGTGAGTGTGTACCAAGAAGAAGCTAGATTGAGGCACTCCTCTGAGACTTGGTGGCCCTCACGTCATACCTATTTTTAGCCTCTTGTTCCTCCTCTGAGAGGGAGCTATCATAGAAGAGTTCAAAACGGACACAAAGCTGAAGTAGGTGGTTCCTACACCATCCATACTGTAGCCTCCACCGGAAAATAAATATCTGAGGAAAAGGGTTAGAAAGGAAAGGATGAAGGCATGTCAGAAATGGAGAAAGATTGGTGTGCCCGCTACACTCTTGCTGTGCTCAGAAGGAGGCTTCTTTAAGTACTGCTCTGGTAAAGCCGGACCAGACTTCGAGCTGCTTTAACCGAGGTTGGGATTTGGTCAGGAAGGAAAGACCATTAAAGGCACTTCTTGTTCATGGCAGTGTTGCTTTGTGTTTTGAAGATATGGTGTATATCTTTTAGATTAATGAATTTTAAACTTTTTTTTTTGTTTTTGGCCCCCCTCACCCTCCAAACTGCCAATCACATTTCTGTGGCGCTCATGAACCCACTAATCTTAATTGCTCACAGCTGTGACCTCCAGTTTGGAAATCACTGACTTGGACAGTTATAAATACTTTTCTTGCGTTATTCTCAAGAAAATGAGTTTATCTACCTATTTTGGGATAAATTGTTGAATTAGGATAAAATACAATTAGTCCCTATGATTGTTTGTGCTATCCATGTATCCCTCATGTACATTATAGGCATATAGTCCTTTTAACTGACATATAAACAATTTATGGATCTCTCTACTATATATGCCATTAATAAAAACTATGTAAACTCTTGGGCAAATTTAATACTAGAATGATACTGATAAATTATAGGGAGCTCAGAGAAGTACAATGGAGAGGAAAAAGAAACTGGAAAAATTGATTTACAAGGAAAGAGATGAAGAAATCGATGTATGTTTAGATTGACTAAATGAAAATTAAGATGGGTATGGTAACAGATCACAGTTATTTGCAAAGTGGAAATATCAATACTGAAAGGAATTACTTATTTTGGCACAAGAATTATGATGGGATGAAACTTAACACTAGACCCATCAGCATACTAGATGAAGGGAGATTTCTAACCACTTCTATTAAAAGCTAAATTTGATAGAGAACTACTCTAGGAGAACATTCTCTACTGGCATTGACCATGACCAAATACATCTATCTTTGCTTTTTTTTCAACAGTTCAAGTTGAAAAAATATTGGAATATTTGTATGTTATTATGTCTTTATTGAGATAGTATTGCATGGTAGTATGAAGGAGTTTGAGCTGTCTGCTTAATAATTTTATAGAGATTAATTTTATTCTGAGTTGTAGTAAACTGAAGAGGTATAATGATCCTGTCAAGGATTTCAGAGAAGACAGAGAAACAATTGCTACCATTTTTTTTGTGAGCAGGGCAAGAGGTGCTGGGTGTTAATGGGTTTGCTAGCGGGATTTCCTATGGTTCCTGGCGATCTCACAGTAATGTGAAAACAGTATTTAAATCCTAAATGGAAAACTGGTGGATCTGAACGGGAATGGGGGGTTTTTACTGCATTCTAGCTTTCTTAATTCTTTGCAGTGTGAGCTGGTGAAACCACACAATTGCTGTCAAAGGCCAGGTTAACATTTAATAGCCCTGTAAAACTTTAAACTTACTTTCAGAAAGTATTAAAATAGTGTTATAGCCTGGATTAAAATTCAATGAAACTATTAGGTTTAACCACTACCTTTCATTTAAGACAACTCTAAAATTCATTAGCCTCTTTTACGCAAGAAGGAAGCTGAAGTAATAGTAATATCTCCAAGACTAAAATACAGGCACAGAAGTCTGCCCAAGATGCAGGCAAATGCAAAGCTGCTCAGGAATCTGCATTATTCAAAATAGGGGTATTTGGATTTTGAAAAGCAGGGAGAAACACACAGGCAAGGAAGAAAGGTTGGCACACCTTGAAAGGTTGCTGCTACATGGCCCTAGGGTCCACACTTGCATAGGTAGGATGTAGGATGAGGATTTTTAGTGGGAAGATGGCTAAATATCCTAATGACTGTGTCTGATGAAGTTTTTCTTCTCCAGTTTGTCATGGCTGAGGAAACAATTATTTGTTGGTAAATAATATTCACCATCATCAATTTTTCCTTCTACTTAAAACAAACTATAAGATACCAAATTTTACCTGGTGACTAAGATTACAAATAGTGATAATAGTATGAAAATCCTTCATTCCCTTTTAGCCTCCCTAACCTTCTATTTTAGCTAAGAGCTAATCTATTCTAAATTGGACATATTGTACCTCAACAAAATTCAAGAGATGAATTTAAATGAGATTCATAAAACATATCTAATACAGTAATTATAGACATGCTTCAGACCTTAGGGTAACCAGATAAGAGGCAACTCTTCTTTCTAGTTTTCTGGGGACACAAAACTCCTGGCAATAGTTTGCGCAAGTGGCATGAGAGAAGAATTTTACACACTGACTATCACTGAAATTAATCATAAGTAGAAACGGTTTCCCTAGTCACAAGAGGTAAATACCTTTTCATATGTGCTGAATTTTCCATAGCGCTCTGTGCAGAGCCATCACATCAGGGTCCTGCGTGCATCACTTTTAACTGTGTTCAAGGCCTCTTGGCAAAAAGGGTTCTGAACCTGCAATATTTCCCAGACCTGCTTACAGGACGGCTGGAAATCTCCTCTGGGAACTCAGGACATGGACAAAATATTTTGGGGGATCTACTTGCAAACGTTAAAAAGTTGAGCTGGCTGCTCATTGTTGTCCCTGACCTGAAGATTACAACCTTCACAACAGTACTCTAATAAGTCATTTTAGCACTCCTCATCCTATCCAATAAAAAAATCAATTGGATATATTTAATTTGTTGCTGAAAGAGACCTCCTTCCAGCAGAGGGAATGTACATCACAGTGGCAGGTATTCTTCAGCATCTCAGCTTATAGAACTGACTAATATGAAAACCCTTCTGCTATTGGTAAAGCATGCAAAACTGTTTTGAGAGGTACCAAATTGTAGCAGAAATGTAATCCCAGTATCTACAGCATCTGTTTTTGGATCTTATCTTAAAACAGTATGTGTTTCCAGGCATGGTTTACGTTCTCCCTCCTCTCTCCTCACCATTAAATTCAAAATCAAGTCTGGAATCCAAGATTACATCATCTATTAATGCCTAAAATAATGGCTTACATTTTTCTCCAGAAATTGCCTCAGTTCTGCACTGTTCAGTATAATTTCAGTGTAGTTTAACATCATGGATGTATCTTTGTTTAGAGTTTGGGGGCGCACTAAACCTGTAGGACTCAGGGAGGTCTCAGTCTTTGCAGCTGTTCATTCCACCATGCATCCCAACTCACACACTAATTACCAACTTATTGCTAAAAGGGGAACAAAAGTTGAATCTAAGATAATGTAAAGGATTCACCTGTCATAGTCCTCTTCATGTGCTACACTGCTGTCAGGAAAGATGGGGGGGTGTGGGAGACCTTGTTTAATTCCACCTGAGGCCAAACTGAGAAAATAACACAGAGAAACTGCACTAACTTCATATAGAGGCTCAGGGTGAACTTCTGCCTTCGCTAAAAATGATAGTAAAATTCCCATTGGTTTAGATTGTACTAGTATTTATTTCATCCTTATTTTTTTAATTGCTGTAATGAGTTCTATTTGTTAGATGTCACCTCTTTTTGGTCTCTCAAGGATGAAGTCGTTGTCCTTCAGGATAGCGTTCATCTTACTTTAGCCAAGTGAAAGTTAGGGGCACATCGTTCAGAACGGTTCTTGTGAAAAGTAATACCTAAAATGGATAGGCTGAATTGTCCTCAGGAGAGCGATAACGGAGTCTGAGATGACTAGAGCGGATGCTTAGATATTAGATCATTAAAGAAGGTGAGATGAATCCCATCTTATGACTGTATTGTGAAATATCAAGCCCAAGGCTGATAAGTAACTGAGAATATATTTATCAAAGAAAGGGAAATTAATAAAGCCTGCCTGCTCGATTCAAGCTCACTAATTAATCCAATGGGATAGAATGTTAATATAACTTCATCCCTTATCCTGTGGAAAACTTCTTGTCATGACTGTGTACAGTGACTCCTCTTTTTTGAAGAATGTCTCTCTCTGACGCTCACGTTGCTATTGCATGATAAGGCAGCTGTCTGTTATGCTTACATATCTTAATGCTGGTGGCATGCATTTAGATAATATGCACAGTGTATTTCTAAAACAATATAATGGCTCAGCTGAATTAAAGAAAGCTTGCAAGGTGAAACATGAACACATGGAATCTGACAGGCTGTCTTAATTTATTGGACACTTGAAATATTCCGGTAAAGATATTTCACATTTACAGATTTTCAAAGCACATTGCAACGTAATTTATTTAAGTCTGAAAATACTCAAGTGTGGTAGGCACATTGTAAGAGTGTTGTCATTATCAAAAATATTTTGGTAACTGCTAGTTAAACAGGAAATTTGCCTTTGGCGTTTCTACCTTTCTGTTGTCTGTGAATGATGTGCATGGTCCCCTTAAGCTTGATTCTACAGCGCTTGACTTGTTGCATCTTCAACTCTCTGTAATATTTTTAGTTGCCACTAAAAAGCTTTTCAGATGCTTCACAATGAGAAAACATCACCCCAGAATCCACTACCTATTCAATCTTTTTCTTTTCATAACCAAAGTATAATTTCACATATATATCTCCTTTGACTTCTGTTTTTAATGTCTCTGACTTCTCTTCCAAGGACAACACGGGCCTGGGGTATTATGGTGGCTCTGGTCTACAGAAGCTTTTCTGTGGAGCAGATGTAGAAAATAATATAGAGATAAAAATTGATATACGTATATAAATGGTATATCTATACAAATCATACTGGTTTCTGAACTTTCATTAGGTTATAGGCTGAATTTTCCACCCCTCTTTATGGAAATTAATTTCCTTTATTGCCCCATGACATGTATTTTACCCTATGAACCATGTAGCTTTAGAAGTGTGAAGTCTCATAATGTGTAGACTTCTTTCTTCTCCGTTTCAGCTAGGGAAAATATACAGGATAAGTAATGGTATTGTAAAACTCATCACACAATAGGATGTAGAGGTAAACAACTACATTTGCAGTATATAATCTCCTCTGCAAGATTTCTAATTATTGTTATGCTTGTGTAGTCAGGAAATCATGGTCTATAAAGCAAGTCTAATTTCCTGTGGCTTGCACCTGAACACGATAAAAGCTCTTGATCTGCTTTCCTACTCCAGAGGCAAATCACAAAACTGTGACATTGCTGTTTAATCCTACACTGAGTACATACTTCCACCCATGTAATCCTGAAAGCGTTACCTTGATGAATGCTTGACCAGGGTCTCTTTGGACTTTCTGTTGCTGCCTTAGTATTTCTTTTTAATAAAATGAAGATATGCTACACTGATTTTTTTGTAATCTCAGTAATTGCATGAGTTTGGTGAAGGACACTGATTAGTTTAGGCTAAACCTTTCTTCCTCTTCTTATTTAGATTTTTATGCCAGCATAAGAGTGTGTTTTTGTTGGACAGAAAGTTAATTACTACGTCTTCCTACAACAAAGAGAAGGTTATATTGATTAGATGTAGCTGTGAAAACATTTAAGAAAAAGCAAAGCTCCAGGTTTGTTCTATGTAAAGTGAGCTTTAGTGCTTGTGACAGGTGTCAGATTTACAGCACTGGAAACTAAAATCCTCTCTACCCAAGGCAGGTACAGCTTTTCCCCACCTGTCACTCACCCATGCTCTAGTGCGAGAAGCACCAGATGTGTGAAAGCAGTTCATTGCTGTTTAATCCTTTGGTGCTTAGTGGGATTGAATCAGAGACATCAACCTATTTCATACAGGCCAACAAATAGCACTGACTTTCCAGCCTCGGTTCAACAAAGCTGTTAAGCATATACATAACTTTAAGAACAGTCCTAGGTCCCGGTTCCATTGATTCCCGTGCTTTAGATCCTTGCTCACTTCTGACCCGGAGAGGGTTGGATCTAGTGACTTACAGCTAAAATGTTCTGTATCCCTTTACTAATCCTTCCAGTCATTTCCTAACAAACCACCTTTGGAAGCCTATAAACCATACCTTATTCGGAAAGCCTTGCCTGGTATCTAACATTTCGCTGTATCAGAAAAATCACTTTTACTTTGTTGATATTTGTCAAACTTCACTTTATGATTTGAAGTCTAAAACTGTCATCTACTCGGGGCAGTGCTGCCTTATACATTTAATTCCATGAAAACTCATGATGACTTACTCTTCCAAGTGAATTAGGTCTGCATACTCACACCCAACATACGATGAATGCTCATTATTTTGCAATAAATTGAATATCTTTAGCAACATATCCAGTCTTATATCCTAACTACTTTTCAGTTAAGCAGCTTGCAGTAAAAGGAAAAAAAAATCTAGCAATAAATATGAATAAAGAAAGGAAACACTGAAAGTTGCGGTAAAGCATTTCTCAGAAAATATTGCAACCAGAATCACATTAATGCACAATTATAATTGTTTTGAGGTTATAAATTACTTGTAAACTAAGTATATATGTAAAGCGGCCAGCCCACACTCATCACAGAGAGGCCTGATTTAAGCTTTTGAAAGCCTACTGCAGAAGTGAACATTTCTTTTCAACTGTGGGGACTGTCCCCCTCTGTGTCCCATGCGCAGATTCCTTCTGCATTAGGATCTTTCCCTTCCCTCCACACAGGAGTCAGCTGCCCCTATGGCACTGAGCCTTCTCACCGCAGACACTGCAGACGACTCTCAGCAGGCTGTGTTGGGAGAGTCCTGGGCACAGAGCCATCGAAGTCTGCATCACGTTACACCAACACCCGTTCACAGCGTGCCCTGTGTCAAGAGTACCGGAAGGAAAGCTAGCTACTGCAAATCTCATGAGGACTGCAGAAAAAGAAAGCCTTTGGCATCCAAGGCTAGAAAGGGCTCACCAGGCTATCAAGTCCTGGTCACTCATATTACAGATGAACTTATATGCACATAGCATATAGTCCTTTCCACTACCTGGTCAAATTCCATCTTAGAGAAAGTCAGTCCTTTTGATCCTACTGGTAACAGAAATAATCTTTGTGTGCTTCACTACTCTGGTGTTTTAAAATACATTAGAATTTTAACTTAAACTTATATGCGCTTATACTGTATCAGCATTACCCTTGGGCCGGAATTAGTTCCCTACTGCACGAACCTGATCACCACTCCCCTTTGTGTGTGTGCCATGAGCTCTCTCTTCCTATCATAACCTTCTTGTGCACAAGTTTTGGATAGAGTTCCTCTCCTGAAGCTGGTTGATCAGGCCTGTATGCAGTATTCCAGATGAGAACAGACCATAGTTCAAGGGCACTAATGCTTCCCTATGCCTACTAGAAATATTGCTCCTGTTAACACTGGCCTTTTTACAACGACATTACTTTGACAGATAATAGTTATCCTGTGACTTGCTAATACACCCAGGTTTTTCTCTTCCTCAGTCATTTCTAGCTAATGAGCTCTTAGCTTGCAGCAGAGGCTTTTGTTATTACTCCATAAGTGCATGGCCTTGCATTTTGTAGTATCGAGTTTTGATTACTCTAGTCTACAACATTGTGCACTTCTTCCTATATGCTTCTTCCCATCCGTGCTTTATAATCATAATCCCTCCTAATACTGTATCACTAGGAAATAGCAGCACCGCACTGTTTTTTTTTACCAATAGCGTTGATGAACATATACAAAATCAGTGCCAAGAATCAACACCTAGGAACACCAGTAGAAATCTCCTCACAGTTACATGCTTTCTGTCTTCTGTTTAGTTCTTGTGGTGGTACTAAAACTTAGCTAGTTGCCTTTTCTTGCCCTTGTTCTTTTTCCTTGCCCTAATCACTGTTTTCTCCTGTTGAAAACAAAAATTCGTCACGTAACATAGTATTTCATGGTTAATTACAGTATCACATGGTTAACTGACATCAAGACAAAGAAGCTGTGCCATATTTCTTTTTCTTTCAGAAGACAGAAGAAAGTTGTCTTCTTAAAGAAAGGTTAAATTGAGTAAGTTAACAGATACATAGATATAAATGTATGTATTTATGTGTGTATATATATGATTATATAGAGTTTTATTTTAGTTTTAATTTTTTCTTTTTTCACATATGCTTTTTATTTTTTCTTTGAGATTTTTTCTTGAATCCTGCATGTTACCGAGATGAGAATAACAAGTGTTGTAGGCACATCACTTTTTCCTCTTTCTTAATATGGTACTGTTCATATAGCACTACTTTTGCTTTTGCTAGATAATTTGCTGAAAAGATTGGATTTTTTTTGGTCCTTGTTCTTTTGATATCCAATACCATAATCTTTCAGAGTTACCCATTTCCTTCAACGTGACAATCCTATTCTCCTCAGAGACAGGGAATGTGTTCTTACAAAGCATCCGTTTCACTTACTGGTTTCTCATGTGCTTGTGCCTGCAGTGTTAGCCCCAGTTTCGAAGAATCTTTAACCTAAATTCACCTAAGCATCTGGGGGACCAGTGGATATTTCTTCCTGCTACAGTGAGTGGAACTTCAGGAGAACATAGTGAGAGTTTTGTTTCCAGAATACTCTGTAGCCCAGTGTCTGAATTTGCTTACATAATCATAGGCAGGATTGTACAACGTTTTCTAAGGTTCCACATTTTTAATTGCAGATTAGGAAGAGCACTGCCAGAAGGTCAAGGGAGGTAAGGCCACACCTGGAGTACTGTGTCCAATTCTGGGCTCCCTAGGGCTCCTTGGATCTCCTGGGCGAGTCCAGCAAAGGGTTAGTAAGATGATTAAGGGACTGGAGCGTCTCTCCTATGAGGAAAGGCTGAGGGAACTGGGACTGTTCAGCCTGGAGGCTGAGGGGGTATCTCATCAATATGTGTAAGTATCTGAAGGGCGAGTGTCCAGAGGATGTGGCCAGACTCTTCTCCACGGTGCCCAGTGACAGCATAAGAGGCAACGGGCAGAAACTGAAACACAGGCAATTCCATCTGAACCTGAGGAAAAACTTCTTTATTGTGAGGGTGACAGAGCCCCGGAGCAGGCTGCCCAGAGAGGCTGTGGAGTCTCCATGCCTGGAGATATTCAAAACCCATCTGGACACACTCCCGCACAACATACTCTAGGTGACCCTGCTTGAGCAAAGAGATTGGATCGTTTAATCACTAAAGGTCCCTTCCATCCTCAACCGTTTTGTGACTCTATGATTCCATGATGAAGTGGCAGCTAGATGTCTAAGTCTCTTTGGGGATCTAATTCCTTTATTTCTAAAAAAAAAAAAAAAAGGAAAAAGAAAAAAAAAAAAAGAACATACACCTAAAACATAACTGTTACACCCCTGGACCATAGCTCTCTAATCTTTTTCTGTGGATCTAGTCCTTATCGAAAACAAATATCTAAATGGTACACAGCAAGGAAAAAAATCCAGTTCTTCTTCTCCTACTTAGCCTTGTCTCTATGAGCTGTGTTACTGCACCTTATCCAGTTTGGCTTATGCCACAAATGCACATTTCAAGTAATGCTAATTTTTCTTCCTAATTTAGCATAGAGCTGTGTCACGAAACTGCTGCCTGGAGCCCTCTTTTTCACACATACATGCACTGCACACTGCTTCGGACACCTACCCAGGAAAGCAAGCTGAAAAAGTGTAAACTAAAAGCTAAGCTTTGAGCAGGTGCACAGAGGTTATCTGTGCTGCCAGACTGGATGTACTTAAGAGGAATGAACTGGTAAAGGAGTCTCCACATTTCAAGGAGTGTTTGGGAAATAGTTCAATAGTTCAAAAGAAACTTTTTTTTTTTTTCTGAAAGAGTCAGATGTTATAAGGTCCTTTTTCTTTTTATAGGGCACCATTTTCATGTTTTTTGCATTTTGTTCACAGACATTCTATTCGAGACATTTTAAGATGCATAAACATGTTTTCGTACTCTTTATATAACCCAGACTTTGCTAAGGCTTTAATGGTTCAGATAAAGGGCTTTCCCTTATCAAGATAGCTGAGATGACACATGGGCTATGACATATATTTTTATAGATCTATGGCCTCAGCTTTGCATTTTCATTGTCTCTACCTAATTAGATCAACTGGCTGATTTATGACATAGGAAAGGTTATAATTGACTTATTTGAGTAGAAAATGCTTAGTTTGCCTACTTTCACTGATGGCTGCCAACACACTTGCCATTCTAGTTGTGATCTCCTAGTAGCAATCATATTCTAAACATCACTGTGTCTGAATAGTGCTTGGATGAAAGCCTTAAAGCAAGTTTAACTTTAAATGATTCTCTAGACTCTTCTTGCTCTCAGTCACAAGTGCACAAGCATCTCTTCGCTGTTTTCATTGTTTTCTTTCCCAGCTATACACATACACGCTCAGGTTTCTGACTCCTTGCATTGATTTCTTCTACCCCAACATATGTGAAGAGGGGACCTTAATTCCAGAGCCCTATTAATGCGCTGCCTGGTTAAAAGCAATCTGGTAATCTCTAGTTCCATAATCCTCGTACTTTCAGTTGGAGATGGCACCGTTCGAATTTTGATGAGCACTCTTGTTTAAGGCCCCTGAGCACTGTGGGCATTGCGTGCTGCCACAGCTGCATGCCCGTGGTGGCTGAGCTCACCCCCTGAAAGAAACGTGTGCAGGAGAGCTTTGGGACCTGACGGGGAACGATGTGACGTACACGGCAGACGCTGTCTAAGGCATCCGCCTGGCATCCTGAGGAGCTCTACGGTGGTGCACAGCCAATGTAATGCTCCTCGAAGAAGAATGATAACTTGGTGCATTGTGCAAGCCAGAAGTCATGTAAACAGTCAAGCAGATGGTGCTTTACTGAGGGAAAAAGAGTGCACATATTTAGAAAAACTTGAAAGAAGAAGAAAAAGTCTATGTCAGGCTTGTTCTAGTTACTGTTTATGTTTGCACCGTAAATCCCTCATCTACCTTCCATATTTGATTAATGGTATTTTTTCTGTGTAACTCCAATCTGTTCTTTTGTTTTCATTTTTGATTTTTTGGCTTTTGGGTTTTTTTTTGCTTTGAAATTAGAAATAGCAAGCTAGGAGAAAAGCTTTAAGAGACAACTAACATCTTTTACAGAAGGACTTTAAAAAGCTGTAAAAACTATAGTGACTTATTTATTTATTAATAAGTTTTACTAAAAGACTCCCAGAGAAATAAAGTATTTGCATCTAAGTGTATCCTAAGAGATGAGTGGGACAACCATAACATACCTATTAATTTCAAATAGCCATAGAATTCAGTTAAGTTATTTAACCTTGGCCTGGTTTGGGGACTATAAAAATATGGATCATATAATTAATCTGCTTTACAGGAATTAAATATGAACTTAGTTAATATTTGCAAAATTACTAGAAGAATGAGAATTGCTATCTTATGGAGTCCTATAGCAAGAGGGGATATTAGTGAATATTAGTAGGCACTCAAGCTTTGAGGCTGAAGCAGTGACCAAATTAATCATCTGGAGAGGGAGTATTGTTGATGGATGATCAAAGAAGTCTCAGACATTCTTTCTTTTCTTGTTTAAAAAAGATGGTGGTTAAAGGAATAATTTTATGGGAATTTCAGTAAGAGAAATGATGGGTTTCTTTGCTTCTTGAGGAGGACTTCTTGGCATAAAATACAACATAGCAGAAAAGGCCAAGTACTTAAAAGCCACAAATATATCCCAAACATGTACATATGTCTGCATCACAGTAGACCTTCTAACCTTCAAGGTCTGCTTTTGTTTCTCATTTTGATCTGGATTTTCATATTTCCTCTATCAACTTTGATTTCCTCAGTCTCTTTTATTTCTTTCTTCACAGAGGTAAGATTATCCATACCCTCTGCTCCTGCAAACTGGCAGAGCTCCTTTGAAGTCCATGAAACTGTGCCAATTTACACCACTGCAGACTTCTTCAATATTGTGTTATAACTACAGATGGGCCCCAGCTGCAAATTTTGGTTTGGATCCAAGCTCACCCCAAACTAGGGACTATTTGGTTTTGTGATTGTGGTTCAGACCCCTCTCTGTGGCTACATTATACCAGAAAAAGAAAAACGGCTTCCTGAATACGGTAATGGGCCAGCACCTGTTGGGGGGGATCCTTCATGACAGTTGATCTTCACCAACCTGGAGAACAATTTTTGTGAAAACCTTTTGTATAGCAGTTTTACCGAAGGAGGGAAGAGCTGAAATTCTATTCAGTCAAAAAGAAGAAAATGCACAATAACCTAAATTTGTGGGTTTGATCCAATTTAACCTCAAAATAAATCTTAATATTCTTGAACTGTTGGCTTACTGAATGAGGTTACGTGCTAAATATATATCACTGTCCAGGGAAAGAGGCAAAGAAAGAAAATCCTTATTAAAGCCTAGCAGAGCAATGAAAACAACTTAAAAGCCCAGAGATATTAACATATATTTTATTCTATCAAAGAAACACTGTTAAACTCTACATTGTCTTGGTATTACCCCTCCTGCTAAAGCAGAAGGGGGTACATTTTTTCTATTCCATTCAGCATATCTATAGCAAATTTTAATAAATTCGCAATATTTAATTCATGCTTGTTAAAGCCTTGTTCTACTTCTGTTTTGACCTTGGATGTTGATCAAAAGTATGTGGGATGTCATTACCAGTAAACCAGAAAATTTCTGGAAAGTACTTTTATTCTGAGGGATGAATAGGGGAAGGGGGACTCCCTTAAAATTTTCAAAATTTTGAGGTATTTAAAATATAAGTTTACTTTTGATACTTTGACTATATCCTTTCGTATTGCATTATCATCATTGTCAAAGATTAGATCAAATACTGTTAAAGATCAAATAAAATTTTTGGATCAAATATTCAGAAGGGTTGCCAAATTGATATGGTTGATAGATCAAGGTCCTCTACAGATGGGAGAGAGAAGCATGGCAGCCTTGGCCACATTATTTTCCCAGTGTGCCTCTCCCCTGATGAAAGATAACCAGAAACAGGGCACGGGTAGTTCATATCCACTCAGCTCATCTCTATTTTGCCAAAGCTGTTAACTCAAGTTGTGAAGGACTGCCATTTTTTTTTTCCCCTGAGACTATCTTTGAGGAAATGGAAAAAGATCTCAGACTCCAGGGTAAGTTGCTGTTTTCTAATACATACTATAGTACCTCAAGCCTTTTTTCTTGCAATAACTTGAAAGCAAGTCTTCACTCCCAGAATTCGTAATCTATTAACCACCAGTCTCAGTGGATAAGATAGGCACACCTTCATTGAAGAAGAAGGCTTTGAGCTTTGAAGTGGCACATTTATTGCAGCTTGTGTGACACAGCATTGGACAGGACATTCTACCTTCCTTTCATTCATATTATGGTTGCATTTACCCCTACGGTAAGGAATTTTCACTCTTGCCTATCTGAATGGACTCTGAAGCAAAAACTTATACGCTAGGTTCTATAAACACTTAGTTGCCCTTATAGTATATGTATCTATTGTACCCTTACAATATCATATTGAAACTAGTAGCGATTCTGTGATTTTGCAAATGAAATATTCTGCATTCTGGTCCTCTTTTTGATCACATATAAGCCTTCTTACATCACTGTAATAAAATTACAATTTTGTTAATAAATAAAAACATGAAATTATTGTGAGATGTTATTTTTCCAAGGTCCAGAGCCCTCCAATCCTCTTTCTTTTCATGGCATAATTCTACTATGAAGAATATATATTACGATTTGTGCTAAATAAGCTAGTGCTATGAAATCTACACGAGAAAGTAGAATAAACAGGGAATTCTACAAGTCCAAAGCACACTGAAGAAATTTGTCTTGAAACAAATACCTGCATATTATTGCAAAAGAACTTCATTTTTTATAAGAGTATTGTAATCAATATTTGCATACATTCATCTCATAACTGTAAGAAATATCACTGCCTTAATCATATTGGCCTTTTTCTAAAAATAAGTAAGTACTATTTTCACAACCTATTGCAGTGACATTCCTGCCTCTTAATTAATATCTGATTAGTAAACCACCATTTCCTTAACTGAAAGACAGCAGTTTAAATATTTTATAGCATGCTCCGCTTTGACTAAAAATTGATCATTCTAGGAGGAGAATATTTGGCACTATGGTAGTACTCCTTTTCTTTAGGAAATCATTCAAATCTCAGCAGCATTCAAAGCTATTTCTCCTGGCTTTTTCATGCCACATGGGTCTCCTCTGTAAAAAAAACCCTTGTATTCATGAATGCCTCAGGTGGGGATGCTTCTCCTTTCACCGAAAGAATGGATGACTTATACTACTCACTACCTAGAGTTTAGGACCGCAGGTAATTTCCTAGGTTTTATTCATTTAAAATAGCCTTGAATTTGTAGGTTACATTAAAGACATATATGGAACAATATTTTGCTAGAAGCTCAGAGACTCTTTTGTACGGAGACTACATCTGAGAACTGAGATTTGGTTGCCCTTCTATTATTTATATAGATTGTCCACAGCATTATCCACATCTGTAATTCACAAAATATATAGGCCTGGTGGTTGGGGATACCTGATATTGCTAAATGTTTAGACGTAGAACAAAATCAATCCACTATGTCCTGAATGTGCCTATCAGCAAATGGTATATCGGACATGCTGGCAGTTCTATCATGTATGTGCAATGAGTCCAGTGCATCCAGAGCATACTTGGCTCATGGTGCATAGGAGTTTGAAGTGATCTGGATTTGTTTGCTCAGAAGCTCAAACAAGGCTTCAAAAATGATTAGAAAGTATGAGACAAAATCGTTAAGGTTGAGATAATTGACAGTTTGTAATGTATTGCCAAAACAGACATAGGAGGATAGTCTGAGCGTAGGGATAAGATTTAACTCATTATTAGCCTAATTTTGTTATCCAGCCAACTTATTTTAAAAGACTATTTCCTTCTCTTTAAATTTTTCACCAACATACATGTTGCACATTTTTTTTCTTAATTTGAATACTTCCATGAAGTATTCATGGAGCTAGAGCTTCTTCCTCTAACTGCTCAAATACATTTTCTTTTGCATGTGTAGGCTTTTCAATTGTGAACTAGAATATTTGCATTGATTTAGAGGCAGATGCTCCATTCTTACTGACCTTTGGGTCTTGAAATATCTGTAGGTCCTGTCACAGTGTTGTGCACAGGAAGAAGTCAAGGGTACTTGGCACAGGAGAGACTGTATTCACCTGTGATCTGCATTGTATAGCTGTCTGTGTGCTGAAAGATGCAAGCCTGATCCTGCAAATGTGGCTCACGTGAGAAAAATATTCACAAGGGGCCTGACATGGCAAGGTCCCAAGCAATGCTGGCATCAGTCCAACAAAGCACTTACGCATATGCTTAAAGCTACAATTTGGTTTTAAGTATGTGAGCAATAGTATTGCTTTTGACTGACATTGAATCAACAGGATGTGAGAGGTGATTAACAAATTTACCAAGGGAGGACAATATTTGTCCCAGTACTGGATTTCTGTTGTTTAGTTCCTGAACAAGGAAAAATAAACTGTTTGTAGAGGCTGCACAGAATTTTGTCGACACAGAGATTTTTCAGGGAGACACAGTGATAGCAGACATTAAAACATCAAAATTTTCCTAATGTTTGGACAAAATAGAAATGTGCTGAATAGATGTGTTAACACTAATAAATAAATCCAGTTCTGTTCACCTACTACTATTGAAGTATTCTGAATGAATTACATTCTGCTTACTTGTGCAATAACTTTCCCTTACACAGATAAATTTGGCAGAATCTGACCTTTACTTAAGCAACACCCACTTTGTAATATGCGCTATGTTATAACTGACAGATCAAAAGACCAAGACAGATTTTTTCCTAGATATAAATAAAACACAGCCTCCCATATCTTTATTCAGATTTATAACGAAGAAATGCATCTACTAATTTGGAGTTGTGAGACGGTACATTTTTTTGAAAATTGACCCATTTATTTAGAGGGTGCATTTTCTGGCTTGGAGTACATTGCTGATGCATAACTGCTCACAGTTTTGGAAGCAGTCAAGTCTGTTAGCGAGGTACGGATCAGGAAGAAAGCTATGTATGGGAAAATTATTTCTGAGAAGAGGCATGGAGCAAAATTGTCTCAGAAACCTTAGCCCACAAGGTAACTCTTCAAAGGTAAAAAGAGAAGTTAGCGTAGTCTAAGGACTTGTACTTACCTCTTCCCTTAGTCTGGGCCTCTGAGCCGTCCTGTCTAATGACAAAGATTGGTAGGTGTGCTTGCCAGCAATTTGGAGTTTAGCTGTCATGAAAAGCTAGTGGAATATAATTTTCAGTTGTATTTTGAAAATCTCTTCCAAAATTAGAATTTAGAAGTTATAGCTAAGATATCTAATTTTAGAAAAAAATGTGTCAAGATTTATACATATTTTAAAAAACTGCTTCTGACCAGTATAGAAGTGTGTAACCCCTAAACTTCCAGGTTCCACAGGTTGCAAGTATTTTATACTGTCACTAGTTAACCTGGCTTTTTTTTTTTTAATGCAGTTTGGAGTTTTTAGCTTTATAACTGATTATATTGAACATGCATTTGAGGTGTCAAAGGAAATTTTTAGTCTAGTAGGTAATCAGTTTCTTAGGTTTACATCCAAACCACAAAATATGTATTTGTGTCAAATTTTGCCTTGCTATGAAAAGCTGTTGAAAATATGCTCAAGATGCGGTTGGCCAGCAGTACAGCTAAATTATATACATTAAAACTCATCTCTTCATGCAGAACAAACAGGTCGGGCTCAGCATTTTCACAGTCTTGAGCATTCACATGAACTTTATAGACAGCTCTTTACAGAAAAAAATACATTTTATTCCACAGCAGTTGATGTAGAGAACATACTGCAGATGCAGGTGTCAGTAATAACCTTGTGTTTTATATTGTTTCTCCTCAGTTTAATAGCTCAGTTTATTGTTAACCAGTTTCCTCTTTATCCCTTCTAGCTGCAGATTTATTAGCAGAAACGTGCGGTGCAAATGATGATTTATGATGGAATCATGTTGCCTGAGAAAATGTATTGATTTAGAATGAAGTTGCAGTTCTTGCACAAAGGCAGCATGAAAGAGATGAGAGGGATCTGCCTTGAGTTAAATTAAATATGTCTGACTGCCCTAACATGCATTTTATTTCATTTCTAAGATTTTACATGGAAGAAAAGGTTACATTAGGCATTTTTGTATTCAGTTCTTGTGATCTGCATTCCTTAACATGCCACAATTGCTATGATTCGTCTTTGTTCAATTCTTTCATCAGTTCAAAGCAGTATGACATTTACCTTAATAGCATTTAAAATGAACTAATCAATAGGTAGATGTTTGCTATTAAGAATGATGAAGAAAGGTTGAGTAGAAGGCAAACAAGGTTATCTACTTTTAATGTATTACCTAATTCTTTTCTATGGTGGAAGGAAGGCATGCCTTCATTTAATTGATTCTAATACACATACATGCAATCTAATGTGAACAGCCAAGGGTGGGCTTTACAAATGCCATTCATTTTTTACTGCTTTCATTTATTTTTTAAGTATTACGTCTTTTCTGAAGAAAATATATTGCTCTATTGTTGAAACTGGAGGTTTAAAACAGATTTTGAAGATATTCAAGCAGCTTCAGCGTATAGAAAAGGAGAAAACAGTATATGTTTATTGCTTAATTGAAGCCTCAGAAAAGTTATCTTACTGTTGAAATAGCTAGCTTGCATTTGATACGGCATTTCTTAGACATATATGAGGTTTTTTAATATTTTAAGTTCTAATACAGTTTCTTCATAGGATTCATTTTATCTGATGCTCCAAACGCAACACAGATTTCAAATAGTGATTTTGCTACATTTCTGAGGTACCGTGCAAGAAAGTTTTTCTGATGTATTTTGAGCCAACTTATTCTGTTCATTTTTTCATGAAAGGGTCCTTTTACTCCTGTTTCTTTTTCTTTTTTGACTAAGCAATTCCATTGGTGCAAAACCAATATCAGTTTATCTAAATTTGCAACAGCATCAAACCAGAGCACTGTCGATAGACATGGCTCTGGGTTTTGTCATAGTTCTTTCTGAAGGACCTTCTTCTGAGCTCCATCCAGCTTTTATTCCCACCCACTAAACCACATCCTTTGGCTGTCTCCAGCCTGCCCAGAAACCATGCTCCCTGCCCTCAAGCTCTCTTCTGTTCATGAAACTCCACAGCTTCCAGAGGCTCCTCCAGTTCTTCAGATGCCAAAATGAAGTTTGAGCATCTCTGAAATGACAGGCTATATGCAACAGCAATAACTTCCTGAAACAGCATCTGGGGAACAAATTAACAGATGAGTGCCCTCAAACTACAAAGTGACAGGGAAGCATTCAGTAAACAAACGATGGGAGCTGCAAACGAAGGAGGAAATTTGGTGCTAATAACACCTTACTATCTTCTCCAGGGCCTGATCTAGTCTTTGTTGGTCTGTGTTATCTTTAATAGAAGCTGAATCAAGATCAGAGAGGGAGAAAACAAAACAGTACACAGTGCGGGAGAATAACCCAACAGCAGCCCTTGAAACAATAAGGGGAAGTTTTTTTCCTTTCCCTATGAGTTGATAGCTGATTGTATTATCCTAACACCAATTTTTCTACGTGAAACCAAGCCCAGTATGTACCTTGAATTTTATGCTGTGGGGTTTTCTTCCTCTTTGACAACACTTGTCATCATGATGAGAGAAACAGAACTGTTTGAAGCTGTGGCTCATTCTAAATTCAGTTACAATTATAAAGCATTTCTGACTTTCTTGAAGAGCTTTCCCGTTGCTTCTGTCTCTTTTAAATAAAACTTTGACCATCATTATGCAATCATTTGCGTTCCATTTTCACTGTTAGCCGTATCAATGCTGACATATCAGCCCTTATGGAGCAGATGTTACCCATCTGATTTAGAAGTAGTTAAAAACACTTCATACACAGATGGAAATATTTTTCTCTCTCTCATATATTGCCAAGAGATAGCACACTGATATTCTGGTCAGTCACTTAACACATTTTCATTGTTCAGTATCAAGGTCACACATGACAGAAAGTACAAATTTATTTTAATAGTCCTGCCAAGATGCAAAGATTCACTTGTAACTTTGTTCAATGTTCATATCACAATAGGAGCTCCTGTGAGTGTTATGGTAACACTGGAATTCTAATTCAATCTACAGCAATTATAGTAACAAGGGTCGTATAGAAGGGCATATTTCAAATGTCCACTTCTCATTGAATTAGGTTCCTACAAGGCAGACCTCATTACATAAAATAATAGGGGTAAATTATAACTTGATTTATCCAGCGGAGTGGTATCAGCTTCTGCTGTGACTTTGACTGTAACATGTGAAGATAATGTTCCAAGATTTAGTATGTGACTCTGGATTGACTGAAGTACTTTATGGCCTCAAGTATTTTTAAGTGGATATATCTATTGCTTGCTGCTAAATTCTTTAGTGATAACTACATTTCAAATTTCTGCTACTTGCTCCTGTTCCTGCTTTTTAGCCATATTTGCAATTTTCTTTATCACATAGAGATAATCTTAGTAAGGAAGAACTGTGTCTTATCAATAATAGATGATAAACAAAAGAAAGGAACACCTAGTAATTTTTTAATCTCAAAGGTAAATACTTTTAATCAGATTTGCATCTGTTCAATGCAACAGAGGATTAATCAAACTTGTTACTGATTTAATTATTAATACTGAGTAATATATATATGTATGTTATACACATACCTATACATACATACATATACATACATACATACATACATGCATGCATACATATATATATATAATCTTAGCTGAACTTGAAAGATGGGAAAACAAAGCTGTCACATCTTATCCTGGCTAACTTTATACATGAGGGGCAGAATCCAGAATAGAAATTGGACGTTATTGTTCTAGAGCTCCTTTTCATAGCCCTAATGAAGCTAATATGTCATACTAAGCTCTCTGAGTCAACTTAACTAGTAAGTGTCGTAGGATTTATGACCAAGAATCAGTATAGTTCTTGCACATACATCTACTGCTAAGCATTTGAAAGCTGAATGAGCTTAAAGTTAGGCAAAGACTTATGTGCTCCTCTAAATCGGTCACTAAACGTTGTAATTCCTATAGGATCAGATCCTAACATGGTATATAATAGATAAAGAAATAAGGCTTACCATGAAAATAAAAGTAGATCAGCACTAGAAGATAAAAACAAATCAGAAAGACTGAGTAATTTGAATGAGGAATTGGCGGTTAACCACTGCCTGGGAAAGGGTTAACCGCTTCAGGGTAAAATAGTATGAAGGCATGAGTAGGAGGCACAAACACATCAGTACTTAAGTAACAAACTTTTTTGCGGATTGCAGGAGGAAAAAACAATGCAGACTATTCAAAGGGGAAATTTTCCTGTTTCGAAGGCCCCTTAATGTAAAATATCAGTGTTTCAGAATTTTGTTGTCACAAGGACTCTGTCATTACCATTTTTTTACAATGACAGATGAATGACAGATCATGTCCTTTCCCTATAGGTTTCGCTTTTTGAGCTGAAACTAGTCATGGAAGGGATGATTATAAACACAAGGGACTTTGGAGTGGAAGACATAGTTTATGCATTTGCTGGGATCAGTGAATGCTTTTAAAGAGTTACAAGGTGCGTGTCAAACTGATTTGGAAAAAAGAACATATAACAAAAGAATAAATTATCACCACCAATTTTTAGCTTTATGTAGTGTTTCCCTGGGCTTTCTCCTAGATACTTTTAAAGCATCGCTTATAACTGAGAAGAAATGCTGATGTGCTACTAACAGCAGTCATTATCCCACAAAGCGATATCCAAGCAGCACAGAAATATCATCCTGAATCAGGTAACATTTTATGAGACTTTATTCTCCCTGGGAAAACTGACTGTATTGCCATCTGCAACTGTAAGCACTATCCCAACTCCATGACATGTTTACTCAGAGACTAATACGTTTTCTGCAGCAAATCTCAAAGACACGCAAGGATATAGGTTAGTATGTTTGTATATAGCTGTGTAGGGATTAATATTTCCCATATAAATTATAAAGTCATAGAATACTTGTGGTTTTCCGTGAATTCAGCACTACTTCTTTAGCAAATACGAGCTGGAATATTGCCCCAAGAATTCAGGATGTGTGTGTATGTGTATATATGTATGTGTGTGTGTGTGTATGTATGTATGCATGTATATATAAACCATTTCATGTGAAATTCCTGATCTTACAACCATGTCCTAAACATGCTCAGATGCATGTCTGGAATGGAGCTGCTCAGACAGAAGGCATCACTATATTCCTATAACCCATCAGGACTAAGCCATCCACTTGCTCAAGTGAGACAGTTTGTAATATTCCAGAAGCAGGATAGAGAGCTTTAGTCACGTCTGGGGTTTTTTGCATATATATATTATTTTCTTGCTTGCTCTTAAACTAGGCTAAGAAATAGCTGCCTAACTGAGTGACAGGGAAGCAGCTTGAATTCTGTTTGGATTCAGAGTCATGGGTATTAGACACCTAAAATCATTCACTTAGTTACACATAGCACCAACAGAAGAAGGAGTTGAGACCAAATCCCCCTGCTGTGGTGGTTAAAACATTCACCTGAAGAGACTCACATTCAAATCTTCCTTTTGTAGAGCAATAATTTTAAGCCACATCTCTCATTTTCCGAGAGACTGCCTTAATTACTAGACTATGAGAGAAAGTTTGATCAGTTCTATTTTCTGCCAGTTCAGGGAATGTGAAAATAACTGCAAACTGCCCTAGTGACTGCATTTATTAGGGAGCTCTGAATTATAACCCCCACTAACAGTAATAACAATAATAACAATACTACTACTAGTACTACTACTAATAATAATAATAAGAAGAAGAACAAGAAGAAGCAGCAGAAGAAGATGAAAAAGAGGAAGAAGAGGTGTAGTCACCCTGCTAAAGCACAGATCAGCATGAGTGATCTATCTTCAGGTACAGTAGTTATCAGAAAAGAATACAAATACAGGTCATTTCATCTTAAAATTTCTTTACAACTTTTGTTAACATAAGGATCCAGGTTTTGGACAATATCCTCCCTAGTTAAAAACTAAAATAGTTCTCAAAGTCATATTACACCTACTGCACTAGCTAAAGATCTCCTCAGAAGGTAGTAGCAATCCACAATTCAGAGCATCTGTAGGCAAAGATAAAATAGCCAAGTAATGAAAGTATTTTCTAGTGAGCAGCTAGGCAGCCCAGGATATATGAACATTACAAACTTTATGTGCAGCTATATGTTTTAGCTAGATTTCAAATTCTCCCCTCAAATTTGGCCACTAGAAAAGAAGCAGCTCCTGGAATTAATAAAATGAGATCACTGTGTTTTTATTAAAGGGTGAAACTTTCCTGATAATGATGAAAGCAAAATGTAATGAAACCCACCTGTCCACCCTGATGCAGTTAAATTCACTGATCTGCTTCTTAGATATCAAAAAGGTATTTGACCAGGTCAAATAGACCTTCTTTTCTTATATATTGTGAAAGCATGAGTTTGACTTGTTTTTATTCTCTTTTTTTAACTAAGGGTATGCGTTTTGGTCAACGATGGGTTATCATAATAGTTTTTCCTTCAGAGGACCACTGAGCAAGAAAATCAATATGTTATCCTGCTCTTTAATTCCATGTATTTTTTAGTTGGTTCAGCTGTTAGGAAAACACTAATATATGAAGAATTGTTGTCACTAGCAGAAAACAAATCAATCCGCTACATAGAAACTTTTTACTTATTTTTATCCTCTGGTTTGTACTGCTAATTTTATTTTTGGATTCAGTGAATTTCAATACAAACTACATATACAATTAATGAAGCTGCATGCAATTTTCAAGTGCTATTAAAACTAATTAAAACCATTCTTTCTCATTAGACAGATTCCTCTGTAGTCAGGTAGGATTCAATAGCAAAAAGATGGCAAAGTATAATTTTAAGATATTGAATTTTGATTGTAGAACTGCAAATGACAATTATGTCCTACTCTGATAGTTTTTAAAAACACAGTAAAATAGTCTATGATTAAGAAGGAAACCTATAGAATAAACTTTGGTGGAATAAAATAAAATTCTGCCAGTTAATTCTCCTTCCTCTTTTTTTTTTTCTTTTTTTAATGAGTGTTATTTTAGTAAAACCAGGATAGATTTTCTCCAGATTCAGGAGATGATCTTGGAATTTGGATAGAAGCACCACACTTCTGCACAACAGGGCAGTAAGTATGAAACAGTGGTTCTTCTGCACTTTCTTCTCCTTTTGTTACTGGAAAAGGGGCTCCTTTTCTCCATGTCTGTACCAAAGGTACAGGCAGTGCAGAAGATGTCCATATACTCATTGTAACCCACATCTCTTAGGGACTTCTGGAAAGCTTATCTAAAGTAAACTTAATCCTATTGTTTATATGGGAAAGAGTGATGTTTTTTCATGATAACTCGTAGGAAAACTTACATCTGAGATCTGGAGAGCAAGTGGGGGAACTGGCTATCATTCTAGGACTTCTTATTAGCCCTTGCTGTCTCTGAGTGGGTGGAGAGCAAGTCTGTCCTGGGACAGGAAGACCATGACATTCAAAAGAGGCAGTATGATGGCACAGGAGCTCCCTTTGTGACTCAGTGCCATGGCTCACTGCCATTTCTACTCTGCTTGCTCCCCAGGGCCTGCATCTTGTCTACCCTGGGCAAGATATGTATAGGCACAAATGAGATGCATGTGCCAAATCTTCATTTTCTTCCAGCAAAAATTGAGTGAAAAATTGTATTTTTGCCCTGAAAAATCTATTTTTTTGACTTCCTCTCCATACAATCCTCCTATCAAACAAACAGCTGCTGACTGAAGAAGGTGCTATTTTTAATTAACATTTGAAATGTTCGTGCACTGGCTTTTCTTTTCCAGCTTTCTTACTTCCTTATCTTATTCCATGTGTATTTGCAATTTCAGAATTCATTAGACAAATCTAGAGAAATAGGTTAGGTGTATTTCTGTGGAAATACCTACATCAGATCACAAGATCTAGTTAACTTTTGTTATTTCCAGTCTTCCCAGATTGCCTCAATTTAGGAAGAAACAAACCGCCACATTTAATAGACCCTGGCATGCATGACCCAACACTTAACACAGTTCAGTTAGATACGGAATTAAACATGAGCTACTCTACACAGTTTAATGCATGTCAGGTGGCATGCAAAGAACAGGAAGACTTGTTCTAATTTTTGGCCCTGTTTCTATTTGAATACCTGTGGGATATGAAAGAAAAGAAAGTAACTGTAAAAAATATTTATATATCCTTGTCTGCTACAGTACGTTATAAAAACTGTAAGAAAAGAAAGGACAACAGTTTGCTTTACATTTCAGACATTTCCTGACACCTATCAGGAAATTCATCTAACCAGAAGGAACAAGATTTCAGTTTCATTTTTCTTGTTCAGTAACCGTTCAGAGGTGAGGAGCCTGGCAGAGACCGGCTTCCTTCAGTGGCGACTTTCCAGGCGGTCAGTCTGGAAAACACGAGCCTCTGTGGAGCACAGCCAGTCCAGCTATCTCACACCAGAGCCCCTTAAAGTCATTGTCTTCTGCATCATCTTCTTTCTAGTAGAAAAAAGAAAAAAGTTAGCAATACTAAAACTATGTGGCCTCTCCCACATTTGTTATTTAAGCCACAGCAGTGCTCATTTTGTGTGAGAATGCTCAGGTAACTTCAGCCACCTGAAAGTGAGACTTTCAGCCTAAACTTGTTTTTGGGACCCTGCCTGCAGAGACACAGAGGAAGGTACCGTCTTCAGACTTATCTCCACCCTAAGGTACCTGCTTTTAATCTTTGTGCTGCCCCATGTTGCTGCATGCACTAGAGCATTTCTCTTCATCTTCTGTGAAGCAGCTGGTAAATCTGTTCTTTCTGGGGATCATCTGTTGCAGCTGACAGTTTGAAACCATTTAGGCAGAACAATCTAGCTGCTCTTATAGCCCTCCTTTCCGGGATTTGAAGAAAGAATTACTGTTTTGATCAAAGTGATAACTTCTGAATGAGCTAGTTTGGGTATGTTAAGCAATGTAGTCATTTTTAGCCTGTGATATATGGCCTAGCTGCACTGCGCTTGTAAGCATACTGGCAGTTTCATACTTGTTCTCCTTCGCCAATAATAACCAAAGCATATTAAAAATACCAAGGGAAAAATTCAGCGTGGAATGAGCACTCTTGGATACCCTGCAATATCTAAAATGGCACAAAGCACCTGTGTGTAAGCATCTGAATTGCTCCCAAAGTTTTATAGCACCAGCTATTGTCAGGAACAGCATTACCTTCTGATACTTTGCTCATACACCCTGATTGCAGAGCGTAAAGCTGTTTAAGCTTAGCAATTTCCACCTTTTTAGAAGTCTTAGCCGTTAAGGGCATTAGTTCTCTTTATTCTTGATAAAACAGCCCCACAATTTCACAACCACTGTGAACCAGGAAGTCTGATAGATGCTTTATTCAGCATCTGAATTCCAGGTGCTTAGCACTGAGCAATGTGAGCTTTTGCCAAACAAAACTCCTCCTTTCTACCTCTTGAAGGAGACTGCCTTCATTAAGTGTTTGCCAGTGATAACCTATATGCTCTGTTTGTGTGTGTGTGAGCTGAGTGCTCATATGCTTACACTCATGGATTGTACTGCCAGACTTCATCATGCACAAACTGGCAGTCCGTGCCTGTGGGATGTGCACCTTGGTCCATTAAATCAGAAATGAGTTTCCAGAAGTGATTTCACCTCTCACCCCACTTTCCTGCCCACATGTGTAAGCATAAGACCAGTCAGAAACTGTCCTAAACTGCCTGGCAATAGCTGAACAGTATTCTCTTGTTTATATAATGACCTGTTATTATTTATCTTCTTGAGACTAGACGGACAGCGTGCTGGAGAGAACCACTGAAGCTGGATTACTAAAACACTTCAGCCTGTGGATCCAGAAGCAGGGACAGGTCTGTCCTTGTGTTGGGGGACTGCAATTCTATCATTCACGCCCCCATGCAGTCTGGGGAGCGTCGAGGCAGGCTCCCATGCCCAGCCCGAGTGAAAGTAGATTGACTTGTCCACAATCTGCTCCTGCAGTCTCCTTCTGTGCCCTGTTAAAATACTGCTCATAATCTGCTGCTTTTCAGATGAACAAAGAGCATCTACCAGAGTTAGGAGACTCACCCGTGGCAAGGAACCCCTGCCTAGCTCTTTCACATTCCCTGCCAAAACCCCGAGGGTTATCATTTCGAACTTTTCTATTTCAAACACACTCTGAGCTCTGAAGCTTACTTCATTCTATAACTCTCTTATCTTCAGTTATAATTATGCAGCTCCTTCATCAGCACGGCTATAAAATGACTGACTCCGGTCTAATTCCACCTTCAACACTGAGCAGTCGCAATGACCGGTCACAAACTGGCTAAGACATTTGGAAAGAAAGAGAACAGTTATAAAGTAGGGTTAAATATAAGCTACGAGAACTTTACAATATCATTGAAGCAGCTTATTGCATTTGTTTAATTGTATTAGTTATATCTTTAATTGATATTTATATGTCTCTGATTAACACAGAAGGATTATGAGGGACAAAGAGCAGGCGGCAGAGACATGCACAGAGCAATTAATGTACTGTTCTTTTGTACTAATGACGTTGTATTTAGGATCACATAAGGCCTGAACGAATTCCCATTAAAACAAATAGGAATTCTTTATTTACTTTGATATGTCTGAAACCAAGCTGTAAGATCTACCTTTAAAATCAAAAAAATGGTTGAGCTCGTGGAACTGTGTTGGATGCTGATGGTATTTACCACCCTGTTCCTTCCTCTCTTTCTCCACTCACCCCCTGGGTTCTGTGACTTCATTAAAGCCTCTCCTGATTTGCAACAGGTTGAGAGAAGAGTTTGCATCCTACATGTTTTTTCAAGCTATGCACAGGAACTGCAATGGAGCAGTGCAGAGGCACTCCAACTAATACACTAATTGGATACAGATGTGTTCTGACTCTTGGAAAAATAAGACCAACTGGATGATCAACAAGAGCCAAATGAGTAATTTCTTTTCAAACAAATTGGCTTTACTAACTTAAAACTGCCCTTAATCCAACTAGTCTGGCAGAATTTGGATACTATGAAACCGCAGGCAGTGTGTGATACCTGTTATTATCTCATACTACTTCTGGCTGTGATCTTGCCATTCAGAATAAAGGGCTAATATTTAACAATAAAGTCTCCCTTTATTAAAGGGTAGTATGTAACAGCACTGCCCCAGGAGCTGGCCAGGAAATGAACTGTGATCAGGCAAAATTCTTTCCTTGCTCCCTACTTTCTTCAGCAGGAACACATTTCTATAATCTATCCACAGAACGCTCTATACCCATCCACGTTTGGTGAGCAAAGAAGGAGCTGGACATGAGCTATGAGACGGAAGGAAATCGTTCCAGCTTTCTCTTCAGTGGACAGGAAAGGTTTCAACAATCGCTTTTTACTTAGAATGCTGTCTACCACCAAGACACATGGACTACTGAGGGTGACATTTTAAAGTTTGACACGAGGGCCTTTCACCTAAGGGATGCTACTGCCAGACAGCAAATTCCTATACAGCTAACACTGTTGACAGTGATGGGAGGAGTGTAATGTCAGTTCAAGTCAGGAGGCTACAAAGTTAGAAAGCTCCCATTGAACATGAATCCCTTGGCACTGCTTAGCAACCTTGGCTTTCCTGAGAGACAGATGACTAAATAAATGGCCAAGAGCCACATACATTGTTGAATACTTTTCTTCCTCTGAAAAACAGCATATTTTTACTCCCCCTCTGTCAATTTTATTTCTGTGTAGGAATAATCCATCCTGTAAAATGATTGTTATGACTTTACCAGAGACAAGAGCAAAGACTGTGTACTGTCAATACTGGTGGAAAAGAAGGGGCAGGAAGAGTCAGCAGCATCACTATCTATAACTGCTACGGCTATCAGTATCCATTGCACTGCATCTCTTCCTTAACCTTTGGGGATCACTTGATTTCTCAGTCCCATTCTTTGGGTAATGGTTAGCTGTTTGGGAGTGCAGTCAGAAATTTTAATTTCAGAAAGAATGATTACCTGCTACAGAATGAAATCTAGGAATTACTGTGCGAGGTCTTTGTTTCATATGTCAGTTAGAGCATCTCTTCTTTAAAAGACAACATAATTCAAGGAGTAAGTACGATATCAGTGGAGCCTAGGTGCCCGTTTTAGTTTTGGAGAGCAACAAAAAGCAATAACAATGGCAAAATTCCTATCCCTAGTAACAATAACAATCTAAGAAAAGTGAAAAAAGAGCTAAGTTACCACTTAATAGAGAAACTATAGAGATCAGCTGAAAGCAGTGGAAAAAAAATCAAAACTTCAATGTTTCCTATTCCTGATTTGAGACATTATGATATAACCAGAAGTGTCTTACAAGGACAGCCCGGTACCAGAACAGTGGGATATGACAGCAGATTTGAATAATTACATTGGAGATGATCACCAGTGCCAATTATGTGAGATTACAGTTGCTTGGGACATAACTTCTTTGGTTTTAATTTTAGAAATGTGCTTAGAAACCGAGAGCTACAAGAGAGGTAAGTAACAGACCATTAAGACCAGTGAGAAAAATCTTTATTTGAATCAATGGAAGAACAGGATTAAAACATTAAAAAAGGGAGAGAAAAATAAAAGGAGGTTTGTAAAGTTACATATGTTCAGGCAAAAACAGATGAAGCACTTCACTTTTTAATGTAAGAGCAGGTGGCAGCCAGGTTGGGATGCTGAATTCACAGTTGTTTGAGGAGCAGACACTGCCCTAGCTTAAGAAGAAGGGTTGCAAGCCATATGGCTGCAGCCAAGGTGGATCTGGCAGTACCACCAGGGATCCACAGGCTCCTGAGCTTTGATCCTTCCCCTTCAGGTAAATATGCTTCCATATAAATAGAAGATTTCACAGGTAAATATGCTTCCATATAAAAAGAAAATTTCAAGTGTTTTCACTAGAAACTTGACCAGGCCTTTAAAGCCATATAATTTAGCTGATGGTTGATTAGGGCATCCAAAATGCAAATGTTTTGGTGACACAACTAAAAATTTGGCCTGGAAAAAAAGATAATTGATAAAAACCCACAGCTTCTACAATGATTATGGAGTGAAGAATAAAGATTTTAGTTAATATATTCTGAGAAAGATGTGAATATACTCAAGTTAGTCCTTTTTCAAAGATCTCAATTAAATAACAAAAAATGTTGAATAAAGTGATATAATTAGTAATTTATGCATTATGGCTGGTTCCTCAAAGCAGTTTTCTAGCCTGCTGGAACTGCAGGCAGATGCTTTTCTCTGTGGGGTAGTCTGGTGTTGGAACAAGTACCCTGCCTTGCCTCTTGTATATAGATTGAAGTGATGGTGAATACTCAAGAGCAGGAATTCTCTGGGTACATATACATGACCTGGTAAGTTTTATGCTTTTATATTTTTAAGGGAAGCTGTTTTCATACCTTGGAAACAGCTGCAAAAATCATATTCTAGGTTTCATTTTCCAAAGATGTGCAGCAGTTCTTTTGGCATCTGGCAAATCTGGCCTATGTCATATTCTTTCAGTTCCACTGTATTAGGCAGGTTGTAAGGTGGAGCGCTTGTGTTCACAGGATCATTCACAGGATCGAATCACAGAGAGATTTCATTTGGAAGTGTCCTCTGGAGGTCATCCAGGCCAGATTTCTTCTCTAAACCAGGCTAAGTTCAGATCTAACCTAAACACAATGTAGTTAGGGTTAAAAAAAAAAACCCTTCATCCTTTAGGGAAGGTTATTTTTCAGTCTTAGAGTTTACACCCCAAACAGTGGTTCCCAAATTTTTTCAGCAGTGGATTGCTAGTAATTTATTCTCAGGGAACACTGTCTGTCTGTATCATCAGCCTTTTAACTGAAAATAGTAGTCTGCATAAATGATATACTGTCTAAAATTATTGTGTAAAGCAGCTACGATGCACCCACTGCGACTTTGCAGAGTGTCAGTGGTGTGTGGATGACAATTTGGCAACTGCTGCTTTAAAATGTATAGAATTGACCATAGTTGGAAATATGACACTGACCTAAATAAAATTTTACTCTTGCCTGATATAATAATAATTACGTTCCATAGATTTCTTTTAAGATTTCTTTTTAAGATCTGATGACGGAATCAAATTAGGCCTAGATACAGACACAGAGTCTGTATCAGATTCGATACAGATTCACTAAGATCTTCAGGAGAAACATTTCAGAGTGGGTAACTTCTAAGTTAGGATTTGTTTACATGGCTTTTATTCCATGTCACTATAATTAAAAGCCAAACATGGTTAAGAGCAATGTTGCCTGAGGACTTTGTTTCTCGTTTGGTAATATCTCATGTATCTGATTTTCAGTTTTGTGTTTAAAGGTTAATTTTGTCACTCTTTCTATTCACTACTCTACACTATTTTTGTTTATCTTTCAGAAGCCTGCTCTGGCAGTTTTTCACAGACTGTTATACAATTATGGCACTCTGGGCTCCAGTGAGACAAATGCTTCATTTCTTTCCTGACTGTATTTGTCTGTGACTTAGAGGTATGTTTGCTAACAAAGCTGTGGAATGATTTGCCATCACAGATATTGTCCTAGATCTCAATGAACTTTAAGGAAATCTGCTCTGCAAAGGATCACAGTGAGAAATGTGAGTAGCCTTTCTCTTAACTTCCTGTAAAATAACAGTACAGCTTTCTGCAATGTGAAGACTTGCACTGCAAAACAACAAACTGGTGCATATAAACCAAAGAAGGTGCCACCCTACTGGGTTCTGAGCAGCCGGCTGGTGCTATTAGTCTTGTCACTTGTGAGAGAAGCCACTGATCCTGCCAGTGTTTGGATAATACCTCTGCCATGGGATCTGTTGGAGCTATCAAACATCCATCTGGCAAAAGATTTAGAGATGCACGAGAACTCCAGTCTCAAGGAGGATGCAAATACAGATCAGTGTGTATGGACGCCAAAGGCAGATGTTGGCAGAGCTGCTCTGTCTGGCAGCGGATCTGTGCATATATTACAACTCTGACATAACCCCTGATGCACTGCACAGTCAAAAGACTATTGTACATATGTATCCATAGTCTCTGGAGGTGAATGGCTGGTGTTCCTGTAAAATGGCAAGACAGCAGCCTTAGATGTACATAAAATACTTAGCTCCTGAATGCAGCAACAGCAGCTGGCAATTTATTTTATTTGGAAGAGTGGTCGCCCAGTATGTTTGAGTGTGTCTTAGAATGGCCACCTAAAAGTATAAACAAATAAAATGCAAGGGTAGCTTAGGAATTTTAGGGGAAGATAAAACAGTCTGTTTTGAGAAGTTTCTAATACCTATGAGTTTATAGCACCTACTGAGTGGAATGTGTTGATGGGAAGTTGGGACTCTTAATGGTCAGCTGCAAAACAATGGGGGCTGGTGGAAAGAACAGAATGACAAAATTAATGCATTTTTATAGATCAACAAAATATTTAAAACCATTTCCCTATAAATAATAGTGATATTCAAAATCTGTTACCACACTGTAATAAAACAAAAGAATAACAGCTGTTCTAAGGACATTCAGGTTCTGGAACATTAGAAGTAAGAACATTACAAGTTACCCGGAGATTAACTGCTAGGGGAAATATAAGCAAAATGCTGTTTGAAATCTTATTACATGTCTATGGGGGGGGGGGACTTTCGACAGTGTCACTGTAGCTGTAAGCTTTCCGAATGTCTTCAAAAAGCATCTGTACAGGGCCCAGCCTGAAGGCCCTCATTTGTGATCGAACCCAACAAGCAATCACTCAAACAGAAATAGTCTTGAAGTCAGTAAACAGGTCACCATATGACCTTCTTTTAAATGTAGCCTAAGCCATTTGACCAGTGCCAGAATCAAAGATCAGGTTAGGTTTGTGTTTTATCAGCAAGTCATCTCATTCCTTGTGTCACATAGTCTTCTCAAAATCTCTAGAGCTCTGTAGAGACATCAAGCTGCTTTGTGACAAGTATGAAACTGTACCTCCATATCAGTCTATGAAAGGACTTTCTTATAAGAAAATTGGGGTAATGCAACCAGCAAGTCCGAATTACAACAGATGGCTACTCACTGAGATGGATTCACTGTTGTTTTGCTTAAGAAATGAAGTGGAAAATATGGACAGATAGTACTCTCCTTTCTCTGTGGTCATACTTGGTTTTTAAAACTCTTCAGTAGGAGGTGAAGCTAAATGATGCCCACTTCTCATTTATCAACATCAGAAAAAAACCAATGAATTTCCATACAATACAAGTACATCCTCTTAAAGGAGAGGTTATGTTGAAACTGTCATTCTGGTTCCTTTTGGCATTCAAAATCGTACACAGTAATGAGATTAACACAACCAGAGAGAGCCACGTGAGGACTGACACTCTCTCCTGAATGTAGAGATACTTTGTGCTTTACCGCTACTTTGGTATAGAGCAGTGAGAAAAGTGAATGCTAATGGCCAGAATTTTTTGACAAATGTAAGCTTTCTTTCTTTATACTCTTTTCAGAGGATGATGCACTTGGCTGCTCCTGGAAAATTCATGAATCATGCTTTCCAAGGTCTTTGTCACGGTGCCTATTGTAACAAAAGCTAGATGGACAATTGGTAATAATTTATGCAGTGAATTTAGCCACTTCTTCTATTTTAGAAGTCAGCCTTAAGACAGCTGTGAGAGTTATGAATTTATTCACTCTCCACAGCTGCTTAATTCTTGGGGTGAATGCACAGTAGTCTGAAGATTGTTTACAATCTACCCAGTGCAAATATTTGTTATTTGTCATAGGCTTTGTTCCCCGGTTGCTTTATCTAGCAAAGAGGTTTCCAACCTGAGAGGTGGACACCACCAAGTTCATGTGAATTGGTTGTCCGAGCTCTTCACTTCTCAGCAGTTTACATGAACCAATAAACTTTGTGAATATGGGTGGAAGCTTTATAAATGAGAGAAGTTCCTGGAGGACCCTTCATTCTTCCAGGGAAAGAGTGAGTAAGCACAATGGGAACGGAAAACTGCCAGGAGTTAGCAGAGCCTGCTTAGACAGTTTAAGTCTATCTTTTTCTTCTTTTACACAAGCGATATCATTATATTTGGCCATAAGCATATTCAGATTTAAAAATAGCTGGATTCCTTCCTGATTAAGAGGAAGAAGGGTATAAACCATATGTATTGGCTGTCCAAACAGACTTACCTCTACATGTGAATATACGTGTGTGGTCCTAGCTGTGACAGATGTCATCATATATCTGTAAGAATGCCTGCCAGGTATACTGGGAACTAATCCATTCCCTGCTGTACTAATTACGTTATCCTTTCTGAGCAAAGACCTATCCAGCTTTGAGGGCTTTTTTTTTTTTTTTTACCGAAAACCTGTTGAAGACATAGTCAGCAATGTGTATGCTGCAAACTTATTTATTTATGAATAACATACACAAGGCCGTTTTCGCACTTGTCACTGGAACAAGCATTTACAAACTCCTGCTTTTTTTCTGAAGTCTTTTTCAGCAGGTTTCCCTGCCCAAAAGCTTCCTCTTTTGGCTTTCTCTCAGTAACACAGCACAAGTGTTTTCTAGCTAGCTTTTTGGATCGTTATGTGTGTATGTTGCTTGGGTGCTCCTGCACCTTCGCTAACATCATTCCACCTTGTGTTTCTGCAGATGTCCATCCCACAGAAAATTCTTCCAATCACAGAGCTGTTGCTGGTTTTGACCAGTCTTATCTGTGGCCATATTTAGAGCGTGAATTCCTCTTTTCGTGTAAATTTTACTTCAAAAAATAAGCTTAATTGCTTTTTAATTTTATTTTATGTTATTGTTATGAATGAAAGATAACTATACTTCCTTTCAGTTTCAAGGTTCCATCCAATTTTTATCATACGAATAAAGCTAAACACTACACTGGTTAATGGTAATAAATATGCAGTTGGAGCAGGAATGGAAATAACAACAGCTCAGGGACGTCCCTGAGTATATATTTTATCTCCATGAGGATGAAGGGGACAGTTTTCATGGCGATATAGCTAACATGGCTAAACTGTAGCAGTATGGCTTAGTGATGTTGGCAGGCTATATCAAACTACTAAATAGAAACACATTTGGGATTTTTGGACAAGATGAAAAAGAAACTACGACATCAGTGACTGAGGGAAGATAATTAAACACAGAGGATTTTGCCGTTCCAGAGAACTTAAGAAAAGATCTGTCTACCTGCAGGAATAATGCTTCGATTTGGGTTCAATTAGTTATTTTGTTCTATTTCTAGGAGAAGATATGATGCTATTACTGATAGAAATGCTGCCAAAATGTCATTTTTTCCTACCACATGTTTCAGATGAAAGAAGTTCTTTTCTGTAATGAAAACAGAAAGTAGCGGAAGTTTGCACAGCATTTGAGCTATAATCTTACAGTTGGGTGCTTCTGCTTTGGAATATTTTGTCAGACTCTGTGAGTTGCTCACAGAAACATTTTTTGTTCATTTTGGGAGACGGCTATTTTGCCAGAATTCACCCGTCCATCCAATGGACTTGCCATTCTAGGGAAAATTATAATAAAATGGAATTGTTCAGTAAAACAGTATTTGTTTCTAACTGTGACTAAAAAATGATATTTTAAAGGAAGTTTTCCCATTCCCCATGCCAAAAGAATGTATATAGCTGCCGTCCATGTATCACATTTTTCCCATACATCTTCTGTTTTCCTTCCTTCAGAGTTTTTGCGACATATCTTTTTAATAAGTGCTGTCTGGGTAATCTTGTGTTCTGCCCCTGCTGCCCTCCTCTTCTCATGAAGCTGCTAATACTTATATATGAATACTGTGGATGCCACCCAGGAAGGCGGACCAACCAGCTACAGAGCGAAAAAAATCTTTGCAAATGAATTGAAATGCATCTCCTCTGCAATTGAAGAGTCTCAAACAAACTGAGGCCAAAGAGGTTTGACATGATCCCTCGCCAAATAGACCATTCCTCTGTGAGAAATCAGATCAGATAAAAAATGAGCACTGTATAAAACCATCACATTCTAGAAAAATCTGGAATTCCCCTCACCTTCCAGGAGCCCTCTCAGCTGATATTTCCCTCCCTTATCTGCTGCTTTATTCTGTTGGGGTAGCTGTAAGTCCTGGTAAAGGAGTTAGACCAGAACTGACGGTAACTTTCCTGTGCTTATTCAGCTAACACTCACTGCAAAGGGAAAGTTATATTTTGTCTCACTTAGTGCAGAAAATATAATGTTTTTGTTTATAAATGAAGCAATGATTTTCTTCTTCTCCTTTAATTTTTTTTAAAAACATGTTAAGTGAGGAAAGGGTTGGCAATTTAGATAGTAGAATGTACTTCCACTCGATACACTATACTTACCAGTTCTATTTGTGTTGAAAAATGGAGACTTTGCACTGATGTGGTCAGCCTCAGCAGAAATGCTTTGATGTTTATTAGGTCTCTGGTTTGGAGTTAAAACAAAAAAAAAAAAAAGAAAAAAACCATAAAGAAGTCAAAAGTTTTTACCCTAAGATAGAGTAAAAAAAGGAAGTCTCCCAAAGAGGAAAAGCAGACATGCTAACACACAGCTTAAGCTTTCCTTTGCTGGACTATACCTGGAGCATTTCTTAGGAACTCCAGGGTAATTTTGATACTTACTCTCATAAAATTAACATTTAGGGATTGAAGAAAGCCATATGGCTCCTCTAGATTCATCCACTTATCTGTCTAGCTTTGATACCTGGTAATATTTTTATCCTCTAAGTTCTTGTATACCTATTTTTTCAATACGTTCCTGAATACAGCATCTATTGTTACTTTTGGTACCAAGAGATTACCCACTGCAGTAAAAAGTGAACTCCCTTAGCATGTGCTTATTTTAGCATGTGCTTATTTCATTTGCCAAAGTTTGTACATTGTATAAATTATTCAGAGAAGTGATATTAGTGGATCAAAAACAGCTCTGGTTCATCAGGTCTTATTAACCATCTTGAACCATTAGCCTGATAAGGTGCCAAAGTATAACAGAGATGGTGAATTTACAGTGCAGGTTTTCAGAATAATCCTTTTCTACACAGTGTCAAAGTCCATTTGCGAGATATTTCTATAAAACATAATTGTCAGTGTGGCTTATCCTTGGAGTCGGGGATGAAATCTGGGACCTTTGGGAATGCAGTGTTTAAAGATGCGATTTTCCTGTCATCCCTGTCCGTAATGCACTGAAGATGATTGCAATCAGGAGCTTCACATATGCAGCCATTTTGTGTATCATCTGTTCACTACCCCCAGGCTTTCAAAATGCTCCAAGGGTATTTTTACTGAAGATTTTCCAATCACCTTTTTCTTCCTTTTACTGGTCTATGTAGAAAATATCTATAATGGGGTACAATTGAGAGATTCTGATTGTCCCTCCATTCAGTTGCCTAGGAAACAGACTTGTGGATATCCAGCTTTTTCCTTCATTACTGAAGATGCCATTTACAGTTGATTTCCTCCTACATCTCCTTTGCTGTGTGTGCTGCTGAAAAGGAAAGGACAGAATAGAGCTTGTTCTATTGTTTTGTTTGCTGTTTTAACATGTTATTTTTTTAGAGAAGATTTAGAATATAAAGTATGAATACACTATTCCTGATTGACAGTCGTGCCATGGGCAATATAGGTAGCTGAAGACACTACATAATTGATTTTTTTTTTCTCCTTTTTTTCCCCCTGCTTAGTAGGAAAAAGTCAAATGTAAAGCGGTTAGATTCCCTAGAACAGATTCTCTGTCTAGCTATTCCTGTGTAATCCTACTGCGGTATGAATTAATCTGAAATTCAAACAGAAAATTAAAGGTAAAATTGCGAGTAGGTTTGATTCCTTCTACTTACTGTAATGTCTGCTTCTACACATGAAATAGAGGAAAGTATTAATTTTGAGGCTGGGGTATATCCTACTGAGAATGGATCTTAGTCTGAGGACTTTCACCCTAAAAACCTGCAGTTTGGCATCCTCCTCTGAAAAAGTGTAGATTGTGACTCACTGCACTATTTAAGTGCAGTAGAAGTTTATTCTCAGTAAAAGAAAGGGTATTAATCATGAAGGCCTCTAGGTATTCATTTGGATGTGTGTTTTTCTCCTCTCTGCTTCCTTCTCTTTATTCTTTTCCTTTGTTCTCCTTCTTATTATTTCAGCTCCTTCTATTTCCTTTCTCCCCTCATCCATCACTTTTATCTTTTTTATCTTTTGCCCTTTATCTTTATCTGTCCCTTCTACTATTTACTTTCTTTCTCCTCTATTTTTCTCTTTTACAGAGTCTTGCTAGTCCCCTCCTCCCTTCTCTTTACCTACCTGGAAGCATCTCTCATGCGTCCCTCTTTTGAGATATATAACACGTTTGGTTTTAAAGTCATCTTCTGCCCACTCTGATTTGAAAATTATTTATACCAGTAATAAAGAATTGTGAGGGACTGGGGAGCTGTGGAGTTGTTTGCGGTCTGGAAAGGAAATCCAAAGCATTTGGCATTTTTTTAATATACCATCTTTTTGTGTGTGCGTATCCCTCACTTTACGTTCCACAGGTTCAGGGACATTGTCCCCAGGACCACCAGGCTTTCAGCCCTGGCCGTCTCCCTGAGCCTCGGCCCTCCTTCGCTGCCTTAAATCGCTCTTTCCCACCCTTTGCTGCCCTTCCTCCCCCTACGAGCCCTCTCACCGTGTTTTTCTGCATCTCTTCTTCCTGGCTTCCATTTTCCTCAGCTCGCTCTTTCCCCTGATTACATCTCTGTCCTCTGACCCCAGAGTGACCGCAGAGCCGCCCTTGCCCTGCTTTTTATCTGTGGTGCTTTTCTCAGCGTTTCCCCCACCCCTTTCCTTTCCTCACAGTCTCCTTTTTCCCTTTTCCTAACATCTGAGCAACTTTACCTGCTTCATTTTAGTGTAATTAGCCACTCTAAGCCTAAACAAAGTAGGCAGAGTTGGGCAGAAGTTGAACATTAACAGTACAGGAGAGAAAAAAAAAGAAGGAAAAGCATCAGCTACGTTAACAGGACCAGCCTACAGTTCAGAGAGATAAAGAAAGGAAAGGAAGAGATGTGTCTCTTCCCCAGGCGCTGGTGTTGCCGCAGGAAGACTGACAGTGACAGTGATCTTCAGCGTCTTCCTCCTCCTCTAGTCTCAGGTCCGTCCTTCCTACGATAGTTCCCTCTTCCGTAAGGGAAAAATAACTCTGGTGTCCGTGCACCCCCACCTCCTCCGATTGCTCACAGCATCTTGCGCGGCCGGCGGGGGGCTGCGGTCGTAGCACTGCCTGGAGGAGCTCGGGTAACAGATAAGCTGAGGGTCTGCGGGCGAGTGAAGTGACGGTCAGAAATTATGGCCAATTTCTTTCTCGCCACACTGATGCAACCAGAAGAGGAAATACTGCTACTGAATAGCTGTGTTTTATGTTCTCGCTCCTGTTCTTTATGCAGTACTTTGCTCAGCAGATGTGGATTGGGAGAGGGGATGTTAGAGAGGAATGAATATTCATTTATCAAAGCTAATTATCAGCTGAAGCTGACAGGGTGTTTACTGATTAAATGTTTTCCTGTTTTCATCGGAAAATGCTAGTGTATAGGAATAAATACAAAGTTTTTCATAGGAATATATCCATTTATAACACGTTGTTATTACGAAAGCGTTTCCGTCACGGGTTGGAATTCCTGTCCAAAACTCACAAATACGTTCTGCCCTAGTGTAATAGCTATTTTGCTCGTTAGAGCTTTCAACAGGAATATTGGTTCAAATTCTTGGCCTTTCCAATTGCGACAATGACTTGAATCTGAGCCTTTAATAACTCAAGTGAATGCCTCTGTCATAATAATACTGACTTGTCTTTGGTGAGGTAATGGTTATCATTTCTGTAGGAGGTCTTGGTTTTATTTCAGGATTTAAGATTTTTTTTTAAATTTTTATAGGTTTCACAAGAAGGGGAAAACTTCTTTATCACATAAATGTGTCCTGAAAGGCATGTTCCACTGATTCATCTGTCTCTGGATGAGAGATGAATCCCCTGCCCTCCTCACTCCCCTCAACCCCCAGCAGCCTGAGTCATATTTGGCTCTGAATCCTTAGGAGTCCCTAGGGCCTGTGCAGCTCACCTGAGGTCACCCAAAAAAAAAAAAAAAAAAAGAGAGAGAGAGAGAGAGAGAGAGAGAGAAAGAGGTACATAGAGAAGCAGCCTGAATTTCCAGTGTTCCAGGATGGCTCAACTGAAACCTGCGAGGGCCAAGTCAAAGAGAGGTATTTTTAGTAATAAAATTAAATATCTTGTTACGTTTGTACTATAATTATAATAATTAGAGAAGCTCTCTGCTCCCCTCAGTGGCATTTGTTGTCTCAAGCTGGGATGAATAAAGAAACCAACTCAGAATTGAGATGCCTCTCTTGTAAACTGCAGCATCCTTCTACTAGCTGGAGTGACCACAAATAGAAAACACATATAAAGTTGTTCCCACTTGAATAATCTAGTGGGACGGACATTTAAAGAGACAACTATTTTCTTCAACCAAACCAAAGTGCATTGGCAGTCGCCAATGTGACTTTAAGCCAAGTTCTTATTATCTGAATAGAACTCAGCTTGGAAGGAAATCTAGCAGCATGTACAAATGTTGATGATAACCAACCTGCTGGACTACGACATAGGAGATGTGCCCAAATGTTGGGGAGGGGAGAAAAAGGGAAGAATTAGACATAATAGCAAGCCCACAGCTATAAAGGCCTTTGGTAACACAGATCTTGCCCACTTCTGCTCTTCCTTTCCTCTCTCCTGTCCCTTCCTCCCTTTTCAGTCCACTGGGAAGATTTCTGGAGAACGAATGGTTTGGTTGCAGTGCCTCTTAAGTGTGTAGTGAGCACAAGCTACAGCCTGACCAGTGCGTGTGGGCGCCTGTTCATGTATGATCACCGGAAAGTGGCCGAGTGGCTCCTAACTGAGTCTGGGCTAGACTCAGACATGGAGAACTGCGAGAAGCTGGAAAGACAGACGTCTTCCACTCCCTAATAAGCCCATCACGTGCATCAGTTCATGGCTAGTCACAGTTAAGCACTGCATTATTTCACAGAAATAGACTATGGGGTTATTACTAACAAAACAGAAATAAATGGAGAACAGGATGGAAAATGGCTTGCAGTAGGGAGATTTATGTGCACACCCTGTCTACAGTTATGATCTAATTTCTCACCGAACATAAAAAAAGGTAAGAAGAAAAAATTCAGGTAAAGGAGATAAAGTGAAAGACTAATGCAAAACACACTAGGTAACATTGCTTTTGTCTTTGATGAGTGCATTAGGGACTATTTTCTCTTTTTTGAAAACTCTTGGGATCTGGGCCTGCTTATTGAGTGAGCCCACTAGATGTATACTTTATTTTTGTTGATCTTGTACTTCATAAGTTTTATGTTAAATCTTTATCCTTCCTTGAGAGAATTCAATAAATCAGATATTTCAGAAAAGATTTGTACATTTTCTCTCTCTTTCTGATAACAGTGTGAATGCTGTTAGGTTTCCTCAGAAATGCCATAAGTTGCCCTGTAAAGCCTTCAATTAGGAAAGCCTCCATTCAGGAAAACATTTCACCATATACTTAACTTTAATTTTAAGTATATGCTTAAAATTCAGCATGTGCTTAACTTTTTCCTGAAAAAAAATGGATTTAAGCATTTGCTTTTGTGCTTTGCTGGATCAGAGCCCTAAGTATATGTTACATACCAGATTCTGTTCCCCTTACCCACAGAATTATTCAATTACTCTTATTCTGGCCAGTATTTTCAAAGTAATTTCATTATTAGGATGTGGCTTCCCCACTGGACGCAAATAAGAACAGAGGACCCGAATTTTCTAGACATTACTGGAAATCTTCCCTCTTTGCAGAGCCTTGTGCTGATTACCTAAACGGCTCTGCACATGTGAGCATCAGTATCCTGTTCTGAGCAACTGATGTGAGCAGCATGGGCCCAATGTCCTCTTGAAAAACTTGTTAGTGACTTAAATGATAAAATCCAATCTCCGTGTTAGCTAGCCTCTAGGTTTTGTCAGTATATGGATATTTTACTCATTGACTGCCTAGTTTGTGTTTCTTGAAATGATTTAAAATTAGTTTGGCATTCTGGAAAAGGTAGGTTGTCTTCCCTTATTTTGGAAAGATGGTGAACTGGGGAGAATTCTTTCCCAAACGTAGATGCATTTTCCTATTTTCTTAAGGTCTTTTTTAATTTGATAAAAACTTACAAGGGCTAAGGAAAAAGCATTCTTTTCCCCTGTTCACTCTAGTATCCATAAGTAATGACACGAGTTATCATCATTAATGCTGAGTAAAATCCTGTTTGAAACTATACATCACTTTTATCCCAGGGTAATTACCAGAGTTTAACAATTTCCTTTCATGTTTGCTAAACTTTAAGGAGCATAGCCTCAGAAAGGGATATCTGTATAGGAGTGGGGAGGAAAGTAGGCAGGCACACAAATCCCTTTATTTATGAATGGGATTTGCTCACGCACTTCCTGCACACAACCAAAGTAAGTATAAGGATCAGAAACTACTGAGCAAATCTCTTTCTTGGGCAGTCAGAACTCTGTTATTTCCTTGAGGTTTGACAGCCTTAGCACTGAATTTATGCTTCTTTATAATTAGAGCTGCTTGCACTCTATTAACAAAATGCTTTGTAATTTGTATATTCTTGTCTTCAGACAATTATGGTTGTTTTCACCCCTCCTCCCTTTTCCTTGTTTCCTAGGAGATTATTAAAGCACACAGTTGAGCACTGATAAAAAGGTAGCATGTATTCCAGACATCTAAACACACATACCAGACCCACGAGAGGAAATAAATCACATTTGAGTATTTGGTCCCAAGCAGCCTACGGTTCTGTCACCATGGACATATCTGTAGACATTATAGTGCTCCTGCTAGAGCCCCGTCAGCAGAGAAACTCCAGCTGACAAACTCAGAGATACAGCTGACACTCTGTGTAGGCTAATCACATATGCGAATGGAAAAACAAAGCTATTGCGCTCTGTGCGAAGGCCGCTCAGCGGTCCTGGTAGACAGCTGACCAAGGGGACTTTTCTTGCCAGCCTTGAACGTCGAGCCTGCAAGGGGATCCTCATCAGCCTGCTCTGTAAATTCGTAACAGCTCTGGAATGTGCCCACAGGAGCCCCCTGAGCTGCGGTCCATCTCTAGGAAGTCTCTCAAGGCAAAATGTCTTGATTTAAATCTAATACTAAAAATATTCGTAAGAATAATATTGTTTTCTCAAGGCATGTTTCAGCACAGTGACATCACCACTTTGCTCATCTTGTTTATAAGAAAGTAGTGTTACCTACAGGAAGAAAGGGAACTGAGTCTTCACTGGATTCGTTGGCCTGTGGCGGAGATGGAGGAACTTCCAGACTGGCAGCCTCCGGGCTGCAACTCCAGACTGGGATTATTCGAATAAAGGGAAAATGGAGTCTGCGTTTGGAAACCGATTTGAACTCTGTCTGAACTAACCCTGAACCCTAATCCTGAACTATCTCAGGATTATTTCAACTATCCATATCTGATTTGCTTCAAATTTTTGGTACATTTCAGTTTTCATGTGCATCTAGCTGTAAATGTAGAGAACTGGATCCATTTCCTCTTTATTTATTATTTAAGCTCCTTAATCTTCTTTGTCTCCTTATAGTTTGCATACACTATATATCACATGACCTGCGTAAGGCACTTGCCATTTCCAGTCCTGACAAGTCATTGGTTATTATTAATCTGTCTTTATCTTCTATTAGACATAACAGTATAATGTTGGAAAAAGTCAATGAGAGGTCACTGAGAGACGCTTAAATCAGCAAATCCTTCAAGAAATCAAAGGTTTAAATTAATATCATTTTTAGTCTGGCTGAATATGTTACTAAAGTTTTTCATTTCCTGAAGAAAAGTTTATAATAAAAAAATAACCCATGTGAAAGCAAAATTATTAATCAAACATTAATATTAGTTACCTAGGTAAGTAAACACTGCACCAGGGAATTAGGTGAATATTTAGTTTCAATCTTCAGTGTAAGTACTTTTCTTCACACTGTGTCTTGAGTTACCGTATGTGGTGGGGACACAGAACATCTCACACAAGCGACTTCAAAACTTCCTGAAATGGCTAGGAAGGTAATGCCACAGCTGCTGCTCATTTGCAGTTGAGGACTGTGAGCAGTGAATAAGGTTTCCAAGATAAGTTAACAAAATTGACTTAAATATTTCCCTCTGTTTTATGAAATGGTGTAGAGATCACCAGAAGTCCAGACTGTATGTTCTACATGATGCATCTGAAGCTAATGAATGCCCATGTGTATAGAAGAAAGAAGTATTTGCTCACACTTCACTAATTTACACACCTGTATAAATTAAATGGTGGCCTCTTTTTTATATTTCAGCAAAGACATAGAGATTTACTAACATAAAAATCTATCAAAGATGCATGATCCTAAGACTTCATCTTGTTAACAAAACCATTAAAGATCTATCAATAGTTTACTAAAAACAATCACAGTAAATATTGAAAGTAAATGCAGAATTGTCAGGCAGATGGATGAATCACGCAGGAGAATAGGCAGCCAGCAATGTACAAGAACTTATTCAGAAGAGTGTAGAACTGATTTTAACCAATCAAGTTTATTATATTTGCTTCAGGTTTTTTTTTTAATGCTTGTTCAAAACAGTTTTGTGCTATCAAATGTGCAACTTGCAATTATAGTCCCAGCTCCTACCAGAAATAGCCAGAATGGTTACTGTTGTTGATATTATTCACAAAACAGTAGGGCTTGGAGTCACAGTCAGGGACTCCCACTGCGCGAGGGACTATACAGACGCCGAGTAGAAAGATAGCTCTGTCTTAAAGTGCGGTCCTGTTTCATTGTGTTGGGAGTGAATCTGTGCTCATACAATATCCCTCCCACCCTGTGATGCTGTGTTGGGAAATCTAAATCTGTGCTGATTTTTCCGTGACAAGCAAGGGTAGGAGACTGTAAGCCTGGCTGCAACGGTAAGAGCCTGTGGCTTTCCCCTGCGCTATAGGCGTCAGCTCACTCTGTTACGGCTTCAGAATCGTTCTGGGATTCATATTTTAGATTCTCTCAATTTATTACTCGTAAAAAAGTAAATGTTCATTAATAACCAGTAAGCAGAGAGTTAACTAGAACTAAAGATGCTAGACAGTTGCCCCTCAGCCCATTGATTTCACACCGGCAGGGAAAGAAATCCTGCAGTCTTGGCTGGTTCCTCTTGTGCTTTCTAGAGGAAATGCACTCTTTACCTAAAGATGGGCAGAATTTTTTACTGTCTTTTACTTGGAAGGAAAACACATATTAATAGTAACACACATAGTAATAATAAACCATTCCATAAACTCATGTTAATTTTGTTAGTTGGAAGAGGAAAGGAGGAAAGGGAAAGGGGAGGGAAGGGAAGAGAAGCAAAAGGATTGAGGGTGTTTTTAAACAGATAAGCTTAACTGTTCATTTAGACATTACTTTTCTATTATTTGTTGGCCTGTTTTAGAATTTAAGAAATTTTCATCTTTCTATTTTCTTTCTTTAAAATGGAGTACAGTTGCTCAAACTCACATCAGTATATTTTCGTGGAGGTTAAACTATACATTTTCCAGTGAACTATTTCATTTCACTTAAACTGATTATATTTTAAATATTTTGACGTTACTGCTAAGCATCTAGTGTTTGCTCATTTGAATTTTCTATCTGTTGCCAACACTAAACTTGCTTATAAAAAACATTAGATAGTTAGACCGAGTCTTGCATATCAGGTGTCTTCTTCAGGTTGACCTTTTATTTTTTTTTTTAGTTATTATGTTTTATTTCACCTCCACAAGTTTAACTTTTCCGAGAGAAAATTCAGAAGAGAAAATGTTTTTAGCTCATTTTAAAAATTTTGAACAAAAAATTATTCCAACAATATTAGTGCTTTCAGACTTTGGACAAGAGAAGAGAGTTAAGGAAGAGGTGGCAGTTGCTATAGAGCTTGTCTTTTGCCTTCTGATAGAAACCCAGCAAAATGTGACAAATCACATCTTGGAAATGATACAGTTTTCTTTTCAGTTGAATTCTCAGTTTTGTCAGCTGAAGTATCCAAAGAGCCCAAACTCAGTAATAATAATGAGTTATGACTATTTCATAATTCCTAAAAGTCCCAGAATCTCCATATTCACCCCCTGCAAAGCAGCTGAGCTCTGCTCCTTCTGCTTCTGCTGCTCCTATTATTTCCTAACTCGGCAGTGCTTATCCCTGCCATCTCTGCAATGCCTACCCGAGCCTAGCTCCACTCCCAGTAATGTCTAGGGATTATGGGTTGTCCTTCCTGCCCCGAAGCCTCTCCTAGGCTGCTCTCCTTGCTCTCACAGAAATGTGCAGTGGTGTCTGGGAGCTATAAGACAATGCTCTAAGGCTAAAAAAAGAGGTAGCGCTGGGACACAGCTGACATAGCATGTCCTAACACTTACGTGGAGGAAAGCTGCAGCTGCATTCCCAGATTATACTCCGGAGTGAGGAATGGCTGCCACCCCCTGCGTGCTGGGGGCTAGAGGCACATAGTTGGACATTGCTTGGCTCTCTTATGCCATATAAAAAATTTAAAAGCATCCAGCAAGCCTTCTCTTTTCAGGAGCCAAGTGCAACTCTGTTAAGTGGCGATATTTCAGCAGGGTTATTCTGCTCTAAATGGTGCCCGACAGGCACTTGCCGAGGAAGGACCTGTCTGCCTGGGGCAGCCTCCAGGCAGGAGGGCAGCATGACCTCCTGCCGTGTCTCTCCTGGAGAGGCAGCAGACACTCATCTGCACAGCAACTGGGGAGTATGCCGGGACTGTACTTAACGCCTGCTGCCATGAAAGGGCGGGGAGACTGAGGAGAAGTCCTCTTGCCCACAGGCTTCTCAATTTTCTCTGCTACATACACTAGGAAAGCAGCAGGACCCAAAGTGGCCCTTAGATGCCATCGGTCTTTAAGAAGCGTCAAACTTCCAGCCATGGATGCTTTTCATATTACTGTTAAAGAATAAATAATTACCATGTAAGAAACCCACAACAGTATTTCATTTTTCCTTCCCTTGCTTTGCTCCTATCCCTCCTCCCTCCCTTTCTTCCCCTACTTAACTCCCAGTCCTGCAGACATATGATCTAATTTGTCTTGTGTGGCAGAAGTGCTCTAGAATCAGCAAAGAAAGCTTTCCCTAGCAAGCATAACCCAGCAAGGTCATGAAAGTTCTCATTATTGTGCTATGCAGGTTGCTATTTTCCAAGTGCCCTGACCAACGCGTGTGCAGACACAATCCCAAACACACACCCTGAACAGCTGGGCAGCAAAGACAGCCAAGCAAATTCTCTTCCAAGGCAGCAGCAAGTGCTGCTTCTTGGATCAGCAGCAAGTGCTGCTTCCTAGATCAGCTTCACACTACACGCATCAGCGTCCTTCAGACTGAAGAATGAGGAAAACTCTATACCACAGTGCGGAATTTTTCTTTCCTGAGCTAGTTTTAGGCTAGATAGCTTGGGAGCCATTAGCAATTCAGCTGCACCAGCAGCAAAAGATGAACTAATTTAGCCTGCTTCTCAACAGTGATGTGATTCTGGTATAGACAACCCTTGAAAATATCATCTGACTATTTTAAATGGAAAAAAAAGCTGAAGTCTCACCATCCAGCCAAACTTCTAGCACTGCAGCATGGTGTATTCATTTCAGTTTCTACTGAGTCAAATGGCCACAGGTACAGTCTTGCTTTATATGTTTCAGAAATTAAGAAGTTTTTATTTGACTAGTGACTAGGACACTTCTATGTACTATTCTTATTCTGCTATTTGCAACCATCTTCTAGGAAGTATAAAGCACTCACTCCTTGAGGTCTGCATCTCTCAGCGGGAACTCAGCAAGCTACCATAATCACCTATTCTACTTATTGTACTTATTAATGGGATTTGACACCTTTGCCTTCTGGCTTCAGCTGCAGCCTACACTTACGCGCTGAAAATACTGATTAAATTACTCACATAATAATTTGCAGGATCAGGCCTAATTTTGAAAAACACAAATTGCAATTTGATATTGTTGCATTATATAAACCCATTTGAAACCTGGATTCAGCAAAACATTGAAGCCCTTGCTGAAGTACCATTGACTAACTTCACGAAGAAATATCTTTTGCATATAGTATTTGCTCCATGATATTATCATGTGGCTTTCTAAAAGGAAAGTGGATTAGCTTCAAATGTTGTTACAATTTATTATTTGTCGAGTGCTGACAGTACACTTCAATGGAACTTGAGGAAGTGCTTAAAGTTAAGCACATTTTCAAGTACATTGCTGATCTAGGGCCAAAAAGTTAATCTGAGGCCATTTTTGTTGGAAAGTGTAGACATGATGCCAAGGGAAAGCATTCTTTAATTTTCCTTTGAACAGGAAACTTTGGCCTGCAATGCAGGTCTGTTTCACAAATAAGAGAGTTGACAGTCAACCATTTCTCATTTTTGGCATTCCAATGTCAAAGAAGAGATATATCAATATAATACATGGAACGCAAATTTAGAAAAGTAGGGACTGCCTTCCGGGCAACTGGATGCACATATCTTCCCAGAGATAGATGAAGTGTAAAATGGAAGTATGCCATCTGGGACCTTGAAACCCACATCCTAACCTGATTGAGATGTCATATCTTCTTGGAAGGTTCTACATTTGTCCAGAATTTTTAGTCCGGATGGAGCCAAACATATTGTCAGTTCTCAGTAAATAATAAATCAGAGAATAACTTTGAAAAGTAATAGACTTTTCTCTCATAGAGGTAGATGTTAGTGGTACGCACAAACACACACGCATGATTAATACCACTAGTGCAGGAAAACTCTAGGTAACCCCCAAACTAGCACATGATTTCATCACTGCTGTGTAAGGTGGTTCTCAGTGCTCCAGCTAGCTATATTGCAGGATGACTGCTCAGCGCTCTCCAGGATAACTCCTTAAAATCATTATTCTGGGATCCTATATTTTGTCTTTTTTATTATTTGTGAATACAGAGTCTAGCACAATAGGACCTTGTCCTTAACTATAGCCAAGAGGCTTAATTTGAACAACAACAACACTAATAATTATATTTACATGTTGCCTAAACACAGTTCTGGAACATCTGTGGCTTGTCACTATTACAGACCAGAAGCTATAGCCGAAGCGAGGCTTTTTTTTGGAAGCAATAGAAGGAAACTCACTATGGCTCCTGAAAACTCTCTTGGAATGTAATAATATAAATGAGGAGGAAATATTCTATGGGGAAAAAAGTGCTTAAGGCAACAGTAATTATATTGCCAAATATAGCATATAGAATCTGCAGAGTGAGAGTTTCGCATAACAAGGGAAATGTAAAATTGTACTTGGGGTGTAACTAAAATGTAATATAATGGCTGGGGGGAGCATTATTTGAAGGAGTTAATATGTAATCCCTGACTAGCAGTGGAAGCACAAGAGAGGAGCTGTTTTCAAAATCATATTTTCTTTATTTGTGCAGCAAACAACTAGTATGTATTTGGGTGTTGGAAAAATCATAAATAATAATCTACTGTGACCTGCATAGAAAATACCTGAAATAATCCAGCCCCTATTTCCACCTTCCCAATTCTGTGGTATCTCTAAATCAATAGTACAGCATCAAAAGCTCTGGCCTTGGAGAACTTCTCTGGGTAAACCTTAACAGAGCTTTCAGGCTTTTTGAAGGTCAGTCCTGCCTCCCCTACAGTATACTGGTATGGGAAGAGATTTGGAAAGAGTTCTCATCTCTTCTCTACCACACAACTGAGCCAGCAATAGCTCAGAGCAGTGCTCTTCTCCCCCTGTTAATAACATTAGCGCTGAGTGTTGAACCACTGCAGCAAGCAGACACTTTCCTCCCTCCATTAAGAAGTCTACACCTTTTCCATTTCTCTGCCTACTAGTACTGCCTTTGGTAACTTCCCCCCTTCTCTATCTTCTCAGAAAAATATATTCATCCTAACTCCATCTCTCACAGTCTTTTCTTTGTTTGTATTTCTTCTTCTCTAAGCACTCTCTTTGTGAAAGCAGTTCAGACCCATCTCGTGTCTCAGCTGCAGGCCCCACTGCACTTATGGCACCCTCCCCTTAGTGCCTTTCCTGTCTAAGGTCAAAAGGAGGACAAGCAGAATGAACATGTGTTTACACAAGCAAGCTATGGCATGGATCCAAAGCCCACTGAAGTCATGAGGGCTTCTCCAATGCCTCCAACATTTTTGGATCATAAAATATACATGTTTGGTTTTGAACACAAATAAACATAAGCAATATTTACTATGTCTCTACACTAGGTTTTTTTTCGTGTGTGTATTTCGCAAAAATCTTATTGAAGAAAAAGAGGATTATGACTTTACAAACCAGTGAGGGGAAGTTTATCTGTGCGTCATGAAAATCCAATAAGCTTTTTGGCAGAATCAGGTCGATTGGAACACCTAGGTCGAGAAAATTGGAGAATTTGTGACCAGAACCTTTCAGTGACGGAAGCTCTTTGAAATTTATGCTGTATTTCACTTTGAGAAGTGTTGGGAAATTTTCACATTCCATGCGAAAATTCACATTCCATTCACATTCACATTTCACTTTCCATGTGAAAATTTTCACGTTTTGATGGGAATACGGGAAAATATAATACTCACTTCTTCCCTTTCTTTGACAAAATGTAGGACTTAACCTGACAAAGGAGCAGATGTGCAACAGCAGCCACATATTCCTCTCCTGTTTCAATTACTAATTTAAATCCGTTAATTCCTTTTCTCTCCTTGTCCTGCTGAGACCATGGGCTGTTTTGATAGGTAGTATGAAAAAGGGAACTGGACTGGAAGGCTTTCTTTCTGTCCCTCTGCAGATAGCCTCACTCCAGAAAAATACGTTGGGCCTGATTCTACTTTTAGATACACGAGTTTAGCCTAGCACAAGCCATCAGAAATGTATTCAAAGTATACACCAGTATAACTGCTCCGTTCTTTATCATGCCCCCTTTAACCTGCAGCAACTAGCTAGAAAATTAGGATTTACAGGTTATTCCAATCATGAAGAAAAATTGATGAGGGAAAGTTTTTTTTTTTTTAATGCAATTCTGTTTATTTACACAAAAATTTACATACCTGAATGTAAAAATCTGACAAACCAGGACAACAGCTCAGCCAGCCTGCACATCGTAACTGCTCCTCAGGCCTTTTTTCTCTCATATTTTGGGCTATTTCCGACGTTTCCTACATCGATGTCCTTCCTCTGGCTGGTGTCTGTTGGGAGGCTCCTCGTGCAGCCCCAGCGCCTCACTGGGCTCTTCCCCTCCTGTGCTGAAGCTCCCAACATCCTGGCATTTCTCCCCTTGTCTCTGGGAACGTGAGCGACTGAAATCGCAGCTACCTGTTACAATAGGCCTAACGATTTCTTTTAGCTACATCAGATGAACAGCGGGGGTTACCAAAAACATAAAGGTTTCTACTGATATGAGCCTGAGAGTCCCCCAAAAGAGAGATGTTTTACACAGATAGTCAGTACTGTAAGTGGCATAGATAATTCAAATCCATTTTAGACGGTGTACGGAGCTAGCCTTTTTACGCGTTTATGCCTCTTTAAAGGTATCTTCTCCTTGTTTTTGTGTTGGATACCTGTTACCCTGAGAAAAAAAAGGAAGCACTGCAGCTTAAAAGAAAATTTACTTTGTATCTTCACAATATAGAGCATGAATAAGAGCATCTACAATTTGAAACCAACTTGAAATTGAAAACAGAGGTTCATATTTAGTTCACTCTCTTTGGAATTCAAAATCAGATTTTAAATACCCATTAAAGAAAACAACAATAACTAAGAAACAAAGATCCTATTTGCCAAGAAATGCTTGTTGAGTAGAAATGACTTTAAAAGATATTACTGCAAATGCTGCTATTTAAGAGAAATGAAAGCTAAATCAGGTCTGAAAAAGAAACAATTATTACAGGTTGCTTGATTGACTAAGAAATTTTAATTCTTCTTAAGCCATGGAGCAGAAATGAATTGTGAGGATAAATACATCAATCCATGAGTGTGCAGTTTATGCCTTAGAGGAGATTTGGCAGAAGTAGTAAATTACGACTGAGAGAGATTGGATTTACGCTTTTCTTTAGGATTTGGTAATGTCTTGTGGTCTTTCAAACTCAATGAAATCAAATATATCTTTATGCAGTCAGTTCATTACTAATGAAGGGGAAGGTCCTGGGAGCAGAGCTAGACAGCGACAGCCTCTGTGGCTTCGACTGCCAGCGCTCACAATGCGGGTTGCAGCAGAGGCCCCCTGCGCTGAACCCAGGGTCCCACCTGCCCCAGGTGTTACTGGGCAAACACAGCGTGCCTGCCCGGCACATATGTGAATGTCCTCTCATGTGCTCTCATGTGAATGTGCTCTCATTTGTAGCCCCGACCTCTAACATCGCCCTGCAGAAAACAGCATTCAGGTCATTTTTTTAGTTTATATCTACAGTGTCTCATGTGCACACTTTTAAGCTCAGGTCCAAGTTAATCCATTAAGTCTGGTTCTAAGTAGAAAGGTTTTTAAAATTCCTTATTGCCACTTGTGTATGTTGTTCCAGAGCTGACGTATTTTCTTAACAAAGCAGTACTCATTGAAAGCAGCAGACTGTACAGCATAAGTCCTTAGAGTCATATAATTCCACCTTGTATATGGTATTTACTATAGAATACCTTACAGAAACCAAGGAGAGAGACATATATCATTTTAATCCTCCAAAACGTTCGGCTGTTTTCCTTCACTTTCCAATATTTCATCATCAAAATCTCCCACAGAATTGTTTCTGAGCCTCATTTCTTCATCTTTCTCTGTCTGTTTTACTTCTCAGATACCAGTTTTTTTTCTCTAACTTTTGAAGCTACTTACATCTCACAATATCTCTGCCATATCATTCAGGCTATGTCCACACAAGTAAATGAGAGGGATTAGGAAGTGCTCTCCGGCCCTGAGGCCAGCCAGCTCATGCCTCTGACCTGCCAAACAGGGTGGCTGTGCTCAGCCAAGCTACCGGGATTTCCTGCCAAGCCCTGCCAGCCCCTGAACGACTCCTGGGCTTTGCCTGGGCAGCTCAGGCCAAACTTGATGATTGAACACCAGGAAAGATCTCTGTAATTCCTCAAATACAGCTTAGTTTACTGGAACAGATTCAGTGTCGTGCTCTCACCGCTCACTGACTGCATGACGCTAATCACATCTTGGTCGTACTTTTGTCATAGTTAAGATCCGCTGACAATGATGAAAGGTTTTGTTTTGTTTTATTTTCCTAGGAAATGTATATCATGTCATTTTTTCTAGCATCCTTTTACATCTCTGATTTAGTCCATGCAGTTAAGGTCCACCTCTGCTAGTTGCTTGGCACACACATGATCCAATTTCTTCTCAGCTCAGTGACATGCAAGCAGCTCTGCAAAACACCTCTCTTAGTTAATCTACAAAATCTTTACTATTTTTTCTAAGTTCTAAAAATAACATTCACAAACACGGGATTACTTAATTCACATTTTATTATTCAAATATTTATGTCAGGCATTCTTTTTCTAAATTAACTCATGCCTAATAATTTATCTTATCTTAACTCTTTTCTAAAACTTTTTGCTGTTATGAACAGCATGTTAAAATAACTAAGCAAGCTGGAGAAGAAACTTAACATGCATAACTTGGACAGAAATTAGGAGTTCATATTTCATCAATCATTTGAAGAAGCTTCTTGCCTCAAAAAGTTATTCATTGCTGCCTGAAACACCGTTGCTAACTAAATCCTTCTTGAACTGAGATGTGTTTATTTGCCTATAAAAATTATTCTCTCCTAAAATTCTTCAAACCTGTGCATTTTAATTTTTGAGTTAAGATGATACAAAAAAAGACTGAATAAGTAAAGTAAAAGTAAGTTGGTAACTGCTGTTATGTCAAGCTATTGATGCTAGTGATGATTGTCTAACAGATGCTCCAGATTTTGATGACATGACAAACTGCAGCCAGATTAACGCTATGAATTTGTTTCAAGAACACAGATAAATGGCTGCAGCTTCAATTGGGCCTCTGAACAGTTTGCACTTCTACATACTCTGGCTAATTCTGTGAAAGCCTTCTTCCAGTTCTTTATACATGCAAACTTTATAAAAATGTGCCATTTCATCATATTTTAATTGGTCTAATACTTTTACAATTTCCTCTTCAGAAAAAAAGGAGAGTCTTACTAGTTTGCAACTGAGAGATAATATCAGCTCTTAGTTTTGAAAAAAAATTTCTAAGTGACCAAGGAGAAGCAATTTAAAAATCAACTAACTTTACTTCAAATCTGTAGAAAGGGGCAAGTGATATTTCCTTGTTTCATCATTTTCTATTTTCACCATTGGCCACATTTTGGAACAAGGAGTGCTTGTATACCCAGCACCTAGCACAAAGGGCCTTTGATCATGTACTTGGGGCTAAAACCAACAGTAGCAGTAGCACTATTTGTCCATATAACCCATAAGGAGATATCTACGTCAGCAAAATATACAATGGAAATAAGTAAAAATTAATTACTTTTACATTCTTATTCATTACAATGATATCAACACAAAGAAGTGAAATATTATGCAACTATTTGTTATGTTATCATTTTGATAAATTTCCTTTAGCATTTCAAAGTATGTTATTTTCTGTAAAATATCTCAGTGTATTGGATATATGATAGGAAAAATATGATATTTGAATATTCAAAAAAAATAAAGCCACACTATCAAAGCAGAATCTTGTTACTGTATTAAAATGAACAGTTTCCACATCGAACAAACATTTTTCAAAAATTGGCTTTATTGTGGCATTTTGTAATGTGATTTGTAATGAAAAGAAACTTATTTATATCTTTACAGTCAAGATGCAATGTCGGACTGCTCTAGAAGTGTCTGATGGCCATTGTTATGTATTCTTTGAAAATCTCTTTCATACATCAGTTAAAATATTCTGTTTTGGCACTCCTCATTCACTGTTCTCATCTCCAATATTCCATTTTAAAAGTACCACTAGGTCCATTTTCCTGTACATTATCTTTTAACAAATATAAGCAGATACAATATCAAAGTGTTTTCCTTGTCATTTATATTTTCCTGGCTCCTTCCAAACATTAGGCAATTTATTTGTTATTGCATTTTATTTGTGTACTGGGTAAATATAATTTTGATGTTGTAGTTTGGAAGATCTTGACTCAGGAGAAATATCTAGTTCATTTAAGACAGGAAGTCAGATCTGTGTCACGTGAGTTATGACTTTTGTTACTATCCCCATACTAGTTGGCTGTCTTGACTTTCTTTCCCCTACATTGATAATTTTTATCTTTTTCGTTTCTCTCTATTAATAACCAGGTCAGAATTAGCTAATAAAATATCAGGCACCTAAACCTCTAATGCCCTGTTTTGCAGGCAGTTGGAAATTGGGACTACCTCGCAAGACATAATTTTTGGTTGTTTTAATGTAGAATACAAGAATGAATGTGCAATAGCTCATTTCAACACTTCATAGTCATTTATCAATGTCACATCGACAGCCACTCTGGGTTCCCTAACATGCTGAAGCACTCTCATATTTTACAATAGCATCATTTGGCACTTCTCGCAGACTGTTCAGAAACAAAAGCATTGACAAGCTGCTGCACTGTTGTAAAACATGAGAATGGTTCTCTCTTGCTAGAGAGACTCCAAAGGGTATGCGGAAATAGCTTGGAAGCTCTACCAGCTATGCTAACAAAAATACTAGGATCTCACCTGATAAACAGTCAAAGGTTCAACTGCAATAGGCTGAATAAGCATCTTACTCACTTAGCGTATTTAAATACAAAATGGAGTTATCTGAGGTGCTTTAAGATGTTTTCTTGTATTAGAGCTGTGTAATTTCCAGGGCCTTTGCTGTTGACACTAGTGGTTATTTGCCTATTTATCTACTAGTACAGGTATGATACAGCTTTCCCCAGCCCCTTTTGTGCCAGATAGCTGTCACTCCATTGTGGATGCAGCACAAAGACGCAGGAGGAAAAATTCCCTGTGTGCATTTTCTGAAGCTCTCTGGGGAGCGTGGCCACAGCCTAGGCTCTGCTGTTGCTGCACTCAGCTGTTGTTTCACTAAGCTATCATCTACCATCTTTCGAGGGCTTGTGCTCCACCTTGGGGGACAGAGGACAAAGGAAAAATCAGAGCTCATCAAAATAATTAAACATTTTCAAGTGTGTATTTGAACAGAGAAACAATAGGTTTTGCATATGTTTTTCATTTTTCTATAAATAAGTAATGGCAGGGAAAGGGCTGTTAGTTCATCGTGCCATAGAAGGGTGGTCCTGTGCCTTCTCCCTAACGTTCTTCAGGTACCTATTTTTGTGCACTGCAGGCAAGAGCCCATGGATTTCCCCAGTCAGGTGGGAATTCTCCCCATTCCCCAAAGACTTCTATGTGTTCTTATGTAAGGTATGTATAGGAAGAACTGAGAAAGATTTCTGGCCTCTCTGTATATGCAGTTTTTCAGCCAGGATCTCTGCAATGGTGGGCAGTGGACCAATGATATAAAGTAAGAATAAAGTTAAGGGAGTTGATTTTTCTTTTGTTGTAGTGGCATATATCGTGTTTGTCACATTTGCTCTTTTGAATTTGGTGAAGAAATAGAATTCAGTGAATGACATGGTAGTAGACTTCTATTTGGAGCTCGGTACGATCTAATTCAGCTCTTATTTCAATAATTCAATTCAGCACAAAAATCCAAAGGCATGAAGGAACCTGCCTAAAACTTGAAATCTATAGCTCCATTGGGAAGAGCTGTTTATGTCCAAATTAGTTACAATTGTAAGACTCGTCTCTTTCTTTCTCTTACAGATCACTAACTTCCTTTGTGCGGTTATTCAGAACAAGTATTCTCTTGAGTTCTTAAAGGCATCTGGAAAATGAATCTATATATTTAATATAATAGTCCAAAGTCATATCTTGAGAAAATGTTCTATCTCTACTCCTAACCAGGAAAACCTGAAATTGGTATGGGTTATCATAAAATTTATGAAACTTATCATTGTTTGTAGACCAGTAATCACAGCACTGTCTTCTGATTGAATTGCAAAGGTAGCCTATGTCACCTTTCTTTATTCTAATGAAAGAAGACATTAATATTCCACTTTTATATCCCTGCACTCAGTGTATGTGATCATTTCAGCTATACTACTTCACGCAACTCTCTGCATGGAAGCCCAGACATAACTACGTTGAACTCATTTCACTGTGACATCAGAGTGAGAAATCCTGCTGCTCACTACTATTGCTGGTTTCTTACGAGCATTTGGGGGAAAGAGCCAGCTGCTGCTGTAGAGACATTGGTGAAAACTCCGCTTGACAGACAAAAGTGGTTAAAAACTAGCACACAAACAACAGAATGCGAATACTGTAGTGTAAAACAGTGCTGTAGCAGGGTAGATGCATCCCTAAAAGGGGCTTAGAAGAAGGGAGAAGAGTGAAGAAGAGAGGAGGGACCACACATCTGCATGGCCACAACCACAGCACAGAAGGCCAAAGTGTCGCTACTTTGTTCCCTCTAGTTATAATTCTGGAAGGGAATTTTCCAACTAAAAGGGTGAGAAATGTATCGTAGATGGCATGCATCTAAAGACTGGTACAGAAATTGGTATCAGCAGACAAAAAGGAAGAAACTATGAAACCCACAGTGAGAAAATGAATGATGTATGATAACGATATAATATTCAGTGGTGCTGGTACTTCCAGCTACCCACATAAATATGAGGATGTTCAAGGAATCTGATGGCCAGCTCACATGAAATTAAGTAAAGGACTCTGATTTTCTTGCATTACATGTAATTATCCTGTGGAACTCACTGCCACAAGGTCTTTGCCTAACATCTAAGAGATTAGGATTATATATATATTTGTATTTAAATCAGACTAAATATCCAAAAGTATGATGTAAATTTGCATATTTACATTATATGGCTTAGAACTACACAAAAGATGTAGGCCTGGGGTATTTATTTAATTGACTAAAAATAACTTAGTCTAAATGTTAGTTATAATTGCTGATTATACATATGGATGTGCTGTCCCCTGAAGCCTCTGGTGCTGGTCATCTTTGGAAAAAGAACACTGGACCAGATGGATCATTGCTCTGATCTACTGTGACAATTTCTGTGTTTCTAGTTAAAGTTCAAAGTACACTTGCTTTCCCCATTTTGTCATCACTGCAGGGTTAAAACCCAGCACATTCTTCTTACACAGAAATGCATATGATATCATTTCGGATGCCATATGTGGTTAAATAGATTTCACACTTGAAGTGCAGCAGAATCACGTTCAGAGATGAACAGGGATTTTTCTGAAGGATTTCATTTCCAGAGAGGTCTGTTTTTAAGACCCTAATCCAGAATATCCTGGAAAGTAGTTTTGCATAGTTAATGTACTGTGTGTGAATACATCTGCAAAGTCTGAATGCCTATATAAATCCTACCAAGTAAGACTCTGAAATTGCCTAGGTGACAGAATAAATCCATCCTGTACAAAAAAAGTTAAAATTTAGCCTCCAGCTGCTTAACCTTAGTTACTGCATCTTGGTTACTGTGCGCATTCCTGACTTTTATAGCTTTTTTTTCTAGATAGGAAGACCTCTTGAGTTTATTTTTATTGGCCATCAATTTTCTCACAGGATCAAAATATCACCAGTTGATTAGGTATTAATGAGAGTTCATTAATATTAAGTTTCTGGCTCCAGAACCCTGAACATCTGTGATCTTGTAACTTAGTGAGTTTTGAGCACCGATAAAATCTTTCTTTCCGATGAAGCTTATTAATAAATGATTAAGCAATGTAATTTATCACTGGCTGTATTATTATTTCTTAGAGCTAAGGTTGCATTATAAATTGACTCTTCAGAAAAAAGGTAAACTGATTCGCTTACTTCAGGTCTTGCCTTGCATTCTCACATATGGTTCTGCTTAAATGTGTCCATGTTTGCAACCTACAGTTGACATTTTTGGCACTCAGAATAGTGTCTTGTAATTATGCTAAGTCTAGAAAGGAGGATTAGCTTTTATAGCAGAATTCATGAAATAATAAAAAAAAAGTTTTAGTCAAATTTATTGGCTGCAATGAGCCCTCCAGAATGCAGACGTCTGGTCTGGTGGAGCTCAATAGATTTCTGTTCACTGCATGCGTATACACACACACACACATGCACACACACAAAAACGACTCCTTTATAAAAACATTCGCGTGCAATAAAATGTTAAATATTTTCACACTTAAAATCAGCTTCACCACCTGCAGCGATTATTATCAAACAAGCTTCATTTGATATGTTTTGAAAGCCTTTTTCTCCCTCTCTCTCCCCCTTCTCTTTCTTTCTCTCTTAAAATACACTGTATTGGTTGTATTTGTTGCTTGGCAAAGCCAGTCTTTTGAATGCTGTCCAGGATTTTCCATAATTCTCACCCTGATGTAGTTTTGTGGAGCAGTTTGCAAGCGCTTCATTATGAATTCAAAACAACAGGAGTTGAAACAGTGGAAGCTGCGCTGTCCTGTAGTACACTGCTTGTAGAAACCATCACTTATCAGTTGTGAAAGGCACATTCCTGATAGATGAGTGTTGGTATGAAACTCTGACTTTTATCTGTTCACTGAAAGGGAAAGGTTTCATTTGGGTTAGCAAACACCAGGCACCTATTTCTTTTCTACAGCCTGCCTCCAAGTGCACATTAGTTCTTGATGGCTCCGCTGCAGTACTGGACTCACAAATATATCAAACAAATCTCATCATCCTCAAGCCTCCTCACCCCTTTTTGAAATCTCCTAGAAAAGAAATAGCCACTAGCTATTTAGCTGCCATTCCTAACCTTCCTTGTACACTTTGAATACAAACACCTGTATTTTTGCACTGAAAGAGGGACAAGCTGTGTTCTGTGGTACTATTGATTTTTTTTTCTTTCATCTATTGACGCTTCCAAATATTCCTATTGGACACTGTAGGACAAAATCAGGATGATTACCTTCAGTAATCATAGTTAAGCGTGAACTACTATCTCTCCCTTTGGGAAATAATTAATCCACTATTCATAGACAGAATTTAGAGAGGGGCCTGCTTCTTTCAAGGATTAAAAGCCTTATTTCACTGCTTCCCTGCATTGGAGCAGGCCTTTAGAGGAGGACGAGTTCCAGTTGTGGCCAGCAGCTGACACTTAAGCCCAGATTTTCCTCAACAATAACCTCAAACAATTACCTGCTGCACCTGAGCTAGGAAGTGAATGGCTTTGGGATCCATCTATAGCCTGTAACGAAAGGCTGGTACCCCTGGGTTGCCCTAAGAGCGTGAGCATGAGCGTAAGTCTCTTTCTTTTGGTCATCCATACAGGAAGCAAGGACAACTAAGATCCTAATATGGATACCTCACTTAAACATCTATAATGAGGTGGGATTCATTTAGCCTATGGTTTCTAGAGAAAAATGAAAGTAAAGGCTTGAAAAAGTGGAAGAAAAATACATCAAGAAAAGGAGCACAAGTAAAAGGACCTCCTCTGCTATCTTACTTCTGACAAGGGAATTCTGTTCTCGTTTACATTGATTGTGCAATATCTGGTAATCATCCTGCACAGTGTTATAAAATGAGGTGGGATTGTTTGGATTTCACATCAATTTAGTTGTCTTAAATGTGGGTGTTTGGCCTAATTTAGAGGTTTAGGCTTTGCCAGTAATCAAAGAAGGGAAACAGACACCTCCCAAAGGTGGTTTTTTCCCTTTTGAAGGTAGCTGTTTCAGAAAGGGCAGGCAAATAAACTTCTTCAAGATAACTTTCTCTGTCCTCTGATAATACAGGGATCTTATACAACTACTTCAGGCTACTTAACTAAATCTTAGATTGCTAAGGTTGAGTAATTTAATTCGTTTCTAGGTCTGTGGATCCTATATCTCCAGAGGTACAAGAAACTAAACGCAGGGCTTTGCAGCCCTAAATGAACATCCTGTCACAAAAACTATTTTAACATTAGTTTTATGTTGGAAGCTAATAAATTTTGCCAGTACCTTTTAAACTTTTAACTGTGTATTACACGTGTTTTTTTTTTTTTTCCTTCTCCTGTAAAAGTGCTAAACATATGCTTAACCATCTGGTAAGAAACAATCAAAACCAAGCAAACAAGGTATTTGAAAGTTCAAACACACAATCAGTCATACCCCTTTACAGTTTTTTATATGTAGGCCTGAATAATAGTGCAGTAATATATAATGAAATAACAATGTAAAAATTAATTAACATGCCACTGGGCATTAAACTGGGAAGTTTAATTGTCCCTTTTAAAATATAGAACTTCAAGGAAAAGAGATTCTCTCTTTCTGCCCTCCCCTGATATTCTGGCTGAACTGTATTTTTTGCAGGCCATTCCATTTTCCTAGTAATATTTCCCATGTCTCTCCTGTCTCTCCTTTCTTCCTCTGTCTCCTGCTTTTCCACAACTCTATAGTAAACTATCTTAATTTTCAAGGCTTTTTACTGCCTATCACCTCCTTATCTTTCATCCTTTCGGTTTAGCTGGATTCCCCAGTACTCTCCCCTTAACCTGCCAATATTCCTTGCTTGCTTGTGAAGCTCTCGAACAAACACCTGGAAGCCTTTCCCCATAGTTTCTTATACATGGAAGAATCACCCCATAAAAGTTTGGATGGTCATGAAATTGTCCACTGAGTCAGGGTTTCTCTTTTTATTCCACGTTTTTACTGAAGAAAATGGAATTGCAGTGGAATCCTGCTGGGGAGTCCAGGCACCATCACTGTGCAGACAGCAAGCGTAAGAGCAATAGAAGCAACATGAGTGGATGTGTTCTGGTTCTCTACACAGTGTGACTGTTAGGATCAGAAAAGACTTTAAAGTGGGTAATTTCATCAGCATTTTGTTGAGTCCAGTTTTCTTTGGCTAAGATTCTGGCAAGCTCCTAGTTAGGAAGTTGCAATAAAATCGGAATAGCTTCTTTTGGGGGTTAAGACATGAAATGTGTGTGTGTATGTGTAAGAATTTGAACTTTTGTGGTTAGGTAAAAGGAAAGAACAAGCAAATCAGTGCAGGAAGCTATGCAGCACTGGACAGATGTTCACTGCTGTTCACAAGAACAGTAGATTTGGTTTAAGGGGCATGTTGTAAAAAACAGACTTCGAATGAGGAGTATTAAAACTGAAACAGAGTCAGGCCTCTTAAAGTTATTACAATGCGATGTAGTTTTAAGAAAGCTTTATTCCTGTTGCTAAAAATAAAATCTGTATCAGTAATTTCACACCCTGCTCTGACTGTGCAGAAACCAGGTCGTTTTCCTCCTAGAGCACTTCAGCTCTGTAGCGTTTGGCTTTCTGGATTGCCTGATACAAGATGAGCAAAATCATTTAAGCAAGGCCTCTGTAGGAGGAGATCCACGCGCAGCTTCAGAAATTGCCAAGTCAGAAAGGCAAAAGGAACAGAAGTAATGTTTTCTCTAACACATTTTAGCTTTAAAATTAGTGCCCTGCCTAAACTTGACAGTATGACTCCCCAGCCAGGTGCCTGCGCTCTTCTTCCTCACCGGCTCCTCAGGCAGGAGCTGCCTGTCCAGGAGCCATCGCTGCAGCCGTGTCTACACCTCCGTGACCCCCTCAGCTAGTGCTGTCCTCGCGGCAGCCCTGCTGACCTGCCCTTTCTGACAGCAGGCTGCAGAGGATGCAGCAGTTGGGTAGCATGTATGCATGCTCTACTAGTATATACACATACACAGCTGTCAAAATGAAGCATTAGGTAAAAGATGAGTATTGATAGTCGCAGACCCCCTTCCTCTACCGTCGGTCAGGGTGCTACAGCCTTTGTGGGCGAAGGACGTTTCTGTCTGTCCGTCTGCACTGACAGAGCCACAACCCGCGCAGCTCCCAGTGGAGCCTTTCAGAAAGGGTGTAAAGAAAAGTCTGCACTGCTGGGATTTACACCCCTGCTTGGCACTGGTAGCTCACGTCAGGGTGAATTTGTCTGGCATAGGTGCTGCACACATATGGGGAGTTTGCAGTGGGGTAAGAAATGTGCTCTACAAGCTGAGTCTAAGCTGTAGGGGAAATCACTTCATCTTCCATGAGTCATGGCTTAGTCTGAGCTTACCAACAATGGGGCCTGGACCAACATGTAGGTTACATGGAGGGCAGCACAGTATAGACTAGGACAGGAGACTAGTCAATTTTTGTGGTCCAAGACATAAAGTAGAGTGTGTTGAAAATTCACTCTAATTAATAGGCTATTGCTCTCCTTCCACTTTACAAAAAAGATGTGGCTATGATAAAGCTGGGTAAAACGATTTCTAGCAACCATCTTCTGGGGTGTACCTAGAAGTTTTCTTTGCTTTTGCACTGTTACGTGTAACAACTAAAACGGTTACTGTTTCTTTGCCTTCTTAAACAAAACAAAACAAAACAAAACAAAATAGAAACCCAGCAGATGGTAAAACAGTAGTAACATGTTTTACAGAAGTCTGATCTTACAAATGGCATGAGATTAAATGAAGCATTATTTATTTATTGACTTTTCTGGTCCACTTACCATGGTTTGCATACAACACTAGTGTTACGGAAACACTCTTGGATCCTAGTTGGATTCTTCCTTTTGCTAGACGTTGTATCTACACGATCTACACAAATGATACCTCTCCCAAAAAGGTTATCTGAGGAATAGACTTCAAATACCCTGCAAACACTAATATTTTTTTCTCTTCTCAGCATCCCTGCAATACAGGAGAGAATTATTGCTTGATTTACCTGTGGGAAAATAAGATTAAATAATTGGCTCCCAGTCAAGAGGAAGTCTGTGGCTGAGCTGTGACTAGCACCCAGATATCCTGAGTCACAGTCCAGTGCCTTAACCGCAAGCCAGTTCTGTCGCTGACGGACTTTTCTTGGTTGCAAGCTCACATTTCTGGAATGTATTCCCTGCAGAAATGCAATTAGGTGTGTACTTGGCTACTTGGAAGAGGTCTGCAAGCCGCACCCCTGTGCCCAGGCCTTCCACTTTCTAAATCCCTATTTCTTAGTTTACTAACAAAGCTACAGGCAGCCAAATGGAGAGCGTGTTGTTATTTTTATGGTGGTCTCACTTTAGCCCAGAAAATAAACTCTTTTTTACAAACAAATACGTTCAATTAAAAAAATGAAAAACAAACAAAAAACCCTCCCATTTTGACAGCAGATGACCCTGTCGCTGCCGCGAGGGCCAACCCACAGCGGGTGCAGGGCCCAGGTAGACATGCCTATGAGGTGTTAGTGGCCAGTGGATACCTTCTAGCACAACAAAATCTAGGTGGTCCTTTTCTGTTCATAGGTGTCAAGGTAGCTGTTGTCATAACACTACTTAATTCTGAGAAGAATTAGTTCATGCAGGATCCTTTTAGCCCATTTTGATATTTGATAATAGGATAATCCACAGCAAATGGGAATGTTTATAAGGCTTCATTCTTATGCGTCGTAACCTGTTCTTTACAAGAGAATAGGGTAATACGCTATACTAAATGTGTATGTCTTCCTATAAGAGCTGAAGTGTTAATTTTTACCTCTGTGTACAAGGAATCAGATACACAGTTGTTGTCCAGTCAACCCTTCCCATGCTGCCCTGAACATAATAGCATCTTGAAAAGAGTATTTATTGTTACTAAACCCCTTTAGACATGGAAGGTAATGTAATATCTTTTCAGTAACTGTGGTTCAAAATGTCTGAGGCTAATCGTCACACTGATCAGAGAACATTATGGTGCCAATCTAAGCAGCATTTGGTTCTAATTAACCCTGTGCTTTATCTCTACTATACTTTTTTTTGAATTTATCATGCACATTTCACATACTTAAATCTACAGTTTTAACTGTTTATTTTTAAAATTATCTCCATATAGCTAAATAATTTTAAGGGGCTGCCAGATCCTTCAATGATCCTTGCCCTAAATGCTTTTCTCAGTAATCCAATTTTATACACTGAGGCAAAGCTAAAATGTCATTAGAGAAGGCAGTGTGTCTACATGCACACTGCATGTGTGCATGCACTGCGTGTGCAAAGACACAGACACACACATACTAACTACACACACATACTAACTACACGCAATACATCTGCAGAGGAGATCCCATAGAAAACAGTATATATTTAGCAAGTAATGAGTAGCCTTCCTTTGCAGATAGCATAACAATTTCCATCTGTGATGAATTAGCAAATATTCTGAGAAAAAGGACCCTGCATGAGTTTTGTCAGAAGAAATTAAGTTTGGTGTGTTGTAAAATCAAAACCAGAATGACATGCGATTGCTGCTGAGTGGCTGGGTCATGGCTCACGTTGCCTCGATTCCTATCAACATGAAAAGGAGCTCTGAAAAAAGAGACATCACAGCTCCGTGCAACTGTGCTCCTTTCACTGTCATAAAGTGATATTAATCAGCGTTAGCCTGAGACAGCCTAACCCAGGTCAAGAGACGGCGGAACGGCACAGCCAGCTCTGCGAGCTGCGCCCTAAGGCAAACAGGCCCCTCGCCGATACGCTGGGGACATCCTGGCCCCAGGGAAGTCAACAGCCAGAATATTGCTCGGGGTGCCAAAATACATTAAATTTTGGGTGCTAAGAGTTTACACGAAATGCACATTTTTTAAATCTTCTATTAGATATTGCACCAATCTGTCTTTAAACTACACACAAATCATGGAACGCTGCTTTGGCTAGATTTCTGTAATTATATATGTATTGTGTCATTTGCCCGGCACCCATTTGCTTTGTAGTCCAGAAACAAAGAGCTTTTAGCTAACATAAAATATGAATATTATTACTGTTACTCACATCCAGAGCTGATGTAATGTACAGTCATGGCATTTACTGTAGATTGCGGATTTAACTACTTTGAAAATACATAATCTACTTACACCAGGGTGGAATGATCTTCCTGAGTTTACAGAGAGCTCAAAAAGAGTTTCCTGAGAAGTTTATCCTCTACCATCCCTCCAGCCTGAAATCAAAATATACTAATTTTGTTGCTAACCGTATAAACAAAATTCTCCAGACCATGTGCTTACTCCACCACCCTAATGTGCTTCATCTGTCTCTTTATCTGAGAGACTACAAAGTCCCTCACCAGAGCCTAGAATTTCATCTTTAATTCCTGCAAACCTGCATTAAGCAGCTAAGAACTGCAATGCATATCTGTGAGAGTGGAAGACTTCAGAAAATACTTTGACTTCAGTACTAAATTAGATAATGCAAGAGAAACAGTGCATTCTTAACATAAAGTATATTTTTATTTTCTTTTTTAATTCAAATAGATTTCCATGAACAGAGCAGCTCTAAGCTCAGGTCCACAGAGAATATCGAATTCAAATATTTTAAACCAAATAGACGCATTGCATAGCGTTAGAGGAGTGACCGTCACAAGGGGCAGTGTATGGCCTTCCGGACTTATTCGGCAAGCTGTGATGAATGCCAAGCCCTGCCACAGAAATTCTGTGTGACTGTGGCTGTGCCTCTCAGTCTCCCTCTTCATCACTTCCCCGCCTGGGAATCGAACACCTCTCTAACCCTTCGCAGTATGCCAACTTTTTGGAACAGCCTTACGAGGGTCTTATGAGCAATATTGGTCCTGCATTTCAAATGGATAGAACAATAGCAAATAAAATATGAGAAATATGAAAATATATGAAATTATATTCATAAAATATATGAAATATATTCTGAATGAAATGGCAATTTTGACATTTATTTAAAAAATAGAAATATCCATCTCCCCCACACATTTTTTCTTTTGCATATGATTACAGATTTAGCCTCCTGGCTCCTCTTTAATGGGACATCATAAGTCTGTGTGTCTTATTCAATAATAATTTGAGATGTAAGGGAGGGGGAAGAAAGAGGTAAACTGTAGTTTAAATATTTTTACTAATGCATTTATACAATAGTTCAGCATGCTGAAATCATGATATTTTGCTAATAACATATTGATACTTGGTAAGAAAACTGTGAGGATTAATTTGCTGATGTTTGGACAGTGATTTGAAAATACAAAATTCATTAGGGAATGATTGTAGAATCTAAACTTGTTGCTTTATGTTTTATCTAAGCTTCTTGCAGAAGTGTCACCCTTCCTGAAGATAAAAGGAGTGGTAATATCGCTTTGAATACGGTACAATCCTGCTGAAATCCTTCTTAGCGTTTTGTTTCAGCAATGTTTCCATGGCAGTATCTCTCAGCGCAGGTAGAAGTACAACTGAAGCAGAGTGGGTACACCTCAGTTACCTTTCATTGCTGTAGACTATAATGAAGACACAACTTGGGCTTCTGAGACGTAGTCAAGATCCCAAGAGACCTTAGAAATGCGTATAGAAAAATCTCCCTGCCACTGCAATATTAGTAACTGCAATAAACCTATATTTATGCATGATGAATTTACATCTTTGCAATGTGAATGTACTGCGTTCATTTGAAATTTCACCTAAACAGGAGATGATACTTACATTTGAAGTGTTTCTCACTCTTCATGAATTGTCCAATCATTTCTTTTATAAAAAAAAAAAATATTATAAAAAAAAGATGAATAAGATGTTTCTTAGTGGCCTATTTGAAGACCCACATAAGCATGCGGTTAACTTTAGGTATGTGCTTGAGTTTCCAGCATGTGTTTGAAGTTAAGCGCTTTTCTGAGCTGAAGCTGATGTGAGTCAGGAAGGCAAAGCCTGGCCTAGAGGAAGCAAGTCAGGTTGTGTTCCAGCATGATGTCAGAAGGGATAGAGTTAAAATCATCATGTGAAAGCAGCCAGCAACCAAATGCAAGCTACACCCTAATGGTGTCAGGTCAGCATTTTGGATTTCAAGTTAAGATGTGGTTTCCCACACCCAGCACTGCCAAGCACCACTGTTTTTATGGGAAAAGCCTAGCCAGACATCTTTCCTAGACTATTATAGCACTTGAAAAATATGTTTGCTAACAGTGTGTGTGTGTATATATACACACACATATGTATATAACCCTAAATATATAACCCTAACCCTGACTATATTTATATCACTTGCAAATACACATGCACATACATATATATTTATATTTATGTATATATTTCTGTCTACAAGAAGCAATAAACAACCTTCTTGTGCCTTGAGTCAGCATTTAATTTATCAGAAAGTAACTGCCCCCGAAACAGGGAACCACCAGAAATGAAGCTGAGGTTTCTGAAAGTATGTATCGCTAAAGACTGTTATCAGGTGGTAGAAGGCATCTAGAAATTACCTCATTCAGCATCTTGCATTTAGCCAGGAGTTCGGAAGTTTCTGTTCATAGCGGTCCAAGGAATTGGCCCTTCTTAGAAAACAAGTAACCACTTACGGTTGTGCAATCAAACACAATAAACAACTTAAAACATAATAATAGTATTTAGATTCAAATTCTACTGTGATTTACACTCCACATAAACCTAAAATGATCTTGTGGTGGAAGCAGCGGAGCATTGCACAGGGGATGAGAGTTCAAGCCCTCCCTCTGCCACATACTTCCTGCGTGTCCTTGGAAAGTCAGGTATCCCTCTGCACCTCTCGTCCCAAAAAGAGTGGAGCAAGCGACACTGCTGCACGTACTCTGTCTGGGTAAGGACTTCTGCTATTGTAGCAAGCAACACAATGGGGCCTTCATCTTAATTACGGACTCCAAACCCCATTGTAACATACTGAGCCCATCTGTTCTAAAAATGGAATTTCCCCTTTCACAGGAAGTTGTCTGACATTTTAAACTGCTTTCTGGATTCCGGGTTGGAACAAGAAGTCAAAGTGCATACATTTCTCACAGAAGAAAATATTCTATAAGTTTCAATTTAGAAATGTCAAATAACGTATTTAAAACGAAAAATCGCCAGCCATTTGAAATAATACTCCAAAACTTTTTTCCGTTCAGTCTGAATAGATGCTTTGAACTACAGAAAGGTCTTTTTGAATCAAGGCTTTGAAAAAAAAATTTTGAAAGAAATTTTGTTACAAAGTGTTTTATAAGATTTTATTTTGGCTCTCCTCATCAGTAAACAGAAACTTTTCATTCACACATACCTTTTTATCTAGGGGAAAATATATTGAAGTGATATATTCTAGTGGGAAATTGTTCATGAGTTTATTCAGAGCAACTTTAATGTAACAAATCTATAGTTACATGAATTATAAGATAAGATAAAATGGGACCCTTAAAGTGTATTTAGAACTCGGCAGTTGTAGAACACTGCACAACCCTCCAGTAGCAAATGAACATGTTTCTTTTTCTTTAATTTATCTAACCTTCTGTAGTGTGTTTTATTTATAACCTATAAGAAAACTTTTATTAAATGACTTCTCTATTATCATTTATTGGTACCTGAAGTGTCCATAAGGAGCATCATCTTGCCTAGCACAGAAGGACTGCTAGAGAAGCCTTGCTACTAATAGAAAGGTGGAACTGGGTCTTGATCACGGTAGCCAGAGGCAGAGTTCGATCCATCTCACCGAGTTTTATCATGTAAAAGTGAGACATCTAGTCTAAATTACTCACCTAGATTCCCTCTATAATTAATGAGCAGAAACAAGTATCTGCAAAGGGGTGCTTGTCCCATCCAAAGACGTGTCAAAGACAGCCGGGATCAGCTGTGCTCTAGTGATGTCTGTCTTCTTTGATTATAAGGCATGAAATTAGAAATCTAATTTCCACATGGTAAAAATTAGGGGAGATAAAAATTAGCTTTAGTCCCTAGTCATAAAATGAGAGGAAAATAAAAAAAAAAAAAAAGAGGCCATGCACAGAAGATTTTCTGTGGGACATTTTCCCTGTGGTAAATTTGTACCAACAATGACTATTTTTTCCATACTTATTGCATCAGTATGTTTAGGTCCTGTTGAGAGCATTGTGTGTCTGGAGCCCTAGAAACATACGTAAGTGGTGGCTACTGGGAAGGACAATACCAATCAATCATCTTTGTATCACTCCATGACTGTACTATATGGCCTTTGCCATTCAAAGATTTCTTCCTTCAGCATATTCCTCCAACTCAGGTAGCAGCTAATAGTATTTTTTGTCCTAATCTCGTAGCCTAAGAGATTCTTTTAAAATGAACTCCGTGCGCCCATGAAATTCAAAGGCAATTTTGCAAGACTCATGCATGCTGTCCCCGTCCACTATAAATAGCTGGAGTGAAACACTCCCTGTAACCTTGGTTTATAACATAACAATGGCAAAAAAAAAAACCGTAGGAGAAGTAATTTTCTCTCAAAGTTGAACAAAGGATGTTCTTCCCACTTGGGAAAATAATTTTCTTTACAGCCACTAATTAAGGTTTTCTGAATGAACCTGAGAGTTAGCCATAAAAACTACACTGTTTTTACTATTTCTTAAAAAAGAGCACTTTAGAAAGATCCCATGCTTGTTGTTCTTTTATCTACTCCTCCTGATCTCCAGTGTGAGTAACCACTTCAGAGGTTCACTTCACTACATCAGATTCCACTTCCGTAATAAACTGAGATGTTGGTAATTTCTTTCTGCTTATGCTCAGAATGAATCAAATTCTCCAGACAGATTTTTAACATATCTCTTTCCTCAATTCACTCTCAAACTGACACAGAAAATCTCCCAAGGTCTTAGCCTCAACTGCATTTTGTGGTAAGAAAAACTGCAAGTTAGCAGCACTTTGTGTCAACGGGAGAAACAGTTCTTTCATCAGTTTTGGATATAGCACCTTTAAGTTTTATTTGAATATGCATTTATTCCTGTAACAAGAGAAAGTAAAAGGTCTCTGTTCCACTGCTTATTTATATTTTTTTCATTTTTTATAGCATTGTTCCAAACAGTTGTATTTGAAAGCTTTCCGTGTCCAGCTTATTAAAAATAATGGAATCCCTAGAGGATTTCTGCAGTTTCTCTCTTTTCAGAGTGACATCTGTTTTTTAAGTAAACTTTTAGTTTTTTAAAGTTTTTCACTTTGTGGTAGATTTGAGTTTGGGTGAAAAAAGGCTTTACATTTCTAATTATTTTATAGACGAATATAAAATTAGAGCATGTGTGGTTGAGAAATTAATGAAGAGGAGTTTAGATTTTCTTCTGCCGCTGGACATTTCATACAGGATGAAGAGTGAAGGAAGATTATTTTTACTGAGACACAAAGAAAAGGAATAATGACAAAGTAATGGAAAATACTTATTAATAAAATAGTGGCTACATAAATGATAACTAGCGAACTTTAAAAACGGTAATAATAAAATAATGAAGTACATAGCACTGCAAATGACTAAGCTGAGTAGCAAAGAGAAAAGAAATCAACTTCAGGAAGTTGATTAATGCTCTGTTTTAAGGAATTATGCTGGTTTTCCGACTAAGGACCTGGACCTCTGCATCCACAGCAAATGATGAGTCAGGAATTTGACTTGCACAAGGGGAAGGTTATGTGGAAGACAAGGAAAATGATTCAGTGAAGTGGCACACTAAGAGCTAAACAAATACCTACTTGTCAGTGGGTAATTCTTGCAAACCTCCAAGGACAGAATTTAGCCTCCTGGAATCCATTCCCTCCTGGAATTTGTACAGCAGTGCATGGGGAAACTGCTTACATTAGTACCTGATGGTATATTTGGCATCTCAGATCACTTGCATGTTAATATGATTGTTGTTTATGAGGCATCAATCCTTTCTTTGAGGGTAATTGAGCGGATATAAGGATATATAGTTGACATTTTCCAGCAGTGCTGGCCAGTTGGCTACGTTCAGATCATTCCAATGTTCCTTCTTATTGTTTCTGAATTGACTTCATGAGAAATAACGTGCATGTAGATTAGTTTCCTTCAAAAAACAAACGTAGCATTGATGACTTGATTTATTGCAGCAACTGCTCTCAGGCTAACTTGTTCCTGCAGTGCTTCCAGTACCAGTTTGACCACATGCTGCAGCAGCAGAAGCAAATGCAAGGGGTGTTTTTAAAAGTGGAAGCGGAGCTTTGCTCCGTCTGAACTCTCAGAGGAATATCTACAGTATTTCAGAGGCAGCACGTAGATTGCCCTTGACACTGGCTTTTCTGACAGCACCCTGCAAATCCCTGCTGCAGCTGCAGATAGTAAACGATTTGTCCAATCATTGTCTCAAGAGGGAGGCCACAACTGGACGTTATGGTGTACGTCTGAAGCTCCTACAATAGCATGTGAAAACACTGGGCCGCACAGGATGGCAAAGGCCACCGCAGTCCTCTCCTCCTCCCACAGCAGTCCTCTCGCCAGCTTGGACATCGTTCTCTTTCCTCTTGAAATCGTTACTCCATGCCAGGAACAAGGGCTGCCATTTAGCAAGTACCTACACATCTAGGTTTTAGTATGTAAAGTGTTTGGTTTAGGGGGGTTGTTGCTGTTGTTCTTGTTATTGTTCTTGTTGTTGTTGCTATAAGAAAGGCATCTACAGGGAAAAATAAATAAATAAAACCAGCAGCAACTCAAAGGTACTTGCTTCCTATAGCCTGTAGAAGCCTGTTTGAAAGGCGTATGTACGTTGGCACTGATGCCCAACGCATATCACAAAGGCAGATCGGAAAACCTGCTTTGACTCCATGCTGACAGGCCGCAGATTGTTGGAAGGTTGTTTTCATAAGCAGAAGGCTTGAGGCAGTAGCAATATCTATCTCCTTTCTCAGTTTCTTTATTTTTTTCCTAGGCTTCCAGGCATCGAAGTAAATCTCATGAAATAGAAGGTGCTCATATTCCTAAATATTTCAGAGTACCAGCGTCTAATGACAGAGTAACAACTAAATTGGCATGCACACTGCTTGTAATAGCAGCTGCCAACTCCTCCCCATCTCTTTTAATGGGGAGACAAATTTACTCAATTAGAGGTAAAATTAAGACTCTTTATATTGTTAAGGATTAAAATGTATCATGCTAAGATAAAACAAATTTATAAGTTAGTTGCTATAAGGATAAAATTAGTCATCCAAAAGTCATAAATTCACAAATGACATTTATTATAAAGCAATTTGAATCATGGGAAGAAAAGATAGAAATTTGTACCAAGTTTACCAAAAAAAGTCTTGAGTCTGTTAACCTCAATGGCAATATTATATTTCTAGGTCCCTTTTTACGCATTTTGGCTACGCCAACTATATAGTTATATGGCCCAACAGTTGGAGTGATCTAAACTAAGATGGTAAACCAAAGTACTCTAGTTATATCAGGATACATCTCCACTAAGTTGTAAAATGTGATTTGTTTTCTTGAGGGTTTTTCCTTTTTTTTTATTAAGATTATGGTTACGTTGCTCTGGAATGAATTGAAACTTAAAAGCCTTTCTCCTTCCAAAATAAGAATTTCCACATGGTGTTTTATCAGTGTAATTAAACTGGTATCCGTTGTCAATTTTTTTCCATGTAAGCATGGTTTCATTTTAAGATCCAGGACTTTTTGGAACCCTTTTCAGAGGTCCATAGGAATGGCCCTACCTGAAATAAGAAATTTCACAGATGTCTTTGGCCACAGCCATCAGCTCAGCTGCTTGTGCTTGCAAAATTCACTCTGTAGATTTAATGAGGATTAATTGAATTAAGTTATGTGGGGTAAGATTCATCTCACTTATCTATGATCGTTTAAAAGTGAGGTGTCTAGTCTAGCTAGTTGTCTAAGTGCTCTCTGCAGTCAAAAGAGGAAGATGAACACTCTTCCAGTCAGTGACTCATCCTGCTGGCCTAGGACACCAGTTTTAAGGGGAGCTGAAAAATCCTTTGGATGTGCATGTCTCCTCTGACTACAGACTGAACCTGTGTACAGGGCTTAGCTATACACCTGAATTTTAAGTGACTAAGCACAGGTAAGAAAAATGTTATGCTAGATCTAAGCTTTAGATAGCTGGGCAGATGAATCTCTCTGAAGTTTACAAGTTAGTTAATAAATACTTATATGTATAATATATAACACATATAACAATATGCAATAATTAATTACGTAATTAAGCGTATCCCTATGAATAGAGACAGTTATCTCAAATTTTATGATTTTTCCCAAAAGACAGCCTGAAGCTGCACTGCATAGCCACAGTTTCCCATATTTTAGATATTTGGATCTTCAGGGCTCTGGTTTCTTTTCGGATTCTATAGGATTGAATTCTTACAGGGCAGTAGGTTTGCTGAAGTGAGCAAGTATGTCTATCTTTGAGCTACAAGAGAGAAAGAACCATCAGGGAAGAGACAAATATTAAAAATCAAGCAGATTTATTTGCAACCTATGAAATTGTAAAGTCTGTATGAAGAATCTCACCTATTCTCTTTGTTACTTACATTGCACTTTCAGAGGTTAATAGTGATCCGTCCTGGGATCTATGCCATTCAACATGTTTGTAAATGAGCTGGAAAAGAGGGTATATGCTAAGCTAATAAAGCTTGTAATTGGTATAAACTTACTCATAATGGTCAAACATGAAGCTGATTGCAAAAAGCTGCACAGTGATGTTGAGATACTGGATGATTAAGTAATAAAATAGTAAGTGAACTCACATATATATGTGTGTATGTGCAGGAGAATAGACTAATCCTTCTCGTAGATATACAAAGAAAGATTGCTGTAGATTAGCCTGGTACAGAGATGCATAAATCTCTGAAAGCATTGACCCAGTATTCAGCTCTAGTTGAAAAGGCAAATAGAAACTCGGAAATTCATTAAAAAATAAAGGAGAAAATGAAATAGAAAATATCATTATACTGCCATACATCCTTCTGCCTACATCTCACATACTGCAAGGGCTTTCAGTCATTCTCTTTCAGAAAGCATATTGGAGCACTAGGAAAAGCAACAAAAATGATCAAAGGTGTGGAGTGATTTCTTTTTGAGAAAAGACCAGAAGGGGTAGGAAAAAGGTGACTGGGAGACCTATAATAGCTAAATAAAAAAATGACATTATGAAAAATGCGAATAGAGAATAGGGATACAAGAAATTAAGGGGCTCCCAGGTAGCAGATTAAAAATAAATGAAACAACAAATCAAACAAACAAACAAATGGAGTTATGGAACTCCCACTTGCAGGATCAAAAGCATAAAGAGAGAGGAAAAACCTTAGAAAATATCACAGAGGATAGCTCTTCCAAGGACCGGTTAAAGGAGGGTCTAGATATAGCTTCTAGCTCAAAGATTCCCAGTCCTGCTGATAGCCAAAAGCTAGTTTACTAAGAATTAGTCTAAAGCTCCCCTTTCTTTAATACTTTTTCGTTTATATGCCTGTAGACAGAATATTAAGCTAGATGCACTTTTAATCTTACCTAGTACTGCAGGCCTTAATTTTCACACATTCTCACAGACTGTATAAAAACAGACTTCTGATTTTGCCAGTTATTAGACTTAACTGATTTATATGATTATGGATCCACAGAAACATTTAGCTTTAGACCTTTTGAAAGGAAATCCACAGAACTGTGAATGCTTTTCTGAATTTCAAAGGAAAAGTCTGCATGCAAGGTCTGAAGGCTTAAGAAAAGGTCTGCAGCAGAGAGATCCTTCCCTCAGGGAAATCCTAGCTGTGGAAGGAGAAAGATCGCAAAAGATCCAAGGCCGAAGTGTCTGTTTTACAGATGTGGCTTCCGTAAAGCTCATCAGCTCTTCATATACTATTTCTTGTTTATACTGAATAAATAATTAAGCTCCTTTTTTTAGTATTTTAGCTTAAATGCTATGGACTATATCACTTTCTTAACTTTGTCTTTGGGGTATGATCCATAGGTATCAAAGAGGGAAAACATAGCTTTCAGCATTTGTATTTTTTTATCTCTTATTAGAAGTGAATTTTCTGAGTCAACCTTGAATCGACCCAGACACACAAACACAGTCAAGCTGCCCCCAAAAGCTGACTCCCATTTTTGATTCAGACCATTTTATCCGGAAGAGTAGCTACAGGGCATGGTTACTATCTGCTGTATCATGAATTCTTGAGTAGGGGCTACCGTAGCGCTGGGTCTGAGGAGAGAGGTATATCCAGAGTATCTTGTCACCTTTTTATGAAAAATGACCTCATGTTGCTTATGACTATTGATATTTGTCAAAGATAGTCAGTGTATTAAGACCTGCACAGACCTAAAGGAAAGCCAGTCCTTCCTTCTGGTAGGAAATATATTTCAATTTCAATGTCAGCAAAAAAACAGATGAATTGTTACAGAAGGATATCGTGGAAGAAGTGTGTGATCTGCTGGACAAACCTGCCTTCTGCATGTGCTGTTCTTTAAGCGTGGGAGAGCTGTCAGGTCTGTGCTCAGCTGAGTGCTTTGGAGAGGTATGAAATGAGACCCCGCTGAAGGTGTTCATAATCTTCAGGACAAAGCTGCATTATGTCCAGAGATGCATTTTATGAGAGTTGCATTGCAAGTAAAACAGAATTCTATACTAGCATTTTGTTAAATGTTAATAAATTCTGTGAGGTAACTAATAAACATAGGGCTCTATTTATGTAATTTTTATTTGTATGAGACATTCAAATATAGGCTTCTCCTCTCCCATACAGAAGGTGTACATGATAAATATGTGTGTAATCAAGTTATGGGCTTTTGAAACACAGCACGTTAGCACATTGTATATATACCCATGTAATACAGGAACTATACACACACACATATTAGTAATGGGATGTGTGTGTGTACATTAAAATATCTATATTTACTCATACACTTTAATCTCAGGAATATCTATGACTTCCTAGAGATTTTTAGAAAAGAAAGATTCAATATTTATGAAAAGAGTTTGATTTTCAAAGGTTTATAAATTCTTTTAGCTCATAAGAAGCGAGGAATAAAAATTAAGGATATATATGAGTATTTGGTTCTACAGTTTAGGAATAGTTGGATAAAAATTGAAAAAAGTACTTGGTACTACGGAGTCTCGAACATGACAGAGAAAAAACCTACCACTCACCTTAAATTGTGACTGGGGCCTGACTCTGCCAATAGAGCTTTTTTGCTTCATCCCTGTGGGATCTTCAGGGGCTGATTTTCTGAAGGAGGGAAAGAGCACATCATAAAAAATATTTTATTCGCCCTCCACTAGGCCCTGCCAATCCAGTGCCATACCATGTGGCAGTAGCTAAGAAAATACACAGCCTCTGCGGTCAGATTGAGGCCATGTCTGAGCCAAGTTTTCTTCAGTACACCCTACCAGCCACTCCCCTAAGCCTTGATACTTCAAAGCATCTACAGATCATTGGGTTGGTTCTTGTAAACATTTAAGAAGTACAACCCTATCTTCCTACATCATGTAGATAAGCAGGCTTTCCTCCTTTATGACTGAACTTGTAGCTTACGCTGATTCCATATACCTTTTTTTTTTTTTTTGCATCCATTGGCAGGTGATATTTCCACTTCCAGTATGTACAACCTTTATGAGCTGGATTAATTATGCAAATATGGATCTCATCCTTCTTTACTCATATATATCTCTTCTTTCATGATAAATCAGTTCTGCTTTTATATGAATAAGTTACGGGCTCAAAATTCCACAAGATCCCTTGCCTGTGTATGCATCTGTACATCCATATCTATCTCTCTCTCTATCTGACTCCCCACATATTAGTGAATAAGCATATATATATATATATATATTTTCACCTATATATGGGCATGTATGATTATATACAAGTATGTACGTTTATACTGAGTTTCAGATGTCTTGTGTGATTACAGTATCTAAGCATAATACATGGTTTTTCACAATCTCATAATGTGGCTATATGAAAAAGAAATTTCCTTTCCACCATAAAAGAAGATTGTTTTATTACAGTTGAGACTATTTATTATGAGATACTTTCAGCTCAAGACCTGCTTGCTCAGGAAAAAGCTGAAAACATAGTAAACACATTCATTTTCAGATCATCCTCTAAAACAGAGGGGAACATCTTTATTCAAAGTTTTTCGAAGAGTCATTCCTCAATAAAATTTCAGCCTAAAAAAATAAAGTTATAAAAATATATTAGTGGCTGGCATAAATATAACCAGAGTACCTATTCTAGCTTTGACTATAATTATTATTTATATAGCCTATTTGCGAACATCAAAGCATTTTCTATATATACAGACTGAAGGTACTACTGAAATGCAGCCAAGTCTGTGGTAGAACATAGAACCTGGTGTAACAGCACGTTATATAATGTTACACAGAGATTTGTGTGTGTGCATGTGTGTGTGTGCACATATACATATATATGCACACATACATATATGTATGATTTTATTTTGTTATTAATATTGTATGCACATTTTCTACATGTATGTAATGTAATTAGAATTGAAAGCTCCAATTATACTGAAGTGAAAGCCGGCTTATTAATTGACAATAGGCCTTCAGCTAAGTAGCAACAAAAGAAGTGCTTTGTTTGGCAACCTTTGTTTAAAAGGTCCTTTGAAAACTCTTTAAGAATACTATGAATAGAGATTGAACAAACCTTTAATCCTCTTCAGGTCACACATGTGCTAAAGTGAATAATAGTGTGAGGTCTTTTTCACCTTTTTAGTTCCTTTAAACCCGTAACCTAACTTGAAATGAGATAAGTAAAAGGCAAAAGAAAACTTAAAAAAATCTGACTTGTAGGTTTCTGATTTACTTACTCTGCTGCTATAAGCCCAAAGATGCATTTCATGCAGAAGAGATGTATAAATACTAAATATTTATAATTCCATTCATAATTTGTTCAAACCCTGAAAGTTATTTCCCTTTCATTCCCTTCAAATGCATTTAGAACCTCAGAACATTTTTTTCATTTAATGCTTCTGCTCCTTTGTGAGTATCAGTGTGAAAATCTTTCTTTCGTGCTACAGTGCCTTTTTCCTATTCAACACTAGACTGCACACGATAATTAAACCTTGGGGGCTTGGAGATTTTGGACTAAAGCTTAAAGAAATGGAGTAGTGAGGCCTCTTCTCCCTCTATCTCCCACCACTTGCTGTGGGGATTTTCTTTAGTTACACATGGCTTCACAGGTAAACAAGCTTGAAAAAAATCACGAGCAGGAATTGAATTAACACCTTAGTGTTGCTTATAATGAACCAGTTTCCTTAATTAGATGATCGAAAAAAATTATGTTCTAAAACATGACAGGCCACAGGCTGAAGTCTTTATTCAGGCAAATGCCCATAGACTGCAGTATTATACTGCAGTATTTGCAAGAGGAGCAGCTTCACAGCGAGCACTGAAACAGTAGCACTAAGACGTTGAGTTGCAACCCAGAGTAAGGCATGTTCTTAATCAAATAAAAGCAAAATTATAGTCTCTTTCTTATACTTGTGCTTATAGATGAAGCAGTTGAAGCATCTCCTTGACTTTGAAAGTAAGCTTGTGAGCACCTTTCCTGAAACATAGCTTGGTAAAATATGGAGCGATACATTTGCCTCTGAATTAGGTGACTCCCCCTCCACCCCCTCAAATTAACTCAATAACCCAAGGAAGGAGAGGCCTTAGAGCTCGTGCCCCAGCGAAGGGCCAGCCTGAGGTGGGAGCGCAGCTGGAGGAACCCAGAGAGCTGATGAGGGAACAGTGTTTGCCCTCAGAGGAGCGGGGGACACCGGAGACATGAGGGGAGATGCAGGACGCAATGCAGTTTGACCCCAGTCTCCATCATTTTGGTTGCTCAGGGCTCAACTTGCTTCTGAATGGAAGCCAGCGTGCGCAGATGGTGCTGCCTTGTGTTGCTCCTGGGATCTTCCTCCAGCCGCCCTGCCGTCCCCGTGTGCATGACGGCACTTCAGAAAAGAGAAAAAAGCGGATGTCCAGAGAAAGATATCTGCCCCAATTACTTGCAAGTCTCCTAGCCTTTTCCTTTCTTGCACCATATATGAAGATATACCATAACATGAAAGACTTTTTAAGTACACACAAGGCTCTATAGTTAACTGCTTCTAGCGTCAATCCTAAATTATGTTTTCTGTCTCGACAGTGAAATCATTATAATGGTGAAATACCAGCTGCTTCCAACGACAAATGCATTGTTTAAATCAGAGGAAAATATTTACAGATAGGTTCCAATATCCAGGGTCTGAATTTTGCAGCGTGTGTGCAAAGAGTTTCTGGGTGGATCTATCAGTTGTGTATGCTCTTGCCCGCTTAGGCCAAGCAAGCAAGAAATTAAGGAACTGGCATATCTCTGATTTATTGATCTGACCAGCTATAATCATTTCCAGAGCTCCACAGGAAAATCATGCATATTTTTAGCTTCACACTGAAAGAAGTTTTAGGTATATATATGTATATATATGTTTTCTTCTGTTTCAATAGCCACTGCTTTACTGAGAGGCTGCATTTTTCTGTAGATGCTTATCTCTTAAGGTGTTTGTATGTACCACTGCCTGCCATGATCTCTGCAGAGGCAACCACCAGAGCCATGAATGATTATCTCCAGTAAATGTAAAAGTTGTCTGCTGGCTTAACAGTGAACATTTAGTTTTAAAAGAGACAGTTGCTTAGCTGGGCTCTTCTCTTAAGGAAATTAACTTTTTATCTCAAAGACAGCTAATTTAGCTCTCACCACCTTTGCTTCCACTCTCAAGTACCTTCTTATCTTGGGTAATCAGGATGCAGGGATTCCCAATCTATCCCTCTTTATAGCTCTCTTTCCGTGGTGTTACTGTTTGAACTTCATATCCCTGGATAAAAGGGCTAGCACACCAGCTCAGGAAGCAGTTTTAAGTATGAGGTAAATATACAAGTTACTTAACAGCCCATATATGAACTCAATTACATCCTTCATCTCTCAAGATATGAATAAAAAAACGTTTGGCTTTGATCTAGAATTAAGCAATCCCTACTTATAATCAATGTACCATGGGATTTTATTAGTAGCAATAATTAGTAGTTAACATTGCAATGAATATAGGGCTAGGAAGCTTTAAAAAACAGTGCCAGATTGGGAAACATTTTGCACATATATTATCTGAATTACACAGAGGAAGCTTAGATTTTTAATTGGGAAGGTACAACGGGGATACACAAAAAGTATTTCAATAAACGGGTTATATGAAAGTATTTAAAAAGTAATAGCATACACCTGAGTTTTTTCATAATTTTATCCATTTTTTTAAGTCTAGATTCAAAATTAAATTTAGAGCAAAAGTTATATGGCTTGTGTACTAAAATTTTAAGGGGTATGTGTACATTTAAAAAGAAATACAAGTAGGCATCGTAAGTTATTTTTACTATAAACACTCTTCATATGTTCCTATGTAGAATGTAATGTCTGTATAACAACTTCTCAGATGTCCACATTCCCTCCTATTCATATACTGTGGAACAGATGTTGTCCTGCTTTTTATTACTTTAATTTATGAATCATATGTAAGCTGAATTATGAAATTAAAGTGATAGGAGAAGTTACTTAAAATTGGATTCCATTTCTGTATCTTTAAAATATTTTTCTGCTTTTACTGGAGTGATAATGTGAGTTATTTTCTCCTCAGTTACAAGGTCAGATTTCCTATTTGTAAGTTAAAATGTAGCTGATCCAAAATAGTTCACATGTACAAAGAGCTAACTTAGAGCAAGAACTGTGCATCTTCACAGAAACTCAAGATTCGTAAAGTCAACCATGCTGGAGAGAGCTTTTTGTTTAAATGATCAAGCTAAACAAAATGCAATTAAGGCTAACAGGACAAAAAGCGTTGCTCTTGAGATTCATAAATGCACTCATGGGAGACTGGAAGTGCAGAGAAGAGACTAATATATTTCTAATTGTGTCTTATCTAAGCTGACCATTTAAACAGGCAACTTTTCCCAAAGTAAATCAGTTGGAGCCAGTTCATGCTATTTTTTTACCGTTACAAAACCAAGTAAAATCAATGGGAATTTTCCATGTGTAAGTCAAGGAATCAGGTGCAGAACCTTTATTCTGCCTTGAAGACAAATTGTGATCTGGGTTTTTACTTGTGTTAAAAATACTTCAGTCTCTGAATGAATTTCATGAAATCTCACAGTGTTTTTGGAGAACACTGCTTCTTATCTTGCGTAAATAAAACTAGAAGAAATTTGGGAGATACTGACACAGTACATATACAAAACTATATATGTACTCGAGTATTACCATTGGAGATATTTTGTCTCAGCATCTTCTATGTTCTTAAGTTTTTGCATGTGAAATCCTTTGGGACATTCATGTACTTTGCTATTGATTTCTTTGCCTAGTTGTCACCTAGATTATTTCATCCTAACATATTACTTTGTACATTATTTAATTTTTAAAAGTGCTTTAATAATAACCCTAACAAAACACTAACTCATATGAATTAAATTTATTCTGATTTTTAAATACGTTAGTGCCATCAAGGAGCATAATGATGGCTCTTAACAGTGAAATAACTACCAGGAGAGGAATTTGAAATGACAGAAATAGAAATGCTCTCCCCTCAAGCTTGAAAGGGAAGATGGAATGAATCAGCTAGAAACCTGGGAAGTGCTGACTGGGTCAGAGCCAGAGAGTCTAATTTAGTTCATTTCCACAAGGGTAACACGGGGTGGGAATTTTCCAGAGGAGAGTTTTTTCAATCAGGAAAGGCCAATTCAACGAAACCCAAACTTACTATTTTCAAGTTAACTTTCACTAGCACAGTTTCTGGCTCAAGGATGGAGTTTCTATTCAAAATATGACAGTGAGAGCACGTTATTATCAAAACAGTCGAGCTTACACCTGCCATGTGCCCTGGTTTAAATGAAGAAGAGCAATAACTTGAAACAGGCGATTTTCCTTAGTCCGTAACGTACTCTATTTTTTCAAAATCCTGCCCTTCTGGAATGGGGTGATTTCTTGTGAAAAAGTAATATACAGCTTCTTGGGTTTCTCCAATGTGGTCAGCAAGCAAATTATCTTTTGTATAAAAATGTTTCTTATCTCACTCCACTCAGTTGCCCATATGAGCTGGGAAGGGTAAGACACTAAATCGAGGCAAAAAAAGTAGAATTATTCTCAGCTTTACCTCCAAGTTCTTATGCAGGGTTAGAGGATTCACTTTTCTTTTCACCCTATGCCTCTATAAAATAGAGGTAATACCTGCTTCTTACCTGCTTCTTAGGCTGTTGTGGCAGTAAGATTCTGTTATGCATTTGAGATTCTCGGATAAAATAGTATGAGCCATAGATGCACCCCGATAGGCAAAGATTATAGAACGGATCGCTCTTGACGAGACCCAAAAAGGAGGACACCAGGTTGTTTCTCAGGATGCGTTCCCTGAGATTTAGGTATTGAAGGGCATATGCTATTCCTGCCTATGCCCAGTTCAATGAAATGGCTTCTACCTGCCACCTAATATTCTGCCGTTCAGCCAAACGCTCCGTGTCTGTCCCAGATGTGTATTCTCACACATCAGTGTGGCTGTACTGTCTTACACAGGCCATACAATAAAGTTTGTGAATTGATCCACCCGTACCTGTTCCTGCCTTTTCTCTCCACACGATTGTTCAGTGCAGATATTAGGCAAGAAAATGTTTCATAATTTTCTGGATTTTTGCCCCGGGTGGATTCATGAATTTATAACTGCAAATATTTGTGTCTCTGAGCTACACATACTCAGCGTATTATTACATGTAAAAATTAATTTACTATGCTTACTGTGAAAGTAACAGGCAGTATGAAACAATCTATTCCTAAACAGAAGACTCTATTGGAAAATCAATGGCACAACTGGAATATAATTATTGTTTTAATTGGAATACTGTCTTCATTTACAACAGTGTAACTGTACTCATTGCTTTGAATCGCATGAATATAGATCCGAGATGAACTTCATTTTATATTTGTGAATTCTGCAGCAAAATGATTTCTAAACTCATTTTCACTCCTGCAGTAATGTGTTATATCCTAAGGTTATACAGCACAAGATATGTCCAAGAACTGAATCATAATTCTCGTTTTCAGAATTCCCAAATTTATGTTTCCTTTTTCTTTTTCATCTCTTTCTCCATGTATACCTCTTTACTGCTTTCCTGATGGTTCACCATTTCCATTACATATTTATTAGGAAAACAAATATCACTAGGAGAAATCTAGAGTTGAGTGGAGGTTCTTTTATTCCATCTGAATACAGTCAGTCAGACAGTCGCTTAGCTCCAGCCACTGTATCTACTTAAGCAAACTCTCATCTACCTAATTCAATTTACAATGGGTTAGTGAGGTGTGAGGGTTGAGATCTAGATATCTGAGTTTCCCCACAGTTATCAGACCATTACAACACACAAGTGGGTGGATTACCAAACTCCTCAACTATTTTCCAAAAAAATCAAGTCTTCTCATATATTTCTGTTTTGGCTGCTGCTTCAGGCAAATGAACTACTTTTAATTTTAAACCGCTGGTGTACAGAAGCATGTGCCTCATGCAGTGACTGACACCAACAAAGTCTCCAGGAAATGTAGCTTTGCGGAAATGCTGTTAACAGGGAACAGCAAGCAGGAATCTTGGGGGTCTGTGTAAAACACTGACTACGTATTTTGTTCTCATTCAAAACAAGTCCCCACACAAGGCTTAATTCTTGAAATGCCATTTAACGTTCCGGTTTTCCCATCGACTGACCTGTAAACAAAAGCTGAATCTTACTTTTTGTGCCAAAAGGCTCTAATCTCCTTAAAAAGGCAGTACATAATTTCTGCAGAATTCACTACTGGCCTGTGTTCAGGTGTATATGTAATTCCTACCAAAGCTGACTGTTCACCCGGACAACCAAGGTGATACAAGTAAATCTGTGCCGTAACATACACGGCACGCACACGCGCACACCCACGCACACCCACACGCACACCCCTGCACGTGTGCACACTACCGAAGCAGCACCTGCTGCACTTGGGTTTCTCCCATTCTCTGCTTTGCCTCTCTCTGCCTGTAATTTCTGCTGAACTGTTTCACTATTGCTAAAGCATTTTGCTAATGACTCATGAATACGCAGTAGGGGAAAAAGTGTCCCTAAGCTCTCCAACCCACATACGTTCAGTAACGTATGCGCATGCGCACAGAGACGCCCACAAGTGAAAAAGAGAGAAGCTCCCCCTACGATCTCTTGCACCTAGAGGAAACTCAGTATCTCCATAAAAGCTGAGAGAAGCTGCTTTTATTTGGTAGGAGCGTTCTCGGGAGCAAACAAGAGAGCGGATAGGATCTGTACTAGGAGGCCTGGACTACACAGGTTTCAGAATAAATCAGAACGAGAGAAAGAATTGGATGAGGAGGTAGAAACACACAGATCGTCAAGCATACAAAAGGTAAACTGTCCACTGAAAAATCCATCAGCCTTTTCAGTCCCACATAAGTCCAGACTACCTGAAAGAAAGCTTATATATTCTCCTGGCATTTATGCTGATTTGCCATGACTGGTGGATATTTCGAAAGACAGGAAAGGGAAAAATAGTTTTAACCATGCTGACACTTGGGATATATTTTATATCTGAGATCCAAAGCACTTTATTCAGAATATAATTTCCCAACCCTGATAGCATTTTTAATTATTAGTTTTGGACACCTTTCAACCTCTGTGTTTGTTTTAGGGGGGTAGTATTTTTAATATGAAAATAAAGGAATGGTGTAGCACTCTTGGGAAGAGCAGGGCACACTTCAGGCACAGGTGAGCACTCAGTAGATTATAGAAGCACTTAGTTCCCCTACGTACCACCATTTCCTTGCTGAGAATATAGCAAAGCGTTCGCTATTAGTGGAAAGGTTTCCATGGTCAGCACATATCCATATGGGCTCATGGGGCTACATCTTTTGTGGGTTATAGATTGGCTTTAACCTGTACATATTTTTGGCTTTTGCTTTCTCAGCAAGCATATCATGTAGGTCGATGTAATTGCAAAGCCTTGGCAATACACGTGTATATCTCTCCCCTTATGTATACAGTTATCTGTACATTCATGAAATTACTGTCCACATCTTCCTAGTCTCTCTCTAAGAACATCATTCAAGGCAATACCTCCTAACGAACCAAGACCTTTTCTGGCAGATACCGCTGTATGGAACAGCTGTGCTCCTGCTTGCAGAGAAAGGATACAAAACATGTGCAATGATTCCATTTTTATAAGAATAAAATATGTTTTCAATTCTGAAAGGATCAAACCTTTCCTATTGCAGATAAAATTGAAAAAATATATATATTCAAAGATTAGATTCTCTGTTCTTTCTAAGTGTAATTCCTCTGAAATCAGGTCAACTTGAGCCTTTTGTGCATGTGACAGTCTGTTCCTTCTTCTAGATAGATAGTATTTGATACTACCAGTACAGTGGACATTAAGCAATATACCTAAACTACAATCAATTCTGCTTTATGTAACAAATATGACAGGAAAAGGGATGAAGAATTTGCTATGTCTTGGGAGGGATTGTAACTAGCTGAGTTTAGATGGCTATGTAATATGTACATGCCATCTTTGAACATATATAGTCTTATGTTTTAGTATTACAGGGATGCATTCACAGCAAATGACGAAGTTGCTTGTACCCCATAGTGATGCATAAAAATTATCTTAAATCTGAATCAGTAATAGGCAGTGGTTGACTTTTATTGTCATGTATACCTTGTTTGTTTAATTTTCCAGAGTGGACATAGCTTATACAGATTTATATACATAGCTTTGCAGATATATACAAATATATACAGATATAGAAATATATATATATACAAAAATAATACAGATATATGCATAGCTTAACAGATTTTTTCAACTGCTCGTGTAGGTAGTGTAATGGAAGACTGACATTTGTCATTTTTCTTTGGGACAAATATTTTTCATCAGTACAGCACAAATTTGCATAACCCTCAAAAGCTGGCAATAAGGAAAATAGAAGATTTTCCTCGATTGTTAAGATCACTTTAGATTTCACACAACTTGTTCATCCTTTTTTTCCTCCATTTCTGGATTCACTTGAAAAATGGCAAAAAAAAGTGAAAGGGCATGTATAGCAGGGTAATTAATACATATTAACTATCTATCAGTGAAATCCCAAGGGAGACATGTAGTGTGAGAGAGCGACATGAGGCGAACAGTAAACCCCTTCATTAATACTTCCACGCTCACTGAGGCCACAGTGTGAATGCCAGGGCTCTGTAACCTAACGTCTGCTACCATGTGCAAAACAATTTCAGAAAAAATTGCAGACCTACTTCCAGACAGTTTACCCTACTGATAGCTGGACTGTTGAGGCTCCGTGATGGTAGCTAGAGTCAAACTTTGGTGTTCCATCTCGCCAGGCTTTGCATAAACTTCTAGTAAAAGTGTGGTCCCTATGTCAAAAATTGTGCTACAGTTTCAACTAATGAAAATATACAGTGATGCAAGAATTAGGTAAAAGTAATCTGCAAGTGGCTTCAAATGGGCTATTAGGACAGCATCTGAACCCAGTCTGGATATTATTTTGCTTTTACCTCCTGTCATCATTCAGGTAAATATTTCAGACACTTACCTTTGTTCTTTTCATCTGCAAATCAAGACAGGAATTTCTGTATATGTCTAGCAATTGCTGACAGCTGTTTAGTCTGCTTTGACATTATTTGAACTAAGTTATTATTGGCCTTAGTCTTCATCTTAGTCCTCAAGTATAAGGGTCTACATCACAGAAAAACAAAATCACAATCATCTTCCTCGGCCAAGAGGCCACACACTCAACAGAGGTTTGAATTTTTTCTCTCAAGGGCTGGTCATTCCAGGATCTAGGAAAGGGGCAGGTCTATCTTGCCACGGTTAGCTCACTGAACAGCCCAGTGAGAATGAACTCCTTATGTGCAATTAAGTTTTTCAAATCGGTACATACATGTTGGTTTGAAAAGAAATGATGATCTGACCAGACACAAATCAGTAATGACCACTGTAAGACAAGGAAACTTTCCAAGCTCCCTCATTAGTGTAGATCTGGTGGGTTAAAAACATACGGTTGCCTCTCTCCAACAAAGGGAAGCTAGGAGTGAAGGACGGGGGTGGGTAGTGCATCATAACTAGTGCTAATCCAGCAAGCTTGGGTAACAATGACAGTGAAGAGATAGTGGCATGGATTTCAAGTCAGGCTAGTAATGCAAGTGCACACCTAATTTTTCATGATGTCCCAACTGAGCAGGATGTGCTGACATGTCTTCTCTGCTGTGGCTCCAGGATGTTAGCATGTTGGTCTAGGTCTGCCTCTCTGCTATATGTAGACCTTTGACCGCCGTGTAGATAGACACATGTTTGAAAGAGTTTCTTGCTATAAAGGGTACGTTCACCTGCCTGAACTAGAGATATCTACAGGTTACTTGTCTAAGTCTAAACTAGCCACCCAGGTTTCCTCTACTTGTCAACAGAAACAGGCAACTCCAGAGTGATTCACCCCGCCCTCACGGTAGGTGACAAAGACAGATAAGATGAATTACCCTTCAGTTCAGTGATGATAAGGGGATCGTATGCGATTGGTATAGATTTGTAGAAGCAGCTTTAGATATTTAAAGTTCTGTGGCATAAGTTTCATTTCTGATATGCCTCAAGCCTCACTTCTCTACCAGTTCCCTTTGCAGCTGGTTACCTGCTAGAATCCTATTTTATATGCCATTTAAAGTCTAAGATATATTTTCTAGAGTTCAGTTTGGCAAAAAACATATGAAAATTTCCTGAGTTTCAAAACAGCACCAGCTAACAGTTCAGTGACAGGGCAGTTAGACAAATAAGCAGACCTGCCTTCAGTCTCTAAAGCCATCTTCTGTTTAAAGATATGCTATCTTCTCTGAATCAGTTTGACCTGTTCTTCTATTAATAAACTTATCAGTAAAACATCCATTAACTGATTTAGTTGGTATGCAGGAGTTTAATTAGGCAACAATACATGACAAGACTGTGTTACAGTGAGATAATGCACACCTCTGACGTGGTTGAAACATCAAGTAGAACTAAATAACTTCAAAAGCCTGAAAAGTATGTTGAGTTGTAATATTGAGTAGCATGAGTCTGGACATTATTATAATCCTGCAATGCACTGAAAAGAGAATCATTTGAAAAACATTTAAAGGAAATTTTTAAAATTTCATCTATATAAAGATACTACTTGTCTGTTTACTGAGTTATTTTGTGGCTAACTCATGAGCTGTAATAACAGATATATTCTTAATATCAGATGCATATAAGCTATGACATGAAGAATATTTTACTCAATTTTGTACTTCTCAGCAGTAGCATCAAGGTTGGGGAATGAAGTATCACAAACCTCACTGATACTGTCTTGGAATACTGACATATCCTTGCATGTGAAAGATGTTCTTCTGAGGCCTCCTCTTCTCAATGAAACAAATAACACTCCAGGCATAGATTAAATGAAGCACAAATAGCCAAATTCCAAAAACACATACAAAATTTTTTCGCTCCCTGGAAAGAAGAGACATAAGGAAAAATTACATACAAAAGATATATGATAGTAATAGAGACATGCCTGGTAACGGAGACATTACTTTTGCAAAAGACATGCCAGGTAACAACACTGATGAGAATCATATCAGATCAAATCAAATAATTGAACTGAATCAAAACAAAATAGCCTCTGCATTTGAGTGAGTACAAAACCTGTGTAATTGCTTCTTATATTCCTAATGTGATAAGCTGAAGTTATGCACACAAGTGTCAAAATACTTTTCCAAAAATAAATGAGCTGATTTTTACAAAATCACTTTGAATTATGATTTCTTCCATTTTACTCATAATGGACACAGCCTGTAGAGACTCAAAGTCATGAAGAAAGCCTGATGTACTGCCAGGTTTAGAACTGAACTCTCCTGACTCCCAAGCCTGGGAAGATAGGCTACAAGACCATTTAAAATTCCCGCTGCACTGTTAGCAGAACACTATTTTTGCTTTTTGCTGTTTTTTCTAATTTAATAGTCAGAGGTCGTATGTTTAAAAAAAATCCAAAAACAAAAACAAAAAAAGCTTCTATTCTACCCTGTTACTATGAAACTCCGTGCTCAAGTACTTACACAAGTTAATGCTAGCTTTCCTGCAAAATCTCCTCGTTCTAGGGACTAGTCACTGTATCCTTAGTGGAAACGTGAGGATGCTGAGCAACTCTGACAAGTAATCCTGGAAGACAACAGTAAGCGCAAAAAGAAATGTATTTTGCTTTTTATAATAGTGTTAATATTTTCATTTATTCTGCCATGACGTGCAGCACACAGGAGCAGACTCCCAAAGAAACCACTGGTGTACAGCATCCTGCTCATTGAGTAATGGGCAGTGGAGGGATGTCTTCCTGCTGAAGAAGAGGATGACCCTTTGACCTTAACTGTTCCCACTCCCATACAGATATAGAAATGTAAGCTGCTCAGCATGGTGCCAGTTAATTTAAATTACCTAACATCCCAAAGGGCAGCTCCCTGCTGAGGAGCCTTTTCTTTTCTTTTTCTTTTGACCTTCTAATACAGAGTAACTTTTCACAAGGATAAGTCAGATGGTCAGCCTGAGAAGTATTCAGTTTCTGTGGCCTTTGGAGGTTCATGCAAAAGGTCACTTCAGACTACATTCTGCTGAATAAGGGATTGGAAAATTGCTAAACTACACTGAATGGCCAGATCCTCATCTTATGTACCTGCACCAATGTAGCCATTCCACTCCCCTTCATAGGGTTAAGTAATAACCAAAATTGGATGACAGATTTTCTTCTTCATGATTGCAGTTCATTTAATTAATTTTCATCCAAGCAACTAAGGTCCTGTCAACCCACAAGAGTTGCACCATTTTAACCAAATCTCTCTGTTGTTTCCAACTTCCCTGTGTTCAGTCATGCTGTGCTGGCTTGTGTGACAGCATCGAATCCAGCCCTTTGGGTCACAGGATGGGGCAGGACCTTTGGGGCCCTGATGGGTGGCACCCCACTGGGCTGCCATGCAGCACCACAGCTTCTGCCTTGCTCTGTGACCCCCTGCACCGAGCTGCTGCTTGGTGGATTAAGGGGTGTCAAAGACCAGGAATGCACTACAAATGTAAAAGTCATGGCCATAATTACGGGGAAGTATTAGATGAGAGACATTACAGAGGTTTCATATGCAGTGAAGACTTCATATATCTGTTTGAATGGTGTATAACAACAAAAGCAATACAATTTAAAGGGCTTCTAGCAAGTTTTATTTGCCATGGCATCTTTGCCTAGAAATGGTTGTATTTGCACTGTACTAATGCTTTGCTTGTTTAAGTACGTGTAAATTAATCAATTCATAACTCACATATCCCATGTGCAGTGGAGGTCTTAATCTGGCTTTCTAGATCCTCCCAGCTCTGGGCTTTCCTCCTCTTTTATTTATGTTTGCCATTTACTTATAAGTCTGTTTATCTCCTATTTCTGCTGAACTTGCATTCAAGACACTGGGTGGCTCCACCTTTGCCTTAAGAGCTGACCTCCAATTCTTGATTCTCAGCAACCTGTAGGTCTCTCTGCTTGACATTAATTTGCTGAAACATAATGATTTGTTCAGTGTTAGTCACTGTCTGGCTCAGAACTCTGAGCAAGTATTGTTGGAGGACTTCCTAAAGTTGTCCTCCCTCAAGCCCCCCATTTGTTGCTCCTAAACGTCTTGCTCAGCCCTGGCATGGCCTGAGCCACCAGGGAAGGCTGTGGGAAGGCTTTTTGTAGTTGGTTTTCTCCCGCTGAATTCTCTAAGGCTGCCTGTGTTCATTTCAGCTGACATACAGAAAAGAACTTTACTTGTTTTTCTAAGGTTTCTGCTGTTTAAAACATTATTTTCTTTGTTTAAGAAAAGGTCTCTCTCTTTTTCAGTTAGATTACACAACAGTACAGTACGGTCTTAGCTGGACCTCCAGAAAGTGTTAGTTAGCATATGGAGCTCCTGCGTAAACAAATGCTCAGGGGCTTCGGTCAGATAGCAGTGCTATCTTTTGCATAAAAGATTCGTGCGATGATTTCCACTTACTGGGCTGGTGGGAACTGATTGGAAGATTTACATACATACAGTGTTGAATATATATATATCATTTTTCTGCTAGAAAGGGACTCTTCTTCCAGTATCATTTTTCTGCTAGAAAGGACACCCTTCTTCCCGTATTATATGACACTTGCAAACAAATCTGTTAAAACCGTATTCTGATTAGTCAGATGGAAATATTTCTGCTGACAATTACAGCCTAAATCATAGCTATTTACCCCTGGACTTCAATAAAGAAGACAGATATGCACTCAGCAACAAAGGCAGAAAAGGGGGAGTTTAAAAGAAGACTGCAAACTCCGACCCAGGATAACTAATTTAAAATTGTATGCAAGGATCGGTCAGAAAATTCTGCTTGTTTTGCTTGTATAGAAGTTAACTATTGGCCTCATAAGCATATAAAACTTGCATTTTTCCCTCCTGTTCTCATGATCTTCTATCAACTGATATTTTTTAGTCCAGGAGCTCCCCCAGCTATATCCTGATGCATATACTTTCAAAGGCTTCTTGCCTAAAAAAGACCAGGTGTGGCTGACAAGGAAACACTGATGTTGGGGCATTCATAGGATGTGTTCAGAGTACATTGATAACAATATGCACTCCCTATGATTATCAATGTACTCTGAACACATCTACTGCTAGAGATCTTCCCGTCAGAGAGGGACCTCTAGCCTCCTGACCACGGAGGCCTGAGCCTGCTCTGCCCGTGGCTCTCCCGTTGAGGTTGGACTGGTTGCATCTCCACCACATGTCACTTGACCCAGACCTCTTCGCAGTGCCATTTGGCACCCATATGTTTCTGCAATTCAAAGTGCTTGAAGCAAGGTGAAGATTGCATTAAAGCCCCCAGGGCAATAACCTGTATAACCACAGTCAGTTTCCTCACAGAAGGAACTAGCAGGCTTACTCACTAAATGTGGATCAAGAGAAGCTTGAATATATACACAGCGTGGATGATCAGGGAACCAGTACCCCTGGGGAAAAATGCAAGAAGAGAAATTACTTGCTGCTGTAAACATACTTGTGTATTTTCTGTACTCAGAGAAGTTTCATTTGATCAATGGAGGCTCACCCAAATTTGGGCCACAGGAGATTTAACATTTATGCAGTAGGTATTATTTATCAAGGCTCAACTGAGAATACGCAAAGGTAAAAGCATATTCCAGCGTGAACTGAAGACACAAGTAGCTGTGGTCAGGGATTACACCAACTCGCATGTCCCACGGGTCTGCACAGGGGGGCCCTGTCACACTCACTCACCAGTGGATTACACCACCTTGCTACACCAATTTACATGCTATATCAGAGCCTGAAGTCTGTTCTGAAGTAAAATTAAAGTTGAGTTCAAAGTAACCCAGCTGCTTCCAGGAGCTGCCAAGCATAGGGCAGGACTGGCAGGGGAAATAGTGATTTCTCTTTGAAGTCCTGCTGCTAGATGGATGCTGATTGTCTCATGTTACTGTGAGCATCAAGTAACTTAAAAGCAAGCTCTCAATTTACTGAGTAGAGGACAACCGGCAATGGAAAAATATTTGTCAAGTATGCTAATAACTTCTATGTTAAGGCATACATGTCTAAAAAGCCAAAGAACTGCAAATAAAATGGATTTCTAGAAATAATTTTTCAAGAAAATAGACACACTGACACTAGGTACTAATCAAATTATTGGCAAGGAAATCAACACAATACCTAGGTGAATTAATTTCTCATCAAGTGGAATATAAAATATTTGGGGATTGGGTTTTGTAAGCCGTACAAAAATCATTAATCTAATTTTATTAGTATAGCACTGAAAATTTAACACATCATTAATAGGAAAAAAATACTTTAACAGATGCAAAACGTGAGTTTTTAACCAGGTTTCTGCCTTTTTTGCCTTCTGCGTCATGGAAGTACAGCAATGTTAGATCCAAGACATACTTGAAACTGAGTGGTTTGAGATCTAAGTTCTGCTGGAGCCATTTGGTGGTAAGTCTGACAATTTGTGAAAGTACAGAATAAATAAGAGCGATAGCCCAAGAAAGTATGAGGCCAATCACATGGCAGATAAGATTCTTATCTGACTTCTCTTCCTAGACTGGATGGTACCACTTGTTCATAAATTAGCTTCACTTTATCAACATGTGTCACACTAATAAAGTTCAAAAATTGATTAGTGGTTCAGTTCTCTATCTGAGACTTCTGGGACTGGTCTTCTGAGTACACACCATAACACAGTAATATACACACTACGTAAAGGTATACAATTTATTACATATTCTGAGTGTGCCTGTAGCTAAAATTATATCATGTATACAACCTTTTTCCTAATATACATCAATCTTTATATGGTAAAATTTAGTAGACTGCAAATATATGTAAAGTAATAACATAGTGTATGATATTCATTTTAAGGGTGCTTCTCAGAAACTGACAGTCCATATCTGTGCATCCTGATTACATGTTGGTCATGTAAATTGCTTCTTCCCCCAAAAATATTTGACAAGAATATTGTCAAGAAAAGAACTTCTTTTCCTGTCAGTTTTGCTAAAATACAGAACTGCTGGCATATTCACTCAGTTTATATAAGCAATGACCAAAGTGTGATTGCTCTGAGAAACTCTATTGTCATCACTTTAAACCAAAGTGAATCTCTCTACCTGTCATTCTTTCACACTGTAAACCTAACCCAATTTCCATGCTTCACCTTTAGAATGGTGTCTTAGCAAGCAAATTTTTCCATTATGAAAAAGTCCCAAAGAAATCAATAAATAGTTGAAAATCAATAGTGCTCTTGAACAGAAAGAAATTATTTTAAAAGTTTATATAAATAGAAAATGATATTGAATATCTGAACTATCTTTAGAGGGTTTTTTGACTGCCACGTTATAGCATTCTACAGATATACATGACAGCTGTACAGTGTAGTTGCATAGTACTATGAAACAAGGATGGTATAAGAATCAGTATAATTGGACTGAATCAGAAAATAAAGCTTTCCAAGAGGGACAGGCCATAAGCACCTTGTGCTTACAAAAAATATATCCCCAGTAAAGAATAATATCTTGAGTAAGGAACGTAACCTTAATTTAAAAAGTCAGCAAGAATTAAATCTTGTTATAGCAATAAGTTTTTTTTTGATTCTGTATAATTTCTACAATGATTTCAGTACTGACTGTCCTGAATTGACACTATCTCCCATCACATCCTCCTAGGTAAGCTCAGGAAGTGTGGGTTAGATGAATGGACAGTGAGGTGGATTGAGAACTGGCTGGATGGCCGAGCTCAGAGAGTTGTGGTCAGTGGTGCAGAGTCTAGTTGGAGGCCTGCATCTAGCTAGCAGTGTCCCGCAGGGGTAAGTACGGGGTCCAGTCTTGTTCAGCTTATTCATCAACGACCTGGATGAGGGACACTGTGCCTCCTCAACAAGTTTGCTGATGATACTAAAGTGGGGGGAGTGGCTGACACACCAGAAGACTGTGCTGCCATTCAGAGGGACCTGGACAGGCTGGAGAGCTGGGCGGAGAGGAACCTCCTGAAGTTCAACAAAGGCAAGTGCAAGGTCCTGCACCTGGGGAGGAATAACCCCAGGCACCAGGACAGGCTGGGGGTTGACCTGCTGGAAAGCTGCTCTGCCGAGAAGGACCTGGGAGTCCTGGTAGACACTGAGTTAAGCCTGAGCCAGCCATGTGCCCTGGTGGCCAAGAAGGCCAATGGTATCCTGGGGTGCATTAGGCAGAGTGTTGCCAGCAGGTGGAGGGAGGAGATCCTGCCCCTCTCCTCAGCCCTGGGGAGGCCACGTCTGGAGTACTGTGTCCAGTCCTGGGCTCCCCAGTCCAAGAGAGACATGGCCCTACTGGAGAGAGTCCAGCAGAGGGCTCCAAAGATGATGAGGAGACTGGAGTATCTCTCCTCTGAAGAAAGGCTGCAAGAGGTGGGCCTGTTGAGCCTGGAGAAGAGAAGATTGAGAGGTGATCTGATCAAGGTGTACAAGTATCTGAAGGGGGAGTGTTGCAAGGATGAGGCCAGACTCTTCTCAGGGGTCCCCAGTGACAGGAGAAGAGGCAATGGGCAGAAACTGAACCACAGGCAGTTCCATCTGAACCTGAGGAAAAACTTCTTTCGTGTGAGGGTGACAGAGCCCTGGATCAGGTTGCCTAGAGAGGTAGTGGAGTCTGCTTCGCTGGAGATATTCAAAACCCGTCTGGATGCGATCCTGGGAAATATGCTCTAGAGGACCCTGCTTGAGCAGGGGGGTTGGACTAGATGATCTCCAGAGGTCCCTTCCAACCTTGGCCGTTCTGTGATTCTGTTAAGATAAAGTCATATACTTTCTATGTTATGTAAGGAATATTTTCCTCTTCAAAATAGACATATTTTAATGCAAAACCAGAAAGGAGATAAATTAAGCACTAAGCATCTTCATGGTCAGGAAACTACCTTCTTTCAGGTTTCAGGGAAGTTTTTAAGTTTTATATATGACACTGCTTTCAATGGAACCAGAATTTCTTACTCTACTGGTATTTATTTTTTCCTAAAATATTTTTTTGGTTGCAAAATACTGTGCTTAATTTGATTCTTTTAATAATTTACTTAAATGCAAAGGGATACTTTTTCTTCTGCTTTAAGTCCTGAGAGCAGTGGTATCTACCAAGTGAATTTAGTTATGGTGCTTTTCATATTTTGAAATAAAAATTTCGGAGCTGATCCTTGATCTTTATTAATACTGATCTTTATCATATGGAACAGAAGTTCTTCCCAATATATTTAAATCTTCCAAGGACATACACTTACTATCCATGGAAAATCTCAGGCATCCATCTAGAAATAATCACATCTCTAAGCAATATTAAGTTGCTAGCTGCTGAAGCTTTATAGCATTGTTTCTCTCTAATAAGCAAGCTTTCATCACCCAAAGGTGCAGTTTATCGTTTGAGATGATGTAGGAGTAAATATGGCACAAAATGATGCGTCACTCTATTAGAATGGCCTCTCAAGATTGATATAAAGAGACACATTTAATACTACTATAGAATGGCTTAAATTTGACTGAAAGCATCCTCTCTACCTTTCATCTAAGTTATCTGGGAGAAATCACTAAGTCCTTTATGGAGGCAGGTAGCTGAAATAACAGCATTTTCCAGATCTGAAGTATTGACTCAGATCTTCACTTCAGGCAGAAAAAAAACCCCACAATACTTCTCAGGGATTTTAAACTTTTTTGGTAAGATGGTTTATGAATGTTCCTTAAAAGAAAAGACTAGATGTGCATGTGTACATGTGTGTACAAGAGAGAAAAAAAAAAGCTGAAAATCTCAGCTCAGAAATAAACTGAAGAGGAATCACCAATATGTCCTGAATAAGCACAATAACATAACCCTTAGGAATGACTCAGAAAGTGTCTTTGGAGAGTTCTAGCAGAAAAGAGGTTTGATACTGTCAGCAAGGAAATGACCTCTAGTTCTTTGAAACTGCCCATTTTCAAAGAAACAGGTCTGTGTACATTTTTGTCGATAGACAGAATAGCATCAATATTTCCCTCTAACAGGAATAACCTGCACGACCCTCAAACTTCTAACTACTCGGGTCACAGAGGGAAACACAGCTTTACACAGGGTTTTCCATTTCACTTGTGTGATACAGACAAGGATATCTACTGTGGGTTTTTAAGACACACTGATCTGCCACATACTTGTGGTTGCAGCATGGTTATGACTGAATTTTGGTCTTGATGTTTATTCTCCATGTCATTATTTGTCTAATAATATTATCTAAAACCTCATTTAAGTAATCTTGAAAAGCAAAGCACAGAACACTTCAAATATTACAGCAAATATGCTTTTATCTCTGGGCACAGAAGTGATGATTTTTGTTTGTCTTTTATGGAGTTTGATATTAACTTTCATATGTGATTACAGAAGTATCTATAACAGTAATAGCAACAATAACTACTACTACTACTACTACTACTACCACCACCATCACCACCACCACCTCCACCACCACCTTCACCACTATTGATCATAAAATCACTTTCAACACTTTCCTGTGCATTGCATGGCTGAGTAAAGACAGAAGAGTGACAAAAAAACTCTGCCACGTATATAAGGAAATAAGGAATTACAGAGGAATATCAGGAATATGACACATACGTGATGTGAATACATGTATCTTCCTATATATAAACACACATGCACACAAGCACATGCACACACATACATACCTACACATGTATAATCTCCATAGTTCTTCTAAAAGTGAAAGTAATTCAAAATCAGTCTCTTCTAACTTCAGTGGATTTTGGATGAAGTCATTAACCTCTGTTAGATACCTACCGATATTCACTGTGTAGGAGGGATGCATAGGAGTTCAATCGTTTCTCCAGAATCTAGGATCAACCTAGAGCTGGTTTCCTGGAAATGTAACATGGGTGTTGTGATGTTTGTTCTTCCTATTTCATAGCCCACAGCACTTGCCAGAAGGCTGAAGGTGCTGTGAGACCTGGTGAGCTGGAGGGAAGGAGTGTGCACACACTCAGAGGACACCAAGGGTGTGCTGCCTCCCTGCCATGCTGGTGGGGAAGCTGCTCACAGTGCCTGTAGTGTTGGCCACATCCCAGAGCAGACCAAGGTACATAGCAATAAGATTACCTCACCTGCCTGGAAAGATTAAAAATTAGATATCCAAATACTCTGACTCCCCTGACGGTCAGCTAAGATGAACAGACATCTCTGGATAGTGACTAATCTCACCTGTCCTAGGCACCTACTTAAGTATAAGATGAATCATCCTTTTGTGATATTTATTTACTTCCATTTCTCTCTCAGTTGAGGTGATGCAATACCTAATTTTTAGATGTCTAGCCCCTGAATCAGAAATGAGACTAAGTATGAGGCACCTAGACTGCCCATATACTGCTTTGAGACAGCCTGCACTCCAGAGGCTGCCAGCAACTGGTCTGTTCTACAAAAAGATTATTTATGTACTTTTAAAGCAAACAGTCATTGGGAAAAAAAAAATGCACTGAAAATGAGGAATCTCCCTCAGCCCTTACCACTGGGCTCTTACCACTGGGCAGCAGAGCTATGCTTTCCTTTTGCCACTATCCTTTGGTAACACGACTTCTATCAATCAACTGGAAAGTAAAATATAATTTGTAGAGAAGGCTATGATAGAGAAGAGAGGCCAAATACTCAGCAGGAGACAAAACTAAAGGATTTCAAAGCATTCATTGAAAAAATTTATGTTTCTAATACATTTTTCTTAAATTTCCATTTTGTGAAAAATTTGTGGGAACTTAAAGAAGCTTTCATATAGAATCAATTTCTATGGGATGCTATTTTCAGTTTTTAGCAGCTCTCATTTCTACTCTGTGTCCTACGAAGATCTGGGCTAATCTAAGTGTTTCCCCAGAGCTTGAAAGATTCATAAGATTTATACCCTTTTTTGTAAGTAACGATTTTTGTAGGAACCCATATTCTTTGCAATAACGTGTCATCCAACTGTCCAGCTGCTAGCAGCTATTCAATCTTAGACCAAAACAGGCTATTTATTTGAGTTATGACTTGGTAGCTCCATGACATATGATGACATCTTAAAAATGGGGTTAGAAAGGAGACTCTGGAGGCTGCACTGCATTATGTATGCTAGCCTCATTAAATTCTATAGCCTTTTTAATTATCCTTAAAATTTCTTGGAAAGATGAAATCACTTCAAGGACGGGCATATTTCTTTTTATAAAGCTTAGAGTCCAGTCATCATGATTTTGAATGCTAGTTTGATATAAAGCTTTCAAATTCTCACAGGTTATTCAGCATTCCAGGAAACTGATCCAGGCCCAAATTGGAAACACATTATGTAACTGTATCTGGCAAAAGAAGAAATTAGATTTATTGATTAAGGTTTTTATCAAATAATACCTCACACGGAAGTGTGAAGCTGTCTATGGGGCACGCCTGATTGTAATCACGGACCATTAACAAAGGAATAAACTGGCTTAAGCACATTAAAGCATTTACAGGATATACCGAGCAGTGTTAAAATAAAGGATGTCATAAATTGTGTGCTGCAGCAGTTTTCAAACATGCAGTCACCTCTGCTGTGAACCTTACTGTATTTTAATTGCCTGAATTGTGCTGTTATCGCAGTCTCTTTCTTTAAGAACAAACTCAAGTTTACCCTGAGGTTATTGGAACAGTTGATAATTTTTTTTAACATGCTTACCGCTGCCTCAGCTTAGATAACCTGCAGTCTGGCTAACTGCAGAATGCTAAAATCCCTGCACATTTGCCTAATGAGAGATTTTTCAAGCAGTCATTTCATGCTGAAACTTGTTTTTCCATTAGCGCAGAAAGCGAAAGCAAACTCAGGCTAATTACTGTTCAGCTAACGTTTCATCACGTTCATTTTACTGGATTTTGTTGAATAAGTTATTGAGTATGCTCTCCCCTCCTTGCACTCCATGTCATTCAATGAGGTGACATCCTTGTTATTGGATTGCATATATTCTCATTCCCAGCTACAGATGGAAATTTTTATTTTCTTGGGCAATTTTATTTCTTTATTGCGTTCAAGCAAAGCCTCACATTTCTGTATGAAAAATCTTAGTAGTATTCCAAAACTGTTAATGTGTTAAAAGGTATTAAAATGTCTTGATATTTGTACAGACCCCTACAAACAGGAGAACTACATGGTTTTTCCTCTTCAGATAAAAAAAAAAAAATAAAATAAGCTGTCAATGAGTTCACCTCTACTGCAACTAAGGGATGAGTCTAGCGCAGATGGGCAAATCAAAACTAACTTTACTTTGGTGAGCTCAGGTTTTGATAGCACAAAATTCATCAGAGATGTCAGGACTTCACTGGTGTCAATGGCCACAGCGGTTAGGTAAAGTCAAGCTTGAATGTGTCTGCCCATGCTGCGGTAACAGCGCCCATGCAGATACAACCCGGCTTCAAGCAACCCATTTGCTTCCAATGCACGAGCTGCCATGAGCCTGGATTTTTATGGAACGTATTCTGCTCCCAGTTACCTCGGGATATGGATGCGATAATTCGCTGGCTGCCACTACGCTGTGGTATAGTTTGCAAGCTCTCCTGGTGTGTATTTTCCATCTGTGCTGAGGAAGAGAAGAACTTTCCAGTGTTATAATGCTTTCCTTGCCATGAGGTTTGGGGTTGATATTGTTACCTGGCATTTCAAAAGCGATGCTTTTTGCTGCCTCAAGATAGCGATGTGCGCGTTGAAGGATCTACACTGCTTACTACTAACAGGTAACTGCATTATCTCTTATTGAAAGGAGAACTACAACAATAAATAAATAATACAAAGTGAACATATATTAATATGTAATAAAATCGTATAGCGTATAGTAATATATAATTACTATATAATAATGTATTAGTATACAATATTTTAATATGAACTAGCATGTGACAGTAAAAATTAAATAAAAAACATAAAATGAGCCATTTTTGAATATGTGTGTTTCAGAACCTAGAATATTGTATTAGCAATTTAGGTAGTACGTCATCTTTTCAGTGTGTGAGGGATTAGGAAACACCATAGCTGTTAAAAACGAGTAATAGTATATTCAGTTACTGAAGAAGAAATACAATGCAAAAGAAATGCATATGAATATTTGCATCTGATTAAAACAATCAACTGAAATTATACTGACATATTAATGTAAATTTAGAATAGTTTTATGCATTCTTTGGTAAAGGTACAAAGCAGAATTTCAGTACTTTCCCTGAAAACTTCTATTCTACTACCTTTCTTTACTTTTATAAGAAAAAATAATATGATTGTGTGCTCTTGACTGAGTACCAAAACTAAAATTGTTGAAATGAGTTATGGGATTTCATTTTGGAGCCAAGAGATTAAACACGGTTACTTATCAGTCACCCAGCAGCTTATTTAGTTTGTCACTCATCTGCACTGAACTCAGTGGTCCAAAATCAATATACTGCAGCTGCAGAATAAATACAATATATGCCCTTGGAAGAGGAAAGCATGTGGTATGTAAAATGATGGGTGTGATGATCAAAGTGAAAATGAACAATAGATTTTTATTTTCTTCCTTCCCATCCAGGTTCTAATAAACAGGAGTTAGCACCGTAAAATGGGAAGTGTTTTCACTTGCACATATCCATTCTTCATTTCTCTCCCTGCTTCTGTTAATGTAAAGAAGAAATAGTTTTCTAAGAAAACTATTCTCAGTTCTGTCCCAATAGGGATATTGTGTGAGTGTGTAGACTTTCGTGTATTTTCTTGCTCCCATACACACACATGTGCAGACCAACATGTAAACCCACCTACAGACACACATCCTCTGCATACATTGAGAAGGAAATAAATAAATATTATAGGTATCCATTAAATTTTTGCTTGCTTATTTCACTGATAAAATATCAAATCTTTATAGCAAGCTTTTGTTTTGTTTGATGAAATGAATGTTTAATTAAGAAAAAGTATGCAAAGAAGTACTCATATTCCAAGTGCCTTATGAAGATTATCTAATTAATCCCTACAACTTCTCCAGGTCCCTTTGTAATAGTTCTCTATTAAGATGCCATTTACTCCCACTTCTAGCTAATTAATGCGGATGCAAAATAAGAACAGACCAGTCCCTCTGGTCATAGCACATCCACCTCCCACAGCTCATTTTCTACCATCTATCATCCTTCTTTGTTTATAGACCTGAGATGGTCTTAAATCCACGTGACTTTGGATCAATTTATGAAAGGTATTTAGATAACTAAAGATGCAGATAGGTAGGACTTTAAAAAGGGCCTTAGCGCTTGTCAGAGGTCAGAACCTGCTTTATAAACACAAAAAAAATGCAACATGTAAAAGTAAACTCCGCTCCAAAGAGCTAAGTTTCAGCTGTCAAAATCTTATTGCCTCCTATCTTTACGGTTTGATGTATTTTTCCTCTCCTTCATGTTCCTGCCACATATTTGCAAAACCATCTCTTCTTTCCCTCCCCTTCCCTTGCCAGTGTTAAGTTACCCTAGATACCTGCCTGTCCCTCTGTTTTCAGTGCTAGCCTCTAATGCCTGAACACTCTCAAGTGACTGCCCTCCTACTGATACCAGATGAATTCAACTTCTGCAGTGCTTCATGGCTATGCTGTGTCCTGTACAATTAATTACATGTAATTTAGTTTTTCTCTGTGGCAACATGCAGTACCAAATCATTGTAATTCTTTAGTGACAGAGAAGACTTCAGAAAACAGTGCTGCTTAGTCCGCAAAAAAGTGTCAGACACGAGAAGAATAGTTGAAATAGGGAATATTTCTCACTAACAAATAACTTAAAAATATTCCTCGTTCATATAAAAATGGTCAATAAAAAAAGCTCTGTGGGAAACTGGGCCTGTATATCTCACATTTGGAGCTGATCTGATCATGCTGTCTGACCTGTCCTTCTGCATCTGTGTGAGATCCTGTAGTATGAGTGAAAGCCAGCTATGTTACACATCTTATATCTCTCTGGTGTAACTGAAGCACAGGCATCCCAGAAACCAGCCTGTGGACTATTTGTCTGCACGTCCTGGAGCTGCCTTTTACTCCTCCAAAGGAAAAAGGATTCCAGTTTAATTCCTAGATATAAAAGAAATGCTGAAAGACGACCAGGCCCTTTTCAAGGGATAGATAAACCCATGAAAGAAACTTAAAAGCAAGAAAGGAAAAAACCTATTAAAGTTCTCCGTCTGAGATTGCTGTGGGAAGGTAAGGGTGTTGCAGAGGAGATGGGAGTTAAACCCCAAATCACACTAAAATGGAAATCTTGGAGCTCCTTCCTGCCTCTCCTCCCCCTGTGATTTCTCCCTGCTTACCTCTACTCCCCAGCCGCAGCTCGTTTCCCTCGCAAGTGTGTTGCTACATTTCTCTGCAGCTCACACCACAGAGATGTCTCCTTCAAAGAGGTTGCAGAGAGGCCATCGCACAAAAATGACTGTAGTTTCAGGCTTCATTAACCTTTTGTGGATTTACTACTGATGGCCTGGTAGGCGCTCTGCTTACTAAACCACTTCATTTATCGGATGGTATACTTGCTAACACAATGAAATATGTCACTATGAGCTTCTCTTTCAGAGAAATACACTCCAGGATAGAAGAATGAATAATAGGTAAAACAAATCCAAGTGATTCAAACAATCTTATGGAAATATTTTTATATGGATCTTGAGGCCTGAAAAAGAGGCTGTTGATGCCTTTATGGCACCTTTCTATTTCTTTCTTAATAGTTGTTAGTGTCCAAAACAATAGAAATAACCTTGGATGGATTATAGGGAAATACGTAAAGAAACGTAGGTGCTCCTGAAACAAAATATAATGACAGTAGCTTCATGCCTCTCCAGCTCCCAGTCTCAATTAGAGGAACTGGACTATCCAGGCACATAGATCTGCCTTGTGCTGGCGTTGCAGCAGCCTCAGCCCCACCTCATTGCTCAAGTCCATTCCTTTTCTCAGTCTGCTCTGGAACGGCTTTTGCAAGCTGTCAACAGAGAAAAAGCCTTCAACTACTTCCATGTGTTTAATTAATGAGGGACTGAGAATCAGGCATCAGAGATTTTAATTTTAGTGAATGACCTGCCCAAGTCACCAGCAGTGGTCACTGGGATGTAGAGATGCTCTGTCTGGCTGTATCTCACAATAACATAGACTCAGCCAGCAAAAGGAAGTGCTACCAAACACACGCTTATGTCAAAAATAGAAATTTATCTGAGCAGTGTGTTGGCACCACTTTGACAGGTATACGATTTATAAACCATTCCTCAAGGGGAAAAGGAAGGCAAATTGTTTAAACAAAAGTGTCAGTACTTTCATCACTCTCTTTCTTGGACAATGTTTTCTGACCTGTGACTGCTTTTCAGGGCTCTCTGATACTGAAGAATCATTGAGAAGTTTCTGTCTCTGAACAAGGTTGGGGGCTGTGTTACTGGAAGTTAAAAAACAACCATGACTTTGACAAGAACTGAAACTCTCTGGGCCGATAAAATGATATGCCGTAATTAAAAAGGAAAGATGCAGCTACATTTTGGGGTGAGTTTCCCAGACTTGGTTTGCTTGCATGCCATTAGAGGCTGTCTACATTGTCAGTGCCAGTGGGCATTAGCAGTTGTGAACGCTGTTGTGCTGCTAGGGCGGCCACTCTCAAGGAGAAGGTATGCGTTCATTTGCTCTTCCCACATGCCGTTACCCTGCCTGTGCGCAGGTTCTGACCTGATGGGTGAGGATAGGATCTGCATTTAGGCAGGGACTAGACACCAGTAACAGCCTCCTGGGATCTTCACTTCACCCTTCAGGAAAATGTTTTCACAGAAGGGTCAGGAGCTGCCTACATATTTGCTGCAGATTCACAGAATCACAGAATCGTTTAGGTTGGATGGGACCTCTGGAGATCATCTAGTCCAACCCCCCTGCTCAAGCAGGGTCCTCTAGAGCATATTTCCCAGGATCGCATCCAGACGGGTTTTGAATATCTCCAGCGAAGCAGACTCCACTACCTCTCTGGGCAACCTGATCCAGGGCTCTGTCACCCTCACACAAAAGAAGTTTTTCCTCAGGTTCAGATGGAACTGCCTGTGGTTCAGTTTCTGCCCATTGCCTCTTCTCCTGTCACTGGGGACCCCTGAGAAGAGTCTGGCCTCATCCTTGCAACACTCCCCCTTCAGATACTTGCACACATTGATGAGATCACCTCTCAATCTTCTCTTCTCCAGGCTCAACAGGCCCAGCTCTTGCAGCCTTTCTTCAGAGGAGAGATGCTCCAGTCCCCTCATCATCTTTGGAGCCCTCCGCTGGACTCTCTCCAGTAGGGCCATGTCTCTCTTGTAGTGGAGAGCCCAGAACTGGGCACAGCACTCCAGACAAGGCCTCCCCAGGGCTGAGGAGAGGGGCAGGATCACCTCCCTCCACCTGCTGGCAACACTCTGCCTAATGCACCCCAGGAGACCAGTGGCCTTCTTGGCCACAAGGGCTCATGGTTGGCTCAGGCTTAACTCAGTGTCTACCAGGACTCCCAGGTCCTTCTCGGCAGAGCTACTTTCCAGCAGGTCAACCCCCAGCCTGTCCTGGTGCCTGGGGTTATTCCTCCCCAGGTGCAGGACCTTGCACTTGCCTTTGTTGAACTTCAGGAGGTTCCTCTCCGCCCACCTCTCCAGCCTGTCCAGGTCCCTCTGAATGGCAGCACAGTCTTCTGGTGTGTCAGCCACTCCCCCCAGTTTAGTCTCATCAGCAAACTTTCTGAGGGTGCACTCTGTCCCTTCCTCCAGGTCGTTGATGAATAAGCTGAACAAGACTGGACCCAGGACTGACCCCTGGGGGACACCACTAGCCACAGGCCTCCAACTTGACTCTGCGCCATTCACCACAACCCTCTGAGCTCGGCCATCCAGCCAGTTCTCAAGCCACCTCACTCTCCACTCATCTAGCCTGCACTTCCGGAGCTTCCCTAGGAGGATGTGATGGGAGACAGTGTCCAAAGCCTTGCTCGAGTCCAGGGAGACAACATCCACTGCTCTGCCCTCATCTACCCAGCCAGTCATTCCATCAGAGAAGGCTATCAGGTTGGTCAAGCATGATTTCCCCTTTGGTGAATCCATGCTGACTACTCCTGATCACCTTCTTGTCCTCCACATGCTTAGTGAGGACCTCCAGGAGGAGCTGTTCCATCACCTTGCCAGGGATGGAGGTGAGGCTGACAGGCCTGTAGTTTCCTGGCTCCTCCTTCTTGCCCTTTTGGAAGACAGGCGTGACATTGGCTTTGTTCCAGTCCTCAGGCACCTCTCCTGATCTCCAGGACCTTTCCAAGATGATGGAGAGTGGCCTAGCGATAACATCCGCCAGCTCCCTCAGCACTCGTGGGTGCATCCCATCGGGGCCCATGGATTTATGGATGTCAAGTTTGGACAAAAGATCTCTAACCTGATCCTCCTCAACCAAGGGAGATTCTTCCTTTCTCCAGACTTCCTCTCTTGTCTCCAAGGTCTGGAATTCCTCAGGACTGGCCTTAGCAGTGAAGACAGAAGCAAAGAAGGCATTCAATAGCTCTGCCTTCTCTGTATCCTTCGTCACCAGGGCACCTGCCCCATTCAGCAGCGGGCCCACGTTTTCCCTAGTCTTCCTTTTGCTACTGATGTATTTGAAGAAGGCCTTCTTGTTGTCCTTGACATCCCTTGCCAGATTTAATTACAAATGGGCCTTAGCCTTCCTTGTCGCATCCCTGCACACTCTGACAATGTCCCTGTATTCCTCCCAAGTGGCCTGTCCCCTTCTCCACATTCTGTACACTTCCTTCTTCTGCTGGAGTTTTGCCAGGAGTTCCTTGCTCATCCCTGCAGGTCTCCTGCCCGCTTTGCTCGACTTCTTCCTCAGGGGGATGCACTGATCCTGAGCCTGGAGGAAGTGACGCTTGAATATTAACTAGCTTTCTTGGACCCCTCTTCCTTCTAGGGCCCTACCCCAGGAGATTCCCCTAAGTAGGTCCCTGAAGAGGCCAAAGTCAGCTCTCCTGAAGTCCAGGGCTGCAATCCTACTCATTGCCCTGCTCCCTCCTCGTAGGATCCTGAACTCCACCATCTCATGGTCACTGCAGCCAAGGCTGCCCCCAACCTTCACCTCTCCAACTAGACCTTCTTTGTTTGTTAGGACAAGGTCTAGCATTGCACCTGTCCTCGTTGGCGTCTCCACCACCTGGGTCAAGAAATTATCATCAGTCCTCTGCAGGAACCTCTTTGACTGTTTGTGCCTAGCTGTGCTGTCTTCCCAACAGATGTCAGGGTGGTTGAAGTCTCCCATGAGAACCAGGGCCTGTGATCGTGAGGCTACTTCCAGCTGTCTGTAGAAGGCCTCATCGATGACTTCCTCCTGGTCAGGTGGCCTGTAGTAGACCCCCACAACAGTGTCACCCATGTTAGCCTGTCCTTTCATCCTTACCCATAGGCTCTCAACTTGCTCTTCATCCACCCCGAGGCAGAGCTCCATACATTCTAGCTGCTCCCTCACATAAAGAGCAACTCCACCACCTCGCCTTCCTGGCCTGTCTTGCCTAAAAAGCACATAGCCATCCATGACAGCATCCCAGTCATGTGAACTATCCCACCATGTCTCTGTCACTGCAATGAGATCATGGCCCTGCGACCGCACACAGATCTCTAACTCTTCCTGCTCATTCCCCATGCTGCGTGCATTGGTGTACAGGCATTTCAGAGAGCCAGTCAAGCACGCAGGCTTCCCAGGAGAGGTGCAAGAGAAGCCTCCATAGACATGTCCCATGCTGTCTCCCCTGGTTGTATGCACCCGCTGGAGGCATCCTGACTTGAGCAGTGTTTTACTGACTCCCCTGCCACTATACCACTCCCCTTCCCCCATCTTGCCTAGTTTAAAGCCCTTCTTACCAGGCTGGCCAATCTGTTGGCAAAGACGTGCGTGCCCCGCTTGGTAAGGTGGATCCCATCGCTCCCCATCAGCTGTTGATCTTCAAACAGGGTCCCATGGTCATAGAAACCAAAGCCCTGTTGCCAACACCAGCAGCACAGCCAGTTGATCACTTGGAAAACTCGTCTACTCCTCCTCCTGTCCTTTCCCCTCACAGGCAAGATTGAGGAGAAAACAACCTGGGCTCCCAGACCCTTTACCACTATTCCCAGAGCTCTGAAGTCCTGTTTGATGGTTTCCAGTTTGCCTTTCGTGTCGTTAGCACCCACATGGAAGATCAGCAGAGGGTAGTAGTCCGACGCGTGGACAAGCCTTGGCAGTCACAAGCCTTGGCAGTCTTTCCACGACATCTCTTATTCGAGCCCCTGGCAGGCAGCAAACCTCTCTGGACAAGAGGTCAGGTCGGCAGATAGGTGCCTCTGTCCCCTGCAGCGGGGAGTCACCCACAACAATCACTCGCCGCTTCTTCCGGGGGTTCCTGCACGGCACAGGGTCTGCCAGGCCAGTTGCCTCCCTTGGAGCCATGCCCAGCTCCTCCTCGGCTTGGAGGGCGCTAAACTTGTTCTTCAAGGGTAAGTCTTGAGGAGGAGCAAGAGCCTTTCTCCTTCTACGAGAGGTCACCAGCTTCCAGCCCTCTTCCACAGCGTTATGATGCACCTTTACACACAGTGCTGAGCCCTCTGACAACTCCGCTGCAGTGGGGGCAGGGGACTCCCGGAGCTGAACAGTCTCCAAGAACACCCTGTCAATCTCCTGCTCATCCTCTCGGATGCTACGCAGCCTACTAACTTCCTCCCGTAACTGCTTTATCTGGTGACCCAACTGGTCAACCACAGCACACCTCACACAGGAGAGCTGACTGTCAGCCCAGGCCTCAAGGAGAGGCCCCAGGCACTCCCTGCAGCCTGACACCTGCATAGCTGCATCTGCTGTCTGAGGGTCTGCCTGGGTTGAAGCCTCAGACACAGCCGATGCAGCACCTCCAGCTGGGAGCCACTGGGGAGCATGCTCTGCGGCATGTCATGACCATGCCCCAGGGAAGGACACACCACTGTGCAAAATGTGCAAAATGGAGAGGTGCCTTCTTTGCCTTCTGGCACCCTTCTGCACAAACTGTTGCACAAACTGTTGCACAAACTGCTGCATCTGTTCACTGCCTCTGTTGGCTGCACTCTGGGAGCTGTGCTCTAGGCCTGGCTCTTATATAGGCCTCTGCCTAGCAGTGACTCACAAGGGTGCTTGACCCACCCAATCAGGAGCTACCTGAAACAAGAGCCCCAACTCCCTCTGACCAGGGCAGCCCAGAGAGCTCGTTAGCAGCAGCCCCACCTGGCTAGAACTTCCCAGGAGAAGTTAAGTCAAGGTCCCCTGCAGGAGTCCTTGCCCAGCTCTCCCTTCCTGCTAGCAGCAAGCACCGTCTAGTTCCTCGGGGGTCCCCAGAAAGCCTCCACAACTTCCAACAAGGCCCAGATTGAGTTGACATATTATTTTTCACTCAAGAGCTTTCTCTGGATGAAAATGCAGCAGCTGGGTTAAAATGAACATAAGGACTTCCTTCTAACTGAGTGGAAGAGAGTTAGGAGCTGGAAGATGTCACATACTTCCAAAAAGTGCAGTTGCACTTTTTTCAGCAACTCTGAGACTTGGCAGTCAAGCAGCAAGTCACGGTCTTTGGCTGAATTCCAGTTTGGCCTTAGGACTCTCATTTCAGGAGCCAGCTTGCAGACTATCATCTCTGGCATGGTGCTTGAACATACTGTTTTTGCCTCTTTCACATCTCTTTGATATCTTCCAAGCAATGCAAGACAATGTCTTAGTGGTGAGAAGAGGGATTGACCTTACTGTTTGCAGAATACACAGCTGCTTCATGGAGCCTGTTTGTCCCCTTGGAGAGAGCACATAGGCTCAGCTATGGGGAATATGCAAAATAAAGCCCTGCATATTCTTGTAAAAGCTTAGGCCTGCGCTAATAAGGAGTAAATAGGGCTTCCCTGGAGAAGCAGAATTAATCTGAGTCAGCCTATCTTTCACCTCTCTCTATAGCCAGTAGGAACTAAAAAAAAAAAAAAAAATCTGCAGTGGTGCTTTGGGACACTTTTTCTCTAAGGCAAAATGGATACCTTGGAGATAAGCAACATTATGTTTCATCTAGCCAGCAAACACATCTAAACAGCAATATATTGTAAAATATCAACTTCTATTGTTAGGGTTGCCTACTGTAATTCCAATTGCCATCAAAGAGCTTTTGACATTTTATCTCAGTCAATAGAGGTAAACATTTTGTGCTGATTAACTCAATTAAAATGTTGTGCATTACAATAACAATTAACAGCTCCAGTGTCTGCAAAATCCTGTTTACGAAAGCAATTTGCGCTAATCTGCGACTATTCTGAGGCTTGAAGCTTGTCACCTTGTGCTGCACTGCCCTCTTTGGCCTCTCTTACAGTGGAAAGCTAGTTTGTTTTAGAAAACATATCAACTCTGCATACTCTCTGCTTCAAACATGCAGCTGGAGATAACCACAGAAGGCTAAGGGATATATAGTGTATAATTTTCCAAAGCATGTAAGAAATTTAAGAGTCTTTCATCAAGACTCAGACTCCTAGATAACTTAGATGCTTTGGCAAATCATGTTCTTATGCAGAGAACTCCATCTAACCCCAATAGCAGTGGTGCACCTTGGTCCACCAGCTGCTTTAAAAGCCTCCAGTTGTGTTTAGCGCTATGTCATGTGTCAATCCCTTGACTTCAGGATTATTCATGACAAGTAGCATGACATGAAGCAAAACTAACTTAATCTACCCTGAACTTGGATGTGTTTCAAATAGGAAAAGAATACTTAATGTGATCTAGCCTGGCCAAATTTTTCTAAATTGCATAAACTCAATGTGAAGACTTTCTCTTAAAGGCAAAATCTTTACTAATCTGTAACTTCATTGACTATGATGTGAACCTTGATTAAGCAAGAGCTATGGTATAAGAAAATCTCTGTGGCTGCATTTGATTCTAATAGAATAAATAACTATATTCATAAAACCCAAACAGTCACTATCAAGCTTTGGCCGTTGATCCTGAAATTTGCTCTGAAGGGATAGGTGTGTTCATGCAGACAGCTCCCCCCACTTCAGTGGCACTCTACACAGATTAAAGTGTGCAAGAGAGACGTTTTCAGTTCAAAAGTCATTTTCTGATTTGGATCAAAAGTCCTGTACATGATTCATGAATACAGTGCATCACTTGCAGGACATAATTCTATTTGCATATGGAAAGTATAAAACTTCAGGGAAGACTCTGAAATCACATAAAAGGTGATAAAGCTGTCCTGATGGGAAGAAGTGAAGAAATGAAGTCTTCCCCTTAGCTTAAATACACATTTTTAAACTCTGAGCAAGTTAACACATTTATTTATACATGTATATAATCAACAGTAGGAAATTTCAAATTACAGCTGAGTAGGAAGTAATTGATAGTAACAGGAAGTTAAAAAGCAATGACTTAAATAGTGTTCCTGTGTCTTTGCTTTAACGGCTTAGTAGAGCATTCAGACATGCTCAGTTCCAAAAGGTATGAAGTGTAATTCAGACATAGTTAATTCAACCGGATTCACCTTAAAACGACTTTATTTATTTGCATCTTCTAAATCTATGACCATACATGTAACTCAGCATGCAGTACTTTCCTGTGTACCATCTCATCTACAGCAATAGTAGTTTTCTACTGGCGAAAGAAGTACCTTCACAGAGCCTTGTTTTGATTTTCACTTGCAATTATGTTTTCCTCAAAGCTCCACCCATTATACTGTAGCAAGTCCTGTATAAAGGACTGTAGCAAGTCCTTTACAGTTACCACACTGTTGCCACTTTATCTTCTATATTCCATGTAGCTGCAAGGAGAAATAGTTCTGCATTGCCTGCAGATCTGCAAGTTCACATGTGCTTAGCAGTAATGTAAAATCAAGGATGTGAATAATAATATCATATCTAATTTAACTAAAATATGCAGTCAGTTTGCAACATAAGCTGACACTATAGGTGCCTGACTTTCACTATATTTTATGAATGTGTGTGTGTATATTTATATGTATGTGTATATGTGTGTGTGTGTGTGTGTGTGTGTGTGTGTGTGTAAAATATAAGAGACATACCTGCACACATATTTGGACATTTACATGCTGATCAAGATTTATACAGCTATCTGAATGCACATGCATATATGGGTATGTACCTACATAAGCACAAAGTGAAGCTATAGAATTTTACTAAGGCTCTCTTAATGCACCATATTTTCAAGTATTTTGCCAAACTCAGCTATTATACTTTAAAAGAACCCAAAAGACTGAGTGTTTTAAGGGGAAAGGTTGGAAAAGTGGTTAAGGCCAATTCCGAATGAAGGAATGCCTCAGGATATGAGATTCATTTGTCTTTGTACTAATGGGTTTATGGCTTTCTTTTTAAACAGCCAGCTGGGGCCAGGGAGGGGTGGGTAGGTATGGGAGACTGGCTAATCCTCCCTTCCACCCTCCCCATCTGCCGCCGAGCGGCTCCTGCGGCCGGGGTGAGCCACGGCTCCTTGCTTGCGCCGCCCTCCCATGCAACATGACAATACTCCACAACCAGACCACGGGCCATGATAAAGTCATAGGTCAGCACTCCGCAGGACAAAAGATTAAATGTAAGGCGAACATCTATCTTGTGATTTGTGGTTTAGGGAGAAATATTTGAAATGCTAATGTCTGTCAGGTCAACAGCAATGTGGCATACCCTGGCTCTGCCCTCATGCTGGTTTAACACCATGCAACTCGACTGACTTCAGCAGAGGTTTCCTGGCTCTACGCTAGAGTATCGTCCTCTGATTTTTGTGATGTTTTCCTTCCCTACATGCACAGAGAGCCAAATTCATCCCATTCTTAGCATTGCTCTGGCTATGTAAGTTATATGCATACTGTCTTGCTAATCTGCATGAAAGTGCCTGGCTATGGAAGCAAAACAGCAAGACGTCTTATCTTCGAAGAGATCTTGAGGCCTTTCGAGTTTACTGTTGGTGCAGTCATTATTGTTTAGCACATCCTTGAAGGTTTGGTCTGAGAGACAGCTGGTGGGAATGCAATTTAGCTTGTTAAAATACAGCAATTATTTAAATGCACACCAAGGAAAGCAGAGGCAGAGTGAGTTTCCTCTGTTAAAGCGTTACGATATGGATCCTCCTGAAAAAAAAGAAAAAAGAAAAAAAGAGGGAGAAGAAAAGTAGTACAATCTGCAGAAAGAATATTACAAAAAGAAATTCAAGTAATTTCAGGCCTGGAAGCAAATTTTTGTATTGTCATCTGCAGTGGTTCAGCTACAGCTTAAACCCAGTTTATTCTTAAAAGTTTTGTGTGTCAATATAAAGTGAAAAAAAGTCAACTCCTATTTGTTGTAGGTATGCTAGCAAAAACTCCAGTCTAAACACAGATGCTCCCATAATAGTGCTTTCACATTTGGGGAGCTCTCTTGCATTCTCTCTTATACATGCTTGTATAAACCTGATCTTCACCAGTATGACTTTTTGATATTGTTATACTCGCAAATATTCTTGCAATAAGAATAAACGATATCCTGCACAGATGGAGCCTTGGAGTGACCTTATTAGTTAAGAGTTAGAAACGAGGATGCCACAAACGCCGGGAATATCTGTGTGGATGAGTGGGGAGAGTGGTGCAAGGCAGTTATAGTCAGCAGCTACTAATCATTAAGACACGCTTGGCTGGTAAAGCTCAGTGCAGGTGCCTCGCAAAGGGCAGAGCTTGATTGGGTGCTCCTGCACCTCTGCCTGCGAAACATGGTGCAGAAGCAATGAAGGAGTTTGGATGCAGTCTCCTGGGTTTATTAGCTCGATGGGGTGCAGCAAGGTTGGAGCTGGCAGCAGAGTGTCCGCGGGAGTGTGAACAAGATGGCAGCAGCCCAGAGAGAGTGAACATGGATGAAATGTGAAACACTTACTCCTCTTGAAGTGAATCTCACAGGCATGGTACAAAACACAGCACTTGGCCCATGCACAGTTGCACTGCTCACCCTCCAAGGAACTGGGAATGAATTCTTCCCTGGGTGCAATCTGTCTGCCATAGCGGAGTTAGAAAGCGTGTAGAAGAGCTGCCTTGGCACGGAAAGGCAAGTAAGTTACAGCAGTGCCTGATGGAGCCTGCTGGTTACCTCTATGCTAGCCAGCTTAGGTGCAATCCCCTCCCTAAACCCTTCCCGAAGGCCGGTAGCTCTGTTTGCTTCCTTTTACTGGCCAGGAGCCAAATGCCACAATTTGGTTCAAAGTATCAAGGAAGACCTCCTATGGGGCTGGTTACTGAAACCCAGAAATATCGCATTGTTGAGGGGAGAGGGGTAGCTGCTACCAGATCAGCAGAGTATATCTGCTAACTCTGCACATTTCTCTGCATCAGGCATCACTGACATTTTATACTCTGGTTTATAATAACTCTTTCAATGCCACAGGCCTGCTACAATTGCTTCAGAAGCACCTCCCCTTAAAAAAATCAAGTGCACAAGCAAAGGCCTACTTGTTACAGCCAGCGATCCCTTTCCAGTGCTCGTGGCATTGCTAGTATATAAAGCGTTGCAATCTGCCGCTTTCCAGTGATGTTCCAGTTAAATTGCAGCCAAGATAGCTTGCCGTGAAGGGGTTAATTCCTTAGCAGCCTTGCTCAGCGGATCAAATTCTTGCAAGAGCTCATTCTCCTTGCTTTGTTCTTTAGGGGGATGCATTCAGCAGAGAGAGACTGGGAGAAGCTGTAACACTGCCGGGTCTGTTGTACTTTTTCCACCAGAGGATTTTCTCTGCTCCTTGACTTCAAGGCAGTGGGGCTTCAGTGTGTTCTCTGCTTGCATTTCGGCCAGGCAGGAACAATCCCACCCTTTCAAGTGGTCCCAGCCGCAGCTCCGCAGCAGCGGGCTCTGCCCCTGCCTGGGCCCCGGTGCAGGGGCAGCGGCAGCCGCCACTTCTGCGCCTGTCAGGCAGGAGAGGGAGAATGTGCATTGCCTTGTCACAGGGGAGGAAAGCCTGTATTAGGCAAGACACCTCAACAGAGGCCACTTAGCTGGAGCAGAAATGATTTTTCGGTTACTTATTACTGCCCGGACAGTCTGTCAAAGGGTTCAGTTCTTCTCACAGCTCTCTTCCATACTGACGGTTTTGCTGCAACTAGGGCTGTGCTGTGGAAAAGACAGTGCCTTTTGTGGTGTGTACACACTGTGCATATCCTTATTTAAATCCTAATTAAATTAATATACAGAAATATGCTGGATCATTCACTGGCACTGAGGCTTGTAGCTGTACTGTTAAACTTTCTTGGCCTCCAAACTGGATGATCACTTGAAAACTCCTCGTTAAGACTGGTCTCTGACATGCTCTGGCTTCCTGACACTGCTAAATTTGCTAGTAAAACCTGAACCAGAGGTTCCCATGTTTGCATTAGCTGAAAGGTTTCTAGTGTTCATCACTCAGAATAAATTGCCTTAGGAGGTGGAAAACTCCCTGTTAGGTATATCTTTAAGAGTTTAAGAGCTAAACGGTAACTGCAGTTCTGCCAGATGTGGGATGCTGTCTGCAGAGCGGCTGCCTGGGAGCTGAGCATGTCGATGGGGGTACAAGGTGCCTGGGATGTGCAGAGACCCATCGGTGCGTGGGTCAGCATGGAGCTACAGTGCCTGTAGGTGCTCCCAGCTCCCTGGGCTGCAGGTAGCCAAGGGTGCTGAGTAGTGCTCTGCTTGCATAGTCACTAGTAGGGCACTGAGCTGAGCACTCACAAAGACAAATACTTTAAAAACCTGAAATACGTTTAAGTAACCGTCCATCTGAGAGCATTGCAAAGGAGAGCGCTCAATATTTTAAAACACATGGAGGTTTGCAAGGTTCAAGAGGTTCTGGAAGCATGCACTGAGAAGGCAAGCCACCAGATTTTCACATTTATGCCCCCAGCATAACAAAATTTGCCTAGAGCCATGGGGAAAAAAAAGTGACTTTGGCCCCTAAAATAGCCCCCATCTTCCCAGCAAGGAACTGTCCTCAGAGAAATGCAAGCAAGCATGTGCAGCCCTGTGACATCTAATGAAATGAACCTTGGTCTTACTGGTCATATGGCAGGGCCCTGCCACAGGTTCTGCTGGGAGGCGATTGCGCCTCGTGCTGCAGGCTGGTTAGCTGCGCAACCTTCAGAGGCGGGATTACTTCTTCTCCCTGGCCTTCAAGAGCCCATTCAAGCTCCTGGTGACAGAACCACAACTATTTTGAACTGATGTCTTTGCTCTCTGCCACTTGGGAGACACATGGAGAGGCTGGAGACACTCTTTTGCTTTCCTGAGACAAGCAGCAAGGACAACATCTTGGGGACAGTTCAGAAGTCAGACGTCTAAAACATTTTTAGTAAGGAAATCCATTTGAAAGAGAAGGGACAATATCACAATTGTTTCATTAGCCTTTAGCCAAACTCATTTCTTTTGGCTGCTGTTGCATTCTGCCTATTAGTACTCTTCTTCCGTGAGCACTTTAAGTGGGTGAATTTATAGTCAATTTGCAAGTTGGTCAATTTTAAGCAAATATTTGAGAATATTAATTTGATGTACATTCTGAATTTAAATTAAAAATATTTGTTCCATGCAAGCCTCACTGAAGGATTTCATATAGACCATGAACAGGGGTTGTGTACCCCACCACCTCTGTGACCAGTCAAGCCACGTTCTTGATACTAGCAACAAAATGCTTAGGCACAAGCTATTGGTTATGAAGAATTGACCGCAGAATGATCTGACATATAATTCTTATGCTTGAACAATTTAACGATACACATCTCATTGATGTTTAAATTCAAATTTCGATAAAGCTAAAGCATTCCAGTTGGATACAAGTAGAAAACAATTCATTTTTAACAGGAAGTTCCAAGGTTTACCGACAAAAACCTGCTAGACATTTTTGCAACTTACATCAAGAAAAAGACACAACATTGTTAGAATCTAAATCACTATCCTTACTACTACTCCCTGGTGCATTTTTCAAACAAAACCCTTATTTTGGGGAGAAAAAGGAAGGAAATCGTAAGTTTCAACAAAAATTGTAGCTTTCTTTAGAGTTACAGTCACAGAATGATCTAAACACAGAAGTGTAAATAAGTATTTTTTCATAGTCTTCCGTAACAAACAGCTTGAGACGTCCTTAAAGCGTACCAGCTGAATACACCTTCTAGTCTCAGCAATGATCAACTACGCACCACGAAAGCATGTAGTGGAAGCTCAGAGGGGTTGTATACCATACAATGCCTTCATTTGGTTGTTTGCCTCTTTGTATTATAGCTTTGTGTCTATTGGCTCTGCAGCATTTTTAACTCCTTTTTCATCAACTGCTCTTGATGAATTTAAGATTTTCTATCATACGGACTACAGATTTAGAACAAATAACCCTTTCATTTAGTTAATACCAGCAGCATAGCTATAAAGCTGTAATAGTTTACGACTTTCAGGACATAACCTGTAACCACAGACAATACAAATTATATGACATTGTGTTTTATTGCTCTTTGAGGCCCACTAAGAGGCTCAGTGCTTCTTCATAGTCCAGAGTAGTAGCTCTTTATTCTTTTTAACACACAGCTGAAAAAGACTTTAATTCTGTCACAAAATGGTATATTTGTTTTCGCATATCTTCCGCCAAACTACATTCAGTTCACTTACAGTGAAAATTGCACTTTCCGTAAAATGAGAATGTGCATACAAAAACATAACTCCTTCTTCATGCACGCACTGGTTACTGCACAAAGAGGAGCTCCATTTTGGGGGAAAAAAACCACTTTGATAATCATTAGCACAGGCGTTAAATATGAAAGAGAAAGAACCTTAGAAATTGCAATTATTTCCTAAAGTGTCGCTTATTTGTTTAAGCCTTGTATTCAGGCGCTGAAGCAATCATAAAAATCTACTAGCGCAGCTCCGTAATCCTGCCTCTTCTTCTCTTGGCCTAGGGTTTGGGCCTGGGGAAGCAACATAAAGGAGTAGCCATGTTTTCTTTAAATGGAAGGTCTAAATAAAAAATGAAGGCAATAGAGCTTCAAGAATTGCCAAGGACCAGAGGGAGAGAGAGCACAAACCCGGCCCGGCTTTTAAAATGTGGCGAGGCCATGTACTTTGCTGCTGCACCTGCTGCCTGAGCAGCGTTGTATTATTGAAGAGGGCTGCAGGCCGATCTGCATATCAAATAGCTGATTTGTAGATGAGGTCATTCATTTTGTGGTCGTATGTTTGCTGTGCTGGGGATGGGCTGTTGCCTAGCAGTAGGCCACAAAGTCCCAGCAGGTTTCTTGAGTCAGCAGCCATCCTCTGCTCCCCTTACCACTCCCCTGCCCTCGCTTGGAATTCAAATCCAGTCCTGACCTTAATAAATAAGGCTCTGAAATGTTCGACTCATCTCTGAGTTCAAAGCACAAGTGATGTATTATGAATTGACGGTTTCCTTTGATGAGTCGAAGTCATTGGTCCGGTTACTCTATAAGCAAAACACAAATCGAGAAACATTCGTAGCACGTGAATGAAGGAATGATAGATAGCGCTCTGCTGCATTAACACCCTCCCAGAGTCTTTGACTGCCTTCGTATATGCATATGCTGCTTTGCTCTTAAAACACGCAAGAGAGGATTAAAAGATCAACACCACGTTTAAGTATTTAAACATGTCAGAAACAGTTTTGTAAAATTTAAGCTAGTTTTCATGTATTACTCTCAGGGAATCAATTATGCCGCTCCTGTTAATTTTGACAGCCACTTCACAGTGGGCAACGCTCATTTGAAACACTTTTTAAGAGGTATTTGCTTCTTTCAAAAGCAGCTAAAGCTACTTACTTGTTAAGTACAGCACATCAAGCTGGTGGAAACAGAACAAGAAATCAGTCACCATTTCAAATTAAAAAGAAAAAAAGACAGGGCAAAGAAGATGAAAACACTGAAGTACAAAGCTGCCTTTAGAAACTGCAATACTTATGTGTTGTCACCAATTGGTGTCTGATAAGTTGGCAGAAAGTACAGTTTAAGTGCTCTTATTTCAGGAGCGCTTTGCTGACAAAAGGCACATGTGCAAGCCATGCCATATAGATGAAGGAGTCATATTCACTTTTTGCAAAGTACAATTTATTTATTTTTTCCAGATTATACTGTTTTCAAGGAAGAAAGGAGTACAAAGACCCCTCAGCCCTAAAACAAAACCAAACATCTCAGCACAAATTGGAGCCTTGATAGCTCAAAGCAAAAGCCTCACAAACATCTATTAGAAGCAGGAAACGTCTAATGGAAAACTTACAAACATCTGATACATGAAAGAGAAGGCACAAAACAGGAAAGCAGAGGCATGAACAGCTAATTGCTGTAGATTCCTCCCAACATCAGCTGAAACACAGCAAGACGCATCAGTGAGCTCCAGAACACAGGGGTATACAACCACCATTAAAGTGTTAGTAAGGACACACAGAAAAAGGATGTTTAAAAACACGCTGATACTTTGGACAAAATGGAGCTGATTCTACTTGTAACTGAATTTACAGGGGTGTTTTGAAGGTGGCCACAGGCATCCTGGCATGCTGCTTCTCAGCTAATCCATGTTATGAAAGGCTGCTAACAGAATAATTTTTACAAGTGTGCTCACTACAGTGTTCACACAGAAACCCAGGTATACAAGCAAGATATATATCTTGCCAGCTACTGCATGCATATTAAAACTTGCAGCTGAAACTTGCATTTAGTTTTGAAAAGCTTTGGTCCGCCTAAGGAAAAAGTGAAATTTTGAGCAGTGGAAATGCGCTATGCTGGAACACGGTCATCCGGCAAGTACACAGCACCTATTCTCACCCTTCTGTAAAGCTTGCTGCTTGTCTGACCCGAATAAAGTTATGCCTGCTACCGTCAGAACTGAATTTGGCTCATGGTCCTCATGCAAATCGCTGCTCGCCTGAATGTGTGCACCATATTAAGAATGCAAATATGTTTGGACTAGATGATTGTTCCTTTATTTGTTGCCCACCCTAATCCACAACGAGCTGAATCAGGGCAATTTGGGTGTATGCGAGAAGGCAGACTCAGAGAAAAATACATGAGACTGTTTGCAAATAAGTTAATTATGTCAACAGATCAGATCTGAACAGTGACCCTCTCTGATGCCGTGTATATGGTTTCTTGAACATAGCCAACAGACAAAAAAAAGAAAACTTACATTGGAAAAAAACAATCACTTTTCAGGAGGTGAAATGAAATACCTTTTCTGCCCCAAATAAGCTTATGTTCAAGATTCCAGTATTTCCCATCTCCGGTGCTTTCAGCTCTTAGGCCGGAATGCACCATTTTATCTTTGTTTCAATTTCAAGCCACAAATGTTCTGTGAAGTTAATCTTTTGTATTTGTCTACTGAAAAGGCATCCAGTGTTGATCTGAAGACATCTGGAAAACTAAAAAAACAATCCTTCCTTTATAATTTCTTCAAATGAGTGATAACCATACCCATTAAAAATGTATATCCTATTTCTCATTTGAATTTCTGTGATATACTACTTCGTTCCTTCTAACTTCCAGCTGTTATTCTGGAATTTTTCCAACATCCTGTGAGGAACTTGGAGAAAATGTAAAAATTAAAATCTGAGAAAAGAGAAATTGAAAAAATAAATTGTAGTATTTGTAGGTTTAAGAAATAAAACAAAAATTTCTTTAGAAAATTAATTCTATTACAAATTTAATTTTTATTTCCTTTTTTTCAAATTTTTCTACACATGTGTTAAAAAAACATTTTAAATTATTTAAAAGGATATGACTTGAAAACTAATTATACTCTATTTCCTAAAGAAAACCAAAACAAGCTAAAAATAAAGTCTTCTGGCCATATCTTAAGAACATGCTATTCTTTCCTGTGGGAAAATTCACACATTCTTTACATCGAGATATTAAGTTTGAACTTTCAATCATTTAATTAGTTCCCAGTTCAACAAAGCATTTAAGCGTGTTTTCTAAGCACAAAGCACTTAAGCACATTCTTATTCCGTTGCTGAATAGGGGTGGAGGGCTGAATCACATTGAAAACTCTCACTGAGGCCACGGCAGCCTAGTAGGCCACAAAGCCTAGAGGATTTTCAGTGTTTTTACTCCACAGCAAGCAGTGGTAGTGTATGGTAGTGATTACATCACATCAAGAATCAAAACCAGGCCTAGTTTGAAAACGCAAAACTTTTTTGCAATCCGATGTAACGTCACAGATTTATAATGCAAAATTGGAAACACACATCTGGCATTCAACAAAAATGCAGTGGAGATTTATATTTGCTTATTTTTCACCTGTATAGATGATATAAATTTGAATATGTGTACAAATAATAAAGCTATAATCTGATAAAGCCTGTGCAACTGCAGTCTTTCATTGTATTTTATATATACGACATGTGAAAGTGTATGTCAATATAATTACATACACAATCAGACTGTAAGACTACACATTTCAGGCTTCCAAAATACTCTAGCTGCAAGGTACCTGGAGGATATATGCCCACACAAGTACAAAGACACCCTCATACACACATAGTACACAGGTGAATTGCAGCAGTGTCTCTAAGAATCAAAGAGCTGATGCCGTATATCAAGCAGGTATCACAAATTTTCCATTAAATTAAGACTAAGATTACATTATCAGTAATATTTTCTATCCTTTATATTTCAGTTTATATTGCAAAGTTTATCATTAGAAACTATGTTTTCCCTTTGTCCTTTGTCCCCATGAGTGTTCTGCAACATTTTAAACTTTCAATTTTATGCTAAAACAGTGACATTGCCATTTCTGATTATTTCATACAAAGTTTATGTCTGAAATAAGCCTATCTGAAATTTAAACACTCAGCCTTTCGCATCCATGACTCCCTGTGATATCAGCGAGGAATGCAGGCTTGAGCCCATCTCTTGGTCGCCTTTTTGAACAAATACCTTTAGCAATGCTAGAGGTAGCAGTCAGTTCTCTATAGAGATAAGCACTTAGCAAATGAAGAAAGCAGAGAATTAATGGGAGTCTTAAGAAACTGGGGCCTGAGTCAGTACCACAGTGTCACACGGGTTTACGCTGATGTGACTCCACAATAAGAAAACGTTCAACTGGGCTGCTTAGTTTTGTATTCACTTTCCATGCGGCAATTTTTTGATCGTCTTCCTTTGCATTGTTTCAGTGTAAAGCTTTAAGAAGTGCAATTCTGATTTACTCTCTGTGTACTGTTCCCAAATTTTGAGACGCAAATTCTGAAAAGAATAGGTAACGCCCATAGCATAAGGCAGTATTCAGGCTGAGCAAAGATGTGAGAAGCTAGATAAACATTGCTTTATATTTTATATTTCACTTTAAAATAATGTTATGATGGCATTAAAAGTGTACATAGAAACATTGTTTCCAATTCAAAAAAAGGGATTTGTTTGTGTGTCCCAACTGAAAAAAGCCTATTTTTCCGGCTTGAAATTATCTCTATCATTTTTAACAAAATGGTGAAACAAAAAAAGAAACAAAAACAAAATAATAAAAAAAAAACCTTTCAAAAGGTTCTTCTGTAAGATGGGTTTCAGCAGGGAAAAAGGAATCCACGCATGCATTTCATCCCTGCAGGGCTGGTAGAGGCTGAGGAAAGCTGGGCTTGCTGCTGTGCGTGGGAAGACGCCCACGGTGCATTCGCCAGCGCGGAGACGTCAGCCATTTGTATGCAGGCTCTCCCCAAGCGCCGAGTGGAGCCGCAGCCCTCCACCATGTCAGCCCGTCCGCTTTCTGCCTCTCCCGGAGAGCGCCTCCACTCATGCTAACATCCTCCCCTTTACTATAGGCGCGTTAAAAAATAAAAAAAAAAAAATGTTTTCTTTAGAAAAGACAAAGAGGGGGGGGAAAAAAATCATATTTTCCAAAGGCGATAAAGAAACGCGAGCCCGGCTCTGGCGGCGCTGCTTTAGCAGGCTGCTCTGCATTCAGGGGTTAGCCCGGGTGGAGAATGATGCTGTTGTCTCACAAAGGACTCATGTCGAGCTGAATCTTTGATTACAGGACAAGTGCCTGTATTAGGCCCCTCGTTGCGCTCGCATTCTGCTCCTGCGATTTGTACAAAATTTCTGAGTGATCTCTTTGTGAGCATGGACCCCAACTGAATCAAAGACAAGGTTCTTCCCCCCCTCCTTATTTTTGCACAAACACCCCTTTTCTCTTTCTCTGTTCCTTCTCTTTCTGATCCTCCTCTCCCTCTCTCCTTTTAGGCTGTGCACCAGGCAAGCAGAGATTAGGAAAAGTGAATGCTATGGATCTCAAAAAATCTAATGAATGGCAAACCCCAGAAATAGACATTGATTTGGCTGTTGGTATCTTTTAAACTTTCTCTTGAATTTCTGTGATGTTTCCTACATAAATGGTGCATAACCTTGTGCTTTTCTTAATAGGATTTATGCTTGTCGGCTTTCTATATACCCTGCCACACTAGATAAAGAGAACTCCAGAGTTGCTGCTGTAACCATGGCCACTCTTAATTCTCAACCTTTGGCAAATTTCTCTTGATGTAAAAGGCAGTGCGAATGGAAGATGCACCAGCAGATGCACAAACACGATAGCTCTGCACATCTCTAAGTAAATGAATGTTTGCCCCAAACTCGCTGAATTTGTAAGTATTATCTGGGAATGCGCTTTTAGCAAAATCACCTAAATCTCCACATCTGCAATGTTAAAAGCAAAGCAAATATATAATGAAGCTAGATTAAAATCCAGCTTCAGTCAAATGTCATGCGGGCTTCATGCAGGCTCTGGAAGCTGGATTTTTTTATGCATCTGCCCAAATTGAAAAGGTTATTTCACTGTCTTCAGGATGACTCTTGAGCTGAAGGCAGAGCTAAGGGTTGCTGCCCTGAAAGAAGGGGAGTTGCTAGGAGATAAGTCCAAGATTTCAGACAGCATTGGTTGGAGTTATCTCTAATTGACAGCTGCTTACCCTAAGGGTCTAATTCTAACCTTGAGACCAAAACCATAATGAGAGGGCAGCTTTCCTTCACCCCTGTTTTCTAGCCAGGGCAAGGAGATTACTGCAGGCCTGTTCTTCTCTGGTTTTTGTTATGCTTCTTTTAGTGGGGCAGCCCTGGGAGACTCAGAGCCTGCTGTGCTTTCTGAGGCTCTAGTTTGCATCAGTGAGCCCTGTCTGATTCATACCACCTGAATAAACTTGCTGTTACAGTTAAGATGGTCTCTTTTTTTTTTTTTTTGGTTGAAAGGGGGAAGGGTGCAAGGAAAATCTCTTAAACATAAAATGATTTAAAGACTTATTTTTTTAAGCAGATACTTTAGTGTATGTTCTATGGTTAACCCTTTTTCAGGGGGCCTTAAGCTGTCATTGTCAGTTTTAAATCAAGTCCATGCTGTTAGCAAGTTGCTGTTATTTAGGACTCAGAACCAAACAAAGAGAAACATTCAAAGAAAAGAGATTAAAAGAACCAGGAAAATAAAGTATTTTTTTAAGTGACTGTACTTGCTAGGGTATTGATTTATGTAGAAAATCTCTTGGAAAAGCTCAGCTTGTATTTTGATCAGAACTTGCCTACATACAGCTGAGCAGTATACCAGAGACTCAAGTCAAATTTTATTCTTCGTTATACTGATATAAATCTGGACTCCTTCCTCTGAACTCACTGCGGCTACTCTGGATTTATGCGAGGGTGACGGAAAGCATAATTTGGCAATACATTTTCAGGAGGAACATTAAAAATAAGCAATGTGGCTCTTTCTCAATCTTCTCTGGAGATCCAAAGGGAAAAAAGAAATAGAAAAAAAATTCAAAGATTATTGTAGGATTTTTTTTAAGAAAGTAATCTCATTAATTCTTGAATCTCAGCTATTTGCATTTCCAGTAATGAAAATGATTTGTTCTGCAAAGTTGTTAAGTAAGCAGGATCAATTATAAAATATATACATCTTCAGCTGCATCCAAGATCTGCATCCTCTGCAAGGCTTGTCCTTTCAAGGAAGAAGGCAAACAAGAACCGGGGCGTAAAGGTAGCTGTTCCTGCAGCTGACAGGCATTGCTGGGCTGGCCAGCCCCCATGGCTGAAACCATTTCCCAGTGCTCTGCATAAAAGCAGGTACCAAATAGGGAAGCTCCACAGTTTCCTCCTCTGGCAGGAGGAGAAGGTAGGTCTAGCTCCTTCATCGTGAGGCTCAAAAGCCTGCCAGTTTTGGGTGGTGTTTTGGGTACGTGAATATCTACCCTTGAGAAATACATCGAGACTACAAACTCACTCCCCCCACAAAGGCTGACTGCTAGCGCTGGTGTTTTCAAAGTTAGCAGCGTGATCACTTGGATTGCATTATAATCTTATTCTGGAAGCAAAGTCCATTGGGCAAATTAATTTCTGAAGGAATAGCTGAATGCCTGACTGACAACACGGATAATGAGAGTATCACCAGTGAGTCAGAGGGGAGTCAGTAAGGGAGGCCGGACAGTGATAAAACAGTGTAGAGGGAAGCTCAGACCTTGGCATCATTCTCATCTTTGCTCTTGAGGGAGTATATAAAAAAGACAACATCCAAAGCCCTTAGAAAAATAGCTTTTAATGAGTCCACTTCTATAGAGGCTGAAAGAATCTGAAAGTGCAGGGAAAACCAACCCAGTGGTGCATACATGCATATCCATAGCTGCTGGAAACTAGTGAATCTCATCTTCAGCTTCAGTTTTTGCTGTTTAATTTATTAGCTACATTTTCTTAATATAGTAAGCTGACTTATGAACTGTGTATGACTACTGCCTCTGGAAGTCAGAGGATTTAATCTCATCTAGCACTCAAATGGAATTTGAATATCTTTAAGAGCTTCAAATAAGAAGAAAAATATGGTTCAGCAGCATATTTCAAATACTATCTATTTCTGTAGAAATTTTACTAGTCATTTAATAAGTTGCAAGTGTTTGAAAATAAAGTTTGTACTGATGTCTGATGCACAATGCAAATTTGTGCAGAAATAGCTGTAAACTAATAAATTCACAACAGAAGTTAAGGCTCACCAGAGCAAGTCTCTCTTCTTAGCGCTGCCTTGGTCAATTCACCTAAAATATTTATTTCTCCGTCTGGAACAATGAGAATAATGATATTTAACTGTTCCCATGAAAAAAGTGTGATCTTCACAGCAGACAGCAAAAAGAAACAGTGCTGAAAAAGAGACACGAAATTCTCAACTTCCAGAACTGCAACATAAAATTAGAAGAACTACCATGCAATTTCACAAGGACGTAAAGGGTGTAAGGCGCCTGGGTTTTCTCCATGGGTTGCTATAATATGACTCGCACTGTGAGCTACGAAAGCTGCTGCTTCAATTTTTATCTCACTGTGTAGTCCACTCTCCTGGCCAGAATAGCCAGTCCACCTTAGAGAGAGATGAGATACACCACGTGTGAGGCTTGTGAAAGTTCCTGACCTCAGGGCTGCGAAAAGGGGATTGAAAATATCAGGAGGCTGCGACCACATCACGGTCCTGTGAGTCACAGGCGCAGACATTAGAGCTGAGCTGGTGTCAGCTCCAGGTGGTACTAGTGGTTCATTGCTGGTGAGTTACCTCCCAACAGCCATTTCCGCCCCCCTCCCCCCCCCCATTTGTAAGTTCCTGCTGTTCTTGTAAGTATTTTTCCTGGTTTGATAATGAACAGTTCAAAAACAAAAAGTATACTTAAAAAATAAAAGAAGTCAGAGGGTTTGGTTCTGCTCCCACTGAAATCGGTGAAACTACTGCAAGGCTCCTGATTTACAGCTGCGGAGGTATCCTGCCGCTGTTTCAAGAGGCAGACGTCTGTTGCAATATCTGGATATTGATGCAACCATTTTTTAAGTTTAGTAAAGGGAGATACATACTTTAGTAAATACAGAGAAATAAATCTGTGCTTGTTCAAACCACAGCACATATGCTTTTATATATGGTATCTAACTATACTTTAAATAAAAACTTCCCTCCGTACAAGTTATCAGGTATCTAATATCTTCACCTGTTCCTTTCAAAACCACTTCAGACTTACGAGATACGTCACAGCAGAAGAAAATAAAAAGAATATACAAGTTCTGCACTGGCACTAGCAACATTTCTCCTCAGACTATTAGCAAAGCTAAATCTGACCAGGGAACGTAATATTGTTTTTCTCATCTTTAATAAAGACTAAAATATTTGGATACTATTTTCTTTACGTAATATGCTAAAGCTCTTTCTTCTAATGAACAGAACTGTTTGTTTGTTTGTTTATTTTCTATCAAATACCGCAAAATGGTTTATACCTTCCACTGTATTCCATGTATTACTGTATCTACTCTTTTTTCAGTTCCTGGAAGTCCTCCTTGATACACAACACCGTGTTTTGAAAATCAGCATCTTATTTCCCACCAGAACCAGTGGATATGCCAGCCAGCATTAGCATGTTTCTAAATTTTTCTCTTTGTGCTGGGGGGGGGGAGGGGGAAATAATTTGCTGACTTTAGATCTTAGCCTATCAGATGAAGACTTACTGGTGCGTTAGAGGCCTACTCAAAAACAGGATTTTTCTTGCAACAGGAGCCCTTAACAATTGGTAATGAGGACAGATTCCGAATTGTTTGTGAGCAGCTGCTTAGTAGGTAAGAGCTTGTTTGGATTCAATTGAACAGTGTTTTTAGAAGCAGTTACTGACCCCTGACCCTTCCTACAGACTGGGTTGATGGGATTAGGGAAAGCTAGCGTTCAGCTTACACTTGGCTATAACAAGCTGGCAAGAGATAACATACTTTTTAATTATCAAGTTACACCTCTGCCAAAGTTTGTCTGTGAATTTACCGAATGGGTCAATGCACTATAAGAAATCAAGCTAGGCTATGGGATAATAGTTACATAATAAAACAGTCTTGTGGAAGATATAATTAATTGTATGTGATTTTTTTTTTCCTTGCGATTATTTCAAAATTTCAAATCTTTTTCTGTGTTCCTGTTGTACTCGTTATACAGGCATATGTTACATGTGCTGTTTATGTCGACGCATTTTAAAAGTTAAAATAAATCTGAATTACTTCTAAGAGTTGCCATAAAGGTAGTCAAATAAAAAAAAAAAATGCATGAAATTTTAATTGAAACAGCAAATAAAATAACAAATACTCCTAAAATTTGAAGCTTGATTTGCTCTACCACTCTGAGACTGTAGAAACATAGAAATACTCACTCTTGGCCAGAATCCAATTTGCCTAGCAGTCTACAACCATAAGAAATGGAAACAATTGTGGTATTATTCACCTGGAACAATTAAAGATAATTTCTGACATAATAATAAAACAATCTTCAAAAGCCCTAGGGATTTTATGTCTTCATTTTAATTAATTAAAAATAACCCCAAATTATAAAGCTTAATTACTTTGAAAGAGTCTTTCTTTTTCCCTCAATGCCAAACTGTGAAAAATTCTCCAGTTAGAGTTGTTTAAGGCCCCTGCCTTTCTTTTTTCAGTGCCCCCTTAGTACACATCGTGTCTCTTACAGGAGTATTCAGTTCTGGGAAGTTCTTAATACAATATCCACAAAATATATGGGCACCCAAACCGATCCCTTAACAATCAGCTAGGACTTAGGAACTTGTGATAAGAGAGACTGATCTTGCTCCCTTTATAAGAAATATAAATAGGCTGGCAGCCAAAGTACAGATGAGAAGCTCGGGTGGATGTGCCACTGTACACAGCTCTGCTTTCCATTTCTGAGGAGCACCACAGACCCAACATGTTTATCAATAATATCTGTTGTGACATTTGGGATTTCTTGTGCTCGTTTGTTCAGGTCTTCTTACCTCAGGTGAATGAGAATTTCAAGCCCACACTCCACTTCTGGTTAGGCCACATTTCCCTCCCGAGCTGGAGCAAGGCCCGCAGACCCTTTAAAATTGGGGGAATCTCCAGGAGTGAATAGTAGCTTCAGGCTAGGAGAGACATCCCACGTCCTGAGTCCAACCCTTTATTATTAATCACTGGAACTGCAAGTCATAATCATTCCACAAACTAGTCAGCTGCCCTCTTAAAAATAGGTGTATATTTTCATTCCACTACTCCTATCAGATTTCTGCTTTTGAATCTCCACGCTCTAATGGTTAGATGCCTTTTAATTTTCATCTTCAAGTTATTAATGGCAAGTCTATACCCATTAGTTCCTTTGCCAGCAATGCCTCTTAGCTTCAACAGTCCCTTCCCTTCCCTGCTGTTTACTTCCATAACATATTTATGCACGGCAATCATTTCTTGCCTCACCTTTTTTTTTGCAAGGCTAAATAAGCCAGACTTCTTTGGTTAGTTCTTCATCTTCCCGATCTTCTTATATGCCAGTCCTAGCCTGTTTTTATTTAATTTATTCTTTCTTAACTTGAGTGCCCAGAATTGTACACAGTATCTTGGAGAACATCTCATAAGCCTCTGCCTCTATGTAAATACTTCTGCTATACATCTTAAGTTTATATCTGCTATGCTCTCTTCCTGCTGGCCCCCCAGGACCTCCTCCCCCTGGTTGTTTTAAAGTGGCCTCCTGGTTTATAAAAGCAATGTAGCTATTGAATTTTGCACTATTGAATTTCATCCTATTTCTATTACTTCAGTCTTCAAGGTCATTTTGTTTTTCCTGTATAATAATCTAATAATGTAGTAACAGTGCAAGCGGAGGGCACAGTGAGAAAGTGTTGTAACAAAGGAGGTGTCCAAGAAGACCAGCTTTGGTCTATCAAGGTCAATCTTCCCAGGCTGCCTCTGTAGCCGATGGAGGGAGATGAGCTCATCTAGAAGGCGAGTCAGAATAAGAGCCTAATTACCTAGTCTGAACTGTACTCCGGAGGAGCTTATCTTCCGTTTATTATAGAAAGACTAGAGGTATTATAGAAAAACCCTAGATAACTTAGTTCCATCGGAGTTAAGTCAGCCTTTGTGAATACCCCCAGTGCGTCTTTACTTTACTCTTCACATCAATATATGTGTATTATTTATTTCATGGTCATTCTGAAAATATTAAACAGGATTAAATCCCCCCCCCCCCCCGCCCCACAACTTTAGGAGATTCTACAGTAACTTCCCCCTAGCCCCACACTTCCTTTCTGAGCCCTCTGCTGGTTACCTTTCAGCCAATCCTTTGTGCACCATGCTGTTCTTCTACTCATCCCAGGCCCTCCTGTCAACCTTGCAGTTTCTAAGGCGGCAGCGTACCAACCTTTGTCCTAAAAGTTCATACTATCTTCGTCTGAAACAACGTCCAAGACGTTGGACAACATCAGTATCTAGTGTGGCATAAATCTATCTTTGACTAAATAATGTTGCATGGTCTTCCAAGTCTTCAATTCTAGTTTGACTGAAATTTGCACTGCTGAGATTACAGGATCCTGTAGATGTCAGGTTAACTTTTATCCTTTTCTTAATGTAGGCACTACATTTATGTTCTCGAATTATGAAGACCATCACGAGGCTGATAGATTGATCCCAGCCATTTGCTGTGGGTGCTTGGGTTTCATGTACCCTTTTTTCTTTTTTTTAAATTTCTGGCCTTGTGGGTTATCTGACTACTCCCAGTTTGAGTTTAATAAGGTCTTTGAGTATGATGTTCACTCTGCTTGTGGTTACCTTCATTTCTACTTGCTTCTCCTTTCATCCAGGTTCAAAAATATGAGTTTAATTGAAAACTGAAATGAAGTTTAGATTTTGGGCCAAATGTAAATTGACCCAAATCAAATATAAATCTTTCATTTGCATCTCATCCTCATTACAAAGCCTTCCTACTACTTCCTACCTTCTTCTTCATCTGTTCACATACCTGAAGAGCCTTTAACTATTTAGTCTAATTTCCCTTATGAGGTCAAATTCAGTTTGACTTTTAGCAAGTCCTACCTCTGCCAAGTCTCACTTTAGACCTACATTTCTTGACTTCGAAGTCATAGTTTTCTTTGGTGATTGGTCCTTTTTTTCCATTCCTTGTAGGTTCTCTACTTATGCTTAATGTCATTTTCAAGAAGGTTATTCTTCCAGTTAGGTCTGGAAAGTTCTTGTACAACATTTTTCCTCCTGGCCGGGCATACAGATTCCAGATAGCTTTAGCAGGTTTGACATAGAGAAATTCCAGGCTGCCTCCAAAATCAAATCCCTGAGTTCCTTAGTTCAGTCGGCCTCCCTAAATAGTTACCTTGGGTTACATCCAAACTCAGCAGCTTGCACACACGGTGCCGTGCCTGCAGTCCTTGATTCCCCAGATAGTGCACTTTGTCAGAGTATGATGCCTCTCCCTTCTGACTCATGTGCCCAGATTTCCTCCTCATGAAAATTAAAGTTCAGAGGGGGAAGGGAGTAGGCGTGTGCCAAGGTTTTGCCCTCATATGCTTGGGATATAGCCAAGGCCTATTTCCAGATTCAGGAGCTCAGAAGTACTGCAGACTGTTACTTTAGATGAATTTCTGTCTTTTGCAATGAGGAATTTAAATGATTTTTAACTACATTCTTTCTTTAATTTAAAACAAATGAAAGGACCAACATTGAAGTCACTGCTAGTTTCTGTGATGGGTTCTCCTCAGATGCTCCATTTATTTAATATTAATTCATAACAAGAATACTTCTTGCTATACTTCTATACTAGCTATATTAGTACTATTTGGGTTAGTAGTACTGTTTTTCCTCACAATTCTCTACATATCTTTGTACTAATAATCAGACAGAATAAAACAGACAGGACGAAAATCTATATTAGTGTCTAAATCTGACTCTGGGATCAATAACAGGCTCTCATCAATTTACCAGTATTCCTAGAACTTATTTTATCCTCTCTCCCACTGATGATTTTACCCAAACAAGCATTGTTTCCTTTGTGCTGTCTCTTCTTGTTTCTTTATAGACACTAATGTTAAGAATACATATTTCTGGAGCACCACATTTACTTTTATTGTTATCTTTCTTCAGTGTATTATGTCCTTCAGTACAGTCATGATTGCTGAAGTTTCATTTGGTTCTTCAGAAGGTCAAGTTCCTCAGTTTTGTTGCCCAGGTTTCTTGCATTGGTACAAGAGATCTTACCAAGTACACCTCATTCTGTACCTCCATTGGATGAGGCAGTTTTTCTGCCAAGCATGTATCACTGCTCCTGTTCATACTAACCTTTCCGTTGACTAAAGGAGCTTTAGATAAGACCTCTAGTACTACATGTGTAACATGAAGAAAATAGCACTTCACCATCTCATGAAGATGAGTCACAGTCTAAATTGTTTTATTTTTGTGAGATGTTGAGAGTTTGTGGGAATGTACACGTTAGAAATATGTATTTTCAGATAATTACCGTCCAACATGTAAGGCTAGCCATGGCCTAATGAAGAATTTCATTTTACATGGGATTGACAGATGTTTCGTACTAGCTGCACAACGTCGTACTTTCAAATTGCAGCGTGGATCTTTATGTCTTTCTGTGCAACCAGGTGTGAAGAAGCATGAAGTGATAGCAGGGGTTGGGAGGGTCTATATGACCTCTTTTTGTGTGTATACACAAAGTGTTTGTGTATCTTAAAGCTGAAATGGAAGAAATGAGCTTCATAAGCACCATATGTTGAGGAAGAAGCCACCCTGCTTCTAAGGCAAGAACATGCAGATTTTTTCTCCTCATTCACTTACCTTTTGGATTACACCACCAGATCCAGGCTTTAGGCTCATGACGTGAGTTTTTCTGATTGACTTGAATCACTTAGTGTTAATTTAACATCCAAAGGGAAGTCTAGCTAGTAGCTAAAACACAGACTGTGCTAATATGGTGAAACAATTTGTTCCTCTAGGAAACAAAACAAAACCTAGCGAGCCAAATTTTAAACGACATCCATAAAACTAAAATAACTGAGGACTTTTGTGATAGTTCATTTGGAACTACAGTTTTTGTGTTTCCATATTTGCTTTTTATAGGTTCATATGAATTAAACTGCCTGTCTCTACTCTACTTCTCTAGGTTGACACACACACAGAAACACACATACACATATATAAACATATATACATACGTAGGAAGGTAAACATATATACATACGTAGGAAGGGAGACTTTAGCAACCGAGCAAGAGTTGTAGTACAACGCCAATATCTTTCAATTCAATTTGTTCTACTTAGTAAACACATATACATTGAATGTTTTCTGCTTGCATGTAATAATATCCATTGTACCACACTATCTTAGGAAAAGTTTCATTTTTCCATGAAAATAGGAAAAGAAATCCTGTTTCTTGAGTTCCCCAGTGCTGCTAGTGCCTGTGGTAATACAAGCCACAGCTGTTGCAACCAGGAGAGGTTTGTTGGGAGGTGAGGCTCCCAGTACCCACTAGCTGCCCCAGCATGGCACTTGGGCAGGCGCAGGAGAGGTGTCCAGTCACTGGCCCCTCGCCGTCCCCCACTGCCCCAATGGCAGCAGCCCCCCTTGCCCTCCACAGTTGATGTTAATGTGAGGGTCTCAAAATACCTGTTGGTTGTTTTCAGTAAGTTAATTTATAGAAAGCAATTAATCTTGGCACGTCTTTTTAGTTTTACAGGCATTCGTGCACACATGACTATGTGAGCTAGACAGACAGACAAGACTGCTGACAGCACAGTGTGAAAGCAGCCCAGTGTTAGTGCTCCAGATTAAAACAGCCGGTAACAGTGGCTGAGACTACTATGTAATATGTAATTTCCCAAAATACCTGATAATAAATTAGTATTATCTTAATTACTGAGGAATGTTTCCACAGGAAAGAAGTAGCAGAATATTTAAAATGATCTTTAGTTTATTATTTTTTCTTTCAAGACAAGTGAAAAATAGCTACAGTCTCAGATATTACATGAATATTATAGTTTCTTTTTCTGTTCAACTTTATATAATATAAAGCAGTCATATTCATAGAAAACATAATTTCTATCTATAAAATATATAAAGGAATTATAAAACAACTCTTAAGCCATGTAGTCACATAGCAGCATACTTTGGAAGTCCGCAGCTCAGAGAAGCATATTTTATCGGATGCATAGTTTATTTGCAGAAAAAACGCATTTTTGGATGAAGTAAGCATATCCATCAAATTCAGTCATTAGTTTGCCTGAATAAGTTTTAACCTTTGAAAAATCAAACTGTTCTATCATGACATACGTGTAAATGTAAATTTCTAACATAGTTTAAAGTCATAAGCATTACTTTAAATAGTTTAGTGGTTTATCTGTGCATTATCTACACAAGTTTATCTACATGTTTCAGCAGATTTAAAATTATGTTTATTTTTCCCTTTAGAATTATTTTTTTTTTCTGAGAAAATTGGGGAAGAAATATGTTTGAAGTTGTGTGAAATTTCTCATATATGCCAGTAAATTAAAAAAAAAAAAACTTTTTATTTTTGTAACTATAATTATAGTTAGGTAAAAAATGGCAAAAAAAGGTCTGTATACAATTTTTCCAAAGATTTGGTGTTAGTGCAGAATATGGATTCTAGTTATTTCACATGTCTGTGGGACTCAGACTGGTCCCACTCCGCTAAAGCACATCAGTTTGTGCTTTACTTTAAGAATGAGTATAATATAAATAGCCTCTTTATTTAGCTAAACTTAAGGATGTTCTTTTATTTTTTTCTTTGGTCCAAGTTAGTTTACGAATAATATTATTTTCTATCCTTGGTTACAATTTTTGAGTCTTTAGCTGAAAACTTTTTAACAGTATCTGGCTCAGACTTCTATAAGAAGAAGAAGCAATGGATAAAACAACTGCTTCTGGACAATTAATTTAAACTTAGGGGATGATAACTGGTATTTTCTTGGGCTAATGGTATGCTTAGGCACTTCATGGTACAACAGAACACATTAGAAGCAATGGGAGTTACACGAGCATTTTTTCACAGGCACTTTCTCTGAGGTCCATTCATTAGGCTATACACACAATGATCTAGAGGAAGCTTAGAGTATTCTCATTGAGAGGCCAAATTTTCGCAGGTAGCACACACTGAAAGTTGTTTATTTCTTGCAGTATTTTACATCTGCCACTAATGCAATAAATGGGAAGGCTGAAAACCAAACAGTGTTATTAATGGTGACAGAAAGCTTTTAGCCAGGCTGCCTATATGGTGATGGATACTGTTTATCATATTTTACTTGTTGCTTTAAACTTCCCCTGTCGGAATGAATCATTGATATAGGAGAAGAGGGACCAGATTACAAATAATGTGATTTGGCTAATAATAAGTTCCTCTAATCACAAAATGTTGGAAAATTAAACAAATATTCTTGTCTATTTGCCAAAACTGCCCTGACTGTACCCAAGCACCCTGGGAAAGCCTCTTTCATTCTGTGATTCATATTTTGTATAGTGTACAGGTAGCTGCAGATTAATAATAAGCATTAAGCCAGAAAGTATTTTAAAAGTATCAAAAAATTGGTTGTTGATGATTTTGATTAACTATTTCTTTGATTTTTTGCTCTTGACAAAGTTATAATATACAATCAAAAAATTACTACAGATGCTACTGTACCACAACCATTCCATGTTTTTAGTTTCTGAGTTATTTGTGTTTTCACATTGATAAGTTTTACCAAGCAATATGGATTCAGATGATGAAAAATGACAAAAAGATGTGCTAATTTTTGTTTTTCAGCAAACTAAAGAGCTGATATTTTAAATAGTAAATGTTCCTTTAAAAAGCTAAAATTCTTATAGAACTAAGAAAATGCCTTGTATCAAACCCACTATTTTTAATAGCTGTTTAAAAAATAATGTAGATTCATTTCTAAACAAAAAAATCATTTTTGTAGTACACATTTCAAATAATTTGACTGAGATTTTATTAAAATGAAATGCTTAGATTCTTTTTTTTTCCCATTTACTTTCCTAAGACAGTTTTACAAATTTTAAGCGAGGTTATTAAAGTATTTTTGATTGAGTCGAACTGATTGAGTCAAATATTTTGTGAGTCAAAGTCACAAAATACGTGAGTAAAACAAAGATTCTTTTCTCAGCTAACTTTCTCCCACAATGTCTGACAGCCTAGTTTTGGTAAACAGGACTTTTAATCCCTCAGAGAAGTCATCTTTCAAAACTTGGGAACTGAACTGAACATTTAAGGATTCTTTGATGTCCGAGTAGTATTTTACTTTCAATTTTCACTCTCACTGTGTTCCTTTACTTTCCCTTTCTGATCAAGACCAGAAGCTTTCCTGGCTTATAGATATTCTGAGTGCAGGTTAGTGTTTTCGTTGGGATCAGGGAAGTGCTTTTGAAGTGAATCTCCCCTCTCTGGTTCACAGTGTGCAGTGGTTTCAGAGGGCCTGAACTGAATTCATTTTGGATAAACTTCAACTGAAAAACGTGCTCCAGAGACACAACTACTACCCTCCAGCCACAAACAGGCATTCAGTCCATGGGACCAGACTAGACCTAGTCTGGCAGCAAACAAAAAGCTCCTGAAATGTAGGTTTTAGGTCCTGAGCAGCAACTGTTTCTATCTACAGTCTGCCCCTCTTACTCCTCTCTTCTTGCTAAGGCAGACAGCTTTGATGTGATAACAGTGCTTTTGAACAGGTGACAAAACATCACAGTTGAAATTTTAGTCATGTCGTTATACCAAAATACCTATTTGTAACAGTAGAATAACATTTTCTCCACTGAAAAGTTGGCTTTATGACATTTGCAGCAAATTTTATAGAAAGAAGAGAAACAGTTAAGCAATCATCGCCCTTTCAACTCAGTTTGAACTTGGGAATTTTGGTGCGATCACTATTGAATAATCTTCTTTAGCTGAATATATATTACTATATTTCCCAGTACAAGTGTATCAGCCCTAAACCCATTCCAAAGCATGACATGATCTTTTACAATAACAGATCAAAAGCCAATTTTCTCAGCAAAGTCAATATATGTCAAATATTTTTTGACACTGGTTAAACATTTGCCTTTTGGTGAAGATGCACTGAGATTTGTTTACTAAGCCCTTGCACATGAGGGTTTAAGAGCAGGAGCTACAGACTGAAAAAAATTCACATTGTTCTTATCTATATAATATGACATAACTAAACATTGCCCACTTGTTTTTCTTCCCATAGAAAGCAGTTGGAGGTTTTACATTTTTTTTGTATGAGCAGAAATAAGCACTGCATTAAATGCATATTCCCAAGCTATGGAAAAAAGCTTGATAAGGAGAAAAATAGCTTTCTCAGTAACAAAATAGGTCTTGAAACAGACTCCTGTGGTTCAAACCACACCTGTAACACCAATTCTACTTACTCAGATTTGCCAATACATTCACTACTACAAGCAGTTTAACTTACACTGTATGTTACTAAGGGAAGCTACTTCAGTATTTTTGAAGCATTTTCATTTTGTTTAAAACTTATTTTGTTTTAAAAAGCGTCTTATAACAGAGTAACAGAGGTCTCTTCCCTTTGTGTATATCCAGCCCTAGTAAAAAAATACATTTTCTCTGCAGGTAATTTTCACTGCTGTCCATCCTGCTGAGCTAATACTGCAAAGAGTGAGTTGAGTTCTACTTATTCTTATGCAGAAATCACAGAATTAATTCCTGTTAGAGGTCCAACCTGTTATACCTGTGTAAACCCACGAAGGGTAATGGGATTGTACAAGTGTCAGTAAAGGCATAATAGGGTTAATCAAGCATAACACAAAGTAAATTGCTCTGCAAAATCCTCATTACTAGAGATGAAGTGCATTCATCTGTCTCAACTGTTAAGCCTGTAAGCTGTTCAGGCAAAGGCAGTCCCTACAACAGTGATTCTCTGATTTCAAGTGAAACTTTTAGGTGACATAGTACAAACAAGTAATAATTGCATGATAATAGCCCAGATTGACTACTAGATGGAGTATTAGTTTGTCCAACACAATTGTTTATGTGCAAACTCACTATATATATTCTAGAAAGTGCGCTGAAAGACAATCAGTGTGAATAGCAACAGCAATAGTTATTTTAGTCACTTTTCTGAAGAAAGATGAATTATGCAGGCAGGATCTTATTCAAATATGTAGAGTCACTACAGTCAGCAAAGTTTTTTCCAACAATATAACACTTCATTTTTTTTTAAAAAAAATGCTACCATCTCATATTAAAACATTTTTTAAAAAGCTATTAAAATATTGTTGGTGGGTCACCAATATCTCAGGCTAGGTCTAGGAGAGTGTGAATAAAGAGTAGCTTAAATAAAATAAATCTTGCTGTTCATCACTTTCCTAGAATAGTGTAAATAACAGATTCACAGTAAATTTGAAGAGATGAGCTACAGTAGACAGTGACATTAAATTATGACATATTATGACAACGTAACAGGGTCTGATGAATGGTAACCTGAGAGCAGGGTTATAAGTTCATTTGTGACAAAATCGTATGTTGCATGTTGTTAACATTAGCAGCACTTAGAACAGAGCCTCTCAGTATCCCTGCTACACTGAAGCCAATGGTCTCCACAGATTCATGGGTCTTAAGGTCTGAAAGATCACTGTAATCATCTACTCCAACAACCTCCATAATGCAAGCAATAGGGACTGCCCTGAATTTATCTAGTTCTATTTTCCAGATTGGATTTTGTTAACCTTCCTCTTCTGAACATTGTTAAATTTTTGTTCCCAAGTCAGTATTTCTAAACTGAGTAAAATCACATCTCATCCTTCTCTTTGATTTACTACATTTCTTTGACAAGCTAAGTAGACTGAGCTCTTTGAGCTTCCTCTTACAGTCATACAGCAGTGTTTGCACTGTGATGGTCTCACTATATAACCAAAAACATGTTTCTGAGGGGAATAGTATCCATTGTCGGGCCGATTTACATAGTAGGAAAAAGCAGATGAGTTTTCCAAGCTTTCAAGTCATTCTAATAACACATCTTTGAACCTTTCCTATTTCATAAATTATTGATGCTTTTCCGCAGATGTTTCTCCAGTGCTGAATATTCCTAATGGAGATTTCCCAGTTTGTATATCCCAGGACAGTATTAATATCTTGGGTCAGGGTCTTACCTTGAGAGATCATGTTCAGCTGATTATCCTTCACGGCTCTCAAGTTCTTTCATTTATTCTTGCATAAACGGTGTGCACTTAACTAGCTGAACAAACGTTGGCCTATATTCTTCATTATTTTCTGGTTTACTAACCCTATTTTGATGTCATTTGCAAACTCCACTAGTAAGGATTTTAAAAGTTATTATGCAAGTTGTGTTGACAAATGTTTTAAGTAGCATAGATTTCCCATAAGAAACATAATTGCATAATTGCTTAATGATAATTCTTCATGTAAAATTACAATTTAAATTTATCAATAGCTGGTTCCCAATCTATTTTAAGCATGCTGACTTGATTTTATATGATTCTGTATTTATTTGCAAATAAAGTGCCATGCAGTACCAGTGCTTTAGATAAGCCTATCATATCAGCCTTTGTTACTTTTATAAACCACATGTCCTATCTGACATGAAGAAGTCCTCAAGTGAGTTTGATGGCATCTGTTTCCCATCCGGGCGGATTTAGTTGTATTTCCCTGCTTTAATTCCTTATGAATCAGTCCCCCTGACAGACTTTCCATTATTTTGCCTAAGATCAATGTTGGATAGACATGCCTGTAATTATCTGGATTTGCTCATTTACCCTTTTAAAATATTCACATATCACCAGGTTTGTTCCAGACATCCAGATAAGAGTTTCGGAGGTTATTTTAAAATAATACTACTGGCCTAGAGGGGGCTGGGTCAACTCTGTTAGAACTCTTGAATGTAAGCTGTCCCGTTTTATTGATTCTAAACGTATAACTTTCACCACAACTCTTACTTTATCTCTACTTCTCTTTTAGCCCTACCTGGTTTATTAACTAATCCCGCCTACTTTCTCCATTATGGGACTGTAATGTCACACAAAGTTGTGACTCTTCCCCAGTGATGTTCCCACAATTCTCATTCTCCTGATATTTTTTTTCCTCCTGCTTGTAGTGACCGATAGTTGTCTTCAGCTTTGTGAAGCAGTCCGTTAATTAAAGCCTCGTACACAATGAGGCCTAGGCTTCCTTCTATTTGCACCAGGTTGTGATGAACGCATAATCAGTAATGCCTTCCTGCCAAGAATTTTGAAGTTCTATGATATGCCTTTTATGTCTAGACAGAAAAGTTTAGTTTAATGGAAAAAATAACGTGAAGCCTCACAGCTAGGCAGGCTTACAGTTAGGTAGGCTTCTTATACTTCTGCTGAGTCCACTGAATAGAATCACTCTTGAAAATCTAGGTTGTTGCTGGAGCACCAGCTGCTTGTCTGGTCTCTTGAGATGGAAACTGGACAGCAAATAGAATCAGGAAAGGCATGTGAGGACCCCAAACTGTGATGAGAAGAGCAGCAAAGGTGCAATATGATATTACCATTGACCCCACACTATAGATGACCAAGGGACCCAAGGCTCTGGTTCCTTTCGGTCTCCCGCGTACCATTTGAATCTATCACAGCACCAAGTGATATTTTGAACAAGGTCCCAAGTGGTGTTTTGGGGAGCGCTAGAGGACAATCACCACTCCTCAGCTAAGTTGATATGGCTGGTTACATATCTACTAGAAAATAAAACAGCTCAGGCATCATTCTCTGGCCCTGAGGACAGCTGGCCATGTCCTTGCAATTAAATTCTCTTATCCCTCAGAACAGGGTGACTATGTTCAAAATGCCTGCTGGGAATAGTCTTGCTAGCTTGAGCTATTCCCTGAACAAGGCCATGTCTGGGACAGTGGTTACTGGCCTGGGTTAAAACCATGCCAGGGAATATGCTTAAAATTAAAGAGTAATAGCCAATCATTCACCAGGGCTCAAACCTGTGTCCAGGCCCTGTTTTGTTTACTAGTATAGACATATCCACTGGGGCTAGAACTTCTCCCTGGAGGGCTTCAGCACGTGGTGGGAACATAATGCATGGTACTACAGAGAGCTATAGCAAGGTGATGCCCTTTCTCTCTCCTGCACTGGGTTGTGGGGCTCCCTACCTCGATGAAAAGCACAAAAAGATGCTCAGTGCTGTCTTGGCAGACTGCAAATATTCACATTGAAGGAATGGGTGGATCATTTCCTTGGTGGAAAAGGAAAGCATGGGCTTACCAACATGCTGTCAAGCATGAGGTTTTGACAGAAAGGTGCTGCTTCCTCTGACTATGAAAAGTGGTTGATAGGAAAGAAATAGCATATTTTCTACAGTTTTCTCAGTAGCTGTAGAGACAAGTGCAGAATTAAGGGCACTGCAAGGTCAGCCTCTTTGTTATAACAATGATTATTACACTGTTAATTTCTGAATGGGGATATTTGAAAGGCAAAAGAAAAAAGTAGCAATTTCCCATCTCCTGCCTGTCCTCCCCTGTGAAATATTTTGTGCCACTCTCAATACAATAAAGCATGGAAAATCTTCAATAAGTTGTTTATGTTTTCTTAAAGCAAAGTAAGTGACAGCCAGAGGTATTCAACACTACATTCAGTGCTGCGTCCCTCTGCCCTGTTCCATCATTTCTCTCACAAAACACAGGTCACCCCAGTAACATTTCCCTGATATGCCTCTGTGCTTCAGCAACAAAAAGCTGCTTTACTGTGGTAGACGAGGTAGGTCCGTGCTTCCTAAATGCAGTCCAAATTGATTGAAATAATGTATTTATCTGCCATAGCTTTTTTTTTATCTTGACTATAACAAGCATCATGAAAATTTCTCTCTGAAGTAAAATTGCAATTAATTCTTAGGGAGATATCATGATTATAAATGCTATTACAACGACTGTTTTCTAAAATCCCAAAACATATCTTAAATAGATAATCATTGTCAGATGAGAAACCAGTATCGACGCTTTCACATATTTAATAAATGCAAATACAACAATAATGTTACATAACATTGAAACGATTTTGATCATCATAATTTTCCTGTAAAGTCAGATGTCGAACTGCATTTCCTGTGTTGTAATTACACCATCAGTACAATGATAGCACTCACCAATAATCACAACATGATGTTTTTTTCTGGTAAGAGACAAATGAGGAGCACAAGGATTTCTAAATACTGCTTTGAGAATTCACTGTGTTCTTCTTTCAGTTTAGATATAAGGCACATATGTTCATTTTAAAAATCAATTTAAGGTATGTGAATCTGGTCTGAAAGTGGTCTGTTAAGGCCACATCAATTTCTAGTGTAATTCTATTGAAATTAGTGACAATCCACCTGAGATGAAGGTGGTAAGAAGATTCAGGAGCACTTCCTTGGGTGACTGTAAGCAGCAGCAAAGGTTTTTCTCAACCCTCCACGCTCTGCAGAGTTCGTCCAGGCACTTCAATCCCTTTGGCAGGAATTCCTTCTTCCCTTCCAATTAAATTATTCTTTTCCTGGATCACCCTGCAGGACGATAAGCAAAGAGAGATGGCCTGAAAAAATTCATACTTTGTTCCTCCATATTAGCCTCAAAGCCCTGCTGAAAGGCGCAAAGGGAACCAGAGGTACTGTCTTCCTTCAGGAGTCAGGGACTCCTGTGGATCCTGTTTGTGGAAGAAACCCTGGAGGGTGACGGCCAGATGACCTTTAAATGTTGAAGAACCTCCCCAGAGCAGAGCCACAAACTTATATCTTATGGAAAATAAAGGGGGCCAATCAGATAAGCTATGCAGCCCTTGAGCCGTGGAGATCTTTGCAGAACATCCACACATATCCGAATAGACTACGAAAGGCCAAAATACAGCCCTTGAGAGACAAATTTCATACAGGTTTTAAACAACAAGCATTTCTAGTTTCTCTGGCTTCTGGGAGAGAAAGTTACTGTGATGAGAACTTATAAGGGTAGGAAGGAGGGCAGATACATAAATCCTTTTTTTTAAATTACTATATTATTTTCAGGAATGAGCAGTTTCCTCCTCAACTAGGTAACCTGGAAGACCATTTTTCAAGGAATGTTTGAAATAATAATTATAGTCTTTAATGTAGAGAACCTAAACAGATGTACTTCTTAACAAAGCTACTTTATTAACTTTCAGAGCCTGCAAAATTCTCATGTGCAATTCACTGGAAAGGGAATAGAAAGAATTTTAATATTAAAAACACAAACATTCTGGGCTGTTTCTACCCAATTTCTGCCAAATACCCTTTCTAGGTTCTGAAGAAATAGGAAGATTACCTTTCTCTTTACATCAGTTACAAGTACCAAAAAATCTTTTAAGAGAATGTGTCCTTTATAATTAATGTGTGAGTCACTAGATTCATTAAAATTAATAGATGGGCTCAGATCTTCCTGTGTCTGCACTATGCAGCACTTTTAGCTATATTTCCATTGTAAAATCTTGCCTACCTAGGCTTTTTTTTTCCCACGTCTCTTATCTGAAAAAAAGAAATCTATTCCAGTTTGAAGTTTAGCAGGTTTTCAGACCAGCCAGCTCTGGATCAAACTTTCTGTTGCAATATTTCAGAAAACAATAGTTTGGAGCCAGATACACAGTCTTTGAAGCCAAAATTACAAAAGACACTAGGATTTTCAGCAAGAGCAAAAGAAAAAATATAACATACTACAAAATTCAGAAAAAAACCCCCCATAGTTCTAAGATCTCAGTGTCGGGCTGAGGAGGTCTGAAGTTGTCAAAGAAAAGAGGATAAATTATGGAGAAGCTCTTACTTGCTGTAGTTCCTGGCTCTCTGCTCTGGATCAATTTTTTTCCCCCCATTACAGTGATGTCACTGCTGAGGATGGTCTGATAATGCAGCCTTATACAGATAGCTCTTCCTACTCATGGAATTTCCACTGAAGCCAAGAGAAATTCCACATCAAGGTTTTAAAGCGTTGGTCTTGGAATCAGCTGAAGAAGCTAGCCAAACAAGGTCAGGTAGCTTCCATCCAAGTCTGTAATACTGGAAATACATATCTGGAGAATTCCTCCCCCTATGATTAAGGACTGTGTAATTCCTAGCCTGGTAGATTCCTCAGTGTCTATAAAAAAGACAAGTCTTTTTGCTCGATAAATATAGGATGTACTTCTGTGCTGAGGAAAAGTAACATCTGCTCTATCACTGGAAACGTCTAAAAATGGGATATGTCCTGCTCAGCTATTGCTGCTGAAGATTGTTCTGAATAATGTGCCTCTCTATACCCAATTGTCTTCTGCAGTTGCCAAAAGGTAATTTCATCTTTAGGGAACATGTTCTGTGTGGTTCTTTCTTTTGTTTGACCTTTGATATTTAGCCGTGAGCCATGGAAACCTGACATCTGCAAGCTTTGAAGGCTTCCCTGCTGAGAATACTGAGGCCTATGAGGAGCAGAGACGAAGGGATGGGGGGACCCTGCTCACTTGTTCTCATACCACCACTACTACACCTCTGCTATCGTCACAGAGGTCCAGCTGTGGAGGCACAGGCCCCTATGGAAAGACCAATCGTGTCTCATGCAAATAACATGCAAAAAAGGAAGGCTTCTACAGTGTGTGTGGGGGTGAGTAGTTAGATAAGCTAAGTTTTAAACAAACTGTAAAACAAAAGCTGAAATTTCAGGTTCATCTTCAGGCTCTTCTTTCTAAAGAATCAGTTGAGCCAGATCCAACGAATAATGGAATCTGAAAAATGATTCCCTAGAGTTTCAGGTCATGCCTAGAGTAAATCTGTTCCTTACTGGAAATATTCCGTGTGAATGCTTTTCATTTATGTATATATGTATGTGTATATATATATATATATATATATATTTTTTTTTTTTTTTTCCCCCTCGGCCTTTTCGGCTTATACTGTTACAAATGTCCTCTTATTTGAATGGGTTTATTTTTGTTAATCCTTCTCAGCCTTCCAAAATTAAAACTTTACTTAATTTCAATCATCTGCTTCAACCTACAAAATAACTCACACAGGGCGTTTCTAAGGGTGTCCTCTTCTCTGGCAATACTGAACATACAAAATCCTTTCCTTCATGCACTCTACAGATGTGTGGTGATATTGGGGGAGGGAGCGGTAAGTTGCATGTTCAAAATAGATACACAACAATCCCGTCTTTGTGATGTGAGAGACCTTACATAAGCACAAAGCATTGCTTTTCTCTTTCTCCTTTTTCTTCCCACCTGCCTTTTTTTCCCCTTTTGTAATATCAGTTGAAAAGAAATAAGTATGCTTATTACTTTTCTAAGATTGCTATGAATTATTCAGCTAAGAAATAATTGCAGGAGCCATTGTAGAGAAAGTTACCCACAAAGCCAGCAAAACTGCAAGTCAACTTGCCATCATCGGACACACAATCATCATTAATTTTAATGAGATGCGGGAGTATGCCGTTCAGCAGGAGAAGAATGTAGCCACTTCTCAAAAACCTGCATTGTAGGCTAAGGGAATTTTACTAGCACTCCAGATCAATAGTGGAGACAGCAGTCAATATTAGTGGACCTCACAATCATCATTAATTGAAATCTCTCAATTTGCAGTTTGCATAACAAAGCAGCCAGTGCCTTAATGAAGAAAGAAATTTCTTGCAATGTTACAGCTTCCCGACCTCCTGCAACGTCCTTCTGGACTAATGCGGCTGAAAAGAGTGGTTCATCCCTCTCTTGTAAGCCCCTCTCTGTACCTCCAAGGCCACACACAATCACACATACATGTATACATACCCATCATACTTCAGTGCACTTGTAATGCAGACAACTAAATAATGCCTAGAAATTAAGTACCCGGCTTTAAATAGAGAAAGTGAGACAAGAAACTTTACAGTGCAGCACGAGAAGAAAATAAAACAATTCACCAATTAACCTCACTTTGTACAGAACTGAAAATATTGGGATATTAGGTAATATACATCATAAAAAGTAATCTTCAAATTAGAGATTGAGAAGTTAGACATAGATCAAAAAGATATTGAAATGTAACAAGTTTTCTGGTTTGATTTTTTTAGATAAAGCAAATAAAGAGGCATTTGGAAAAAACATCAGCCAGGCTAAAAATAATTATTGTTTGCTAGTTGTCCTCCTAAACATTAAGATCAATGAAGCTTGCAATTGTTCTGTCCTGCCGTATATTACTGTCTGTACAAAAGACTGATAAAGATGATGTGATAACAATTTTGAGGCTGTAACTAGTAAGGCCACTAGTAAATTGCTGGGAAAATTGTGGGATTAAGGGCCATTTATGGCAAAAGATTGCAAAGAGCTCTCAGAGGAAGTGCAAGAATATAGTGGCTGAGGTATTTATTGTTACTGCAAATTACTCTTTTTAAAGGAAAAAAAAAACTCATCACCAACAAAACCCAAAACCTCTTCCTGCTTTTTTAATGCAAACCCATACTTGCATGCATACATTAAAAGTTATTTATTTTCACCAGCACTCTTTCATTCTCCCTATCCTCCCCGTGAAGAACAGTTATGAGTGAAAATTCACAGGAATAAGCTCTTCTTATTTTCATATTTTCTTAACTGCCTTCTACTATTATTTAGCCTGGGAAAAGAAAGTGTAATGTCCCTTCCAACTTTCTACAATCTGTCATGTACTGTTGTTATCGATAGCGATAATAATAAATAATTGTTCTCATAACAATTCTGTTCAACAGCCTGCAGACAAAAACCTTATTACACTAGCTATGATAAAAGCACAGATCCAAAAGGCAGCATTTTACCTTCCCTCAATTTTTGGTCTTCTCTCTGCCTTCACATATTAAAGTCTTTCATGTTTTTTTTTAACTTTGCTTTACTGTTTCTCTGTTGCATCTTTTGCTCTTTCATCAACTCTTTATGCTTCCCCTCGTCACTCTCTAAGAGTAGATGTAGCTCTGGTCTTAGTCGACATCTCCTTTGCTTTCTTACTTGTTTCTCCTTGGATTCTACTGCTATTGACTTTTGCTCATGCAAGATCTGATACAAGAAATAGCAGAGACACTTTGCTTGGAGCTAGGTTAACAGAATTGGGTTTAATCATATTGAATTATTTTTTTTAGGTATCAATGTTTTTTTCCTCTTTTCAGCGCAAAGACAATCCTAGCAGAACCTTTTCATAGAGAAACAGAGAAGTCTGCTATCCCAAAATAGCCAGTAGCCCAAAAGATCAGATGCTCAGCTGAGCTATGGGAATGAAATACCAAAGCCACTTCTAATTCATACCAGAGACTTGAAGCTTAGCGTCCTGACAAGAAAGCTGATAGTTCAGCAGTTTAGTGGCAGCTTTTCTCCGACACTTCTTATTGTTAGTTTTGACCTAGAAATTATAACCTTAGAGCTATTTCTAAACAGTTATCTCTCTGTCTCTCTGTCTCTCTCTTTTTCCTTTTTTTTTTAAGATTGTCAGTGAATTAGCATTGAGTAACAAAAATATAATAATAATAACAAAAATGAATTTTGACTTTCCGACTTTGACTGTATCCTTTTCCTTGTCTTTACTGGACATATGTCAAGCCTGGTGCTTGGCTGAGCAGTAAAATTAATCTCCAAGAGCCTTATGTCTTCAGACACATTTTACCTCAGATTGGAAGTCTACGTCAGGATTTCAAAGGGTGCTGAGTCACGTCCCTGGTGTGGTGGTTCTATTTCCTCTAATTCTTGTTTAAATATTGTTTCAGATAAACATATGGAAAAACTAAAACTAAGGCTGACTGACTTTGTCATTCTGTCTTTGAAATTTCCTGATTTTCTCCTACTAATTCTTGCTTTGGAAAGCAGAGCACAAAACTTGGTTAATCTAGGAAATGGCAGCCCTCTTGTCTCTATGGCCATGAAGCACTGTGATTCCAGGCAGACTCTGGGGAGGAGGAAGCAGCTGGCATTTGCTCAAATATGCATTAAAAGAGGGGACAGCCAAAAACTGGAAAACTGCAGAATCTACTCTAATGGCAATGATAAGGGAAGGAATTAACCATTTTGATCTTTAATAATCTGCCAGAATGATGTAATCCATGTCCTTTTAATCTTTATCTTGAGAATAAATTAATTTTTCCACATTTTTGTTTCTTTTTGTTCTTATCACAGTTTGGGTCACAGAAATGAGGTGAGATAAAATTGTAATGACTAATATGGTGTCTTAAAGAAAAAAGAAGGCTGTTGAACTGGTCTGGGGAATGTAGATTTCTTTTTGTTGAGAAAACTGCATTTTATTAATATAAATTTCCTGCTTAAACTTTCAGCAATAGCTACTACACTCTTGCATACAAAATACAGGTTGATTACCAGAACTTTCAATTCTATGTGAGAAGATTGTGGTTTCAAGTGCAATATCCAGCACTGCTCCTACAGTGCAACCAGCACCAAGAAGGAATCAGGATCTAGAAGTGGTCTAGGCAGAAATCAATATTAGATTTATTTAATTTCTTTTCCTGAAAACATTCTGTTGGCATTGCTTATCACTGTTAACGTGCTTGCTCACTAAGTTTCAAAGCAAGTCTCATTTCTGAATAAAAGCTTTTTAAATTCAAAAACAAATAGAAAATTTGTAGCATTTTCTGTAGTATTTTCTTTGTATGTTGAATATTTTGATTTGTTTTGCTTCTGATACGCAAAGGAGTGGTTATCATTTACTGTTTTATTCCTCCTAATGGGTCATTCCAATTACAGCACGCAGTGTGCCCCCAGGATTTTGGACTTCCATGATATATTTTTTTATCCTCAAAATCAAACAAAAGATCTGACCAAAGAGCCTGTCCTGTCAAGAAGATAGAAATATGAATGACATGCATTATATTTCCTTTGAGACAGAAGACATGGTTCTGCCATGATATTTAAGTAAGATTTTTCATGCTTTTCATAAGTAATTTCTGCTATGCAAATTTTGTCCTTAAGCTCCCCTAACAAAAAGTGTGGTAAAATCAGGGAAGGAGAAAAGACTCAGATTAGATGATGGAGAAAACCAATAAACCTTCAAAGGTTATTTGAGCAAGAAAGGACTTTTCAAGTAAACATTTATGAACATATTTGTGATTAAATTAAGATCATATTTCATCAATGACTAGCTACAGTGCTCATACCAGCAGTGTTAATGCTATTCACTCTATTATCGACAACTCAGGCACAAATTCTGAGATGGGGCACTGGCATTTTACCATTATGACCACAATAATGTCAACTTTAACAATCCCTAACAAAATCCTAACAAAACAAAATAGTGTTGGTGGACGCAAGGATATCTCCATTTCTGACTGATCTCAAGATACTGTGGGCAGATTGGCATTATTTAGGTGAAAGCTATTATATATTCGGTTGTTTTTAAAACCTGGAGAGAGTGTATTTGTAGGATTTGCAAATTTTGTGCAAAAAATGGCTATATTCTTTTTGTATGTTTTTTTTTGAAGGAAATGAAAACATTTCTTAGCTTTAGAACTTATCTCATCAAGAATTCCATGTGAAAATTTCCTTAGGTTTTAAAAAAGTTTTTCATTAGCTTATATAGGGTGAAGTGTGCAACAAACTACACAAAAGGCCTGTTGAAGAAGTAGATACAAGAGAGAAGTAAGATCAGAGTGAAAAAGTAAGATAAAGCTCTCAATCAGTATAACAAGTAGTGGTTACTGCATAGACATTTTCAGTGGAGGTCAGCCCTCCTCCAGAAGGCTTTTCCTTCTTCTCCTTCCAGATTTTCCAAGCAAACAAAATTCAAATTACACTCCTTCTACTATCATCAGGAGGCTTTAAGAAATAGATAAATAATCTGCATATACACAAACTGTCCCTTTAGAACTGTGTTTTTCCTTATTTTAACCTCACCTTCCTCACTGTGCTTTGCTTCCTCCCAATTTTTTCTATACAAGTGAGATTTTTACAGCTCAGCACAAGTGCAGAATTTGTGCCCTGCTTTAAGGCTGGTAATCGCTAGTGAAAACTAGGGGGGAATTATTTATCACTCAGTATTCTGTTCATGCTGAAGGAGAAGAAAAAATAAACAGAGAGACTCTCACAGGAAAAAAAAAAAAAACATACATCATTAATGAAGGCTCTGAAGGATTTTGAAAAGGCTGTTTTACCATTTTTCTTTTTAAAAATCCAATAAGGGGATTCCAGCAACCACGCAACTATCAAGTTTTGTAAATAAGGTTTCCTGAACATGACTCCCTGTTATGGCGTATTAAAAATGTTAATCATTCAACACGTATTTATTTAACTTTAAAGAGAAATTCAGACGTAGTGTTTAAAGACACTAAGAATTTATTGTTTTTTCTCCAGAGAATGAGTGCTGACTATGAATGTGTCACATCAGCTATGTATCTAGTGACAAAGTTTTAGAAGCAGAAACTATATTCTGCTGCAATCAAGCAATATAAATAGGTAGCCTGCATTTTTCATTGATTTGTCAGCAGAGAGCCAGTGTATTTAAAATATTCAATCATAAATAGACAAGGATTATTTTTACCAGCCATATCATACTGTCATTTTAATTTTAAAAGAATAGGTTTTAGAAATGAAATTATTTTGAAAAATGATGAGATAAAGTGAAATAGGTGGCTTTGGACTGGATTCAGAAGGGGTTACTGCTTTGAAAATGGAGGCACTTGAAAGTGCTCAAAATTTATCTTGATCCTTTGGCAGTTTTGCACTCAAGGTGAAAGGAGCTGCTGACGTCAATCCTATTTGATAGGTAGTGATTCCCCACTATATCTGACATTAATTAATTCTCTTCTTAGAAGGGTCAACAATCAGAGCAAAGACTAAATAAATCAGCAATAACTTACTTTGTAGAAATCAATTAAGTTACACCGGTGAAAAGTAAGCATGAGAGCAGAATAAACCTCAATAATTATAGTTCACTATGCATTTCACTTAATTGCTGTGGAAAATAAGCGTCTTTGAACTTATTAAGCCATTAGCAGCAGACACTCAACTCCTGTCTTTAAGAAAAGGGTGATTAATACTTAAGGGTTTTTCTGCATCCCAAAGACATCATATGAAATGATGATCCCGCTGCCACTGGGAGCTTTCACCACTGGCCAGCAATCAAACCATTTCGGAGGATCAGGTGGGAATGAGGCGTATTTCCTGGAATTCAGAGTTAAAATAAGGCTTTGATTTTGCAAATATTCTGCAATATACTAATACACTCTGTAGAAGAATGTCTAAGCTGCAAATAAACTAAATTATCCTTGGCTGTTACATCTCCTGTCAACTCATTTTACTTCCTGTGAGGAAAGTCTTGTCCCTCTGCTCACTGGCTGCATCACTTACTCCGGTCTGCCTTCTTTACCTTGCTCCACATGCTGGGGTGGAGTTGATCCTCAGGCCATACAAATCCTCTTAGAGATTGTTGTGACTTGGGCCCATGAAGCAAGGCCTCTCATGTTCTGTAGCTGGGATGCAATTTCCGAAGCAATAACACTATGCATTACTATCCTGTATTCTTTTTGAGATCCAGGAGACATCACTGTAACAAAGTTATTTCAAGCCATTGATGAATGCAGACCTTGAAGGTTTGTTTTAGAATAAGTTCAAAACTGAGGAAATATCCCTAATACTATCCGTATTAAATAAATATAGATCACAAAAATAGTGTCAGCAGAGAAGAACTTCTACCTTTCTTATAGGACTACTACATATATGAAATTAAGGAAATCATTTTAAATTATTATATTTGATTTTTGATATCACAGTATTGTTTTTATGTGCTTTATTTTTCCCATTTAGTTAACTGGTGCCATTTTTATTTTTATTTTTAATTAATAAAAGCACTAATGTGTCACTAGTATCTGAATGTCTTTAAAATTCTAGGGAATGTAAAATTACTGATCTGTTACCGTGCCGTGACTTTTCCTGTCCATCTAGATCAATATAAAATACTTCTTGAATATTTAGCAAATCTATAATTTGCAGATGCAACACATTCATGTTAGGGAAACTAAAGAAATAACTCATAAATAGAAGTTTTTCAGAAACTAAAGTTTTTCAGTGTGTTACAAATGTCACAAGTTCATTCCATAATATCAGTGTTACTCCAGAGTTTGTGAGAAAGAATAAAAATTGAATCGCTGTTTATGACAATCAAAAAAATTCATTCAGTGTTTGACAGCCCTTATTTGTTCTTGGTTCTCCAGAGGCAAACCAGTGAATAGCTTAGGAATGTTCAGGGATGTTTATCTGCATTGTAGGAAACAATTTAGAGAAGAACCTTGGTCCTTGTGTACAATTAGAAACCTTTTCCCTTATGGAATTCCCTTGTTTTATTTCCATTAGTGAAAACAGTTGATATAAATCATCTAGATTAAGTGAAGTTTAATTGTTGAGTTACTTACACTGAAAAAAAAAAATTAGAGTTAAGTATCTGCAAGGAGATGGAAAAATTCAATATGCCCAATTTTGTTCTTTTTCTGTGATAAGTATTGAGCTATTTGTTTCAATGTCAGCTTTGCATAAAGGCATAAACTGGCACGTTTTGACTATTGTTTACATTAAAGAGTTTATGAGCCTTAGGGCATGAAACATCAGCATTTTCTTCAGAAAAAATCAGAAGCACAGAATTATGGAATAGTTTAGGTTGGAAAGGAGCTCCGGAGATTGTTCAGTTCAACCCCCTGCTCAAGTAGGGTTATCTAGCTCAGGTTTACCAGGACCATGTCCAGATAGCTTTTGAATATCTCCAAGGATGAAGACTCCACAACCTCTCTGGGCAACTTGTTCCACTATCTCGAACAAAGAAACAAACAAACAAACAAAAAACCTTATTTTTAAAAGTAATTATTTCCTGTATTTCAGCTTGTGCCCAATAATTATATTTGAGAAAATCTACTGCAATAAGGAATGTCTGAAGACTGTCTTATTTTGGTTCAAGATATAAGATGTTTGTAAATGGAAAATCATAATCATATTTTTGGTTTGATCAAAATATATATTTTGATTTTTTAAAAAGATTTTCTAACTGTATGTATGTCTACATCATCACATAGCTTAGCGCCCTAGCTTGCTCCAAGGTCCCAGTCTCTTCATTATTCATTCTCTATGTATACAACTTCATTCTCAAGCTTTCATTTAGAGTAAAGAAGCTAGACCTTGCTGTGATGAAAACCGGTTACAATTCTGGGAAAATTTGCTCCAGAAGAGTCCAAACCGTTCTCACATCATTTCAAGCATGCTGAAGAAAACAAACAAACAAACTAGGAAACAAAAAAAAAAAAAACCCAGAGGAGTGCAACATATGGATCAGCAGAGATTTATTTCAAGTACTACACAATGTAGGTGCAAGCAGTCTGCTCTGAAAGTAGTTGTTAGCTCTTTCTATGTGGACATGAGCCTTTCTGACTGACATAGTTTAGGGATCAGGGGTTGGGATGAATTCCTTAAGCAGTGTAGGTGTAGCTGCAGAAATTACGAATGGCAAGCAAGACTTGATAATTGTCATTTTTCTCTTATGACAGTAATTCTTGCTGATATCAAGGGGAGCCCATTGTATCCTGCTAGAGGAAATCAAATCCAGATAGGATAGAGTAAGGCTCTTTGCATAAACTGACACATCCTGTGGGACATATGACCAAGACAGCAAGACGGTATGGAAGAGAAAGACTGCAGTGGAGCTGTTTTGCAGTTTCATTAAAGATAACTCTGTCCCTACGCTTCTTATCATCATTCCTGTAGGTTTCCTCAGGAAAATCTTTTTAAATTTTATACATTGATTATTTTATGATTGTTTTACTTTAATAACATGGCCAGTGAAATATTGCGGGGTTTCAAAGAACCTGGGCATCAGCAGTTATCTGAGCTAATTACTGACTGTTACATGCATGGGCCTGGTCTTTACTGTCAAGACAGGTGTTTTTTTCATTAGAGAGTCATTAACACACTTGAGCTGTCCCATGAGAAAGACACTATGAAGATGAGGCACTGCAGTTTTAGAACAAGAAAAAAAATCATCAACGTTACATTATACTTGAAACTCATGTTGCTTCAGTAATTGAAAAAAAAAACCCAAGAAACTTGTCTTCCCAGCAGTTTTACTTTAGAACAAGATAACAGTTGTTCCAAGTGAAACAAACACACCATTTGAGCCCAAGGTTAATACATCTACAAAGTTTCAGAAGAGAGACATATACACTATCATTGATGTGCTTTTTAAGTGGTAATATATCCTTCTCTAATCCCTTAATTCAATTGCTTCAGAAGCTTCTTAACAGAGCTGAGGAATTACAGAAGATGCAATTGTCACCCGCAAAGTATTACAGTGGCATGCTGTGTGGTTTTGTGGACACAAAACCGTGCGTTCTTCCTACCTTACTTTCAGCAAGTGTTTGAGGCATCCAGGTTACGAATGGAGCTGCTCTGGGTTCCCTGTCAAGCCAACACAATGAAGTAGCCAACTGGAGATCTTGCTCCCTGCATCACTCTCTGGAAGTGCCTTTTTCTTTCACGTTGCCTCTGTAGGGAGAGTAGGTTACCTCAGTTAAGTATCTATAAAAGCAGTGAAAGCAAACAAAGGAGTTTTGAACAGTCTCCAATCCCCTACAACAAGAGTGTTCCTTATTAGGATCTGTTCATTCTTTCTGGATTGCCTGTTCTTTAAAATTACAAATATGTCATCCTCAATGTCAGATGGTCAAGGAACCAGTGAGGTGGTAGTGTTGAGAGACTATAAAGGAGGCACAATAAATTTGAACCCTTTTGCCAAAAAGATGAGCTTTCCGGTTCCTGAATTACAAACAAGAGAACATGAAGAAACTTTCAAACTTTCTAGACAAGTAATTCTCAAGTGAAAAAAACGGAGCATGTGGAGAAGTTGGTTTTTGTCTAATGATATAAAGACACGTTACTTTCTTCAGCGAGACACTTATTTTCTCACCGCTAAATAGTAATTAAACCACGTTGGACCTCTATGTTGGTCTACAGCTGTTAAGTTTCTGCCTGCCAAAGGAATAACCTATGGAATGTACTTCTGGGAAAAGAAAGGAGAGTTAAAAAATATCACTTTTTAAAAAGTGAAAAGTCTCTGTTTCCATTTTATTCTAATCACACGCTATGAAGAACAATGTCTGTGTATATTAGTGATCACCAAATCCATTATATCTTCTTGCTTTAACTCAGACTGCAAATCAGAATCACTTAAATTTTATCATCTTTCCTAGCAAAAGCAAAAGGCCTGATTACCTACTCTAGTTTCAACAGCTAGAATACAATCAACAGCTCAGTCCTGAACAGATAAAAATGAGAGTTTTTTTCAATGACTTCTGTCGTTTCTACTTTGTGATTAGGATCTACATGTACCAGAAGCTGGCACGTGGCATACATCATTCTTTCCAAAACCATCACTGTGACCTATGTATCTTCTAGTAACGGGAGGTGCACTGAAATCATAGCAATATCTTCCTGCTAACTCTATATAGAATCAAATAAAAAGAAAAAAAAACGCACAAGACAGAGCAATGCAAGCTCAAAGCAAGTCTATCCAGATCTGGAAACTGTCTAGTTCTCAGGCTAATCTATCTAACAAAAGTGTTAAAGAAGGCTGAGCAGCAGTGGGCTGAGTAGCTGAGCGCTGTGCACTGCAGAACTGTGTTTTGAAACATTTGATAAGTAATGGTAAGAAACTCTGCTTACCTAAAAAAGCTGAAAGGGCTAAAATGGTTACAAGTTTAAAATACTAAGTAAGAAATCCAATTTCTTGAATATTTTTCAGTATTTTCCTTACTGAAACTCAGTTCGTGAGATACTGTGTAAACAATGAGATTCATAAAAGGGCTGGAAGTGTACATGTAAATTGCGAACAATATTAGGTTATATTGGACAACAAAGGGGAAAAACAGCAAAAAACCTTTTGACTTTATGACTTTAAACAACTCCTGAAGGAAGAAAGATATTTTTCTGTTAGAAATTCTTTTCCAATTGTTCCTCAGAATTTTTTCTGGACTTTTTTTCCTGGGGCAGCTGCTATGGTTACTGACAAAGAGAGACCAATGGACTAGATCTCACCTGTCTCTTGTGTAAAACTTTCTAAAACGCTCAAAATGAAATGTTCTTGTAACTCATTAGGCAAGATTTTTGAAACAAAACTTGTGTGACAACTGGATTCTTAAGGAAATAGTATATATAATCTGATTATCTAAAATGTAGTTAAAAGCAAGCCCAGGAAGCTCACTAGGTTCTTTGGAACCTTCCTGTGTCATTTGTGCTTAAATGGAAAAGGAACTGAAAAAGTAAAATTTCAGGGAAACTCAGCTTTGAGCTTCTCACAACTCTCCAAAATCAGAAAGACAGGGAACACACTCACAGGAGTTTCAGAAGACTCAGAAGTGCACTTTCCTATGTTGTTTGGATTCCAGCCATGCCCTGAGGTCCCCACGCAAAACTGAGGTCCTGTTGTATCTGGCATGGAATAAACTCATAGGAAGGTATAGTTCATATACCATGTCATTCTGTCCATCCAGTGTATAATTCACTCTACAATACATCTACTAATGCTTATAAATCAACATGTTCGTTGATTACTACACGAGTTTCTAGAATTTCCAAATTGCAGCAATAATTGTGTGAAAGAAATCTTAAAAGTTAATGTACCCACATGTTCTTTTGAGCTCATTATAAAATCTCATAGTAACTCTAAAAGCTGTAACAGTCACTAGAAAAATGACATCATAGTAATATTCTCTGGTCCCTTTACTAGCTTACTTGTCGGGTTTCAAAATGATGCATCATCATCACTTACTATTTAGGATTCAGTAGAATCCACAATGTGCTAAAGGCTTCTACAGTACAGGTGAAAACACAGTCATTACCCCAGAGAAGGGAAAAGTGTAAAAAGAGACAAGAAGATATATCAAAAGAATAGAAGGAGAGAGACTCAGTATTCATTCTCTAGACAACCCCGCTACTACTTGGATAATCTTTTTTTCTTTTATGAAGAATCCCAGATTCAGTTTCACTGGGCCCTTTTTCACTTAAATTCAATCTCTTTTTTCCAACTTATGTTCAGTCATGGGATAAATGAGACTGATAAGCAAAACAGATTAAGTAGCATGATCTGAATTTCACTGAAATCAGTAAAAGACTTTTTGCTAACCTCAATGTGCTACAAACTGTGCTTTAGTCAGCTAGGTGCTTTTAAGTGTCACTGTTTCCTTTCAATTCATTATAAATACAGATAAAGAAAATTATCATAACTGGCCCAGGTTCTGTTTCTGAAACATCAAATCTTGGAAATACCTACCAAATAAAAAAGGGAGTTTTATGTGCATAGGAAAGGAATGGGAGGAAGACAAGCATAAGCTCTGCTTGAGCTATTAAACTTTGTTCAATCATATTAATTTTCCTTATCTCTGATTTCCTCAGACTATAAACTTCTCATCTCCATATGCTTCTAAAGAAATTAGCACTTCGCTGATGCTTTGAATTATTATTATCATTACTGTCATTATTACCTCCAGACAGTGGCAGAACAATTGGGTGTCCTTCATCAGGAAAGTAAGGCATATGTTTTGATCACTGGTAGCTTTTCCTGTTTGTGTTTTAAAACACTCTATCGATATCAGAACAAATACCAACACTACTACTGATGATAATAGCGGTGATGGCAAAGTGCCCCATCTGGCAAGGAAGGCACTGATCCTTCCAAGGATCAGATCTTAACTCTGCACCTAGGCATGTACATTATTTTCATGCACTATGTGAAGCTGTAAACTTTTTAACTGAGCTGTAGGGAGCACATGTCTTTCAGACTTGAGTGCATTCTCATTCTATAGGAATCTCCCCAGAAACAGAATGAAATTTTAAAATCCTTAGCACTAAATGCGTTTCTGGATGAATAGAATATGCAGGACATCCCCTCTCCTTCCCACTCTCCAAAAAAAGAATCAGAAATTCAATTACAATGGAAGTCTAACACCTCCATCCCTTGTCAGGAAATGCTATATTGCAGTATCTCTGTGGAATTAGATGTATTTCCTCAGAAACATCAGTGGGAACAGGCATACCTGTGTATAGTTCTTCTGAAATCTGAATCATGAGTCTGACTGATTTTCATCTGAAGCAAAGGAGCAGTGTGCTATGCTGCTAACTAGCTTGCTTCAAATATTTTATTTCTTTTCCCCTTAAGAAGGCAGGAGATCACTGATATCGATTTTATCTTTTAAGCTTGTTCACCTTCTTTTCTCATTTTGTGCACTAATAATGATGTTTTTCCCACTCTGCTTCCAGTGTAAACATTTCCCAAGTGAGTTTCATTCATTTTCTTCATTTCAAACCATTGCCAGGATGAATGATAGATTCTCATATTGCAAACAAAAAAAAAAAAAAAGTATGGATAGCATATCTATTAAATGCTGTACTAAAATCCTGTAAATAAGTGTTTTACCTCCTTGACAGTCATAAAGCCCAGTAACTATGATTTTGTATGTCTAAGTGTATGTCTAAATAACGTATTTCATTTGTATATATCATTTGTATGTCTAAATCATATTTCCTCCTCTTCTCTCACTCACTGCTCTCAACTCCCTTTGGTGTGGTGGGACAGATATAGAAGACTGAAAACACAGTATAGTCCTTTTTTCAATGTTTTCTTCCATGCTGCAAAAAAGTATTTTACAGATGCATTTTGAATTCAGTGTCTATCCATCTGAGGCTCCCTCCATGACTGTGAAAATATGACCCTTGGAAAGGAAAAGACACTGAATGTAACATTTGTGGAGTATAGGAGTTATATCAATATGAGCATCTTGTCATTATTATTGTCATTGGTCTCATGAACAGATAATGTCAATATCTCTCTGGGATGAAGGACCTGAGCTCTGTGGGTGTGCAAAGTGTGATGGTAGAGGCTTACGTGCACTAAACATCTTTTATTCTATTATTCAGCAACATCTCCATTTTGCCACCGTGGCTGTGGCTGCTGCTTTTGACACATCCTTCTCCTTATATAATTTTCCTGAATGAAGTCATGCTGGCTCTGTTCAACATGACACCTCAGAGAGATGCCTTCACTCTTTCTGATGCCCCATCTTTCTTTGTATTTGCTCATGGAGTCCTCACAAACTGTGATAAAAGATAAGTAGTTTCCACAAAAACCTCAGGTATGCAGAAAGACACTCTGAAAAATGAAGTCAGTGCCTTTTTTTTTCCTTTATTAAGCACTGCAGTCTTACATAGTGTCCCGTTAGTCAAGTGTGCTCTTTCACTGCAAGTAAATGGCTGACAATCATTCAGTAAATTAACTTTCAAATGGAAGATGCCACTGTTTTCTGAAGCTGCCAGGACCTTAATTTCTTTTTGGGAGATCTAGTAGTCAGTTTCTGATTTGTCCCTTTGGCGAGGCAAAACAGCTCCAGCTAGAATTTGGACACTTGACTCAACCATTCAAGCTAGCCTCAACAGGTAAATCCTCCTACAACTTCTCGCTCATCACTTTTTAGGCTACAAATGTTCTCTTTAACAGCATTGAAGTGTTGTGCTAAACAGCACGGCATTAAACAGAAGTTTATTATTTAAAGATGGGTGTGAGTGTGTTATAAGGTGGAGGCAAGTGTGCAGCCAGTTTTATTGTGCTTTCCCGTGACCTAGCACCAATATAACCCCATAGAGACATGTCTCACAGATGAGTATTGAGTGAGTACCCTATTACCTTGCACCTTCCTAATGAAAAGTTAGTAAGTTTGGGAATTGACAAGTTTCACCTGTGATTGCTTCAGCACAGGTAGTATGAAGAAAGCAAACTGAAAAACAGAAATATGTTTTGATATTTATTTTAATTCCAGAATAACATATCTGTTCTAAGTAGAGATGTACCTTCCAGGCAGATGTTCAAATCATGTGGGCATTCATATGTCAAATGCAAGATTAATGAGCTCACATGTTAATGAACCACTCTTTCACTTACCATACCAGAGAATAAAAGGACCAGCCCTTCAATGGTGAAGTTGGAGCTACATACTTCCCTAGCAGCAAAGGTTTATTCCTGTGGGATTTTTCAGAGATTATTTCACTGATCCACCGAACACTCTTTTTAGCTTTATCCTTTTCGTGCCCCAAGCTATAGTAAAGAACTTACCCCTTTTCTCCTCACATAGGCAAAATTCACAATTTGCATGTCTGGGGTATATACTGCCATTGCTCTGTGAAACATTTTCATCCTGAGTCTGAAGGGGCATTGAACAGAAAACCCTTCCCCCAAACAAATGAATACTAACTTGATTTTAAGAAGCAGTATTTCAGTCTGTCCCAAATAATAGACCAAGAGTCAATTTAGTCTCGAAAAATAACAAGTCACCTGTATATATGAAAGGTTTTTGGTTTTGTTTTCTTTAAATGGTAGGCAAGCTGGCTGAGATTCTATCTTCACAGTGAAAAAGGCCTTTATTTTCTGTTATTAAATGAAAGCTGAGCTTATCACTGACATCACAGACTGGTCCTAATGGCTTTTACAATGGCCCTAATGGCTAGCCTGAGAGACTCCCTGGGCCACATTCTCAGGCTGTATAAACTAATGAACAACCGAACCCTCCATTTTTAGTACTTCCTTTCTCCCATGTGTCATTTTCCACACAGTAGTAAGCTAAAGAATACAGCTGTTTCCCGTGTCTGAGATTTGGCCTCACAACTTTTAATATAATTAATCATTTTTTTATACACCTTTCTGCTTGAAATCTCAAACCTCCAACTTTAGAAGGTGGTATTCAAGGTGTTCAGTAGTGTGGCCTGGTCCTTTTACCCATCCTTTGCCTACACCTGTGTGTATGGCCATGCCTGAGAATGATTTAGGTATTTTTTCCACCAGCTTATCATTGGTTTTGTAGAACCCAAATTACCTTCATTTTTGTTGAACTTTATGGAAAGGAAATAAAATATAGTAAAATATTGTTCCCCAAAGGGCAGTTGCATAGTATAATTTGCACTTCTCTTCTGTTTCAGGCTGCCTCAAGAGGACACTGTGTTGCCAAGGTTATACAGCTATAATCTTCATGTATTTATGCAAAATAAGAGCTATGTAATACTTCAACATTAAACATGATGAGATTATTAAAAGGAAAGTATAGATGAACAAAGCCTCTTCTTCTAATATAGCCTTTTATGAGTTTGAGATGAAGCTTTCGTTTTTAGTTTTGGTTGCACATATCTCTTTCTCCATTACTTTACCAGTTTCATGAGACTAAGACAATTAATGTTTGCATATATTTATTAAATACATTGATTTTCAGGTCACAGAATCCACTTCATAAGACGCTATCTTTGAAACAAGCAATACAAAAATATCTTTTTTTATTTTTAAACACAAGTGCACAAACACTGGAGCATTTATAGATTCTCAGGTAAAACAGGAACCAACAACACAACCGCTAGCTATTTGTACATATTAACTGGTGTGCGATATCTCTTTAGAAGTGCTGAATGCCCTTAACTCCCGATCAGTCATAGCACTTGGCCCTGGACTGTTATCTCAAGCCCTAAAAGTTTTTCTGTAAAGAGAAGGATGCAGACTGGACTGCCAGACTCACTGCTTCACATCTTTTCTCTCTCTGGGGATAGAGGAACCCTTGTCTCTGCTCCCTATTTTGTGATGGGGACGCAGCTCTGCTCCACCCAGTCGCAGATATAACAGAGGGTTGTTTTGCTGCCTTTCCAAAATAGGAACACAAGAATAGAAACAAGGCCATCTCCAGACGTGTGCGGACTTCTTATATCGCAGATAAGAACATCAGAACGGCCGTACTGGGTCAAATGCAAGACCCGTCCATCCTGGTATCCTGCCTCTGAGGGTGACTAGAAGTGAGAGCCTAGGGAAATATGGAGGAACATGGAGGCACCCAGTGGTATTTCCCTAAATGAGCCACTAGTTTCTCACTAGCTGAGCCTCAGGGGCTCCCTGTGCCAGGTTTCCTTTCTAGGTATTTAGTAACCATTGATAGACTTCTCTCCCTTGCTCAGCCTCCCCTTGAATCCAAGTGAGCTTCAAGCACCCATAACATCCCATGGCAGGAAGTTCCACAGTTCAGCTACACACAGTGTGAAAAAACATTTCATCTTTTTTGTTTCAGCTTACATCTTCCTAGTTTTACTTAGTGCATCATTATTTTTGTACAGGAAGAGACACTGAGCAAGCTATCCCCAGGTACCCTCTTCATGCCATTCACGATTTTATAGACAATTCTCCCACCCATCTAGGGTTGTTCTCCCCTCCACAGTGAATGAGACCTGGTTAATTAAGTTCTTCCTTCTGTGGAAGCCATTCTATACATTCAGTTATCCTTGTTGCTCTTCTCTAAACTTCTTCCAGTTTTCCAGAGCCTGCTTTGAGATATGGAGGATCAAAACTGCCTATGCAAGGAGAATATAAAATCTACCCTACCTAGATGTGCATGAGAGTAGAAAGTGAAGAATCAGCCTTTGCACAAGTCCCAACATCTTCATACAGGTTCTATCAGAATTTGTTATCTTATGTTCTCAAAAGCAGTAGTTGTGCAACAGATTTGGTTGCCTTTCAGTCAGGTGTAACATGATTCCTGAATGTATATTACTCCAACACACCCAAGAAACCAGGCTAAGGTTCCACATTATAATTTTTTCAAGTTGCAAAGCTAGTTTAAGAGCAATCTTCCCCTCCTATATTGGTACTCAGATGTGGCAATTCAACTGTCTGGGTGACCATACTCAAAACTGGTTCAGTGAAATGATCTAAGCTGAAAGACACTCTCTCCCACCCTTCTTCAAGTTTTGTTTTACTTTGTTTGTCAACCTGTACCACGCTAGCTGTCAGCAGCTATACCAATGAATGAGTTAGCCTCACTGAAGGACTGATAGGCTCCCTCCACCAGAAGTGGGGTAGCTGAGAAAGGAATGAACGGGTGAGAGCAAAAAGGAGACGAAACTTCTTAAACTGGCTTTGCCAATAACAAAACCTAATGTAAAACCATGGTCTCGGAGGCGATAAGTAGCTGCCCTGATTTTGTTGGTTGTGCGTTTCTCAGGGATAGATTCTGCAGGTAGGATTAATTTGGGGCTTTTCCTGACTGAAAGGTTTTATGCTTGTGATGATACTTTGAATTCTTTGTTTTCTCAGGAATAGACCCATTGCCTGAAATGTTTATTTTGCAATATGTTTGTAAAGAGAGAGCAGAACGTACTATCTAAAAATAAAAGATTATGAGATAGAGCACAAAATGATGGACAAAGAGGGGGAGCTACTGAGCAGCATGTGGGGAGGTTGTTCCTGTAGCTGAGAGAGCAAGCAGAGTTTTCAGTGTATAAGTCAAGAGGTTTAAGAAGCAAAGACTGGAGAAAGCGAAACAGGAAAACGCAATTCCAAGCTTTCAGTGGCATATTTAAATAGGTTCTGCCCTCCTTAAACTCAGGATTTGCTGCAGTTTACATCACTAATCCTCACATTCCTCACATGCCAATCAGGCCTCTTAAAGGGGCAATTCAGCAGGGATGCGCTCTGTGACTTGCCACTTCCCTGCACGATAAGCAGAAAGTACTTTCACAGATCCTGTATCTCATATGTCTTTTCAGATAAACAGCAGTGTGTTCTCAATATAATATTCTCAGCCAGGTCTTCACCTAATGCCAGTTTATACCTCACCTGATATCAGACTGTGCCAGTGAGGATCTTGTCGGATATTTTTAGAGTTCCTTCAGAAAACCTTCAGTGGAAAAGCAATACCTTGGCACACTTCACACTCAGAAGATGGTTGAACTGTTTCTTGGAATTCCTCGTGAAAATTTGTGTTGTTATTTAAGCTATTTGGAATCTTTTAATTTTCCTTTCTTGCATTTATATGCATTTCATGAATTACATGTATTTCTGAATCAAAAAGAAAACCAGGAAAGTGCTAGTTTATGATTTATTTCACTACAAAAGCTCTCAGTGTAAGCATGTACAGAACCAGTTTATCTCTATGAATACTGATATGTTTATAGTTCACAATATCAAAAGAAATACAAGCAAGAACACTTCTAATGACTGCTTTCATATATATTTGCAAATTAGCAAACTAAAGCCACAGTGATCTTGATTTGTTAAGATATCTTAATAGCTAAACATTTTCCTTCCAAGCATATGCTCTTTGAAGAAAATATATCAGGTTAAAAGAGTTTATGTTAAAAAAAAGACATCTTAAGCAAAGGTTAAAAATTACACTATGAAAAATGAGATCTTTCTGGAGACTAGGTAACAAAATATCAGAGGAACATGTTATCTTCATGGAGAAAATTTGAGTTTTAAGTGAAACCAGAGGGGAATGGGTCACTCCACATGACCCTGCAGGCATGCTAAACAAGCCTAACTCCATTTCAGAATCCTTCATTGACTGCTGCAGCGAGGTGCTTGAAATGGGGCTGTGTGACTCGACAGCAGTATTGTTTTTTGTCTCCATTTTTCACAGGGCGATAAGATGGAACCTCAACTCAGGGAAAAATAAACATTTCCACCTAGATCTTTTTTTCTTCCTCTGCAGTCAACTATTGGAAGGTTTGGTGTTTTGATAAATCAGTGCAGCTGCTGTACCTTCATATTCTCTGGCACTGGTTAGTTCAATTAGATATAAAAGTCTGTGTTAGGTATCACAGTTAGGGGATTTTAGATAATACATACGATCCTACTGTTTTTGTAATAATGCTCTTTTATTACTACATGTTTGTCAGGTTTATATTTTATTTGGATTTCTATTTTTCAGTGGCTGGTAACACTGATTTCTTCATTTTGAAAGTTTATTTTAGTTACTTATTTGTCAGTTATTTGAGTTTATTTTCAGTATTATGTCAAATCTGTCTGGAATTTAAGCAAGGAATCTTTTAAAGACAGTTTTTGTAATTGGAAATAAATAATATGTGTTAAACGTATATTTTATTTGTAGCCATCTGTGAGGCTAAAGTAACACAATAAAATTGTATACAATACCCATCTGTAGTTTTCAAGAATTTACTGCTGGTTTTGCCAAGATTTCAAGGATTTCACTGTTCTTCCTTTTTTTTTTTTTCCAAATTGTTTTACAAATTCAGTTAAAGATCAAAGGCGCTTTTAGGCGCTTGAAATGTTGGGGATGTAGAGACACCCTGACATCTATGGTACATTTGCTTTGTAAAGAAAAGTTACGGAAAGAGAGAGCAAACACAGGGAGTCAGACCAGCTAGCTGTTATTACATACATGGCTGCATACAGGTCAGACTGAGGCTCACAGGGCCAAGCCATGTCTCCACTAAGTTTACTGGAGAACACTGTAATATTTGTAGTAACTATATTTGTTTAAATGCACTGCTAAGGTGTAGGAGAATCTCCTTAACAGAGTTTAAAGAAGTTGTTGCAGCTGCAATAACGTATTAAATCAATCCAGGAAAAGGGATGAAACCAGCAAAAATTCGTCAAAAGGATTCTCTCTGTGATAATTTGATTATTTGCTTTGAATTATTTATGGTGTTATTCTAAGTCACCAAAAGCCATTTGAAATAAACACAAAAAATAAAACAAACAAACAAAAAAATCACCAAGCTAATTGGATGCTAGTGACATAAAAAATTGGGATCTGGCTCGTTTTTCTTTTCTAGCCCATGGATCCTAAAATCCTCAGTTTGAAGCAGCCAAATGTCAGCTCTCATAAGAAAGCCAGTTGCCAGATGTGGGAACAATTGATGGCCCAGATGACAGAGGTCGCCATTTGTTTTGGGCAGCTGCCCTTCAGCATGCGCTGCCCTGGAGGACCGCGCGCGGGCAGACGCCAGATGGCTCTGGGTGGGTGCTCTGGCTGCCGAGGGGGCAGCGCGGGTCTGGCCGGCCACAGGCTCCTTGTAGGGTCGGGGAGATGAGGCGAATTCCCAGAAAGATATCACTTGGGAAGGGTGTGATTTAAATCACAGCCTTTGAAGTCCATGCAAGCCAACATGAATGAATCTGAGGCTGAATGCAATAAGTACCGGTGTGATGCAACAGCAGCAGAAAAAGTCAGGCGCCCACATAACATCTAAATACTCAGATCATTAAGCTTTCCTGTGACCTGTATATCCTAAGTTAAATTCATATAGACACTGCAAAACCCACAGGCTAAAATATGTATTTAAGGACACAGCTAATCAGTCTCGTCTAATAAAACTACAAGTAAATGCATGCTCTAAACTGACAACACCACAGACAAACTACATGCAAAAGTGCACTGTAAAACAAAGAGTCTAGTACTTTCCAACCTCAAACTGAGATGACTGGAGGGGGATCTGATAGAGGAGCTATAAAATCATTAGGAGAAAGGAGAAGGTGCATAAGGAACAATTGGTCACTGTCTTTTCAGTGTAAGAGCGAAGAGTCATCAAAGGAAATTGGCAGGGACCAGATTCACAATAAACGAAAGGAAATGCTTCTTTACCCTTGGTGGAGGTAAACGGTATGGTGGAACTGCTTGCCACAGGATGGTGAGGCTACAAGAAGTTTATATGAGTTCAGAAACTGAGTAGATAGATTTACAGCAGCAAATACATCAAAGGTGATTAACATAAAGAGCCATGCGTCCCCTCGGTACTTATACCTCTTCTTCAGATATCTCATTAGAGGCTCCGTTAGATACAGGACAGTGAGCTTGGTAGATATTTGATCTGAGCCATTCATTATAGCAATTCTGTCGTTCTAATCGTCAATATTATATAAATATAAAAATCGGAAAGGGGAGACATTCAGAAGAGTCAGCATGTTGTAGCTTACCCAGATTAGCTGAGCCTAAAGAAAACTTCATAAGGCCTCATAACTGACTTATTGCAAAAGGTGTCTAAAGATTCAATGATTTTCAAACTTTCTTTTCATTTTTGGGTCTTTCTCAATGGAGAAACCGAGTTTGCTTTACTTTATTATCTTTTGTAACTCCATAGAAGTAATTCATGATTGAAAATCAGTAGTTATCTTTTGGAGGTGGATTGCAGGCCTGGTCTCTATTCTTGGATTCCTTTTTTTTTATGGGCAAATCTATATAGCTTAGCAGTCATGTGCCATAATCTCATGCTTGCTGCATGACAGTTTCCAAGGAAACTTGCAGGCTGCACATGCTAGAAGTGCTCCTGAGGGGATGTCAGCTGCAATCGCCTTGGTGGAGGCTTTGCTTGGGGTGGAAGCTTACCTCTGTTACAGGCTGGGTTTCCCTTCCCAGATAAGGATTTGAATGTTAGAATGTGTGTTTACTACAAAGTACATGTCATGTTTTCTAAACAGAGACTGGGAGGTAAGATTTCATAGTAATTTAATTTCCTTTAGTGCAATTTTTTTTCCAAAACATGTTCCATCCATCTATTTCTGTAGCTAAATGTTTGTGATATGTGAAAGCGTGATATATTTCATTGATGCTATTTTGTGAAGATTGCTTTATTTAAAATGAAAATAGCTGGGTAGGAAAAGAAAGGGACTATGAAAATACACATGAAAATATAAGCTGAATAAATCAACCTATTTCCCTGGGAAACATAAGCATTTGCAAAAGGGTAATCTGCTAGAAAAAACACCTAATGATGAACCAAAAGATGAACCAAATGTCCAATCTCCTGATGAAATAGGAGTTGTTTCTGGTATCTGTATGTTACCTCTATCAAGTAATACCTGAATATGTTGAAGGTTATCATACTCTAGCTCTTCAGCTTCTGAGGTTAAGCCAGCCTAAACTGCACAGCTCCAGTTAAGCCCAAAGAATATGCATGTGTTTTAATAGGGATAGCTGTGAAAATGTATATCCATGTAGATATAGTTATGCTACTCATTTGGCCCGAGGTTACAGAGGATTTATATAGTTTGGGAGATAATTATGGATTTGTTTTTCCTTTCTTTTCTTTTTTTCTTTTTTTTTTTTCCTGATATCATGGGCAAACACTAGTTTTGGGGCCCTTTATGCAGAGACATAACATTGTAAAGTGTAATGGACTGTGATAGAGAAGAGATGAGACTAGGTATATCCTCTGGCCTAAAAACTGAAGGAATGCTTAAAAGGAATGAGCATATCATTTGATTTTTTTTTAATTTTCCTTCAAAAACTGAATCTGAAACTCTAAAACATCAGATTTTAAATCCAAACATTTCTTTCTACCATGTAATTTCAGGCACTGAACAGAGGAGATTAGTAATGGTGAGCCACAGTCAGCAACAGAAGGGAGAAGGTCATAGCCTGTGTCTTCCTATTCTAAAACATGAAAGTAACACAAAGAAAATAAACCTAGCCAACCCTCCTCCTGCTCTAAGCATTAAAATACCCAGAAGAGAAAATGAAGGTTGGAAGAAAAGAAAGCTACTAAATGCTACCAGTTATTTTATGCTGTTTTAAACAGGATAGGAAATCAATGACATATATCATCCAAAATATACAGTAGAAGAGGAAACACAGAAACATTTCCCTAACTTTACCAAAATGCATTTGTTTCATAACAAAAATATGGATAAGAAGGAATGCGTATCCAATCTGGAAGAATGTTAGCATTTAACACTCTTTTCATCTTTGTGAAAATACTCCCCTTCTGGGATCCTGCCAAGAGAGGGAGATTTTGACAGGCTGCCTGCTTTCAGGGAGATGCTTCATGCTTAAACCCAGCTTTAACTATGTGTCTTTTTCTCGTGAATATTAACTAGAGTTTTTTAGCTTTGTTTTTGTTTCAAAAGAAAGTTGTCATTTGCTCATTTCTGCTAATTTTGGATAGGAACAACATGATGTTATAAATAAAGCATGCATTTGATACATGTAACGTGGTCAGATAGTTGACGGCTATACATGTGTAAGGAGCCTTCTAACTTGTAATTTATAAACACAGGCAGAAAAAAATATTCATTTGTAAAATTATGCAGTTGCAGAATGCCATGGCACTCAGATAGGGCAAATATCTACTTTGTGCTATTTCCTCTCATTTATAACACCATGAGATCAAAAAAAAATCCCCAAACAGGAAGTTGCTTCGAAATTATAGCTCCTTCTATGAAGCTGACATTCTTGGTTGCCTGCTCTCTTTGAAGAGGAATAATTGAACAGGCTCTAGTTACAGAGGCCAACTCTTTTGAAAGCAGAGCTCTCTAGGTGAAGGTTACTCTTTATGCAGGGGTTAATCAGGGACCTAGATTTCTGTCTCTATAATACTGCTAGAAGGAAAGGGTTGAAAATAAATTCCTCTCTTCAGAATTGCTCAAGATTTCAGTCTCCAATGTTGATTGGCACTGATAACAGCTCCTCTGTTTTTTTCTCCTTCTAATGAAGGCATTATCAATTATCTTTTCTTTTTAACTATTTGCTAACAGGTACTACCTCTAGATACTATAATAACTTATAAAATATCAAATAACTTGATCTCTCATTCAGCAAGTCACTTTGGCATGCGTGAGCTTTAAACCTATGAGCTGTGGTGTGTTTGTGGTGTGTTATTGCTGTATAATGTTACAGATGAAGACAATGGGAAAATTTGTATAGTTAAGAGTCCTTCTTGGATTGTAATCACAATTCAGATTTTTGTACCTGTGCCTATGGAAGCAGGTGGCAGTAAGCTTACCTCCTAGCCACCCTGTGTAATGCAAATACTGTTCCTCCTCAAGGACAAAGAGACAATTAAAAACAGATAAAACGGATCAGACATAATCCAGTAATATGGTGGCATAAGTTGGACCAAAATGCAGCTGAATACACTGTGGAAAATAATGTATAAAGGAAATATGCTTTTTGGTCTGCAGAGCATGACTAGGAGGTGGTGAGGTGAGGAGGGACACACTGATACTGACAATCTGGATTGAGTGGAGGGCAAAGAAGAAATTATTTTTCTCTTTTTAGTGTCTTCTAAAATGTTTGCATCTTCCTTAATAAAAGAGAAACAAAAAGTTCAGTTTCCTTATTTCTAAAAGAAGTGTCTTTGTAAAAAAGTGGTGGACAAAACAGAGTCCAAGGAGAGGCATTTCCTTCTCCCTCTTTCTCTGAGATCTGTCAAAAAGCTACTCCCTATTGCACTCTGGTCTCACCCTCCCTGCTCTGGGACCTGGGTTAAAGCACTGAGGCAGCCCTTCTCGAAGTAGAGAGGTAAAGCAGACTATCTATCTCCACTGTCATACTTCTTTCTAACTCTGCTCATAGGAGCAAAAAAAAAAAAGGTGAACAAATAAAAGTCCTTGGTTCACCCTTGACAAACGAATTTGTTTTTTCTGTATATTTGCCTATCTGAAGGCTCCTAGCTGAATTTCTAAACAGCAGATGATTTATCATTCTCTTGAACTGGCGTAGTTACATCTGTCCAGTGATTGCATCTACTCAGATTATTTAATCCCATAAAACATGCTAAGCACTGCTGCTTATTTTAATTCAATGCTTTTAGGAATACTTTTTCCGCTTCCAAGACAGGGGCTGCCTCGCTGTTTTTAGCAACTTTTCTTCTGTTCTGTTTCTCCAGTCCTTTCTGCTTCTGGCTTGGAGACTTTTCTAAATGTCTGTAATATTCCAAAGAGAGCAAGAAAAAGAAAATATGAGAGCCCTAGTCAAGTGTAGTGATGCTATTGGAGTGCTTTATCCTGTGAGGGAGTATTGCAGTGATTTACTCTTTAGCCCTAGCTTTGTAGCGGTTTCTTTTATACACAGAGAAACTGAGGCAGAGAACTGGATCCTGCAAGTCACTGAGTGCTTCATGAAAACAGAGGAACATTCCCAGCTCCCACTGATTCTTGTCAAGAATATTCAGCAGTGCTGCAGGAGGAGCTCAGCACCTGAAGGAACAAGCCATGAGCAGCTTGTCCGAGGTCACAGGTGCGATCGGAAAGCTCACATTAGCGCTCAGGAGTTCCCGCTCCCAGCTGTCAGCATGGCTGGTGAGCTGTTCACATGGATTACCTGTGGTTTGCTTTATTCTATTCTTTCCCACTGTTTGTCAGTCCCAGTTTTTGACATCTCATTTAAAATTAGACCCTAATTTTGAAATCTGATCTACATGAGTGCTGCTCTGCAACTCCAGCAGCGCAAGTCTGCCTGCAAGGAAAGGCTTATGGGATGGCAGCCAACGATTACAAACTGTTCAGGGCTGGGACGGTCTCAGGTTTGTACAGCATCCAGCTTTCTAGGACTGCGTCCTAGGTGGAGCCCCCAGGTTCTGGGAGCAGCAGGCAGCAGGCAGCAGGCAGCAGGCCCAGGGTGGCGGAGCTGCAGTGATGCTCCAGGTCCGTGCGCCATCTACCGCTGTTGTCTCGGGGCTGGGCGCATCTCCCCGGGCACATAGTTCCCTCCAGACCTACCAACACTGGACTCTGCAATGCCACCAGGGAATAATTACAGCTCCCAGACTATGTTCCCAGGCAGCAAGGTCCGAGCCTGGAATATTTATTTTCTTGCATGAACTCACAAGAGCAAGAACAACTCAGGAAAATGTGTCTTTGTTGTTATTGTTGCTGGGTTTTTTTCCAGACCAGGAAAATAACAGCACTTTAGTATTTTGTATCTTATAATAAAATCAAGGAATTGTTGGAAGTTACAAGAGGAGGCTTTTTTTTTTTTTTGTCCTGGTTTTCCACTGTTTTCAGCTGTTCCCAAAACTATCTAGGGACATGCAGAATATATATTTTTGTGTCTGAAGAAAAGCTGACTTATTTGAAAAGCCAGTAAGGACGCACAGGAAGATAAGGTCCTTTCTGAACCTCTAGTGTGGCTTTTCTCTCAAAGACATTGTTTAAATAGGAAGTTGCGTATGTAGGACGTACGTGGAAATGGGCAACAGGCCAGTAAAAAAATCATTCAACAACTTCTTTTTGTGCCTAGTATTGCTTAATAGTCTCTACTCACTCCAAAAATTCTAGTGATTATCCAATGAGTGTTGGAGCAGGCACTATCATGAGCAGTCCTACGTCCTCATGTGCCATTCTGAAAGACAGAAACACTAGAAAGGATCTAGCCCACTGCAAATATGGTTTGCACTGAGATGTTAGCGCTTAACATTAGTTTGTGTTCAGAATAGGGTTACAAACTGTTTAGAGCTCAGCAGATACAGAATTTCTGGGGTTCCTCGTGTCTGTGATTGTTATACACTTAACTACGCCAACAGCTTCAGGGGACGTGGGGTGCCTATATCATACCTAAAACTCCACTATAAATCAAATTTAACTGAACAGATATCTATTGTGGGTCTGAGTTCAAGATTTAAAAAAAAGTTCAGAGTTAGGACCTATGAGTGTATGTCTGAAGGTGCAGCCTGTGTCTAGCATCCCATCATGGTAAATAAAGTCTAGACAATGATAAACTCTTTCTAGCGTAAAAAAACTAGGGTGCAATTACTTGCCCCGACATAGGCATTTAGTTCCATCTGGGGAGCCCTCACGTTATTTGTTCGTACAGCATGAGTAGGCCCTAAGTCATATCAGCTGTTCTCTTGTAGATATATGAGCACTGAGGTGTCTCACCAGACACCTAATGGTCAGGCAGCTGAACTGAGTTCCAGAAGCCAGCTCTCTGGAAACTTCAAAGACTATAATGAAGGCTCAGGCAGTTAGTGCCTCCATAAACAATATATATCCTTATAGAAATTTAGATGTCTTAGCTTAGAACTGGATTCCCCTATGTTTCCACAGAAGTTCAAGAAGTTGTATTCAGGATAGTGTCTGACTTCAGCAGTTGTAGAACTTACCTTTTATGTGATAGCCTAAGGACTTATACAGCCATGAGAAAGCTTGGCTTCTAGTCTGTTTGTCTAGACTGGACCTAAAATTATAATGCAGATAGTGCAAGAAAGGTTCCTCATCATGGTAGTAGAAGTAACCTGGAATGAGAGGGTGAATTTTAATGACTCTAACATCTCTTTTGTGCAGCTGCAAAACACTTAAAATTCAATTGCGTGGGACCTACCTAAACAGGGATCCTGAGGAAAATCAATTCTAATGAACTGCAGGTAAAAATTTAAAGTGAACTTAAACGCACTTCTAGTGTAAGTGTAAAGACAATTAAATTCTGAATAAGAGGATCCTCAAAAGAGCTTAATGAGGTTTAGCTAATGCACTTTAGGAATTGAATCTGTCTTGTGTTTTCCCTATAGATACACCCCTAATCTGCTGTCATAAATTCACTATGTATGTATAAATTTTAAAAAGTTCACTGGTTCAGTGCACCAAATAATGGCCACCTATATGCTGCTGTCAACTCAGTTACAGTAGAGCTGGATGATAACATTGTTGACAGTTTTTGGAGAGTTTGCAAACTTCGGTGATATTTCAACACCTATATACCTTTACAAGGGTTTAACTGAAAAAAAAAAAAAAAAAAGCTAAATATTTGGATTTACCTGCATGCTTTTGTTTGAACTGCCAGCCTTCTCTATACCTTGGGCAATTGCTTAAGACTGGCTGTTACTTTTCCCTGCCTGTGATCCAGGAGCAGGAGTTTAATTCAACATCAGAGTTATAATTAAACAGGGTTTGGTCTTTTTAGACCAAACAGGACATGCAGGACCTGTTCGCTTCTCCATTGAAGCTTAGCATTTACAGCATATATCCAGAAAATGGAGGAGTAGAATTCATTTGCTTCTTCCACACGAGAAGTTTTGAACCCATTTTCTCTGCTTGCTCAGACTGCCCAAGACAACAAGTATCAGCACACAGCCAACCCCAAATATTTTAATGTTGAATTTATATATTCAAGGAAAAAGACTTCCATTTCAGTTGACAGTGAGACAAACTAAAAGGAAACTGGGAATTAAAGGGAAATAGGAATTCATAAAAACCTTTAAACCGCTTCAGCCTCTACTGATCGATTTGGCATTAATACGACAGACAGGCTGGTGAATGCTCCGGCAGCTCTCCCGACGGCCCCACATGCTCCATGCCATGCAGCCGCGACGCCAGGAGAGGGAGCCGCGGTGGGTGAGCCAGCCCAAGCAAGCCCAGACAACTGCTGTGCTGCTGGGCGGGCGAAGGGAGCTCGGCTGCGCATCCCAGCAGCTGCAAGGCACGGGTCCACGGCACCCGAACACGCTGCCCAGGCTTCTCCGGGCTGTTATCCCATGGTCTTCCACGTGGGCACCACTGCAGGTGAGCACCAAGCATGACTGCATGACTCTGAGGACAACGGTCAGGGGCATGGGGCCCGGGTGGTGTTTCCTTGGTCCTGCTGGTGAGGGGGAAGGGCTCAAGGATGAGTGGACAGATCCTGCATGTCAACAACCAGCTGAGCAGCTGATATCAACAAAAGGGATTCAGTTTTTTATGATTGTCGGACCCTCTCTGAGGATTGAAGACTGCTAGGAAGAGATGGCATCCACCTGACCATGTGGGGCAAAAGCATCTTTGTCAGCAGGCTAGCCAGCCTGACAAGGAGAGCTTTAAACTAGGAACAACAGGGGAGGGCAATGACAACTCTCAGTGAAGGGAAGAAATGGTGGACTGAGTTAGCAAGCAAAGACTGCAAAGTGATGCGAACAACATAGACCTCGATAACAACAAAACAAGGCAGAAAGGACCCCCACCTCAGGTATACGCATATGAGTAAGGAAGTGCTGAGATGGTATTATGGGGAAATCTCATACCTTTATGAGAAATCAGCATGACAGGGTGCCTCGCTGAAGTGCTTTTACACTAATGCCTGCATCATGAGGAACAAACAAGAAAGAGGTCTGTGCACAGCTACAGAGCTAAAATCTCACAGAGATCTCACTGAGGTGCGTAGAGCGTGTTATGGGAAAGCTTACATGACTGGAGTGCTGCCATGGATGGACACAGGCTCTCTAGGAGGGACAGGATGGGGAGACAAGGAGGGGGAATTGCCCTTTATGAGAGAGAAAAACTGGAATGCATGGAGTTCTGGGGACGGCTGATGACCCAGCTGAGACCCAGCCTGCTCAGTGGGCAGACCAACATGGGCAATATTGTGGTGTGTGTGCGCTACAGACTACCTGATCAGGAAGAAGAAATTGATAAGCCCTTTTTCAGACAACTGGAAAAAGCCTCACATTCGCATGTCCAATCTTCAATAGGAGACTTCAATTACGCTGATATCTGCTGAATGGGCAACCCAGCAGGGCACAAACAGTCCAGGAGGTTTCTAGAGTACAACGGTGATCACTTTCTAACACAGGTAATTCAATGAGCTGACAAGGGGACATGCTTTGCTGGACCTTATACGTGCAGACAACAAGTCAGGGATGTGAAGGTTGGGGGCAGCCATGGCTGCAGTGACCATGAGATGGTGGAGTTCAGGATCCTGAGAAGGTGGAAAAAAGGCAAATGGCAGGATCACAGCCCTGGACTTCAGGAGAGTGGACTTTGCCTTGTTCAGTAAGAATCCCATGAAGAGCAGTCCTGGAGAGAAGAGGGATCCAAGACATGTGATTGATTTTCAAGGATCACCTTGTCCAAGCTCGAAAATCACAGAATCACAAAATAGTTGAGGCTGGAAGGGACCTCTGGAGATCACCTAGTCCAACCCCCGCCCCTGCTCAAAAGCAGATATAACTGGATCAAGTTGCTCAGGGCAATTGATACACTTGGAAAAGCCATTCCTGTTGCCCTTCATGTCTCTCACAAGATTTAACTCCGGGGGGTTCTGTTTGCATGCTCGTACAATGTCTGTATATTCCCCCCAGTGCTGAGTAGAGGGTAAGGATTAGACTCTTGACCTGCTGACAATGCTGTTCTTAATGCAGCCCAGTATGCTGTTGGCCTTCTTTGCCACAAGAGCGCATAGATGGCTCATGGTCAGCTTGTTGTCCACCAGCAGGGCCTTTTCAGCAAAGCTGCTTTCCAGCTGGTTGACCCGCAGCCTGTATATGGGGTTATTCCTCTGGAGGTGCAGGACCCTGCACTTCACTTTGTAGAACTATGAAATTTCTGTCAACCCATTTCTCCAGTCTGTCAAGATCCCTCTGACTGATGGCAACATCATCTATGTCAATCACTCCTCCCGGTTTTGTCTCGTCTGCAAACTTGCTAAGGGTGCGCTCTGCTCCATCCCATTAATGAGGATGTTAAACACTGTTTGCCCTGGTATCAACCCTTGAGGTACATCACTAGTGACTGACCTATAGCTGGATGTCGTGCTCTTGGAGCCTGGCAGTTCAGCCAGCTTTTGGTCCACCTCACTGTCCATTTATCTAGTCCATACTTTGTCAATAACAATGTGTTGGAGACCATCAAAAGCTAACTTCACAAGATAAACAACATCCACTGCCTTAACCTCATCCACTAAGCATCACAGAAGGCTATTAGGCTGGTCGGGCATGATTTCTCCTTCTTAAATCCATGCTGACTAATCCCAGTCACTTTCTTGTCTTTCACGTGTTTAGAAACGGCTTACAGGCTCCAGGCTCCATCACTTTCCCAGGAATGATTGGCCTGCAGTTTCCCACATCCTCCTTCTTATCCTTGAAGATAAGAGTGACATTTACTTTTTTGCTGTCCTCAGGAACCTCTCCTGATTGCCATGACCTTTCAAAGATAATTGAGAGTGGCTTTGCAGTGATATTGGCTGTCTTCCTCAGCACTCATACATGCATTCCACCAAGGCACATGGACGTCTGTATGTTTCATTTGTTTAAATGTTCCCTAACCCGATTCTTTTCCATCAAGGGTAAGTATTCCTTGCTCTAGACTTTCAGTCTGGTCTCAGGGACCTGAGATTCCTGAAGAAGACAGGTCTTGCTACTACAGGCTGAGGAAAAGTAGGCACTGAGAATCTTGGCCTTTTGAGGGTCCTATGTCACCAGTCCCCACCAGCGGCAGGCCCACATTTTCCCTAGCCGTCCTTCTGCTATTGATACGCTTATAGAGCTATTCCTTTTGCCCTTCATGTCCCTCGCCAGATTACAAGTAGGATTTGACTGCACACTCAGACATTCTCTATATTCCTCCTGGGTAACCTGTTCCTGCTTCCACCTCTTGTACTTTTCCTTCTTATGTTTGGTTTTGCCAGGAGCAATTTGTTCATCCATGCAAGCCTCCTGTCACCTTTGTTTGACTTTCTGCATCTCAGGATGGACCATTCCCCCCTTCTTGTTAAGTACTGGTGAGACCACATCTGGAATGCTGTGTCCAGTTCTTGGCCCCCTCCAGTACAATACTGGATGCACTTTTGCACTTCCAGCAAAAGGCCATGAAGATGGTGAAGGGAGTGGCACATCTGACATACAAGGAGAAGGAGAGGATGAGAGAGCTGGGACTGTTTAGCCTAGAAAACAGAAGGCTCTTATCAGTGTGCATAAATACCTGAAGGGGGTAGCCAGACCCTTCTCAGTGGTACCTAGTGAACAGATAAGAGGCAACAGGCACAAACTGAAATACAAGAAATTCCATTTAAACAACAACAAAACAACCACACCTTTTTAAGGTGAGGGTGGTTAAGCACTGGAACAGGTTACCATGGCAGGTTGTGAAGTCTCTGTTCTCAAAGATATTTTAAACCTGGCTGTACATGGCCCTGAGTAACCTGGTCTAGTTAACCCTGCTTTGAGCGGGAGATTTGGATTAGATAATCTCCAGAGGTCCCTTCTAATCTCAGCGATCCTGTAATTCTATGATATTCAGCAGTTTTCATATCCGCAAGTAAATTACAACAATGAATAAACAAGAAAGGGAGAAATAAAGCAGCCAATATGAATGCAACACTGCATGAGCACAATCAATATTCATCAAGTAGAAAAAGTGAAAAATCAATAAGACAAAAATTAAAGAATAAAAGAAGAAGTAATGTCTCTCAATAAATAGCCATAGCAGATCTGTACTGTCACAGACCGGTTCTTTTCTAGGAGCCTTTCTCATTCTGTACGTGCTTTCAGCTAAGGGATTCACATACATAACGGGGCAGAGTTAGGGCTGCAGGAGCAATCATTTCGTAATTGTTAGGTGAGCTGCTTTGAGGATCTGATATTGTTTCCATTTAGTGACTTTCTCTGTAGGCATATAATAAACACCTAATATATATTTACTTATACATTTCTATCATAGATTAAAGCAACCAGAAATTTTCCATTACATAACCCAATATAATTTCCCCAAACTTTTAACTTCTTAAAAAAAAAAATGCTTTACCTTAAGATGGAAAGTGTTTTCTAAAGTATTTCAGTTATTTGTGAATCTATCATTATACATGCACTTGTTATTGAAGTGCAAGGGCTTTTTATGACAGGGGAGGAAGGGAAGATGGAGAAAATAGTATTAAGAAAATCTGAGCAGTCTTCTTCACCTTCATGAAGTGCTCCTCCATGTTGTGCTCTCTTACCAGGCCCTAGCAGCAGTTTTTATCACTGCCTTTGGAGAAGAGGCAGTGATTTGTCAGGGTAGTGAGGGATAAGGAATGGCATAGAGGCTATCCTCCATGCTACGGTATCCTAAATAGTAGCAGTGGGTCAGTCACCCCAACAGGTCTGAGCTGGACGTAGGGTGCAGTGGGAAGGGTTAGAGCATGGTTTTGGGGTACTCCTGCCTTGCCTGGAATTATCTGAGGAACTCCCATCTTGTGATTCATGAAAAGGAAAGAAGGTGCGCCTCCCACTTTCACAGTGAGGCTGAGTCTGTCCCTCACTGTAACATTCATATTAAAACAGTTCCTACAGTCATTTCACTGAGAAATCCTCAGTGCTGAGAAACGGTGCCTTCACTTTTGACTGAAAGCTGGTCACAGCACCAGAAATTTGCCTTTCGCTACCTCTGTATACTATCTGCCCAAATATGCCCAGTTATGAGCTGTGGCTTGATGATGCTCTTCAGTGATATCCTGAAACTAACAGCTACATCTCCCAAGGTTTCTGTCTAACCTGAGCATGCACCAATTTCTGGTGTGCACTGCATCCGGGTCACCTGAGTGGTGTGCGACCAGCCAGGCCCTGCAGTCACCCAGGGCTACTGAACCTGAGCAAGACTTGCCCTAAAGCCGTGCCCACAGTCCCCTGGGGTACATATTGCAGGAAAAGGGAAGGGAAGGGGAGGAAAAGGAAGTGAAGGTAGTAAAATAGATTAAGGGAAGGAGCAAAATTAGGAGCCAAAGCTAGGAGGAAGGATGTAAACAGTGAGGCAGGAACCACTGCTGCTCAAAGAGGGAAGCAAGGGCAGGAAAGGGAAAGCAACAGAACAGGGGCGAGAGCTACAGAAATACAGGGAGGTGAAGCCATAAAAAACAGTAACAGAAAAGTCTGTAAGCATTACACACTTTTGTCCAGATCCTGCAGTGGACACTAAAATCCCTAACTCTATTATTTTGATTTCAGGAAATAACTGAAAAACATGTTAATTATGCTGCAGCATGTATCTATTCCTTGCCTCAACATACTCTGTCAGAGATAATACAGTTATATTCCTGCTGCTTCACAGAAAGCAGGTGAAATTGCCTTTCTAATATCAGGTTATGCTAAAGGGAAGTATTTTGTCTTATTTTAGGGACCTATCTTAGGATCTTAGATATTCCAGATATTTTATACAAATCTCCACAGTACAGAAGTCAGGAAATGTGCGCTTAAAGTCTTGCAATGTGAATATTTCCTCAACACTATCTATTTTCTTGTTATACACCTATACACTCTGTTATAACATTGAAGAAGACCCATAAAGCCGGTTGTCCTGCATTTCTTATGCTGACCATACTTTGGTATTGTGTTGCAGTGAAATGGCATGCTGTAGCTAAGTGGTTAAGGAAATTTGCAAAATACCAGCTTTGTTCTCTCTGAGTTTTTTGTTAAATGTTAGCCTTGCTCTTTCCCAATTGGGATAGGATATCTGGTTGGTTGAACTGGGGAGGCAAAGGGTACTGATTTTTTTGCTAGCTACATTGTTCTGTAACGTGCCGGTTGCTACTGAAGTGGGAAGTTTTAACTACCCTAACACAGCAAGCCCTCTGGTCTCCAGTGAAAGTGTAGCCGCTGCTCTGGCTATGTGTACTGATTGTTTTACCATGCTCCCTAGAAGACATGGCCGCATATCTGTCAGCCATGAGGGACCTCAGGTGTCTCTAACTCTGTGAGGTTCTTACTAAAAGCTTATGAGTCTTGGAATGTCCTTTCACATTTAATCGATATTTTGTCAAATTTCTCCCATCAAATGCTGCTGCCATGTCTTACTGAATTGGTTACAGATGCATTGCACTGTTGCAAACGTGAAAATAAAATGTCTGGTGGTATCTTGAGCACTGCATGCATATTGGGAGCTCTGGCATCTGCTGGAACACATTACAGATATCACTAAAAGTTTCTCGGTGTTTCTGTACTAGTAAATCAACTAAGGCCAGAGATCACTGCCTGGCCCAAAGGTCAGGTGGGATAAACTGACTATATTCACACCACGTAGTGCTAAGGCTTGGGTATTTTCTGTCCATTGTAGCCCTAAGGGCAACATTACTATTATTAGTCTGTTCTTCTCTTCTCTTCTCTTCTCTTCTCTTCTCTTCTCTTCTCTTCTCTTCTCTTCTCTTCTCTTCTCTTCTCTTCTCTTCTCTTCTCTTCTCACGATTCTGTGATTCTTTTCCCTTCCCTTCATCTTCTTTTCCCTTCCCTTCCCTTCCCTTCCCTTCCCTTCCCTTCCCTTCCCTTCCCTTCTCACTTTGCTTTTTACTTTGCTCTCCTCTCCTCTCCTTTCCTCTCCTTTTTGATGGTACGCTCTGGAATAACATGAAGGCTATTATCTAGCAGAGTGATGTTTTCAGGAAGCTAAAGGCATGTGTTGCATTCAGTGAGTGTTTGAGGGCACAGTGCTGACTGATACAAGGGTAGGGTGGCGGACGCCTAAACCACTGTATTCTTCTCCAAAGAGCTTTTTGAGAATGGTCCCTGGCGCATATTATCCCCTGACCTGTGCCCAGGCATTGTCTTGGAGACCTCTAACTGGAATAGGCTAGAGCTGTGCCAGGGAGTATGCTGGCACAGTATGGCACTGTTTCATTTAGCAGCATAGATATTCTCTGTGTTTTAAATAACTAAATGTAAGCCTATATTTTTTTCTCTCAGAAATATTATGGGATAAGGTTCTAAAGAATTCTGTTCGCTATAACTTTTTTTCCTAAAAGTCTCCTATAGACTGCATACAAAGCTTTGTAATTTTTGCATTGTTTTCTACAGTACAGGACCATGTTGATACTGCTGCTTCTGTTCAAACGCATGTACTTGCTCTGTGCTAATGGCTGTTATTATGTTGGCCCTTTTTCCCTGAACGTTGCAACTGTCCTTGCTGTTTGGAGTCTCTTCTCCAGATCTGTCTCCCTCAAGGATGCCTCCTAAAAACAAGCCTCTTTTGTACCAGAGACAATCCGAAGTTCAATTACGGAATCTTTAAGGTCTATAAAGTTACAGATATTGTTTTTAGTTCTGAATATGCATTTAGTCTTCATTCTGATTTTCAAATTTCTGGTTAAAATGAAACAAAGCAACAAAGCAAGGCAAAAAAAACCTAGTAACTCTATTCTTACCTAGTTGCAAACAACTTTTTGTAGTACAAATTGGAGAGGACTAGACCTCATACCTAAGATGGTCAACAGCTTATAGGTTTTAGTGTAAGAAAGGCTTTGTAGAATAGCTGGTACCCAGCTACCCAGTTTACTGTAACCAGCAAACACAATTTCCATTTACTAACTGTAATGATGAGACAGAAGCGCCTGAAGGTATTTTTCAGGAAGTGCAGACATTATAACAATTATTACGACCACAATAATGCCATAATAATACTTTAGCTATCTACTGATGTAAGATCAATGCAGATTTAAACAAATATAGTTTGCCACCTTTATACACAAAGATATAATGATCTAAATAATAAAGTAAAACACTGAAAGTGCTTCCAGTGTGAGCATGCTTAAAAAGAGAGTAGGCAAAACATTTATGAGGAATGGCTTTTCTGAAGGTTGGTTATGGCAGTTACTGATGGTATAGCCTCTTTTACAAATGAAGAGTATGAATTTAGAATAACATGTTTAAGATTAGATTGATAGCATTGAACTTATCCTGTTGTGCATGTGTATATTTTCTCCATCTGTGATCTATTTTCTTGTATTTTTTATTTTCTTTTTTTTGTTATTCTTTCTATTTTCTTGTCTTTCTCAATGCAAGATGTTGTTACCTCAATAAAAAGGGAAAATCTGTAGCTATTTGCGTTACTAATAAGAATCAGATCAAGAGGTCACACCTGGTAAATAACTACGCTGTGATCTAAGACAGCAAGTTGATCAGTCGATATTTCTGTAGACTTATTGTGTCTGGACTTATCCAAAATCTTGCTCTGCTGTTCCATCCTGCAAGCATTACTTATGACAACAATGTCATTCTCATATCTCTTGTTTTTCTACAAGTAGAATAGTTTTAAAAAATTACTTCAATTTCATATCTTTCCCATGGCTGTCTCTAGTGTTTATCTTTTCTGTTTTCACTGAGTTCACCCATTCAAAAAGACGAAAAAAATCAGTTTTGGCCTAAAACCGAAAGAAGCTTTCTGGCGCATTTATTTGCCTTCTTCTTACAGAGCCCTTGGGAAACTCTAAGAGTAATTTTTGACTATCACGACTAAAATTCTACTTTTTACTGTAATAAAGCCTGAGAGTATCTTAGAAACTTGTGACTCCAGGGACTGAGTCTTTAAGAATAAGCACTGATTATTACTGGAACTCAAGATAAAAACAATCCTGCTGATTTGGAATCAACTCTGTCTTCTAAAGCTTCAGAAATAAGCCCAGCAAGCTGAATATTGGCGAGTTGGAATTATTATGGTTTTGCGTATATACAGATATTTAATATACCTTTTGAAATGTCGTTGTCTCTAAAAATAAAAGAAGTTGCAATTAGCAGTTCAGAAAACCTCACAAATAAGCCCCCTCTCATCTCTACCCACCGTAATGTGGTTTCGTTGATCCTGTACAGTCTCTTTATGTTTTACTGACTAGCTCCAAGCCTGGCCTGACATATCCAGCTTTTATATTTCAGCATATTCTATTATTTTGCCTACTGGAGAGGCTGAACCTGAGAAACAGCTAAAAGTACATCCTTCTGATATTGAAAGCAAGCTGAAACAGTCCTGCCTTGTTTATTCTTAACATGTCTTGACAGCGTCCGTTTAAAAAAAGACAAGGTTTTCTTAGTAAATGTGCTTGAGAAAAACTTGTTTTGATTGACAACAGTGACAATTTCCCTAGGGGAACGTGCATTATACAGTAATGCAACTATCGCCTTCTTTTCACATAGAACAGGAATAATGTGTGTCAGAGCACCTGGAGGGTTGCTCTTTTCCTACCAAGTAACTTTTGGGTTTGTTTTTCTTCTGTTCTTCAGAGTTTCTAGGAAGCACGAAGGGTGTTAAAAAATGTGTTGGAAAGATTGTTGCAAGATGCCAGAAAAAGCGTCGCTGAGATAGTTCTGTCATCAGCGCATTTGCTTTTCTCTCCTTTAACCTTTTTGCTTAATTAAAGCAAAATTCCTGCTGGTGCACTTTTATCTTTTGCAATATACATTGATCAGTTACTCATTCCTGCAATGTATTGTATCAATACATCATTATCAAAGGTGACAGCTGTGTGAAGCTGTCGCAATAAATACAGCAATAATTTTATTATTGTCATTGTTGTTAAAACGTGTTCAAGGCTGCAACATTTCTACTTCTGAAAAATGTCAAACATGAAATGCCTCATGACTAATAAAACACTACATACAGCATATGTATGTGGGTGCGTTACATGTATATGCTGCACAGACGTGTATTTATAGTAACATGCTGTAATTATGGCGAAAGTTCTGTCAGCATTTCCAGTATAAACATCATTTTCAGGATTTATTACACAGCTATAGGATTAGATCCCAGATAGAACTTGGCAAATGAGGCCTCAGCCTGGGTAGCAAATTCTTCTACAGATTTCTTTTTCAAAGAATTGCTTCATAATGTATACAAACACAAACAGAAACAGATGCTTGCAAAGTTTTTTATTTGTGCTGGCGTAATTAAAAACCAGCACAGGTTTAAGCTGAAGTTCTCTTCAGAAAAGTGCCCAAATTTAAAAAAAAAAAAAAAAAAAGCCCCATCTTACCCAGCACAGTGTCTGCTTCTTTTCAGCATTTCAGATTTGTTTCTGAAGTTAGTAGAAAAATATCATTTATATCATTCTTTCCTTCATTTGGCTCTAACGTGAGATCGTGTTCCAGGCTTTCAGGGAATAGACAACTGCACGCTGACTGAGTCACAGCCACCTCAAGTGATGCAGAAGTTGCATGAGCTATTTGGTGTCATGAATAGCTCAATTAACACTTCGCAAACGTTGCAGGGAATGTGACTTCTTACCATTGGAAGTTGTATTTATGTGTTCAGATTCTGTTCTATTCTGGTATTCTCATAGCTTGTGAGAAGACTTTAATTCAGCAGAAGATGGACAGTGGGAAAGTTTCCCTTTGTAGGAGTACTCTATTAGAATTTAAGTGAAGGTACCTATTCTTACCTTGGTAATCACAACACTTTCAACTCAAAGCAAGTGGGAAAATATTGGGAATACTTAGTGCTAGCCATGATGAGACAGTTGAACTCTGTTTTCCACTGACATGATGTGCCTGAAGCCCGGTCTCGCTATAAGGCAGATGGGCTCCAGTGGTTCTGCATTTGTGCTAACTAAAGGACCTTTTGGAGGACACCTTAGTTGTTCACCATGATTCTTGGTAGGTGCTGAGGCAAAGGAAGAATGTGCTCCTAGACTAAACCAACTCTGAAAAACATCTCTGAATCCATTGCTTGTTTCAACACAAGGAGCTATGTGCACATTTGGAGAAGAAAAAAACATTCAGCTGCTCCCAGGATTTTCAAGCGTGGCTCGGGGGTTAAGCAGAACCAGAAGCACTTGGTGTTACGTCAGAGCTGCTTACAAAGAGCGTGTTCGATGACAGGGCCAATGCAGGAAATTATCCAAGTCATTACTGGAGGGACAGACGGAAGCATTGTATTATCACAACAGGAAGTCGAAATAAACATTGGCTGGTGTCTTTCTAGGCTGGTGTCATTCATTGCAAGCTTCACTTCAGTTCCTTCTGTCCTTCTGTCCTATAGCCCACTGCCCAACCACCTCCCTCCCTCCCAGCCCCAGTACAAGGCTATAGGGCTACCTGATGATGGTTTTATTCTCAGTATTTCTCACATTTGCACAGCTAGGTAGATTTTTGCAGAGCTAGTTGATTTGAGGGATTATTTACTGACTAAATTAAAAAGTAAATTCAGTTACATTTCAGTTATAGATGCATAGAAATGACCAATGCCTTTTAAAATAGTAGGGGTCAAATTTTCCTTTGACCTTCAATAAATGTAGATGTATTGGAAAAATTAAGGTTATTCTAAAGCAAAGAAGAAAATCACAGTTTTCATTAGGAAAAAAAGAAATATTTTGTTTATTGAGGCACTTAATGAAAAAATATTTGTTAAACTTAGTACAGATTTATGAATAATACCAGGTTACTCAAATACCTTTGTTTCAGCAGAAAAGAAGAAGTTCCACTTGGAACATTCTGGTACACTAAATTGCATTATATTTATATTCAGCACAGTTGAAGATTGAACCCTGTAAGCTTTAACCAAGTATAGATTTTAATCTCAATGTGGATAAAAAGGTCTAAAGAGGAAAAAGGCAGTAGAAGTGTGTGAAGAAAGATAAAGCAAAGCTGCAAGTGACTATTGTCTGGCTGATCTAAAAGTATTGCCAAGATTACTGTCTTCTTTTCATAATAATTGTCTGCACGGAGAGAAATAGATCGTATCAGAGAGGCCATTTTTTAAACTGGAGTTCTAAGCAAAGAAGTGCAGTTAATGCTGGCATGTTATTGTTACTGCTGGTACGGATGACAACTAATGGCTTACCAAGAGATAAACCCAATAGTGCAATGGCACCCAGGGGTTTGTGGAACATTTGTGTTGTGAATGCTTCAAGTACTACAGGATGACACAAAAAAAAATTGTTATTTTTCACTTTAAATATATATAACTCAAAAAGATTTTAAAATCTCGTAGATCAGCCTGTGGACAGCCAAGTTGCATATAAATACAAGAATAGCAGATATATATATATATAATATAATATAATGCAGTAATTTTGAGGTTCAAAATACAGATTTTATCTAGAATCTCATTCTCTCTTAAGGTTTTATTGTGGGGAAGGGGTGGAAGGCACTGATCTGCTATTCGATTGCAAGGTATTTTGAATGGATGATTTTCCTGTCTGGAAAAGGAATGGAGGAGGCTGTAAGGACTGATGCCTTTTACCTAAAACTTGGACAACCTCATGGTGAGGGACAAATAGGAGATACCCTTTGCCACACACTAACATCACAAATAACTTTTGCTTTGATTAGCTCAGGAAGAACAAGTAAAGTATGAGTATGTTCTGGAGCATATAATCAAAGTTGCCGTTTCTTACTTTGAAACTGTAGTTACTAAGCTAAGCTAAGAAGTAAACAATAACTAAACACACATTATTTATCATCTATACAATATAGATGTTTACAATGGAAGACTGATAGTGATTAGCTTCCATATGCTAAATTAGGAACTTGAGATCTGGTATATTCATTTATGCAATCATTATGACTTGAGAAGGGGTAAACTATTGTGACACTGAAATCTGACCTTTCAGTAGAGCTAAAAATTCACCAGTTGTTTTCATCAAATTTGAGCCGTTAATTTGCCAGCTTTGCTGTATAAACCAGTTCCCTTCTATCTACGTTAAGGTGCAGCAAGCCTTCAATTTGGAAAAACTAAGGTGAATAAAGGTCACCAGATCTCTCTCTCTGATTGTAGCCAAGAAAATTGCTGAAAGCAAGCAAGTATGCTGCAGGCACAATGGTGATTTTTCACAATGCCGTTTAGTAGAACCTTGAAATTTGGTGCAGTCATAGATCATGAACAGCACATGTTTGCACACACACACGCACGCACGCACACATACACACAAGGAAAAATAAAAGTAAAATTCAAATTTAAATAAGAATATTCCCTCACAGGTCAATAAAGGACTGAACATTTTTGTTGCTTGCTGTTTTATCTTTTTGGTCTTTCAATGCTTCTTATTTTGCAACCTCAAACTAGCTTTGTTTTATTGTGATACATTCATTTATCTATATTTGAACAATATAAAAACACCCATAGAAAAGCTCTAGGTGCCCATAAAATTAATTAGACTTACAATTCCAGATGATGGCCATCAACAGCATAGCAATAATAACATAAAAAAAAACAAATTAACTCAGCTAGCTAATAAATCAGAAAACCAGAAAACTGTATTTTCTTTTTCACCTCCAAGAAACAGAATCTGAACTTGCCCAAATGCTTTATCAAATAAACGGCTCTTCTGTGATGCTCTGAGGGTCATGAAGTTTGACTATTTTATACTTTATTTTTATTTTTTGACCAGGGCAATAAAGATAAGAATTAAACACATTTCTTTTAATTTTTTGCATTACGCATGCCTGTTGGGTGTGACATTGTCAGCTAGCAGGACTGGAAATTCTTTGATGTCACTAGCTCTATTTATCCACTTCCAACCAAGAAAATTGCCATATATTTATATTCATTTGTTGAACTGTTATTAAAAATTGCAGTTGTTTTATTGTTATCTGCTGGCCTCTACAAGACACTAGCTGATGAGTAATTGCATATTGCAGCTCAGCATGATTGACCAAAGGCTAACGATTTTTGACAAAGTACAATTTGAAGACATTTTATCTCACTCTCTCATGGTAAAGTCTTGTCATAGCCCTAGATAAGCTTGGGTGAAGAGACCATCATTTGGTTTATTCACCTAGGAAAAAGGGCTTGATCTGGTTAGCTTCTAGATCCCAAACTTATCCCATCTCATTTTAGGATCTAATTGTACCACATATCTTAGAAGCATAATGTCCCCAGGATGCTGTCTCCCTCCTATCTCACTCTCTCTACCACAGGCTAGATGGACAGAGATAGATATCTCCAGAATGCAATGCCAATTGTAATGTGGGATCAAATGCAAGAATTTTGGTCAATTATTTTTTAACTTTAGGTATTAGAAGTTAGAGGGAGGAGTCTGGGTTTACTTCAGCATAAATCCTACTATTAATAAAAAAAAAAAAAGAATAGCATGCTGCAGAGAGTAATGTAACCAGCTTATGAGTTTTACGGCGCTTTAAGCTCTGGTGGTATTATTATGTCTTCGTCTAATTTGGAAAATGAACAACTGTGTCAGTAGCAAGATGAAAATCTGCACATTTTAAAACAGAGGTCTGACGCTTAAGGTAAAAGTACTTCTTTAGTGACCCTGGGCCTTTCTCTTTAGTACAAAACAATGGCAGCAACATTTGAGAGAGAAAATTCACCAAAGTTAATAACAAAAAGTGACAGTCAACCCTGAACTCTGCATCTGCCTGCATGGATGGACTGCTATCCAACTGCACCTTTAATATGATTAAAAATATAATTTGACTTTGAAATCTGAATATATCCAGCACCTTCCTCCCTAGAGGATGAAACCAGATGTGCCTTGTTTTTATCCTGCTGGTAACTAAATGTAATTTGCTAGGTAGACATCCATAGAAATCCTGTGATATCTTAGAAAGTAAATTTCATACAGCTAAACACAGATCGAAAGCATTAGACTAATGATATTTTAAAACCCATCCCATAGAGTTATATTTCACAAAAGTGGAAAGCAGTTTTCATTCCTTTTGCTGCAAATTTTGTGAACATATGGTGTAATGTGGAAACACGGATAGTCAGAACAGTTAGCAGTTGCTGTGGTACTGCTGGCTTATTTCCACTTTACAAATTCATACGAAGCTAAAATATCACGCTGGTGACATATGCTTACCGGCTCTCCATTTACTGCCTGCAGCTATGGGCTCCTGTATTCTAATGGTAATTCTACAATCTGTTCACTGACAGCTCAGGGGGCCAGATGATATGCACACTACTGACAGGGACATCACTTTCATGAAACATTTACTTCTCTGCACCTGAATGTTGGAGTAATCATATAGAGAGTCGACACACCATGAAATAGAGTTAGACTGAAGATTCTGAGAAGAAAATAGCAGACTGTCACTCAAAATAAAGTTCATTTTATACCCAGCAGAGCTAGGTTAAAAGACATTTCCATACCCTAAAAATGCTTTCCACCTTTAAAGCTGCAATTTTAAAGAAAAATGTTTTCCCCTTATTTATTTCAGTGGCTCAAGGGATAATTACACTCTAAGACCTGCATTTGAGAAAGCTTGTACTTTCTTGTCCTATGTTATTTGAATGAAGTCAGAACTATAGTAGGTGGATGGACATTGAAAATTCAACCCTAACACATTGTCTAAAGCGCCACCAAGCTACCTCTGGTTAACTTCATTTTATTTTCGTATGCAGACCTACAGTTGGTTGTGAGATTTTGAGCACTTGAAGGACATTTGCACAAGTGACCTCTCAGATCTGATATTTACATACTATCGAGGCAGGAGCATAGGTGCAGCTGAGATTTAGATAGTGGATCGTTGCTTAAAGGGATGGATAGCCAGGATCAGATTAGGCTGCTGGTGCTGAGGAGTTACATCCACGAGTCGTCAAAGGACTCGCTGTAGGACCAAGTGCTGCTCAGAGGAAGAACCGCAGAAATATTCCTAAGTAGATTTAGGTAAGGTTGATAATAAACATACTCAGGTGAGAGCTGGTGAAATGCATAAATGAAAAATTCTTACCATTTCACAGACATCTTCAAATATACTATTATTTTAGCAAATTATTATTTGGAGATGAGTTTTAGGGAAAACGCATACAGATAAATTCAAAGACAAAAGGTTAATTTAGTTATGCAAATTTTGAGAAAAGATCTAAAAGAACAAATAATATCAACCTCTAGCCTCCCTTCTAGAGCATAACAATAAATTCTCTAACATTAGGAGATACAGTAATATAGCAGTGGAATAAAACAGATTATCACTCTGTGAACACAAAGACAGGGCAAGTATAAACATAGAATATGTGAGCCAGCAGCTGCTAAGCATGGAAACCAACTCTTCAGTACCCATACTACCTGTGAATGGAACTATGGTATTGATATTAATATATTTTCCATATTCTGGTCACGGTGAAAATAATTATGAACAGAGAAATTGTCAGCCATGGCAGATGGAGAATAAGCTTAAACATTACTAGGTAGATGGGGGATAAAGTTAAAAGCTCGACTAGAAAGCACAGAATGAAATACTATCTAGAAAGAAAAACAAACAGGTGAGAAGAAAAAAATATATTTTGAAATTTTTCCATACGCTAATGTATCACTGAACATGAAACATCACACAAACTTAGAAAGGAAATGCATAGAAAGGAAAATGGAGATTTCTGAGAATTAAGACTTGCAAAGACCATTACTAGTGACAGAAAATCCTTACTGTGAGACCCTGACGATGTTTCACTGAAAATTAGATCTTTTGGTGCAGTGAGGAGAATTGCCTTAATTACGCTATGTCTGAAACATTGTATGCTGCAACAGTGAACTCTGGGCCCCTAACGGTGTGCAGGCATTATCGTAACGACATCTTATAAAATATCCATGTACATAATGTAAATCTTCATAGCTACCTCTGTAATAAACTGAAAGCCACACCTGCGGTTATTCCAATCCATTTACAAACTCTGATTCTCCATCCATTGTCAGAAGCGAGTGACAGATTGTCTAAAGCACAGCTGATGTTATTAATGTCAAGTTATAAGCATTTTGTTCTATAAAATCTCATGTTCCTAAGAATTTTTTCCTGATGACATACCCATTTTGTGAGCAAGGAGAGGCTACTGGAATTTTCATTGTACGAGATGATCTTTCTACTGGTTTCAGAATTGCGGTTGATATTATATTATTTTTACAATGAATTCAGATGTCACATAGCCTCCTGATTTCCTAATTCCTAGATTTAAACAGCTTGTACTCGTACTGTAAAGGTGTATTACCAATAACGTGGCTAATATAAACTTTTTCACTGGAAGATACTTATATGCAAGATTTTCATACGAAATAGCTTGTTTTGTATAAAATTGAAATGTAAAGTTTTGGGTTCTTCTTTGCAAAATTATAACATTTATGCAAAACTGGAAAAAGAACACTGTTTTGATCTAGTTGGACAGTTATTTTCAACAAAAATAACTGGAAATTTAAAACAGCTCTGGAAGTTGCCTTTGTATTTTCTCATTCAAGAGAGAATAAAGTAGGCAGAAGAATAATAAAAGAAACATTTGTCCAGAAAATATTTTTTTGTTTTTATGACACAAAAATACTTACAAAATTGCAAGATATCTGTTTTTTAGTCTATTCCCACACTCTAGAGAAAATACGTAGCATTTTTAAACTAAGTGTAGTAACAACATTTTATAGGATTACCTGAAAAATATTCTCTGCTTATACAACAGCAGGGATGGCCTGAGGCTATGCTAACATGTGGCTGTAGCCGGTTATAGAATGTGTACAGTCAGCTCATTCTTTTGTGGAACATTTATTTATACTCCTCTTGCTTTTATTTATCCAAATTTACAGTCGTATTTTAAAATTTTACTGTAAAGAGTGCTTTTATTTTATAATAAAATATAATATCCTCTCTCCTGCATAGGAAGATGAAGAGATGGGCCATAAAATCCTTTCACCTTTTGTCATCTCCCCCCAGCGTGAAGTTTCCTCGAGCGGCTGCAATGCACCTTTTTGTCAGAGTGGCCCAAAGCGCGTTCTCGCTGTGCGCGCCCCGGGGGGAAGCAGCCGCGACGCCCTGGGGAGAGGGTGCACGCGCCTTGATGCGGCCCCGAATCAGACCTAACCGCCGTGTCCCGAACCTGGCATGGAGAGTGCTACTGTGGCCCTATTTTTATGAGTTCATTTGCTTTACATCTTGATTGTGGTGGACTTTTTCCACACTGAATTTCCACCTGAAATTCAGAGATTAATATCCTAGAGTACAAAGTGTGGAAAATAAGGCATTCCTACCAGGTCATGAAGAAGACGTGGAGTGAAGCGGAAGGCATGGCGGACGGGGAGGTCTCTTCGCTCTGCTGTCCCCGTGCTGGGACATCATAGGAGCCGGGGGCTGCCATCGGGGCAGGGCCGGGCTGGTGCTGGCCGCCAGGGCCCATCTGTCCCCCCGGCCCTAGGGCGTCGGGCACTGCCGTGGGCTGGGGCTGGGGTGGGGACCAGGGGTGGTGTGGCTGGGCAGCGGCAGGGCCATGGCAGGGCTGGATCCGGCTCTGCTGCAGCGTTGCGGGGCAGCGACTGATGGTCCCGGGCTGTGCGAGGATGGGCCGGGGCTGGCGGGGAAGGTCGAGTGGGGGACCCTGACGGGGGGACAGGGATAGGGACAGGCTGGGCTGAGTGTCCTGGACACCTTGTAACACTGGAGCAAAGCACAGCTTTTCACCCAGAATATGCCAACTACTTAAATAGGAAACCTTAAGCATTTCATTGCTAAGCTTATGCAAACGAGGAAATAGTGTGTCTTCTCAGCAGGACTTACCACACATGTGAAATAAATGAAAAATCCCTGCTCTGTGGGCTGAAAAATATGTTCAGTGTCCTTGGTACCTATTGCTGTACTCTTTGTCTGTTCTCACTGTTACAAGTACGTTTTCAGCTCAGTATCATTTGGTAGTGTATATATTACCTGTCTTCTTTGACTTACCGTTCTATGACATGACACACACATTTCTCTCAGAGGTTATTATTATTTTTTAAATTTGTTCCTATGGCACACAGCATAATGCAGGGATAATCTCTTTGGATACTCATTCTTGGAAATTTTGGAGCATCCCAGCTCATCTTATTGTACTGCCTCAAGCCTCCTATGAGTGATGCTGTGGTATGGTGCCATGTTGATAAACTTCATTTTCTGTTCCACCAAGCCATCTATAACGTGCTTCATGATTTGCTTGCTCGGTATATTTATCATTGACAGTGACTTTTTTGGGTACTGTTCTATCCTCACCTCACAGCACTGGAGCTTCATTGACTAGAATTGAAGTCATTCAGGTGCAGTCAGCGACGGCCTCTCCCTAATACTGTCTAATATTCGTTCTCGTATGTGCTTCTTTCTCCAAGGTGAACTGATGGAATTGCTCCATTCCACAGAGCACATCAGTAGCTCCTTGCTGCCTGAAATTATCCCATGTCATGGCTGCACTAGCAAATGCTATGGGCTGATGGCTTTGCATCAGGGTTGCTCTGAGACTACCTGTCCAGGCTTCAGACCACACTACTCAGACAGTGGAGCTTGAGGATGGACCTTCACTTTCAATTTACTCTTCTATTTCAAATATGTGTTCTGAAGTCTCTGAAACTTCTCAGGCCACAACACTGTGTGTTCATAAAGTATTGGTAGACAGGCGTGGGATCTGAAGGAAGTAGACTGAGATGGAGAAACCTGGAGGGTTTTTTTTGTAGGAAATTTAGGATAAATGGTTTTGAAGCTAATAGTACATTTCTAAAGATTTCTTTAAGAAAAGAATTTGGGAAAAAGTCTAACATAATTGGCTCCCAAAGGTTACACACAAAATGAGTGTAGTTCTTCTACATCTATGCTTGTTTCTGAGGCTTCTAGAACCCTGGATTGTTTTGCAGTAGGTAATTTGCCTGGTCACTTCATGGCAGAGTCTAGATTTTACCTTTGTGTTGAGGCAGTCTGCCCGTAAGATCTGCTGGAGCGTACTACCTGCTCTTTGCATGAACCACCCACTCTGCAAGCCACCCAGAGACAGCCCATAGGATGGGCCCAGGTGCCATCAGGCAGCATTGGAAAAGGCCTATAATGAAATGTGACTTGTGTCTGATTAGGACAAAACGATTAGGAACCCAGTGAAAATAGTTTCTTCCTGTGACACACTAAGTTTTGATGAATCTTTACTTTCTAACAAAAATTTATGTTGGCAGTATTACTACCTTGATCCCTGGAAATCCTTTCAGTACCTTGTTCAGATTACTCTAGATCATCTTTTGGGATAAGCATCCAAACCCAGTGGTACCTGACCACATGTATGGCAAAAATTATCAGGGATTAAATTCGTTATCCTATTCACTGTAACAGCACACATCCCTGACATTATGAACAGAGAAAACTTTTGCCATAGATACAGCAGGTAAATCTTAAAAGTAGATAAATGTTAAAGGATCAAGTTGAAGACAGAGTAGGAGTCTTTTGTAATGACTGATTTCTCAGTGTCTTTTTTGATTGTCTGGAGTCAGCTCAAACGCTCAGTTTGCCCAGAAGTTTTCGTACCGATGTTATTCAGTGGTTTCAAAGGAGCCTCTTTGCAGGCTATCAATCATGTGCCACATCATGATCTTGATCTGCTCATTTCTGCTCAGCTTCCTATGTTGCTTTTGCTCAGGCTTGTAAGTTAGAATTCCACAAACGTTGCTGTTTGTAAATACAGAATCTCGGTCTACAATGTGGATGGCACCATTAGCTGTCCTGTAATGTAAAGGGCTGTTCCTCTTAATTTCTGGAAAAAGCTGACAAACAAAATGCCTGGAGAAGCAATATTAAACACTCTTCTCTGTTTCAATGCTTGTAGCACTAACATATCCTTTTCATGATTGCCTTTTTACTTACTTTAGTAATTTTTGCTATTGTTTTCTCCTATTTATCCCCAGGGCTACCTCTGTATGTGGACTTAGTATTCGAGGTTTTTTTTTTTCTTTCCTATCTCTACACATTTGATTTCTTCATATTTATTTGGTTTTGGAAACCTAGCTCTTGTGGTGGTTGGAGCTTATTTCTGATGCTTGTTTACTCCAGTTCTGCTCTTGTATCAGTTGCACTTTTTCCCTTACTGAGAGCCCCACTAGGTATAGCATTTCCTGAATGTCATGCTGGGTATAACATAAAAGAACTTCTTAAATATAAAGCAAAATCACTTCTTTTTTACAGATGCTATAGCATCAGTGAACTCCCAGACTGACTTCTCCAAACACTTTTCTCCTCTAATCAAATTTCATTTAGCTCTTTGCACATTCGGATAGAAATATAATAATAAAGTCAGAAGAGATTTCTTGAATGGTATAAGCACTTCTACTCTGCAAGTTTCAGCTGTAATCCATGTTTCCTCCTCTTCTCAAGCCAAAAGCTAAAAGGAAGAGATGCATTTGTGAACCTGCCCATCCTCTCTTTCCAGTGCAGAACCAGAGTTAATCCATTTCCTCCTGCGTTGCACTACCGAATCCATAATCGGCAGTTTAATAGTTTGAACTATGTTGCATGTGGCTGTTGGGCTGGTCTTCTTGTGTCTTCTCAAATTGAATGAAATCTCAGGTTAGCTCCTCCTCAGTCAGGTGTTTGCTGCCTTTGGCGCACTTGCAGTGAGTCTCAACCAACTCCTTTGGTTGGCCTAGGGTTACTTACCTGCTTACTTCTTTGTCGCCAGTCAGTTAAGCAAAGAGTTGGCTGTTGGCCCACCAACCATATCAGATAACAGGAGGATGAGTAACGAGACGGAGTCCTATAGGAAAGGGTCATCTATGCAAAATCCAGTGCAAGTCTACCGATTTCATTACCCGTTTATCTGTGTAGAGAAATAAGGTCAAACTAAGGCAGAGCAGTTTAAAGTGGAATAGCTGTTCTAGTGACTCTTTGAATCGATGCATTTTTTTCAGAACAAGGGTATTTTTGCACATAAATCTGAAATAAACTAAGCTAAATCCAAAGAAATTATGCTTGGTCTAAAATATGAGAATTCATATAGGGAGTTAATCAGGCCTTGTCATTCCACAATGGCTCCCTATATACAAAAAAAAAAAAAAAAAAAACAACTCTAATATCAGATGTGGATTTTGATCCTAGTTTTGGTAAGACCTTGAAGAAGCTACTTAACTTCTCAGTTACACCTCTATTTTTTAAAAATCCTTATTATTCCAATAGCTCGTGCAGTGGGTGGCTTTGAGGATTAGAAAGCTAGTATTTTAAAAGAAGTATTTATGATGTAACATAATAATTTAAGTATTTAGGCCTTGAAAATCAATCTCTGTGGAGCCCTTGAGAAAAATGTTAGATATACGCAAAAATGCAGATGTTAGCAGAAGGAGCATGCACGTATCCAAGAGCAACATTTGGCCCTCTTAAGCCAAATGAGAACACTTTCACACATACATGAACACTCACAAACCTATCCAGTTGGATCACTCACTGCTGTGAAACTAGATATCATTTTCTGATTAAATGTTCACTCAGTCTGATTGTGCTATACAGTGACTGCAATAGTAATAAACCTCCAATGTGACATAGATTAAAGCCGTAGGACTTTGCAGTACTGCATTTCTGGATAATTGTATAATCAATAAGCATAAGAATAACACTAATCTCTTACAGAGCAACTTTCATCTTTGGATTTTAGTTTGTGCCAGCATGTAAAGTTTAAACCTGAAGTCAGAATGATTTAATCCAGTGGAGAAATGCAGTTATCCTGGAAATGCATTTTCTGGAGTGCTTTATTTCTTTTATGGAATTGAAATTATAGATGTATTTACTCTGTGCTTGCTACAGCAAATGGAGGTGATTCTCAGTGGAGCAAGCATGAGTGCAGAGAGAATGTAAAGATTATGGGAAAAGTCATGTTTACAGGCATAGGGTTTATAGTCCAGTATGCAGCATTATAATGGGCAGATCCTGGCCTCCCCTGAGAGGGTGAAGAGACAGCAGAGAGACAGGGAGCTTCCTATCATTTCCCACTCCCATAAACTTGCAAAAGAGGCTGTCAGCATCCTGCGGCTTGCGCTTCCTGACTATAATGCCACCAACGTTGATGCCGACACCAGAGGAGTGAGAGAGTAAGAAGCTCTTTTACATTGTATCCCTTGTCCTTGATTTGATTACGCACCATATACCGAAGCCTTAAGGGATGGTGGAGCATCATTCCCCAATGTTCTGGAGAACTTTTACTCCCTTAGCACCTCCTGGTTTGTCTTGCCGGAACAACCTCCTAAAGGCAGCGGAGGTCTCAGTATGGAGTCACTGATGTTTTCTAGGGAGCTGGAAATACACAGGGAGATGGGTATTTTATTGTCTCATACTTTGTTTCCAGTTGTTAGCTCCTTCTGGCACGGCTGTGAAATTGGGAATTATTGCTGACATGTTTTTCTGCTGAAGAAAGTCACTTTAGTGAGCAGATTGAAAGCAAAATTTTCTAGTTTTGATAAATTTCACAATTCCAAACTTTGTAAACAAAGCTTACAAATTATCTAAGTAAGTGCTACAAAATGAAATAAAAAGTTTCTAATTCTCAATTCAAAATGACTTACTGTGTCTACTTTTATCTTTGTTCTAAGAGAATTAAAAAATGATGGGTTTTTTTTTGAAAGTGTGACAATGAAACTTTCCATTTGATCCAGTTCATTTTTTCAGACAAATATTCACTTTTTTTTTTTTTTTAACATCTTTTAATCTAATTTTGAGTCACTTTAAATAATGCCATAGTTGGGAACATATTTTGGCCAGCCTTATTGAATAAGATAGGATATTGCAAAGTCTTCTGCATTCTTCACTCTAGCTATGGACTCTTCCTAGATTCAAATCATCTCAGAATAAAACCCAATAGTATAACCATCTTATCCCTCTGTGCTTTAATTTATCCCAGAAGAAAGTCAAGCACATGATGCTGAAGTTCATCTGCCGGTGTGACTTGATTCTAGCCTCCATTCAGAAAAGGCTTCAGCATGTTCCAGGCTTTCAAACGGAGTCACATGGAAGTATCTTGAAGACCCCTAGGAACTATATGAGCTGAAACTTGGGCTGAGGACATTAACTGCATATACAAAACTGTGTTTGAAAAATTGTGATAAAAATATAATAAATCTGAAAAAATATGATGAATGTGGTAATGTGAATTATGACAAAATGATGTTGAAAAGAAATTATAAATGTTGTCCTTCAAGAATGAAATGAGCAGTTAAGTCATAATTCATCAGCCATTCCTAGGAGACATCCTAAACTGGATGTTTTAACAAAATATCAGTAATGTGGTTAGCATAAGTGACTAGGAGATAACCTGAAAGTAGACTCTCTGACCATACAGCTTGTCCATTGGACAAAGATAGGAGATGATTTTATCTCTATTACTTTTACAGATCACTAATTTGATTTTGATACAATTAATATTGGCTCAGACTAGTGAAGCTTTATTAAATTTGGGAGAGAAAATTCTTCTGGCTTTAGACACTGACAGCCAGATAAAAATCAAGAACTGCACTTATTACAGTGATATTTTCTGTCATTGCCTATGAGCACAGAATAAAATAAAAATATTTATACATACAAATTCCACTGTGTAGTGAAATTCAAAACAGAAGATTTATTGAGTGTCTCCCCCCACCCTTTAAATCATAATTGAGGTCAACTAGGCAAAGAGCACATTTTTACAAAAATGAAAACCCATGAAAAAGAATAGGTAGAGGAGAATAGGATTCTCACCATGCAAGTTTATTTATGCAAAGGTGCCTTAAATAAGAAGCCAGTCATCCAAGATTTTCTATATTGTGAATGGAGAAAGACTCCTCCAAAGAGTGATTCTAAATAATTAAGTTAAATTTATGTCCAGAGCCACCTCAGCAGTGGTTTTTCTTTCTCCTTTGACTATGGAGAAAATCAACTTACTAGGTTAAAGTTAACCTTAATGTGTACCCCTCTGTTACTCTTCTTTGTCTTTATAGGAACCCAAGGTAGAAGAGCCTTTAAGATGTCAAATGTTAAGAATTTTGTGGTATAAATACTCCTCAAGTTTTCCACTTTACCCAAAAGTCTCTGAAGCCATGACCTACGTCGTGTCAACTTTTATTAGGTGTCTGTATATCGATAGAACATAGGCAGGAAACAAATACTGCTAGCTAGCTGCCATAAATATAAATTCTAAATAAAAAGAAATTCAAGTGGGAATGCAATTAAATTACATATATTATTAAATGACATGAATGAATCTATTCATCTAATTATGTACAGGCTCACACAGATGAAAGGATAACAGCAGGGATAATTGTAAATGAAGAAAACAGGTTTCACACTAGACTAGGGAAAAAAAATTCTGAGAAAGAAACATAAAGAAGGTTTTGACACATCCTTACACTTGAGATTTTCCACTGCGGGCAAGTATTCCACCTGCAATACTAAAAAAATAAAGGTTCTTCATTAAGCAGCTCACCTGGTTTTACACCAAATACTTTGAACTCCTTTTAAAAATTGATGTCTCCTTCCTTAGACAAAGTCTCCTCTCTTCTGTATTCCCAGTAGTATTTGTTTAGTTAATTGCTGGAAAGATAATATTTTAATTCGCAATGGAAATTTTGAGGATTGTGTTTTCCAGGCAAATTTTAGTTTTCTTTGTGATAGGAAGCTTTTATAAAGAGTTTCCAATCAGCATAAGAAATGAATAAAAACACCTGGAATGAGGAAGGGCAGTATAAACTGAATATGTGATGCTGCCTAGATTTTTTTCCGAGAGACACAAAGCACAGCTCATCTTAAAATGGAACAAAGACACATTTTCTGGGCAAATCTCCAATCACATCACTTTTATCACATAAAGCGCAGGCAACTGTCTGAGCTTTCAGTGTCCTTCACATTCAATACCATCTTCAGTCAGCAGGAAGATGGCGTTTCATCTCCAGCCAAACGATGATACCTGACTCCCTACCCACCATTTTGATTTCTCAGAAACATGCGTCTGTGCTTTCTCCTTCATGCACACTACAGCAAAGAGTAAATCATCATTACTTGCTTTTAAACATTTCAGTAGAGAGCTTCTGTGCTAGAAGCCAGGTTTTCTCCCATTGCCTCAGTGCTTCTTCGTGCTTTCGTAGCTGTCTGTCCCCTTGTCTTTCCATTATCTCATGTCTGACTCTATGTTCTTTGGAGCAGGGAACGCCCTTTTCCTCCGTGTAGATTAAGTACGTATCAGGAGGCTGTGTTTGAAAATACACCTTTCTGTAGACCAAAAGTGGGATTGCAATTCAGGTAGACGCAGTGAGTTAACTTTCAGCTACAGGTCCAGATTTTTGTTTTGTGAGCTCTTTAACAGAACAACTTCAGGAAGCTGCCTGAAACACCACAGCTATATTGTCCTAGTATCAAAATTGTTCAGTTTTCAGCCGCCTCAGGTAGGAGTGCAGCCATGGTTTTGGATAGCAGAGTAGATATGCTTCATGACAAAGTATCCCATGCAATAATGAACAAATGCACCAACAGTAATAACCTTATTGCTTCAGAAGGCCCTAGTAGCTTTCGTTCGTGGCTTTTTGTCTCAGAAACCGTTATATGGAAGAAAAGGAAGAAAATATCTCCAAATATCAACAACAAAGAAAAGAACTGGAAACAACAGGAGGAAGAAATGCTTGTAGTGATTTTCACTGACGCCAGAGGACGCTGCCCAAAATCCTAGATCTGCTTTAATGATTTTTAAATTTCCAGTCATTTCCTCTTTCTTAAAAGCTGTTATTATGAAGGAATCTTCTTTGTCGTTACAACGTGTTGCTTTCCAAAGAGCTGGAAATCCCTGCGCTTAAGGTTGCTGACTTAAAGACAATGACACTGATTCATGAAATGGAGATATGAATTAGCTGCATACAAATATTGATGAGTGTCTATGTATAAGTTTGTAGAAAACCCAGAGAGGGTTTTCTCAGTGCAACCTTCTTAGATAATAAAAATCTATTTTCATCCTCTAATGGTGTACTCACTTAAGAACATGCACACTGGTGACTTTTGCATTATCATGAGATATTCTCTGGCTATCTTGGGAGCTGGATGTACTGCTGACTGAACCTTTTCAAATTCCTCTGCAGCTTACTCAAGCTGTTTGAGAATGAAGACAAGTGTGCTTTCTGTATTGCAAAAATACTGTCACATTGCCCTACATTCAACCTAGCTTTGGCATTTCCTGACTTTCAGAGCCAAAATCTGTTCGTATAATTCAACTGGTTTCAGTGGAAACATGACACCAGAAAATATGATCGTGAGTGCCTCACATCATTGCAAATTCCACCTTGTTTTAAAATACTATGTTACATATAACTTCTTAGAGATTTTAAGGGAAACAAAGGGAGGAAAACGCATCAACATGCTGCGTGGCTGAAAAAGTTTGTGACTTCTATCCACAGCTTGAATTCTCCAAAGTTTTCAGAGCCATTTTCTGTGCCAGTGGTTCAGTGTCTTCTGTACATTGGCCTAGCATTTGCTAGATCATGACTTAAATTGTGTAACTGAGACCTCATTTAACTGGGTTCTGGAACATACTCTCAGAACTCTTTATCCTGTGTTTTTTACCTTATTGGAGATTCCCTTTCTATGTAAAGAAGTTCTTCATTGAATCAGCAAGTAATTATAGGTTTAGATACTCAATAACGCAAATCAGCAAATTCGGAGAGATAGTTTGAATGTGTGAGGATAGTTTATTAAACGAATCCTTCTACTGTGGAGAGACGGTTTCTAAGAACTAGCTTTGCTTTAAGCTCATATCAAGCAAGATTACAATAATATACCAATGTTTTTAATCTGTAAGTAGTCTTATATTTTTGAAAAAGTATCAACTTACATCTATGCATTTAAAATATAAAGTGGAAAAGGCCTGTAAAATATGGCCAAATGCTACCCTTTTAACCTATCTGGAAACTGATAGTAGGGCAAATCTGGAACATTAATGATAATGCTGAGCAAGGCACAGTCTCATCTAGCCATCCCCAGGTGTTCAGAAAGAAGGGAAGGCAATTGTTTCACTGCACTCCTCCTCTTCTGCTGGTTTCATAACTGAGCTCACAGAAAGCTCATATTGCCATAATTCTTAACAAATTCTGATCCCATTTTTATCTTCTTTATTTAAAGTACACTGTTTCGTACGCAAACCTCCCATGTGGTTATAGAGCTCAGGAATAAATGATTGTATGTATATCTTAACTTTTTAATTTCCATTCTTTTCTGAAGGGCAGCAGTGTTAGTATTTCTGAGGGTTCACTTAACATTAGAAATAGAAGCTAGGATCTCAGCCTGAACCTACTATGAGCTTTTCTTGCTTTTTCTTCATCCAAATAGTATATCAAACTTTTTTTACACTAAAATCTGATTTACGAAAGTCCTAAAAAAAGATCTCTGAATTCTTATTACTACCTTGAGGCAACATGATTTCTAAGCTGAAGTGCTGTATCAGATCAGAAGGTTTCTCTAAGGCTTTTGATTAAAATGACATTCATTACTTAGAGCACTGCAGCATATGCTGAGGTGAAGAGCAGGTAAGCTGATTGCTGTAACTACATAGTCCACAGAATAAAAATTGGACAATTTGCTATAATTTAGAAAGATGAATTTGATGCACAAAATTATATATTTTACTTGAAGGCCAGGCTGTATATCTCTAATCAAGAATTTAAAATCTGAATGAGAAGAAATTGTACCATAATTATTTTCTCATAAGAGAAAAAAAAGTTGCAGAAATACCTAATATCTCTCTTTGAAAATGTTTAGAAACTTAGCATAAAGAAGAGCTGCAGAGTAGCAAGGAAAAGCTACTGCTACCATTTACTTTAGTCTTCTTAAAAATAAAATTTGTTTTAAAATTCACTGAATGTTTGCTTCTTTACAAAAATAATTCAAAAAAAAGCTTCTATATGCAAATGTTCTAGATCAAATTAACTCCCTCTTCTCTCTTGGTTTTACTAAAGTTGCACTAAAGCTTGATATTGTCCTTGTGCTTTTCAATTTCTGCATACATTTTTTTATTTGCTTGGATTTCAAGCTTTTAATTGAAAAACATTTTTACTTCTCTTAAAAGCTTTTAGTGTGAGCCTAATGGGTCTATGTACTTCTTAAATAGAAAATGGTATGATGCTGAATACTGTACATCACCTGGTTCAAGGCTGAGCTCAACCAATTTCATTCCATCTTTCTAGGTGGAGTCTTCCATTGAGCTAGTAATGGAACCAATGGGAGATATCTAAACAGCCTAGGTGCCTTTAACAAAACATATATAAAAAGACAGAGAAATATGTAGTTACATGGAGCTTTCTGCTTTATCTGCCCAGCACTCTGATGATGTTTTGGATGGATCCACAGACAAGGGAAAGGGCTTTGTATTTCTAGCTGTGACTGGCATCCTGACACTGGGCAAGTCACTTTATTTCTCTGTTTTCCTTCTCCTTCTAACACTTTGCTGACGTGCTTTTTCTGATTAGGCCATGATTGCCTATCTTTATTGTTTCATTTCCTGCCACATTCAAAATGTTTGTATATTGGACTGGAAGAACATCAAGATCACACACAAGCAGTACCATATGAACCAAAGCCCAGGAACAATTCGTTCAGGCGGGGAAGCTCTTTGAGCAGTCCTCAACGATTTTATGTATTGGTTTAGCATGCAGCACACTGGGGTCTGAGCCCAACTGAATCTTTTACAGATAGTCCAGTAAAAATAGTCATAAATAACTAATAAAATGCAGTAAGAACAATTATGAAAAAGCTTATTAGGCAGATGTCACCAAGGTCCTCTGTGCTGGATTTTTTTTTTTTCCTACATTATGATGAACTGGGTTCAGCACTGGAAAGTACCAGGAAAGTACCAGCTGGTGCTGTTATGTGTGTTTGGTGTAATCCTTGGTAGAAGGAGCTATTTAATGATTTTTTTTTTTCCTTTTGATTTTGATTAGAATCAGTCTTTATAGCAGCATTGCTCCCTGGTCTGAGGTTCCTAAAGGAGTCCTAGAGGAAATATGGTAGAACTGAATGGTCTTTGTGACCTGTTTTTTTTTAACTTGGGCTGACGCTTAAACTTCTATAAATCAATCCCCTTCTACATAAACACGGTGAGAGCAAATTGCCAAGTTCCTACTTGCCATCACTGATCTTTTCCCTTGGAAAATTGACCTATAAGCTCCTGATAGTATTTACCAGAGTTGCTTTCAGTAAATATAAGTGTCTGTAATAGTTTACCTCATAAAAAAGTCTAACTAGTCTAGAAGTTAATCACTGTTTATCTTCTTTTAAAAGGCAGAATGCCAGCTTTTTAGAACAGCAAGACTTCAACAGAGAAATACTCCATAAAACTCCTCTCCTACAACTCTTCTTTATCATCTTTAAAGAGCTGGAGAGAATAAATTCTCCCCCACGGTCCGATTCTGTGCAACTAAGGTGAAATGTAACTATATAATCCTTTAGGTAGAAATCCATGGGCATATATGATTGACTTGCAGAAAAGATACAGTGAGGCAAAATTCTCCACACTCAAACTTTCAGGGACAGTTTGTACCATTCTATTTGCAGGAGAGGCTCCTTGAGAAATTTAATACTTGTACTCAATCTCTGCAGTTTTCTAGTTTGCTTATATTCAAGGAAGAAAGTGCACATATTATCCAGCCTAGCTGAAGGGAAAGCAGATATACCTCCTTCTGTGAAAAAATAGACAGCGGCCTTGAAAAGTTAGTTTTGAGAGGAAACATTACCTTCTCACCAGTTTCACAAAGTCCTACTTAATCATCCTACAAATATTTGAGAGGGAAAAAAAATGTCCTTAATGTTATTATGACATTTTTCCACATCACTTTATAAATAGAGGGTGGCACCAGTTCAAAAACAGTATTTCTAACTTTAAGCAAATCAGTTCTGAATGACTACATCAGCCACCGAGGTGCTTAAGCTGTGCATATGCTAAAGGCCTTGCAGAAGGGACATTTTCATTAAAGACAAAACAATGTTTAAAAAAGGTCTTGCATGGGGAAAAGGGGGAGAAAAAGATTAAGAGAAAATAGATGCATTATTTCTTTCTAGTTCTAAGTGCCTTCTGGAACTTTTTTTTTTTTTAATAAGAGATAACAATGTTTTTACGGATGTTTTTGACGCACACATCCTTTTCCAATAAGTTATTCTGTGAGGAACTGCAGGCATACAGATTCTTGTTCAATAGGAGAACAATAGCAGTTTCTTACTGCTTTGTAAAATATTCATTCCCGAAACACACGGACACATGGTTATATGTACAGGGAGAGGGAAAAGAATAGGAAATACACAACTTGAGTAATAGCCATATTGTTGTCAGTGGTATGACTGCAGCACATGGAGATGGACTTAAGCTATATCTAAATTGGTGGTCTTGATTTCCAGAGCAGTGACTACAGCACTGTGCCCAGCAGAGGCCTAGCCGCCAGACACATACCTAAGGCTGAAAGTCCTACTGCCCCAGTACACATGCTAACTGGTTTAGTATCAGTGCAGGTTAAACGCCACAAGTTTTGTTGTGCCTCTTGAGTTCCGAGTATCTTTTCGTAGTGACATGGTGATTAGTGTGCTAGAAGGAAAGGATAAAGGAATGTAGACTAAATTCCATTTCCATGGCTTGGTACCAAACACTCCAAACTGGTCGGCTGAAAATTTGTGAAAAATAAGGAAAACCTTATCAATCAGATCAGATTCAGATCAATCACATCCTACAGCAGCAGTCTTCCCACTCTCGACAGAGCACTACATAGTGGGAGCACAGTACTACGGAGCAGAGCTCATAGGTATAAAATAGTAACATCTAAGATAACTCATAAAACACTTTACCAATGTTGGCAATTTATGGACAGAACATAGCACCATAAGAATTAGAGAAAATTGCCTTGTTGCCTGGCAGTCTCCATGTCTCAGCAATGAGTGGATCTCAAGTGGGAATCAGGGTCATAATATTTAAAAAATGAAACTCTTGGAATTTTCAAGTTGAAAAAAGAGACAGTACTTTAGAAATTGTTTTCAGACCCAGCAATTTATATAGTTAGTGAGAAATCAATGTGCATTTTAAGATCAAAACACTGAAAGAAAAGTCAAATCAGTTATTCATTCTTTTTGCAAAGAGAAATTAAAGTTTAAAATTTTTATGTACAACAAACTTACGTGGATTATGAACAGCCAGTTTAGAATATGACGGTAAGTGAATATCAAAACATAGAATCACGGAATCACAGAATGGCCAAGGTTGGAAGGTACCTCTGCAGATCATCTAGTCCAGCCCCCTGCTCAAGCAGGATCATCCAGAACACACTGCACAGGATTGCGTCCAGGTGGGTTCTGAATACCTCCAGTGAAGGAGACTTCACAACCTCTCTGGGCAACGTGGTCCAGGGCGGGCTCGGTCACCCTCACAGTAAAGAAGTTTTTCCCCACATTCAGATGGAACCTCTTGTGTTTCAGTTTGTGCCCGTTGCCTCTTGTCCTGTCGCTGGGCACCACGGAGAAGAGTCTGGCCCCATCCTCTTCACACCCTCCCTTCAGATATTTGTTTATATTGATAAGATCTCTCTTGTACTGGGGAGCCCGGAATTGGACACAGCACTCCAGACGAGGTCTCACCAGGGCTGAGGAGAGGGGCAGGATCACCTGCTGGCAGCACTCTGCCTCATGCACCCCAGAATACCACTGGCCCTCCTGGCCACAGGGGCACACTACTGACTCATGGTGAACTTGTTGTCCACCAGGACTCCCAGGTCCTTCTCGGCAGAGCTACTTTCCAGCAGGTCAACCCCCAGCCTGTTCTGGTGCCTGGGGTTATTTCTCCCAAGGTGCAGGACCCTTCACTTGCCTTTGTGGAATTTCAGGAGGTTCCTCTCCTCCCAGCTTTCCAACCTACCCAGGTCCCTCTGAATGGCAGCACAGCCTTTTGGTGTGTCAGCCACTCCTCCCAGTTTTGTACCGTCAGCAAATTGGCTGAGAGCGCACTCTGCCCCTTCCTCCAGGTCATTGATGAATACATTGAACAAGACTGGACCCAGGACTGACCCCTGGGGGACACCACTAGCCACAGGCCTCCAACTTGACTCTGCGCCATTCACCACAACCCTCTGAGCTCGGCCATCTAGCCAGTTCTCAATCCACCTCACCGTCCACTCATCTAGCCCACACTTCCTGAGCTTCCCTAGGAGGATGTGATGGGAGACAGTGTCAAAAGCCTTGCTGAAGTCCAGGGAGACAGCATCCACTGCTCTCCCCTCATCTACCCAGCCAGTCATTCCGTCATAGAAGGCTATCAGATTGGTTAAGCATGATTTCCCTTTGGTGAATCCATGCTGACTACTCCTGATCACCTTCTTGTCCTCCAGATGCTTAGTGAGGACCTCCAGGAGGAGCTGTTCCATCACATTGCCAGGGATGGAGGTGAGGCTGACAGGCCTGTAGTTTCCTGGCTCCTCCTTCTTGCCCTTTTGGAAGACAGGCATGACATTGTCTTTCTTCCAGTCCTCAGGCACCTCTCCTGATCTCCAGGACCTTTCCAAGATGATGGAGAGTGGCCTAGCGATAACATCCGCCAGCTCCCTCAGCACTCGTGGATGCATCCCATCGGGGCCCATGGATTTATGGATGTCAAGTTTGGACAAAAGATCTCTAACCTGATCCTCCTCAACCAAGGGAGAGTCTTCCTTTCTCCAGACTTCCTCTCTTGCCTCCAAGGTCTGGAATTCCTCAGGACTGGCCTTAGCAGTGAAGACTGAAGCAAAGGCAGCATTCCATAACTCTGCCTTCTCTGTATCCTTCGTCACCAGGGCACCCGCCCCATTCAGCAGCGGGCCCACGTTTTCCCTAGTCTTCCTTTTGCTACTGATGTATTTGAAGAAGGCCTTCTTGTTGTCCTTGACATCCCTCGCCAGATTTAATTACAAAGGGGCCTTAGCCTTCCTTGTCGCATCCCTGCACACTCTGACAACGTCCCTGTATTCCTCCCAAGTGGCCTGTCCCCTTTTCCACATTCTGTACACTTCCTTCTTCTGCTGGAGTTTTGCCAGCAGTTCCTTGCTCATCCCTGCAGGTCTCCTGCCCGCTTTGCCGGACACTTCTTCCTCAGAGGGATGCACTGATCCTGAGCCTGGAGGAAGTGACGCTTGAATATTAACCAGCTTTCTTGGACCCCTCTTCCTTCTAGGGCCCTACCCCAGGAGATTCCCCTAAGTAGGTCCCTGAAGAGGCCAAAGTTAGCTCTCCTGAAGTCCAGGGCTGCAATCCTACTCATTGCCCTGCTCCCTCCTCGTAGGATCCTGAACTCCACCATCTCATGGTCACTGCCGCCAAGGCTGCCCCCAACCTTCACCTCTCCAACTAGACCTTCTTTGTTCGTTAGTACAAGGTCTAGCATTGCACCTCTCCTCGTTGGTTCCTCCATCACCTGTGTCACAAGGTTATCCTCAGTGCTGTGCAGGAACCTCTTGGATGGTTTGTGCCTAGCTGTGCTCTCTTCCCAGCAGAAGTCAGGGTGGTTGAAGTCCCCCATGAGAACCAGGGCCTGTGATCGTGAGGCTACTTCCAGCTGTCTGTAGAAGGCCTCATCGATGACTTCCTCCTGGTCAGGTGGCCTGTAGTAGACCCCCCCAACAGTGTCACCCGTGTTAGCCTGCCCTTTCATCCTTACCCATAGGCTCTCAACTTGCTCTTCATCCACCCCGAGGTAAAGCTCCATACATTCTAGTTGCTCCCTCACATAAAGGGCAACTCCACCACCCCACCTTCCTGGCCTGTCTTTCCTAAAAAGGACATAGCCATCCATGACAGCATTCCAAAAACCATATCACTTCCTAAAGGAAGAGACCAGAGCAAATTATAAGTACTGAAATATCAAAAGACTTTGAATGTTGTGTGAGTCCAGATTTATCCTCCTCCTAGTTAAGCAGGCACAAAGTGCTTGAAGGGTAGTTATTAACCAGTGACAAGGCAAACGTACCATCTCCAGCCTGCAAAGCACCCAATGCCAAAAATATCCTGGGGTAAACAATCGAAGAAACAATACCAAACCAGATCAGAAACTAAGTGCATATACTGCCTTGTCTCGTCCCCTCAGAGCTCTACAGCTGTCACAATGTAGGCCATGAAATTATTAAATGTCACCTTTTTACTCTCATTATTTCAGTGCTAGAATTGCTCACAAACAATCTTCCCCCAAAGGCTTTCTTTTTTGAAAGTAAATTGTTTTTTTGTGTGTTTTCTTATTCTGAAGCACTTCAGCCTTAAAAAAGTGCACCTTTTAGAAGATACCACACTTCAGAATTTCTGATTAAAGTAAACTTTCCTGTAAAACAAGCTAAAAAGAAGGGGGATACATTTAAATCTGTAGAAAATCATAACCTCCATTTTCCTTAGTAGCACCATTTTTATTGTATTGTGATACTGTGGGTCCTTACACTTTTGTCTTTTTGCCCACTCCTCCAGAAATTGACATTTACTGCAAAAAGCAGTATATCATCAGTCCAAACAGTGAAAGCTCAGGAATAAGAGGTGTTTTTTCTCCCACTAGGTGCCAGGATGCTCTACAAGGCACTACCTCCAGCATGAGGAAGTATTTAAACAAGGTAAACTTCTAACTTAGATAGGGAATACTTGACAATGAAGTTGAAATTATAAAGGGGAATCATCCTTTGATTCTCCTTTGATTCTTTGATTGACAAGGATGAAGAAAATGGTATCAGAAAGAGGATTTTCTCTGGATATTTACAGAATATGGGATTGGGATTGAGACTAAGCAGAGATGAGAAGGAGGAATATCTTGGAATCACTGAAAACTCATGAAGAGTTATCTGAACACTGCAGAAATTCAAGCAAGACTTTTAGTGCTGTTTGGAGGGGAAGAGAAGTGTTTGTTTTTTATTTTCCCTAGGAGACCTACCTATGTCTTGTGTTGTTTGAGTCTGCCCTGTGTATGCATGTGCATACCATGCTGTCATCAAGAAACAGTGGAGAACCAACAAAACAGAAGGTCAGCATCTCTGATGTAAAATAGCAATAAATAGACCTACCGTACTGGGGTTTTCTCTGGCAAAAAGTGTGTCAGGTTGCTGCAAACGAGTTCAGCAAATGATGGTTGCTGCAAACGAGTTCAGATCCTCACAGACAGTACCTAAATTATAGTAGAGCCCAGCAAATCAAAAGTCACTGAAGGGGCTTCTATTTGAACCTAACCTAGCAGCCTGAGGAGGAAATTGATCAAGGTTGGCAGTAGTAACCGTTGCACAGTTTATTCTTTAGCAACTTTTTCTACTATGATAAGGCATAATTAAAATATTAGGCAAATACGCTACATTTTTGACACAAATTCTAGAGCTGTCATATTGCCACTTCATTGTCATTTGTGAACTATTTATGCTTATTAATTATTTCTAATTTGTTTTGTTCTAGCTTCCATAATATTAACTCAATTTTTCTGTTTCATTTTTACAGGAATGGAGTCTCCTGTTGGAAGTCCTTTTCAGGTATACTTGAAAAGCAGCATCTCTATGTTTTTTAAATTCCAATAATCAACAACACAATGACTTTTATTATTCTAAAGTTGGGATGGATATGATGCTTAGTTTCCGGAATCCTGTGAAAAACACGAAATTAACATATAATTATAATTAATGTACATTTAATTAGTAAATAATGCTTTCCGGACGTGAAAGGTGGTGAGAAAAATTAAGACAATAGGATATTACCTCAGGCTGGAGACCTTTCTCCATCAAAAGGGAAAAGGAACTGACAAAAAATATATTCCATTAAAGTTAGCATTTAAATATTAAATTAATAATTTGAAAGTATTATGGCCAATTATAATAAACTCTTTTTCTTTATTGTATTTTACTTGCATCTCTATTGACCAAGGAGTACTCATTTCAGCATAGACTGGGAGAACATGTTTATAATGAGTGCCACAAGAGGCTATGGAGCGAGATACTGCAAGCAGAGCTTGTATAATATCTGTGGAGGATGAAACTATAAAGAAAGAGACCCATGGGGACTAAGACCATTACTGACAATAAGCCTTTTAATGGATATTTAACATATGTGTCAGAACTGCAAGGGCAAAGAAAAGCCAAATGATGTCCGTGAACATTAAAAAGTCAGCGAAGGCTTACCTAAAGAAAATTGCTGTCTTTTGTTGTATTTCATTAGTCTGCCTTAAAATTAATTTGATAAATTGATTTTTTTAAAATGTGTTAAAATGTATGTTCTCAATGCATATACTGAAAATGATGCAGATCTTTAGTTTTGATATACTTCAGTAAAGGTAAATAAGCTCTTCTGTAGTCATCCTACACTGCAATATATCTAGTCCTTATGTGTGTTTAATGTAAACTGGAACAGTATCAACCACGGGGCAATTAAAATATCCATGAACATAAGTGTACAAATAAACAAGAAAATATGACTAGGACTCAAGTAGATTCTAAGGTAGAAGTTAAAATGGCATTTCTGGTGACTTGAAGTTGAATTTTTCTTTCTCTTTCACTCTTTCTGAAGTCTTGCAGAGTTCTGCCTCCAGTCAAATGCATATAAATTTTATTTCTTATTCTTTAGGTCCAATGGGTGCTCAGGGTGTTTGGGGATAGCAGTGTGCAAAACAGAGCAATTTTAGGGCACTCTTCTGGCCTTAATACACATTATGTGGCAGCCTGTGTTTGTTGGGGACCACAGTCAGTGAGCAAAGCTGTCGCTCTCAGCATTGTGCTCTGACGTACTCCTGTGAACAGAAGATATTCTCCAGAATAGCTGACAATTGTTTCTAGCTCCTCTGTAGGAAATGGTGAAGGAAAGGAAATGCAGTGAAAAGCCAGTGGTCACTTTAGTTCTGCACTAATCATGGAGCTGGCAAGTTCTCCAAAGTAAAGTACTGTTATATCTTGGGATAAAACCTATCGCATCTGTTGAGTACAATCACCACCTTTCCTTTAACATGGAAGAATCTGTTAGACTTCACTGCACTGTCCAGAAGCTGAAATAATAGCAGTCTTCATACAGAACAGCGTATACCAAACAGACAATTGCCTTTTGAACTACATGGACCGTGGTGCTTTTCCAGGAATTGCTTTGAGGACGAGGCTGTTTAAAGAACAGAAAAAGGAGGAGGACACTGTGTAGGAGATAATTTTGGAAAAGTTTTTTGTTTCTGGTGCTAGGAAGAAGCAAAACTTCAGAAGGGAGAGCTCATGAAGTAGGCAGGGTAGTTTTGTGGTGTTAATAAATAAATCTAATTAGCTCTTGGGACTTTAATCATTTAATCATGTCTATTTTTTTCTGAGCTGCTGTATCTTGCTGAGCTAGGGTCAATTTGGCATAAGAAGGCCCAGATTTTCATCAGATTTTAGCACTGGCTGAGGAAAAGTCACTGGGGTTTGACCATGTGCAGCATTTCCCCAGCTCCTGGGGAAAAATTAGGCAGCGAGGAGTCAACAAGCAGAGGTCTCTCCACTTTCACAGACCCAGCACTGCTTGGATAGAGACTAGGGGAGAGTTCGGCTCTGCTCCCTCCTTTCCCTGGGACAGCTCTTCCAGCTCAAACTCTTTCTAGCAGCCATACCGGGCAGAGAAGGGATGAGCAGGCGCAGTCATCTCCAGGGTCTGTGGTTCCTTTGGAGGAAGGCTGGTCTGTGACAGAAAGAAGAAGCAGAAATGCAGAAAAGAAGAACTGATCCTTCATTGCGTCAGTTAAAAAAAAAGGAAGGACAGAACTGATTTTAGAATAAAATCATCTAGGCCTTAACCCGAATGGACAGAGGGGGAGAACAGAACAAAGTGTGGGACTCAATAAACAAAAATAATGTTAAAAAATATTCCTTAAAATTCAAATAGAAAAAATACTCTGTCCAGACTCAAAGGGCATGATTTAAGAATCATTGGTATTTATTTCTGCATGCCACAAGACATTTATTTAATTAGAGAAACATGCTTTCATTGCATTCTGAGTTAATTAAATGGAAAAAAACATGTTTTTTTATAAATTTTGAGGGTTTTGTAAAACCCCAACTCTCCCTGGATTCTCTGATCCTTAACCTTACTAATTATGTGCTTTGTTTTCATTACGAATACCATTTAAACTTCACAAACTCCCTTTACTCCTTCATTCCCAGTATCATGTAGCATATGCCTGCTATTAAGAGTTCTTAAAATTGTCCACTGCTCCAATGTTGGTCATATTAAAACAATAACTTTCTCTTGCACTCGTTAGATAAATGAAGCCCTGTTGGATCACAAACAACCGAACGGTGGGCTGACTCTCTGTGAGGGGACATAGGGGCCCTTCCTGTTAGTTTTCCTGCTTGACCTGAGGATGACCAGAGCTTTAGCCTGCTCCAATAACTGTACTGTTTCTTTTCAAGCAGAGATACGGCCAGTCCTTCTGAGCTTTGCAGGAAATGAAAAAGCTAACTGCATAGCCAATTTGCATGCACCCATGTAGAGTGCATTCTTTCATGCCTACAGGATAATTTCTTGAAGCAAATGCCTGCCATGTTCTGTATCATAAACACAATATTTAATCTGCACTAGTTGATCAAGACAAATTTTATTATGCCTTTTTCTCATATAAGGTTTTAATCGGCTATGGCAGAGAGCTGCCATATGATGATATGTGTAAAATCTAAGATCAGGGAACACAGTGTATATTTATAGCAGTGTCTGAGATATTATATGTAATGAATATATTATACTGCATACACACCGGAGGCAGAGTTAAGGTTGTACATGAATCCTATAATGTGGCATTTCCTAACTTCTGTGTGCTTAACCGTACAACCTTAACATTCTCTTCACATTCTCTGATGGAATATCTATCAGCCTACATAATCAGCTTGCAAGTTACTCCCACAGAGAAAGATATTTCAGATTGTCCTCTTCCAAGAGAGACATTAATTAATGCATTTTCATTTTGAAATGTACTACTTTCCAGCCAACACGTCCTGCTGAAGATTAAAAAGCTTTAAATCTTCATGGAGTAAGGCTCCCCAGGAAGGTTTAAAAAATACTATCTGCATCCTTTTCCTAGGGGCTTCTCTGTTTTGCCCTTGCACTAAAGCTATTATGCACAGCTTGAATTCTGGGAAGACATGATGCTGTGGAAATACAAGTAATTATACTATTCTCTCTCTTCTCTACCAACTATTATTTTAATTTTTTTCTTTCACTTTTTTCAGTTCTCTTTATCTACTGCAAATATCACTTTCAGATTGCTACTTGCAGAGAAAATGTCAACTGAAAATTGGTGATAGATTGGTGAGATGTAAATGGTTGCATATTGGGCACCCCAAATTACAAATTAGCTATTTGGGTAGCCTATTTACTCTGAACTCTTCCATGCTGGAGGATTCCCAAGTACATCAAAGACTTTGTGCAAATTTGCTCTGTGAAATTACACCTATAGTACATTGTTTATTGAAAGGGATAGAATACAAAGAATGTGAAAATAAGCCTTGTCCTTGATAAGGAGAGCAAGTATTTTTGGATAGCACCACAGGCCTTATAATGAAAGCTTGTGACTGAGGAATTACAGTTGGATGCTTAGCTCCTAAGTCAAATATAGCCCTGGAATAACCAAAGACAGATCCATTAGTTTCATGCACTTAGCCCACAGATTAAATGAAGAAGGCAGCCAGCAAGTGCTGGGTGTATGTTCATATTTAGTTATGTTTTACACCGTGAATGGATCTGTTTTTATATAATTATTTACAAATATGTAGTTCTCTGAAACAGAGAAATCACTTGCCAAAGCAGTTTTGATTTTAGCTAAACAATAAAAATCACAAGATAACAAAAAGAAACATTGTGTTGCCTTTTAATTGTTCTTTATCTAATAAAGTGAATGCATTGTTGAAACCCTCTGTCTTCAAAAAACAGCGCTGAGGAGGAAACATGAGTTGAAACGATAAACTACCTTTATTTTTAACCTCAGTATTTATGGTTAAAAATGGCTTCAGCAAAAGGAGTTCAGCTCAGAAATTTTAATGCAAACAAATTTGTGGGCCAAACTGAGATCCAGGGAGTTACACAATAGATGAGTTTGGCCACCTGTGTTCATAAAGCTTTCAAACACTGACAAATAAAAGTAGGTAATAAAATAAAGATTGACTATTGCAAGCAGCGATGGCATTAAAAGCAGCTCTTGAGACTTGATGCAGCAGCTGACATTGTGGCCCACACTAAGCCTCCTTCATGCTACTTTGGCTGTGCAGAGGCATCCGCACTGCCCAGCTGGGCAGAGAAGACTCCCATGAAACGGGGACGTGCACCTCAGCCAGGATACATTAGATATAATCTGGTGACTTGATATCAGGTTCCTAGAGCGAGGTTCTGTCAGAGCTTAATATTAGTGGTCTGGCTGTGTTCAAGACTGTCTCAAAAAATGGACAATGACAAGTCAACCGACTTGATAGCTCTTGTGAGACCATTCAGTGACACGAGACTGGCACAGAGTATGAGCAGAGAGGCAGGAATTAGCCATGGCAGTTAAGGAATCTGCCCTTTTTTTGTTAGAAAATCTGTCACAATGTCTGCTATTGCTACTTATCTTCAATGGCATTTTAGTTCTCTTGCTTAAGGTGCTGGGCAGTATTGAGGGTGGTGGAATACAGGTGATATGCCACCTTCCATAACTGCCAAGAGACGTCCCTTAGGGGAAAAAAATGTTTTGAGCATTTTCCTCTAAAGATGAATGTGTGTGATTGTTTTAAAAGGATTACACTGATAGCCCTTTGATGTATCTTTACCAGGTTTTGTGAATGCTTTGACCAAATAGTGCAGATGATAAATTCATTATGGCTGATAAACTCATTACAATGATAAACCTCATACGGATGATAAACTTATTACAGAAGAGCCCTAGTATGGTGAGGCTGACGCAAAGCTTTCTATCACTGTCAGCAAAATTGCAAACTATAAAACTTCCTCTCGCATAAATGATGATCTTGGCACACTCCCCTTTTCCATCCCCTCCTTTCAAAGGGTGAGCTTAAACACTCACATGGTTTCAGTCACTATCTTTAGTCCTGCAACTCACAAATCTCTACCTATTCTTGCTAACTAGTCCAGATTCTCACATGGTTCCTGACATTTCCTCATTGTCGTCATAAATTCCCCAGAGACAGACCTGGAATTCCTCTCTTCCCTCCCTGTCCCCGAGACTTCCCTCTCCCACCGATACCCCTGCCAGCCCTCCTTAGGTGCATACAGGCTGCATACAAATTTTCCCTTCTCTGATCCTGCTTATGAAATTGCTTTTTACTTCCATCATCCTTCCTATCTCATCCAGCCAAGAAAATAACCTTCCTGAGTGGGTTTGCACCACATTAACACTCTGCACTTCAGATCCTCTTCTCAAGATATGCTTTTCCACTAGCCTGACAAGAAATTACCAACTGTAATGACCCATCTGAATGCTAAAATCAATTTCTTTTTCAATAGCTTTTACTATAAAGACCTTGAAAATTTCTCACCTCCCAGTGATCAAGACCTTTCCTTCCATCTCTCCAGCACCTGCAGGATGACACGAGAAGAACATATACTGCAAGGAAGGTCACGTGAAGAAATAAAAGTCATGGCATAAAGCTGCATCTAGAAAATACATCTTTAACAGAAGATACTTACACAAGTAAATAAAACATCGTATTTGATAGCAAACATACACCATGTGGCAATTATACCACTTGGTAACATGATAAAAATATATTAGAACAGGATTAAGGAGATAAGATCATGGTGATTTTATATCAGTGCCAAGGTGAGTTTTCTGAGGTAAAGCTCAGTGATAGCTGAATGGCTCAGTGCCATGATAAATTTTCTGCCAGCTCTGTGAGCTGAGCTGTTTTCTGCTAAATTAGTGCATTGAATCGGCTCAGTAAAAGGTCTTACAGATGTCATGGTTGACACAAAGGAGAGGTGGGAGCCCATCTTCTCAATATAAGAGCAAGACAAAGAGGGAGGAGGAGCAGGGTGATGAGAAGCAGACAACCCCCTTCCAACTGCTCTCCATACTGTTGAATTAGTCCCCAAGCTACACTGTCCTAATGTGATTTTTTTTTTCATTTTTTTTAATTATTTCTCTGGTTGAATTCTTATTAGCTTTTCATCCCCATGTGGTCCCTCTGGGGCAAACCCCATTTACATCTTGCAAGGTCATTTTTGCATGTGTTTATTATGTTTTAGATATCAAAGTTTGGAGTCTACAAAGCCTCACTAAGGGGCAATGTTGTGTCAAGGTGTTTTATTTCTAAACATTTTCGTCTTAATTATTATTTTTATGATGATATTGCAACAATATTAAGGTTGAGCATCCCGTTATGCAATATGCTATATAAATTCAGAAGAGTATCTCTGTCATAGAGAGCTTCATCACAATGTCCTGATTATGTAAAACCATTTGCAGCAGCCCATATATCTTCATATGCATTGCTACAAGCTGAGGTGAACACTTACTTGCAAAAAAAAATAGAATTTCAAAATGAAGAAGAAAATAGCACTGGCAGTGGTATGGCCAGCTGCTAAGTGTTTCATAACAAGGCCTTTTTCCCCTCCTTTAAATATAATTTACTGGAACTTTACTTTGGAGATGCAACAAATTAGCAGCTATTCATTTTATAATGAAGAAGGCCTTGCGTAAATCTAAGCTGTGAATAGGCAATCAGAATTTATTTGGATATAAAGGATTATTTGCCAAGCTTATATTTCAGTGTTGAACTGCATGCTTCCATCAGTACCATCATACAGCAATTTATGCAGTTATTTTAAGTTCATATATTATTACCTTGCCTCCATTTGATTCTACACAGTAGTTGTAGCTAATACTAACCCCTGCATTAAAGACCACTAGTAAAAAGACAAAACGCTTCTCATTTGGTTAACATATAAATTAAGCTCATCTTCCCTCAGGTCTGAATAAGCGTTAAAATGGAAGCTTTTATACTCCTGGAACAAAGCTCTGGTGATTCAAAATTATGATTACATGCAGGCTTAACATAAGTTCAGACAAAAACAATAAAAGATACCAAAGAATTCTGTATTTGTTCAGTTAAAATAGCTGCAAAGCAAGTATAGCTATACCTGTTCAAACTCCTAATCCACATGCCTTCTAACACTCAAATAATTTTACACCTCACTTCCAACAGTTAATCTTTAAGTGGGCCACCAGTAGCTCATTGCAGGCACTATAGCTCCTGATTTAAAGCTTAGTCAATGTGAGTACAAGTTGAACTGATTTAAGACCCTGTGCACTAGGGGCTTGCACCTTGTGACTTTGTTCCTGCATACCCAGAAAATGTTTCTCATCTAGCAGGACATCAGTAATGTTAGATGCTAGAACAAAGGGCTGAGGCTGATGAATTTTAGATTCTTGTTATTTCTGTGCCCGTTCTGTGCCTCAGAACACGTTTCTTTATGCAAATCACCCTATCGTTTTGAAAAAACTGGGGCTGATTAGATGGGCAATTAGTTCGAGCTCTTAGTTTTTAATTATGTTCCACTACTCCCTCCCCTAACTGCATACACTTTAACTTCCCCCCATAAAATTCTAGCACAAAAAACCGACATTTGTGTTTTCCTTTGGTCTCACTTTTATAGTTGAATGAGCTCGGAGTGAGTGTGCACCCATGCCGAACCCTATGGACCTCGCTAATCGATTGCAGGACTGGGACTTCTGTTTAGCCTTGATGGTCTTGGCCTGGTCCCAGCATAAAAAGCTCCAGAGCTCTCAATCACTCGTCACACTGGAGTGGGCACAGTGCCATGGTGAGCCTCTGTCCTAGGTCTCATGTATTTCTGTCCAGGTAGAAAAATGTGAGCAGGAGCTGTACAGACATTTCACTACAAGTCCAGTATAGTCAAGGTATATCAGACTCCTGGTGCATGAATGCAGTTACTGTAGTTTTCCCTGTAACCTTGGGTGAAATGTGCCTGACTACAGAGTGCATGTGGGCAGCAGGCAAAAAAGGTCTGCCTTATGTCCAAGGAAGCCTGGTCAGACACATCCAATCTGCTGCGACAGCCAGATATCCAGAATCCTGGACAAAGGTAACAAACCTTCAAAAGCCAGAACAGCGTTTATAATTATAATCTTTCTACCATTGCACAAAGATGTGTGTAAGAAGACGTTCATGCATGAGAGCCCAGGAGTCTGACTTTTTATGGTGTCTGTGTGCATTTCTTCCTCTCTGAAGGGTCATCTGTGGTGAATAAAACTGCGTCTTTGCCTATGATGGTATGTAGTTACCTAATTTTACAAAAGTAAAATCTCAAATTATATTAGACGCATATGCTTGCCTATGGCAAGTGTAGGCCTGTAAAAATTAGACATCTAAATGTGAACTAGTCGCACAAAGCTCATTAAGTCAGAAAAAAAAGACATTTCCCAAGGTTAGGAAACATGTGTCCAGGTAAATCTGGTACGTTTCTGGAGGTCAGTTCGTTCAAGTCTAAAAGCATTAGTTGGGCCACTGGAAATAGTATGGCTGGGTCAACACAGAGCTCCAATGGATGATTGATTTTTTCCCCACATATATCTTTACCAATCTGAATAACTCCACTTTGTCTCCTCCTATTTGTCTCCGAGATGTAGTCATTTTTTAGCTCATAGTTCTCTATACTAATCTTTCATGGCAAAATGATTATTATAACTGTGCTGGAGTCACAAGGAAGAACCTACATGGCTATTAGATCATGTATTTTCTTAGTAAGTTGTATGTGTTATGTGGGAATGTAGCACACTCCCACGAGGAGCAGCCTTGCTTTCTCTTTTTTTTAATTACTGAATGAATTAACTGTGAAAATAAACCAATATCTTCAAGCAATCAACATATCAGATCATAGAAAATATTCAGAAAGTATGAAGGAAGTGAAATTAGGTTGAGCATGTGCTTAAGTGTTTTGCCACTTTCAGCTGAGATGATTGTTTTTTTCGTAGCTTTATGCATATATCATTGTCATTCGTCACCCTGCCCTCACTTGGGAACTAAGGGTCCTCCTGAATAAGAATAAAGAGCCCTAAATCCCTGTCATCCAGCTGAAGCAGCGCACCGTTTAACAAATTTCTTACTTCCCCAAAGGTAGCTTCAAACAATTTTAATAAATCTTTAGAGATGTATCCTCTGTATTTCAAATACATAAAGGTCAAACTGTGATATTCTGACTGACCCTGGACTGTAACTGTTCCCTTCGTGACTTCAGTAGCGCTGCTCGGGGCGTAATATACTTTAAGTTCTGACTATGAGAAGCACAATCTGGCCTTTCAAGACCACGCGGCCCTTCTGTCGGTGCCAGACAATGGTCGCTCTCTCTCCCCCAGCCGCGCTGTCCCTATCAGCGGGGATTCGCAGTTTGACAGCAAGCTCAGCTGCCCTGGGAAGAAGAGAGAGCTTCCCTGTGCATGACAGGCCCCAGCACAGCACTAATACCAGTTGTCTGAGAATTTAATGGAGCTTCGTCTGTTTTAGTCAGAGCTTCTTTATGCCACCGCTTCCCCTCAGTGATTTCTTTTGCTTTGTTTTAACATTTTAATTTTCCTGAAATGTTAAGGCAAACCTTCACCTGCTGACCGGGCGTAACAGCGCTGCAGCAAAGGGGGAAAAATAAAAAAGGTGCTTAGCTCAGCCGAACTCCCTTTCTCGCTGCTGTAAAATTAATTGTTATCATTATCTAGCTGCTTTCTGGACACCATCAACTTACCTGCTACACAAACTGTAGCAGCAGTAACAGCAGCTGGACCTGACATACATACAGTCTTGCCCTTGGTGTATTAAATCATTCTGATGTAATGTCTAACAAATCACATGACTCACCTATTAAACCTTTTCAGGGGCATGTGCTCTGGCAGTAGGAGAGAGCTTGTAATGAGGCCAAACTCACAGAGGATAAAAGGAACATATTATGAAAACAAGCTATTGAAGGCCTGCATGCTAATTTGAGTGAATGCATTTGGACATGTAAAAGCTTTTCTGTTTCTGTACAAAATGTTTCCAATTTCTTATTTCCCGTTTCAAAGCTGATTGAGGCAGCAGCAGCCTGCCACTTGCTTTCCAGGTGGCGTGATATGTCTCCTCGTGCACTAACTCATATTGGTCATTAATATGCTAAATAAGTTGTAGCCAATTGGCTCCCATGGTGACAGCTCCAAAAGCTTCATGAATAATCAATGGAGCACCTGGAGGCATGAAATTTTCATATAAAGAGTTTCTAGACTTTTGCATTAAGCTCTGAGCAGGGATAGACAAGTGATAGACAAGACTGGCACTTTGAGGAGTTTCGAAAATAAGAAGTGTTATTTTAAAAGAAAATAGCAATCTTATTAAAATAAGAATGAAACTGTATCTCCCTCTGTCTGAGCATTTCTAAGAACGGCACCTAAGCTGATTCCCTTGCCATCTTTTGGGCAGAAGCATGTTTTAGACTTGGTGAGGGTGAGCGGGAATACTTACAGCTGTTCTATAATCTGCAAAAACCTCATCATACAATAGTCAGAATTCACATGATGCTAGGAATTAAACAGTTCCATCTTCCAAAAATTAATATATCGTTACTGTTTTAACCCATTTTTCTGAAAAAATTGATACGACTGTAGATTCCAGGAGCAAAAATCATGTGATCTGAGTGATAGAGGCAATCATTGAGTAGATTGTCAGCATAATCTCTTAAAAGAAGGTGGTTTTCTAACACTGTTCCCATTTCAAGCAATAATGTATTATCTCATAGGTTATTTCAGAGAACTTCATTACCGAAACAAGCAGACCACAGGAAATGGCTTGCATGTTATACTATCTGATAGAGCTGACCCCAAGGTCTGTTAAATTTCATATGGGGACTGTGACAATGAGATATTAGGTCCTGCCTCATGCTCTCCCCAAATAAGCTTGTGCCTCACATATTCACAGTACAGCCCCACACCCTCTCTCTCCCAGTTTCAGAGTTCATGCAGCAGAAGAAAGTAGACAGAGTAATCTGTGATCCACTGACCGGATCTGTTGGGTAGGTGCTCTGGCAGAACAGGAGAGATATTTTGGAACACTTAATTATGGTCTATGCAAATGAAATACAGGCCAGGCTGTGGGACAGCTCAGAATACCCCTCTACATAAGTACATTTACTGGGAATGAAGATGCTGGAGCTGTTCTGGCCAGTCTGTATGTGCATAGGGATAGCTGTAATAACAAAAATGAAGCAGCTCCAGTATTTCCTCTTTCACAGGTGCCTTTCCTGTGTAAGACATTCGTTTACAGCAGGTTAGTGCTCGAGAAGCTGCAGGAGCCTGCACGTCCAAAGCTTTGCCCCCATGATTTGGTTCTCTGGAAGACTGTGGTTAGTACTGACTTCTCAAGTACGTGCACAGGGAGAAGCAGGAAAAAATTCCAGTACTTCATCTCTGCCTGACATAATTTCCAGATGACTGCTGAGAAGCCAGCAATGTCCCCCAGCCGCTCCTGGCATTGCCATGTGAAGTTTTCCAATCTCTTCCTGCAAAACTTGCTCAATAAATGTACTTTAAACTCAGCTATGATAGGAATGTTTTAGATGAGATTCTGAGCAAAATATTTATGCCCTTTGCTATCTATTCTGATGTAAGTCAGTCTGGGTCATCACTAAAAAGGCTAGAGAGATCTGACTGCTGAAACACAAGGAACACCACCACAAAGACCTCGTTTATGAAAAGTTTTGCTTGTCAGGAACTTGTGTAGAAGTTAGAGACAATCTAAGCCGGCACAAACAGTGTTGGCTGAATAACTTAAAATTCACTTTTTTCCTACTTGAACTCTTCTACGAACAGAAAGAGAAGTGTGAATGTGTTACCAACATGGTAATATATTGGATTACATAAGCAGGGACATCTCTTCCTTGGGGGATAGTGAAGTCTGTCCCCACCAGTACTTTATAAACCTTGCTGAAATCTGTCTTTGCTGTTTATCGTAACAGCAACATGCGGTAGTGACATAACACAACAGAGAGAACCTAGAATTGGAAGGTAACACTTAACAACTTGTAACGAGTTTACATAGAATTTTTTTTTCACTAAAGTGAAAAAAAAGCGTGAACATGCTACCCCAGGTTTATTAAGCTGTGTAGTTTTGTTACCACATCCAGAACATACAATTTAGAGTCACACATTGATTGTCTTTTTGAGGAATGAAATGTCAATGTCACAATGCATCTATATAACTTTCCATTTGAAGATAAAGCGCACAACTTTAACGGGGAACAATCAATAGTTGCAGTGACTGATGGAAAATTAGCAAAGTGATGAAATTCATGCGTGACTTGTTATGGCTTCTGCACATGTAAAGGCTTACAAATATGTTAAATGGATGAACATTTATAAAATATCCTTGTTTCTGTTTAAACTTAAAGTCTACACTGTATGAAAGAATCTTGCATGAGATAATTACTAACAGGGATAAAAACATGACTTTGACATTTCAAACATGCTTCTTTCTAAATTCTGTAAGAGTCATTTGTAGTATCTAAGCAGCTATAAAATAGATTGGTGGCATCTCCTCTGACATATTTTATGTGTGAGTTCTGTCTGCTATACTAATGTAGTTGCGATACATTAGTGGTGTTTTAAGGCCTTCTGGATCACAGGTGAAAGCTTACCCTCACCAAAAACAACAGAAATCCCACTGACTTTACCTGCATCAGAATTTAATTCTATAAAAAATTAAACCTCCTCTGATCAAGGGTTCACTCGAAGTTTGAAGATAACTATAGCGGTGATTAAACTGCCCATCTGGCTGATATTTTAAAAACATATACGACTAGAAGAAATTTCTTCCACATACGTCCATTCGGTTTCACTTTCCTCATTCCTCTTGAATTGCTATTCAGACAGAAACATACAAGCAAAAGAAATGTTAAAAACCTATAACTGCCTTGTCTAAATTCTAGCCTAACTAAATTGAAAGAGAATTTGTCAAGGAATAAAACATATCTATGTTGGATGATGGCAGTCACAGGGGACTTGCCCTGTATGGTCGTGATGTGTTTCATCATAAGGGTACTAAACACTGCAGCTGCCATAGAAGGTTGGAGGATCTTTTCCCCCACTTTACATTGAAGACAAGCTTCCAAGGGCGTGCAAATCAGGACTTCTGGGATCTTTCTGTGGCCAAGAGCCACAGAAGATTGCTGTCTATTTCCTGCAATAGAAATTTCCTAAATCCATAGATGTTTTCAGTAATTACTTAGTTGACATTTTAGTTTCCCTGAGAAATAGAAGCTGCAAACATGTTTTATATCATGCAAGTCAAGACATTATAAAACTGGTGAATCCACACAGTCTGTATTCTTAAGCTGCCTCGAGCCATCATGCGTATCTTAATTTGCCGGATATTATTGAGCTTTGACACATTTCGTTTTGATTAGAACCTCTTTTGACTCAGAGAAGGTTTCTACTTTCAGCTACCATAGTACAATCATTGCTGCAGGTTTTCCATCTGCCAGGTACTGCATTTGTGAGGTTCACTGAATAAGTATTGTGATTCACATTCATTTGCACATTTTAGAGTATGTTATTATAGATAGCTTATGGAACAAATCCTACAAATAGTTGCAAGCATTCATAGAGCTTACAGCTGTGAACCTCATCACTGTGGAAATACATGGGGTACCTGAGGTTGGATTCACATTCACGGCTTTCAGATGGCTACAAGGTACCTCTCCTCACAATTGAGCTTTACTTCCTAGGCTGCCTTTAAATTCAAGGAAAAAAATAAGCATTTTAAGCGATCAATGCATCTGCTCTTTTCAAGATGCTGACTTTAGGCTCAGGTCAGTCATACTTTAAGAGAGTAGATAGATTACTTTCCATTGACTCAAAAATGACCAAGGGTGTGTAGTTAAGATGTAGATGTCTGCCCTATAAAGCTGTGTATATGGAGAGACGAATCCTGTCTGCGGGGTTGAGTGCTTCTTGTTAATCAAATCCACAGAAAAAAACATTGTGAGATGTGGGTGCTTAGATGATGTATGTTCAGTGTTTACAAGGTGGTTTCAAAGCATCATCTTTCTCAATTGCTTAGATAGTCATAGTAATGCTATGCTTTATTGTGATCTTTCTAAACATCACTGTAAATTACTCTGAAGCAATATTTGAACTTTTGATAGCTACAGCAATTAAATTAAACAGAATTCTAAATTATAGAGATATATTTAGAAAAATGACAAGAATATTCTAGAGCTTTGTCTGCAGTATGGGTTATTCCTGGATGTCAACTCATGCAATGGCATAAATACTGTTTTACAAATGTCATTTTAAAAATTTTACATGTTCTTATATAAGATTAACTTTGTGTCAGTTGTTTGGTTATCCTTATTGACTGTTACAGTAAACGCTATTTAAAATGTACTAATTCTGGAAAGTATTTAATATCCTGTTCTTCAAAAGATAAAAATCTCTAATAAGAGGTAGTTGAGATCCTGACCCTGGAAACAGCTTTTGTCAGAATCTCTTACTTAGTTTTTTTTTTTTTTTTTTTTTTAACACCTGTATCTGACATGGGAGGAAATGGCTTGGAAGGACCCTAAAGTGTCGAACTGATTTGATTCAATCTAGCAGTTTGTATGCAAAACTTCAATATGTCATAGGCTTCAGAATTCGTAGCAATCATGGCCTGCCATCTAATTTGACCAAACTAGTCATCTACATTTGTTTCTATTACTATTAATTTTCAAGACGTTTGTGATAGTTCCAGGAAGATATATATGCTTTTTAGTAGGGGCTTTTCCAGCTTTAATCCCCCTTGATTCATATTTTCTGATACCTCTCAGCAGTAGATAGTAGTCTATTGTGCACAGGTTCCTTTTGGTGCATTCAGAAATAAAGGTGTCCACAAATCCCTCTGAAGAAGGCAAGTGTGGTATTAGCTGTCTGCAGACAGATGGCCTCCTCCACTCTCTCACCATATTATGAAGAACTGTGTGTCAACTTCAAATAGATTGGCATAGTATGTGGCCACAGCTGGAGGAGCCTCTTGAACAAGTCCAGTTGCCAGGATCTCCCCGCATGCAAAGGACCAGTGTCTGCCATTCTGGCATCCAGCCTGGCAGAGCAGCTGTGGAGGGGCCACGTTACTCCCCATGGGCTGTCTCAGGAGCTGAAGGGATATGAATTCTCCTTCCTTCAACTCATGCTTAGCTGCCTTGAAACCTTTTGGTTATGTTTCGTGTTTCAAACAGTCATTTTCTACCCATAAAAACAACCATGGTTGTTCCATTAACACTTCCAAAAAACTCATATGCATTTCTGCCAAATTCTGCAAAATTCTTACTTCAGATATTAAATAAAAATAATTTTAAAACATGAAATATTCAGCATGAAATATTCAGCAGATGTATGTAGACACCTTCTGAGATCACTAAAATGTTCTAAAGCGTCTGCAACTTTGTTAGACAGCGTTAAATGAAGCTGACACTTTATTTAGGGCTTTTTTAAAGTGAAATAAATCCCTTTTAACATATTTCACTTCACTTTAAATGTCCTCTAGCTTTTTAATAGGTTTTCTTTCCCCCGAGAACATTTATTCCATTCCTGTTCTCTTCAATCCTGTTAGTTTATGTGATAAAAAGCTCATCTCCAACATACAAACGAGCACAGAAGAACAACGCAGGTAGGGGAAGCCAAATCATACCTATCCTGGCTGTTCACTGGCCATCCGAGTAGAGCATCAGCCCCAGCATCATGATGGGTCAACAGGAGGTGATCTCCAGGGGTACCGTCCAAACTAATGAGGGTTGCTGCCAAGGGTTATGGGACACATTGTGGGATGCAGGGAAGAACATTTTGGGATTTTGACTTATTATGAGACGGTTAGGGAAGAAACTAAAGGAGGGAAAAGCAAGGGATGAAGGTAATTTAGGGAGGAATAAGTGTGAGAAACTAGAGGTATAAGGGGAAAAAAAGGGTTGGCAGCATGTACAGAGGCTGCTGGTCAGTACGCTTGTCTGGCTGTGCCCTATGCCTGATCAGCACAGTCTCACTTCAGTACTGTCTTCTCATTAAAGACCTTTCTAATTATTTCATGGAGGAGGGACTCTCTATTCTGTGTGCGCGTGTGTGTGGAGGTCTGAGTTCCAGCAGCTGGAGTCAGACCACAGGTCATGGGGCCCTGCATTCGCGGAGCCAGCAACTGGAGAGACTGCAGGGAGTGAAGTCACGTGCCAGCAACCGCAGGGGGACCAGGGCTCAGAGGGCCCTGGTGTCTGTGGTGGCAGAGACTGAAGCGAGTGAGGGTCTGCGAGTGAGTGTGCAATCACCAGCGAACTTCAAGCTGGACTGGCCGGCGAGTAGGTGCAGTGATCTGGGAGCCAGGGAGTTGTCTGTGTGTCTCCAAGGCGAGACTGCAGGGGCAACTGCCTACTGGGGGGAGCAGGGGAGTCCCAATTGACTACTGGGGAGACCATAGGGTCTGGGGGTCAACTGATACCTGTTTGTATATGCATATCTGGTGTGTGTGTGGGGGCGGGGGTGTATGTGTGTGTGACGCAATGGGGGACAGCAAGGATCCAAGGGCAGCTGTACCCTATGTGGCCAGCTGTGTGCATGTGTGTATGTATAGTGCACATGTGCATTTGAGTGCCTACTGGAAATGCATATTCAGGCTCACTACTAGTTGAACCGGGGGCATGGAGCTGTGACACGCTTACTTTCATTTGTCTACCAGGTTCAGTAACCCCTAGCAATTCTGAATTTCTATGTTGAGTACAAGAAAATGAGAATAAGAGTTATAAAATCACGATAACATCTTAATTCTGCAGCCAGATTCTCACTGGTACAAGCAGATCAGCTTGTGGATCAAAGTGCTGGAACAAAGTCAAAAAAGTATTTCTAATTACGTTTGATACAAAATCCCAAGAGAGTCCTGAAGTCCTTGGACCGTGAAAAAGTGCCATGGGAATTCTAAATGCATTTGCACATCTGACATTTTCAGTCTGAACAATGCAAGCAGAGAGCTGGCAGCCGAGATCTTTCCTTAACTTTGTGAGCCAAAAAGATATGATGAACTTCCTATCAGTGTTATGATGAGTTCCTATAAATATTTGTTAGTTCAGTACCCCTCCCGCAGTATTATTGCCATTGCCAAAGAATTAGGCCCATTTTGAACCTTCTAAATAGCTGTAGCATGGAAAGTTTGTTTTTTCATTTGCAGAAGAGTTATCTGTTGGCACAGAATGGAAGGAGCTAAATAGTTTAGCAGCTCTGCAGACCTGAGAGACCTGCTGGAGTCAGTGAAAGAGACCGGGGTATAAAACAACGGATAGGCTGGGCAAAGAGGGAAGAGCAGTAAGGAGAGGGGTCCTTACACTGAATTTGGTGGTGGAAGTATAGCACTAATACAACAAAAAACTAAGGTAAACAGAAGACTTTTGTCAGTTTATCCCAAAATCTTGCTCATATAATCACTATGTCCTAATCAATTCTGGATATACCTTATTGTTCCATGCAGCCCTCCTCTCCTTCTGCTCCGAACACTTTTTTTATAAAGGCATGTTATTCATATTACTGTCTGATCCTTCAGTGTATAGCAGCTCAGTACCATATAGTGCCTGTTCTTCAGACCTAGCTGTGAATTTCAGACTTCCTCATATTCTCCCAGGATTTCCTAAAGTGTAAGATTATTGCTACCCTATATTACCTCGGTACTCTATTGTCTGCTACAATAGCTATTGAGTTGCACAGTAAAGGATGCTGTTAGTCTCCTTTTACAGAGTGAGGAACTGAGTCAGAGACTGCAGAATAAGGTTTACATGAATTTTGGTGTCCAACGGAGATGAGGAGGATGTGAGATTTTTCCTAGAAGATTTAGCACCAGATAATATCAGTCCAGATGTTCATATTACAGCTTTTGTTGACTCAGTAATCCACAAATCGGAGACCCAGGAGGAAGACAGTTGTGACCCCCTATAAAAAGAATTCATTATAAACTCTAGGTTAGAGACTACAAACATGACGTTTTTTTCCACCATGCTGCCTACTGTAGGAGGAAGCTGGGACGATGCTCTTTCAATCCCTTAGACTCTTTGTCCAGTGCAAAGCAATGATTATAGTAACAGTCCAGCCAAGAGTAAGAGTCAACATGATTTGAACCACAGATGATATCAGCACCCAAATAAAGGTAGTACAATACCATCAACTGTCACCTTTCTGCCTAGGTTTCTGGTCAACGACTTATTAAGCTCATTTGGGAATCAGAGACTGCAAGTGGTTTCTTCCCACACCAGCCACCTGCCCCCCAGTCGATTTAGTCTCCCCGGGGTCTTGCATTTGTACCTGGCAGACGTAACTCCATCCATAGAGGACCCAACAATGCAAAATTATTGTTGGGCCACCAGAACCCTCTTTTGTCTTCTATTCTGTGGCACATAAGGCCCCTCTTCTTTCCACAGCCCCTCTTCTCCCTGCTTGTGTTTGGGACTCTCTGATTTCCGCATGCCTGGCATCGCTGTTATGGGACTTGGCTGGGATGCTGCCAGTCAGGGGAGGAGGAACACAGCCTCCATCTTGCCTTGCCAGAATGAAGAGGACATCCAGGTAATGTTGCCCACACCTTCATCCCCAAGCTAATCCAGGCAAGCCAGAAATCAGAATTAAAGATATTTTGACACCAACAAGGTGAGCCAGTTCTACTGGGAGCTTCTGTGAGGTGAGCCATCTGCAAAATGGATTTTAAAAAATAGATAATGACAAAATTTACTTCATCAGCATTTCTCTAACCAACTGTATTTGTAGTCCTTAGCTAGAGGGGGAACATATTCCATCTTTTAGTAAGGAGGGAATACATCCATCCTATTCGCAGGCAAGTGCTGCGGGATGGTGTACGGCAGAGAGCGGGATTGGTCTGCAGGGCGGTGAGCACCAGGTGCACTGCGGAGGGAGGCTACGCTCAACACAACACCACATGCACGTTCTGATCACTGCTAAAGCAGATGGGTCAGGCATGCTGAACGAGGGTATCATCTACAGAAACATTTATCTGCCAGAACATAACCAACCTGAGAGTTTTACAGGCTTTTAGAGCTTAGGCAAATTTAATTGGCTTCTCATAGTCATGGCAACTTACACTGATAATGAACAAGTATTCGTTCTCCTTCCACCCGCAGGCACACACCTGCCATTAGCAACTATCAACAATCGTGCAACATATTCCTGTGGGCATGGCTCTAATTATTTCCCTCAGTTTCCCTTCATATCTCCTTAGAAAACTTGCCAGTATAATCAGTTATGGCTGAATTGTAAGTTTGTGGACTTGGAAGGAAAGAGCTTGTTAGAGGGTCCTCTGAAAGAGCAGGCACACTGAGGGTATAGAGTTAAAATTAATGGTATCTGCTTTGAAGTGTGCAATAGTTATGATATTTATGACAGATGTAGTGCGGCTGCATATTATGCAGTGGTACAGTCACCCCACATCAAATATCCTGAGTGTATTTCATATTCAGCAGTTTTTATGTGTGGAGAGAAAAAGGGCTGATAACTTGGTAAGCCTGTCCCAGTGGTTGCTTAAAGCAGATAGGATTGAGAAACACCCCTAAGGTAATACAGTTTTCTAGCAAAGTCTAGTTTACATTATGAGGAAGAAAAAAATTACATTTCTTTAATAGTTAGCAGTTGCCTTGAACTTGTTTGGGCATACTGACTTCAGTGATTCTCTGGACTGACAGAGTATATTTTCACTGGATCTCATTACAGAGCTGGGCTATGTCAGAAACAAAGAAGTGCCTTTATGTAAAGACTTGAAAGAAGAGAGGGCAGTGGGTCTGCAAGCCAGCTCAAGAAAGGCATTCAATGCAAAGGGGCAAGTGAAGAAGGTGCTTCAGAGATAGTTGCAAGAGAATTTAGCACATAAAAATATGTGTGACATTACACAAAGCATGTATATGTAATATTCATAAGACTATCTTTTAGACACACTCTTCCTCTAGATTTTGAAGCTGTCTGAAATCTGCAGACTTTCAAACCACTTAAATATAATAAAGCCTGCACTGATTATATCATGATTGCTGACATTTGGTGTCTGTCAGTCTGAAATAACTTTTCCTCCTTGCTATAATTTCCTCTAAAAAGCAAAGCAGAGTCAGTGATTTTCCACAAAAGTCTCTCTCAACAACTCCTGCCTTAATGCCTTAGTGGTTTCTTTCAGAGGTCAAACACTATTGCCCAAAAGCTTCTCTTTTCTCCCCACTTTTACTGCATTTGTTTGTCTGGTACTTTTGTGTCTGATGCTCTTGACTGACAAACCAGAGTGCTACCTCTATATAAAAGAAAGTTATTAAAAAATCTTAAAAAGATCCTATTAATATTTTATTAGCCTTTCTTTTCTTCCTGAAACTGAATGACAGCTTACCCAAGATAGCTGATTTTAATTATTTTTTCAACCTGTATTCCTCCTGTCACTGTCTCTTCCAGCATCAATCCAGTCAGATGTTTTTCTTTATTATTACCATAAGGCCTCAGCAGCCTATAATTACTCTAAAGAATTTCTTATCTTTTATTTCTAAGGCTTAGATTTTCCCTTTCTTTTCATTTTCTTTTTTCTTTTTTTTTTTTTTGATATTTTGGTGAGATCTGTAATTAACCTTGCAGCTGTTGATAGTCTGCTCAAGCCTGTAACTATTACACTCAGCACAGCTTCTTTCAGTCCCCACTCCCTCCCCTTGCTTGACTCTTCATGAAGGACTGGTTACAGTAAGGATATTCCCCTCTTCAAAGCCATGAACGAAATGTATTCAACAAATTCCCTTTGGGATTGCTTGCAGAATTTATTTTTAATACTAAGATGATTAAAAGTCCTGTGCTTCATAGTGCACGGTGCCCACTTCCAGAGCAGCACAGCCTGCAGGTTCCCAGGGTTTACCCATGCCTGGCTCTGCGGAGGAGGTGGCTGCGTGGCGGCAGCGGCCGTGCAGCAGCACCGGCTCCCTGGCAAGGGCTGCAGCAGGAGTGCTGCGCCGGGTTTTGTTCGGGAGGCAGCGGGTGGGAGGGGACCATGCCTGAGCTGACAGAAATCAAATGTAAATAGTGGCACAGATTACACGACCATACTGCTTTCCCTGGAAAGGAGCCTGTGCTTTCCACTCAAGAGATGGAATTACAGAAACAAGAGAGGAACCATTTCTGAGCTGTGATGAAAAATATATAATAAGGCTGCCCTCAAGGTACATTGCCTTGTCATTAGATGTAAAAGGCTTCTTTCAGGGTACTGCATTAGTTTCCTGGAATTATGACTTGTAAATAGAGCTCAATGCAAATGCCATGTTTCCAAGATAATGGTCCTTTCTTGCATTTTCACAGATGTACACCTGCCTTGAGCTGTCTTTTTGACATCACTGTGCTAGTAAGGTCTCTGACTGATTTCTTTCTGAAAAGACGAAAACTACACCCAAACAGAACACATCAGAAATGTGTTTAATGAAGATATTGTTTCAGCATTTTAAGACCTCTCTTTAGCCTTTCCCATGGAATATTGGGAAAGAATCTGTCCTTCAGTCACAGAGCAAACCAGGTAGTGTGAGCAGATAGATCTGTACTGTCAGTATTCACCTTTAAGGTTTCTACAGTGACCTCCATGGTGACATGCAGACGTCACCCATTTTATGAGTCACAGACCTTTCAGGCCTTTCAAAACTTCAAGTGTGACCTCTTGAGAAGAGATTATGGATTTTGAAGTGCTACGTGCCGTGATTTTAAGTTGTGACCCGCAGCACAAGGACAGAACCGAAACTCCTCCGCTTGGTTAATTTATCCTTGCGTAAAAGGTAAAATAAATCAGCATCCAGTTCTTTATCTGTGCATTGCTTCCTGACCTTCAGAGCTGATGACAATAAAGACGCTCAATGTAAGGGCGTTCTAAAGGCAGTCGGCGCAGGACAGGTACACCGAGCTAATTCATTACTTGTTTCACTGGCTTGGTTTCAATACGTCAGCTTCTGGGAGAGTTTGGTGAGAAAGATTAGAGCTGGGAGAAACTGTAACAAGGGGCAAGAGCCATCTTTAGCTGTCTAACTGCCATTGAGGCTGGTAGCCTGGGTTCACCATACTGTCAGCAAAGGAAAAAAGGCACTTGCAAAGTGCAGTTCATCCCATCCTAAGATAAATGTCTAAAACAGATGAGTGCTGCTGAAGATGTCTGCCTTTATTCAAGGATTACTGCGTGTGTCTTGACTAAGAAGTACAGGTTACAAACTTAAATTTCGATCAGGTAATTTTACATGTGGTGAGCCTTTTTCCGTGTAACTAAGTGAGAATCAGTGCTGAAATTCAGCTGTCCTCTCTGTACCCAGCTGCTTATATCACTGACATTTATATATTTCTGCGACAATAATATGTGTAAAGATCCCTCAGCCAGCATCTGCAAAGTCCTTCAAAAGTATCCCAAACAGTAAAAGCAAAGTAAAAATTACCAAATGTAAAAAAAATTTCTTTGCAAATTTATTATAAAAAGCAGACTGAGCAAAATCCAAGAACTCAGTTTAGAACAGAACAGCTCTTTGAGCAGCATTTGCTGTACTCAGCATATTCATTTCAATACACTTGGTCTTCATGGCCGTAAAAGAAGAGTAAGCGTAAAAAAATCTTGTCATATATTGCATCTCAACATGTGTCAAGCTGTGAATTCATTAAACTCCAGTTTTTTTCCTTACTGTATCTCAGGAGACAGGAGTCAGTTGAAAGTCTAACCCTACTGAGGTTCCCGGTAACCCACAGTGGGGATAAAAATTTCCTCTATTGTAGTACTAACCTCAGTCTACACTGCACATCACTGCACATTGCTGCTTAGCTAACTAGTCTAGCTGCGCTCACTCTATATATGCTTTCGTTACTGTCAGTAAATCCCCTCAAATACCGTGATATTGCTGTTGCAGTCAAAACATTTAAATTGTCTCCTTTAGACTGGATCCTGTATCTAACGTAAAAGCCACACTTGCACAATGTGTGCTTTCTGGTATCAGGCAGCTCCTCAGGAGTCTGTGGCAGTGGTATATAGTTATCAGAAAGTGTCCTTAAAATGAAGGTATTGTTCATATCAATGAATAGGAATTAACTTTTTAAAGCCAAAATTGACAAAATATTGACTTCAAAACGGCAAGTGGAATGCACCTCTGTTGCCAAATTCCGTCTATTCTGTGTTGGTTATTAGTCTAGGTACCTCTGACCTCTGACTCTTCTTTTCCTTCCTCCCCTAAACTGCTATCTCTATCTGAAAGACTGCTTTTTCCTGTTCCATCAGGGCTCTTTTCATCATCTATGCTGAAATATCTTTTCTGCCCAGGTCCAGGCTGGTTTTGAAAACAGCTGGCATCAGAGAAAAAAAATGTCAAAGCTAATAGTTTTGGCACTGTCGCAAAACAGGGACAGTCAATGAAATTATTAGGTAGGAGGTTGAAAACAAACCAAAGGAAATACTTTTTCACAGAGAATATAATTAAATTGTAGAATTCATTGCCACAGGATGTTGTGAAAACCCAAAGAATGCATATTTTCAAAAAGAAACTAGGCAAATACATGGAAGACAAGTTCATCAGTGTCCACTGAAGGCAGCAGTCACATCTGACCTTTCCTTGAACACTACAGACCATAGTCAAAAGCAGCTTTTTGGAATGGATGGATTTTTGTTCTGACTAAATGTGGCCGTTCTTATCTTCTTATGTCTCTTAAGTGTTCGATGAAATATGGCTATCTTGAGCCATATTCTCTTCTACCTGTTTTTCCAGACAGATCCTTGTGGTTATAAACCCACGCAGAAAACAGATTATATGTACAATATATATCAGCTTTATATTGTCATTGCAGTCCACCACTTCCTCTTCTAATGTCAGTTTACAGCCTACCAATTGAAGTCTTTCCATACAAGCTCTATCTTGAGTTGGTTGGAAAAACTGTTTGCTAAATATATCAGTAAAAATATAAACAATAGTTTGAGGCATCATGGTCAGGAGAAAGACATAGCTCTCTAGCGTTCTGCATCACCATGAGTGCAGAAATGACATTAATATTAAATGCAAGGAAAATCACAGATTGAGCTTAGACAGTGCCAAGATTCAAAGAGTTAGAGATGAAAAAGACCAATTACATTTTTGGTCACAGGATAAGCTCAGTGTAGGATTGTTCCTTGACGTCAATTTTCTACTGTTTTGTCCATTTATCCTGGTGAGCTACACTGCATGCAGAAAGTGAAATGTGTAAGAAAAAAAAAATAAAGTGTTTGAATCTGTTATCACAACTACACTAAAACATTGCTTGTTAGCAGCTTTAGAAATATTAGTTTTATCTTATCTATTTGGCAAGAGAATTCTTTAGAAAAGCTCAGAAGTGGATAGAGACAAAGATATCTCAGTTTGCTGAAGCCTGAACTTCAATTTTCTGACTCCAGCTTTCAGAGGCGAGGATACAGTCAGCTGACTGAAAGATCTTCCTGTGTGATTTTGCCATCGCTCATGCTGCAATGAAAGTAAAATGCATATCACAAATTACTGACTGATTATGATATGTCCATTTTTCCAAGTACTCTTCTACATCACATCTGTCAATATATGTCGCTACACTGTTTCATGGGTTCTTAAATACTCCAGCTTCTATTTTAAAGGGAAGCTCTCAAAAGAGTTCAACTTCCAAGGCAGTTCCTGTAGCTTATATTTTATTATTATTCATACTGTTGTTGACCCTAAAAGCACGGTCAGATTTCCAGTCTGTGGGTTTTTTAAATTCATCTCAGCAAATAGATAGGCACAATCTCTCTTCCAAGCAGGCTGCAAACTGGTGTGAAACAAGATTTTAGAACTTTGAGATAGCAGGGTTCATAAACTATATATGAGTCTGAGAGGTGATGGAGGAGGAAAGCAGCAAAAACACAGACCCGTGGTTAGATAGCTTAATTTTATATGAAGCTTCATGGTTCAAATCAGGGGAGAGGGGGATGAGCAGTCTTTAAAATAATAAGTAAACGGTTGTTATTCCTGGCTGTTGTTGCTCTGCAGTGTATTAGAGGGCTGATTTCTTATAATCATCCCAGCAGAATGGTGTCCTGAGGGGAAATCTGAACAGGGCAGCAGTCTTTTGGATCAGATCTGTGGTTAGACCTTTTGCTTGAAGTAAAAATACATTCACATAGTTCCATTCTTCTGTCTGGATAGCTTGAAAATAACTGCTTCTCCTCTTAAAAGTCTTGTTATATATAGTGCCTTGGAACTGCTGCTTAATTTTAAGCCTTTTAAAAATGAATTTAATGTTCTTTAAAGGCCCTCATCCCTATACCTACTGCTTACTTAGTGCAATGAGTTTACGTTAGTTTAGTTGCTCTTGGAAAGTCAGGGACCACTTCAGATCTCTTGCACTGCCTTTTGAAATTTCTACTGTTTTACCTAAAAGAGGTAAAAGAAAGAAGAGATCAGATATTGCATTTTTTTTCTTAATCTGTGTTGTAGCTTTCAGAAGCTTTCAAAAATATGATCTGCTTTTGTACATTTAGGTTGAGATCCATCATGAGATCCATCATGACTTGCATTAAGATAAAACAATTATTCTGTTTTAAACAAGAACAGAATTTGGAAAGGTAGATTTTCTTTTAGTTTGTGATTGGTTGTTACAAGCTTTGACTTAGGTTCCAGTCATCTGCCCACAACTGTTTTGTTGTCATTCAGTCACCGGAATTTAGAATTTCAAGAAGCTTATTATTACAGTTCTGCAAAATGTGAATTTATTTCTTACCTTTTTCACCAGTCACAGACCAATTCTGCTAAACTGTTCTCAATATCAGGGAGAATTCTTTGCCCCCTAGAAAAAAAAATATCAGGAAATAAAGTGAAATTTCCCCAGAAATTACATGTCTGCTGTGTGTGCTTTTCTTCTCTCAGTAGCAGTTAGTTTCACAGAATCACAGAATGGTTGAGGTTGGAAGGGACCTCTGGAGATCATCTAGTCCAACCCCCCTGCTCAAGCAGGGTCCTCTAGAGCATATTTCCCAGGATCGCATCCAGACGGGTTTTGAATATCTCCAGGGAAGGAGACTCCACTACCTCTCTGGGCAACCTGATCCAGGGCTCTGTCACCCTCACACAAAAGAAGTTTCTCCTCAGGTTCAGATGGAACTGCCTGTGGTTCAGTTTCTGCCCGTTGCCTCTTGTCCTGTTGCTGGGCACCACGGAGGAGAGATTGGCCTCATCCTCTCGACACTCCCCCTTCAGATACTTGCACACGTTGATGAGATCGCCTCTCAGTCTTCTCTTCTCCAGGCTCAACAGGCCCACCTCTTGCAGCCTTTCTTCAGAGGAGAGATGCTCCAGTGCCCAGCCCTGGACTCTCTCCAGTAGGGCCATGTCTCTCTTGTAGTGGGGAGCCCAGAACTGGGCACAGCACTCCAGACGAGGCCTCACCAGGGCTGAGGAGAGGGGCAGGATCACCTCCCTCCACCTGCTGGCCACACTCTGCCTCATGCACCCCAGAATACCACTGGCCCTCCTGGCCACAGGGGCACACTACTGACTCATGGTGAACTTGTTGTCCACCAGGACTCCCAGGTCCTTCTCGGCAGAGCTACTTTCCAGCAGGTCAGCCCCCAGCTTGTACTGCTGCCTGGGGTTCTTCCTCCCCAGGTGCAGGACCCTGCACTTGCCTTTGTGGAACTTTAGGAGGTTCCTCTCCGCCCACCTCTCCAGCCTGTCCAGGTCCCTCTGAATGGCAGCCCAGTCTTCTGGTGTGTCAGCCACTCCCCCCAGTTTAGTCTCATGAGCAAACTTGCTGAGGGTTCACTCTGTCCCTTCCTCCAGGTCATTGATGAATACATTGAACAAGACTGGACCCAGGACTGACCCCTGGGGGACACTGCTAGCTAGTTACAGCCTTTTCAACTTACAGACTTTTTTTTTGTTTAATAAGCATGAATCCCTGAAAAGCAAATGTAAGTTTTCTGATAATGTCTTTTTTTTTCCTTAGTTACCTTTCACATCTCTTAACAAATCATTCCCATACCACTAGTTCCACACACTGAAAATCACTTTGCTGTAGGAAAGATAAAGCTGCTTCAACAGCAGTGTGTTGCTGTTGGTCAAGGATATCACTGTCTTTATCTCACGTCATCCTCTAATTCCTGCTTCACATATGCTTATTACTTTAATAGAGCCTTGTCTTAGCTTCATAGAGACTTCCACCTGTACCACCTCTCGGATGAAAACACATGAGTCCCCAGGTGCGAATAATCAGTCACAGAAACCCTGGTCTGTGATGTGGCGCAGGCAGAGGTTTTGCTCTTGCTGGCGCTGGGCTGGAAAGCAGGAATGCAGCTCCTACCCCACCCCATATATGAGCGGCAGGTTGTCACATGATGGCGTAGCTGAAGTGTGAATGTGCCAGTGCAGTGACATGTTTTCAGCTTGGGCGTTTCCAGTGGACTGCAGCTAGTGAAATGTCCATGGCTTCTCTCCAAGCTCATTTAGTCAGTGATTTTGCTGTGCTTTCTCTGTAGGGTAGCTATCGTGATGGTGTTTTTTTTTTTTTTAAGTGGATCTTTGTCCACTGAGAGCTAGACTGAAACACTTGATTTTCACCTAAAGGTCCTATGTCTTCATTTTCAACTTTTTGCAGCCTATAATTAATTATTCTTTTTCTTTTCTCCCAGTAGAACATTAAAAGACAGAAATAAAACAATATTAAGGCAGCAGGAAAAAAAAACAAAAAAACACCTAAAGGACTTTAAACATATGTTATATATAATATGAACAGCTGTAGCCCTGTTGACAATATAATACCACTGCAATCCCCAGGATATAACTCAGATTCTGAATTTCAGACTGCAGAGGGATGGTACTTGAAGATGCTTGAAAAGAAATATGTTCGGGCCCACTAGAAGGGAAGAGAAAGTTTAAGTAAAACAAAGAGAAAATATGTTTGTGGTCCAGTACAGAAACCACAAATACAGATTCACTAAAAAAATTTAAAAATTTAGTATACCCACAACAGTAAACACATTCAGCTGACATATACACTTTTATCTGTATCAAGTTTTCAAGGTTTCCTTGCTTTTAGTGCTATTAGGGACTGAATAAGCCCACGATGAAGGCTATTTCTTTTTTATTGACATGCCATCAGCAAACAATGAATACATGCTAATATTGGAATAGTGGCAGGCAGAAAAATAATATCTACGATGTAACTGAAGAATATGGAAATAAGAAGATCTTCCTTTTCTTTTTCTCTTCTTTTACAATGAGCAACTATTAAGAGCAGTTGCGACCTGTTTTAGGCAGCTACTTTAAGATCAGAAGAATCACACCATGGAAATGCATATTATGTAGCTATTATGAGGAGGTTATTCAGATGTTAATATCAACATTGTAAATTTTTACCATTCATCAGATGAATCCTACCCAAGGGGCTTCGTAAGGAATCCAGAAGTCGGATTCACCAAACGTAGATGTAGACAACCCCAAAGCTTTACCACCCAGTGTAAACAATGGATGTAGAAACAGACTGGAAGAGGTTTAACAGTGTGATATCTCTGCCTATGGTTCCTTGCTGTCCCATCTGTCATGCCAGTCATTATACATCAAGTGAAAAGAGGATTTCGAATGTTCTTAGGCAAGAAAATAAGTGACTGATGTCGAATTGCACTGATGAAAATAGTAAAACAAGATCATATGTGACAGAAAATCAGGGCCTGAGAGTCAAACACCAGGTTCAGTGTATCCCAGTTCCACTGACTGTCGGAATACCTTTATTTGAAAACAGACTTATTAGGGCATTACACATAGCTCAATTCTCCCTTGAAATTCATCTGAGTAAGATGAAATAGACAGAAGAGTGGAAGGGGGTTAAAAAAAGGAGAACATTCATTAACAATTCCCACTCTTCAGTAAAGGTCTAGTATGAAAAGGACCTGTCAGCTGTTTTCCTATAAACAAGAGTACCAGTATAAGAAAGGAATACCCATCAGATGCCCATCATCAGTCCTGCATCAGTGGTTGAATTAAAACTTATTATTAAATCTTATTTTGAACATAAATGGACCATCAACACTCACATTTCCTGTGTTTCAACTGTAGGACAGTTGGGAACAGCTGAACAGTGGTAACTCTTAACCTGCTATAGATAGCAATTTAGGTTGCTGTGACCTGGTCCTTTCTATAGAGATAATTGGGCTGCAGGAAAGAACAGAGTGCACAAGCAATATCATAATGTGGAAAGCCCTCGGGTGTCCAGGGAGATGAATAAATGTATAGGTTTCTTTGTATAGAGAACTTCCACGACACTATTTACCATTGCTATAAAGGGAAATTTTGCTACTGATAGGGGAGGTTTTCAGTACAGAATAACCATGTGAGAGTGCCCATTGTCCTTCTAATAAGGAATGCTGCTCATAGGTGTTTTCAGAAGAGATTACAGAATCACAGAATGGTTGAGGTTGGAAGGGACCTCTGGAGATCATCTAGTCCAACCCCCCTGCTCAAGCAGGGTCCTCTAGAGCATATTTCCCAGGATCGCATCCAGACGGGTTTTGAATATCTCCAGGGAAGGAGACTCCACTACCTCTCTGGGCAACCTGATCCAGGGCTCTGTCACCCTCACACAAAAGAAGTTTCTCCTCAGGTTCAGATGGCCTGTGGTTCAGTTTCTGCCCGTTGCCTCTTGTCCTGTTGCTGGGCACCACGGAGGAGAGATTGGCCTCATCCTCTCGACACTCCCCCTTCAGATACTTGTACACGTTGATGAGATCGCCTCTCAGTCTTCTCTTCTCCAGGCTCAACAGGCCCACCTCTTGCAGCCTTTCTTCAGAGGAGAGATGCTCCAGTACCCAGCCCTGGACTCTCTCCAGTAGGGCCATGTCTCTCTTGTAGTGGGGAGCCCAGAACTGGGCACAGCACTCCAGACGAGGCCTCACCAGGGCTGAGGAGAGGGGCAGGATCACCTCCCTCCACCTGCTGGCCACACTCTGCCTCATGCACCCCAGAATACCACTGGCCCTCCTGGCCACAGGGGCACATTACTGACTCATGTTTAACTTGTTGTCCACCAGGACTCCCAGGTCCTTCTCGGCAGAGCTACTTTCCAGCAGGTCAGCCCCCAGCTTGTACTGCTGCCTGGGGTTCTTCCTCCCCAGGTGCAGGACCCTGCACTTGCCTTTGTGGAACTTTAGGAGGTTCCTCTCCGCCCACCTCTCCAGCCTGTCCAGGTCCCTCTGAATGGCAGCCCAGTCTTCTGGTGTGTCAGCCACTCTCCTCAGTTTAGTCTCATGAGCAAACTTGCTGAGGGTTCACTCTGTCCCTTCCTCCAGGTCATTGATTCAGTCTGCTATTCAATTCAACAAAAAATTATTACCTTTTATAGTAGATAGATAGACAAGAAATCTGATTTTAGCCAGCTGTATTTTTTTCTTTTTCTCCAGGTTTAAAAACTGCTCCTGACTCTGTGCATATCTCCCCATAAAAATTGTACCTCTTCATACAGAGCTACGGGTAGATCATCGCTACTATCATAAAGAGGACACAGCCACTCTAATGAAATAGGTACTTATCTGATCCTGATTTGTTCCTAATTAGTAAAAGTAATAAGTTATACCAGTATAAATGCATACTTGCTACAAAGCAAGAAAATCTCGACTGCTGGCTGACAGATGTGGGTCGCTGTATAGGTAATCATACAGGTAGACATTTAGCAAAGGTTGAGTCATGACCTGGAGATTTATTACATAAAAAACCTGCAGTCCTCTTAAGAAGGTTTTTTTTTCCATTTTTCTATCCTCACTATTCTCTTTTTCCCTCTGCTCCAAAGAATGGCGGTGAATAGTCTTCTTGAGACCCACTTGCTGCACTGTTGGCCCACATAGAGCAATTTCTATGAAAAATAAAAAATCTGACACATACTTTTTCACATCTCAGCTAAGTCAAGCAATGTAACAGTCATAATAAACCAAATTATTCTCTTAATCCCCGGGACTGGCAGGTATTTGAAGTCCTTTTGTGCATTCCAGGTGTACAGATAGATACTTTTTCTATCTAAATGGTCATCAAGTGTAAGTAAAAATAATAATTATATAACAAATAATTATACGATAAAGTTGCTTCTAATTTGTTCACACAGTTTTGACCTCCTGTAAATGTAGGGCCTACCCTGCAGTTTTTATTTTGCTTTCACTGGTAGTTGAGCCTGAGCTGAGGCTGAATGGACTGCAAAATCTTGCCAACACATAGTAAATTTAAACATAAATCATGGTAGGGGAAATACTCAGGCAAGCTTAAGCTTGTCTTTCAGGAAAGAGGCTTTACAAGACTGAGCTTGCTGGTGGTAATAATGTTCATCCCTTCCTTCTTGAATTATTTTTCAATCTTTTTTTTTTTTCCTAGAGAATAGTTAAATGGCAATTTTAATGCTTTTAGTAAGCTTCTGGAAATCAGTATCAGAACATTATTTATATCTTAAGGCCAAACTGTGTCTGGAGAATTTCAATCACATCACTTTTATGAGATTCTACAAACTGAATGCTGAAAAGTCTTCTGTGGCACTTTTCTTTAAAGCAGAGCAGGGAGCAGAGGGGAGGGGAAGATAGGGAAAAGGAGAGAGAAACTGCACTGCAAATGCATGTTTCAGTTTTCAGAATTAATAATTCTTCAGTGCATCTGTATTAACATGATATTCTTGCTGTAGATTTCATTTGGAATAGCTTTTTATATATCCTATGCTCATATGCTCAGTTTTATTTCGTAGAATTCATGCTTAATCTGGCCTTAATGAAAATGAAATGTTAGTAAGTGAATGGTAAGATGTACAAGCTGTTCTCCAGAGCTGTATAAGGTGACTGTTTCATGCCTCATATACTGTACATAGGAGACCAAATATTTGTTTACATTTATAGGAAGCATGCAAATCATGAATCTGAGCTAGAAGAAAATGCAGAAATGATCTCAAAAATTGACTTTAAGAGGGAAAATTGACAGTATCATGCTGATGAAGGTGCAAGAGCTGTGACAAAAGCCACCATTAGATTGTTAGTTTAAGATAAAGTGATTATTCTAACATAAGCAAATTAGTAGTAGACATCATAGGTCATGAAAGCACAGACTGTACCACATTCATCTCACCATTTCTACTTCTATCATTTGCATGAGAAGAAGGGCTAACAAATCAGCCAGGCAGAGAAAATAGTTTGAGAATGTCCAGGTACTTTGTCATTGTTAAAGAACTTTCACCCTGTATTTTATTAAAGTCATATGGCCTGCTAATGGAAGCAAGTTAAAGTTGCAAACCACATGCTCTTCTTAAGTAATCTTTCCAATCCCATTAAAGTCAATGGAATTGCATGGAGCAACTAAAAGAAAAATTTGTCCTTGTATATCCCTCAAGGAACAACCTAACTAGCAGCAGAGACAAAGTCCTGGCAGAGATTAAAGCTGTATCTCTTTTCCAGACAGGGTCTGACTGGATGGATTCAAATTAAATCTTGTTACTTCTATTTTTTTCTGTTAAGCTGTTTGATTTTAAGGTAACTGATGAGCCTGTATGACCACTGATATTTTAAAACTAGCGGCAATATCTCAGAATTGGTTATGTTTTATTGAAGATTGATAAAAACTAATCACTGCCAGAGGGAGCAGGTAAAGACACAAAGAAATAGTGGGAAACTCCGTGTATCTTAACAACAATAATATTTGATATTTTGCATATTCAGTCAAAGCATTCCACAAACATTAAATAATTAACTGTTGCAGTGATCCTACAGCTTGATAAGTACTATATATTTCCTTTCCAATTGCATTTGTCTTTTTATAAGAGAAAAGCAAAATACAAACAAACAATGCACTGTGCCCAACATTTATATGATTTTCTTCTCCTAGGTGTTTCCATCATTTCTGAATGAAAGGCTTGATGGTTCTCCCCAGTGCCACAATAATGCTTTTCAATACGGATATGCTTCATGTTCAGCTCATCTGAAGCATCAAAGATACCTTATTGTCTTATGCATATTCTGTAGATTCTCTTGCATCAAGCCAGAGAAGATCTGCTTGAATCAAGCCAGGATCAAGCTGCAAAGGTACCTTTCCAGCTTTGAGCTATCCTATCATCCAGTGAAGCTACCTGAAATTTAAGAAAAGGAAGGCTGCATATGCAACAGACTGTGTTAACTGTTGACCTGAACTAGCCCACATGTCTACATCATATCATGTTGCAGTAGTTTTTGCATTTCTGCGACCGGAGATAGAAATAGAGCTCCTCTGCTCCTCACACCAGTTGCTGGGATTCAGAGCTTCTCACCAGGCCCATTGCCTCTAGAAACTTCTTTCTACCACAGTCATGTTATCCTGCCCAGTCCTCCAGCAAGGGAAGATGGGTACAGTCAAGAGGTCTTCCTCCAGGTCCACTCCATGAGCTCTTCTGCCCAGATAGGATCTCCAGAAAGGGCTAGAAGGCATAGCAGTTACCTGCTGGGCAATTGCTGACCAATCGCAAGGGAGCCATTCCTTAAGCCATTCTCATGAGACTTCCAAAGAAATAATCTAAGCCAGATACCCCACACAAAATTACGAAGTTCTGCTGTGGATCCACGGGAGAACCTGTGTAGGGAGACTGGGAAGGGACAACAGTGCAACATGCTGTGTATCTCTAGGTACTGAGGTTTTTACTTTTAGTAATTTCACGGATACATCTGAAGCTGAAATCCTGACCCTGGCTGCCATTTCCCACCATTGCTTGTTGTTACCCAGCCCATGGCAGCATGGCAACCATCAGTGAGGCCAATTATTCCGGAGGATACACTGATCCCAGAGGACCACAGATGCACAGCTCAGCTGCCAGAACACCAGCTGTGCAGAAAGGATGCATGTCCTTGTTCATTTTTAGAAGAAGCAGAAGCAGAAGGAAATGGACTGACAGTTGCTCTTGACAGAGATCTTCCTTTCCTATTTGGTTCTTCTGTATCTTCAGTAGCACGCTACAGAAGAAGCCAGTAGCTTTTTTATCATGGATTCTTCTTTCCCAGAAGAGTCACTATTAAACTGCTGCTACCCCGAAAGAAGATGCTATCTCTTTACCTCATAGATCAGTAGTGCAACCAGTAATGCACGCTTGGACAGGGCAGGTAGGCACATGTACCTGTCATTTTTTGTGTCATCAGAGCACCTCTTTAGTATATTGGGGAACAGCAGCAGTATTTTCTTTAAGTTATAGCCTGGATCTAAGGAATTATCCCACCAGAGGTTGGAGTCTGAATATTTTTCTCCCTCACAGACTGTGCTATATAAAGCATGGAGACAGAGAACACAGACTGTCTCAGTGTCTCATATTTAGGTAACAGAGATTTTGGAGTAAAGCAATTGCTGAAAGGCACTGGCTGCCTGCACAGGACTTTTAACTATTCTGCATTATAGAGGCTTTTCATTTTGCATGCCTGACCCTATGGTAACCCCACAGATGTTATAGATGAGAGGGACTGGGTTCTCAAGAGTAATGGATGCTGGAAAGAGATGTCGTTGTTTATAGCATGGGTGTATGAACGAAGAGAGAGGTGAATTTATTTATTTTTAATAGCTGTGGGGATTGGGAGAAATAATTTACAGCTTATCTATGTATTATTTTATAATAAGGGGATGTGAGGGGAGGGTTCAGGAGAGACCTAGTTAATATTTCTGTATTGTTCACGGAGGAGGAATTTTAAAGCAGTCTATCAATATTTTTAACTTTGTTTCTGTTGGGAAGAAGATTTAAGAAGGGCTTGTTTATATCTAGTGTGCCATGTCTGTGTGCACTCTAGTTAGTAGCTGATATGACGTCCGTGAAGGTTAAAATGGTGTGCATGTGGCTATGCTTTGCTAGCCCTGACTTACACGTGCACACTTGTCTCTGGGATTCTTCACTCCTGTGCCATTGCTTCTGAAGGTATTGCTAGAGCTTGTGGAAGGGCACATGTTCAAAAGGCCCTACAAGTCAGCACATCACTTAAAAATGTAACCTGCATCTCTCTCTGGTAGAAGTGGTGCCTAATAGAGTTAATGTAACATTAGCCGTGATATACATTAGAACCCTAATCCTGTAGCTGCTGGTAGACTTTGCAGAGAAGAAGGTCTTGTTTTGAAAGACCATATGAAATTGTAGGAATCCTCAGAATCAAGAACTTGAGTGATGGGAGTGGCCATGTGATATTTCTTTCTTCAGCAAGCCATATGGCCCTGGAAGATAAAAGTAGAGCATGATGGAGAGTTCCAGATTTGACCCTTCAAATCCTACAGTTCTGCATGTGCTGCTTCTCATGCCAGATGCCGAAATACTTCCAGTTCCACCTGGGAACATTAGTGTCCTTGAATGAAAATGTTGAGGGAATTTGAGGGAAAGACTGGTAGGGAAAATGTGGGAAAAGGTCTTAGCTAAGTATTTTCCTGTATCTACATCTCTGGATGCACTAGTTGTTCTAGGATGGAAAGATCCATCCGTTATGTACAGGCTTGCCTGGTGCCATACTGCCCTACAAAGAAGCCTTCCTGATTTATATGGAGCAGCAGCAGCAGATAATTTTGTTTTCTATAAAAATTAATGCTCATCTTTAGGCATGTGTGGCATGTGGTGCTGTAATATGGGATGCTCCAGCACGGAACATATACATGGGACACCGCACCACCAAATGTGGTGGGTAAAACTCAAATGTGGAGAATGACGTTACCCTATGCATGAGGAAATGCAAAAGGGTGTATTATAAACATGAAGCAAAGATTTATGTCATTAATATGCAGCATGAATAAAGCTAGTCCCTTCCAGAAGGTGATATCATTGAGCAATACAGACATGAGACATTGATTGGCCTGGGGACCAGGGCTTACTTCCGAGTATAATAATATAGATGTATCCTAAATGCCTTCTATGTATACATTTTATGGATGTATGAAATATCTTTTATAGATCTATATCTCAGTGGCTCAGTCAAAGTCATACAGAGGTCCTTGAGAAAGCTGGAACTGCCTTAGACCACAAAGTGTGAATTAGCATCAGAAGCACCAGACTGCCCACTTTTCCCCCAATTTCACTGCTATAGTGAGTCAGTGAGTGGGAAAAGTCATTGAAGGCAGAAATTCTCAATGATCAGTGCTCTATATCCCTTTTAGCCATAGGTAAGATATGATTCCACCATCAGTAATATAGGTTTTTGTACAATGCTTTCCAGAAAGCCGGAGTGAAATCCTATCTCCAACGGCATTAAAGGAAATTTTGTCAACCACTGTGGCTGTAAGTCCAGATTTCATCCCTTTTCTGTAAATTTGTTATTGTATCTGTCTTAGTAATATGAGCTGAGAGGAGCTGTAGAAATCCATGAGGGGAAGCTCTTCCAAAAATGCTTTATTGCTCCAGCCTTCTAAACAGCTGGTTTCTTTCTGAGGAAAGCTGACAACTACACCAGACTGTTGAATTATGTATGGTACATTTGGGGAGTAAACTGCAATATGCACTGCACTGAGCACAGCTTTCTATATGCATTTGTCTAAGGGCAGACACACATCCAAGTCCAAGAGGTGATAAACCCAGTGGTTTGTGTTCCAATCAGTTATAGCTGTGCTGAGCAATAATACCTTGTAAGTGCACATTAGGGGCAATGAAGCACAAAATTACACATGCAAATATAACTCAAGACACTGAGCCTTGTTATTGGAAAAAAGATTCTTCTCTTCTGTTAAAGAAAAAAAAACAGAGAATAGTCCTGTTTGCAGGATTATTTTGTGTTCTGTCATCTAAATTATGACCTTACAGACCAAGGGAGCAGGTACAGGAAAGGTTTCAGTCAGGTACACTGTAGGACAACATTGAAGCATAAATCCTATCACTACCCTAACAGATCTTCCTAATTATGAAGATCTGTGCAGATCTAACCTACATAGGATTCTACGTAGCTGCAGAAGAAGTGAAGGTTGGTTGATGAGGACATCAACAGTCACGTTCCTGAATATCAATACCGGCCTGCTCTTCCAAAGAGATATTACAGTATAGGTGGTAGGTTCAAGATCTATCGTCAAGACATTAAAAATAACAAAAAAGGACAAATGCCATTGTCAACATCCCGTGTGCAGGTCACACCTCTTGACTGGCAGTACAAACACTTCACAGCTTGCAAAGGTAAGGATAATGGATTCAACATTGTTAATGGGACAGATAAAAACTAAAAAGCATCAGAATCCTTGCCTTTACACATATAGATTCATAGGACAGTAGGTCCCATTCCTTTCCACGTAGCCCAGTTCCCTGCCATGAAATATCTGGCCCTGAACCTCCTGACTAATTAAACATGCTATATCCCCAGACTATTTTCCTTCACTCAGGGCATTTCTGAAAGAATTTGTTGCTGTTCAGAAGTTTGCATAGGTACTTAACACCTACAAGAATGCCCAGTAAATTCAGCCACTGGATATTCCCTTGAAAGATGTAGTTCAGGTAAAGCATCTGCTCTGTAGGTGGTTAATTAGCAAAAAGTTGTCTTGTGCATGCTAACAGCAATAATATTTTAACACCTTTCCAGAAAAGGAAAAAGAAGTCTCCTTTTCAACAGAAATGACTTGATATTGGGGATTTATTATTATTAATCACATCTGATGGTTGCAGTGCTGATGACTCAGAGAGGTTGCGGGCTCTTTTCTGAGGACTGGACCACAAAATCAGGGATTTCATATTGACAAAGACTTTGTGTGCTTATTGAATAGAGAATTCAGCTGACTCTCATAAGTTTCCTAATAGGAAAAGGTGAAGAGAGAGTGGATGACTGACAGCAAGAGGAGAAGAGTGTCTAAGATACATGTGAAATGTGAATAAAATCACTGAAATGAGAGGAAGAAAGGGAGGAAGAAAGAGTGGCAGCAGAAGAAGGAGGTGAGATACTATGGCATCAGAGCGGAGACTGGGAGATGTATCGGAAAACTGGTCTAGGGAGATTGTGCTCTATATCAGAGATGAGCAGCTGACATAAAAATATTAAAATGACACAAGAGATAACTCTGTTCTCTAGTTTTACAATTTCTTTGACATTACATTTGGATGTGGACACTTACTAATTTAGAGGAGTTTTGACACCAGGGTAAGAGAGATTTTGAAAGCTGGAGGCCTCAGATGGCACATTTAAGTTCTCCAAAAAGATAAGAGCCACCAGTAGGGAGGCACCTCCTGGCAGTAATTGCCTCTACTGCCACTCAGCCATTACCCGGATAGGATATCACACATGAAGATAAAAGTCACAAAATCTGACAGGTGACTATGAGTATCAAAATAACTGATATATAAATCCCTATTTTTTTCTCACTTAGTCGTTACGCAGAGAAAAGGTAGGAGTACAGCCTAGGAGCTGTTTTACAGCTCTGCCATCTCTCTTGCAGATTGAACAGGATGTATGGGATTACACAGCAGAAATCCCACTATGCCTTGACCTTGGAGCACCAGAGCATGGATAGAAAGCAACCCTCACCGGATTAATGGCACTTCAGCATGGAGAAGACAATAGAGGTAAAATTCCACTAGATGGAATAGTTGAAGCACATATCAGCAGACCCTACGTAGAAACGTAAGTCTGGGGCCAACACGTTTTGTTATCTACTTTACTTGGAATAGCAGCAGAAGCTTGTGAAATATACCTTATTGCTCATGTTTGGTAATAAGCTGAACACTGAAGCAGTATTCTTATGAGGCCTTCCTGTGTGAGGAAAACAGGTTTTTTTTTTATCCATGACCCTCTGGATTTAGGACCAAGCAATTAGAAAAGGATTTTGTTTATTTAATAATATAGTATTATTGTTATTTTAGTTTTATAATTATTTTATACGTATTATATATATTTAGTGACTGAAATTAAAAAAATCTCATTTTTATTTCAGATCAAATAAGTCTGTTTCATTTTTAGATTAAAGTTTTTAATCCTATTTTTAAAGCTGTTCAGTTTCAAAATGAAAACACTATTTTCAATATTGGTAAAGAGCTGAAACAAAATATCTCACCCAAAGGAGAATGCTAGCTCTTGAAAGAATTTATATAAAACACTCTAATATCCTCAAAACTATCCTCTTTTTTTTTTTCTTAAAAACATCCACAGAAACAGAGAGAAAATGTCAAAGATCTGATTGTTAGCTGCTCATGGGTAGCTGCTAGTCACTCTGAAACTGCTTTCTTCTGAATGTATTATATTTGAAAACATTTTATCCTGCTCTAGGGCAAAGCACAGATGCACAAGAGCTATGGAGGGGGTTTGACTCTCAGGGGCTGAAGAAGATAATATCATGATCAGTATAGGACTGTCTGGGAAAAAACAGAGAACTCCTTTCACCAGTCCTTACTTCCCCCTAAAAGCCTCCTGCCTTTCACCTTTTGTTGCTGGCATTTTTGACACAACACCATGCTGGAAATTGGAAACCAAGGCTACCATGGTCAAGCAATATGTCTCACTCCTTTGTGCACCTGGTCAATAGTCTCTTGTATCGTTGAACTCAGGGCACAGATGGTTTACATAGCTGAAAGACCTACCACACTCTTACTGTAATATGATCCACCACCAGGATTTGGTTCTTTAGGCAGAAGATATTAATTGTAGTGTTGTACTTTGACTGAATGACAAAAGCGCTCTAATGAGTTTCAAAGGTCCATTAAAAATCTACTTAGAGATTAAAAAAAAACCCTACATCTTTTTATATAAAAACTTTAGAAATACTAATGCCTATGTGTTCCATTTGATATTAATGTTTACAGAAAGAGTTTTTGTTACATCACAGCAATTTTTCCTCTATCTGCGTTTCCTGGATATCATTAGAATTTTAGAGTCAATAAAAAGAAGCCACAAGATTTACTGAAAAGCATTAAGCCACATTTATTCTGTTGTTCTTAGAAGTTGAACTGGCGGAAAGGCACTTCCAATAACACTCTAATTTGAACCCAACTCCCAGTTTCATCACTGAAAGTTGTACAAGTATATTAGATGCATAAATGTCTTCCTGACCCAATTACTCCTAATGGGATACACACAGCAAAAATCAATGTCATCATCTTTTAAGCAATGTATTCAGAATGTTTGAGCATTGACCTCTGTTGCATTCATTCTTTTTTTTAAAACTTTTGCTTACTTACATAATATTTGCTTTTGTAAATCATGGCAATCCATTATCAGTGAGTAAGCAACATTCTTCGGCAAAGTATAAATAGGTTCTAAAGAGCAAAGACGATTACAGAAGGACTAAGGCTGTCAGGAAGCAGTATGAAACACCTCACTTGGTGCTTGCTCCAGCTGGAGTTCATTTTCCATTAGGAGGATTGACTTGAGGCAAGCAGAAAGACAAGGTCTGGAGACCTCACTAACATTATTTTTGATGTTTATGCCCACTTTAACAGTATGTCAGAGGTTTTGAGGGGTAGCAGCACTAGCAACCCCAATTCCCAATGTAATATATTAACTTACATTGCCTGGGAAAGTGGGTGTGGATAAAGACGTAGACTATGTACAGGACTTGCTAAATGTGGACTCAAATCCTCTTCTGCTACCTTTGTGGTAGGGATGGTGATATAGAGCAGGTGAAGCAGTCAGATGGAGGTATAAACCATTGTGGAAAAAAATGCAGGAGTGAGCTCATCTGCCAGACCCCTAAATAGTTTCTTTCCTTTTAGGGAAACTCTGCTGGTTGGTAGCCAAAAAAAATTTCTCCAACTCCAGTTAAAATTTCTCCAGCTCCAAACAGCCATATATCCAGCAGGCATGGAGAGGAGCACTGTGAGCCCCGCTCTCTCCTGCCTGCTCCTCGCAGTTCAGCTTCACCCTGTGCTGAGGAGCAGGAAGACAGAGAGCGAAGGTTCATGTTAGAGGGCTGCAGCCTTAACTCTGCTTAGAGACGTATCTTTACTGAGGGTTTGGTTTGTCATCACTTTTTCCTGATATGTATACCTTCATGGTTAATTTGGGGAGCACTGTGCTGGCGGTAGAAAAAAAAGCTTTCTGAAAGCAAATGCCCAAATAATTCCTACTTAGTCATAAAGTAATTATGAATAACTATGCAAAATTTAATTGTTATTATATAATGATTTTTTATTATTATATTTTATTATGAATTAATTAAAAGTCACTTTTAAGTTATTGATGCTGGGTTCATTTTGAGAAGTAGGGACTGACTTTATTTACAATCAATCAGTGTGTCATTCAATCCACTTAAGTTGTCAGAGATCTTGCAAGAAAACTTACAGGACATATATGTGATGCCTTAAGATTTTTCTCATTTTTATTTACTTTTTCACTTTCTTTCTTTCCCTCCTGGTTCTGATATTCAGCAATCAAATCTCATTAAAAGCTTCAGAGCATTTACATATTTAAAGATATGCAGATATTGATGCTGATATCTCTATCTGGACTCAAATTTGCAGTTATGGGAAATTTTCTCAGAGCTGAAGCATATCATTTTTTTTTCAGAAACTTGAATCCATGTCTCATTATTCATTTCAGGTAATCATTCTAATCTTGCACTTTTCTTACAGGTTTTTCATCTTTTTCAAATAAAACCTTTTCCAAATAAAGCTGGAATCAGCACAACATACACTGGCATTTTTTGGGCAACTCGCATAATTTGTGACCCTAATTGTGACCTACTTTTGTTATACGTAGCCAACATTTAGTAACAGTTAAGAGTGTATCTATAAATTGAGGGGATCACATCCCCTTTTACAGGACATTTTCCTGACCATAAAGTATGTGTGAATCTAGCTCTGAGTACCCACCACCTCTCGTGCAGAAGTTGAAATATCAGATCAAGAGTGGAAAATTTAAGGATGCAAAAGGAGAGCAGATTAAAGACAGCCTGACTCTACATCAGTAGCCAGGTCGCTGAGGTGGCTTGAAACTTCACCGCCCAGTCCCCACTCCCTGAGTGACGAGAGCGTCGCTGCGCTGGCAGTGAGTCACCATGTGAGCTCTCCGTTTGGCCCCCAAGCATCACGCAGCTCTTGAAGGTGCAGAGAAGGGAACTGGAAGCAGAGGATAAGACTGCTTTACTTACGTATGTTTCCTAGGGCATCACTGTATACAGCTTGAAAATTGCCTTCATAAATCAGCAGAGATTCAGAGAATGGCCTTGAAAACGATCAAAGAAATCGACTTGTAGTGAAAGATTTAATGAACTCAGTTTTAAGAAGAAAAGGTTCTGTGTTGATTTGTTAACTCTGAGAAATGCCTGTATGGAAAAAAAGGATTTTTGATAATGTTCACTGCCAATTTCAAATTCAAGATCAGCAGTTTTTCAAAAATAATTATCCATTCTTCAACCTCTGTTATTCACAAGGTCAAAAAGTGATCCTCTTGATCCTTTCAGGCTCTATAATCAGTGGATTTATCATCAGCATCAATTACATATACAACAGAAATACTGAGAAACTAAACTTTTTTTTCTCGTTGTTGTTCTGAAATCTATAAATTGAAGGGGCTAACAAAATGCACTATGCTTTCTTCATGAGTAGAGAGCATATTATTTATATCAGATAAAAATCGTTCTCTGCATTAGCTGCTAGCCAAAGTTTATTTGGCGTGATAGAGGCGTGATAGACTGACGTGTCTACCCAAATTTCAATCTGAGCCTTTTCTGCCTAGCAAAAATTGTCTGTATTTTGCTGGATAATCCATTTAGCCCATTCCAGATTAAACTTTTGTGTTGTTTCACTGCTTCTTGCAAAAAAAAAAAAAAATTTGTTCTTCAAATTGCATATTTCAGACATGACTGGAAACAATTCATCTGTGCATGGTTTTTAAGTTTGGGATTCCTCTAGAGGAAAGATGATAGATTATTTCAGTACATCTGCGTAGAAATACAAAGAGTATCTTCTGTTATAGAAGGTGAAAAGATCAATCCACTGAAGAAGTTCGAGTAACAAATTAATATGTATCCGCCTTAATATTAATTAAGAAGTTGCTGCACCATAGTGATGCTGGTTTATAGCATATGATAGGCAACTGCCAGCACCTGTGAGGTAAAATTAAGAGTACATCTTGGCCATTGCCCTTCCAGAGATTCTTTTACATTTCCTTTTCTCCCACTGAAATGAAGAATATATTTTACCAGCAATACCAAAGGTCTAGTCCTTTATCCCTGTGCAGTTCAAGGGACTTTGCACCACCCACAGAGAGTACGCAGCAGTTAGTTACAGCACTTCAATTAATTATAGGCTTCTCTTGCTCTCAGTGCCTTAATTTTAAGCACATCTTAATCGGTCTTCTAATCGCAAACACGCCGCTGTTCTGCTCCACGCCTTTGTTTCATTTTTCCTTTTTTGACTGTTTGATTCATTTCCAACATAAGCTGTATGGGACAAGAATTATCTCTTTCTGTGCATGTTTGCAGAAAGCTTGGAAAAGGGCATCCAAATTCCATCTGAGACCTCTAGGTATTACCACAATATAAACCACACCAAGAATAACAAAGACCTTTCTTGTAGCTACTTCACTACTAATGTTTTAGTTCCCTCTAAAATGGGAAATTCATCAACACGCATTCTTCCATTTTGTTTAGATGAAGTCTGTAAACCCAGGCTTAGTTCTTACTTTTTTCCTATTCCTTTCAATAGAAAGTGATCAACAATAGAAAGAAAACATAACACTAGAAGTTCTGTTCAGTTTATTGGAATTAAATAATAAAGCACAGGCTCCAAATCACCTAACACAAGCTTCTGACTTGCACTGAAATTTCAGGTGCTAACAAAGTAGTAGTGCTAAGGTAGATGATAAAAGTCCACATAATTTCAACAGGTATCCCCAAGAGAAGGCTTTATCTGCATAATTTAGATGCTTAAGATTGAGTGACAGTTCTCCTTCTGGGGGACTTAAAAATCACTTGCTTCCACTAACTATACAGAGTGTGCTTGGCTGGGGAGGGTTGGCTCTCTAGAGCCACATCAGTATCAGTTTATTAGACATGTTTGGGACAATTCTCTGTCCCTGAGGCTTACTGGCAGAGAGCAGCCTGTGAGCATGCTGAAGTCTGCTCTCTCACCCCGCAAAATGGGATGGCTTCTTTTAAAACGCTGTCCACAAATGTTTCTCTCACCTATGCCTATGTTATCACACCTGTTGCTGGCAGAGCTATTTGGAAGAACACTACTTATTCTTGGGCAAAAATGTTTCTAGGATCATTCTAGGAATTTAACTCAGTAATTAAATCCCTGTGTCCAAGACCTTTTAGCCTACATCTCCAAAAATCAGGAACAGGTTAGGCAAACCGGATCATATATAAGAGGTTTACCTCAGGCATAGATCAAGCCACGTTTTTGAAAATTATATTCTCCTTTTGGCAATTAAGAGAAGACAAGAGCAAGATGAGTAGGCTGCAACCTGAAAAATAAGGAGTGCTTTCTTTTTGTAAGTCCTATACATAGTATTTCAAACACTGAGAAATGGCTGCTTTGGAAGAACTTGATTAGCTCAGATCATTGTAAAGGTAAGAGTAATAAATCTGGAATATTCCTTAAAACTAAGTGCGCATTTAATATATTGCAAAAATGCCCAAGAGAAATTAGATTTAGCAAGATTCAAAAAAAAATTGACTCTTCATTTATGCTAGTGAACACCTAAATGAAACACTGGCAGCAATACAAAACCTGATGTTTCACGTTTTGAAAGTATCCTCAAATTTTAAGGATTAGCATGAGATCTTCCTGGCAAGGAGATGGGGACAGATTATCCCCCATGTGCCTGCTGTGGAATTTCATACATGTTTTCCCTAAGCATCTGGTGCTGGCTGCCACCTGAAATAGACTGGACTGATTGAGCCAAGGTTTTCTGACCCCCCTTCCCCAAATGGCACTTTCTGTTCTTCCAAACTGAAATGGAGTTGATTTTTTTTTGCTGATTATTTTCTCACACTGCTAAGTGCATACACTGAGATTTATAATTTCAGGGCCTCCTTTTGGTTGTCATTTTCCCTAGTTTTATTAAAGTTCTAGCTCAGGGCTCATTGCAATATGCGTTGCAATCAATAAATCTTCAGCCGTTTGCACTTACTTTACCGGAAAAGCTATATTTCTATACCTCAGTCCACAGACTCCTAGAATATGTGCTTATTTGACCATTGTTCTCTCTCACTTCCTCAACCAAATGCTGTGAGTTTCTGCCAAAGTAAAAGGGTGGTCGTAGGGAGCTAACAGAAATCTCCCTTCGTGAAGCAGTGCTTGTACAACTTCTATTGCTTTATCCTATGCTCAGGTAGTTTGCAGCATAAACCACCTCTTTTTCTCCTAAAACATCCCAGGATCTCTCAGCAATGTGCTGGCAAATATGAGGATCTGCAGGTCCAGCAGATCAGTATTCAAAAAAGTCTTGTTTTTCCATGTTACTCACATAACTTCCTTATTATATTGCAAAAAAAGCAATTAAATGATCCACAATGTGGCTAAAAGTCTTACCTGTGTTTTTGCATTTGCTACTTTTGGCTTACTCAACGAGAGTAAGCCAGTGACTCTCTCTCATTACATGTACGCACTAGATATTTAGACCAGAACAGGCTTAAAGAAAGAAGTGTTACAGGAGCTGTCACTTCGGACATTTAATTAGTCTGAGGTACAGAGAGAGTGGAAGAAAGCTCTCTTAGGTAAAAAAGGAAAAAATGCTGGAGCCTTGACAGTAATGCCTGAAATCCCACCTTCTGACACATTCACCCAGTCACCTCCACAGCCTGGGTATCCAGTCATTAACTTCAGCAGTTAGTCCCAAATTCTTGTAAATGGATAAGTTCAAATTAAGCACTTTGAAACATCTTTGAATTCTGGGTGGATTTGGATATAGAGCTAAAATTCCAGCTCATACCTCCTTGTAATTTAGTAATATAACAATTTTATCTGATATTTGTACTTATTGCATTATTCTGACATATCCACATGCTTTTTAAGTAGGTGAAACAGAGAGAGAGAGAGAAAAAAAAGGTAAATTCCATCCAATCCTAATTTTTCAAGATTTTGCAGTTATGATGAAGACACAAAGCTGCTATAATGGGTTCAAGTTCCACACAGGAGCACCACGGGCACTTTGAGGGGGGCGTGGAGTGAAGGTTACTATTGGCCACTTCAGTACTAGCTTCTCAACATGCAACATATACTAGAGCACCAAATATAGTTGCTTGTGTTTGCAAGTTTTCCAGATTTCCTGCAAGAGGGGCAGCAGCCTGCTGACCTGTAATCGGAAAGAGAAATTGTAAAAACTTCTGCTGGTGTCAGAAAATAAGTACCTGGTAGGCTAAGAATCTAGGAGAGGTCTTGAATAAATCCAATACCTGAGCAGTTGAGCATTTTACAAATCAGCGTGGATTCAGAAAAGATTATATTGAGATAAATCAACCAGTTTATCAGACATTTGTGACCAATAGAGGGATATGCCCTACTCACTGTAAAATGCAGCTGAATGAATAAACTGTAAGTGCATGACATGTAGCAGGACCAAGACCTACATATATCACAAAGTAACAACGTTACTTTGTAGAAAAACAGCAAACAACTAAGTTGCCACCTTTGCGGCCGGCCTATAGCATGTCATCTGCAAACTATGAGTTGCATCTTTTTGCTCTGTTATTATTGAAGTGTCCGAAGATATGAAATAGGTAAATAGTAAATAATAAACTATGAAAATGGAACAGAAATCATTAATATTATAGGTGGGATGGATCTCAGCTGCACTAGGTGCTTAAAAGCTGGTTGTCTAAGTCTAAGGTAGATCTCAAAGGTAGGGGAAAATATCCTTTGGTGACACTTATTTCTTTCTGTCAATGATAAAAGGACTCCTTGTGTGACTAAGTTGGACAATTAACTTTTAGGCATCTAAACGTAAGTGAGGAAAAGCTCACCTTACACGGTCAGACTTGTGAGGTAAAATTAGCACCTATTGCACTATAAGAGTCTGTTGTGAAAATAAGTGGAGAGAAAATGATTTCACATAAAAGCGCTCCAGAAATTCACTTGAAAGGCACCTTCTGCAAGGCTCTTACCTCACATTTCCAACAGATTACAAGCCTCATTCCCAAGGCCAGGGGCTGAAAGCAGTCAAGGTAATAAAACAGTGACGTTGTCTTGGCAAAGAAAGTATGAACACGATAAAAAAAAAAAAAAAGGACTACCTGACCTTTAGAAGCCTCATCCTTAGATGCTGGAAGTGAGAATTGATTCATGAGTTGAAAGAACAGAATATACCAATGGAAATATCAAGAATCTTTAAAATCCCAGTTCTACCAGCATCTCCTTGGTATTGTTAGAGACAAGTTAGATTTTTATTATTTTAAAGGCTTTTTTTTTCCTTTCTCTCTCTGAAATGCTTCAGTTGCAAATATGTTGCTTTAAGGAGATTGTTTCATCTCTGGCTATAATTGCTATTGCTCCCAGCATGAGGAGACATCTAGATGATGGATATGTCAGAGGTACTAGGGTAATTGCTGTCAGCATACACAGGATTTCAAAGTCCAGGTCTGGCCTGAAAATAGGAAAACTGTGTGCAACTGAAGTGATGATCAGACCCTAAGATAGGTCATACTGAATAAGAGCAAAATGACTATAAATTGAGAAAACCCTCCAGTGTCTGTTGGGACCTCAGTAGTTTAAGCATGCAAAGAGCATACACTCTAGTTCTGAGCTGTACAGAGTTTTTGTTAACTTAATGTTAGGATTAATCACCTAGCAAAATCTTCAAGATATTTAAAGATAAGCACAGGCACTGGCTTTCATAGCTGTGGGACTTAGGTGTATTAAAGGCATATATTAGGAAATAGCTTTTTTCAGACCTCATCAGACTATGAAAGTGCTTGTTAGTATCAACTTTTTGAAGGACATTTCAAAAAGTGCCTTTTTGTTTGCCTGTGAGACCTTTCCCTATCATTTCAGCCAAAGTATGTCCCTCTTCTCTCCCCCACCAAGGCAAAATCAACTTCTACAGTATAAAGCACGTGGAATCACTGCATTTTCCCTATGTGCTTTTTTCCTGTTCTTTTGATATATGTTCCAAGGCTTTTACTTTAATGATAGCTTCAAACTGTTTCCTGTACTTTCCTTAATCTTTCAGTACAGAACTACTCTCTGCAGACGGCTCCTCTCATTTGCATGCCAGCACAATGTTAAGCCCTTTCAGCCTGATTTGAGTGACTGACAATGTTAGCTCCTTTTAGCAGTCTGGAACAACTGATTTACCATTGTGGGTGTAACTGCTTTCTTTCTGACACTGCTGATTTATCAAATGAATTGTGTTCATGCTCCTTTACAGAGATTAACAGAAAATGGAAGTCAAAATTATGTAAATCTATTCCAAACTTATTCTGAATATTTCACTTAAACTATTATTCCTCTTTGCAGAAGCAAGCTGCATCTGCTACCATTAACTAAGATGTAATTGATACAGATGAGTATAATATTTTTATTTCTAAATGAGACTTAAAAAAAAAAACTGTGACAAATATCTGATGTTTATGGAAAAATCAATAGTATAACAATAGTATAACAATCATTTCCTGTGTACTTCCAGCAAAACCAACAATGAAACTGAATTCAAAACAAAGCATTTACAATTATCAGTCATTCCATAATTTATTTCAAATTCAGGATTTAACTGAAGTTGCACTCAAGAAAGACAGGAGAAATGTAGAGGTAGTTAATTACTTTCATATGTTTTATTTGAGGTTACTTTGTTTTTATTTCAGAAACTAGGAAGATATTGATAAAGAATTCAGTGATATTTTTAAATGCGTAAGCAGAGCTTGCATTAGGTAGCTTAAAGTTTTGCAGCACTGCATATTTGTGGCCATGCTATACCAAACCCGAGCTCTGCTTTCCTAAGGAAGTAGAAGACGGCATCCTTAGTTTGTAGTACTACAACCGCTGTTCGGGATGGGGCTGATAGCTTTTGTTAAAAACTCCCACTCATCAAAAACGAAACTGTTTGCATAGTGGATCAAGTTTCAAGGTTTTCCAGCTTCAGAGAAAAATATGATAATTTTTTTGTAATGTTTGTTAAAATCCTGCTTACTGGATAAAGGTAGTCCTCTTTATTTCAGATTGACTTTCTATTTACTTACATTAAGGTAGAGGAAAAAAACCCTCAAAAATAAAAAAAATACTCTTTTTCACTTAGTGTTCAAATCAGTTACATGAAAACTCAAACTTCTTCCTATGTATTATATACCAAACAAATTACTCAAAGTAAGTTTTGATTAGTATAACTTTAACTTAATTACGGTTGTGCTTTGGAAAAATGTCCCCGCTTTTATTTCATTTTATTTTTCATCTCAATTTATATAGGAATTTTTCTTTTCAATTTCAAATATTTTTCATTTCCAGTCAGGTCATATTACACAGTTCCAAGGAGGGGATTAGGGCATCTGGTATAGGAAATCTCAGACTATGTTAGCAGAGGGAATTAACTTATATCTGTGAGGACAGAAAAATAAAGTAACTTCTCTTCCATTTCCTAATGCAGAATAATATTTACTAGTAGAAAAACCAGAACAAATTGACCACCTAACTTCCATGCCTCTAACAATCAAATTTCTAACAAGTACAGTGTTTTCAAGGATGATGCTGTTCTGGAGAGTGCATACCTAAAGGGTGCCCCAAATAGGGGTAAACGTGTTTAAGCCTTGCCACTGCCTAGCTGCTCCTGGCCAGGAAGAGAAATTCCAGGAATGTGGCAGCAGTAGCTACAGGAGCCTGGAGAAAAGGAGCGTGGGGCAACATGCTCACTAGAAAATGGCTTGGGACAACTCAGTTAAAAAGCATGTGGCTCCACAGACCTTGTTAGCAGCCTGCACAGGGAGTTTGCATTGCCACGTGTCGGATGCTATTGTCAGCTAGGCTTGCTAGGTCAGATGGACAGCCCGGTTTACCCCTCTGGGCTGCAATCACCACTCCAAGGGCAACGTGCACACACCTTCTCTGTGTAGTTGCTTTTGCTCTCCCAAATCTCTCCTGTACCAAAAATGGGCTCCCCTGTAGCTTACTGGGCTGTAAGCCACTGGTAAGTGAGCAGCGTTTCCAGAGTAATGGCTATGGGCAGTTGCATGTCGGCGTAGGGTCAGTTGAAAGGCACACAGCAGAACGTTTTGAAATGGACATCTGGCATGCAGTAAATGCATTTAGGAAGCAATAAACAGCTCATTTTGAATGACTTCTGCAATTGGTTTCAACACAAGCAGTTGGTGGAAAAACAAGCTTTTAGAAAGGTCATTTAGTGCCATATATAACCCATCTCTTCTAGTTAAACTGCTTAGCATTGTACAAAGCAAATCCCAGCCCGTTTCTGGTCTGATAATTAATAGAGTCTTCTACTCTAGCTAGAGCAGTACAAAGAAAGTGAATGTTGTCCTTGTTATCCAGACTTAATAATTCACCATTTGAATTGTCAGAGTGTCTTTGAAAGAAGCTGATTGTTGAAATCCAAGTGCCATACATGTGAAATGTTGTACATTGTATCTTCAAGATGAGCATGGAATTCACATGCTTTTAGTCAGTAATAGATTACTTATAGCCCTTGAAAAAGGAGAACAGACTTCAGATCATAAAACTTAATACTGTAATTTTCCTGCTGATGTTCTGTTCAGAGTATAAATAAAATATGGATACTAAAATATTTAATTTTCTAACTCTTAATAAAGAAAAGATATTTCCTACTTTTAACTTATCATTTTAAACGATAGGCAAGCAATGCAAGTATTACGAATGTAGTTTTCCTGTGATAAATAAAAGTAACAAATTTCTACATAGGCCAGACAAATTGACACTGGTGCACGACAAATATATTGCAATAACTCTGAGAGAGGCTATTAGTTAGTACATAAAATACAGTAGACATATTTGAGGTCCTGAGCTGTCATATCTAGAAAACATTGACTCCACATCCTCCAAATTCAAAAAGAATTAGCTTTATTCCCCAAAATCAATATATTTAGTTTGTTTTAGATGTATCAAGTTTGCATTTATGTAAATTAAGGCAAGTAAATCAAGATTCCAGTTCCACACAAAGACTGCAGTGCACCAGGACAGGTAACTAATTTTCTGTACCTGAAAAAATATCATAAGGACATCTGGGCAAAATATTTCAGGTTAATTTCTTGTTAACTGAAAGTCTGATAGTGACAGAAACTGTTCATGACTCTAAGGTAGGTGGAAAAAAACAAGAGGATAGGAGAAATTTTGGAAAAGTTTTATTTTAATATTTTGTTTTAACATTTCATTTTAACATTTTCAAAACGAAAAATTTCTGGGTTTGATTTGGAAATAAAACTTAATTTAAAAATGAAGTTCAATTTAATTCAAAAAATTTGTTTAACCAAAGTGTTTCTTCCCAATTTTTCTTTTGATAACTAACTGAAAAAAGAAAAGATTTATGCCATTTTAACCGGAAGTCTCACACAGAATATGTGGCCATTGGAAAGAACAACCTTGTCTCCTTTTCAAAGTATTATTTTATTATGGAAAGAACAACTCTGTCTCCTTTTCAAAGTATTATTGTATTAATTACTAATTAAGAATCCAGAGACATATAAATCATACTTCAAGGCACAAGGTAGAAATTGTAAAGTTAGCGCAGACTCCTGTCTGAGCCTGGCTCAAAAACAAGAATTTCATTTTACTGGAAGTGTCAATATTTCAGACTTTGCTTTCATTCTGTAGAATAAGGCATAGAGCTCTCAATATTTTCTTAAAAATAAAAAACAACGGGAGAATACTAGTTCGTCAATAGATCATCAGTCTGGACCGTCCTTTGTGCAAGAAAGATTGCTGTACTCCAGTTCTGCCCAGCTCTACTTAAGCTCTGCGTCAATCACACACCAGCTGGATGCTGCTCAGAAAACTATTACTTTGTCTAACGGGACACCTTGGATGGGGAATTACGCTCTTCCACTAGAAATTACATCCAAAACTTGTTTCCACAGAACAAATACCTTCTCATGAAAAGCTTCGCTTTCAACAAGATGACATTTTCTGACTTAAAAAAAATTGGTGATAAAGTTCTCCCTCTCTATTAATATCCTGACTCTGCCAATATTTCACCGTAGGAGAAATGGAAAATGCATTTGACCTCTCTTCATACTGAGTAATCTGCCCTACACTAGTTCGGAGTTAGTATCTGTCTATGAAGTGGTATGTCTTATTATGATGATGTTAAATTGTGATGAGTGGTAAAATTGAGGGAAAGAAAAAAAGTAGCAGTGTCCATGCTCTGCCTAGAGACCTCAAATTACAAAATATTTCTGCTGAAAGAATCTAAAAAAAAAAAAAGTTAACACTGACCTGAGGTGGTTATAATTAGGTCTGCAAGTAGAGAAGCTACTGAAGCTAGAAGTTTCAGGTGAATTTCTTTTAGAATTACTATTCAGTCACCTGTTTCTAGACCTTCTGAATGCTGCTTGAGGTATGGCTATGATTGTAACTTGTGCAGATATAGCCAGCTTACTACATCTGTTAGTTTACTACAAATAACATCAGAGAATTCAGCACAGACTAGTCAATCAGAGGCTCGAGGTGCACAGGTCTGATAACTCTTAAACAACACTACCGACACCCTCCACAGCCTGCTAAGCCACCTAAATCAATTTAGGACTATTAAACAGAGACACTACCTCTAGTTCAGAAATTCTGCGAGTCTCAAGTTGCTGGAAGGTGGGAAAATATTCTGGGCAAGAATTGCTTTATAACTATGCTAACTTTGGTTTTATATTCTTTCTGGCCACAGCTGGTGATGGAGTACTGAGCCAGCTGGAGCTGCTGTCTGACCCTCTGCACATGTTTTTGAGTAATTTATCTAACAGATATATCTCCAAGATCATCCATCTTTGGACAGGAATATGAACCTAACATCAGAATATTTCATTTTCTGAATCCCAAGAACTTCAGCAGGCCAACGACAGTATTTACACCAGCAAGGATCAAACTGTAAGAATCAACACCACACACAAACCCCACATTGTGAAATAGCCCATATACACAAGTTAGCACCCTTTTTTTTTTGCTTACTCCTTAATGCTAAAGCTTTGCCCCTTAATATTCACTACCTGCTACGCTGCATTTCTAGGCTGATGAGATAAAGCTGCAGAGACAGAGGATTTGTGCCAGAGCTCTTTACAAAGAATTAGTGCTTATCAAGAGCTGGAGCCTGCCAGCCAGGGTAAGGTCACCTGTCTTGTTGGCAAAGTTAAGCACTTCACTGTACACTGAGATTTGACAGTGGCACAGAGCAAGCTGGTAACTTTATTGTGCCTCGCTGAAGGTTTATAGGCATTAAGTCATCCTGCATGTTTACCACTCAAAAGATCAGGGTGGGCTGAACACCTTTCGAAGTAAAGTGGAGCCACTCCAAACAGAATAGATACTTGTAGGAGCAGCTCAAGATTGCACTCTCTTGATAAATTAAAACTTGAAGTATCAGGAGCGCAATCATTATATAAAGGCACAGCTCTGGATGACACCTGACGATTCCAGCTCTTTTAAAGGTTTATGGGATATTTAGATTATTTTGATGCATAATCTGAGTCACTGATCAACATTTCTGGTTGAATATAAAATGCATTAATGAAAATAGTTGGATGTCTGTGTAAAATTGAGCAATGTTAGAAATGTAATTGTAACAGAAACATGGTGTATTTTTAGTGTAAAATTTCAATTCCTGCAGTCCATTCTTAGGTGGAGAGGTATCTTATTGGCAGATTTATTATCTGTTAAAAATCAGTTTCAAAAATTTGTTGGACTAGAGGTGAAGGGAAGGGAAATTGTAAAATAAATAATTACTTGTTTGACTTCCAATGCTTTGAACAGACGATTTGGAACTGGGGAATTTCAGGCCTGGGGAGGTGCGGAAGCTAGCTGACTTTTGTTCTTATCTACAGAATGGACTGCTTATACGCAGATAGGCAGTATTCCATTTTCAGGTATAAATATCAACCTCAGGTGTTAATAGATTAGAACATCTGAAGAAATTATCAACATGTCTTCTTCTCCATACAAAATATTGTAATGATTCTGTGCCAAACATTTTCTTGGCACAGCCACAATGATTTTACTGAGAATTTTTGTTGGAGGAATGCCTCTGTTTCCAACTGTACAGTCACTTATAGAAATGCATGTAAGTAAGCCAGAAGTGGCATAGATCTCTTAGGTACAGTAGGTAAAGGAAATTGAGATGGGGTCCTCACACAGCAGGTCCTCACACTAACTAAGAAGTGGGAAAAACAAATGTGAAGAAAGATGACCTTTAAAAAAAGCCCCTCTGTTTCTTCTGCCCCTTTAATCCCCTTAGTTCATCCAGAATTATGTCAACTCAGCTATCTCCAAGCAATAAATATTCCCTTCTATGTCTGAAATATCAAAATCTTATCAGCTTCACTCCAGTATGCACTACTGTTGCCTAACCGTAGCTTAGCACCAGAATGGCTAATACAGGCTTCTTCTTTAAAAATATAAGCATTTTGGGGGAACATTTCCCCCAGAAGTCTGCAATCCTTCCTCATCTTTAAGAATGAAGTACCAGGAGTCTCACCATTATCAGAGCTACAGACAGAACTCACTATCTGCACACAGCAAAAACACAGAGGAATAAATGTCCTCCTCAGACTGTGACATTTCTCTAGTTCTTCGGCAACCTATCCCAAAGGGCTGAGCACAAAGATGGAGAGAGAATCTCACAGACCTGACATGAGGGACAGTCTGAAATGGTAGCTCTGAACTGTCTCTGGAAAGGAAATTAAGGCCTTCATTTTTTTCCATACATTCCCTTCTTATCAAGCACCTCTTTTTATAAACACCTTGAAGCAAAGAGTGAGCTTATAACAAACATATAAGGTGGGAGATGGGCATGAAGAGACACAGGGCAGTAGGAGAGGGCTTCATCCTCAGCCTGATCCTTGCAAAATCATGTTTATTCTAGAAGCAGCACTCTGCAGAAGTCTTTCCTGAATTTTCTCTGATCCCTTGGTCAAATGACGCTGTCGTCCACAGAATGAGAACCACCACTCAATGTGCCAGAAGCAAACAGAGGATGCATAAAGAGTGGGAGAGAGACAGTGTCAGTAATATTTTAATGCTAAGTAATGAATTGATGATATCTGAAATTTGAAGTTCCAGTTTAGTCACCATACTTCAAGAAAGGTAAACAGAAACAATGATCAGAGATATCAGACAGCTTTTGCACGAAGGAAATTTAAAGTGCCTGATGGTTTGTCTGCACAGAGAAGTGGCACTGGCTTACTAGTTATCCAGATGTAGTTTAACCATTACAGTTATACCAGGATGCCCTCTCCCCCTTCCCCAGTGTGATACTCTTATTTTGGAATGAGCGGCTTTTTTTCAGATGAGTTTAAATTGCTTCCAGAGTGTCAAAAATTACACTGAGAAAGGGTATCCTCATTCACAAATTGTCCATACACGAAGCTCTGTTGCAACAAATGTTTAAATCCTGTGCCATAATGATAGCCCAAGGTGCTGGTAACATTAGTCTGTGGAGAGACATCTTCCCTGCCATAACACCTCTGGCAGAAGCACTGATGAGTGCTGGGAGACAAGCCATTGAACAGCACCCACAGCTGCTACAGAGCTGTCTGCTGAGATGCTGTAACGCATCTGTTTATACCCTCAGAGAGTAAACAAGGAAAAGTGCATGTGGTAGTGAGACAAAATGATCTGCTGACATCTAGGAAACATGAGTTCAACTCCCTTCTCTACTGTGAACCGCAATTTTAGAAAGATCCTATGTTTGATTCAAGTGGAGGTATGTGGAGGCCTGGAGATATGTGAAGAAATACCTCCTTGTTGCTTCAGTGTCTCACTGGTGCTCCCAGTCTCAGCATAAAATGTGCTCGGGTCCCTCCTGCTTTGCTTATGTCTATTCCCCACGCACCATCACCTTGACTGAAACAAGGACCTAAGTCTCCTAATCTTTCAGACATGCCTGGGATTCACAGACAAGGGATAGGATTCTTCTAGCTGGCTGTGGACATTCATACTATAGAATCTCAAGTTATTCATACAGGCTTCCTTTACAATCAAAGAAGATAAATGAGCATCTTTAGCATTTAAACAAAAAGTAGACACCTAACATGGATCAGATGAATTATTGCAAAAGGAGGAAAGAAGTACTAGCTCCTACATTTTCTGTATTGCAGACTCAATGCAGACAAGGTGAAACATACCAGAGAGGTCTTTGAGGCTGAGTTTTCTAAGACCGTCAGATCCAACAGATCTGCTTGAAATATACTTAACTCATGTGGACGGCACTAAGTTGACCACAAGGAACGGCAGTGGGATGGGATCCTCTGGAAAAGGATACAGTTAATCATTCAGCCAAGAGGAAAGTGGAGAAAGTGCGTGCCCTCAAGGGACCAAAGTATGCATACCCAGTTGGACTCTGCTGCATTGGTATGCAGAATTGCTACTTACATTTTTGTCTGGTTTTCCCCTTTTCTTCAAAGGAAGTAGGGGTGCTGTGAGCCCAAGAATACTGACTCTGGAGCTGCCGTGGGAACGGTGAGCAACGAGAACATTTTTAGTCTGGTTTCCAGAAAGAATGGGGCTTAGCGTGATGGTGCAGTTTGCCAGCACTCCTTTCCCCTCCTGTCTCCAGTGATAACTTTTAAACCCATTAGTCCAAATCCAATCATGCTGTGCACAGAGAGCTGTCGGGTAGGAATGTGCTACCAGTTTAATGAAAACTGGTAGCCAAGTAAAGGCCCTTTTAATTCCCCCACTGAGGACAAGGCTAGCAAGGAGGCAGTCACCACTCTTTTTTTTTTTTTGGTGCAGCTGCCTGGCACACATGGAGCTCCAGCTGGCCACCAAGATGGATCCCTTAGCCTTGTCAGAAGGCCAAAAAAGGAAAGCAAGGACAGAAGTGAATTTAAGGGACTGGTGGCTCTTAAAATAGGAGGGAAAATGACAGAGAGTGGCCCTGAGGCAGGGGACAGCAGCAAGGGCAGCATGGAGGTGGAGCAAAGGCAGAGGTGACCGTGTGCTGAGAATGGAGGAAGCCCAGGGCTGTGGGGAGCCGAGGGGGGCAGATGGGATGCACGACACAGAGGAGCTCACCCACACATCAGGGGGGCATTTTGCAGTCCTGTCCCCACCCCAGGCGCTCGCATGGCTATAGATGGGATTTGGTGGTGCGTTACCCTGGTGCACGCTACAGCCGCAGCCCAGCTCCCAGGTATCACTGCCTCCTTCACTGGGAAGGATTCATATTTGGGTGGCATGGTACCACTATGAGCAGCTGCTATTGAATGAGCTTTGGTGCTTTCATGAATCAAGACGCTGATACACATACTGCTCCCCCCTGCACACCCAGCCCCACAGCATTTTCATCAGGAATTCTTGTTTCTCCTATTTGAAAGCAATTTTCTGTTTTTAACTGGTGCCACTGCTTGCAGAGAGATTGTTCCATTCCTACTTCCATCTTCAGGAAGGGCATAGAAACACTGGGGCTTTAGGTCCTCTGCTAAGAGTTACTGGAGCAAAGGTAGGGGGAAAGAGAAGAGAAGCAAAGAGCACGGTAATTAACGTTAACTGCAGGCACATATGATTAATGTTATTTGTATAATAGCATTTAACCAACAGCAGCATCCTCATAACAATAGGTGGTTTGAGGGAATGTTGTGGCAAGTGTGAAGAGCTGCTGTTGGTGGATAATAATGTGCTTCTGCAAAAAGACTCACTTCATGATTCATGCATTGGAGTTGCAAAAATAACAGTAAGGGGGAAAAAATAGCTCCTGGGTACAAATACCAGACTGCAGCTGAACACAGCCAGCACCTTCATGAATTTTACAAGGACACTGACTTATCACCAATGTATTTTTTATATAGCACAGTGTTCAAATTGTTAATAGGGCTAAATGAAACTAGCTGCAAGCCCTGTTTCTCTATCCTCATTCTCTTCTAGTATCATAAACCTTGTAAAAATCACCAACATAATGTGTTACTTATTCAAGTCTATGGAAGTTTCTGTGAGAATTATCCTTTGGTTTTACCTCTTCCAAGAAAAAAATAAAAACGAGCAAAAGAAAAGAAAATTGTCCCAGACTTTTTCCAAAGGCTGGAGAAACAGACAGCTTTTATTCTAAATGCTTGTACTGCTGTTCATCTGCAGGCTACAGGAAATCAGGTCTTTGAGGGTCACATCCTTAAGTCATTTTTTGTGGCCATCTAATGGTTTGCCAAAGTCATTTTTCCCTGCTGGTCTTAGGGAATATGAGGAATGTTCTGTTATACAAGCTATGGCTCCAGCACTACAGAGACATGTGTGATATGCTAAATTTAACCCCCTGCAAGTCTTTCTGGCTTCAATGAGATTATTCATTTGAGCAGAATTGTTCACCAGCTATAAAAATAAGCATGGCTTAGCCATGCATTCAGGATCCCTAATTATAACTATTGTGAGCTTCTGTTATCTATGTATTTATTAAGCATCTGCAATTTCCCTAGCACTATAAAAGCCATCACAAGATATATTAGAAGAATGTGAGGGTTAAATCTAGGTGCCATTAAATCAAAGGCAAAATTCTTATAGTCTCCAATGGTATCATTATTTCAGCCTTGCAATCTGTAAGATAGATATAGCTGAAAATAAAATACAACAGGAACTGTCACTATATTTGCTAGAATAATAATCATAAAAGGTATTTAAATTATTTTTGTCACTGAATGATAGAAAAAGTTACCCCTAATTGAAAACATAATCTGACATTGTTTTTCTTCTTGGAGGATACATGCTTCGTTTAAATGTTTCAATAACCTTGTAATATTCTAATATAACAGAAATGCAGCTCTGGACTTAGATGTGTTCCCAGTACATCTAGATGTGCAACAGCAGCACAAAAAAAAAAAAAAAAAAAAAAAAAGCCCAAAGAAGATGTTTATAGTGTTTCTGGAATGGGAATAGGAGGGAGAAAATAAGATAATACCTTTACAGAAGTGAATAGCATGGTTTCATTTGATGCATTGTATACAATATTGAGCATTCTGCAGGGAGAGAGAATTTCCATCTGATATTGCTGGCAACAGCAGATGTGCTTTTGGACATATGTTCCCTTTGTCATCTCTGATGAAGAAACAGCAAATCCACAGGTTAGAAATGATGACATTGCTGGAAACAATGCAGGTCTGCAACAGCCAAACCTCATCTGACGGCTGGGTGTCCTGCTCCCATCCTCCCCTCCGCCCCACAGATGCACCCTTACACCAGCTTCCATGCTTGTTAAATGGTCCCCAAGCCGTAGCAGTGTAGCAAGCCAGCACTAACCTAACTTAACTGAAAAAAGGTTACCTGGTTGTTTTTTTTTTTTTTTTTTGGTTGGACTTCAAAAGAGAGGACCTTAACACCTTAAATAGAGGTTATTTAATTTCTATTAATTTCTGAGAAATAAAGGAAAAAGTGGTTGCTAGCACCTGCAGAACTGGCGGAAGTCAATAGGTAATAACATGAAAGTAATGTTGCGGTTCCACTTCTGATAAAGCCTTTAAGCATATTTGCTTAATCCATGAGATAACAGTGCCCAAAAATGTACAGCCCCGTATTTCCAAATCACCTCATTGATCATATTGGAAAATAATTCTGCAAAAGAATCAGATCCCCAGCTATTCAATTACAACAGGTGATTGCAAAGCAGCAGGAAGAACACATGGCTTGGGCAGGAGATGGAGCTAGGCCTGCCCCTCACTACATGGCACAGCTATAGACTGCCTTAAGCAGATCATGAAACTGTACCCTCAGATTACAGAGAATCAAAAGAACAATGTATCTATTGAGTCCATGACTTTTTTGCATACCGTTGAGTTAGGAATTTGAGCTTCTAGGCTTCTCTTGTGGATGCTTTTTGTGAGTCTTCCTGGAAGATCATGACTGAGAGGTCAGGGATGGACTGGATGTTTTCTGAAACACATTTCCCCACTGGCAACTGAGCTTTGATGTCCTTTATTGATTGTCTATGTGAATTCACTCCACTACTCACTGGAATGACCATTCATTTTTCTATGAGATAGGACAATAGTATTTAATGTCGGGTAAAACTAATCATAACTGATGAGAATATGTAGATTTGTGAATTTGAAAGTTGTGTCATAGAGGGGATTGATTACGATGGCTTTAAAATGTGATTTCAGGTTTTGTATTTTTTGCTTAGGCAAGACTTATCTCTGCCTGATGTTTCTACTGGAAGTTCTGATAATGATGATTTTAACAAGGGCAGAGGAGAGGGGTACTTAAAAGTTATAAGGGTAATTAATGATAATATTATTTTGAAGGTATAACCATCTTCTGGTGTAAACTCAAACTGCTTAATAACATTCTGTGTAGATTTCAAGCAGAGTGTGGCATACTATGCTCAGGTCTTTCATAGAAACAAGTTTATATGTTGCCTATGAGCAGCTCATTCTAAATTAAAACATATTTCTACACAGTAGTGTCCCTGTGCTGAGAGTTGCTTTTTGTCTTGGTAAGTGAAGTGTTGTGATTGTTCTCCTTAGAATAGACGCAATGTTATCTGAAAGCCTGAAAGTAAATACTGGTTTGATTTAGAGCCTTGTTAGCTCTGTGGAAGTAGATGTACAGAGCTGTAGATTTTTGAACATGATAATTGTTTATGATAGGTTATATTTTCAGGATTTATTGTACAGTCTAGTAATCTAATGTTGATGGAACAATGGTGGTACTGGTGATATCTACTGAATTGTTGATGAAAACTAAGTATACAACCCTAGTGTGAAGTTTAAATTACTCCTAAGAATACCATACTCCTGGTTATGCAGCTACCTTAGAACTTACTTAAGCGGATCATGGAAAGAGTTACATAATGGAGGAAGAAGGGTGACTTGATGCCAATAGCTTTTCCTCTGATTTAGGGGTAATGCTGGGTGCTGATTTGACACTCTAGTGATGTGAACTTTGAGTGTGGATCTATGAATGCTCATGATTCTTTCACGAGGATACTAGGATTACACGTGATAGACTGCCCTGGTTCTACTTGTTTATGAATCTTGAGGAGCAGGTAAAAAGCTCACATGGTGGGAGTGTGAGAGAGAAGATTGTACAGAAGGACTCATATAGACAAGCTAAATGTTTACACTGGTTTTGTTTGCTTTTCTTCCATGTTTTAAAGGCTGCCAAACGGAAAAATTGAATTAAAGACTGCTACGTGAGCACAAGAAAGCTGGTAGTTGTATGTGTGATGTCAGTTCTGTCATCATACAACTTCTATGTATTTAGATTGTTTGCAACTATTACCTTGTACTGTAATTGCTGTATTTAATTTCTTATGTTTTGAAGGAATCTTAAGTATTCAGCTACTAACTGCTACAGAACATGAATTAATTAAGAGTTGCAGGTTTAAAACCTGAAATTCAAACCTTGGACAATACCGGAGGTAATTATAACAGGAGGGATATAGGTACAACAAGACAACATCCTTCCAGTTTTCTACTTCCTCCTCAAAAGCTAAGCAACATTCTACCTTCTCAGTTGAGAGAGTCGTGTGGATATTTTAATATGAAAAAAATAATGAAATTTTTCATTGGAAAATCAAAATGTGATGGATACATGACGGAAAATTTTCAGTGCAAACAGGTAAAATCACAAATTTTTAAGCAACTGAAACCAAGTCTTTCAATCAATGGCACATGAAATTGATTGTAGGCATCACAACCTATCTCATAATACATGAGCAAGTGATCAATTAATTTACAAAGACTAAGCTTCAAAATTAATGAAATTTTTTTAACTGTATAAATTTTACAATTAGACTGGGTAACACATTGCCACAGGTAGTTGTTAAAATCAAGCTTAGATAAGATTCAGAAAAGAAATATCACTTTCTGATTCCAATAACAATGGCACTCAACACTGTTAAATTAATTATAACGTGTTTTCTTTTTAAATAAGGGATGGTAAGATTCAGAACTTGAGCCTTATAGTGTGGGATTTAATATATAGCATATTCTGTACCTGTCTTTCTGTAAAGTGATTACTACCGACCACAGTCAGAAACAGGATAAAAAGGAATGTGGCATTTTACCTATTAGAGCAATTGTTCTGCAGGTGAACAATTCTGTGGTGTAAAGTGACACTCAAGATAAATCAGGGCTGCAGAATACTAATATATTCAGTGTCTCTTCTTGAACTTTGATGAAAGGCTTTAGTAAGGAAACAGAATTACTGGGTTTACTGAGATCCATCAGACTGTTGGGCTGGAAGCTACCACACTTTTTTACTTTATTTATAGATAGCGTTAGTCATTACTTCTTGTTATATTTTATTTACTTTGTGAGTTTAGTATTTCTATAAATATTAATAGCTTCTACGTAGTATTCATCTTGTATACAGAATTCCAAGAAATAGTATTTTGCAAAATTCCTTGCAGGATATGCCTAATGCTGTAACGCTATTCTCACAACAGCTGGTAGAAGATAGTTCACTGCAGTGTTATTATTTGTCCATAGAAAGAAATCAAGATTAAAGTAGAGATGAATTTTTAAAAGCTGATCAAAGACTGTGCAAAAACATTTATATCCTGTCTCGAATAAAGAGAGGAAATTAAATCTAAGATTTTTTCCATATGTTGAGAAGTATATAGGCATTTAAGTAGCAAAGAGAAAATTACTATATTTTGCTATTTTATTTACTAAGTGGAAAAGCATCAAGACATTCTTGAAATTAATTTATTCGTTTATTTTTGTTATCTGACTCAAAAGGCTTTGTTTAAACTATACACACATAAAACTGCAATGTAAAGATTCTTGACTCTCATTACACTGAAGGAAAAGAAGTGGCTTGCAACACGCACTGAAGATGAATTACTATTTATCTGATTGTTCCTGGTACATGGGTCCATATCTAATTTGCTGCACTGGAACATGAATTCTAACTCTCTGTTTTGGCTTTGTGAACTGCGTTGGACCAACTTGTGCAGCTGTTGTGGTAAGAATGCATGAAATTTCATCTTTAAGCCTTGCCCTATTAATTGCTTTAAAATAATGGACTGAACCTTTAGCTGAGAATCCTAAAATAACTTAGACTTATTAAAGATGCTCAAGGACTGGCATGCTGCACTACCTGAAGCCTGTGTGTGTCCTGTGCTTCAACTTCAGGCACAGTCAGTCACAGGTGATCCAGCCCTGAGGTGAGAAATAGCTGGTACAAAGAAAGGTACTGAACTTCCTAGGAAGGTGGAGGGGAATTTAAACCTTGAGCTGCCTCAGAGAAAAATGCTAAGATCAGGTTAAGAAATCAGAATAGGTTGAAGATGGTTATTTTGGGCTAAAAGTTTCTTTTATTATTTTTTAGTGTTTTACTGACAAGAAGTTAGAAGACCATCACAGAGATTAACATTTCTCTGAAGAGAAACATAACTTCAACAGAACTGGAGAATTCCAGTAAAAATTCTTTATCAGCTCCACCCAAAATATAATTCCTTCCCCAAGGAGATTTACTCCCTCTTACACTCATGCATAGTCATGTCCTACATGATGTCTATCCTTTGCGGCCTCTGTAATATTAATAACAACCATAATTATGTCGTACCTTCTAACCTCAGTTTAACATAATACATTTGAGTTCATGCACTAAGTAAAATGTTTAATCATGAGTATGCTGAAGGAGGAGCAGGTGTTCTCCATATCTCACCTTCAAATGTTTGCCCTTTGGCTGGTTTCCTCTCACACACCCATTTATTATAAAGCTGATGGAACTCAGTACTCTTGCTTCTGTGAGCTTCTTAAGTAGCACCTCTAGCATCAGCTTTATTTAAAAAAGAAATAATAATGATAATAACAAGTGAAAGAAATAGGGTAGGTAGATGGTCATATGGACCTGGTGCTACTTAGATTACATTGCTCCTCAGGTATGTCTTTATATTTAACGATTAGCTTTTGGTACCTGCAAGTGTATAATCACCTCAGCCCATATATCATTACTTGGTTTAACAGCTAATGATTAAATCATAGCTCTTGAAGGACTGACAGGAGAATATTTTTCCCTTCCAACAAAATCTAAAGGATAGAAATGCAGGTTTGTTTTTTTTTTTTCTAAGCATTTTTAAGCCTGCTTCCTTCCTGAACCTGCAAGGACTAGTCAAGAGATTTCATATAGTAAGGTATGAAATGTACTTGATGTAGAAACTTGTATCAGTTTGTGTAGAAAGGTAAAGCACAGGACATTACTTTTTATTTTTCTTCTCCAGAGAAGAACTATTCAATATAAAATACATCTGGATTCTCTGCATTTTGAGTTCAAAACAATGAAAATGAGGCCCTCCAAAAGCTATTCAAAGCCAATGGAGGCAGATATTTGTTATGCATGACTGACATTTTGATGAGGATTTTTAGAAGTTACTACCTATACTATATTCACAATGCACTTGGAGTTTTCTTAATGCAGATGTTGACCTACATTTTAAGGCCAGAAATGATCACTATAGCTGTTAACTCTGACCTCCAGCATAACACAAACTGGAGAATGTTTCTTGGTAATTCCTGAATTAGGCCCATAACTTCTGGTTGAGCTACAGCAGCTGTTCTTTAGAAAGCCATTCAGTCTTCATTTGAAGACTTCAAGTCATGAGGAATGCATGAAATGCCTAGATAATTAACCACTGTACTAGGTTATTTTTATATAAACGTTCATGTTAATTCCAGCCACTGAATTTCATGTTGTCTGTTGGAATGAAGAGCCTTCTTCACCCAGTCTTTCAGCGTTGCTGCTTGCACACTGTGAACGAGTTACCTTGTGGACTTCCCTTGGATAAACCAAAGAAATCAAACTTCATCCTCTGGCTGAAGCTTTTTTATTATTTTTCTTGAATATGAATGATTCACATAATTCTTCTATCAGCCTTTTCTAAATTAATATCCTAATGCAGGCACCAGAACCGACAGCGATGCTCTCGCTAATGCCAAGGAGAGGCATGCTTCTACCTCTTCATAATTTTCCTTATTTCCACTTCAAGTGATCCTATGAGCTCTTTCCACACTTAACAGCACTGAAAATGAGTGTTCAATTGCTTGATTACTGTAACCCTGCATCCTCTTTAGAGCTACTGGTTGCTAAAATAGCATATCATTCTATAAATATGACCTATTTCCTTATATTTGAATATATTAAAATCTGAGTTGCTCAAGTACTATTTATAATGAATCTCAGACTACTCTATAGAACTGACCTGTTCTTGGCATTATTTACTGTCCCCCAGGTTGCGTCAGCTGCTAATTGTCTCTTTTATCCAATTTAGTGTCAATGTCCCATTAGTTATTTTGCAGACTATTCCATGATCCATCTGTTCTCACCAAAAGGAAATTATATTCATCTTAGTCCTTTTTCTTTCTTAAATTCATCCATTACTCCTATTAATATCACTTTGTGCAGTCTGAAATCTTTCTTCTTTCACTCTGGGAATCCATTCTGGCAAGGGCACTGATTGCAGTGAGTAAAAACCCAATTTGTTTTACCTTTTTTTCTCCTCTGCAGCTGTACTAACTGAAATGGGAACGACCTGCAGGCAGGCAGCAAACACCTCTCTATCCCAGTCATAACCATGCATACTTGGCCCTTTTATTCTGTCTCATCCAGTTTACTAAAACGTTTTTCAAGGGATCCGTCCTTTTATTTTCAATATTTTCCACAGAGCAGTACAGTAACAAGGTTGGCACAAGCCCTGTTGTAGGGAATGAAATGTGCCCTAAGTCTAGCTAAGCCCTTTTCACAGCTCAAAGCTTAGCCAAACCTCTGTAGTGGATCCCCTGTGCAATTCTGTTGTCCATCCAGTTTACAGCTACCCCTCTATCAGAAAAAGAAAGAGCTCTTCCTCTGCACAGGAAAATGACAGAAAGAAAGAATAAGAGGGAGGTGGTTTTGTACAAAAGTGTAATTAAAGAGTAGCTGTTTGGAAAAGTACCATTTCTCTCTGTAGAATAACTCTCTTTGTTCTAGTCAAGGAATTGATCCTTTTAACAAAAGTGAGCTGCAAAAAGAGGTTAAAACATTGCACGTGAACTACTGTGAAATATTTGCTCATATGTCCACATTTACATTGCAGTGCTCTGCTCATATGCCAATGCTCAGACTCTTGACTGAGCTGATAGTGATACTGCACCAAGCTAGTTATATCCTTGTCTCTTCTCTTCAGATGTGCTCACAGCATACCTCACCCATCACAAAAAACAGCATGAAGAATTTTCCCTTTTACACGAAGAAATGAAACCCCTCCCCCCCAGGACAACGGTCCTGCATGCAAGTCCATTTTCTGCCTAATTTTGAGCAGAGATTTTAATTCCAAATTGCAGGGGGCGTGTATAGAAGTCGCCTTCAAGCTTTTGTTTGTTTCTTTGTAAGAAGTGGCTGGTGCTCACAGTCTCATTCTCAGGAGAACACATAGTCTTAGCTGCAGCAAGACATCTTCCATGCTTCTCTGATGCGGCTGCCTCACCAAGCAGCAGAGCATTCACAGTGCATGGAAGGGACCACGGGCGAGCAGCAACTCTGGAAATACTGATCTGTGCTCTGTAGCAGCTATAGGAGTCTTTTCTCAAGACAAGGTTTTAAACTAGAGTGGGTACAAATGCCTGTCTAAAGCCCTTACCTGGGGTATTCAAGCACTGAAAAGGAGAGGAATTTCACCACTCTGTGCCAAATTTGTCTTGTTAGTTAGCTCTAAAGTTTCCTTGATTCACTATGCAGGATTTTATTGCTGCTTTTTCTTGCATTATGTATGAAGTAATTCAGAGATGTGGCTCCTATTCTGGGGCCTCAGGATGCTTGAAAGATAGACTTTGTAGGATCTACGTGGGGAGGGCTGCCTAATCCTGCACTAGCTCCAACCTCGAGGAAAGCAAGAGGATAGCAGGTCAAGAAGGGGTAGAGGATCTGCCTCACACTGGGAAAAATGATGCTTATGAAGGGGAAGTCCCTCCATCTGGGACGCATTAGAGCAGAATGATATAAAGATGAGACTGAAACAGGCTTTTTCCCAAAGAAGGAGTTGGGACACTGAAGAGAGGAAAAAATAGTTTTTAATTGCAAGAAATCTTTAGAAGTTAAAAAGGCATAGTAAAGCCCTAAGCAAGAGTGCTTCTCAAGATCATTCCTTTTTCTGAGTCTGAAAATGATTCCTGACAAAAAAAAGATTTTTCCTTAGTCTGAGGTGGTCTACGGGTCAAAGTCTCTCCTGTCTTTGCAGTCCTTAAATGGTTCTTACTGCTTGCTCTCTCTCCACTCTTTTTGTTTATCCCTAACAAAGCCATCTGGCCCAACTTTCACAAGGCTGCTCCATACCTCACCGGGTAGGGCCTCAAACTCCCTTATTCATATCAAGTTTTTCAGTCAGACACCATTTATAGTTTTTTTTTTTTACTTGTAAAAGCTACAGGAGCTTGGAAAAAAAAAACTGATTCTTTTGTTTGTTTTTTTTTTTTATTTTTGCTATTGCAATAAAAATAGCAGACCACAACAATAAAACCACTCTTCTACATTAATTAAATTAAACCAAAACAGTAATGCTCCAATTCAAGCATGGAACAAAGGGGAATTTAAAGTTGAAAATGTCTTAGTCCACAAGAGCTGCCTGATTCTCTCATTAATCCTTTGTGCTGGGGAATCATGACTTGTTTCAAAACACCTCCAACTTGCAGCAAGAAGCTTATCTGCATTTCCTGGGCTTTCACATTCTGAAAATGATGTCTGGTATTTTAACCTTAGGCCAGCAATGGATCTGCAGGAACCCAGAGAGCATTGGCTTTCTCTGGTACAGCAGTTTGTTATCACAGCCTCCCTCGTCCTGAAACTCCACAGTCAGCCCTGTCATCATCGACTGCATTTTAATAGTAAATAAAATTGGCCAGGGCTGGTTCCCTGGCCCTAAGGACAATGGCACAGAATGGCTCATGTCTGTACCGCTTAACTATCTTAACCTGCCCTCCCCAAAACAGAGTGAGCTGAGTTCAAACTGCCCGTTGAAAATATTTCCTGGCTTGAGCCAGCTCCCAGATTGTCCCCACGATAGTACTAATTGGCTGAGACCAAAACTGTGCCAATAATTTCACAGTATGAATGGCTGCATTCATACTGTGCTCAGGCCCATGTGCTGACCTTGTTTAGTTTATTAGTGTAGCTGTAACCATTGTGGCCACATCCAGTTCTCCATAGGCTGCTCATTGAAAAAGGTTGGTTTTATATACCCAGTTTTGGATCTGAAGTTACCTAAGGCGCAATCCTGTAGTCCACATTTAAACAAAATAAAATAAAAGAAAAAAATCCTTCTCTGAATATATATTTCAAGCTTTTTCTGAACTTTTTCTCCTGTTTAAATATGTGAAACTACTTGAAAATAAGTACCTAATCATCCAAAAAAAGTATACATGAGTAAAAGGAAATATATGACAAATAATCTGTAAGAAATGTGTAGTTTTGAAAACATAAGTTAAAAAATAAGGAAGGCATAGTTTTGAAAACATAGGTAAAAAACAAAATTAAAATCTATTAGCATTTGAAGCATGCTAACCAGCAGCTCTAAAGACACATATTTAGTCACTTACTATCCTTTGTCTACACCAAATAGTCACTGTAAATTCTGTTGGTTAAACGACTATACAAATTATCTCAAAGGAATATAGGAAAGACTTTAGAACTACATTCTGTCTCACTGGAAATTACTTGTAAGGATGTGATTATTATCAGATGCTGAAAATACTTTTTCACCCTCATCCTCAGAATTAGCTTCAGCAGTGACATAACCACGAACTTCTAGACAGGGATTTTCCTCTTAACCACAGGTGGTTGGAGGTCAGTTTATATCATGAAGGCAGAGGCTTGCTATCTTGTATAATATCCTAACTAACGTTATTATGACTTCATCGTCTGTACAAATATCCAGTCTTTTCTCCCCGTAGGCTACAAAAAAAAAAAATCTTGCAGCACAGAGTCCCATAGGTAATTATTTCCTATGTTTAAGTAAATATTTCTAAGGGATTCTTTTTCATTTTTTACATTTATTATCTTCCTGTTATTATAAGTCCACCCCCAGTATTTTGATGACAGGAAAAAATTGGTAACTCTACCTTGCTGGTTAAGGACGGTATGATTTGAACTCCTACAAGGCCTGAAGAAAGCTGATTTTCCATATTGTGGCACCAGCATTTATGTGGAAGGTTATTGTACAAGAGGTGGAAGAAGAAACATTGGTACTGCTGCTTCTCCTTGCCATGAAAAGAACGATGGCCGTGAGCATCTGTGAGGCGTCTCGTTCTGCAGAGCAGCAGGCACTTGCTGAGAATTTATTCTGGGCCATTCAGCTTTGCCTGCAAGACATTTTAGCCCTGAATTTAAATTCCTTTCTGTACTCAGATGTGCTTGTTCTAGAGAAACAGGCAATTTCCTTTCATCTACCACTTTTTTTCAGTTCAGCAAAAAACAAGCATCCACCAAAACTGTAACCTGTGTGTGGCTAGTGCAATAGTCCAGCGGTCAGAGCAGCCGCTGGGCCGTCGGGGCCCTTGTCTGCCTCCAACCCGCAGTGGAGACAGTGGCAGAAAGGGGAAGACTTTCATACCCTAAGACACATCAGACCTTAGCTATTTTGGATCAGAGTGACCTCTGGCCCTTCCGCCAAATTAATAGAGTCAGAAAGAGAGCAGGATGAAGTGAGCCTGCGCCCAGCCTGGCAGTTCTGGAATTCAGTGCAGATGGAGGAAATATGGGGTTCTGGAGGCTGCTTCTGTTTGCATCTCACAGTCTAATATACGATCACAGAATCACAGAATCGCAGAATGGCCAAGGTGGGAAGGGACCTCTGCAGATCAACCAAACCCCCTGCTCAAGCAGAGTCATCTAGAACACTTTGCCCAGGATCACGTCCAGATGGGTTTTGAATATCTCCAGCGAAGGAGACTCCACTACCTCTCTGGGCAACCTGTTCCAATGCTCTGTCACCCTCACACAAAAGAAGTTTTTACTCAGGTTCAGATGGAACTGCCTGTGGTTCAGTTTCTGTCTGTTCCCTCTTGTCCTGTTGCTGGGCACCACAGAGAAGAGTCTAGCCCCACCCTCTTGACACCCCCCCTTCAGATACTTGTAGACATAGGTGAGATCGCCTCTCATTCTTCTCTTCTCCAGGCTCAACAGGCCCAGCTCTCGCAGCCTTTCTTCAGAGGAGAGAGGCTCCAGTGCCCTCATCGTTTTTGGAGCCCTCCGCTGGACTCTCTCCGGTAGGGCCATGTCTCTCTTGTACTGGGGAGCCCAGAACTGGACACAGTACTCCAGGTGAGGCCTTCCCAGGGCTGAGTAGAGGAGGAGGATCACCTTGTTCAGTGATCCACTGAACAAAGCTGGAACGACCCAGGCAGACAGTGTCAGAAGCAGAGGGTGGGATAGCACACCCCTTCCTTCGCATCCCCATGCCTTAGTTTCATTGTTTGGTGCTTTCCTACAAAGTGGATCTGTGAATTCAATCCCCCAGGCTGACAGTGCCCCTGGAACCTGTCTCTCACTTCCTGCACATTGCTTTAATTTTTAGGCTACTTGGCTTCGCAGACCAACTCTGGGAATCCTCTGTGACCTTGGGCCAGTCGCCTTGCAGAAAGCTCGTTTGCTGTGCTGAATTGCAGGTAGCCCTTCCTTCTTCTCAGCCTATGAAGCACAGACCTGAAGTGATATGGTTATGGCATATTTCTGCTGTGCAGTGCCCTTGAAATAAGGAAGTAAAATTCACTAGAATACAGTCGATGAAATGAGCAAGTAATAGCCATTAAATATTTGCTGCTTTGAGGAATAAAAATGCTGCAGAACACTAGCAAGAACTTAGACTGTCACACGAATATGCAGAGTTAACCGTATGGTTATTGAAAAATAGGCTGTGTTTTCCAACCCTTTTTATTTGTGAGGTCTCCTTGAAATGACTTATAAAACTTGGGAATCTAGGCAGCCTTTCTCTGGGGAATATAAAACTACAGCAGCTGATACTGGTAAAATAGGTTATATGGAGCCTTAGAAATGACTGCTTGATTTGTCCAGTATTTATTGCCTGAGTAATGTACAGAAACAGTAAAAAAAGAAAAGCACAACTTTCCATCTGTGCTGCATTATGCCATACATACGAACTATTTTTCATTTGAAATGGTGGTAGCCTCGTAGGCTTTCTTGCTTTGATATCCTATGCTACTATACATGATATGATAGAGTATAAACAGACCGACTATAAATCTGATTCTTTGCAGTTTTGAAAGCTGAAACGTTCCAGCACTCACTTCCCACCAAACAGGCCTTCTAAAGTGTAGCCTGAGTCAGGTGTTTGGATTTTTTTTGAGTGGAAACCAAAAGATTGTTACACCAGATACTTGAAGCCAGTGAGGAAAAAAAAATCCATACAAAATAAAACAAACAAACAAACAACAACAGAGACACATAAAAAGAAGAATCCGCATCTGATACACAAGATGCAGAGTCCAAAAGCTCATCAGAACATAAGAAAAGGGTTTACTTTTTTAAAGAAATAACTGTCAAGTATTAATTTCCGTTTTATTCTCCAAAGCTCTGCTTATAAGTTTGCATGGTTTAAATGTCACTAAAGTGTAAGACTGAGTGATACTAGAGGAATATTATCCTCTTTTATCTCTAGGAGTCTGTAACTATAGAGAAAGAAAGCAGGTTAAAACAGATGGACTGCTAATCTTAAAAAGAATCAGAGGTTTTTCTTTGATTTTCTTTGTTTTTTTTTAGAGAGAAGTCAGTTTATTTTTTTGCTATTCTATGACTTTATTTTTATATTTTTAAGATTATAAGGTAAGATTCTTATAACATTCTGTAAAATAATGGCTTTTTTGAATTAATAAGCTCTCTTTATTTAAATATTTTATTCAATTTTTTTAACCTGAACCTTATATAAATCAATAAGCGTGTGAAATTTTAAGGATTCTAGTGTGGAGAAGCACTTTAGAGCCCAACAAAATCCTCCTGAATTCAGTAAGAAAGGATGAGTACTAGTCATTCTGAATTAAAAAAAAAATCTTTCTACACATATCAATACGAAAATATGACTGCCAGGTACAAATTTGTGTATGAAACCAAATCTCTAAAATCCTGTTCCAGCCCCAGTCGGCAATCAATTTATTACTGAAGAGGTAGCGTAAGACATCATCTAAATGCTGGTGGCTTCACAGCCCCAAAATTCTTGCTCTCTGACCCAGCAGTGTTTCATGGCGTTGTCTGAGCCAGACTGAATAGAGCTCTCTGCATAATTCTGCATAGCACGGTTGCATGAGGACAGGGTTCACTCCTCAAAACAACGTCTATAGCCTCTTTGAAAAAGCAAAAATGATCTTGAGTCAGGTATAGTCTCTCAATTGTTTACATGATTCGTAGTGTCAATGGCAGACGCCTGTCTTTGCTCCCTCATTTGCAGATGATACAGAAATTGAGGCAGGAAAATGTCCAAACTTGAATCAGGCTGTTCTGTTCCTTTCCTCCATTTCAATTGTCCGTGATCAGGTAACTGGATCACTTGTGATGCACATCTCTTCCTTCACTACTAAGGGTGGTTCAGGAAAGGCCACCTTGGCAAGCCTGTTACAAAGGCCAGACCATGTACCTGGGAGCAAGGCAGACACAGGGTAGCCAGATGGTCCTCACTTGTTAGATGCTGGCCAGCCATGGTCAGCCAGACCCTGCCTGGCAAGTCCAGGGGGGCACGGGGCGCCTATGTGTGGGCAGCAAAGCCTGCGGTTCCTGCCTTAACCACCAAAGCCTCTTTTTCGGAGTAGTCTGGACACAGCACTGCACAGTGAGGGCACAGCTGGGATGACAGCTATGATGGAAAGGAGGATTGTACCAGATCTAGCACAAACAGTATTATCTTAATGGCCTAATTGGCTCAAGAGATTACTGAAAAGAAAATAAAAAATGTAAAATTTAATGCAGTACAGGATAAATGGATGCACGTTGTGCTAATTATCATGAGCACAAAAAGGGGTGATATAATAGTGATAGTTTACATATTTTGCATTCATGAAGGATACATATGCTGTACCCATTAAAGCTGACTTAAGTTACTTAACATTCAATTGTGCATTTTGTGGAGTGAGTCAATAGACTGACTCACTAGCCCACTACAGTACCATATGGGAAACTTTCCCTCTCCTGAGCAGATGGAGACTAAGCATGTCACAGACAAAATGTGTTTTGTCTCTAGAGAAAGGATGTTGGCTGCTTTGTTCTTAGACTTTTAGATATGCCAAGCCTTCTGCTCACATTGGGATTCCTATATTTTGAGGTCTTGGGGATGTTTCCGCACATCTCTTGAAACACTGAGCTGTAGCAGACAGATAAAATCAGGCTTTCCAGAAAGCCTGAAAGTAAAATATGACTATTACTGTGCAATTTAAGATTTAGCTGGTGGGACAAAGAAGAGGAAATCATCACCTTTGCCTTCCTTTAAATATATCATCCTGTTTGAAGGAAGCAAGAGCATTCCATGTCCCTGTAGATCAGATGGAGGGTGATTTACATGGAGTTATATTTCCGCAGGTGACTGAGACCACAGCAACCTTATTTTCTCTGTCTGCATCTACCTGAACTAAATTTTCTTTTTTTCTGAATCCCTTTTGTACTCAGTTTTTGCTGCTGGACTTTTCCTAATTTTTCTGTGCTCATCCTTCTGTGGGTGAAGGATGACCACATCCCTACATATTACTCTGAAAATAGAGGAGTTGATTGCTGTTTGATTCTGCTATTGATTAGCAGAAGGAAAATATCCAGAAAAACTGTTGTTTCCCTTCCCTTGTTAAGAAGTCAGGTCATATTTATCCATGCTAACTTTTGTAATTTATACAGAGGCATAAAGTATAGGTGTTCAGGCATCCTTGGCTCTTCCAGTTGTCAGTGGGCAAAGTGGTCATTCAGCCCATGAAAAATGTGAACCACTTTCTGAAGATATTTGTCTACCTCAGTCTGATGAGTTTTGTGAGAATTTAAGTTGACCCTTAACTTAAATGCGTCAGGGGCTGGACGACTCTGTGTTTATGAGCAAGAAATCTGAGCCTATACACAATGCATAACCAAGTGGAATATCTGTCTTGACTGTCTGTCTTTCACTGCTTATCAGAGATAAGCATTAAGCATGTGTACCTTCAAGAGTAAACATTTACCAAAAAGCTAATGCAGCAGTGAAAGAAGCATGGACTCATCCCTCTAAATCCCTCTGTGAAAGTTACTGAAAGTTGCATAATATATGCAAAGAGTATAAGCCTCATAACAGCTTAGCAAGTACTAATTTGTCTTTATTGATCGCGATTGGCTTAAAAGTTGTGTGTATCCTGTTTTTTGCAGCTCTTTCTTTCCTACCTCTCCATCATAACTCTTCAAGATCCTGCACTCCAAAGGTCAAGAATGTGCTTTTTCTGTTTTTGCAGTGCCTGCCATAGTGAGACCTAGCTGAACTAGTCTCTAAGTACCACTACTCTGTAAATACCTTTCTTCCCTATACGTTGTTAAAAGATTTGGAGCTGATTATTAAGGAAGGGTCAAATGTATCAGCCATGTAAAGACAGCAAGAACAGCCTTCTCTCCATTCACTTGGGCTTTCTTTTTAAGGTTCCTTTGATGCCCTGTGTTTGGTAGAGCTCCCTTCAGAAGGAAATGTTGCCAAGGAATATGCGGCCCCTGGCATTTTGGTTGCACAAAATATTTTCTTCGCAGCAAACTCCACAATATGACTGAAGCTACAGAATGGGGATTCTATAGCTTAGGTTTGTAAGTGCTGGGGAGAAGAGAGGTTCTAGCATTTGACCCAAGAAAAACAGGAGAGTTTTGCAAAGCTGAGTGACTTGCCTCTGACTATAGAAGCTTCCAAGTGTAACAAACCAATGACCTCCCTCCTCAGGGTGGCTGTGAGAGGAAAAAAAAATCACGGGCCCTCAATAATAAGAAAATACGTAACCACCTGGCTCCCACAGCTGAACTCTTTTTGACTGAATCTTGCCCACCTGCCTGAGGATGTTCTCAGCTTTCTGTCTCTCTCTATATTCTCCCTAAGGTGGTGTTTCACAAAGCAGAATGGTTTGCTCTTTATTGTTTGGTTTACCTGTGCTAAAAACATGTGACTTCCCCTCATGTATGTATGTTGACATGCAGACATCACTTTACCTATGGTTAAACAGAAAAATGATCTCACAGTTAAACTGTGCTGAAAACAAAAACGTCTTTTTTGTTGAGGCATTTCCCCCATACCTCCACCCCCAAATTCAGCTTTTCATCTGTGTAACTCACTAAAAAAAATAAAGATCAATTTTTAAACCTTTTCACTGCTCATTCGATATTTACATAAGAATATTTAATGTCTCAAAGCGCAAACCAGATCCTTGCAGCCACATGTAGGCTGTGGTAACAACTTCCTTGTCAAATAAGCCCTCTGCTTTTCAGCAAATCACAGAACGGTTGAGGTGGGAAGGGGCCTCTAGAACATCTAGTCCAATGTCTTACATAAAGCTGGGTCAGCTAGAATAGGTTGCCCAGGACTGTGTCCAGCTCGGTTTTGAATATCTCCAAGGATGGAGACTCCAAAATCACCCTGGGCAACCTGTTCAGGGCTTTAACCTCCTTCACTGCAAAAAAAAAGTTTTCTTTTTTTTCTAATTATTCTGATTTACAGAAAAAGAACCTCCTTCACATTGTGTTCACCAGTTACAGCCATCAGAGCTAACATCTGCACTGTATTGAGTTTCCAAAAATTTAATGAGGCTCCATGTAGTTTTATCGCTTTATAGACCCTATTGCAACTCCAAGGCTAAAAGTTGCCACCTTTTATTCAGGGACAGTGAGATCAAGGTGCTGCAGTTGGCATAAATTGCCTTACCTCCACTAAAAAAAGGAAACCACAGCAATTCACAATAGTTCTGCACCTGGAGTTCCTCCACTGTACACATGAATGACAGCTTCAGTGATAAGACAGGACCAGACTGAGCCTTCAGATTTCACTTAAAACACTGTCCCTCAGACATTTCTAGGAGAAAAAAATATAAACTATGGCTAATCTAAAATATTTTTTCAAAAGCTATCTCTTAGCACAAATGCTGTTAGTGACATCACATAGAAAAAATATGCATTTTACTCAAAATCTAGTAATGAAAGATCCTTTTTTTCAAGTGACTGTCATAGTTGCTGGGGGAGGAAAGGGGGGAAGGCTTTCCAGGCAGTACATTTGTTGGTGCCACATGAGCAAAATGGGTCAGCTGAACTCAAATAATCTGTAAATTTTTATAGCTAGCCCTTTCAGTTGCAATTTCAATATAGTATTGAACGTACAGCAGAGTATAACACATTGAAGTGTTTAAGTCTGTGGTAGCACACTTTAAATATATGCATGTATAATATAAAAAGGTGTTGAAAGATGATGGACTAAACAGTTACAGAATAAATGGAGACAGAGGCTCTTGACTGGCAAAGTTTTCAACCCACTATTTCCACAGATTACTAAAATAAGACCTTCCTTTAGTTTGGTTACCCCACCACATGCTTATGCTGAAATGAGAAGGGGAATAGTCACTAGCCAAGAAAAAATTTCAGATCAGTGACTATGCTAGAGGTAGAACTAAGAAGATGATTATAAAATCTCTCAAATTATAAAGCCATAACTTTACGGCCCACTGAAATTATTTAAAGAAAAAAAGAAGAGACATGCCAGAAATCTATAATGCGATTTATTAAATAGCAGGCTCAACATATTGCCTCCTAGTTGTCTTTAATTTATTTTTTGCTTTAATTTTAAGTAAATGTAAGATATTATTTCAGCAGCTTGAAGGAAGGAAGTGTAGTCACAACAGATGTGTAACACAGGCAGTTATATTGAGTTCTTCCCTGAGATAAAACAGATTACTCTCCCTCCTCTCCCCTTCCAGGAATTCAAAACCTTGTTCAAGTGAGCATTAATGCATGAATGTGACAAGCATTGAGCTGATTTGTGATTTATGGATATTGGATATTGCCCTTTTCTACTCTGACATTCTTTTTTCTTTATTGTTTATCTATGCAACTCCAGTTTATTGCTTTAGTTATCCGTTACTCATTTTTATAATTTTATTTTATTAAATTTTTAATTTTATTTATATTTTTTGGTTTATGTTTTATTGATATAATTAGATGCAAAGACTGTAGGCTCCAGCCAACCGCAGTGCATGAACTGGTTTGCCCAAAGTGGAGCCAAAACACTGAGAAGCATTAAGAGCAAAGGAAACCTGAGTGGGATTAAAGCTGTAGTAGTTGCTGGAGGAAGAAACTGTCACCCTGGACTTGCCTGCTTGGATCTGAAATAATAAATGGGAAGCCTGTGAATAAGAGGGAATACGTTATCCACATGTGACTGAGGTCTAACAGCACTCGGCAATTTAAGAAGTTTGCTCCACCAGTATATTCATTCCTGGCCACAGATTGACAGAGCAGATCACCCCAGGTTTCTAATCGCAGCTGGATCTTCTGGAAAAGCGTGGTTGGTCCTGCTCTACATTGCTGTGAGAGCAACAAAAGGCATGGCATGATTTGGAGGGCTGACTAAGAAGAATATAGGCAGCAGAGCCCCTGTGCAAAGGGTTTAGACGACTTGCTAGAGAGCGACTCCAAGAAAATTTGGGCCTCAAGTTCACTGCTCGCTCGCAGCAAAGGATCAGCGTTTAGGACCAGAGGAGGGGCCAGAAGAACACAAACCAGGCTAAAGTTAGGGAATTGGCAGTCATTAGGCTTTCACACACAGCAGGCAGAGACTTGAAAGTCAGAACCTGAGCTGCCGGGATAGAGACATCTGCCATGCTGTGCACGGCGCAACGCTCACCAAGAGGAGGTGGGTGTCACTGGTGGAGAACCCAAAGGGTTCTGGCACTGCCTGTGATTTTGACAGTGGATTCACCTGAGCTAGGCCAAATCTCCTCTACAACAGCCTTAAGCTGCAGCCCAAATCATAGGCAGTATCGGTAGCTCAGTGCCTCAACCTCTGCCTTCAGGGAAATACTGTTATAAAAGACATGTCAGGGTGTTTGGTTTTTTTTTTGGCGAAGTACTAAAGATGAGTTCTCAAAAAAACCCCTTCCATTATTTTAAAAATACTTATGACATCTAAAATCCAAATTACAGTATCTGGTAGTATACAAATACAGAAACAGAGCGAATAGATGATGGTGTTTATTCAAAGTACATGTTAACTTCTTTGGGCATTTATAACACCTCTCAGGAAAAGTTTGTCAGCTTTGGCACACTTCTCACTTTCCTGCCCTTCTGTCTTATCGTATAAGTTTATGTGCTGGGGACCTCCCCCTTCGCTCAGGAGCTGCAGGTCAGCTTGGGTACTTGTCCTTGGTCCTTGCCTGAACTACAGTGTGGCCATGTCGTGCCCATGTCCCTTGCTTATGCTGGTCTGACTTAACTCCCTGGCTTGATCTCGGGCCTGCCTCGTCACCGTGACCTTCCCTGGTGATCACCGGGCCCTCGGCTGACCATGGGACCTTTCTGTCATTGACCTGCTCTCTCTGGAGGCTGTGGGACAGGGCCAGATCGATGAGGCCCCTGCTCGGCATGCCTTGCTGCCACCTCGGGCTTCCGGCTCTCCTCCGCCCTTGGGAGCAGCCCTGGCTGCACCTGCCACCACTGTCAGCACCCTGCAGAGCTGGTGGTGAGAAGTAGCTTTGACTTCTGTGTTACAATCCACCAAAAGACACATTATCTCGGTTTATGCATCTAGAGCTGATTTGCCAAAATCTGAGCTTACTAAGTAGAGGTAGGGACCGCTAGAAAAAAATTCACCTCCTTCTGAAATAGGCGATGGGAAAGACGCTGTGGAGGTGTCACCCTCTCTCCACTGAATGTGAAGGGAGGATTCCCAGCCCAGATTTAAATGACTATTTTCTATATATGAGAATTTAGGTGAGACGAATCCCACCTCCAGTGCCTGAATTAGGAGTCACAGCTATTTCTTTCCCACCAGCTGTAGTGGAGGCAAAATTTGGCAGGACTGCATAGCTTGAATCTCTCATCTCGCTCTTAAATTTAAATACTATATTAGTAGCAGTGCCTAAATTAGGCATTTAGAGTAGGTGGTTTAAATACGGTCCCCGATCATAATTTCATATGCTTTTAGAGTGCCTGGAAACACTTGGGCTTCTTTCCAGACTGAAATATCCAAATAGTCTTGCATTATAAAGATATCATGAATGATATATAGTTTTGTATTATGAACTAATGCATAGCATTTTTATCTGTGTTTATTTTTTGCCTTGAGTATGGTTTGAATGCCCCAGCAAAGTTGCTGGTATTAATCACAACAGTGACCAAAATATGATTGTACCATTTGTAACAAAAGTTATTCTCATCTCTGAAGGCTTGCTTTCTTTTTTTTGGGTTTCTTTTCATTCTCAGTTTTGGAAGATGCTTAAGACAATGGTCATTTCTGTTCATTCCAAGTTTTAATAGAAAGTAGGAAGGTTGCAAGCCTATAATTTAGCCTTATCTAATTATTTAATCAAAGAATGCACACTAGTTGTATGCTGAACACTAAATGCTCTGCCAGGAAAAAGTAGCCTCTAACTCAGTACCTTGCTGGTTCACAGTTCATTTAACAATGGGAAAGGTTTCATGAAATGTAAAATAAGACAGAAAGAGTATGCTTACTTAGCTCTTTTGGGAAAAGAAATATGGGGGGCCGGGATAGGGGGGAGAAAAAAAAAAAGAGAGAGAGAAAGAGATCTTTAAAGGAGAGAAAATTACAGCTTATGGGCCTCAGAAACATGTAAAGATATATGTCCAAAATAGTTATATATTTGTTTCATCTGTTTTTGTTTCAGTTTGTTTTATGTTTTATTTTTCTATCCACAATAATAATACACTTATTAAATGAATCAGGGCAGTGCAGACATGACCTCGAAAATCCATGCAAAATACAAGATATTTAGCTTTTATAATAAATAGAATTATTGTACCTGGCCTGTTCATATTTTCTGCATGTGAGACTAGAGACAAGCACGCTTACTTTGGAAACTACACTCCATTGTCCAGTACATAAATCTTCATTTTATTTAAATGCAATTAAAAATGATCATTCACCATTGACACTCTTTAGACCTTCCCAAACCTCTGGGAAGGTGGATTCTGTTTTCAAAGGAGAACAGAACGGTGAGGTTAAGTGAGCCAGAAGAGTTTGAGAGTCTTACATCTCCACATATAGTTATGTGAATACTTTATAATAGTGATCCCAATTTGCATTTAATCCAGGTCTTATTTTTTCTCTCCTAGTTAAGGCATATATGATACTTTTATAGACAAATTATAAACCTTGAAGACAGACTCATGGAGTAGCAATATCTAAGATTCTGTCTCTTCCCCTCCACGCCTTCTGTAAATCAAACCTTGCAGAGACCCCAGCACGTTCCTTTTTGCTGCACATTTTTCTCACTACGCTTACACCATTCAATCTAGACTCCTCTGTTTGACCACCCCCCCTGCCATTTCTGCTAATGATTTTCTCTTCATCTGCTCCCAGACAATTAAAATAAATGCTTCCAAACCTCTTTTTGTTCCTTTGAAATAAAATTCATTTGCATGCCATACAAACATACATTCAGTGCAGGCCAGGGGGGACATGTGCAGTTTCCGTTAGTGCAGGAACTCCTTGGAGTATAGTTTAAACGGATTCCAGGAAAACGCACCTGGAGATACCATATGAGAGAAAGGAGGAATCCTCTATTTAGAAAGAGCTTTGAGGCAGAACCTTTGTGGGTTACATTTCACTATTCTAGCCTAGAAAGACCAAATATAAGCTTTATCATAGGCAATTTATGCATGAAGGAAAAAACCTGTAAACAGAAGTTTAGCAGTGCATGAAGACTCTCTAAGTATTTCCATAGGACAAGGAATTTGCAGCCACTGTAATGTCTGTTGTCACTGTAAAGCTAGACCTGTGAAGTTGCACAACGTAACTAACAAGCTGACAGACCTCCAAGAACATTTAGCAAGCTAAAATCTGACAGTTTCTCAAGGCAAGACCAAGAACAGGTAATGTTGCTAAAAATCCATGTATGTTATTAAAATTGAACTCCTGTTTCACATGAAAGGAAATACTCAATGATATATTTATTTTTCATCTTCTACTACTTTTATAAAAGTATTTTTAGAAATAAAAAAGTAGTCAGAAACTTCTAAATATAAATAGAATATTTGCTTTAATAAAAAGCATTTCAGAAAGATTTTTCTGACTGGCATGTTAGGAAAGATCTTAACTCACTTGACTTGCATAAAAGAAATTTGCATTAGGATATGTTTGATGCTTTTTAATGTGAAAGCATTAAATTTAGATGCTGCATAGGTTTCACCATATATATTCTGTCATTAATAGCCATAATTGTACCTTTAACCATAGTTATATTTGTTCAATACTGTCAATTAGAAAAATACATTTTCAAGTATTCATAATTTTGTTAAATTTTAATGATCCATAATGAAATTTCTCTTACTAGAGGTCTGCCTTATGCTTATTTAATTTATTGTTTTTGAATCTTGACAAACATGTTTTAGGAGTTTTGAGACCAGGGTAAAGAAAATACATAGTCGCTGGGTCTATGCTAAGAAATTATGATAATTTTATAGAGCAACTCTATCAGCACAATGCTTTGAAGCATGGACCTGAAAATTGGCAAAGGATGCATGTTTTGTGCAGATGTCAAAGATGTATCTTCTCGTCTACGAAAGAGATGTGCGTGGACTTGTTAAAGTTTGCAGATAAATTCACAGTATGCTATCTATACTACACGTTTTACACGATTTATATGCTTAGCTCTTCAGGCTAAGCGTGCACCTTGCCCTCAGAGCAAGCGATCACATGCCAGTCCAAGCCACAGGAGTTAGGCAGGCAGATTGATTCCACCCCTGCTGTTGCAGGAGCGAGGCATCATGCAGAATACTGTATCCGTGGTGATCTTAACCAAACGCCTGTAGAAACTGAAAGAACAAATCAATCCTTCTTTCCCTTGCTTCATTCTTGGAAATCACTCAGCCATTCGAAACTACGGAAGGAAAGAAGGAAGTAAAGTGCCTAAGGCACATTGTTGAACTTTAACTATTTGGGTTGAAAAATAAAAATTTAGAAGTAAGACCTTATGAAGGAAAGTAATGGAACTGTCTTACAGAGAGCCAGATCTTTGTCTTCTGCAAATGTGTAGCATCAATATGTTTCAATCATAGAAATCCTCTAAAGATGAAATGTCCTGGATTACATACATCACATGCTACAGTTTGTTAGTCTTCCTATCTCGAAAATAAAACTAGATCAGACCCAAATCACAACTGGAATCAGAATGAAACCTTTTTTAAGCATTATTGTTTGGAGAAAGTTTCACTTTCTGTGTATTTCATGGCTGAGTAACAGAAACCAAACACTAGAAGGAAAGCTGTTCATGCTACACCATATGTCTAACCAAGCTGGAAAGCATAATAGCCGAATATCTCATGAGATCTTGTCCTCAGGAGATTTACAAATTTGAGAAAGTGTTAAGATAAGATAAGAATACGAAACCACGGGTGCTTACTTCTCAAATCGCAAAATCTCAAAGGGTTTGGAGCTTGCTTGTTGTTTCTCACATATGTTTAGTTATGACCTTCAAGTGTTTTGATTTTTTAGGTTTCTTTTTAATTCTGAGTTTCTGTAAATTTCTTTAGAACTAACTTTCATGACATGAGTGAGGTAGGTAAGCTTTATAATACTAGCGAGCATATGATTTCAAGAAAAGACAGATCTTTTGATTTGTTTACACTTACATAGTGAGTATGTAGTGTATTTGGTATAGAGATTCTAATGATATTCTTTAAATAAGTATCTCTCTTCTGATTCAGAAAGCATTGATCCTGACAGAAAGAAGAGATATTCCTGGAAGATCTAAGATATATCCCCATATGACATGATATTACTAGAGAAAGTCTTCCATGTTTTATACTATCTATTAACCTTTATTTAAACTAGGAACGAGTCATTTTTTGGAGCAACCTCAGAGTCATTTATATCTGTAACACAAAGTACTCTTTTACTCTTTTCCAAAATCTAATTGTAATTTGTCAACCTGAGAGGAGTGTGGCTATACATAAAGTCCCTACTGATGGAAGATTAAATGTCCAAGGCCAAATGCTGAGTACAAAGTTATGCTACTGATATAACAATGAGCATTCCAGACTGTGGTCCTAGTCATAGGACCCAATTCCAAGACCACTAGCTACACACTCAGGAGGGAGACAGATCTGGAGTGCATAATTTCTTCCTTGATTCCTTCAGATAAATCCTTACTCGTGCCTTTTAACCTTTTAGATTCCCCATTTGTAAAATTGATAAAGTATTTCCCTGGTCGTCAGGGCTGTCAAAAAACTACTTCTGAAGACCGGAAGCCTAGTACCATTGGTATGGATTCGTCATAGTAATAGGCCATGGTGAGGTGCTATTTGCTCTATATGTGCTAAGCAGAGCTTCAAGAGCTGATATTTTTTGTTTTTCTCTGAGGTATGGTTGTTAGGAATGATGACATATTAAACAGGAGCATGCACAAGATATGAAGATCTTATGAGACATGAGAGAAAAGCAGGCTGCATAAACCATTTGGTGATGCTTCACAACAAATAAAGTCTCAGAGAACAGTAGGAAAACCGCAAGAATACAAAGAGAAGAATACGAAGACAATAAACCCTACTGTGAAGGTGACTTGGTGATTAAGGGTCGGCGTTGGCATCAGATGCCCTGGCTTCTCTTCCAGTTCTGCTACACGCTGTTGCGCGAGCCGCACCAGTAAGTCCCTGTTCCAGGTATCTTCTCTCACTTTTCATCAGCTTTTCTGAACTCAGCTGAGAGTTCACTGTGGCTCTAATATCCACTGGGCAAATTCAGTGCTTAATACATTTCTGAAGCGTCTCAACACACCCTTAACCTAGCCAGGAAAAAACGTGCACTCTGTTTTAGCTTTCTGAGAAGAAACCTTAGTTTTTTTTAGTATATTAATTTTCCCCTGCCCAAGCCCCAGCTGAAATTCCACCAAATATAAATGAGCAACAACCTATTCTTCCAAATATCTGTGCTGCTTTCTCTGTCTCACAAGTCTGCTTTTTCAGCCTTTCTCCAGAGTTTTTCTCACTCACCTTCTGATCTTGTCCTCCCTTTCTCCCTTCTCTACTACACTTCTTACTTGTCCTCATCTGTCTCCATCTCCTTCCTTATGGCTTTCAAAATGGATTTGGGTCAGCACTGGTCAGCCATGCTTCCCCTAGGCTGATTGGACACTTCTGTCTCTGTTTGATGGATGAAATTCCCAAAGCTCCTAGTTAATTTTAGGGTGTCTGGGGGAGGAAGGAGCCTGGCGCTGAACCAAATACACATTTAAATGTGCCAGAAAATTACATAGCAGTCAGAAAATTGCAAAATCTGCAATTTTTATGCAGCCCACAATTTTCTAGAGGTCTTGATTATCATCCAGAGTTCAGTATTTTACAGGAAGTGCAAGAGGTTACATTTCCAGTGATTTTTAAGTGACCCAAAAACAACTTCACTGGAAAAAAATCATAGAAAGATTAACTATTTCAGGGATATTTCTATCTATTTTAACAGAGTAGTCGACATGGAAAAATGTTCTTTCTTTTTATGAAACAAATTGCACTTCTGAGGGTGATTATTTTAAAGATTATATATACAATAAATTATCCAAATAGTAGTGAATATAATGCTTTTTGGCACTTAGGTGATCCAAACTGAAAATTCTGTAGCAGGTATATGTGTTTTTGCTCATGCCTGCGTGAGCAAACCTCTTGGAGGTTTGAGAGAACAATCTCTTAAAAAGCAATATCAGTATGGGTTACTCATTATATAGATAATATTAACAAGATGAGGATATTTAGTTGTTGTTTGCTGGAAAATACAAAACCAGTCATTACCTTGTGAAAGACCTTGTAACTTTTTCCTATATGCCCCCTTTTGCACTCAGCCCTAGCTGCCAAATGTCATCTTATGAGTGTGGGGACAGCCAGCAAAACCCCCTGTGAAGGCAACTGTGCACATGTGTGAATGCACAGAGCTCTGTAATGTGTTTTTCAGTACCAAAAAAACCCTATTTTCTTCAACTTCGTCATAAAAAGGAGGGTGGAAGCACAAACTTATGCCATAAATTCTTACCAGTCAAGTCACAGGATTGCTGAGACATTGGGACCATCTAATTTTCTCCTGTGTGCTGCTTTTTGTTCTTAGGCAGAGTTGCCACAATCCTGTCTCTGCAACTTTGAGGACAGCCAGTGACATCCCCACTGAGGGCTATTGCAAAGGCATGAGATGCTTTCTGTACCGTGTTGTGTTGCCAGGTGTGGAGCTAGCACACATGCTGCTCATGCTTAGTTCAGGACGAAAAATGGAGAGATTTTACTGAGGGTTATCAAGACCCCCACAGCCAATAAGGCAAGAGCTGCCTCTGTATCCTTGCGTCCTTTTAAGATTTTTCCTTGAACTTTTACTTCTCTCAACTTTTTAATTACTTTCAAGAGACAGTTTCAAATGTTGGAACTTGCACACATTGTCTTATTTGAAGCCCTAGCCTAGAGTAAAATATATGTGATTACTCTGTGATTATGCTCTGTTGCGCATCCTGTAGCTCTGGTCCTTTTGTGTGCACCCTGGCCAGTGTGGCATTGCCCTGGCACGGGAGCAGGGCACACATGACTCCCTTTGAGGGCCCTGAGCAAGAAGGAAGTAGGGTACCTCCTGTAGGTTCCTTAGCCTGGAAGAGGCAGGGACTGGGAACTGGAGGTGCAGCATGACCTGCCTCAATGCTGCAGTGAGACACAACCATCACGTAGAAAATTCATGAATTCATTATTTAAGATCATCTTGCCTATTAACCACAGCATCTTTTTCTTCCACAGGTTGTGGCTCGTTTCTATCACAGGACAATTTGGCCACATTTTGGCCCTTTTCTAGGAAAAAAATCTGAAATTTGCTGCCTTGCTATGACAATCAGAGAAGTGAATGATAAAAAGAGACGAGACTGAGTGAATAATAACATTACCACACTCTAGTTTTGAAACATGAGACTGCAACCCAGACAGGGAGATCCCTTTAGAGCTTCACAGGTAAGGAATAAAGTGAATACAGAGTGACAGGAGTGAGCAACCTCACCTTGCTAAGGTCATCATAACTCCTCACCGAGGTCTGTCATATGCTTATTTTTCTCATTACTCAGGATTCAAGATGTATCTATGACCTCAGTGTTGACACATCCTCTAGACTGTTCAAGGTCTTCGATCAAACCCTGGTCTCCTGAGGTGAAAGATAAGGACACATCCTGGTAGACTGCTAAGTACAGTTGCCTTTCAATACAATGCTTGTTTGCACAATGAGCATACATATACACAGTATGTATGTGTGAGGAGAAGCACTGTATATGCAGAGACACTCTTGTCTTCAGCATGTGTATGAGCTACAAGAAGAGTCATTTTTGGACTACCTCTCTTGAGAAGATCTTGAAAACAACACAGCTTGCTAATTTGTATCAATTAAAGAGGAATTCATATGAAATTAAACAAATTATTGTCACTTATAACATTCACGTAGCCCTTTTAATGAAATGACATCTCTTTTCCACTGACACACTTCTTAAGCTGGTGTTTAAGAACAGCATAAAAAATATGTTTTTATAAGCTTCATTCCTCCATACTAGCTCTCCTTATAATTTGCAATCATACATCAACTAACAATTGTGCTCCTTGACACTGGAGAAATGATGGAGACTGTGTGATCCTCCTTACACTGATGTTTTAAAAAGAAAACTAATAAAATTAAGCAATAATCTATAAGCATGAGAAGGTTACAGTTTTAAATAATGTCTCCTACTGTGAATTGAACAGCAAGGTAAAGTAAAAGGTTTTAGCATTTACAAATGTCAAGGCAACACAGAGGTTCATTTTAACAGCATGACATGCATTTCACTTATAAACTTATTTCACTTAAAGATTATTACCACTATACTACACAGATGGTTTCAGGATTCAACTTAAAATTTGGAATGATTTTGAATTATAAGTCTTCGTTGAAATAACAGATAATTCTACTAAATGTCTTATCAATAAAGCCTCAAATAACAGTAATGCTTTCAGTATTACATTCTTATATGATATTAAATTTTAGAAATGAAAAATAAATAAACAAACAAACAATTTGACTACTGCCCTCGATGATGTCTCAGATGTTCTGATTAAAAAGCACTACAACTGGAATTGGCTAGAAATGTCATTTAGCCTAAGCCGTATTTTCTGTCTGCTTGCTGTCAAGAGACACAGGAAACATTAGAATTAAATGGTATAGATTCATACTGTCATTGAGACACTGTGCTTTCAAAACACTGGTGAAATGTATTTACTTAGCCAGAAAGAAATGAAGCTGAAAAAGTGAGAGATATCATGTCAGCACCTCCAACGGGGAAATAAGATGTGGTCTATATGCCAGTTTATTTCTCTGATCAGGGACGCTGACATTTTCCTTCCCTCTCCCTTCCTCTTATCCTCCAACCTGCTCAGCTGAAACAAATGATGAAAATGCACCATGGTGGTTTCTTCCAGGATGTCACTGCCATTTGGTGATCTAATTGGCCCCAGAGGGCCATTCAACCATTTCCATCAGAGATAGAAAAGATTTTCTTCCTTCTGTTAGAGACTGATAGGAGGTATTAATTATGCGGACAGCATCCAAGAGAGCAACAGTCATTCTCAACTAAATCAACATGCAAAACAGCCACGGTAATTGTCACTTCATAACATCGAATGGCTATGGCAGGAGAAAAAAAAAGCTCTCTCTAAAAAAAAGAACCAATGAAGTATTGGCTTTGATGAGCAGATTCTACAAAAGTACAAAGCTTGTACTTGATAGTGCCTCTTTCATTAGTGACATGGTTTAAAATAGAGTGTCTCTGAAAAAGATATTGTAATAAAAGCCAGTTAAAGATTTTTAAAGCTTTTTTTTTTTTAGCTACTTAAACTAACAGGAAACAAAGATATATTTCAGCTAGTCGTAACTGGATATGCTCACTTTATAGGAGCACTCTTTTCCCCACCTTGAAAGACCAAAAGATGATAGAAAATGATGGTGGTGGTGGTGGGAGGCGAGGGGAGTGGAAAACACAAACTCAGGTGACTTCTTTCTCAGGAGACATGAATCTTTCTAAAAGTGTGAACTGAAAATCCTAAGACAGGAAGAGAAAAAAAGAGGTTCTGGAAAATGAAGTCTGTTCCACTGTCTAGCTGTGCAAAATCTAACAAAACATTTCTTCCTTCAGGAAAGAAGGAAAAGGAAAGACAATTTGCAAGGATCAGGAAAAGAAAAGGCAATTATTGCGGGAGGAATATTAATAAGAGAAAACAAGGCAAACAGACAGCCCCAGTTCTGCGGAGTATGTATACATCGCAGACAGCTGCATGATTTACCCAAGAGAGAAGTGTCACATGTAGCTATTGTCAGTATCAAAGTGAACTCATTTAAAGCTAGCTCCAGCACCCTAACACTGCACTGCAGCCTGTAGTGCAGATATCCTGCTATCGTCTCTGAGCAGCACGGTCAAGCACTGGAGAAAGCTCTCTGTGCTGTGCCATCACCATGACATACCTCTGCCACAGCAGACAGAAGATAAATGCAGGCAGGCAGTTTGCAGTCTATGTGTTTGTCTCAAGTGGGAAAGCTGTGATCTCAGCCGGCATCAGAGATTAGCTAGTATATAAATCCTCATGCTTTGAGATGGACTATGTTTCTTTCCCATACAGCTACACCATGCCAGGGCGCTTTAGCTTTAGTTAGGAATAAAGCCTTTTAGGCCCTAGGCAAAAAATTCCTGCTCTCCCTGTGCAAAAATACACACTTACGTCCCTGAGGGAATTTGGGAAGGTCTAAAGGGCAGATCTTTTCTGCTCAGTGCTTCCTTTAAGCAAAGAGTGGGATGTTTGGTCAGATAGGTGGATTCCCCCTTCCCTCATCGTTGGAGTAGTAGAAAATATTCTGGCCGAGCATCTGAAAATTGTCTCTGTGAGTCTGATTTAAGCCAAACAGACTCAAGCCAACACTAGATATAGCATTATTAGACAAGAAGCCTTAGTCTGCAGAGCTGGACCCTTCCCCATATAGTCTTAGCATCCTCCAGGAGCACTCCTCCTGAATTCCCTGCAAGCAAATCCCATTATTCCATGCTGCATAGCCAAGACATATTAATTCCACTGCAAACACATTTTGGAAAAGAAAAGTTTACTAACACAATATGCCTCATGAGTCTTCCCTGAAACATAGAGGAGCTTTCCCAGTAAGTTAGATATTAGTAAGACCCAGCCAAAATAATGAAGGCAAGAGCACAGTGCCTACTGTCACTGTTTTGCTGCTTTTACAGTGCTTTTAATTAAGAGAAGTATCTCACTTTTGCACAAGCGCCTGTTGCTAATCAGACCTCACTAAAATTGGCATAGGTAACTGCAGGTTAAATGACATCATTTTACAAGTCACAGGATTTTATGATAACATATCAAACACTTTCATGAGGCCAACCAATCTGTCAGCATTGCTATGAGAAACAGATTATTTTTAAGTAAGAAAAGATGGTAAATGTAGTTAAAATGGTAGTATAACCAGTGGAGCCAGAACATAATAAAGTCAACATTGTACGGTATATATAGTATGCTTTCTGCAGTAGAGAACATCTTGTGGCAGCTCATGACCAGTAAAATGACCCTCCTTGCTTAGGAAGTCCATTTCATCTTGAAAGGCAAGAGGTTTTGTTTTTTTCAAGCACTTCTCTGTGGATAACTTTAGGTCCTGCTCAGCCCCAGGTCAATAAGCTCTAATCCCTGCTGACCGGACTTCTGAAGATGTTGGAACTTCAGGCAGAAGCAGGTATCTTCCTGCCCTGTGTGTGGCAAGACTTACATCCTGGTCTAGTGAAGCACCTAACTAGAAACACTAGTTATATAGTGAAAACTGATCATGAGTTAAGAAATCTGCTAGATTAAAGACTTAATAAATTACTAGGAGTGTGATGAAAATAGGCTCTGCATAACAAGCACTGATGGATGCAAAACCGTGCTTTTTCTACTATAGACACAGTTTTTCAGGGGCAGAGGCAAGATTTTTACAGTGGGGGTTGGATTTTTTTTAGATCAAAAGTAAATTTTGTTTTACTTGGCAGCTAATGGGAAAGGGCGTTCCTCATTTTTAAAAAGAGGTCGAAAAAAATAGGGCTCGCTTCAGATTACTACCTCTCCTACCTTAATTGTAACACAACATTCATTTGTCAGACCTGCAGGGAAGCTAGGATGAAATGGTAAGTTCAACGTGTATGCCACAGATGCTACCCAGGGATTCAGGTTAATTACCAGATATGCCTAGGGACCACCCATGTAAAGCAGCTGGCAGGACTGAGGTTTAAATTTGCTCCCTGCTGGTCCCACCATTGCACAATTTCAGCAAGAAGCACACCACCCTCTTCAATCGAATGTGAATCTCTTCCTCTGGGCTAATTTACTTTAGCTAGGATAAGTAACTTACGTTCACTTATCTCCGCTCGCAGAGCCTCACTGGCTTTGGCATTGATCATCTCTATTCCCTACCTCCTATATTGCCTCAACAGTCTGAACCTGAAGAGTTTATTGATGCAATTGCATGTAGTTTTCTAAGTGCCATACACATTGCTGCAAAAGCTAAAGGAAACAGGTATTAATTTAAAAGAAAAATTAGTAACAAAGACCCTCTTTAGTGTGTGAGCTCATCTACCCAAGATATGATTCACTGTTTAACTCCGTGCTCTGATGCGGTACAAAATATTTTTTTCTTCACTCTAACACTGAATCCTCTGAGATGTCACTGAGGTCAGCCTGTTGTGTTTGTCTTAATTCTTCACTTCTAGGATCTCCTGGCTTTTAGCTACACCACTAACAGTATTTCAGGATAGGAAGGACTTTGCGGGCTCTTTTTTTAATGACATATTATGAACACCACTATAACCATAGGTGATAGAGGGTAATGGAATATATCTGTAGCAATTCATCTCACCCAGATCATGAATTAGGTTTAGTTTCTTAAGCCACTCCATAATCATAAATTAAAATGGTGATAAAATGTCCTTGGTTTTAGAGATATCAGCTGAAAATGACCATCATTCTCTGCATAATTTTTCTACTATTAAATCGTTCTCTTGATATTGCTGTATGGTAAATGTAGTATTTCAAGAGGGTGATTATTACAGTCTGGATAGTGTCAGGCAGATTTACCTAAAAGATTTAGTAAACTGAATGCAATGAATAGCGCTAATGGATACAGTGCATTTCTGATGCTGATGCTCTTGTTTTGCTTAGTCTATGGAAAAAGATTTGTTTTTAGATACCGCATGACAAACGTGGTTAGTCAAATAGCAGTCTCTGCTGGAGAAAATAGTGTGCAGAATTCCATTTTCACTCTCCCAATCTCCCACTGTAATTTGCTTTAAGCAGAAGATTACTCCTCAGCTTCAGTTCACTTTTCTCCCTCATTTTTTCTAGAGGCAACCTGAGATCTAATTCTGGCCCCAATATGCAACATTCGTATTACTAAAGATAGATAGTGCTCTGGCACTTACATGTAATATGAGTAACTACTCGTGCTTGAAACCCGATACAAAGCCCACTAAAGCCATGGGAGAGATTGTCACTGATTTCGGTAGGCTTTACAGTAGGCTCTTAAGTAGTCCTGTTTACATTAGCTCCTGTTCATGGGCATATGTTTTTGCACTAAGGTTCAATTCAATGGTAGATAGATCAAGTCCCAAGAAAAGAAGCTAGCAGAAAGTTCCTGGAGCTTTTCACTCATGCAAATAACATTATGTGCTTTGATCTGAACAAAGCTATTAGGAGGTATTTCTAATATTAATTTTGAGCTGTCAGATACCTGATGAAAATAGTGTCATGCTAAATAAATATACTACTTCTGCACAGCCAAGGAATGTAAGAGATCTGTAGCAGGCAGGATTGGAGGAAATTCATTCTATGTTCAGTGACTAAAATGAGATGTTGAATCATGCAAAAACCTGAATCTCACCCCTGCCTACAGTACATGGAGTTATGTTTGGGAGAATGAGCTGCTACGTTCACTGTTGACAGTTACAACAGTGTAAGATGCATATACTTGCATTTTAAAAAGGTGTGGCATCCACTAGGAGATACACTTACAGTTCTATTTCATTCCCACTCTTTTTTGACTCAAGCAGGCAGGAGCAATGCAAGGTAAAAGAGAGTGTACCATTGTCTCAAGCTTCTAAACGGTGGGAAGGAGAGAAACATGGAGGGAGGGAGTACGACAGCCTTAAAACTAAGGCTGCACAGTAGCTCATAGTACTGAGACAGAAATCACTAACCCCATTTGATTATGCTAATAGGAGGAATGGGAAGGTTTATATCCTTCTTAGCCCAGTTCATGTACCTGTTACAACTCCTCCTCCCCTAACTCCTGGCATTTGACTGCAGCCTGCATTGTGCTTTACATGAAATCAAATATCAAGATAAAATAAAATTAATCTATTCAATTTATATGTATAAATATACAAAAATATAATATATAACGTGTAAATACATAGTCCACCAGTGATAACAGTAATAACAATAGTGGGAATCCTAACAGAGGAGAGACATGACCGTCCTGGATTACAATCCCAGGCCTAGTTTCCAGCCTGTCAGGGTTACAAATGACATATTTTAAGGTACCGAAATCAGCAATGAGGGACTTCAAATAATTTGGCCTGTGCTTTAGGTCTCATTCTGATGCACCAAATTTCATCTGCCTTCTGAGAGCATTATGGTAATCAAGTTTTAATTACAGACACTGTTGCTGGCAACAGATTCCACATTCTGACTCCCTGTCCTGTGAAAACTACTTCCTATTGACCATTTTGAATTTCTCACCCTTAAAGGTTATTGATTGTTCCCATTTTTCTTTGTTATTCAAGAGGGACAGCTAGTTTCTGACACTTTTCTTAGATGTATTTATTTTAGCCGTGTATATAAATATGTTTTTACCTTGAATTTCTAATTTGGCTCATTCCAAAACAAGTAATCTCATGCTTTTCAAAGTGAAATGGTCTGTGGAGCAGGGATTCATGAGAAAAAATAAAGAGCATTACTCTGAATACACCAACACACCAGTATTCATAGTAAAGCTCATTCTTTGGAGGCATGAATTTTGAATCTATTAGTCTGTGGTGGATTAGATCCAATAGTAAAAGTGTTGGCCTCTAGCCAGGTGATTAGAAAATCTTCCTGAGAGATAGAATGAAAATTTGAATCTATTTGTTAAGAGGGAGAGGGACTGAACCGAGGTCTCCTCCCTCCTCAACACATGCTTTACTAGAACGTAGCTGTTGAATGTGGGAGGTTCCAGGCATTTAAAAACATATGTGATGCAGAGTCCTCTCCTGACGCACAGCTGAACTTGCTGTGTGCACAACAGATCTGAGATTCAGCCTCAGGGACTTATGAAAACTGCACTGAAAAATGTGAAAGGAGATCACCCTTTTTTTTTTTTAATAAGCTTTTTTAAAGACAAAGAAAAAGGAGCCCATCTGTATTTTGCAGGGCACCAAAAGCTTTTGCTCTCTGACAGAAGTGCTCTGTAAATTCCCATCAGATCAGGCCTCACAGGGAATTTAGGTGGCAGTTCTGGACATACCCAGAACAGGAGCATTAGGTACTTGAAGATCACCCAAGTAAAATGAAAAGCTTCTGCAGAGCGTTCATGCCCCTAGGAAGGAGGAGGGATTGGAAGATGCCCAGAACCTTTTTTCAGAGTTTCATAATTTCAGTTTGTCATGGCCTCATCACTTCAGCACCTTCCGTCACCTACCACAACCTCCAGCGTCATCTTACAGCACCTAAATCTCCACTGCTTTACAAGCTGCTGTCAGGAATTTAGTACCTTAAGGCTGACTTCGACACCTTTCTTTTATGTTTTATGTTTTTTCTAGTTTTATAGCCATTACACAACTGCAGTAAATGGCAACAAATCAAGTGAATGACTTAAAGCACTGCAGAAAAAAATCCTGTCTGCCCATGCTGCTCCCTCAAAAAGAGTTAAGTGCTTATTAGAGTAATAAGTAATATTTTGACCTGCAGAACAGCACATTTTCTTCTCTTCCTTGTTGACTGCTTAATATAAACAAAATAAATGACTCTCCTCCAAGCTTTTTTTGATGAAGCAACACTAATAAACAGCACCTCATTTCAGACGCCAGCCACTCCAGGTGCGGCTCTCACTTGGCTCAGCGCTGTCAGCAGATCCTCAGGGAGCCCCTTTTCCTGCTACAAGGAAAGAAGTAACCCCCAACTTCTGACTGCTCAGGGTGTGTCCTTATTTAGTAACACAGTGCCTGGCTATTTCAGTTTTGATGTCGATGGGCTTCATGTCAGGCTTTAAGTATAGTAGTGCCTACAGTCTTGTGATCGAATAGTTAACTGGGCCCGTTCTGATTTTCCCTTGAGTTTATCCATGGTCAGCCAGTGAACCAATGAGCCATTTCTGTGACTTATATTTTTTTATGTTCCTGGAGATGGTATGTATCCACGGGCAATAGGCCTAAGAACTCCCAACGCAATCCCTAAAGACTACCTGAGAACAATCAGATGATTACAATTCACACTTACAAATGTGAGCTGTGTTCAGATAATAGCAATCATCTGGGCAATTTCTAGAAAGTAGAGTTTATCACAATGGCAGTGTGGTGTTTATGCTCCCAGGAAAAGTTCTCAGTGTTTAATATATATATTCATAAACATGCGTACACATGTACATAATTACATGTACACATTGTATTTGAAGCTTTGTATTGTATTAGGTCAGTCAACTCCCACCTTCCCCACCAATAGCACATAAAGACAAATCAATCACATTAATCCTGAATATAAAATTCCATACCAAGGATAATTATGGCAGCCAAATAAATAAAAGCATATAGTTGGCGTGAGGCATAGATTAGCACAGAGTGGAAAATTTTTCACCTAAGCCTATCCTAGAACATGGAAAACATTTTTAAAAAAGCATACTTTATTTCTTCCCTCTAGGCCCTAAGACTTCATTTCATATTTGTTTACAAGTAATCGGTTTTCACATTTACAAGAGAAGCACAACGACCAGCATTGATATCATGTGGGTCTGCAGGACTGTTTCTAGCCTAAGTATGTGCCTGTAAAATATAGCTGAGACCCATGAGAAGGGGTAATTGTACTGCTCCATATAACTTTAGCCAGACCACTATCTGTGCTAGAAAGGCGGGGGCTTCCACCTGAAGGAAAAAAAAAAAAGAAAAAAAAATCATACTGCTTCACTTGTGAGGACCAAAATTTGTGGGTGTTGGAAGGTACCTAAAATGACAGGCTCGGTAGCCAGAGGGATCCTTCTTAATTTTCTTTTTTACCTGTAAGGCATTTTCCAATACAGAAAAGAGCTTGATTCCTCCTCCCCTCTAGGCAAAAATCAAAGCATTCTATTTAATTTTAATGGATAGTTTATCTATATCAAGTTTTCTTGCCAGGACTTTCAAGAGGTTTTCTATTTGAGAGGGAGAAGTGTACAAGGGAGTGCAACAAAGTAGGAAGACAAGAGGTGGGGGTGGGAAGAAAAAGCATCTACAGACATTTAAAAGGAATAGCTCAATAGACATGCTCCCTTTATCTCCACTCTTCTCCCTTGGCACAATCACATTTTCAAAGTGGGGTCCAGGGTTTTAGCCATGCAATCCATATGACTTTTAATAGGATCAGCCTCTCAAGCCTCCCAGGACACACTGAAGATTTAGACATCACTATTTGCTGTAATAATAGAAATATTGATATCTCCAGTCTTTGAAGAAACGTTGAGAAGTCAGAACTAGCATTTGGTTATCAGATTTGACTTTGTGTTCTTCCTTCAGATTGGGTGTCCCTTTTACTTAAAAAAACCAATAATATGATTTCCCCAGTTGTATTTAGTTCATTAGTTTCATGTCCCACAAAATATTTCATTCATTGGTCCAAAAATTTCTTAAAGACATTATGTTAAAGATATGCCATTTCTGTTGTTGTTTTCTTTGATTTATTTGTTTGGTCATCTGGTAAAAAGTTGACTATTTTTGTAACAATTCTGTTTTGTTGAGGGCTCCTCTACAAGCCACTGGCCCAGGTAACCCTTCAGGAAGGTAAACGTGCACCCTGGAACCAGGGTACAACTTCTCTACCCCGATAGCTTTTGTTTGTCCAGGAGAAATGACTATAGACCATATTTGCATTGTGATTCCCTGTGTCCAAAGACCTCAGCAATGGTGCGTTGAAGGCAGCCCTCTTCCCACTTTGCACTATTGGACCCGTGCAGAGGAGGGAAGCCTGGGCTCAGAACCTGGTTCATAGTACGGCAGCAGCACAAACAGCTACCAAAATATACCCTCCACTAACACCCTTCAAATTAAATTCTGCTGACTGTACAGAACTGATTAGGAAACTGTCTCTTCCAACCGGTATCTATATTCCAACATATTCTGTGTAACATGACTTTAGATGTATTTTCATCAAAGCCTGGGTATGAAAGAGAATATTTAAGATAATAGGGAATTTATATTTCAAACAGGTCCTTCCACAGCTCATTACCTGTGCGTGACAGATGATACGTGGTCACTTGTAAAACATCAGCTTTATGGCATATTTTATTTCCCTGTTATATAGAGCAATTGATCTATGAAGGGGACTGTTTTGTTACCAGCTTGCACTGTTGTCAAGCAAAGTAGTAGTATACTAAGCATGGGTTTAAAATGCAGCAGATGTTGTGAGAAAATCAAGCATGAGACCCACTTACCCTGTTCAGCTTAGTGCTTTAATTCAGTACTAAACTTCAACAAAAAGTTAAGCATGAAATTTAGCTCTTTTTCAGTTCAATTGATTTAATTTCTTGAATTGGGGCCACGATAAAAAATTTAAAAATCTCTAGATAAATCTCAAGGTATGATGGATATCATGGCTAATTATGGACTACTCCTACAATTGTCATTCATTTTTTAATCTCTAGATTATTAACAGTGTGTTAAAATCCATTAAAAAGTTTGTTTGTCTAGTGTAGAGCTGCTTTCAATCTCTGCTGATGACCAGGATACCTATAAACACATGTACTTGCTTAGGTGGAGAGCTATGAGTTCATGCTGTCTCTGCTCTAAGTCAACAGGAGGTAAATCAGTACAGAAGCTGTTTTAGCACCTACTCATGAAATTTTCCTGGCATTAATATATCCTGCCTCTTAGAATAGACATATCCTGACAAAAGCAGACATAGTCTGTATGTGTGTGGGTGCTAATCTTGGCAGTAACACTGAACTCCCATATGCTGATGAACTCCAGACACTTGTTCCCTTATACAGAGAATTTACAAAGAATATTGTGCTTCTCTAAGCTCATCAGTAGTACTTGGAACAAGTTCTTCTTACCAGTTACCATTTCACTGATGACCTTCTTAAAAAGCAGAAAGAAAAACATATTCAAAGATTAAATAAGTATAAAAACAAATAGAAACTACCAAAAATTTCCTGGCTGGATTGCCTCTGGCTGGATTTAAAATTCCATTACTGACATTATCAGTTAATCAATTAATCTTAGAAGATCTCCTGGGGGAAGCTGAAACTCCAATTTCTTTTCTAGATAGGTAAAGGAAAACTAAAGTAGGCAATATAAAAGGTACTATAATAACCACATCTAGCTAAAGAGAAAAAGATCCTTTTCAAAAAGAAAGTCTAAGGGATATTTCAGAGATTAAAGCTGGAATTCAGATTAAAGTTATCTGTAAGAAATAAGAATTTCTTAGCCAACGACTAGCTGAAAGGAAACTGAATATGATGTCCCTTTTGCAGAACTGGATTTTAAAGTGCAACTCTTCTATAGTTCTTGCAAGTTAAGAAGGTACCCATCCCCACAGAATCATCCATCATAGTTCCTTGGCTCACCAGGGAGGAGTGGGATGTTTCTGGGATGCTTTTCACAGACTTTGAGCAGAGAATAGTAGAATGTCTTCTCAAGTTGAATCACCCAAATACTATCAGCAGAGAGAGAGATTTTTCCATGTATAACCTGATAGACGGAGGCCTTCATCAAGTATTCATTCAGTCCTGTCCTCTGTGAGTCAGTGTTCAGTTGGAAAAGAGTCAGATTTAGGCCATGAAATCTCTTTAAAACTTTTTGCTTAGTTGACTGGTATTCAGGGCTCCAAAAAATGTGTTCATCATAATGACTTTACACAGATGAAGATGAAGCACTGATATCAAAACAAGGATGAGAGTCATTGTTTTCTCATGAGAATCACATCTGTGATTGAGACACACATGTGGACACAATAATGTGTCAGATACCAGAGGAACAAATTAGATGAGAAAGACCTTTTTTTTTTTGTTGGAAAAGATGGAGAGGCCTGGCAAATGTTTATGAAAAGTTAAGTGAAATGAGCTTAAGAAGAGTAATATCAGCTGTCACAGGCATTCTAGAGTCCACAGTTAGAGGTGGCAAATAATGTGGCCTTATATATCTGGGACTTGTCTTTCCTTCTCTCTTCCAGAACTGTAATTCTGATCGTGAATTTTCCCTCTGCTCAGCAGTTTTTAGGAGGTAGGAGTAGGTTTATCAGTCACTGTGCCAGTGCTCACTTTCCTTTTATATAAACTTCCTTCAACATTCAATCTGTCTTCTAACAGAAGCAAAGAAGGGTAAATTTCTTGCTCTGCAAACTGCTCCAGAAAGAAAAAATTTCCCCTATTATTGAGAGAAAATCTTCCAAATTCTCTGAAAATATGAAATATTTGAAGCAAAGTATGACAATAAAAGGAATTTATACTGAAATTGAAGAACATTATAGTTAGGAACTTGACTTCTTAAATGCATTTTTCCTAAACTAGCAATTGCCTATTTGTGTAATGATCATTTTGATAGTTTTCTTCTATGTCTCGCTTATTTTTAGAAAATAAAATAAAATAGTTTCAGCAGTTATTGGTATCTTAGAATATCACTTTTACCGTATCATTTTTGGAAAATGAAGTTTTTTTTCATAATTATCCGACTAGTGCTTTCTTTTTTTTTTTCTGACCAAAGAAAAAAGTAAGGAAAATTTATAATAAAAAGCCAACCCTATTGTGAACACTTCAGAACTCAGTGTGCTCAATACTGTTGTTACAAAATACTAGAGTAAGTTAAACATGGGTTAAAAATGAAGGATAAGTGAATGTGGAGCCAAACTCAGTATAGGTTGATGGCAGAAGTATCTACAGGCTTTGTTCCTGATAAAAGAAAGATAAATGCAGGATTTAGATCTGTATAAAAACAGAAAGAAAACAGGCAGCTCCTAGCACTGATAAGAAATAAAATGTTAGTGCCAATAGCAGTAACAAGGCAACAGGCACCACCAAGACAGCAAGAGATAGTTTGGCAGACAGAAGCAAGAAAGAAATTATGCAGAACACTACTACAGTGACAGAACAGGAGTTTGAAGGCTTACAGCTTTGTGCAGTTGGGTAAAGAGCTGCCTCTTGTCCCTGGGGGTGTACCGGATACTCAAGGTGATCCAGGTGCCCTGCAGGCAGCCTCCACCAGCCTCCTTTGCACAGCTCTTGGGACTCCTGGGGTCCCCACTGTGGGCCCACTGGTGCCAGCACGCACAGGCGGGTAGCACTCAAGCCTGGGGAAACTGGGGAAAAATAGGCACCTAGCAGAGGGGAACCTCATCCCCAGAGCGCTCGCCACAAATGCCACAGGAAGACCTTTGGATGGTGTGAAGGCATCCCACCTTCTGACTGGATTTGTCTTGTATCAGTCTAGGTTCTCAACTTCCTAAGAGCTCTGACAGAAATGAGAAAGAAAAGGCAGCTTCCACCAGGACAGAGTAGGTGATACCTCCAGAAAGAGATAAAAGAGCTGCAAGTAGCTTTATCTGACAGAGATGGACGTAGCCTCCTTAGTTGCTGAGTTTCTGAAGAGAATTATCACCCATTACAGCAAAGCGCCTAAGGCATTTCTCTATCTTGTAAAAATTATACTGTAAAACATGCCCCTGGTACACAATTGCCACTGTTGCAGGTCTGTTTGTTAATGACAAGTATTGCTAGCCAAGGCAAATTTTCAGGCCAGCTATCACTCTGCTACCAAACAAATGATCTCCAGTTGCCCTTTGAAAAGCCAGTGTTCCCAGGCGATGCGTAGGAACATTGCTGTTTGAAAATGAGTCTAGATCTTGAATGAATGTGAGAAACTTTGTAAACAGAGGTTAAGATGCTGGTTCTTCAAGTGGGAAACTTCTTAAATGTTTTAGTTCCATTTGTATGGCGTTACTACTCCTTATATATAATCTGACTCCCTCCATGCAAAACAGGAATTAAAAATAAAATTATAGCTTAATTTTCTAAATTTTCTATGTCTTTATTTTCAGGCTGATTTAGGAGACAGAAAAATAATGCCATAACAAATGAGGAGTATATTAGCAATGCAGACTCTGTCTCATTTTTCAGGTCAATACCACTAGTGTGTGCTGGAGAGGAGATGAAGCATATATGGATTGTTATATAGATTGTTAGTGACACCAGGACCTTATAATAGCAGCAACCATCAAACTTTTCCTGCTAGAGTAGGCAACGGAATAGCACAGGAAACAGTGATTTGGCTATTAGAAAAAGTATGAGTTAAACTGACAGAAAACAAGATTTACTTCTTTTCCCCTATTAAATCTAAATTTACCATAAAAGCAGGAAAGTAGAAGAGCATATAATCTGTGTCCATAAGCAACACAGTGTCATATGTTGGCAAACCGTAATTTGTAGTCCATTTTTTCCATGCTGGTTGAACCCACCTCCTTTGGAGCATTCTGGAAAACTAGATTGTATAGGAAAAGAATGAGGAAAGTACTTGTTTATTCCATCCTATCTCACAAAGATGCACAGAGATTAAATTAATGCATGTCATCATGGTTCATATGATGGAGCTCGGCTTTTATAACATCACATGCAGTAATTCCAACCATTTATTCTCTGTCTTCCAAAAAAATCTAACAAAATAAAGAAATAAACTTTTTCTTCCTCCAGAATAATAAGTAGGTAGGGATAACTAAAGGTAAAAAAAGTCTCCTAAATTGATACTGCTTCCCTCTACGCCAAGGGTTACAGCTGCATTGATCTGCTTTCATGCAAAGAATTGTTAATAAAAATGACCATTCCTAACAATCCACAGATTGAGACCTCTTCTAAGATGGCAGTCCAGGCAGCTAACAGAGGAGAAATCCCATGCAATTGATGAACTAATGTGAAAATTCATTCTTATATATTTGCAAGTCTTTTAAAGTAGGAATGTTCACAGAACTTGTTTAAAATGCTCTTGTTCTGTCTCGAGAACATCAAAAGCCAGGAGATGCTGGGTTTCAGCATCATCCCTAACGTAAGCTAGAGGCTGTAATAAATTTCTGGCCCTGGCTCCTCATCAGAAGCTGAAGCAGACTGGAATACTGGATAATTTTATAATCTAGTCATGACTATTCTTCCCGTACTGCACCATGCTCCTGTAACTCTGAGACTCAGATGCAGGGTATGTTAGAAGAACAATGCACTACCTAAGAAAGACCTTATGGAACAAGTCTTTTTCCGCAGGGTTGACTAGTCTTGGACATCACTAGAGCCAGCAGGCGGAGGTCATGGGTTAGCCACAGTTTGAGTCTTACACTGTTGCAAATATTCCATGCCCTCCATTAGCACTAATGGGTAATAGGTGCAAAGAAGATACCTAATACTAATGTTTCAGAAATTATGAGCCCACTTAAGCAATTGTGCTCTTTCTAGAAGGTTTCTGCAATATATTGTGAGGGGTGATAAAGGAGCTATGGCATGACTGAGCTTAAATAATGATGCATATTTTAAGGATATATTATTTGCCTGTTTCTAAGGATCACGCATAAAAGTGGTAATTTTGTTCATTATGTGTATTAAGTCATAGCACAAATTATTTCTTGCTGTTTCTGACTCCTGAACAGGCTTTTCCCCCCTCCCTCCTCGTGCCACTGAGAATACTTATTGATTGAAATTCATAACCTGAAAAAGTGTGAGAGAATACGTGCTGCGCTGTTCTCAGGCTCCGTCCGCCATGTGTCCAAGCTCCCCAGGAGAGAGGCAAGGAAGCCACAAGCCCCTCAGAGTGGGATGCAGTGTTCTGACTTCCCAGCTGTCACCGCACGCTCTGATTGTCACAACAGCTTAGAATAGATTAGAGGAAGTTGCTTTGACTGGCATATTAAGAAAATCAGTTGTCATTAGCATACTCAACTAGGTAGGCCTAAACCTGGTAGCTCCCCAGCGGTACCTCCAACCATAGCTTTCCTTTGTTTGCTTAATGAATGGTGTTAGCAATTAAAAGCAAAACATATGATGAGCCTAGTGCATCCTTTACAATCCAGCTTCATCTTTTGTTGAGCTAATGAAGAGTAAACCAGAAGCTGAGATAAACTGGGCTGATAAGGAACAGAGCCTCTATATCTCCTTGATTTCATTTGCACAACTTTCAGAAATGTGTCTGTGGGCAGGCACCAGACTGAGATTTATTTGTTTGCTCAACTTGATTAATACTTTTGCACTTTTGACTTGGTTTCATGTTTTCTTTACATTTGTCCAGGTATTTGAACCAGATAACTAGCAAATGACAGCTTAAAAGGCATTAAGTAGGCAAATATACAAACACACCCTGCCATATCTGCCTCAGATTTTCATGTGAATGACACATGTCAAACTGATCAAGGCAGAGAGATGCAATGATTTACTCTTTGTGAAATTGTTTGCAGCCATGTTTGTGTGAAAGGTTGTTTAAGTAAATTAGTTTCAATCAGCAGCACTGTGGAAAAATGGTTAAAGTGCTAAATAGACAGGTGGATCTGGTCAGCCTTTTGTGAATTTTTACCAAATCTCTGGGAAGGGTCAGGAGATCACATTTCCTCCTGCAGCAGTAGAAGCCACAGAACTCCGCTCAGTGGCTTGACAAGATCGGTTATTGCACCTCACATCTGGGGTCTTGTCTTGAACTCATCCCCTGTGGATACAGCTCATGGAGGGAAAATAAAAGCTGCTAGAATTTAGAAAGAAAAATTCCGTAGGGTTTCAAACTGGCTGTTGTAATTTTGAACTTCTGTGTCCAAAAGCTTATTTACTTTTTTCCAGATGCTACTTTCCCCCGCAAAACCTACCTTTCTTTATACTATAGGTCTGTAGTATTACTCCTCACATTGCATGGATGACAGGAGTTACCCATATAAAATGGAACATAGAATTTGAAACCACTGCTTATGGCTGGATGTGATCAAAGAGCAAATAGAAATAAACATAATGAAGTATCTCCCTGCAACATTTTAAAAATATATTTTTAAGTAAGTGAGCTGTTGAAGAAAACTAGAGTTTCTGTCAGCCCTGGTGCATGAATACCCTGCCTCTCATGCTCTGTGCTCGTACCCAGGCCTAAAACAGTGCAAGTCTTCACTTTTGCTGTTTCCATCCACAAAAAGGAGTGCCAGTCTTGGTATCAGTGGAGTCTGTATTCAATAACTGAAGTTTCTGGGGATGTGGGAAAATCAGTTCTTGACTCTACCTGCAGAAGTATTCTATTATATCAGCAGTACTGTGTAACTACAGTGTGATTACTAGAAATTAGTTAACTACGGCCAAAACGAGTGGTTGGAGGGGAACACAAGAGTTTCATCTTTTAAGTTGCATTATACTTTATTCCTGTCAGTGTTCTCCCCTGCTGAAAAAATAAAGCAGCTGTTGCTGTGTCTGAGAGGCAGGAAGAAGTAGGCTCCGAAGATATGCAAAGAGTACAGTGCAGTCTGGATTCACACCTTCCTAAAGTTTGCTCATGTTTATCCAGGGGTTTTGGTCATATATTTTTTTTTGTTGAAGTAGTCGCCTGCTAGAATCAAGGATTTACAATAATTGACTCTTTCCAGAGTGAAATTCTTTCACGTGCAAGCTCTAGCTGTTAAGCCTTGCCTGAAGACTCAGTGATTTGGAAGTGGTTCCTGCACCCTGTACCACTGTGGCACTCTGTACCACTCTGTAGTGGTTCCTTCTGTACTCTGAGGGAAATGTCTCTATGGCTGCTACCCACATGCTGATATAGGAAGGTCACATTGTTATGGGTATAGTAATGCACATCTGAGAGAACTGGGAGCAGGACTTTAGCCCCGAGTGGAACAGAAGTGTTCAGCTGGGGAGAACAAGTAGGTTGGGTTGGAGGCGTCAGTGACAAAGAAGCCTTGCAACCTAGTTCCGGCAGAAAGAGCCTAACAATATTTTTCAAATCTTTCATATGAAATTATATGAAAGGCAGGGGCCCACAACACTACAGTCTCTCACACTGGCAGACTGTCAGAGGGAGCATAGATGTTGCCCTAGGCTACTGGCCTAGTAAAGCTGGATAGCAGTCCAATAAGCTGACCTGCTGGGTATTGTGTGTTGACTTCATCTCACCAATCACGTTGTATCTGTCTCCATAGCTAAATAATCATGGTTTTATGCAGATGGACTATATCTCATCTGCTGCACACAACCCTACGGAAAATTCATAGAGATGGGACAGTCACAGCAATGTGTGGTATGTGATCAGCATTTCGCAGTAGTTAATGAAATAATAGATAATTGGAGATGAAACTGAAGATTTCGAATTCTCTTTCAATTCACTAGAGGATAATATATTATATGAATGTCCTGAGGCATTGCATCTTCTATACTGTTATTCTGCTACACATTTCATGCTTGAGTTGCAAGATAAGGTATTCAAAGAAAATTGCAGGTATCCATTATTTAAATAGAGCTATGGTTCTACAACTCAGCTGATAAATTAATTTGTAGAATCAAAATAATGTTAATATATTCTATAGGTAATTACTACATATCGACTGTGTTTGTAGAACATCCACCAAGTTGTTCCTTTACAGGATTGGTATCATATTTTTTTTTCTTTTGAAGCTGCTTTTGCAGCTTGAGGGAAGTAACTGGGACATGCACAAGGACAGCTCTCCCTGTGACCAGCATAAACCCATAATATATTTATAATATACTTCAATTTTATTTTTCTATACGCTATCTAAAAATTATGCAAAGTTCAGGACTGGAGTTAAACCCTCACTAGTCCAGGTTAAACTTTCAAAGCATTTCCCAGGAATTTGACCAAGTAATTCCAATTAATATCACACTAAATCCTTATGCACAGCTTTAAAAATTGAGCTCTAAAGGACTAACCTGTTTGCCTACATTCTTTATTATTATTGTTATATCAACAGGATTTGTAGAGCTGGGTAACATCAGTTCATCACTGCCACCACCTGGTTAAACTCCAAAACCCAATACTCATGAGCACAGGTACATGCAAAAGCTAGTGAACAAAGAGAAAGATCAAATCTTGGGAATAATGCACGTTCAATGCATGAATGTGAAATGGAAACGTGAAGATCCACACAACAGCTTCCAAAGATCTAGATGGCTTGGGATTTTGAGACGCTTTCTTTTCATTGATTGACTAGGCTGTAGGTGTTTTGTAAATAGGAGACCGGGAGTGGCTAGTTGAGGTAAACACAGCTAGGAAAGATGACATCATTATCCTCCAGATTCTGGCTGGTTTGCCACACTCTGCACTGTTCAATATTGTCTCACCTGGACTCACTCTTCATTCCTCCCCTTGTTGTCAACCATTTGCCTTCAGACCAAGATGCTTAGAACTAAATGGCTGATAATCTCTATGAGCTTTCTCTTATTTCCACTTCAGTTCTCTCCGCTTACTTCACAGAATCACAGAATCGCAGAATGGCCAAGGTTGGAAGGGACCTCTGGAGATTATCTAATCCAACCCCCCTGCTCAAGCAGGGTCATCTAGACCACATTGCCCAGGATCTCATCCAGGTGGGTTTTGAATATCTCCAGGGAAGGAGACTCCACTACCTCTCTGGGCAGCCTGTTCCAGTGCTCAGTCACCCTCACAGCAAAGAGGTTTTTCCTCAGGTTTAGATGGAACTTCTTGTGTTTCAGTTTCTGCCTGTTGCCTCTTGTCCTGTCCTCTTGCTTCCTGATATCCAGATGAGTCTGTTCCTTCAGCAAGACTCTGGGGAACACTTTAGGCTCCTCTTTAATCTTTATAACTTCATGTCACTAATTTTGCAATTTTGTACACTCTTGTTTCAGTCCTTACTCCAACTAGATACCTCCCTGTTATTCAGCCAGCATAAGGAAGTCCTGAGCTTCAGCTGGGATTATGAGGTACCAGTCACAACGTAGGAGCTGGCAGGTGGCAGTGTCACACACAAGAGGGCATCTCCTCCAGTCACAGTGGCTGGAGGCCTCTGCAACATTACAGCATGGCACTGACAAACAGAGCAGTAAGTCGTCTGAAATGGTCTTTCTACAACTAGATCTCTACTCATCCCAGAGCTAGGAAGCTTAAAGATAACTAAGGTATGTCAACTGAGTTGCAGTGTAACCTTAACAGCTCTTAGGAAGCAGACGCTGTTTACTCCTTGAATATATGCTGCCATATTCTTTAGTTTTTTGATGCTTTCACGTAATTTTAAGCAGGGAATTTGCAGGGCAAGTGGGAAGAAACTGTATTAATGCTGACTGGGAACTGGGTATTAGCTTTTGGGATGAGTTCCCTGAAAGATGATTCTTTGCTGCAGGCCTTTTCTTCTGTTCAAGGACTAACACATTTCATTCAATACTAATAATTGCAATAAAAAACATAGCATGCTTTTGGGTCAATGGTTTCTTCTCCGATGGGAAGCTGCCACGCAAGACATCCTGCAGGCTACTAGTCAGAATAGAAAGTTGTCAATACAAATATACTAAATTAAGAAAACTAATATGGACAGTGAGAAGGCAGCTGAAGTCACTGTTTTGTTGATGGTTTTATTTCCCCTCCTGTTTTAGCTTGGCACTTTTTACATAACTTACATTATCACAACTGTCTTTGTGCCAGGAGGAGTGAAGTACATTCCTGTTCCAAGCTTCTGCTACTCTAGATAAGCCAACAATAATTATTTCTGAGTGAAACAAAATTAACCCTCACAATGGAGCCTGAGTCCGTAGCAATAGTCCAATTTGGAAGTTGTTTGTCTCAGGATACAAAGGCCCAAATTCCAGATGGGAACATTCCCTGTAGTACCGAACTGTGTACTTACAAACTCAGAGTTACACTGGCAAACCAAAAGTCTTAAAACCGATATTATAAATCCTATCATTATTCCATGTTACTGTAACTTCACAATAAGCATTGTTCATTGGGAAGAAAGCATAGCTGTAGTCTGTCTCCTCATTAATTTACAAACTAGAGGGACTACTTCTGTGAGGCAGAATTTCTTCCATGCCTGTTGTGATACATACAGTCCAAAGCTTAAATAAGACATAGCAGAGAAACAGACAAAGAAAATAAAGATGTAACAGGTAACAAAAGAAGGTGTAGAAGGCCGAAGGGAAAAGACTAGATGAAAGGTGTAAAAGGCAGAAGAGAAAGGACTAGATGACATCCTGAAGTTTCTTTAACCCTATTTCATATGATTCTGTACCAAATAATAGAGGTTCTTGTTTTAGCAACTCACATTTTGTTATACACATTTCCATTACCTGTATTTTGATGCTCCTATAGTGGTAGAAAAGGTGCAGCACAGCAGAAATAAGGGAATATCAAGTGAGCCTTATACTTTTAGGCTGACACAGGAATAGATCTGTACCAAAGTGATGCAGAAGCTGTTATTTAAAATCAGTATTAATTGAATCCCCCATACAGATTATGAAAATAGTCAAAATAGCAGATAAGGAAAATAACAGACTACTCTAAAGAATAAATAAATAAATGCTACTTCTCAGATTTAAAGTGTCATGAGACAGTTAAATACATGAGAAGATAGTGTGATATATTTGTCTTAATCTATGAAACAGAGGTGACTGTGGAAGACATGTTATAGTACCCATCTTGTACTACATATTCCACAGTCTATTAGCAAGTGCAGCTCTTCTGATTGATAAGAAAAAACATTTCTGCTGACTCCTCCCACTAAGTAATTCACTAAAACCACAACAATAAGTGAAAGCATATCCTCGTGTTACCACAAAGATGTTTAGATAGCCAATAATACACTGGAATCAAGTGACCTGTCCTGAAGGGGGTATGCTCACTCATAGTAAGCCAGGCATCTTTTGACAGCTAATTTGAATACACAGCATAAATATACCTACCTAATCCTTCACACTTGTGTATAGGTCATGTTATACTGCTCCAGTGAAGAGCAGTGTACCTCTCTTCCCAGTTATCTGTGGGTATGCAATTAGAAGTGAAGTAGGAAGACAGATGTTGCGCAAGCACTGAGACATTGCCATTCATCATCAGCTAACAGACGCTGAACTTGGCTGGCTACCCCAGTTAGTCAGATAGTTTGGCAAACTGTCTCTCAGCACTAGGTTTTTCACTCACAATCTCAAATTGTACTAAAAGTTCACTCTGTAAATCAAGTTAAACTGGGGGATGGGATTGGCTTCATTTTTCTCTGGAAAGTAAAGTTATTAGAAATTCAGAACTTTTACAAGCAGTGTTGCTACTCTGTTTGAATCTCACCTTTCATCTCAAGATAGCATCGCTGCCTATTTAAAAGAGAAAAGGGCGTTTGGCCAGCTATTAAATTGAATTCCTTTCCTCCATCCTGCATATACTTAGTCTTGCATATGAAGCATAAAAGCCAAAACCAAAGGTCTAATAGATGGGGCCATAAGGAGCTTCACATGCCATCTCTGAGTAAAAAAGATCAAACAAAGACTTTCAGGAGCTCAGAAACATGTCATCATATGTGGTATTTCCCTTGTCAGCAGCAAAGCTGTCTCTAATGCACAGCACACTTAGCAAATCAAGAATGCTTCAGGCCAAATTTGGGTAAAAGCTAAAGCTTTGCCTCCCACAGGTTTTATCTGCAGCTGCTGAAGCAAACATTTCTACCTCCCCTCCCTCACTGCACAGGAGATTGTGTTTCAGACTTTTGTTTTCTGTAGACACTTATTAACCCTGTTGAATTTAGAGCAGGGGATTGCACTCAATATCTATTGATTAGCAGTCAGTACTGCAGTAATCCTTAGGCCTTGATCAGTTCAGGCTGTTGACTAGGCCTTGGTACACAGCAGTGCCCTTTTCAGCAGTCATTGATATGCATGCAAGGATGTGGGAGAGGCAGGAGGGAAGGTTAGTGTGAAGTCAAGTGTTTATACGATACAGGAAATTCCTGGTGAGGTGATGGCAGCTTTTATCATTGCCTGACACAGTCCAGGATTTAAATCATGCAGACTTACATCAAATAAAAACACTTCTTGAGACAATGTCGGAGTACAGAATTCATTACTCAGTGACTGCAGACAGTAATAAGCTTTGCCTAGGTGGAAAAAGAATCAGCAAATTCTTCCAAGCTCATCTCCTTCAATTAAAAGCAAAATGTTAAACCATCATGGATCATTTGTTTTCTCTCTTTGCTCATTCTTTCTGCTCAGAATTGAATGTGATTTGACATAACACCTATTTTCAATAGGAAATTGCCTGCTCCAAATCATGGTGTCTCTTGCAACACACACAAACTACAAAGATATCTATTTATTCAGAGTACAGTATGACAGGTTTTTTTTAATATGTGGTTCATTTTGTCCTCCTGCTTGTCCTTTTTTCAGGAAGGACTTCAATCTCTAATACACAACCAGGAATGGCATACTTTGGGAAGACTCTAGCGTATCCTGTCTCCAGCTGCTCACTACATTCCCATTTCAGCTCAGCTGCCTGCTTAGCAGCCACCAAATTATGACTTCCACAAGCTAAATAAAAAGCTGTACTGCATTTCTTATTTAATATTCCACACCCAAAACAATGGAAATTTAGAACTGCTGATTTAGGAGCTGTCTTTTTGGTATGTGAGCACAGCCCTCCAGGAGATGTAAAGGGCAAACAGTTGAGGACAGGATTAACTACAGCTAATTGCAAATCACTTGTATCCCTTCATGCATCAGAGCCCTTGGAAAATAAAAAGGTGTCAGGGTGTGTACAATTCCACATTTTGATCCTTGCTTTTTTAAGGAAAATGGATTTAAGAACTTCTTTCTAGATCAGTCCAAAACCCTGGAGATATGTAGGCTTGTATACCAGTAATACGTAATTGTGTCTGTGTGTTTCATGACGGGTTGCGGGGGGTGAGTCCAGTGGATGGCTGTGGCTAAAAGCCAGTGGAAATGAATAGGGTCTCTGAATATGCAATTGATTCCCTGGTGACTGAATGTGACTAGAACAATCCATCTACTGGGATATCATAACTCTTTTTTATATTAAATTAGACTACTGCTACAGTTCTGCCACAAGAGTCATTGTTTGAACTTTATTTTTCTGTCTTCCATCCTTTTCCACATGCTTCACCCTGCATTTGAGGAGAATCTGACTGCAAGTACCACCTGAAAAGGAAATAGTCCAGGGAAAAAAAAGGTATCTGAACAGCATCTGCCTATGGACTCCCTTCCACGGCCTGCTAGGATGACCTAGCAACCAGGCCATCCATCTTCCTATTTACTAGCCCAAGCCTGCTTAGGTTCTCATTTCTTGTTTATTGATAGGAGGGGTTCAGTTAGTTACACTCACCTTCCTTACCCATATTCCTTCTCTTCATGACCAGTTTCCTCTGAAGTCTTCAGATCTCTGCTTCACTTAAAAAAGCAAACGAATAAAATTCAAATACAGAACAGCTTGCAGAAAGATAGGTGCTTGCTATACTTTTTGGGAAGCAAGTCTGGATATAATGACATAACTAACTGAAAAACACTAAAATTGCAGACATGATTTCACCTTCCTTTGCTACATGCTAGCAAATGTTGGTCAAAACCCGTATAGTAAGAGAACATACTAACAGGCAAGACGAAGAACAAATGTGGGCACACAAATAACTACAAACAAATTATATATACTTTGTATTTAATGTGTACTTTTGCTGAAGCCAAATGTGAACATATCAATTGCAATCTGAGAGTCATAATCTAGTATCTTTCATGTACAATCCAAGACTATACAATGTACATATTTCATGACGGGGTCCCTGCCCTTCTGGAGTCCTCAGTGATAGCTGATGTGTTTAAGGTTTTCATGTAAAGCAGAGAGAAATAGACATTTAAAGAGAAATAAGTGAAAAGTATATAATAAATAAGAAAATGAGAACTTAATAAATGCCCTGCTGGGTCATAACAATGGCCCATCTAGCATAGTATTCATTCAGTAGCAGTAGTACATGATATTTAAGGAGAGCATGTGATTCTGGCCACATCCTGCAGTTCATTCCTCTCATATTGCCTCAGCATCCCAAACTTTTGCATTAGTGAAGTTAGAGCATACATCCCTGCTTGGTTCTTTCAGTACTCATTTATGAACCTGTTGTCCATAAATCTGTCTAATCCGTTCTTGACTCTGCTGATACTATTTGCCTCACAGCCTCCTGTAGCAACAAATTCCAAAAGTTCTCTACCCACTGTGTAAAGAAGTACTTTCCTTTATGTTTTAAAGTGATCTCTTTCTAGTTTTATTGAGTGCCCCCTAGATGATGCAGTGAGGGATTTAGTGAATAACAGTTTGTCATTCAGCTTATCTATTGCCTCTGATTCTGAAAACCTTTCTCATATCCCCCATACAGCCTTCTCTCCAGACTGACGAGTCCCAACTGTCTTAGTTTCTCCTCACAAGGCAGCTGCTCCATCCCATTAGTAATTTTAGTTGCCCTTCCCTGTGCCTGTTTGAACTGCACTATATTCTTCTCCAGATGCAGAGGCCACAGCTGCACACCAAGATCCTGTATAACAGTAAAATGAGGCCTTCTGCTGTGCTGTCAGTATCCCACCTGATGATGCCCAACATTGCCCTGGCTTTTCTGGTTGCAGCTGCAAACTGAACTGATGGGCTTCTCTGGCTGCAGCTGCACACTGAACTGATGATTTCAGAGAAATATGAACAGTGACTCTAAGATCTCTTTCCAGAGCTGAAATTGCCAGTTCTGAGGTCTCAGTAGGCAGTCAGGCTGATGAGCCAGGTATGATTTAGAGGCAAAGCCTTCATTAAAAGCAAAAGAAAGCCAACAAAAAAGCAGACAATTTGGACTGTCCTGACACTCAGGAGCCCTCTCCACTTCTCTCAGCTATCTGTAGCCCTGTTGCTTTCCCGTCTTGTCCTGCTCACTCTGCTTAGCCATACTGGAGACCTAAACTACGCACCAAACCTCCTTCACACACCCAGTTTTCCCAGATCCCTTACTCCTCCTATCCATCTTCTATATATCCCACTTCCCATGAGCAAGTTCTGACCCCAGGCCATGCAACTCATTCACCCTCCTATTCTCCCACTCTCCTGCAAAAGCCAAAGACAACCACACCGTACTACTCACTGTTCTTTTCCTGAGAAGACTCCAGCCTCATACCTTCCCACTTATTCCAGCCTTGGGCTGTACATTTGTTCCTTCACTTTCCCCAATTCTTTGGTCCCTCCCAGAGCACACAACCCAGGATAGGCTTACACACTGAAGATGATGCTAAACAGCACTCGGCAAAATGTTTTAAGAGCCATTGGTTGCTGCCTTACATACGAAGAAATACTATAAATCAGCTGCACTATGATGTCAGGTCTCTGACCTTGCATTATGTAGAAGGTCATTCGCAGTTGCTAGGATTGCTCCTCCACCCCCACCTCCCCCTACCCCCCAGCAGAGAGGTGAGTTCCCTCCTGTCTGCCACAGGAGTGCAAGGAAAAGATGACTGTGTCTTCTCTACATCTGTCTCTGTAAATACAGTAGTGATGATGTTTGGAAATGGATAGAAGCCACATACTCATCCCAGGCATGGCCAGTGAAGAACTTAAAATGGAGGTGGTGGCAATGGGGAAGCCAGCAGTAGTGCTGGGGTTAGGAGGCTGCTGAGGAAGAGTGATAGGACTCCAGGGATTGCTAAGACTTACTACAACACAGGAAATCATTGAGAGGTTACTGGACTATGAGCAAGCCTGAAAGAAGAGATGTGCTTGTTCTTACAGGACACTGCATAAGGATACAGTGGGCAGGGGAAGCTTAGTTTACAAATTCTTTAATGTTTGTTCTGACACAGTGAGTTTTCTCATTTTATTCTAGTTTTTGTTAAAATATAAACTACTTCTGGCACTTAAAAGCCCCCTTCGGGGGGACTTCAAGGAAAAAGGATATGTAATCCTTTCTCAGAGCTCTAACTTACTCAGGAACCCATCACAGTTAAGCATGTTGCCTTGCCATGAGGTGGGGAAAGGAAGTTCTGCCTCACTGCCAGTCTATCTAATTTAGACAGTTAGAGAACCCTGCTAAATCGAGCAGGGAACAGTATTACAGATAACATAGACGATTATTGCAATGGACTTCCTCAACATGTCCGTTTCCTTTCACCTAGATGTATGAAACTTTGTGATGACTGCTCAGAATTTGATTGCCTTTTGTAATATATTTTCCATTATTTTATCAAAATAAAGAAATAGATGCTGAGAATTAGACTCAGGACTTTTTTCCTCAAAGAGATCAGAGAGAGCTGCTTATTTGCAAAGACACTGGGTTTGTTTCTTTTGTTACATAGCATTGCACTGTTTTTTGCAGTTGTTTTTTGTCAGTTGCCTTGCTCCTGCTTTCTCGCATGCTTTTGCGAGAAGAAAGGTACACCTAGATATTTTAGCAATGACTGTACTTGCTTGTGTGCTGGGGCCACGAAGGTGCTAACTGTTGGCTCATGTGTATGGCACCTGCACAGTGACTCAGCTCTTTTTCAATATGTGTGGAATATCTGTGATGCGTAACACCTAAAATCATTTTTACCTAAAAATAAGAGGATTCATCATTGCTTGAAACTGGTTTTTATATATTTCATCATGAAATAATAAATGCAATGGACCATGCCTGATCTATAATTCACTGTCTGAGAAATTCAGACAGACTCTTTTGGCATTTCTGACATTTCTATTTGTGTATATTTTCTAGTTCTTTTCTGTACATTCAGCTCTCAGTAATCACTGGTAATTATCACTGAGTAATTAAGCAATAGAATTCACAATAACAGGAAATTGTTGAAGAAATGAAAGAAAATGAAGAATCTAGAATTCAGAAAAGAAATGAAAATTTTATGAATACATTCCGGAATAGATAAATTTTCCTGTTTCAGAATTTAAGTCAGCTTTTAGCTCTTCGGGACTAGGAGGAAAAAACTAATTACGGCATGTTTCCTAGCTGCAGGATTCTTCTACTATTTATCACTGTCTGCTTCAAGGGCCCATAGGTCTGACTGTGAATGTTGTTCCTATGCACAGGGCAACGGACAGTCAAAAGCCAGATTTTAACCTACAGTCCACTCCTTCAGTCTCAGTAGCAATAATTATTTTAATACTGATAAATCTAGCAGTATCCTAGGTATAGCTTATTGATGTTTACCACATCACCATAGGGGTAGTAAACATATGAACAGTAGAAGGATGGAAAGTCATGCTTTAACTGTGCCAAAATGTCTCAAATGCAATTTTCAGACATTTTTCTCATCTTTATCCCCATCTAGCAGAGTTTACAGGCAGTTATTTTATTGATTCCCTGCGCAGACATGCAAAGGACATCTCTTTGTACTTTTCCCTACAAAATGAATTACTTTCCATGTATACGATCAGCTTGTCCACCCCTAAGACTGCATCTGTTTCCTGCCACACAGTAAGTACCACTATGTGGAAGAATAACACCTGTCAGTCAAACAGCACATATCCTTTCAAAAAAACTGTAATAGAGAAATCTTGCAGAAGTGAATTGTTTTCATTCAAGTGAAACAAGATAACTTCAGTTCCAGTAACAACATTGTGTTCTGGAGTTGCAATGAGACCTTCTTATCAGCCAGTTTAGACTACTGTTAGCCAGCAGAAGAGGAAGAAGGCCGTCTACATGAAATAAGATGGCAATCCTTTTTGCCCACACAAAGTATATCACACAGCCTCTATTTAAATAAATAGGCCAAACTCTGAGTGCTCAAGGCTTTTCCTGGTGTGTCCTTCTTACCAAATGTGAGATTTTCTGGGTCACACAGTGGCAGGCAGGTTTAAGAGTCTAACTAATCAAGTAAATAGTACTTTAGCGTAATGTTCTTTAGATTGGAGCGTAGGGCAAGGCTGGCCTCTCTTGGAGCCGAGGGAAGGCAGTAACAGGTAGGTCACGATCCATGAGGGCTTTCCTGTTGATGATATCTATACCTTTAAGAGACAGAGAATGTATGTTCATATTTAAACACCTTTCATTTTTATGCTTTTGGATTTCTATGCTTTACATTACCTTATTAACATGCCATATTTGTGTTCATGAAAGTAATGACTGGGCATATACTGCCTTGCATGTGTTAAGAAGCTGGATGTCTCAGAGCATATATTAGCACTACTACTGTAAATTCAGCCAGCTGAATATAGATTGAAAGCTATTTACATGCAATACATTTTTAATGATTCCTGTATCAGTTTGATAATGATATCAGTTAATGAGCTGACTGAATACAGATCTAGTTCCCACCTCATACATTTTTTACCTTGCTATGCACTAATTGGCAAAGGTAACAGGTTGTCCTAGGAACCCACACTGAATCTTGGTTCTGCTGAGGCTGAAATACCTCAGAAATCATGATGGATCAGGAGACTGAATAAAATGCACCGAGGAACCTTTTTCCTCTAGCTTTGTTTGTTCTTTGAGTGCTTAAGCCGCTTACTCACTGCGTCTGTAAGCTCTTCTCTGCCACGGGGGCGCGGAAGGAAAGGGGAAACCGCACCACGCAGTCGGGATGGTGGCGAGGCGCAACGAGTCAAGCACCTCGGCACCTGAAAAGGAAGCAGGCAGAAGCGAGGCAAGGCAAGGGCAACACGGTAAGACAAAACGCCGTGCGCCCCGCACCGGCTGGGGCAGGGCGAGGTGGCCCAGCTGGCGGCCCCGGTGCCACTCGGCCTGTCGGTGCGGCCCGGCCCGGCCCGGGGAGCGGCATGGCGCCGTGGGCGTCGGTAACCCCGTCCCGCAGAAACGCAGATGGGGCGGCCTGCTGGCGCCGCTCCCTTTTCCCCAGCGCACACGCGGCCGGGAAGCAGCTGGGGGAAGTCCGGCTCCCACTTCCTCATGAGCCGACCGGCCCTCAGGGTCTCCGTCTGCCAGGGAGCGCCTTTCCCGCAGGGTTAGAAGCAATCACAGGGGAGAAAGGAAGGCCCAAAATGTAGGCCAAAACATCCTTTTAGATTCACTGAGGCAGGAGTAAGAAAAGGCCTATCACACCGCACAGGTGAGGGCCCGTATTTAAGGGCTGGGGTGAACGAGCCTGGCCGCTGCTTCCAGAAGCTTCTCTGCCGGGTGCTCCGCACGCGACAGGCCACGAGCGCTGCCACGGTCGCCGCCCCGCCGCCCTGCGGCCGCGGCCCACCGGATCGCTGCTCCAGGAGACCGCCTATCAGCTTGCCTTCAAATATCATACACGCCGTAATACTTCCCTCCATGCCCCATTTCTTTCCACTGACCTCTCCACAAACCCGTTCAGGGGCTGCTGACAAGGTTCACTGCTAGCAAACACCGCAAAGGAAGAGCTGTGTTTTTGTTCCTGGGCACAGCTGTGGGGAAGAGAACGGAAACAAAAATATACTAGAAGCTTCCATTCATTTTCGAAGATGGCACAGCAATGAGCTGGCCGTTCAGGTGCGCTTATCTTTGTAGGGGAACGCTGATACTTCATTAGCAACATAAGAGCTCGCGACACCCAATAGTGTCACATCCTATCATCACAAACTAAAACCTATGCAACCCAGCACCACCTCGGCTTCTAAATGTTGGCACATCTATTTCCTTTCTAATACATAATTATTTGACTCATTTAGTCTCATGAATGTTTAATTTTCTTGAACTTTCATTTTTCCCTTTTATTTTAATGATAATTATACATTTAGCTTAGTGCGGTCACATTAACCTCTCAACATGCTCAAGTACCGCATATTATTCTTTGCCACATCCATGTGATTTTATAAGTAAGTCTTACATCTCTCTATAAAATAATTTTATATATATTTATATGCTATATATTTATACATAATATAAAATATTTTGGATAACCAGGCATCCTATTTTTCATCTTTTCCCAAGACTTAGCAGTACTGCTACTTAGTTTTATAACTTTCTAATCAGATAGCTAAACTCCTGAAATGTTAAACGTTATTTCTTCAGCTTCACTGTTTCTTTAAATATATGTCATATCTCTACTCAAAATCTACCTTTTTGCTTTTATACGATTTTAAGTACTGGCCAAACACTTTGAGCATGAGAAACAATCATCTCTTCATAGTTTCAGTCAACATTCTGAAAAAAAAAACCGTTCAATCTTACTAGAATATTTACAGTAGCATAATGTTAAATCTTAAATTGAATATGGACCTTTGCCAACTGCAATGTACAATCATTTTTGTCCACACCAGCCACTCCTCTTGCAATCACTTACTATTTTCTTGAAAATTCATCTCTACTGGTCAACATGCTTATTTACTGATAAAGCTTATCCACATACATACCAATCTGTTTTGAGTTTTGCTGCTAATATTTTATTAAAACAAAGCTGTAAAAACGATACGACAAGAAGCAATAAATAAGCAAAATGCCTTGTTTAAAAAAAAAAAAAAAGCCCTTTGCAAAATTTCATTTTGAAATGCGAAGCCTATCACTTTAATTATATATCTATTATCGGGGGATATGAAAGTGTATATTAAATTAATGAAATGGATTGCCTCAGTTACGCAGTGGTTATTAACAGGAAGAGCTCCCAGATTTCATATTATGTACATCACTAGCTTTAATTGCATTAGGCTGAGCTAGGAGAGCTATTTTAGGAAATATTTCAACAGCACAACATTTTCTGCTGGCTTTTTGCCCACTGTAGTTCAATTTCTGAGGGTTCCCTCATAAATGCTACCTTATTATTTCTGTCAGTCATGCTTTAGCAAACACTACCTCCTTAAAACTACCCTAAGTGGCTTCAGTTTTGAAAACTCTTTATTGATGCCTCCACGAGGCAACTCGTGCTAGAGAACTATTTCTTGCGTTGGGGTTAAGAGATAGGAGTGTTGTAGAGAATTAATTTGCAAAAGACTGGTTTTGGGGCTAATAGCAGTAAAAATGATGGACTATGATGAGCTCAGGCTTTGTAAGATGGATACAGAACTGCCTATAATATTATAACTATGAAGTAAATTAGCTTTTAAATTATGGTTTGCAAGCACTGATACACAAGTGTAAAATCAATTAGCTGTCAGCTATTGGTTAATAGTGACTCAGTGACCTGCCTTGTTCCTACTGGGAGTTGTGAGCGGAGCTTTATAATGGGAAAGGCACAGTCTTTTTTCTCTACTAATAATGTATTACACGCTGAAGTCACTTTATCGGAACCTCCTGGAAAGAGAGGTAATCTTCCTGAAAAGGGTAGATATTGGAACTGTCAAAATAGTAGGTATTAAATACAAACCTACTTTTAGTGAGATGCCACACTATTATACAGAAGCTCCAGGTATTGTGCTAGTGTGAGATGGCCTAGCTGGAAGGTTTTCCAAGGGGTTGTTCTTAACGACATTGAGGCAGAATCATCCCTCATGTAACTTTAGGGAAGATACTTGTCTATAGCGCACATCTGCCTGCATGCGTAGAAAATATTATTCCAATGACCTTACTAATCTGTTGCATTACAATAGAGGATGTTGCTAAATTTAAGAACATTTTCATTAGAGTCAAAGAATATAGGTAAGATAAAATCTCTACAGGTCACGATGTTAGGGAAGAACGTGAATAGTATGATAGAGAAAGCTCAAAGGGACTGAACGTGAATTGATGCATTTACTTACCCCAAAGGACCTGAGAATATCCTAGGAAGCCTTCAGACATTTAAAATACATGAAGATAAAGCATCCTCAGCCTCAATCCTGTTGTAAACCAGCAGTGTTTGCATACAGTTATGTTAGCAAGTGGTGATCCTGCTAAGGGGTAAGACAAGTCCATTGTCTCAATAAGATTTGCATTTGCATCCACTGCAGCTGCGCTAGCTTCCTCGTCGGACACTGATAATACATTTTGGCCCTAGGCCTGAACAGATAGTAGAAAGGAACCATGGGATGTGGCTTGAGAAATCCTGTAGAGATTACTAAATTACACTCCAAACTGGAAAGGATGTAAGAAATGAACTCCCTACTTACCGTTCATTTTATTTAGCTAGGTGCTTATATGGCTGTACTGCCATAGTATTTCAGTCAGTCACAAGAATTTGACTATCCTCACAACTTCATTATTTATATCATGTCCAGACGGGGAACCTGAACATAAAAATCAGTTCCACAAAACATCTAAGGTGTCTACTGTGAGAGATGGGGAGGATTTAAGTTTGAAGTTGAAAACTGCAGAAATGCCAACTCCTCAGTAACTTCAGTCTCGCAATACTGTAGTTGCTCAATTTCTTTTATTAAAGTTATCTAAATAACTTAAAGACAACAGTCCTCTTGTGGATACAGCCGTAAATGGCCTTCTGGAAGCAATGAATAAATAAACCGGTAGGTATATATATATATATATGCATAGAATTAACATAAAAATGCACCTGTTTTTTTTCAAACAGCTATATAGTATGAAAAAACAGAAAACTTGTAGCACTACCTGTAGCTGTAACCCTTTCTTTCTTCGTATCTGTGTATACAGTCTTAGTTATGAATGTAACTGGGTGAGATCTGAGAGCACAGGACGAGTGCTGACCAATTTAGGAGGATGTCACGATACTGTGATTTAAACAGTGAGATCAAGGAAGGTAGGTCTGGCATTGCTGAGTACATGTGGATGATGGATGGTGTTAGGTGACCAGGACTGGTCTGCAGAAGAGGAAGGACTTAGGTGAGAAGAAGGGTTAGAGGACACAGATGGTGTGTTATGGTGCTGCCCCAAGGAGAAAGAACGGTCAGAGATCTCTGCCTAAGAACTGATGAAAGAAGATAAATGAGCAAGAGTATACAGATGAAGAAAGATGTGAACAGCCTGAATGGGGGGAAGGGATAAAGACAAGTGGGCTGAGTTGTGCAAGCAAAGTTGAAAGTCTTTGTAATGTAGCACAGCACAGAGTAACAAAATTTAGTAAAATCTGTTGAGAATACAAGCATACTACTCACAGGAAGTGCCAGTAACATCCAGGTTACTGGGATAATCTTACACTGAGATCCTTTGTTATTACTGTTAACCACCCACTGCCCGACTAAGACCAATATGGCTTCTTGCCATGTTTTGGCAGATAATTAAAGGATTCCCTCTGCTCCTCCCCTTCTATTTTTTCTTTTAAAGGAACTTGGAAATCATCTTTCTGAACCACAAAGGATTTTTACATGACAACATTCTGGAATCCTCAGACTTTGGGTTTTCTTTTTTCATATTTCTTGCTTAACTGTCCCCCACTACTACTAATTTCCAGTGACATTTAAAATAAATTAGAAAATAACTGCTGTACAATGCTTCCAGGGATGTGGGGTGTTTCTGTTGTCAGAAATGACAGCATGCAAACATATCAGGTTGCTCAGAAAGGGCAATTCTTTAATGTAAAAATTATTTATATTTTTAAGGTTCCAGTTTTGACAGCACTAAGGCAATGCTAACACTTCTTCAGATTTGCAACCTTTGGCACAGGGCACGTACCTCCTGAGCTTTATCACGGCTTTTGATAATGCTTATATTGAATTCTTAAGCTCGAGATACTGTATATACAATAGTACTGCCCCTAAGCATTTCTCTTATATGGTAAAACCTATTCACTGATTAATCCATATTTACATTGAGGTCAGTGACCATTGGCTTCAGTAGGATGAGGATAGTTTTTAAGCTTGGCCTATCCTCTGGCTCTGAAGATAAATACCAGCATGCAGCTCATGTTTAGACAGGTAGGCGTGCATCTTTTAAAAAAACTGTTACTTCATGAATACTACTTAATCGGAAAACTCCCCAACTCAATGCTATTACCTGAAGTGGAGGAAAGCTATTTGGCAGGGCCGAAGCTGTGCCAGGGAGCATGTTAACAGCTAAATGGCACAGGAGGTCACAAGCCAGCAAGTGAAACTTGAACAGGAGCCTTATTTCTTACTAGAGAAATAGTCTGAATGTTTCAGTCAGTCATCTGGCAACATCTTTGTGCAAAGCAGACGATGTTTTAATTTCTGCTGCAAGAACATGAACTCAGATCAAGTGCTGACTCCAGGACAAGGGCAAATGCAGAACATGGAAAAGTTCTTTGCTTCAGATGAGCAAACGTCCTGTCATGTCTGTCTTTAGTATCTTCCTAGGTGGTAGTTAGGAGGCCTGTGACACTTAGTTAAAGGGTAAAACATTTTGTGCTACCTTTTACTTTGCACATGCTACAATGTCCAAAGTTGTAGGTGAATGATGGCTAAGTACGTAAGTTTCTGTATTTGCTCAGCTCTGCTATTCACTTCCTTATAACATATTTTGAGATCCCTGAAGTATGGAAAGCTCTATATAAAACATAATTCTTTTTAATAATACAGTTAGGAAACAAGCTGTTCAGAGTTCAGTGCAGGAGATTCATATTCAAAGCCCCAGAAAGATTTCACAGACTTTTTTCTCTCTGCTCATTTGAGTAGATGGAGTTTTGCGTTACTTAAAGCAAAGAATAAAATATGTGGTGAGATCTATACTCATCCTGATTAACTGTAGTGTGATTTGATCCTTTGTATGTACAAAATAATATCCTTTGGGTTGTAGCAGTTTATTTTACTGCAGTAATCTCAGCAGTGTTTGCCTACACCAAGGTATTTGACACATTTACCAAGCTTTTTCTTTTTATGTTTCATTTACTAATGCTGCAGGCAAAAATGTTTTGGCAAATCAGAGTTACATGCAGAAAACCACTTATCACAAATGAGCCTGGGCTGCTGGTTCTGTTTGTACATTCAAAATCCATGATCTGCTGGAGTGACATACCATAAAGGGGCAAATAGCAAGTCACATTTTGCCACCTTTACCTTCCCGAAATACTGTTTATTTGGCGATGAGCAAACCCATGAGCCCATCCATTGTTCGTGTGATCAGATTATAGACTGCTGCTTTCAACAATATTCATAATTTCTGTAAACATGGCCTTTTCTTTACCTTTGCAGCTATAAAATGAGACAGGTTGATTATTGCACCCATGTGCCTTCACTAATACACTCAAATGCAAACGTTGCTTTGCCTGATGATTGCTCTGAACGTGACTGTGCAGCCAAAGAGGCTTCATGAATCCGTTTCCCTAAAACAATTTGATGTGTTTGGCTTTTTAGCTTGACACAGCCATGACATTGAAAAGAGATTATTATTGGGGCCCAAATAGCCTAAGCTGGGAAACGTCCTTCTGCAAAAAAGCAGGCTCAGTGGTAATCATATTCTCATCTGATCAGGAAGGGGCCACCACACTACCGTGGCCCAAGAGTTAAAGAGCTTATTTTTTAAATCCCTTCATCCTTTCTAGAACCGTGAGACATTAACAGCAAGTCACTTAACTCTGTCCAGCCACAGCTGTGTAGGTTTTGCATAATTAATTATTTATACCAAGGCAGACACAGTAATTAACTTCCAGATGAATATGATATTCTGATCAGAAATGCTTTGCATTGCAGCCGTCCCTCAAGCAAGTAACTGTCAAAGCTGGACTGGTTTGACAGAGTGGGCCCTGCCAAAAAACCCTCCCAGACATCTGTTCTGAAACAAAAAGAACAGATTCTCGAAGCAGTGCTTACAGACATTGCTGCGTTTCAGCAGGCAAAGAATAACCAGTTCACAAATTCTGGCTAATTTCATCTGATTTCGAGACACTGTGCCGAACCTCATAAAACATCAGGACCTGATTTTTCAGTCTTGGACACCGGTGCAAATTGAGTGCTGCCTCACTGAAATCAATGGCCTGCACTGATATAAAGCAGGTGCAAGCCAGGAATGAAGCCCATGGGATTTGTTATGAGGCGGGTTTGAGGATAGCAGGCAATTTTTTGATTGCCTTTGTTTTGATGAGCAGAAACGAACAATAATCATCAGCATGACAATAATACTGAATATTCTACAAACTTAAGGCATTGTGTGATTTTATCATTTACTTGTTGTTACTGCTGTCTGCAAACTATTAGTAATTCACTAGAACAAGAATTTATACCATGACAAATTAATGCAGAAATTTTTCCTTCTTCTCCTTTTTAGCAGTAATTGTTATTAATCATTAAAGATTCTGACTAAATATTCAACAACAAAGATAAGGAGGAATAGACATCCTGAATGTAAACACCGCAACTGCAGTTGACTTCATACTGCATTTCATTGTTACGATTTCTGATGTAGCACCCATATCATCATAGTGCTGTTATGCTGTGGGCTGAACGTAATGGAAGACTTGATGATCACCACAATGAAGAGGTTATAGCATAGCAGAGGGATGCCAGTCTGATGGACGATAAATCTGTTTTATTTGTACACAGTTCGCTGTCTGCATAGGAACAGGGAGGAAGGCTGCTGGTTTGACATGTCCTGGCTGCTGTGCTCTGGGCCAGATTGAACGCCTCAGGGTCCCAGGGAGATTATACCTTCCCTGCGACAGCTCAGCATCTGCAGTGGGAAGAGGATGTAAAGGTCAGGGAAGGGCAGACATTGGGTAAGAGACACAGCAGTCAGCAAGCCTCCAGCCCAGGAGAGCTGAGGAAATTCTAGGTGTAGTTTTACGATTTGGCTGAGCTGATCTAACAACAAAAGGTATTCGCGCTCCAGCCCCGCTATATGTGTTCCTTGAGATGGCATTGGCATTTGCCTGACCTTCAGTAGGCTGAACCAATGAGCTAAACCTGCAGAAAAGGAAATGACGTTTCTTTGTTGTTGGGTTACTTTTCTGTTGATTTAGCTCCCTGGACCAATTTACTATGCGGTGTGGTAAGTATCAAATTAGTGGAAATACTGGGGACAAGGAGGGGCATTTGTTAGATTGGCTTGGCTGTCTTGGGGCAGGCTTGGGTCCTGCATGCTCCAAGAGAATCGAAGAGCAGATACACACAAGCAAACTCAAAAGTGATGGACAGAGAAAGACCCTCCTGGAGGTCCAGAAGAGGCCATATGGAGATTGTTTCAATCCTGAAATTTCTTGAGGGTTTCTTGCCTAAAAGAAAGCCTGGAGAAAAGGACCCAGTCTGCAGGGACCAGAACCTTTATTTAACCTTGTTGAAACCGGAGGTTTAAGTTTTACCTTTTTTCACAGTTGTTTTAGTTGTGTTAACAAAAGCCCTGCTGATGTTTTTGCTGTGCTCGCCTTTGAGACTGGAGTACAGAGAAGCCGAGCTAGTTCAAGATGCTATCCACCTTTATCTGAGTCCATTATACCTCGCGAGCACTCATGTAAACATTCCACTAATTAAACTCTGTATTTACTAGGATACACCAGAGGAGGGCCAGGATTAATAAGTTTGTGCATGTTCAGATGGATTCAGAAGTCTTTCTAGGTTTAGTTCACCACAGATGTACAGGATACAGAGCAAGAAGCCAGAATGAGGCCTCTGTGAGCACAGATTCTGTCATACCTATTCAGTGAAACATTATTTTCTCTTCCTCTGAAGTATTTGACATTGTTAACATGAACCAGATGAACACAAAGTTTTATCCAGTATGCCAATTCATATGTTCCTACATGATCTTAAAGCCTAGTGTAAAGGACACGGAAATAAGAACAAGTTAATGTACGCTGCATCTATTCTGACATGGCAAATCTGAAATTTCTGTAAAGGACCAAAGCCCATGATTTTTTTAGCAGAAATAATCCCAAAGTAGCAAGGAGGAAGCTTTTAAGTTCATTTACTCCAGTGATGCAGCTTCTCCCATATGGCTAAGTCTAGGGTGACAGGCAGCTAGACATTTCATCCTTTGCATTTCTTATTTGTAATCCTGTTTAGTTAGTTCAGTGAGCATGCTTTAAATTTACAGTAGCTGTGGAGAGAGGTAAAGGACTGGCTGGTAATCTGTAGTCAAAATTCAACTGTCTGTTAAACAATACAAATACTAAGGCGTTTAGAGAAACTCATGTCCATCATATCATCAGGAACTCAACAGATTTTTTCCCTGAATGTAATAATTTACGCTCACAGGAAAATTCACGTTTGTTAGTCTGCTGTTAACACATGAGTTAGATGCAATCTATCGTTATGGCCTACAAGAATGAGGAAACAAAACTAGAGATGAAGTGATCAGTATTTTCTATAGCCATTTCACATAGGGACTTCTGTTTCTTTGTGTCTGTGATGCAAATGCACATAAAAGGACCTCTTGCAGTACAACGCACTCACTGAAACGTCAGTCTGCACAAATGCATTGTCATTACAGTCATAAGAGTGATCGAGCAGCTTAGATTATCCATTCGCTTTGCAAACCTGCCTGGTTTCACAATGAGAGTGTGTGATGACTTATAGCTTGATTTCCTTCTTCGGTGAGGTCTGTATCCTCCAGTGGCATCAGGTACAAAACTGCCATTTCAACCTGCCTCCTAGAAAGTCTGTTGCTGGACTCCCGTTCCACTCTCCATTTGATATGCACACTCCTCCTGTTGTGACTTCTACTTTTTACACATCAGAAATGACATGAAGGAACCATACAGGAACTGTGGTATCCAAATAACTTTCTAGATGGTTTATTAACAGTAAAATATAAATTTGCATATATGCATTCCTGTTCTGTGTGGTTCAGTTATCTGAAGAGACTGAGGACCTTGAAGGCACTCCAAAATCTCTAGCAAAAGTCACTAACCAAATTCTTTCATACCACCGGTCCTAGATATTTAGCCTAACTTCTAATCCATTAATCTCCTTATTAGAAAGGATCAGCTTATGAAGACACATTTTTCTTTTGGCTGTCTAGCTCATGGATTTGCAGTGATGAAATGCAAAATAGAATTATAAAACATTTGGCTTTTTGCATGTGCATTTCCAATATATTTTTAAATTATCTTCAATAATTCTGATTTTAAGGGTAGCCAGTTGCCAAGATAATCATCTTGTTTCCAGTGTCGGTCTTATTCATTCAGAGCTAACTCGGTATGGCACTGCCGCGTACATGAGGTCACGTCCAAATGCCTCCTCAGGGTGTTTTAATGATAATGAAGATCTCAGATTTCATAATCCATATATTCTTTGGATAGGAAGGGCCTGGACATGAAATGGTTTTTCTACACTTCTTCCCAATCTTTATGACTTTAATCAATCTTATTCTAGGGAGAACATGAACAGGAAAGAGTTTCCCAGAGTCACAGGTCTCCTCAATACTAAGTGCTCCATGACTGTCCCTCTTTCCACAAAAAGTAGTAGAAGGGAAGGTCAAGCTTGTACTTGAAACTGTGAAGAATTTTGCAAAGCTTGAATTTCAAAGTCTAAGATTCTTATATTTGTTAAAAAAGCATTATAAATTCCAGATTCCTGATATTGAAGTCAATACAAGTTTTGCCTGGTTCTTTTTCAGTTTGGGAACCTTACATAAAATGTTATGTTACTATAAGAGGATTCCCTTCGCTAACATCTTACATGAAGTTTTGAAATGTGTTTTTCTATGCATTTTTTTCCAGAAAAGGATTAAAACTTTACAAAACAGGAAAAAAGATATAATTTTTCTTTCCTTTTTTTTTTTTTAACCTCAGATTGGTGATTCAGTGTGCTGGCCAGGAAACCTGAGCTAGCTCCAGAGAAGGGGCAGAATGGTGTTTCAGCGTGTGACTTCTCTGTATTTTTTTTTTTTTTTGGTAATAGCATTTAAGGTACCTTTACAATCATCCATCAGCCCATATGCCCTCTTTTCCAGCCATGCTAAGTCAGCGAAGTACAGAAGCAATATCTACCGCAAATCACTCTGAAGATAACTGTACTGCATGCAGCCAGAGCTGATGAGTCAGTGAAGAGTACGAGAGAGACAAGCAGGCAGAAAGCTCCTTTCACTTATTTTCTTGACACCAGTGTAATGCTAGTGACCCCCTCTGAAGTCATTCCAGATTTATGGTAGCACATGTGAGTGGAGGATTATGTGCCAAGTGACCAACATATGGGGCAGAAGAAAATGTTTTTTCACTGTAATTTAAATGTCATGCACACAATATGATCCATAAAATGAGAGACGGATGATCATGAGGGATCAGTAACCATTAGTCAGTAACAGCAGAAACTAGTGATGCTTGCCAGGTAATTATCAACATATCATATTCAGTGTTATGTGCAATATACCTTCTTGAAAGCACTAAAATATGTACTCTGAAAGAGTAATTCTTTGCACAGGACAGCAATGCCAGCTCCACTTTATCCAAAGTGTCTCTTTTCAGTACAGAGAGACTATTTCTTCCCCTGTGGAATACGAAGGCACTTGAGAGGACCATTAATAGTGAAAACACAGCAGGACTGCTGTATGTGAGCATGCACAGTTTGCTCCCCCGTTGCTTCTGGACTGGCACTAGCTTGTCAAATGCCTGGAAACGAAGCATTCTGGAGCCTTTATTAAGATTCATGGGAAAGGCAGGCCCTAAACCCACAGAAGGCATCAGCATGAAGCAGCTCAGCCTCCTCTCTCTCCCATAAGCACTGCCAGCACATCTGGCTCAATCTGTAGAGGAGAATGAAGAAACTGGGAGGGAGTATAAAGTGAATCTGTCAGCATTTACTTGCATGACAATCTGCCATGTAGAATACGTGCCATGCACAATACAATGCTCTCATGTGGCTGATCCCCTGCTACACCCTGGCTGGAGGCAAATAGGGAGGAGATGACTTCTTTTTTCCTTTTCTGCTTTTTTGCAGGGCCCACAGCAGCATTAAATCCCATCTCTGCAGAGAAGCTTCTGAGAATCACAAACCCCTCAGGCAATCCGAACTCTGGGTTTTTGAAACTTTGCTCCCTCCTTCTGTTGTACGACAATTTGATTGTTTCTTAGTGGTTTATGTGATTACGTGTGTGTGTGAGTGGATGTATCTGTATGTTTATATAAAACAAAAACTCAATGGTTCATGTGTGTCAACTCATTCCAGGTATACAAATAAAGACATACTGCCTTCTGATTAGCTAAACTCCAAAGTAATGTTTCTGATTCTACTGTATCCTGCATATTTGTGTGAGCATGTACATTAGTACAGAATGTATTTGTTTTGCGTTCAGAGTAAACTGCTTTTCACCATCTGCAGGTACAGGAGGTGTATTTCTGAATGATAAAAAATACAAGCTATTACCTTGCTGGCTCCAAAAAGGTACATAAGCTCTAGCAAATACAGAAGATGTCCCTTCACATGCTCCCTCTTTGTAGTAATGACAGCAAACCCAACTCATTGTGGTCACCTAAATGGAATACATGGGCTCGAGTTGCAGAAACAAACAAGTGCTGCTTGCTGAGTAAGTGGGAGAACAAGCAGTGTTCCTAGATATGAATGGATCTGTCATTTGGCACGTTTCCACTTGTGCATTTCAAATCTGGATTCTTGGTTTTAAAAAGGTACTTCGTTTGAAACAAATTTGGTAAATAATCTTGATATCTGAGGACTTCTATGTTAAAAGAACTATTTTCTAGGTTCATGAGGGACAGATAAACATGATATTCTGCCTATGAAGATGAGAAAAACAATTTTTACAGAGCACTTGAAGTTTCCAGATCCATCTACTGCCAGTATTAGACAGACTAACTGATTAGATGCTAACTTAAGGCATTAAGAGTATATATTTCCACTTATCGACCAAAGAGGCAGGCTCTATGGTGTGAGTTAGATTTCAGATTAGATGTCATGTGACTTAAGTTTGTCATTGCTACAGATGCAAACCTGAACATAGCCTTTGTACCATTTACATTTCAATTCTGAACCAGCGTTGTGTGCTTGCAATTCTGCAGTCCCTTCAGATCACCTCAGATCAAGAAGGACCTGTAAACTTGGCTTCCCACTACCCGAGTGCACTGACGTACTTGGCACGGGAATCCTCAAGGAATGGCCCTGAGTCCTAACTAATAAATCTTCACAGCATGTCAGTATTTAGCACCCCATACTTAAGTGTGCTCACTTAGCAAGCTATGGGCAAAGGAGCTTACAAGTTGGCCAAAGCCGTCCCCACAGTGTTTTAGGCATTTTCAGAGGATGATGAAGCTGGATAGAAGGTTTCTGGTTCTTAGGTTACCTGAATCTTATCTCCATGGTCTTTGGGTCAGTATTTTATCACTCAGTGAGTTCACACCTAACTCATGTTTTCTTGTCAAAGTAATGCTTTGGAGGAAAACATTTCTTAATTGTTATTTACACTGAAACTTGTTTAAATGTTTCCTAAGGAAAGCTAGACTTCAATTAGAAATTCCACTATGTTAAAAAAATAAATAAATTTTATTGAAAGCTGAATTGCTCCTTCTTCTGAAATTAAATAAAATATTCTAAAATTCTTCATTTTTACTAAGGAAATGTTTCATTTTGATCATGTAAAAATAGCTCGTTTCTATTTGATTGTTTTGACTGTTGCTGCAAAAGTCTAAATGATAAACCAAAAATGAAATATTTTGCATTGGACCTTTTCAAAACGAAATAATTCAATAATTGCATGAAAAATATGCTATTGAATTTGATATGCTTTTAAAAACCACATTTTTCTTTGAATCAGCAGTTTCTCACAGAAAACTTGCTATTGATAGCGTGTTGACTACCTCTGTCCTTAAACTGTAAAACAAGCCTGTACGGTTTCTCGTATGACTATACTTTTCCTATTGGACTGTTCTAGCAGAGATTTTTGACCTACTCAGCATTGCAACTTCTCCATTGCTAGCAGGAAAGAACAAAGTGGACACTTCCAAAAAGAAATGTTAAATGTTTCAACTTATTCCTTTACATTTATTTGATGAAAAAAAGATGGCAATGTTTTCAGTAGTAAAACTCTTGACTTGAAAATGCTTGCTTGCCATATTTTCCTTAGTTTAGAGAGGAAAAATAACGATTCTGTTTTTATTTTTCTGATATCTGAAAAGAAGTCTTTCAATTGATTTTCCTGCAGCATTGTGAGAATGGCCCAGCTGTACCACAAACTGAACACTTAGTCTTGCATTCAGAAATCATCAGCTTGCATTGAGAAGTCAGTTAGTCTTATGTATAGGGAGCAAAGATCCTATGAATGAGAAATGATTTGTAATGCAAGATTCATTTTTCCAGATCTTTTTCAAAGGTCAAAGGGCTCATCATTTTGTGATTTTCCCAAATTACATTTTCATTTAGAAAACAATAAATTATTAAAATTTAATATAAAATACATATTTTAATAAGAATAATACAGAAAGGATGACCTCTGTCATTTACAAGTGTACCAACATCCCTCATTGTTTCAGTGGAATATTTTAAGGAGATTTTAATTCAATATAAATCAGATATTGAGTGTGAACATCTTTCTATTCTAACACATTTTAATGAACTTCCCGCAATGCCGTGATACACAACCAGGATCTTAAATTTATCTTATTGCTGCATTACATCTTGTAAGACATGCCATTTTTGCACTGATGTGAGTTTTGTTCTCGGTCAGGGAAAACAATGTTTATATTTTAGGTTGGAAAAAGTGCCTTTTCCAAAATTGTGTATATGTTTTATAATTACAGATAAAACGTGCAGCTGCCTAAAAGAAATCTTTATTAAAAAAATGAAGTAATAATCCTAGAAAATGGACATACTGTACAATTATCTTTTAAAAAATAAAGACAGATGGTTTGAATAAGTGGCAAACTCATATTTTCGTTGACTGCAAGCCTACATGTATTTGAGAAAATACTTTGAAATTAATTATTTGCCAAAAAAGATGTCAATGTTCTGGAGCTCTGCCACGCTGTAGCATCTTGCTGGTTGGATGAATGCATGAGGAGAAGGCAGATATGGATTCTATAATGATCTGTCATAATTTAGAGCAGTGGGGCAGATTCAAAATTAAAGCCAACTCCAAATACCCTGGAGGAGCCTGTTTCACGCTACAATATGCCAATAGCGCAGGAGTGTTACTTTCTTCAGCTCCAGCCTCATGTTCAGCCTCATTTCTCCTCAAAATCTATTTTTTTTTCCCCTAAAATGCTTGTTTCTCATTAACCCTCTGTGGAAGCCCATTTATTTGCCCATTTATTATATTTTGGTCTAGTGTAATGAATTAGAAGATGAGTGTGAAGAGTGCGAGTTGAGGAGAGTGCATGGTACTTGCGAGAGCTGAGAACGAGAGCAGCTGAGTCAGGCCTGGGCTCTGCTCCTGATGTGCTCTGTAAGCCTGGGCAATGTCTGTCCTCCTGCTTTACTTTTCTGTGAAATGGCAGTAATAATGTCGACGTCTTTCCCAAGATTGTCAGGAACCTTTCACTGTTATCTGTGTATGTTTCCTAAAAGGCCCATTGTTACGTTAAGGCCTTTAAATAGATAAAATAATATTTTCCTTGTCAGCAAGTGATACAGTCACCTGTCTTTGCACTAATGGGGTTTAAGCACCTTACTATGCTGGACTGAGACTTTTTAAAAGATTTTGATATGTTTGTCTCAAACTGCAGAATAGGAGATATATGATATATAACATATGATTTCCTTTTAAAAAGACAATTAGCTCTACAGTTTAATTTGGTCTGTAGTAAGCTTAATTAGCTTGCCACCACAGAGGGCTGTAGGATATAGGTCTCTTCTGGAGATACTAGCTAGCTATTACATATGAGCCTAGTAAAGTATATCCCACAGATATGAAATCATAAATGTGCTGTAAATGACTAAATCCAAAGGAAAACATTTTACAGTAGCAAAGAAATCATACCTGTGCTGATTGCAGAACACTGAATATTGTGTATTGTACATATAGTTTCCTTTAAATTACTTTAACTTATCATTAAAATAATTTCTTCTGTAACATGGAAAAAACTGGGAAATTTGTGAGATAGGGATGGTAGATCTAGGGTGTGATCCTGACTGGGAAACGAAACAAAAGATTACAAAGCTCTGGCCTGTGCAGCCAGATCAGGTGAGTACTTGAAATATGATGTACACGGCCTGTTCCTAGAGCTCTTCTCAAGTTATATATTTGTATCCTCAGGTACAGAGGGGGTTAACATTTCTTCAGTACAACTGCAGTATATATCTCAAAACAATAATCTTGTTGTAATGAGCAGCTGTTTCTGTTGATAATAAGGATTCTAAAATTACACATGCGTGACCCATGAGGTGAATGGAAAAAAAGGAAAGAAGGAAAGAGAGGAGTTTATAGTAGGTTTTGTCAGACATGGTACAAAGCTCGGTATCACAGTATTTGTAAATGACCACCAACCTTTTCCAAAATGTCAAGTGCTGATTGAAAAAAATCTAATTTCATCTCCTTTAATCACATGCATGCAAATCATTGCCTTCATCTGTCTGGTTTACTTGCTTATTTATTTACTTCCAGTGTGACATTCCTTGCTGTAAGCATGGAAAGCCATGTGTTCTTTTCGACCTCATGCTTTAAGACAGTTTGAGATATTTCATTGACCCTTCCCCCTCAACTCTGGGGGCAATGTCTTATTATCTCAGTGCATAAAACTGATTATTAAGTAGTCTTTGATGAAGCGAACAGGCTTCTACTTGTCCTTTCGAATTATCACAACATCATCAATTGTTTAAAACTGACAATGAGGTCGTTCAATTACAGTATTCCCTATACTATCGGTGGTTAATGTCACGTTGACGTTATTTTCCAGAGCAGAATAGGTTAAATTATCAGTATGCTGTTGCTGCTGTGATCCTAATGTAAATGAACATTTGGTGGTTTTTTTTTTTTCCTTAGCTGCTAGTTACTACGTTATTAGCATATCTGTTGTATTTCGCAGTTGAGTTAATAAACAGTTTTGAAGGCAGAAGATTGATGTTTTAGAAGAGGGTTTATAGACGATTCTTCCTTGTAGCAATATCTGGAACATGTCTGGGCTCTATTATGACTGACTGATTTTGGTTTTAGGCCATATGCACCACTGAAAAAGCCCAGTCTGTGTTCCTGTCTTCTACCTAGGTGTTTTATATCTGGACTATGGACTATGGCCATCTTATGAATTCCAGACATTTCTTCTTTTCTGTTTCTCTAGTTCCTACTGAAACTAAATTCTACCTTGATATTAAAGTTTATTAAAGCATTTTCCATTGTTTTCCATTGTTGTATTAAAATCATCTGAATATCACTTCTTAATATGTTCAGAGCCCCAAAGTACATTCAAGTATATTTTGTAAGGAGGATTGTAATAAAATATCAAGGAGAGAGTATATGTATATGGACTAGAGCCTCAGGAAATACAAATTGGTGTATTCCTATTAGAATTAATGTATAGAATAATATGAAGAAGCATATCTGTGTAAAGTGTTTTTATAAAACTCCTAGTAAGCAAAGAAATTCAGCTGATGCTAATGCAAGTGCAGAGAATGGGAGCTGCAGCTGACTATTCAGACGGGAAGCTGGGAACTCTCTCTCTTCCTCAGCAACTGTGCTTTCATACCTCCACACAACATGCTACACTCAGGAGGGATGTTCCTGGGTTTATCAAGAGGAGATGGTGGCAGCTGACAAGCAGGAAGGGAGTAGCTGTAGGGAGAATTGCTCTGCAGAGACAAGCGCCCTAGACCCAGGCTTCTAGGGTTGTGAGACCCTAGAAGAGAGGAGGGTTGTGAGACTTTGGGCCTTTCCACCATTTCACTAACCCTTCCTTGCATTAGTTAGAAACTCATGTAAGGAACTCAAATTTGCCGTTCCAAAAAACAAATTAATTTTATCTCAAAAGCTGACTGTCTTCTGGCTATTAAACTATTGGTTTTAGGGCTGTGGCAATGCTTGGCATCCTGAATGGCTTCCAAACCTGTATTGAAACCTGCCTCTTTGTCTGAGTAATGTCCCAGATAATGTGATCAATAGAGTTAACATTAAAGCTGGCTAAACGATGACAGTGCCATTTGGTAATGACTTACCAGGTTTCCAAATCTGCTTTAAGAAATAAGAATCTTCAGATGGTTCTGTAAAAGTAGAATTATGCTGAGACAGCTTGTCTTCAGATTTTTCAAAATCGTTCCACTCTCTCCTCTGCCTTTTATCCTCACCTGTCTCTGCCTTTTCAGATGCAACCAGGAAATAGTGGTTCTTATAAAAACCTTCCGAGTGAAAAATTCATTGAAACTGTTATGTCTGTGCAAAATATCTTAGCTTTGGCAGAGCAGGGTACTTTGACAAAATGACATTTTATCTAAACTATTTCAATCAGCTCTCAGTAACAAGCTTTCCACAGATAGCAGTGTATATCTTGTTTTTGCTTAATCAAGTTGAGATACTGCATGCATTTTGCCAAGCCTCTCGACAGCTAATGTTTTCGTTAAATTGGCTAGTACTTCTGTCAGACTTGGGACAAAACTAGGTTTCCCACCCTGAACCTTTCAAGTAGAACCTTTTGTAAAGGACAAAATGCTGCATCTACCTTAAAGCATAAAAGATCCTCAGGGCATTGGAAGCTAATGTGCTGTTTTAATGCAAACATCCCTTGTGAGGGCTCTCAGTCCTTATATGCTCTGAACAGCAGGAGGAAGAATATATGAATATAAATGAGCTGCACAGCAGTATTCAGAAAATGGAGCTATAAGAGTTAATGAGATGAAGTCCTGCTGCTGGACGCTTGCATTTTAAAAATCCTGATGGTTTTATCTAGCAGCAAGTTTGAAAATCTGTGCAAAGCTAGTGATTGTGGAGAACCAGTGGCTACAGAACGGTATCTCAGTATGATCTTGCTACTGGCAAAGAGCTTTTGATATATCTAAACCTAGCAAGGGAGGAAAAGGAGGGATTACTAGTAGTGGTTGACCATGGAGTCACCTGTGGAACCAATTAATTTTTAATAGCATCATATGCTGAACTGAACATGATGCATGCATATGTGCTTCTCTGTCTGTCTAGTTGTGCACAGGAAGTGGAAGTGAGACTGTAATTCAATGCCACTGCAAATAGCAGTTAGCGGTGTGCCTTTAAGACTCACTTTCTATCAGCTGAACTCAAAGGAAAGGTTTCCATTTATTTCATTGTTGTCTGTAAAAGTGCTGCCCTGCTCCAGAGAAACAATTCTTGAAATCAGTGGTACCTTTTCATAAGCAGTCCCATTTTAGACTTGGGTCCCCTGAAAACGTCCTCTAAAGCTACTGCTCTGCACATATCTAGCACAGATCAGTGTGACCTACTGCTACTGGGCTATCCTGTTAATTTATAGAATTATCAGAATGTATGGTAGGGCAGTAATGCATCTGCTGCACAGTGAGACAGGTTTCTACATTGCAGTGAATCTCATCTCAGTGTGCATGGGTGTGATGCAGAGCTGCTTGGCACAGGTGCTGCTGTGATGGATTTGCAGAGCTGTGCACATCTCCGCTCTGTCCAGGGCCTCCCAAAACTAAGAGACAGCCACAGGGCTGGCTCAGGTGGTCCTCCTGTTCAGGAAGCAGAGACGTACAATAAAGGGATTCACTCATCTGAACATCCCATGGAGGCTGGCCCTGGGGGGGCTCAAGAAAAGCAGTCCCTGCACTACCTTGGTCTATGGTTATGCAGGATGCTCATGAGCATTGCACAAGGGCAGGGGGATGCCTCAGGTACTTTTGTACCCCTTTTTACCTATAAGAACGATCTGGTCTACTAAACATTATTTTAAAAGCTTGGGGCGTGTTACTAGCATCAGTGAGAAGATTAGCTAAGCATGGGGCTTGTTTATACGTGTTCAGCGATTATCACCCAGATGGTGCATTTTTCACTCTTGGTATTTGAGAATTAATAAACTTGCTGAGTGACAATTCCAACTCATCTCTAATGAAATTAGCTTCCCTGGTAGGAAATGATGAGCAGAGTTCTGACAGGAGTTACCAGGTGTCACACTGCTATGGTTTTTGCATGTTCTTTTTCTAAGCACTTATTGACATGCAGAAACAGACTAGAATAGTTATTAAACAAAAAAACAAGAAAAAGAAAGCCATATAGGGTTACTTTTATTTCCCTGATAAGGCTATGCCTACACAGATATTGAAGGTATACTTAGGCCTGGATTTGCTAACCATCTCTCCTGAGAACTCCTAAACTCAGTGCTTTGAAACTATTCAGCAAAAGCCCCAGTTCCTGGCTGAATGCGAGGATCTATGGAGGAGCCTGCAATACCATATTGCAGCATATTCATGTAGCCCCCTTTGTACGTTACAGGCCTCAAGCAGGAGATAGCTGAGAGCCGCAACCTTGCAATTCTTTGTTCCTGCCTCCTTGCCTGTCTGCATTTTGTTCCTTGTCGCTCTCGCCAGAGATAGCCTGATACTTAAATAGGATTCAGAAATCAAAGAGTGAGGTGGGTCGCTTCAGTGGAGATGTACAGTGCATTCCTCAGTGAGGAATGCCAATGTCTGGAAATTAGTGTTGAACAGCTATTGCACTTTAAATTCATATGTTGGCTTATTTCGTAATAATTTCCCCATGGAGATAAATCCTCAGGGTATAAGCATCGTTCAGTCTTGGAAGAAATGATACATTGCAGTTAGTTTCATGATTTAAGTATTTTGCTTAGATAAGTTATTTCATCTTCCTAAACTGAGTTAATTTTCAGGGCAGACCTGCTTCCTGTAAACCTGCTAGTACATTTTGACTGAAATGCCTGAAAGAGATAATTATTTAAAGTGTTGCTTGTGTCCAAGCAACGAATCATCTGTTTCTGTGTGGTTGTGAATGATGTATTACTTGGGAAACTTTATTTTATTTGTTGGACTGATTTGAGTGATGGTAAATACAACTTTGTTAGTGGATTAAAGACAATATCCAAAGCTGTTAGTATTTAGCGATTCTTTCTAGCTGAAACAATAAGCTTCCAATTTGGAATTTGAGTTTGGAAAAAAAAACAAATAAAAGTTTTGGACTTTGAACACCCTGTTACATAGCAATTCTCTCATGCAAAAAGTTTTTGGGAGAAAGGGGAGAGAGATGATTGTTTTTTAAAAAAGTGTGTTCTTCTAAGCAAAGAGCCAGCCACACTTTCACAACATACTAGTAGACAAAGCCAGCAACAGCAGGAAAGGTTGCTCAGCCAAGCAACATTGACCAAATCCAACAAATGCAGGGGGAGTAATATCAGACTTTGGAGTCTGAGATCAGGGTCTTGTAGACTAGCATGGTTTGTCAAGAACAAATTCTCTATGATTAAGGCATTTTCTTGCTAAACTTCTGTTCTTTGTTTTTGAACTCAGATGTCAATAGGATAAGTGGAGACGAGAGCTGCAGGAGCCGAAAGAATGCTATAGCTATGAGGCCTCGAGAAAGCTGAATCATTGGTCTCAGAGTGTGATCCAGCTGTCATGCCCTAAGAGACAGAGATAAGCAAGTCAGCTGCCTATATGTAAGCATTTATTAGCATTTGAGGTAATCTAAAGTAGTAAGTGTAAGTCCAGTCTTCAAATCACTGGTTTGTTTTTGAAATGAAAGGTAAGCTAAATCTATTCCCTCTCAGATCAATGGCAAGACTCCTTTTAGCCAAACCAAAGCCCTACACATTTAAAGTCATCAAAATAAGATGCTGCAAATGTAGAAGATTAATTGTATTGGAAAAAAAAGCATATAGGTATGTTTAAAAGTATCTACTTTCAATTTAAAATAGTGCATCAACAGAGATTTTAAAGAATAGAGCTATTCAGCTGAAAGCTAGAATAAGAATATACTTCATTCTTCTCAACCTGCACTAATCTAGTGGTATCCAGCTGATGTGACTTAGCATTTGAAATTCAGCATTCAAAGCTTCTCACCCAGCTTTTAACATAGAAAAGCATCCTGAAGAGTGTATTGAAAATGCATGGATAGAAAGAGGTCAATGAGAAGCAGTTCTTCTAAATGGCATGGCCCCCCCTTTTTTTTTCTCAGTATGCTCTCTATCAGCATGTAGTTAAGAAGGGGGAAATGGAACTAGGGGAAAATAAAACATAGAATTTTTTTAACCATTAGCTGTAAAACAAAACACTAAAGCTTCAGAAAAGTGACAGGAAAAAAATCTAAATTTGCAAGCTCTTCAAACACACAAATAATTTAGTGTTTTTAGCAGTGAAAAGGGGAGATTAAACATGCTGGGAGAGGTGTACGTGACAAAGACAGAGTCATAGCTTTATGTCAAGCCAAAACCATAGTTAAAGATTCAAATAAGAGTTGTAATGATTACATCAGTAAAAGAAAAAAGTCAAATTTAAAGTCAACTGTTTCCAAGGACAGAATTCTATTAAGAGGAACGGTCTTCAAAGAGAAGAGAGATAGGACACATTATGTGGAACTGGAGTTAGATGATGAACTTTTTAAAAATTATCTGAATATATGTGTTTTATGAATAATAGCATTGCACTGCTAGAGGTAGGACTGATAGGACAATTTTTTTTGTTACTCATTGGCTTTCAGATCTGTGCACAGGAAGCATTTTACCTTATGAATTTTAGACATTTCAGGTACAAAACATTTGTCCAAAAATTCCTACTTGAATTATATTGTTTGTAGCTTGCTCTTCAGTTATCCAGCACAGGGGACAATTTGTCTTCTGTACTAGGTAAACTTTTATACTGGCAAGTACCAAGTAGTAATGGAAAATTCATGAACAACGCATGGTTTGAAGGTAATTCATCTAAACTGTTCAACAAGCACTCATTTCGGCTGAGGAGTTTTGAGAGGATTTCACAAATAAGATCCTGTCCAAATGGAGACAAGAGAGAGGCTTTTCTTTATATCTAATATTGGGTTAGTTTTGAGTAGATCTAGCAAGATCTGATAGAACTACTTATTACACACTGGCATGATTGGATTTGGTAAGTTCACAGTCATTGGAGCTCTCCTAAGCAGCACAGATCCAGTGTCACTATTATGACCAAAATCAACTAGCTTTTGGGGAAACAGAAAGATGAGAAAGAAATGTTTGATTTTGCACACTGATACTTTGACTGGATGTCAAAGGAGAAGATCCTAAATGGAGTCCTTAGGACATAGTTTCTTCTCTCCAGCAGTTGTGCAGGAGTCATGTCACTCTTTAGGCATCGAATTTTGAACAAAAATGAAACACTGAAACACAGAAAAATGTTATCAGAAGAGGATGGAGAGATAATTAACTGATATCCAAGGAGGTGTTTTTTTCAGGTTCATCGTAATGTAAACAGAATCACCTTAGGCAGAGAATCTTCTGTAGTGCATGCTCACCGAAGCAAGATGGACATCTTTCAATATGTAATATGCAATGCAATTATGGAAGAGTAGCATTAAGATAAAGAAGGTTGAATTAATTTTTATTTTTCTCAAAGACGTTTAAAACTAGAAAGTAAAGAATAAAATCCGGGTGGACTAGCATCAAACAACTGGTTAGTTCCTCAGACCACATGTGCTCTGCAAACCAGTTGTGTTCTTCAAAAAATAGTCACAGTGGGCTTCATCGCAGCTACCTCTGGACGTATAAAAACTTTTGAGAGTAGACCCCTGACTCCCTTTATTTTCCAATCCAAAAAAAAAAAAATTCAAAATGTCTTAGGTATCTTTCTTTGAGTAAAAATGAATTGTGTCTGGAGGTGCCTATTACTCTCCCTTGACTATGAGGAGACAGTAGGTTGACTTTCCTCACTCTTTCTTTATCAAATAAAGAAAATTCAAATGGTTTTATTTTATGAATCCAAATTGAGTGTGATGAATCCCATCCCTGGACTGATGATTTAAAAACAAAGCTTATGCCAGCCCTTCCTAAAAGGTACAACATAAACAGGGACAAAATGCATTTCAACTAGATCTGGACACTTTTAAAAACTATTATTTTGATGAAAAAAAGTTCTGGAAGTGCAGATTCTATTCATAAAATTAGGAAGGAGTCAATGCCCTCTGCCTTTGCACATTATAGTCTAGTGGCTAGGATGCTTGCTAGGCATGTTGAACAGAATGTATAAAATTACTGCTCTTGCAGTATGCATGTTGCATAGGATTGTATCCAGGCGGGTTTTGAATATCTCCAGCGAAGGAGACTCCACTACCTCTCTGGGAAACCTGTTCCAGGGCTCTGTCACCCTCACAGGAAAGAAGTTTTTACTCAGGTTTAGATGGAACTGCCTGTGGTTCAGTTTCTGCCCGTTGCCTCTTGTCCTGTCCCTGGGCACCACAGAGAAGAGGCTGGCCTCATCCTCTCGACACCCTCCCTTCAGATACTTGCACACATTGATCAGATCGCCTCTCAGTCTTCTCTTCTCCAGGCTCAACAGGCCCACCTCTTGCAGCCTTTCTTCAGAGGAGAGATGCTCCAGTCCCCTCATCATCTTTGAAGCCCTCTGCTGGACTCTCTCCAGGAGTGCCATGTCTCTCTTGTACTGGGGAACCCAGAACTGGACACAGTACTCCAGACGAGGCCTCCCCAGGGCTGAGGAGAGGGGCAGGATCACCTCCCTCCACCTGCTGGCCACACTCTGCCTCATGCACCCTAGGAGACCAGTGGCCTTCTTGGCCACAAGGGCACACTGCTGGCTCATGCTTAACTTTGTTGTCCACCAGCACTCCCAGGTCCTTCTCGGCAGAGCTGCTTTCCAGCAGGTCAACCCCCAGCCTGTCCTGGTGCCTGGGGTTCTTCCTCCCAGGTGCAGGACCTTGCACTTGCCTTGGTTGAACTTCATGAGGTTCCTCTCCGCCCAGCTCTCCAGCCTGTCCAGCTCCCTCTGAATGGCAGCACAGCCTTCTGGTGTGTCAGCCACTGCCCCCAGGTTAGTCTCATCAGCAAACTTGCTGAGGGTGCACTCTGTCCCTTCCTCCAGGTCATGGATGAATACATTGAACAAGACTGGACCCAGGACTGACTCCTGGGGGACACCACTAGCTACAGGCCTCCAACCAGACTCTGCACCACTGACCACAACCCTCTGAGCTCTGCCATCCAGCCAGTTCTCAATCCACCTCACTCTCCACTCATCCAGCCTGCACTTCCGGAGCTTCCCTAGGAGGATGTGATGGGAGACAGTGTCCAAAGCCTTGCTGAAGTCCAGGGAGACAACATCCACTGCTCTCCCTTCACCTACCCAGCCAGTTGTCCTATTGTAGGAGGCTATCAGATTGGTCAAGCATGATTTCCCTTTGGTGAATCCATGCTAACTGCTACTACTCTTGATCACCTTCTTGTCCTCCACATGCTTAGTGAGGACCTCCAGGAGGAGCTGTTCCATCACCTTTCCAGGGATGGAGGTGAGGCTGAGAGGCCTGTAGTTTCCTGGCTCCTCCTTCTTGCCCTTTTGGAAGACTGCGGTGACATGGGCTTTCTTCCAGTCCTCAGGAACCTCTCCTATTTTCCCTGATCTTTCAAAGATGATGGAAAGTGGCCTAGAAATAATATCCGCCCGCTTCCTCAGCACTTGTGGGTGCATCCCATTGAGGCCCATGAGCTTGTGAATGTCAGATTTGCCTAAATGATATCTAACGCGAAACATTGCTGATCATTGCTGTCACCCACTGTATGGCTGCTTTCATTAGAAAAGAGTATCACACTCGTATACACCTTGAGTTAAAACTAACCTAGGTAAAAAGCAAGAGATGTGCTAGGCTGCCAATAAATAAATAAATTATATATATGTTCACACACACATATGCATATATACATTTATATTCACATATACATACATACATTCATACATACATACATATATATCTTTGCTGCAGCAGCACCAGCAGTAACATCACGTTTCTGGTGTAGCAAATTATGAGGAAAGTACAAGGATGATAGACATAGAGCATGTGCTGTTTCTGCATTTTCCATTAGCCAAACATCATTGTTGCAGAAGAAAATGAAAAATCATGAATTTCTGGGAATGGGCTTGTGAAAAAGTGCCAGAAAACTACTTTTACTGCCACTAGAAGATTTTCTTGCCATGCCTGACAATCCAGTCCAAAAGATTGTCAAATATTAAGCTTCCCTAACCATCAGGATGAAACTTACTGATTGCTTAAGAGTGTAGTAGAAAAGATAATCAGCTGCAATACGGTGTCTGAGGTACTGAAAGAAAATTTGTTTTTGTTTTTGCTTTTTGAGTTTCTCTGTATTCTAGTTACCTGTGAGGAGAGGCTTATAAAATGTTATATATATTTGGACTTCTAGTAAATGATTGGAAACAGTTGCTCATGAAACTTTATACACAGAATTCGGATTCGCTAGAATGTGAACCCTGCCACCTGGATGTAAAACACGCTTCAGAAAAGACATCAAAAGATATTGATAAGCAGAAGTAATGTATTAAATTGGAAGCAATTAGGCTAGGGGGCTGCCTGGAGATCAGTATCATAGTCATAGTCATTGTCATAGTCATTAATGATAGGAAGCAAAAGGACTAAATGAACCCCAAAGTGATTCTTATACTTCAGAAGGTTTTATTAGAGTGGGGCCAGATATGAGAAAGGTGTATAACCTGTCTAATGAAACATTACAATGAAATTTTTGAGACATGAGTTCTACCTCCCTCTCAGGTTGTGAGAAATTCTGGGTCTGTCACTTATTATACATGCTAGATCAATTCCTCGTGTCTCTGATTCCTGTGTCTGAGAGGTTTCTATAAGGAGATGACAAAGGGCTTTTTTCAGGCAAATTTTCATCAGAACTGATTTTTAATTAATAAAATAATTGCTAATAAAGAAAAGGATATAATTAACAATTACATTATTTAATTTTTTCATTATCTATGTAGAATGAATATTTATAACAAAAAATAGGGTTTTATTGACGTTTTTCAGGAAGGTTCTCCATTTCTAGGCAAGCCTAGCAGTGAGGATAAAAGCTAGTTCTTATTCTAATTGTGGTCCTATTATCATACCATACTTTCTGAACACTGAATATCTTGCTCCCTTAAATCATCAGACATGCCTATGTTTTCACCATTTATATTCACTTTGCATACATGTAAATTGCTAGTTCTAGTAAAATCTGTTGCAAAATGGTGGCTTAAGTTTCATTTTCTGTACCTGAAAAGTAGAACCACTAATTTTTCTCTGTTTACTTTAAAAGACAGAAAGGTTATTCACTAAATAATACCTATAAATCTCTTAATGATTCTTGTACATTTTCTAATGGAAAAAGTGTACTGTTTACATCTGCTTCACGAATCCAGAGTAGCTGAACATTTTTATTTAAACATTTCGAACATAATATGAGATGAAAAGTCTTAGTGACTGAAAAAGAGCATATACAATTTTGAATTATTTTTATAGTGGAAAACTGTTCTTTCTATGTAGAGGAAAAAATTACTGAAAAATTAAAGTAAAATTATTCTCATAAAATTGCAGACTTTCACTTTTGACATCTCCTATAAATCCAAGTTTGAAATTGATGCCAAGAAAAGTAGTGTTTGCCTTGATCAAAAGGAAAGAATCAAAATACAATGCCCAATTCTGAATCTTCATAAAAATCTCATTAAAACCTCATTTCAACTTGTGAAATCAATTCTGGCAATCTCTTACCATTCAGCAAACTCAGTTTAGCAAGGTGAATGCTCAGGTTCCCAACTTAAAACATTTCAAGATATTTAAGTATTTAAATACTTTAATATAAATAAAGTCAGGAACTCAGTGCCATATTACTGTGCAGAATTTGCATTCTTGTGTGCAGATGAATTTCCATTATTATTTACAGTTAATTACCAGACACTACTTTAGCAGAACTGCTTAGCACTTCAGTTCAGAAGTCAGATTGAATCCATACTTCTCCAAGATGAAATTACCAGGTATGTTCACCATGAAGCTACAGTGCACCATGTTAATTCCACTTTCCAGGCTGAAGCTGTGTCCTCAGAGAATGTGTGCTGGTTTACACACGGACGTGGAATTGCTCCTGGCTTAAATCTTCTCTGCAGCATTAGCGACTAGGTACGCAGAAACTGCCAACCAAGGTCCTATTTATCAGGCTATCCATTCTGACAGCCAGGTTAGGTTAATCATTAAAACTCTACTTCTCTTTCTCCTGGGGTCTCTGGGGCTTTGTTTAATGCAGCAGACAGATGGCACTGAGGAAATTCAGGTGCTGCGTGATGAGATTTGGGGGGTTTTTAATGTGGTTGCTAGAATTTTTCAAATAGATTAAGTTCAATTGTAAATCACTGCTGTTCCCAGTGTTCGAGTCTTTATTAGCCCCCCAGTGCTTACACTGAAGAATTGATCCTTCAGCAGTAATCACACTTTATGGGGGAAGGTAACACTTTTTGTTCTTACAACACCATCTGTTAATGTGGTGTTATAAGGAGGTGATGCAGTCAATGTAACTAGCTGGTTTCCCAGCAAAATCTAACTTAATTTATTTCACCACCCAGAGCTAAATTCTTCTTTCAGTCATTCCAGACCTTCTGTAATCATAGATGTAACTTAAGTTATTACTGCTCACCGTCACGACTGCAGAAGTCTTGGAAGCCAACCAGACCTAGTTAAATTTCTTCACCAATTTATGTTTCTGTTTTTCCTCTAATAACCAGTCATTTCTATTATCCTGTTATTCTGCTACTCTACCAAATTAAACATAATTTAGGTGAAAAAATAAGAAATAATAGGATATAAACTCTCCTCTTACACATAGTAGAAAGGCTGGGTTCCTCCACTCTAAGCCAAAAAGGACAAGAAATGCAAAATGCTTCCTACAGGTACAAGCCATTCCTGCAGCTTAAAGCTCTTGTCATATATTGATCCCTGTTGCCACTCATCAGTCTGTCACAGCATGGTTATTTATACTGACTGAGGCAAATAGAGGATTTTATTTTAGGAGGTAGATATATCAGTAAATTACTTACGTGGGGAAAACCTGGCAGGAAAATTATTGCTCTGAAAGATTAAGATAAAAAATAACCTATTATAGGGGATCAAAAATTAAGTATGAGCATGAACAAATATCATTTGCAGACCAAAGGGGCCCTGAAAATGTGAAGAAGAGAAAATGATGAATTGAAGGATTTCGGGGAGCGAGATCCATTCGCTCCAAAAGCTGCAGTTGAAATAGCTTTTATCCTTCCAAATGAGCAAGAACTGTCTACAAGAGAATTTTGCCAATCAGTGATGTTGCCTTAACAAGATGCTTTAAAAAATACTATTCTCATTTGTTAAAGCAATTTATAACCTCTTGCATCTGTGCTAATAATGTCTCTCTGTTTCAATCCAGAACAAATTCAATCTAAACCACACTACATCAGTGTAAACTAATGTATTGCAGAGTATTGCATCTGAGTAGGTGCATTTGTGAGAGAAAACCAGTGGCTAAAATCTCAGTGTAGAAGTAATGTTTAGTATGAGAAAGTATTATCATAAAATCTATTCAAGTTGAAAAGCGCTCAATGACACTAAAAATAGTATCTTGTGGGCAGTATAATTTTTTCAAGGCAGTGTTAGATCCAGATATTAGCTTCTGCAATGTATGTTTTGAATTCCAGTATGCCTTTTTCTCCTCTCTCTACCTAGTTTGAAGAATATATTCAGGTTACCAGCTTCTGCAGTATGTATTTTAACCCAGGACACCAGTTTATGCAAAGTGTATCTAAACTCCAGGGAAGGGACAAATTTGAGCTCTGAAATTGGTTTTTATATATTATATAGCTAGATTACGTCTCTATTTACCTTTTATATTTTAATTTTCCCTTTTGTTCTTATTTTCTCCTTCAAGTGTTTGCAAAATATATTCTTATTTTCTTTCTGTGATGGTAACCTATGAAAAGGGAAACAAAACTTACCTTTGTGCCATTTGAGGCTTTATTATATAGTATAAAGAAAATTGGTTTCCCCAGAAAATTTTTATGCTCTATATATTTTATATTTTATTGTTCTTTATTTCCATTTTTTAAGAAGGTCATATTTATCAATACGGTTATTACTGAAACTGTGAAGAAATAAGTTGCATCTTTTGAAACTCATCAGGATGGAGGCCTATACCTTTACAGTAAAAAAGGTGAATCAGTGTTGTCTGCCTTATATATCCGTTTTATGACCTTAAGACATGTTGAGGTTTTAGATAAAGATTCTGCACTACACCTTCAAGAACCTCATATTTATTGAGTGTTTCTTCTTCAGTTCCTGAATAATCTCTCAGTCTCAGTGCTATTTCCTTTTCTGCCTTCTCATCCCTTTGCCTCTATTTCAATTTTTGAATCTCCTCTGTTGGAGGAGCTTACAGTCCTCAAGAATAAACAAGCTTAACAAAACTAAGGGGAGACATACAAACAGCCTTCAAATACATAAAAATGATGGAAAAAAGGGAGGGGATAATCTTTCTTCCAAAACGCAGCAAATAGGACAAGGAATACTGGGAATAAATCGCATCAAGAGCTATTTGGGTTAAACTTTATAAAAAAACTTTCTAACTGCAGGACAGCTAAATACTGGAATGGATTATTGCCACTGAAGGTATTTCATGAATAGGTTAAACAAAGAGCCATCAGCAACAGCTAAGTATTTCCTATCCTGCCTTGGGGCAGGAGGAAGGATTAGGTGACCTATTCAGGTTCTTTCTCACTCCATTTTCTGTATCAGGAGGTAAAGATTCCCATTCTCCGAGGATACTTGTCTATCGCAGAAACTTAGCTGTTGTCAGCACTGCTGCTGACAACTGTCAAAGATTGACTAGCCATGGAGACTGCCCAACATACAGGAAGCAACATGGCAGTGAGCCAAGCTAGGTAACACCACTATATGAAGAATTTTGCTAACTGGTGCTTCCTGTTTGACCTGTTCATATAAACACTAAATTAAGGCAAAAATGACCACAGTGGGCTATTCAGTGGCAGGGGGCAGAGGAGTGACACTTTAAATATCCCCATTTCAGAAAAGCTCCAATGTTCTTGAAATGTCTTTGAAATTGCCAATAAATAGTGTTTTCTTTCCCTCCTCAATGTAATTTGCCAAGAAAAGGGTACATTCAGCAGAAACATGACATGGATTGACTGTGAAGAAAAAAAAAAAACATAAAAGGCATAGGATTACTAACAGCATCTACAATATGCCAAATGTTCAGAGCATTTCCTTGACTAAAACTGCATCATTTTGCAGCTGGCTCCTTTTTAAGGGTAAAAGCAATGTAACCAAAATTTCATAATTAGCCTGACAGCAGGTCGCTGGCAGAAGGCAATCAGGTACCAAGAAAAGTTAGGTTAGCAGATAGCATATATGCAAACTGCAAACTGATTGCAGCAGTTATTTTTGTTATTTCTGTGATGACTTTAGCCTTCTTCAGTGGTCCTTGTTCATGACTGAAACAGTGATGTGTGGATATTCTCCACAGGCTACGTGTTTTTTCCCATTTCTTATTTCTCTCATAAACCCCCTTATGAGCCAGGGGGTCAGCCAGGCTTTCAGAAATCATGCTAGCTATCTTTTTGTACCTTGAATAATTTGTTAGCAGGTAGGAACTCATGTATGATGAGATTATAAATTAGCTCCTTTTTCTACAGAAGAGTCGCTGGCAAACACCACATGGCAATTGCATTCTGAAATAATGGTCTTTTATAGAGGTTTGAGACATGTTAAACAGCTATTGTTTCTTAAATGTGTTTTTCCCTGTCCCTCAGATGTTACTATGCCTCCAGCTGCTCTTTTTCACTGGCAGATCACATGGCTTATATGCAGACAGAGGGTAGGTCACATGGAAAGAATAAATTGGCTTTTTATCAGGCTCCTGTAGAATTACTGGGAACAACTCTCTACAGTTTCTGAAAAGCCTTTTAAAAATAAATAAATAAATAAATAAGCAGATGCAAAACTGTACTGTAGTTTTGTCTGTAAAAATTGTTTCTATTCTGTTTGTAAATGAACAATGAAGCATGGAAAAATGCAGAAGAGTTGGCCAAAACCTTTCACAAATGTCAACTAGTTTTGCTTTGCTGTCGTTTTGGACTGCCTTTCTTGACGTGACCATAGGTCAATGACCAGAACCTCATCAACCTGGGAATACTGAGGTGCTTTATATTGTGAGAGGCATTGCTGAGAATGCCATTTGCCATTTTCTGGCCAAGGTCTGCCCAGTCTTTACCAGGTACAGCAAGGCCAGCAAGACAGTCCGCCTGTTAAATGGGATCTGATTCAGGTAGAGCTTTTAGCTGTAATTAGTGAATCCTTTTCTTCAAAGTAAGTATTGCAAAATTGCCAGAAAACTTCTATCCTCCAAAGTTTTGCTTCATGAAGAGAAGGTAAAAATGTGAAGTGCATGAAATTAGTTTGGAAACAAATTTCTGCCCTGTTCACTGCATCTTTTAGAAAGAGCACTGTCTTTCAGGCTTGCTTTCCAATGCAACAATATTAAGTGCATTTCCAGTGATAGCAACCTGCATGCTGTTTCCTCTGGCCATCTCCTCTTTCATCACCTCTGACCTCAGCCTGTAGGTCTATTCCTACTGCGGCCTGGCATCTGGCAGTGGCTGTCTCCTGTCAGTCCCCTCTTTCCGCTGCCACCCTGTGCACCTCTTTCCACTTTTTTCCCCTGTGCCTGCTCAGCCTCTTCCCGGACAGCATGATCTCTATTCCTTCCTGAGAGTCCCATTCCTACCCACAGTATGACTCCACAGAACTGAGTGAACACACTGCCTCTCCCTCTCTTGCACAGTCATAGCCAGTTAACACACTAGAACAAGCAGTAGCTTACAGTAAACCCAGAACAAAACACCAAATCATTGTAGAATCTGCCCCAGCCTGCTACAATGTCCTACCTTAATGGTACTATACAAATTCTTAATTCCTGCCAGATTTACCTGTTAGCTGATGCAGTGCGCAACCTGTGGCTGGGTAAGGAAACAACCTGCAGCTAGCACGCCTGTGTCTCCACAGTGGAGCGAATGCCATGACCTGTTCTTCAGGTGCAGAGCAAATAGGTAGCCAGTGGTTGGGAAGCAGAGGAAATAGGATTTACATCCTGGTTTGAAGAATTAAAAGTAAAGAAGTAAGGAGGAGATTGAAGTAGGGAAGTAGGGAAAAGTAGCTCCATGATGCTGGAGTCCCGAAGATGTGTGAAGGAAGAGAGAGGTGCTAAGTGAAGAGGGGTATAGGAGACATGATATCAAGGTCCTAAACTGCGGAAGTGGGATGTACAGTGACAACTATAGATCCTGTGGCGCATGACTGAGAAGCTGGAGCTGTAATGATGCGTCTACCCGTACTTTCATGCTATAAGCCCACATTATGAATTTCCTCAAGATATATCCGTGGAATATAAGTATTTACCTACCAGCTTCCCAACAGGATACAACTACCAAATCTCAGATCTGTGTTCCTATAAATTGCCTCTGAGAAAGGGTTTTTTTTTTAAGACCTCAGAAGAACTTTTCATGTTCACCTTTGATCTATTTTGAGATTTATCAAATGACAGGATGCTTTCTTCATCTTTGAGCTTCGCCCCTTTAGCAAAGTGTTCGTTCCTGCTATTGCTCCTGCTCCTCACCATATTACTTGTCTCTATTCAGGTATAAAGGTTTCCTGTTTCTCTTTGTGCACCAATTAAATAATTTCTCTTTTCCAGTGTTCATAAACTGCAATTTGTTCCTACTAATTGATCACTTAATTGTTTCTACTAAAATTATCATAAATGACATAGCTAGACTTATTATTACGCTTCAGAATCAACACAAGTATTTTCAATTCATTGCATTTTTTTAAAGAATTCCATATCATCCTGCACAAAATTTAAGTGAAAACAAATTGATAGAGGCAATACATCCATCATAAAGCTTTGAGGGATGAGCTTTAGGTGTACGAGTCTGTAAATTCTTAATATTCACAGGCTACTTACGATGTACGAATAGAAGCTAGATTAAATCAGATAGATAAAACCAGACATTAGGCAGTCTGAACAGTACCTTTCTTTTCCAAAGTGCTTGCTTAGATCAGGTGAAATCTGAGCACAGAGTATCCGCTTTATACACGGGAAAATCTAAACTCTAGACATTTGCTTGTGGCCTAAGAGGTCCAGTAGGTTTTGATCCATTTAGACTGTCAACCTAGAGCGGATCTGAGATTGTAGGACTCTGAATCAAAGTGTGTATGAGATTTCTCTCTGGAAAGCTAGATTAAGTCTTTGCACATGTTTGCATACAAGCAGTACAGCTTGCAGACAAGTCTTAACTTGTAACTGGCTGAGAAATGCTCTTGCCTGACTGTTTAGACATGCCTTTTACATACTTGTGTCAACTGGAGGGGCTGTTTATGTTGGAAAATATGAAAAATGCATATGTGGACATATCAAGCTATTAATCTCTTTTCCAGGCTGATTAAGACATAAATTATATAAGGTAGGCTTTCCTTCTTTAAAGGTGAGGTGACTGATAAATGTTTTTTGGAAGAGTTACTCCCTTTTGAACGGTGGTTTTAGTCATGAACTAAGAACAAACACTGCAGTCTAGATGCTAAGAAGGTGAGAATGAAAAGTGACCATTAATTTCAATGGAATTGTAGTTAGTCAAGAATACATATTTAAAAATTATAGAAATTTTGTTGGCTGGTTCGTTTGTCATGATTTCCCAGACATAACATCTGGCTAAGGTTTTGTGTTGTCCTGAGTGGAATAGCATCTTTATTCCAGTGAAATCACTAGAAAAAAGTTAAGGGAAAATCTGGGTACTGAAATGTTCTGAGGGTTTTAAATCTAAAAAAAGATGAAAGTAGAATATAGTCATTGCTCTGTTCCTCTGCCTGCTATTGAACAAGAAACTACACTGATATCTTTAGTCACATCTTAAGATATGATTCTGCAGCGCTTAGAAGGAAAAGTTGACCTTATTTGCGTTAAGAACTCATGGGGGCTCTTCACACAATGGCTGCAGAAATGAGTATTAATCACAAGATGAACTCAAAGCAATATTACCCGTTGTTAAATCGTAGAGAGCTATCATAGCAATATTTGAGTGCCATTGGTGACTTTGGCCTGTAAATGAAGAAGGTTTTGATACCACCTTATAATAGATGGGGAAGCTTAGGCAGTTGAAGATAAGATGCCAAAAGAGTTCAACACTTTAAAACCTGGCCAAAAGCATACTTCTGAAAGCATTGGTCTCAACAGGGCACATAAACGCATGCTGAATTTCTCAGAAAATCTGGACTTAGCAGGGATGCAAAACAGTTCAGCATCTGGCCTGACTTCTGCTGAAGGCACGGTCCAACACGGCTCCGTGGGCACTCAGTACCCCCGACGGGGACCACGCTCACATTTCCTCAGTCTGCATATGCCTCCACTCTCATAAAAAACGGGTTTTCTAAGGGATTGTAGGAGTGGCAGCTCTGTGTGCTGCCTGCCCTCTGCCCGCTGTTCAGTCTCATGGCCAGTCCGGCATCACCACAGGCGGGAGCATGCCTGATGGGGCACTCAGAATCTGTATGGGCATGTAAAGCCCTGCAAGCACAGCAGGCTAGGTCAGGCCAATAATTAAGAACAGCCTTTCTCTCTATTAATATGTAAACATTAATTTGGCTACCTTTTTTGTCTATTGCACCTCCAGAGGCTTAGTGAATTTTTGTCTCCTTTTATCATAAAAAGGACAGATTATGCATAAGGGGCAAGGCTGTGCACAGCCTGTTGTCTTTCGTGGTCAATTGTGGGCATGCATTTACATGTCCTGTATTCTTCTTTGCCATTTACATTGCCCCTTTTATCTTTTTTCACCTGCTCGGGTTCTCGCTCCATCACATTTCTGTTCTTGGATCACTTGTCTTCTTAAAGTCCATTAAAATACATACTTCTGAATTCTGTATGTGAATTAGGGAAAGGGATTATTTTTAATGCAGTGCTTTTGTGTGATGCTTTACTGCACAATATTAGCATGAAACCCTCCCTCCCGCCAATCTGTTGCATACAGTGCGTACTGTGTGCAAAGTGGGATTGCTGATTGCTTTGGAGAAGTAACATTTGAATACAGAACAGTAAAAGGATATTTTAGTTTTCTAAAAGCTTCCCATATTGTAAAAAGATTTCCCAGAGATCTGTTCTGGCAAAAATCTCCAGAGCTTTTAAAAAGAAGTGGATGAGCCGTCTTTTATAAATAGGTTTGGTGCCATGTAATTTGTAACATTATTTCACTGTCTGTTTATCTATCCATCCATCCGTCCATATACTCATATGTGTATAAAGCAGTCACAGAATTTGGTGACTGTTGATAGATCATAAATCAGTGTCTGCTCACAACAAGATATGAATATAAGGGGAGGGGAGGGGAGGGAAGGGGAGGGGAGAGGAGAGGAGGGGAGAGGAGGGGAGAAGAGAGGAGAGGAGAGGAGAGGGGAAGGGAAGGGAGGAGGGGAGGGGAGAGGAGGGGAGAGGAGGGGAGAGGAGGGGAGAGGAGAGGAAAGGGGAAGGGAGGAGGGGAGGGGAGGGGAGGGGAGAAGAGGAGGGGAGAGGAGGGCAGAGGAGGGGAGAGGAGGGGAGAGGAGGGGAGGAGAAAGAGGAGAAGGAGGGAGGGAGGAAAGAACAGTACTAAAATACTCAGACTATCAGCTGACAAGTCACTTTATCTTTTAAAACAGCTCAGAATATTTGAGAAATGTCATTAATAAAGTATCTATCGGATATGCCACAGACCAAATAGTTTACGTACATTACTGTCCCAGTAGTATGTAATTGCCTATGGAAAATCTCACAGAGGTTAGGAATGTGAGACTGGGGGTGCGGATATTCTCTCTTAAGCGTTATCTAACTGAAAGTGCCTAGATAATTTCATTTACATTCTCAGGCTGAAAAATGCTAAAGCAAAAATAATGCCCATATATTTATCTCTTTCCCTTTGTGGATTATCAGATGTAATTTGGAGAGTGGGTTTTTTGCTTGTTTTGATTGTTTGTTTTGTTTTGTTTTTTTTTGTCTGAAGAACCTTGGTCTTATTTTAGATACAAGTTGTGTCACAGATAATACATGTGTCAGCTGTTAAAAATCAACTATTTTGGCTATTTAGTACTCCCCATTGCCCTTCATTTGTTTACTGCTCCTCGCTGAAGTTTCAAGACAGAGTGAGGAACAGATAACCTTGACTTACATTTTATCTTCATTTTACTCACGATTCAATTGCGCATTTGTCATATAGGGCTTTTTTGGCTTAAATTTTATTACTTTCTATATGAGAAATAGAAAGCAAGTGAGAGCAAGAGGAAAATGGCATGGTTCTAAACACCTGCAGAGACAAAGAAGTGGAAATTCACTGGGTAAAGATGCCCTGCTGAGAATCTGAATTGTAGGATCAGCAAAAGCTTTTTACCATGCCATCTATTTTGTCCTTCTATTTTGGATTCTCTCTAACTAGTACTTCAGAGGCTCACAGAATTGTAATACCTGAATGTTTCACACATATTAATGTATGCCATCCTTGTATAACGTGAAATAAGAAGACATCTCCACATTATATATATGGCAAACTGAATGCGTGGTAGGTTGTAGAACGGTTATTGCTTGAATGGCAATTAAACTCTGAATTCCTGAGTCTCAGACTGCTTCATATTGACTCACAAATAGGAAGACAGGCTCTTCTGAAATATTAATTATAGCTGAACCTACTGAATAAAGCTCCTATATTCCATTAGAATTTTCGTGTGCATAGCCTTCCTTCTTAGGCCAGGAGAACAAATGGTCTATTATCCTCAAAATGCTCCTTACACTTTTGGTTTTCTATTAAAACAATGACTCTAAGCAAATCTCTAGCTTCAGATCTTGAGCCTGTCAACAAGAGTGACAGGAAAAAATTTTCACTACTCCCAGTTCAATTCCAATGCAGGCTATCTAGGCATGTTCAGACATGGCTTACTTTTGTCTTTCTTTGAAGAATCAAAGATTGGTCAAAGCAGTCAAACGAGCTGCACCATTGCTTTCAGATGGAATGGAAAATGCTTTTGAAGCCTGGGGGAATGTCTTGCTCAGAAACTCACAGTCAAATCTTTCTTCATATTTGGGAACAGGAAAGAATTTTCTCTCCTATTCAGGTTGGCGGGGACATATGGGATCTGTGTCAATCTATGCAGCTTAGGAGTCCTACCACCTGCTGGTAAAGTGAGCATATCTCCTCTAATCAGTGTCCTGCCATCTCTTGGCTGTTATTGGCACCATGGTCTTCCTAGAACTCAGAGTTTTGAAAACTGAGTTGATTTAATGTCTCTAGAGTAACTTGGATCTGTATTAGAGTCCAGTGCGTTGAATGCGGTGTCTGCTAGATAGGGGAAGCCAGACTGGAAAACCTAGTCAACCTTCTGAATTTAGCCACCTGCTCTTGAGCCTAAACTCACTGAAGAACCACATTTTGTGGACATAGGCTCATGGTAGGGTGCAAGATTTGGTTAATCATGGAAGAAGAAAGCTATAATTTCTTAAATTTGACATTTTCACAGCCCACAGTTTACCATGTCAATGATTTGGACTTTAGACAGGACGTGCCCACTTGCCTAACCTGCATGTTGCGACAGCAAAAGACTGAAGTAATCAAACAAGACGTTCATATATGAGCTAGTTTACAGAAGATCTTGCTCTTATCTGCAGCACGGGAGTGTGGGGCATTTAGGATGCCTGAACTCAAGCCGCACTGAAAATATGGGCACATCGTACAGCAGCACAGGCATCCTAAAGTCAGTGATGGGTTACAGAGCTTGTGCTTTAGTCTTATCTTGGGGGAAGCTCATACACTTACACAGATTATAGTACATTTTAGGGAAAATTCAGCCTAAGCTCTTGCACTCACATGCATACAAAACACTTGAGAATTCTTGTGCTAACTGTGCAACTTCACTTAACTGGTGTAGGTATAATGCCACAGTGTTGGAAGACTGCAAGTAAAAACCTTCATCTCGTCATAAATTAAATATCTAAAACAAATCTCATGAATAATACCTCAAATTGCCTATTTCTCCTCAATATCTAATGAAGGGAGTCTAGAATGATTATTTCTGATATAGGCTTCAACACTGTGTACATTTACTTTTGATCAGCTGAGGCCATCTCACTGTTTTTACTCTCAGTCTTCCAGCATGCTTTGAACACTATGCTTACCTTAGCTGCATCCATGTTAGAGATGTATAAAGCAAAATAGCAAAATAAACAGCACTCTTTGTTATTTTATTCCAGAAAAATGTATAAGAAAAAAGTTTTATAAATTTTTTAAATTCAAATAGATCAGAATAGAATTTCAGCACTGCAGTAACATAAAAGCGACGTATCGTATTCAGACTGCCCAGTTTAAGTGTCTAATCTACACATTATGATTATTTCTCTCAGCTGACATATATGAAACTAGTACATTTATGATCTGGCAGTCCAGGGCTGAAGGAGCCAAAGGAGAATTAACTTCAAAAGGAATTTATTGCTGTATTGCTTAAATTAGGTATCTATAGGGTGAACAGAGAGTAACCCTATATTCCCAATATAATAGTCAATCCTTATTGAGTGAAATGTGTAAGTGCATATATTTTAAGAATATATTTGAAGCAACAATAGTATTTCAATACATCTAAATGGTTAGCAGAATAAGTGTAGGATTAAATACAGGTTTAAATATTTTGCTGAACTGATGTTTATACACTTGTCAAATGTCACATTTCCAAAAAAATCTGCCTAGGAAATAACACTGTTTAAAAATAAATAAATAAACCCCCAAAGTAATAATGGCAGAAGTGCTTTCTCAGCTCTTTTCCTAGTATGCCAGTGGCTGAAGTGTTTTCCTGACACTTTCCATCACTGCTGGGATTTATTTTTTATTTTTGCAGTTGGGTTCAGATGCGCAAAAATTTGAAAGATGATCATATGGGAAAGGTATAAATTACTCAGAAAGAACCTACAGAACAAAAAGGGAATATTTCTGTGTCTTTCTATGCAGTATAATCTCAGTATTTATTTGTAATAATTCACTTTGCTGAGCCACTCCTCTAATAGTTAACTGCTTCTGGTAAGGGGTTTTTAATGTCGTACATCCAAACAGATATAGGGGGTTAATAGCATGAATCCAGAATTTCTCTCAAAAGAAAGCTATGATTATGTAAACAGCAATTTCAATTCCTAGCCAACCTCCAAACACAAAAGACTTATAACCAAAGATGTGCAACAAGGAGACATTCCCCTGCACTTAAGCATTACTTTTAGAATACAAGCATCTTTTGGAAGTGTATGGCCTTTTTCTCAAGAAGACAGCACCTGCTGACAGGGATTTAGCTTTGCTCTGGAGTCTCAAGTGTGAGAATATTTATATGCTAAGGAAAACACACAAAGCTGCAAATTAGTTGCCTGGTCAGTCACATCACAGACATGAAAATGTACAGTTACTTGCAGTAACAACCTACAGTTTTCTGCTCACTGCACATTGGCTCAAAGAAGCTTGCATCCATATGTCACCATTATTGGTTTACTTTTAAGCTCCAGATGATCTGTTAAATGGCAGAAAATAGAGAGGGAGGATAGCTGGTGGGCGAACACTTCTTGTTATTCTATTATTTTACTCCTTATAAATCTTTTGCTTTTGTTTGTAGCGGTTAACTAGGAAAACTACTCCTGCTCCCTATTTTTGTTGTAAAGGGGCAGGTAGATGTTTCCTCTGTCCTGTATATTGCTTATTAATAGCTTTCTCCTCCATAAATTGAATACAGCTTGGGCTGTTCCTTTCGCTCTGTTTATAAGAGTAAGAATTAAGTTTCATATTTCTTTCTGCTTCTCTTGCTCCTGTTTTTTAAAACCTGTCAAAAAGGCATGACTATTGCTTGGTCTGAAATCTTAATTTCTACAGCCTTTAGGGAAAGTATTGATGGTGAGAGCACACACAAAAAAAAAAAAAAAAAACTGAGACATTTAAAGGTAGAGATTTTTTTTCTATGAAGAATCCATGAATTTACTCTATCTGCTGAGTAGGACATGAGGAACCAAGTGGGCAGATCACAACACTGTCAATGCATGTGCCTTGAAAAAGCAACACTTTCCCTCTGCATCACCTTTGCTCCTTTAACCCAGCAATTTCAACTTCTCCTTTCTGGTAAAGATCTTTGCAACTTCAGGACTATACTGAAAAGGTGCCTTGGAGTAGCAGTGGAGAAGTGTCTTGCTAAGGAACACTCTCTACAGGTCAGTGCACACAGAACTGACTTCTAGGGTCCACCTAGCAGCATAAACAGACCATAAAATGGTTGCAAAGATATGGAGGAACCATCCCACCAGCAAAGAAGCTGCACAGGTGTCCCTTTAGGATCTAATATTGACTCTCCACATGTTAGAGCTGTACTTGCCACATGTGTACATGTCACAGCTGATGCTGTGATCATCTGGGGCTTTGAAGCATTTCATGAATAGTTGCAATAGGGCTATTACAGATGCTCTACAAGTAACATCTATTTACTCTATTTTTTTAGTACTCTTTCCTAAGTATGTATTATTGGCTACTATTGGAAAGGGGACACTGACTTAAGTCAATCCTTGAATTGACTTCATACAGCCATTCCTATGTTCTTGCCTTCATTACAGGCAGGTGGACGGGTCACTCCAGTCTGGGAACTCATTTTCTCTGGTCTGTTTCTGGAGAAGGTTTTTGTCATCCTGTATGAGAATATTAATTATTGAAATATGAATATCAAAAATATTGAAATAATTACCATGCCATCAAAATTTAATGCACTGTAGAGGAGTATCTTAACATAATGTGAAGACCTAGGTTCTGATGTTTTTTTAACAAAAATTTCATGTCAGCCTTAGGTTAAGGATATCAACTTTATAGCCAAAAAGTCAGATCTGGAACAGCAAATATATTTAGGCAGCCCTAAATATATGAAACTGCTCATGAATATCTTGTTTATCTATGTTATTAAATGTATAGAGAATGATGTAGAGATTCTCAATCTAGTGCCAACCCAACTTTGTAACTTCTCATGGTGAGGAGAACAGCCATTCAGATAAATCAAATCAAATCCTGAATCAGGACAGCCTTGCACTGTGAACCCTGCCAAAAGGCAGATTAGCTTGGGCACACTACCAAACTATATTACTTCTAGGCTCAGATTGGCTCACACAGCATCAGCCATAAGAGGGGGATACTGAATTTCCATTTATGGCACCAATATGGTTTAGTCTTATAATATCTGCCTTTTTTTAATAACTTTTGCTTAATGTAGCTCTTTCCAAGTGCCAGGAGACTGTTCTAGGCTGATAGTATAAAATAAATTGACAACCAAGCCACAGGAAGTCATTTACAGCAGGACTAACAAAATCTTTATGCCATCAGCAGTTGCAGTAATTGCAGGTACTTTCATCAGCAGTGGTATTAAATGTGGACGCCATCAGCAGTAACGGTGAGTAGCAGTGGCAGGAGTAGCAGTAGTTGGGAATACCACCAGCAGCACCCAGAGCTGCTGGCTCTCTGCCACAGTAGTTTCCCTTAGCTGGCATTGCACTAATGATGCACACAGTTATTTGGGAACCTTTGACTTGATTTAACTCCAATTTCGCAACTTCTATAAAACAGCTTTTTCACATGCCATATTTTAAGGTCAAAGCCCAATAAAGAAGAGAGCTCATGTAGAGAATTTCACTCTCTCAATCATTAACATCTACACTGGGTAGGAATCATATTCTACCTAAGCTTGGCAAACATTGTGTGTTTCATACAAAGCGTGTTTTCCTCTTAGGTAGGATTTCTTGAGTGACCATGTTTCAATATCTATATATTTTTTAAAATTACTTTCTGTTCTGTAATACAGGAAATCAACATTTTTACCCTGAATAATAGTGTGGCTGAAAATCTAAGAAGTCAACTACATACATCTATCACAGGTCCTTACCTGTCATGTTTGAGGAGGGGAAGGAGTTGATATGGTTAGTGGAGATGGGACCTCTGCCTAACTCAGTGGCTCATGAATCTAACATAGTTCATCAGTTTTGATAGTTAAAAGGAACACACAGACAAATTAGCACAAAGTAACTAGAGCGCCAGCTGTTGTAATGAATGTCTAGCTGCATGTTCATACAGGATAGTATGCAATACATGCCTGGTAAAGTGTTTCTTTTTGACTGGATAGTTGATGCATTGCAGATTTATACTCAATCTTAAATTGGAGCTGGGACTGCATGACCAGATCTGCAACCTTCATCAGTGACTGCATAAGTCCTGCATAAAGTACAGCAGATGGATAAGGGTGAGCAGCTGAATTCAGATTGCTGTGTCCCAATCTCATTCTCTTTTTTTTTTCTCCATTTTTTCAAATACCAAAATGTCCCCTTGCTTGGTGAAAAGGGGAGACAGGAGCACAGGGTGCTCAGGGTGCTCCTGGGCACAGGAGGTGGGGGCCACATAGGAAGCTGCCAAACTTGTAGGGGGATGACATTAGGATTCAATTAAAATAGCATTAGTTTAAATAAAGAGGTCCTATAAGCTTCCAGTTCCTCCTTTTTTTTCCTCCTCTAGCAAAAGAATTGTGGAGGGGCAGCAGGAGCAAAATACAGGCACGGGCTGTGGCAGACCAGAATTCTTTGTGCAGCCCTTTAGTTTCAGCTGAACACCCTCTAATAAGATTTTCCTATTTGTTCTTTTCTCTTTTCAACTGGTAAGATGCAGAATTTCCTGCTTTACATCTTCGTTTTGATCTCTCTCCCTCTTCCACCCTCTCTTTTTCCCAGCTAACCCCGTCCCTTTAAAACAACAAATTGAGAGGGACCAGCAGGCTCGTGGTTTGACAGTGGGAAGGTTAGGAGAGGAAAGAAGCGATGGAGTCACACTGAGCCCTGGACGTCTTAGACAGAAAGGGATCCAATTTGTCCTTTACTCCTACCCAGATTATCCCTGGACGTTGTCTGTACAGTCTGTTCTGATGAGGAGCCTATCATCTCTCTGTGTATGCTCCTCCAGCATTTTATTATGCTTTTACAAAGATAATTTGTTACCAATATCTAAGCCAAATTTGCAGTGCTGAACTTACCCCATTTTTTTCCTGCCCTGCCACTAGCTGATACGATTAGCTGACTCTTCTTTTACATATTAGAAAATCGTAATCATGTCCTGCAACCGTCTTCTCTTTTAGGAATTAAACAAGCCGCGTTCCTTCAACCTTTCTTTATAGCTCAGATGTTCTAAATGTCCTATAATGCTTGTTTTCCTCGAGGCTTTTTCCACTTCCCTTACATCATTCCTTAAATGTGATGCTGTTAGCACACAGGTGTTCTCCAGCAGACGCCTGATCAGTGCTGAACAGAAAGGAATAATTACCTCCTATGTCTTGAATATAGCGTTCCTGTTAATATTCTGTGTGTAACATTTGCCTTTGTTGGTTTTGGAAGGATACCACACTGTCAACTCAACAAGTTCAGCCTGGCTTGTGATCCATCATGACCTCTTCTAGATATAAATCCTTCTGCTTTCTGCTTTATCTACTGCAATATATATCTGCATATCACTGATTGGCTTGTGCTGCCATAGTGCCACTATGTGAATTCTCAGCCCTTATAGTACTTCAAGCTGCAGAAAATGACGATCTAACTTAGGTAGAAGTAGTGGCATTTGGGGCATATTTAGTTTAGGAGATATGGAATCAGGTCAGAAAAAGTATTTTGTGAATTTTTGTTGAATTGGTACAGTCATTCTAATTTTACTTAGAAGCTTAGAATGTTTATGAGGATATATTTGAAACGAAATGTTTCTGCCTTTCCACTTTAAGATACACGATAAATATCCCAGAATAAAGCAAAATTTTTCATGTGAGGTCAAAATATTTTGTTAGATGTTCAGTTCTCCCCTTCAGATTTTGTCTTGCTGAAAAAAGCACATTATGACTTTCTATTAGTGATTAAATGATAAAATTAAAAACTTCCTCTCCCCCAATTTGGCTCAGCCAAGAATTCAAAAAAACGCACGCATTTTCTCCCAAAACTTGTGGCAGCAAGCAAATTTGTTTGAACTGAAATTCTTCATGGATCCAGTCCAACATTTCATGGATATATCTGACATTGGTCTTGATTGTTGTCATTATAGCAGAACATCATTATATTAAAAAACAGTTATTTCAGGTGGTTTTTCATTACGAGCTCTTTCCTATAGTGGTTAATCATGAAACAGAGATGTTCAAGCTTACCTTAATGTCAAGAGTTAACAGAATTTAAGGTGAAGTCTGAGCCAGATGTCCCAAATAATTTGGATTTTCACCCTTTCCGTTAGACTTCTAAGATGCAGAAAGTGCATGCTACCACACTACAGAGAAGGCTGCTTATGCTTATTTCCAGATATCTCAAAACACATTGAAAAATTTCTGGTAAAACATCTTCCCCTGGGTTTTGCTTGTTTGCTAAAAGCAAAACCTTCCAGAAGAACGCCTGCATTTCAGTGACTTTTGAATCCTCTTTGCCAGAAAAGTTTGCAGACTTTTCAGTTGACTTTTTGGATCCTTGGCTGCGCAGTGGAAGCGTCGCCTTTGGGCTGAGGTTCCAGAACTCCTAGGACCCATGGCTCTGGGTGAAAGTTGCCAAGGGTAAGCGAATTCAGCACTTCACGATCCCCAGGTCAGATAGGCCAGGACGATGGGATGGGCCTGCTCTAGAAACCCGATAACCTTGACCCTGACTTCCCAAGGCTTTCCAGCTCTGATGCCACTAGCACAGTAGACCTTTTAAATCAGGATAGTTTTACCATTGTTATTCAGAGATGGAGAGCACTGCAATTCATAGAAAATGTGGTAATTTCATCCTGCAGCTGTGATTGGGAAGAATAGATTTCATTTTGGAAAAATCAAGAATCTATCTATCTGGAACAGCTGATCAGAAACAATTTTCAGTCAGAACCATCACAATTTTTTCTTGCCTCTTCAAAACCAGAAATATGACAACCAAATTCAAATCAGGTTTCCTATACAGCTCTAACTGTTAGAAAAGTGAGAGAAATTCAGAGAAGAGCAAATACAAATATGTAGGCACAAAACCCTTACCTCTGCATGTCAGTCACTAGAGAACCACATCTGCAGGGACTGGAGATGCTTCAAGGAAAGGAGTGAGAAATGTTTTGTCCACCAAACCACATTCATCCTACACTTCCCTGTACCTCAGCTTTGTCCATCCAAGCTGTGTTTGCTCTGGGATCCGTGCAGGACTGTGCATTCTTCCTAAAAATTCTGTACTTATTGCTAATGCTGAAGCTGCTGCTGAAGAAAAGACAGGGTTCATTCCCATAGCAAAGAAAGACTGAGTGATGAAAATTTATTTTATGGTTAAAAGAGCTAAGCTTTTTTTTACTACTTGCTAAGAAATTAATGGGGATAATTTACTGATGTGGAGTTATATAGATGGGAGTCTAACTACAGGTAATGAGACTTTCTTGCTGTTGTTATGTTGCTAAAAATAGAGAAATGTAGGACAAATATTAGAAAGAAAACTTACAATGGAAGAAAAGGAAAAAAACCATCCCGTGGGACACTGAAAATAAGCACTAGATATCGCAAAAAAACAATTCTGCAGCAGCCAAATTCTTGACTGGAGGACATACCACTGCTTGTATTGTAAGCAGCTCTAAGCATCTGTGCTGTGTTTATTATAACAATGTCTTTATTATTGGGCTGCAGCCTCTAGGGGCTACTGTTATATGACTATGATTCTGTGTCACTGAAATGACACCAAGAAGTCAACTCTACTACAATGTATTTCTAACACTCTTTTTTATGGATCTAGAAATATTTATGCAGCAAACTCCAGCTTCTCTTGCTCAGGCTGAGTGACACAGCACCTCTCAAAACGTTCCACTGAGGCTGGGGTGCTGCTCGGTGGAGAAGAACACTAGGTTATTTTGTTCAATTGTAATTTCCATGTATTTCATAATTACTCATTTGCTGAAGATTCTTTTTCTCATTTGGAAACCTGGCCTAATAAACTAATTTCTGCAGATGCCAAACTTCTGGCTAACCATCTGATTCTTGTATCCTGCCATACGGTTACCCATATGTAACCATGTTAATGGCAATAAAAATAAAGATGAAAACAAAAAAGTAAAACAGATAGTTGAGCTGTTTGACACTAAGGTAGTTCAGCTTCCTCTTCAAAGGCGAATGAAATAGAAAGCTGCACACTTCCAGTGGAAATCACAGGAAAAGCATAAACAACTGTTCAGATAAAAAATCGAACCTGTCACTGAGTCTCTAATGACTGTTTTTATGGAAAAGTCTTGTAGAATATTAGCTATGCTTATTTAGGCAGTTTCAAGAAGAAAGAGAAACAAAGGCACACAAACTCTCCCCATGGATCACCCCTGAAATCTTCCAGCATCTGGTGCAAAGTTTTTAAAAGCAGCTGAAAAAGCTCAGAGTAACTGCCACTTACAGAGACTTTGAATGTTCTCAGCCTCACTACCACCCTATTGCTCTAAGAAGATCTGCTGGGAAGGCAGCACTGACTGAGGAAATGGGCAGAATCGTCCAGCTGCAACCACCAACCGTTAATGGAAAATGCCACTGGAAAGTGTAGTTTGACCAATGAGTAGGGTACATACCTCAGCATGCAACACCATCTGTGCATTCACCCAAAGGTGGTATAGGGAGGTGCTGAGAATAACCTGGATTTATTTCTCAGCCACAGTGATGCTGGCTACGTGCCCCACCGGTTTAGTGGCTCTGGCTGTGAGCTGGAAAGAGCATCATAACCCCAAAGAAGCTAGAAGGTAATGCCCAGTACACAACAAGGAGGTACAATGTGGGAGGAAAAACACTTTTTACTGAGTAGCAGGAAAAACCTTGTTTTGCTCCTAGAGTAACCCTGTTTCAGTGAAATCCCATATAGTGTGTCCCATTGGAGTGCACAGGTTTCAATTGCAATCTGTCTAGTGAAGTGTTAGATTTTGTCACCCTATTTGGTCATTATTGGCAATGTCAGTATGAGTCTCTTTTATTCTCTGAAGTTCCCATATTTCATACAAATCTGTGCAACATAACTAAATAGCACCTTTGCAAAAGACTTACTGAACAGACTGATCTCTGCAAAGGGTTGTTGGATTTTTCAGGATTTGCTATCTATAATGTGGTAATACAGTTTGGAAAGAAAAATTTGAGATAATATACACTGACCATTCTGGAACTAGATCTGCTGTAATGCTGTACATTTAAACTTCCTTTGGTATATAAATTACTAAAACCAAATTGCCACAAATAAATAACACTATCACTAATATATGACAATAAGGAGGAATCATTTCTGTATGCACTACATGGTTGCATTTTCATATTGACTAGACAGATTATGAACTACATGTCGACTGTTTATGATTAGGGCTGCTTCTGTATTTAAGTGATGTACACTATAAAATTCATGGGATTTAAAATGCTATCTGTGTTCTGTCTCATGTAAGGGGTGATAGACACCCTTAATTTGTAAGCATTAGCAAAATGAGATGCAGTTGCAGAAAATGTAATTGGATCATCTTTGTATTTTATGTCAGCATGCCTAAGTGCTGTTAAAGGATGCACAATGCATACAATGCGATCTGACAGCAAATAGAGTAGCTGTTGTAGGCATGACAAATAATAGCAGTCTTCACTTTTCATTGTCATTTTTTCACAGGCAATATTCAATAAACAAGAAAGCTATAATACGGCCTAGAAACATAATGGTTTTAAAACTTTTCTTACATTATGTACATAATCACAGTTCCATTAGGAAAATACAGAAGGCTGTCTTTGTTTCCAACTAGGGAAATCCTATTTTTAATCATTATCTCTTCTTCTCTTATTACCTTGAAACTATGTATCTTACATTGTGAAGAGATGGGAAAGACTCAGTTAAAACATCTCATAATTTTTAGCTCAGTGTTAGGCCATCAATAACAGAAGTTAATCATTATCTCAGTTCCTATTTGTATTTTTAAGGAACTCATCAACATCATCACAGCTGCATAATTTGAAGAGTAGTTCAGTCTTTCTTCTGCAGACAGAATTTCTTCTTCTTCCTTCTTTCACACAGAGTCCTTGCTTCAAAATAATTGACTTGAGGCAGGTCAATTCTGGAAGCATCTTGCAAGGATCATGCTTCCTGCCTAGCTGTTAAAGAACAGACTGTGGAAATGATGAGTCTTGTGTCACGATCTGCGCAGGTGTGAAATCCTTCGAGTTCTAGAGACAGGGCTGCTTCACAAAAGGGTAGAGAGCTGCTGCTGTCGGTTATTCTGAACCTGGAGTCCATCCATTATATCGCTTCTGTGGCATGTGTTACAGCCAGCTGCCCAGATAAGTCTCTGCTTTCTTAGTATCTTCAGTGTCAAGAAAAAATGAAGGTGTTTTAATCAAGTTCCTATTTCTCATTACATTTTAGGACACACATGGGTATCTAAGTGGAAGGCATCGAAATGGATGAATGATGATACTCATAATAGTTGCATTAAGAACGGAGGAGGCCTCTCCAAGGAAACCTCTTCTGTTTTCAGGCCTCTGTTAGGCAGACCCTTTTGTCACTTGGAGTAGAATTATGATTTTTTGATTTATTTTGTGCCTAATGAATAGCTTCTGTTTTTATTTAAACAGCTTCGTGGATTTTTTTTCACTTCTCATCAAACAGATCCAAAACCCACATAAACTGGGTTTGGATGCTTTGCAGGTTCGCTTTTCTTCAGAGTACAGTATTAATTTTTTGCTTTAGAACGTGAAGAAAACTAAAGCCATTCCTATAGAGAGAATGAAGGATAGAATGCAGAAAAAAGGGAGAAGACGCAGGGATGAGTAAGATGAAAAGAGCAGAGAAAGCAACAGGCCGGTGACTCCTTGCAGTATGGAAGCCATTTATCTAGTCCCCCCTCTTCTAGTATTCGCAGCAAAGCTCCAAGGCCACTCTCCAGCAGCCAGACACAGCTGGCTGCAGGGGCTGTGGCGTGTAAGAGCCTGTGATGCTACACAATAGCTGTAGTCTGTCTCTGGATTCTTGTTTTTTTTCCCCACTGCGTGCTGATCTTGTAACGTGGGCTATCAATGAAGGTATTCACCCAGAAATCAGGATACCTGAGGATCTAATTCTAGGAATTGTTATCTATCTGCTTAGTGTGATCTTTGAAAGACAGTCTGGGCATTCATCCCTCACGGCTGAAGGATTTTTTTTTGTTAATTTGGCATCCAAGTGTTTTGATCAAGGGTTGTCTCCCAGCACAATCGCAGTACTAAACTTTCTAGCTGATTCATGAATGTAAGTGTCTGAAATGTCTTTAGAAGGTATTCATGCCAGTGGCAGTTCAGTGGAAATGCCAGCAGAACCATTGTTCCTCGATGTTGATCAAGAAGCACATCCAGGCACTACTCACCATAATGCACGCACTGCCAAACGTTCCCTCTGTATCAGTGTTGTGAGATGCATTCCCATAGCAGAGAATACTTGTACAGAAGGCTGTTTGGCGGAGCAATGAATAAAATACAAAAATAATTTAAGAAACTGTATTGCTCAAGTTTATTGTATTTAATTTATGAGCATGACAACTTACAAGAGCACCTTAAAGCAGTTTGTGAGCAAACTTTTCTTTTGAGAAGGCACATGCAAATCACGTTAATTAAAATACGTATTCTATCACAGCTTTTCAAGATCTTGAATTACAAGCAGAAAAGGAAGCAGGTAGGGAACAAATATGAAACATTTATCTGCATACTTTTCAAGTATACAATGCTTATAACTGGCAAATTTAATTCCTGGATGCCCTTGAGGATCAAAAAGTTCTGAGCTTTCCAGAACTGATTCAGTGGTTATAAACTGTCTCATGGAAGGCAGCTCCCAGAAAGTCGGGCAGCTGTTTTTTATTTCAGATGCCATCAAAAAACAGACCTTTTTCATTCTGCTGATAAGTAACTAAACATTTATATATAAAGCACTTACAGGAGGAATTTCAATCACCCAACCTAGTATTTACAGCTACAGTATACAACCCCACAATGCAGCCTACTTAAAATTGCTTATAAGAGAATTCATTACAATTCTGTGCATTAACCTCTTTCTGCCTGTTATGATTCTCTTTTAGTTGCTGTGTCTGAGGGCTGTTGGGTTTTATCTTTTATCTTAGAATCAAGTTATTTTCCTCTACCTGCAATAAGTACTTATTGCAGAGAATAGCTGTGCTCCAGACAAAGAGGTAGAAATTCATCATACATTCAAGCACTCTTCCTTTATTACATAAAAGTAAGAAATGCAGACATGAATAACTATCTATTTTATTTTGATTAAACCACAGAGAGGCAGAGAAGAATCCTGTGCGGGTCCCTGAAACAAATAACAATCTTGGGTTTAAACGAAGACAAGAGTTTTTCTGTGGATAAACATATTCAAAATCAGATAACAGTATGAACTGGAATTCTCCTTCCTTGGGGAAGTCTGAAACTTGAAAACAAGTTTCTTTCTAAAACAGAACAACAACAACAACAACAAAGGCAAAGAAGTCCCCTGGAAGACCTGAAAGCTTTAGCAACAGAGTTGCTGTCCAATGGTCTTCCTCTACCAGCACTGAAAATACCAGGACTTACTTGCTCAGATGTGTGGTAGTAGAGAAGAGTGTTCACAGGGCACTGGTCTATTTTCTCAAGAGGGTTATGGACCAACTGAGACAACTTTCTTATTAGATCTTGAAAAGCTCTGAAGTTATCCAACGTTGGCTTAAAATAAAGGAATTACAGCTTTATCACAAGAAAAGACAGAGGATGATCCAGCTCTTGGTAGATGAGGTATTCTGTCTGTTCAGGAAGTTGTTTTTAAACTCATTTCTGGAATGTTTACATTGGATATTCCATTTTTGATCACAATACTAATAATCTTTCCAAAATTTAGGTTTAACAATTAAACTTTAAGTCTTTTCTTCAAATGACCAAGGGAAACTGTTAAAGAGCTCAAAAAAACATCCAAAAGTTGAGGCAGTTCATAAAATATCTGAAATGGTTTTAGTCAATGTGGAAAATGATTGAGTAAAAATATAAATCATTTTATGAAATGATTAGATTTGCAGTGATTGCATCGTATACTTTCAACAAGAGCAATGGCTTTTTTAGTGCAAAAATTAATATCACATTATATTTGTATAAAGATTTTAATGTAAATTATTTATGTTAATAAATTATCAAAAGAGATTAAATAAGGCTAGCACATGTAGCACATGCTCTGGTAGGCCCCTTCTCACCATTTTGCAAGCCTTGCAGAAGAGCAGAGATTTGGGGAAAAATATTAGTGAGGATGTCATTCTGCCATACAAATATCTGGCCAGAAGGCTCCCATAGAAAGAGAGAAAATGCCAGAGTAACTCAGCAATGTCTCCAAATCCTAGTTTTCTGTTAAATTCCACATTAACATACGAATGTTCATTTCATAATCCTAAATAATGATAGAAAAGTCCAAACTGAACATATTGTTATTGTATCTACCTGTGCATCACAATATCAGTCAGTACATGGCGAGGAGGAGGAAATACTGAGGACAAGGAAGATTTAGTGCTAGAAAACATGCAAGATACCATCCAGCACCATGTTCAGAGGTACCAAGATGTTAATGCAGTTTGAAATTAAAGACTACATTAATTTTTACATTGACTCTTCTGATTGACAGGTCTTTTTTTCAAAACCAGCTGGGAAGCACAAATGACCAGGGAAGAGAAGTGCGGTTTCCTAGGTATGGAGGAGCTGGAAGCCAGCTAGAGCAGCATTTCGGATCACTGTCTCTACTTATCCACAAGTTCTGGGACCAAATCTCTTAATGTCCCCTTTTAGGCAAATGCCACATCTGCTCTGACAGAATGATCTGAGGAAAACTTTGGCAAGCTACAGAGTTTAGCATGTCTAACCCAGTAACGTTTTTTACAGGAAAGAGTACAAAATCTTTCTCTTCCTTGCTCTGCCTGTATGTACATACAAAAATGCTAACACTAGTGTTAGTATTTCATTCCCAACCAACAATAGAGAAGGGGAGTGGGGGGTAGAAAGAGACAACAGAAAGCTATTTAATATTTCTTTGTAAATGTTTATCAGAAATCCTCTTCTCAATGGAATAGGATCATTTCTCTTATCCACAGAGCTGAGACAAGGAAATGACAAAGAAATACAAAAAACCTATGATAAAGTGCACAAAATGAACTGAAAGATTTGGAGGTATTCTGGAAAGAAAAGAAAAGATCAATTTAGTTATTTTTATAGTTCAGAGTTGTTAATGTTTCATAATGCTGAGAAATAAGGCAAAATTCATGTTTATATTGGTTTGAAACTGCTCAGGAAGGGAGGCTTCCAAACTTATTACTATTAATATCTTCTTAAGCTCTTTCCTATAACCGATTTAAGGGCCTTAAAAGTCCACTGTAATTAGAGCTTTTTCCTTCTAGATCACCCAGACTGACACAAGTATCCTGAGGCTCAACACGACTAAAGCTATGCTGCTGTGAAACCTTTACAGCCAAATAAAGAATTTTGGTCTCATTAACAGGGTTTGGAATAGATCCCAAATGAAAAAGAAACTATAGGAACTAAGTGAACTGTGCAACTGCCTCAATGTATACATTAGATTGTATGAAATGCTAACATCTCTTTTGGCTAGTAACTTGACAGTTTTAACTCTGATACTTAAGTCTGATGTTTTTATTGTTTGGATATGAAAAATATTCATTGAAATGGATGGCTACAGGGTTTTTTTGTTTTGGAAACAGACTTCCATTGCAAGTCATTCGGCTGAATCTCAAGGGGAAGGTAAAATTGAGGGATTCCAATCAAGTGCTAGTTCCTGATTTCATTGGAAGTGAAGCAGATTCAGTGCTTTGTAAGACCAACCCTTCTGGAGTTAAGTATAGGATAATCAAAAGCAAATACATTCAGAATTGCCAAAGCATAAAATAACAATTTGGATCCTAGTGATCCACTTATTTCTGATTAACTGTGAATATTAACCTTGCAATAGTTGGAAAATTAAGTGCTATGGTATACGTATCTTCTATATCCACAGCATTCCTTATTCTTCAACATTATTTGAAATGAGGCTTAGCACAAAGTGGGTAAGTCAGAATTTTATTGATATGTGGAGAAAGAGGGAGTTCTTAAATAATACATAAATAAAAGGGACAGAGGCCCAGGACGGACACTAAACTGAAAGTTTCTTTCAGACCCTGGATATCCTATTCAAACTATCAGGTGGATTTGGTGTATCAAGATAGCATAGTATTATGTAATGACGTTGGGGAAAAAAACCTTGAGGTTTCTCTTTCACCCTACAAACAAATACAAAATTAACAAGATTATAATTTCTAAAGAAATTAAGGGCACTGGCTCTACTCATTTCATGTAGACCTCCCTGGGTATAAGCTTAGTGTGTTTAACGTCATTGAGACTGGCAGGTTATGCTGCAGAACACACCTATTCCCTCTGCCTTTTCCTGAAGAGGGGGCAGAAGATAGCTAGAAGGAAGAGCTGTGGTACTTGGCAGTGAAGACATAGGTTTGGTTAACCATTCTGATTAGAAAGCATGAAGACATAAGGTGGTTAACCATTCTAATTAGAAAGCATGAAGATATAGGGTGGTTAACCATTCTGATTGGAACACGTAGCTAGAAAAACATGAAACATGTAGCTAGCTCTAACATGTTATTTTGTTTGGATGTCCTGTATAAAGTAAATTTTATTTTAAGCAGTAAAGCATAATTAGGGTTAAAAGGGATGTAGAGTATACATTTGCATTAAAAGCAACAACTTCCTTATCACACCCTCTGCTCACTGTTATTTTTCTAGAGCAATTGAAAATAGCCAGAAAACTGAAGTCATTAGAATTTTGTGCTACTGTCTGAGCATGTAGATAGATAAAAAATTAAAAAAAAAAATTAATTAAAGTCCAGCTTTCGAAGATGCTAAGCAGGCAGAGTTCCCACTAACTTCAGCAGGAACTGCAGTTTCTCAGCACCTCTGAAAATTCAGAAAACCTTGTTTAGGTAACCAAATACAAACTAAAAATGCTAAATAGGCCAGCATATTTGCAAAATTTGACCCAATTACTTTATATATAGTAGGCAATGGACTGTTAACTAGAAATCGTATATTTAGATAAACTTTGTTTGCAATAAATTCATGATAATCACACTGAAAGGTGGTAGAACGGAGCAACAAAAATTCCTAGGGAATGAAAAAAAAGCAATAGAAAAGAAAGTGATGCACAATGGAAAGACAGAAACTGAGTGTTCCAACAGCCTTGCCTGGAATACGTTCTCCTAGAATATGTATGCGTGGAGTGTCTGGGCAAAAAGTGGCCCATTCATTCATCAAAAGTATCACCACAGCTTCTATGTGATGTATATATATATCTAGAGTCCCAGTGACAGTAAAACTGATAGCTTTGTGGTTTATAATGTAAGAATCTGGAATTAGTACAAGACAGAGCTATATACCCAGCCGTTAACTCTGTTAGATACTGATTCCTTCTCAAAGCCTGTTGGGGCTTTCCTAACATATAACCTTACTAGTAAAGTATGCTATAATGTGATTTGGCCTTTCTCCAGCTTGAAACAAAGAAGCCATAGTTTTACTTGGGTCTATAGGTTAATCTGACTTCACTTTGCTCCACAAAATTAATTCTGAAAACATAAGAAATGAATTTTCCTGATCAGTTGTGCAAATATGATTAATAAAAGACATATTTTTTTCACAGTGCCTTAAATATCTCTTCTAGTAGCCTAGAGACAAACTTCTGGCCACAGTGCACAATGTGCATCTGAACGGTTCTGAACCACTGCAGAGATCAAACTGTACTTGCCTAATCCAGGTTCCCACGGAAAGCTGTTTGTCATTATCTGTCTTCCTCTTACTCTTTATGTGAAGGACAGACATGTCAGGAAGGGAATCACCATCATAGCCTAAACTCTGTAAGAAAAGGAACTTGGAGAGGAAAAATAACAAACAAAAAAACAAACAAAAAAATCCCTATTCAGCAGTAAAAGAAGTGCTACAGAAAGCAGGAATTGAATTTCATTGAATACCTGGGTCTTGTTAGAGCTGCCAGTAGTGTTTTTTTTCTCTCCATATAATGTCTACACACACACGCAAAAAAAACATTATACAGCAGAGGTCATTGCCACAAGTTAAATGATGTGATTCCAGCTAGTAAAATGTATCATTCTATAGTATACACTTTAAAATACTTAGGCATATTTAGTACATGACATTCTATGCTATCAGAGCTCTCATAAATGGATTTTGCGCAGGTCAGATTTTAAAGGGCCAGCTAACCCCTGTATCTGTTCAGAGCACCTGTAAAACGGCATCTGTAAAGCTAAGTAGAGCCATGTAAGGAAAAGATTTTCTGAAATGTGTGGCACCAGTGTGAGATTGCTTACCCTGATATCAAAGATGGTATACAAATGCACTTCAAGAGGAACAAAACGAGATGAAGGAAGAACACTTCTAATAAAGTCAGACTTCATTAATATTCAGTGTTAAATGAAAGAGGATATTGGGAAGAAAGTCTGTGATTAGAAAGTGATTAGAAACATGGCATTTCATAGGTAGAATGCTTAACAATTTCTGAAGGTGTGGAAGGGAAATAAACCACAGTTTGCTCATGTTTCGGCATATGTTGTCATCTGCAGGGTAGGACAAAAGGAAAAGGGAAAAGCATCTTTGCATCAAAGATGAATGAGATGGGAAAACTGTATGTAGAAGAAGGGGTCAGAACTGTCCTGAAGGGGGGCATTTTTTCAAAGTAGCTGCAGAGCTTACATATGCTTTTTGTAAGGCATGATTATTGCTTTTCCTTTGGTGTAAAGCCTCAGTGTTGGCAGTTTTTCATCCCAGATGATCTAATCTCTTTCCAGTCCAGGTTTTTCCTCCCTTAGCTCATTTGTCATATACTGTAAATATGACAAATACTGATACAGTTGAAATGCTGAGAGGTCCCAGAGGGCCCATATCATTCCTTATAATGGGTTCATCACACTTCCCCACAGAAAATTGTTCAAGATCTTGTTAACTTGTGTTCGGTAGGACGTCTGTGTCTGACATTTTGGTCTCTTTGTCCTGTTACCTGGGAGAAAAAACTATTGCACTTTATAAAGTATATGAATCGCTTCATTCTCCTCCAGGTAAAATGCATCCATATGCGTAATATTACAGATTGCAAAGCCTTGTATGAGAGCTGCCCTTGAAGTAGTGTGCAGCCTATAGAGCTCAATCTGAGGAAGAGGTCTGTGTTGTTCATGCTGTAAATATGGATCAGCAAAAATATCTAGTAGGAGTTAGGTCTGTACAGTCAATAGGAATAAGGAAGATCATTGAGTGTGAATTCTTGTTGAATTCTTACTGTTATCAACTGTTTTGGTTTCACTGCATTTGTCCCCCATTTTCCATCAGGAAGCTTTCTGGGGTTGATTCTCAGTGTCAACTAAGGTCAAATTCCATGAAGCAGTTTCTTCCTCTAATCTATACAGTCTTCAGCCTTACCAGATTCAGACTGAACCACATGATTTTCACCCAGTTACTGAATCTTTCACAGCTAATGAGAGTACTGAGTCCTTGGAAAGATACTTCTGTTTGAGTAAGTACCAGCTCTGTGTACAATATAGGAGAAATAATTGAAGTGACATCCAGGCACTTCCTTCAGAATATACAGCAGGTTTTTGTAATTACTCACATCAAATGCTGTACCCAGGTCCAACTATATAAATGGGAATATGTGGACCTTGTTAAGAGCCCCTCCAAAAAGATCAGATGATCTCAGTGTCACCTTTGTTTTATGAAACCAGACTGAAATGGTCGCTCCAAACCTTGATGCTCGTTTGGATGTTCATTCCATAACCACGCAGCATGAACTGCTTTGCATTGTACACCCACCTTTTCTCTTCTGAAGTCCCAAAATATGATTTTTTTTCTCCTGACTATGTGCTAAACTCTTAAAGCAGTTTAAATTCTTAGGCCATTCAAAGAGTTTAATGCCACACAATAGTTCAAATTACTTTAAGGATTCAAAGCAGCTTTCAGTTTTAAAGTAGCTTAGAATCACTTCTTAAAAGGGTTCAAATTCTTCACCATCTCTTCTGTGCAGGGTTACAAGATACCCCAAAACATAATCTAGTTTTACAGGAGTTGCAGGCTTCTATGCCTGCTATTCTCAAACTGCTGTTCGCAGTCATAATTTTGAATGTATTCCAGATTGCAGCAGAAGACAGTGGAAGCAGCAGAAGTTTTCTAAAGCTGTTGTATTTCTAATCCTCTGTGCTTGGAATAAGAATTTGACATCAAGTATATCAGTTTCTTTTTCATGATTTACTAAAGCGTGAATACTTTTGATGTGGACAACACTACGGTAGACCAAAATATTTTAATCGAGATGATTTTTCAATAAAGAAAGGGCTTCTTAACTGATAGGAATTAAGGACCAATAGAAAAATTGATGAGAAACTTTTTGCCTTTTAATTAAGAGCAATCCAAATGTTGGGGAAGGAGGGGTGGTTCTCTGTGTCTGAGTGAGGGGGTGGTTAGTGAAACATTCCTGGAAAAAAATAATCACTGCCAAAAACATTCTTGCTAGCACTTTCTGGATAGTGAATGAAGTACTATTTAAACGTTTTCTATATTTAGTTTAGATCTTCCTCTTTTCAGTAACATAGACGATTCCCATTCCCACCGAAATCCTTTTAATTTTTTTGTGCTAATTTTATCAATATTTAGAAAAATACTTTTGCATACTCACTCTTTGGATTAGTATACTAAAACTGTATATTTTAGTCATTCACTAATAACTTTCCGTGTAGTATACTTTTTAAAGATAAGGAGTACTTAACTAATTCAGCCTGTTGGCTCACGACTGCTCAACTTTCAAATCTATGAATGTTTGAGGTTTATCTGAAGGTTTGCCAAGCTGATTGTTTATAAAGTTTCTTTCATGAACGGGTTCTCCAGTATCAAATAAGTAGTAAGTTCATGTTGTAACCTATCCCTCAGGTGAAAAATGTATGGTATCTCTTCCCTCAGCACCCATGATATCATAAAATTACTTGTGGGGACTGAGTAACCTGTGAAATCTCAACCATTTTGTCAAATAGAGAAACTGAGTGAGAGACTCACAGTTCACTGAGATTCTGGAGAAGAGGAAGCACAGATTAACAAACACGGAGTGTGATCATATAACTATGTTCACATAGGAAACTCATTTAAATAAGAGGAATATCATGCAGAGGGAAATGAGATTACACCCTAGCATAGGCTAAGACTTCTCAACTACATTGTCCAACTCTGGATCTGTATCCATCCTAATAATTTTAAACATTATTCGGATGAATAGTTTAAGCATGTAGTTACTTAAACTCCTTGTGAAATATACAATGAAAGTGGACACATATAAAGGAGGTACACTCCTCCTTTGGCTCTGGGATGTCTGAGGTATTTATTTTCTTAGCATGGCTGCCTCTCTTACATGTTTAAAGTTTAGTGGAATGAATTCATACTAGTGTCCATATATTAAGAATATGGACATTTTGATGGAAGTTCACTGGACAGCCAGACATTAAGGCCTATGGGACCCACTGTATTCAGCTAATTGGAGAAGATGGAACGTTGAATTGACCATGGTATATGGGGGAAAATACAGCTGACAAACCTCGTTATTTTTCTTTTGTACTCACAATGGTGTAGTAATAGCTAGAGATCTTGAATAAGACGTATATGGATAAAGCTGGATGGTCAGGGTAGTCTTTCTGCCTTACAGTTCAACAATCCATCATTTTTTTTCTTCACCTTAGAGAAAATAGGTTTGCTATCATTGTATCTGACATTCATAGCATGTGCAGAAGTCATCCTTCAAGCTTCAGAAAGTCACCTTAAGCTGTTAGAAATCCTTTTCCTTTCAACATGGAGTTGTCTGTCTTGTATTTAAGGGGTTGTGACTTTTCTACCTTCCTCTAAAAATATTCACAGTTGAAGAGAGGACACTGGACAAAGTACATTCATTCAGCTAAAGAAAAAATTGGTACAGAGAATTCTATTTCTCAGATGCATAGCTGATGTGTGCATCGCTCATGTGTCATGATGATTTCAGGGGCCATACTGCTTTGGAATCTGGAAGAAACCTTCTAAACCCAAAGTTTTCAAAGACAGTGCAAACCGGTTGGGGTTCATCTGTTGGGATCCCCTTAACTATGTTTTACATATTCAATTTCATGCTGTAACAAACAGCAGTTCAGAAATGAGTAGCACCTTGGATTATCCATATGAGAAGATCAGATAGTCCCCAACCCTCTTAAATTAATATCATGAAAATATAGGGAGAGCTTTTAAGGAACAAGACACAAGATTAGGAGAACTGAAAAGGTTAAAGATGAATTTGAGACTGCAGAAATATGAACTGCATCTAAAAACTTTGCCAAAGAATTTTACCAGGGATTGCAACACAACAATTCCAGACAACAAATCCAAAGTTATTCTTACATGACCATTCAGAATTATGGCAAATGAGATATTACTCATTTGAGGATGTTTTTAAGTCTGTATGGATAACTTATATAAATTAGGATCTTTCTGACTAGCTCCTGCCACTTCTGACATTCAGTAGGTGTTTCTGGAGTCCATAAAGTGAAGTGTATGTACATAATGCTTAAGCTTTTAAGAAAGATTGAAGGAAATAAGCTCCTAGATGTTAAGACATACTTAGAAAATTAAGGTTTCATTCTTTTAGACCCGTAAAAATCCTTCTCTTATCTAACTATGCAACCTACTTCTTAACAGCAATACAAATCAAGAGCGAAAAATATTTATCTTCATCTCGTTCTCTACAGTAGGCTTGAGCCTTCCTCCTTCCTTGTGGAATATACCTTTTTACCCCAAAGTAACTTTCTCCACCAAACCAAGATGCCAAGTACCTCTTGATCTTCAATGGCCTCCAAACCCTATTTTCCCTAGTTTATGTCCTTTCTATGACTCATGAGTCTATTGATCCTCACTTACATATAGTAGCCCTGATGCACCCTCGATACAGTGTAATTCATACTATAGCTGACAGGAGTTAAATCTTCTGGGGTGAATTAGCTTCTGCTTCAGGTCAGCAGGTAGTAGACAGAAAATAAATGGGTTTGGAAGCTCGGGGGACTTTAATGGTGCTGCATTAAGGGAGGCAATGGAAAATAAACATAGCTAAATGAAAGAAAAGATTTTTTTGTTCCTCCAAATTTTGCTTTCAGGCAGAAACAGAAGTGGGGTTGGAGAAAGGGAGGAATACAGGTCAGTAAATGATGCCCCTAGAGTCACCCAAGATATGAAGTTGAGCCTGAGTATAATTTGGCTCCTGCATTTAACTATGTTACTCCAATAAACCATTTTTATTACAACACACAGAGCAGAGTTGCCAGCTTTCTCTACATTTACTGAAGGTCATTAATTTCTTTTTTAAATGTAATGCATTCCTTTCTGAAAAAAAAAAATCACAAAACATAAATTTTAAGTTTAGAGAGATGTAGTTACAGAGGAACATTTAAAAATAATATCCACTATTATTCACTTTTTTGGCACTATTTCATATAGCATTTCAACATATATTTTTAAATGTTTAAATAAAGCCAAGGAATTAGTTTAGAAACATACTTTTTTTTTCAAGTAGATGATTTTCCCTAAAGATTTCTAAAAGCCAGCATTTGGAAAAAATGCAGGGTCATGTCAGCAAAATGTACGCTTTGTTTCAATAAATTCATTAGCAGGTGGGTTGTTTATTCTGATGCAAAGTGCCAGCTTATACAGGTCAATGGATTTATAAGGTTCAAGGAGGTGAATTTACAACCCCAAAGGGAGCCGGCTGGCACAAGGAATTGCTAGCACAACTGTAAGTAGTTAGAGTTAGAGTGGGACTCCTAACCAACAAAAACTTGTCTGGCACCAAGAAACTTTATTCAAGAAAGCTTTACTCCAAAGCAATAGCTCACATAAATTGTATGAGAGGCTATTGTTATTATTGCCATTTATTTACATCACAGAGATGCCCAGAAGCCCCACACAGGATCCTGGTCTGGCTGTTGACTAATGATCACAAAGATATAACACTCCAAGGCCCTTTTAGTCTTCAGAAAAATGATATATGAAGAGATAAAGGTAAGAAACAAAAATTAAAAGAACATAATTTCATAGAGAGATTTACATACATTAGGCCTCATAGTTTGTCCTTTTTTATGGAGACTAGTCTAGGGAAAAGATCTGAGGGTGTAGGAGCTAGTAGCCCTCTACTGAATGCAGAAAGGGTGTTTCTCCCCTTAGATGCAGTGCTGAAGACATGCACAGAAAACCAAAGAAGTGCCTTGAGCATAGCTGCAGCATGATGAGAACTCTGCAAAACCTTTGCAATGAGAAGAAAATTAATTTCTCACGTTTGAGGTTTGGTTATAAGCCAAGAAGCTGGATTCTTCTCCAGGTTTACTAAGCTTTCCAAATCCTCTCACAATACTAGAAGAGGTTTGCAGGGAAAGTAGGTTGACGTATAGTTTACAGTAGATGAATCATAGTTTAGATCCAGTTCTTAGGATTTGAGATGAAATTCCCATTGGGCCTTGAGGTTTATTCAAATCCAAATAATGGGTGGTAAACCCACTCAAGCCTGTTAAAATGAACCCCTGCAAGCTGAAATCAGACAGTTGCACAATAAAGCTCTAAGAAATTTTTGAGTCATTGAAATCAACAGGACTCCTGATACTGACCTGAATTAGAGTTGTAGTGTATGTAAATTTGGGCTTTTAAATTTGTAACAAGTAGGAAATTCAAGTGTCACCCAAAGAGCAAAGAGAACCCAAAGGCAAAGCAAGCTTTTATTGGCAGCTGTTGTCAGTGCTTCAGTTTCAACTAGGTACATAGCAATTTTCACTAAGGTGTTAAAAGAGTAAGGTTACTCTTCTATTCTTTTCAGATTCTTTTGCACCATTCATTACCGTGATATCTATACTTCTTAAAGTCAAGCCATAACATAACTGTAACAATTGAACTTTCATATGACTGCTATAAGTCTGCAACAATGAAAGCTTCCAGTTTCAAGAAAATTGAACCAAATACCCATGTTATTAAGAAAAAATTGCAGGACTTTCTTGAAATTCAATTATCATCAATATGAATGAAATCAGAGTCACCAAATAGTGAGTTATTGATTCCCTTAGAAATGAGTCCAGCTGGAATTAAAGACAGTCTACAAAATGAATTCTTTTGCTCACAAGGGCCTTTTTGTTAATTTTCTAGAGTCTAAATTTAAAATCTATTCTAAATCCTTTCTAGATGAAAAAATACATTTATACAGTTTTTTTCACATATATATGTCTACTGCATTTGTGTAAAATAATGTGGATGTATCTAAAAGTTTCCGAAGCATACAAAAAGTCCTAAGTGTTTGATTCCGAACAATATATGGCACGAAACCAAAAAATCTAAGTAGTTTGTATAGTAAGGAGGCAGTTTTGCAATTTCGGTTTCTCCACGATTTTTATAGCTGTTATATCACAAAACAACTAAAAATTACTCTTTGAGTCTGCTTTTTCTTAATAATAATTATTATTACTATGAGGTAGGAGATTCTGTATCGGCTGAGTGATGGAATAGTCCCCTGTCTCCTACTCTGTCCATTAAGAAAGCTAACACCTCATAAATAAATGCAGCTAATATACAAAGTCTCTCTTTTAACTTAGCAAAAATAGACAAATATAGAAAAGTTACATTTGCTATTGACACATGGATCATGATAAAGTGTTTGACATCAGTGATGGTACAATAGAAGAGAGAGACACTTTGAAGGTAAAGATTTAATTATGTTGTGCTGGATATTCTTTTCTTTGTGTCAGCTGGCTACTAGCTTCTTATCTCTCAAAATATTCAATTTAGCCACAGTTACATCTGGCCCACTAATTCTGATCCTATTCTGTTGGCTCTGCTTCCTTTCATTCATTGAGTCTTCCTATTTATTTAGCTATTTCCTACTCAGCTAATCTCCTTTCTCCATTTATTCCACAAATGTGATATTTGTCCCACAGAAATGAATTTCATACTGCCTCTGAAATATTCAAAACTACAATTTATATTCCATATATTTTTGCATATCCCTAGGTTTTTTCCTATACTTGGCTACTGATTGAGTCAAACAGGACGGTAAAGTATTTTTTTGTTTATTTATTTTTTCCAGGTCAGCTTTTTTTTATTTTCCCTCATGAACTTCTTGATATATTAATGGAGGCCTCTACAGAATCATTAATGGAAATAATGTTGTCTGAACAAAATCTCTTCAATCATGATGAAATGTCTGTGTTACAATTTCATAACAGGAGAAAACTGATTTTCCTCATGAATTTTGAAATAAAATTTTGCATGTTTTCCTTTTGATTTGTTTTCAAATTGGGGAATATATATACCGTTTAAAAATTTTCACCATCAAGAACAAGAATATTGCCAAGTAACGGAGACATATGAAATAAGACATGAATAAATTACTTCTAATGAGGGTAAGATGTAAAATGTCATATTACATCAAATCAAAATCTTGAAAATAAAACTTGTCTTTAGAATGTGTCCATTAAAAAGAACACAGTAGCAGAAATAGTCTAAATAAAAAAAAACGTAAATCAACAATTCTAATTTGCAGCCATTCCACCTCTAATTTTCCACCTCTAATTTCCAAGGGGTGACAATATGTTAGCCCATACCATAGACCACTGAGATGGTCTTAATAGGTTTAATCTAGACATGTGGCTTGCCACATTCCTTTTTTTACAACCTCGATCCAATCCAGAATAACAGCTGCATGAGTAGGTGGAGCTAACACTTTCATAGAGAGAGAATAAGTAGCTGCCTATGACAATGTACCATTAGGGGCAATAAGGTGTTTAGTAACTGTTTATGATACAGACGTGAGAACACAGTAGTGTTTGAGGTTTTCCACATGTCTCAGATTGTTTCAGACTGTGGGAGGGGAATACACAGAGCTCTGTTTCTGAATATATTTCCCCTGTAGCCTAAAGCCATGTTTCTCCCACAACTTCACTCGTCTTTTTTCCTACATCCTCTGAGCATAATTCAATTAAAAATAAAGATATGTTTTCCTACTTGCTCAAGGAAAACATGTGTTATTCATTAAAAAATTGGCTGGCACAAACGGGTGGCCTGTAGATAACATACCCACTTATGCTGCATTTTTTTTTTCTTTTTCAGTAGACTTTCTCTCTGCTTCAGATATCTTCTCCTACCTCATTGTTTGTTGACTTCTTCTCTCATATTCTCTTTCCACATGAAGTGGGACATGAACCCAGAAAAGTAAGCATCCTGCATGGCTCAAGACTGGTTCAGAAATGAACAAAATAATCCCACACACTTCTAGTTTACTGGTTAAGAAGACTTCATGTTGTTGGAGGCATGCCTATCTCTTCCCTTTTACGCTAGACAACATAGAAAAGTTGTAGAAATACCGCTGTCTCTATTTCAGAGTGGGCTGGTGGCATCCTCCTTCTCCAGCAGCTCCTGGGTGTCCCTGGTTGGCGTCATGCTGAGGTTCTCACCACATGCTTTGCTCTGCTTTCTGTAAATATCAGATGTAGTGTTTTCTGAATGGCTTTCAGAAGTATACAGCACTGGAAAAAAAAAAAAAAAAGGATAGTCTTTATCTTTTACAGGAAACAAAACCCAAATTTCTTAACTCAGTTCCTTTATCATGTTAAAAGATGCTTTATGATTAATAGGTATCCTTTGATGTTCCATAGGTAATTCCTTAACTAATAAAGTGTTACCATTATCTTAATAAGAGTCTCTGTTCACATAGGCAGAGATGCTACTTCTCTTAAATACTAAGGAAACTACAAACACAACTCAAACTTCAATAATTTTAGTCCATGAAAAGCCAAAAATTTCCTTGCAGATAATTTTATGCAAGGTTAAAAGGAATCAGTAAAAATGCTAGTCTGGGCTTAACTATATTTAGTAAGGAGCTTATTAACTGAATGGCTTTCCCCAGCTTACCATATAAAACAAATAGAAATTTTCCTAATAGAGCTGTGATACTCTATGCCAAGAATAGAGGTCTCTTCCAATCTTCAATACCTTGCAGTGGTGCATTCCTGAAACTGAAAGGTAACAACTCCTGCTTGCTCTCCTCCTTCACATTAGGATGAAGTTTCTGCTGCAGAAGACTTCATTACAGTTTTAGAGTGTTGATCATAAAAAATAGCAGGCGACAAGGAAGATCAGTGCATTGGTAATGAAAAAGTTACAAAAGACAGACAAAGTGCTGTTTTAAACTTTCTCTATTTAAGATATTTGAAATTTGTATTTTTGACTAAACATTTTGCTTTTTAACAAACAAAACTATTGATTGTTTTATCTTCTTGTTGAATTGGTCCACTGTTTTGGAGCCATCAATTCTATCAACCATGGGTGGTCAAAATCCAAAATGCTCATCCCACAGAAAATGTTGGCACTTACATTTTCCTTTCACTTGTCGTCAGAAAAAAGTATTTTCTTTTGCTATGAATTGCGAATTTTAAGGAATTGTAGTATATCCTTGGTAGGAAGGTTTTAAATCAATTTTTAAATTATTGGTTGTAAGAAATATTGGAAAATTTGGTTCTTCCTGCATGAAATATCAACCAAAACTCATACAGATTGAGAGTAAGTAACTTATTTTCTTGAAATGGTAATTTTCCAGGACATCTATTCCACTGAAGAATTTTCAGACGGGTATAATATTGATACCAGAGACTTTTTTTCCTTCAATAATCATAAACACATCTGCCCTATTTTTTAGATAATGAAATGACCAACTAAGAAGAGGAAGGTCATGAAGAAATCCAGATCAATCCCTTCAGTGAGTCATTAAGCAGAAGCACCTTTCTTAAAATATGTACACCTTCTATAACATGGCACAACTTAAAGTCATACCCTACTCTTCTCAACAGCTTTACCATACAGACATTGGTTAGGATTTTATGCTGATATTTTACAGATTTCAACTTCTTAACAAATTATCCATGGACAAGTCACTTTACCCTGTGTCGCCTCATCAGTGAAATTTTAATAATTCCTTTCCCACAGAAAGGTTTTGATGCTAGAACCATAAATAGGAGAGATTAAGATACTGAACTAACCTGTCCCACAGAATAGGAAAGAAATATGCAGTTTTTTAGTTCTTAATCTGGTTCAGTTGTTATTCCTATACAAGCATAATTGCATGTTTCCTCTACTTTTTTAATTCCTATATATATTTTTTCTGCTAGGGAGAAAGAGAAACTATTGTGTTAAAATTAAATCCAGATGAATTAAAACTCAATGAAATTAAAATAGTATAATTTTTGTCTAGACTGATAGACGTTTTCACGGTCACTGCACAAACCTTTTTCAGGTCAGTATTTCAGAGAGTCATCTGACAATAAACTGAAAATGCTGAAAATGTTACAAAGAACTGATTTTATATATATATGCATACATATATGCATACACACATATAAATTACCCTGAGGAAGAATTTGTGTGCATGTCTTTTTTTTTCCAGGTAAATGAGGTGATCTAACAAAAGATATTAGTTCTTCCTACAAACCTGGATCATCTAGATAAAAGAGTGATTTTCACCATTAGGAAATATAGGCAGTAAATAAGTATACTGTTAAATTACATAAAACTCTTAGAATATAGAAAGTGTCATGTTAGAAGTTTAAAGTGACAAAAAAATTTAAAATAGTAATTATGTGCACTCAGTTTATATTCAAAACTTTCAGTTGCCAGAGGAGCAGTAAGGATAATTCAACTGCATAGATATTACGCAGTCTAACCCAGCAGGTAATGGGCATTCATAGCGGACATCACTGGCTGATGAAACTTTTTGCTGCATGCTGGCATCAGTGGTGCAGCTCTCATTCCCTACCATGCATGCCTGCTCCACTGGGATGTTTCACATGTTCTCATTCTTGTGCTTTGGTCTTTGCCTTTTTGCCTTCAAGAAATCCCAAATCATGACAATAAAGCACAAGAGCTGAAAATTTTCCTTCTGAGAGCATTGCTATAATTTACAGTAACTTTTTCCTCCTTTTTTTACAATTTTTTACAGTGATTACAATTATCTGTTTAGAGCAGGAGGAATGGCATTACATCACAGGTATGGAGACAAGAGGAACAAGGTGAAGAATTATCCAAGAAGGATCTAAACAGGTTTGCACTATTCCACAAAGCAGTTCTGGTTACTTTTCTTTTAGTATCTGTAATGTTTTCTTGCAGAATATGAGAAAGGAGATTGAAAGTAGCTCATTAACATAACATAGCTCATTATTTTCTAAATCTTTTGTCTATGCTGATCCGCAGCTGAAGTTATTATTTGATCAGCTTAGAATGAATGCATCTCTTTTCTCTTACTTAAACTGTCTTGTCACATGACAACCTGATATTTTCTTTCATTTTCACATAATCTTATAACAAAAAGCAATGTTATCTGAAATGAACTGCAAACAATGTGCAACGTTAAATACACACCTAACGCTCTCTTACAGAACATCTCCATCCCCAAGAAACAACTGTTGATATACTTACATGATCTAGTAACTTTTAAATAAATGCAATTCATAGTGTAGTGCCCTCTAGGGCAAACTTTAGGATCCCTTGAAAAAGCTGATGAGCAGAGACAGATTTATACAGATATTCTCTGTGTAAGTCTTTTCACTTGCACATAGTATTCACACAGTCCTATTTCTCTGAATAAAACAAAAATAAACAACAACAGGCAGTCTCCCTGCTCAGAAATCCCCACTATAACCCATCAAGCATGCTCTAGGCCCAAAGAGGCCCTTGCTTCTTCTTTCTTTGAGGACTGTACTCATATTCCTGTATCCAAAACAGACAGCTTGCTACTAATTTTCTTGCCTCAGCATGTTTCCCCTACAATTGGAGAATCCCTGGTTAGACCTACTTGAGTCAATCCTTGCAGGCCTAGCAGCAGACTCTTTTCCAACATTAACCCTATAGGAAAATGAAAGTGCTTTTATTATGACACTTTGAGCTCCTCAGAGACCCTGGAAACTCCAAATAGGGGTCCTCTGAGGATGTACATATTGGGCTATCAAAAGAAGTTTATGGCGGAGGCTGAGCCTTACTTATCTATCAGTTATGAGTTAATATGGGACAATTTATTAAAACAGTAAACCTGTGATTTTTCTAAAACTTAGTGAATACAGCTTTTCTATCTGCATATGTCGACAAGGGAAATAGGTGCATAATGCCTGGACCCAGTCTGCCTTGGGAAGGTGAAGAAGAGTGAGGCAGTTTGAGGTGCTGGACACAGATTCAGAGAGGGCTTTCTGTACCTCATCCTCTCTAGAAGATCTGAAGCACTGCATCAGCTTTAGAAGACAGGTGGCATCACAAAACCTGAGGTACCAGCAGTACCCATTTCAGCTGTAGCTTTTCAATTCAAGGTCCAGTTGGTGCTTTTCCTGAGAGCCATGTGTATTTACTGAGGCCTACTCCCACAAGAGTTCCAGAGACACCACAGCTGTGGTGCTACAGTGAAGTTTCGGCAAATTGTTCTAGTGATTTGGGCTGCAGTTGGGAGTCTATCATTTCAGTAATCTTGAAATGGATTAAAGACGTTGAAATCAGCAACTTGGAGTCGAAACTACTTATTTCCAGTCAAACACTGAAGCAGTGCCATGATAGGAAGAAGAAGCTTCACAAGCTCTACCTTCCTTAGGGATGAGAGCTTTGTCAACTCAACCCACGCTTTCCTTGCAGCTAGTACCCTTAACTACCATAACTGGAGGAAGAAGCTAGCCACCTCCACTGATGATCCGGCACTATGAACAATATATCCTAAGTAATCATGCCTCTTCCCTTCAAGTTTTTAGAGCTAACACTTCACTATGTCTTCCTCTCCTCCTTAAGCCCTATTTAAAATCTTTGCTTGTAATTGCGAAAGTACTGGTAACACAAAGTCATTCAGGCAGTACAACAGTTTGCCAAGACTGGAGGTGGATGCTAAAGCTGGTGTCAACTAAGATTTTACAGTGGTTGGTTGTTTTTCTGTTGGACTTTTTGCAGGTGACCCCAGAAATTGAACCCAGTCGCCTTTATTGCCTAATAGTGTCTGACAGAAGAGTTATGTAGATGGCAGAGATATCAGGGTTAAATAAGAACACAGTTGTAGTTATTTAGTGTATTTGAACAGCCCACTGTAAAAGTAAACCACTATTCTAATGCTTTGTGGTAGACCAATTACTTTAGCCTTCATACAGTTAATTGTGTTCCAGGCAAGGCGCTCAACTGATTTTACATTAGCATAGCTCAACTATATTTATGTTCAGTGAGTTATAACAGTTTATAACAGCTGAGGATCTAGTACAGTCTCTGTCTCTTAACAAATGCAGTCACTAAAGGCTGCTGCTAGCCCTTTTCCTGTTACTATTTCCCTCAGGAGCAGCAACAGAACTTTTGTCAATCACTTCAGAGACACCGCTTTTGGATGTGCTAATTTAATTCAGTGGGACAGACAGATCTATGGCAGCTGGCAACAGATGAAGGATAGGCTGAAGGAGGCTTTTTAAAGTTAATACTATTCTTGGTGGAGATAATTGCAGACTTTTAGAAGTCAGCCAATAAGCTCACAGAACAACAACGAGCTCGCTGCACCAATCCAAGGGAACAGGAAAGAAGCGGCATTATATTCTGTGAGATCGCTGCGTTTGGAGGTATGTGACTCATTCAGGGAGCTGGTCGGAGAAGTTTCAATGGAACCATCAGTTCCCTGTCAGAACTGAAGTGCTTCGCAGAATCAAATCATTTCTGCTAGTGTTTCACTTCTGTCGAAAACTAGGGGAAAATACCAAATTAAAATTTCTCAGTCAGGTCCAATACTAAGTTACACATGACACAAGCTTGGAAGGGTTGAGAACGCTCCAGGTTATAATTACATCTTGAGAAAGTAAGAAATGTTTGAAAAGCATTCAACAGAGCAAAATTAAATAAAGGGAAGTGCAAAATGTTATCTTAGGAAAGAGAAATGCCCAAATAGTAAGTGAGAGATGGCGGAGTAGGCAGGAGACGGTGGACAAGAATCTGCACGTTACAAACTTAGCACTAAGTCAACCAGCTGGTGCTGTTGCAATAATTAAGGAAGTTATTCTTGGATATATTGACTGGCATGTGACACTTAAGAAATAGGAGTTAAACTGCTCCTGTGCATTATGGCTGTGGAGCCATGTCTAGAGAACTGTATCATTTTTTGGGCACCGCCCCAGTATGAAAGCTATAAAAAATAGGGATTACACAGAGGAAAGAAAGAGGAAAGGCTGAGAAATACAATTATTCCAGAAAATAGAATATGAAAATAGAATATGTATACATTTTCTACATGCCTTTTTCTTGGCAGAAGTGCTAGCTTGTCCAGTTTCCATCCTTTCTTCCCCTCTCACCTGTACCTTCCATTTTGGTTTCATTCTTTGTCCCCCCTCCCCCAGTTTTACCAGTTCCTAAACTGGTTCACCACACAATCATACAAGCAATGTGTTAGCGCTGAACAGACAGGTAGTAATGGCTAGTCACAGGTAAGAACACCTTAACTAGGGATTTTGTTTGAAATGAAGTAGTATGCTGAGACTACACAGGATACCTGTCTTCCAGGACACATGAGGCTATTTTAAAGAGAACAGTCATCAGCCGTCCCCATTCTCACCAGGACTGGCCATGATAGGGTTAATATTTATCAGATACAGGATTTTAGACAAACTTCTGACTATAATGATAGATTAGCACTGGAACAAGTTACTTCAAATGGATGTGAAATCTCTATTTTCTGAAGGCTGGTTAGTCTACCAGCCTTGTGCAGCTGTAGTACATGTACATATAGTTTAATTACATGTACGCTGTGTAGGACAGGCATACGTATGAGCTTGCTTCAGAGCAGGAGGTGACATATTAAGACTCCTGGCAACTTAACCCCTAAAAGGTTATATCATAACAGGGTCCAAAGCCAGGCATCACAATGCAATACAGTATAAATGAAAACTACTGAACACTGTTAAGAACTGTGCAATGCTCATCTGCTGTCATCTCAGAGTAGGCTGTAGGTCAGGAGCTCACAGACTTTTTTGGCTGAGTCAGACCAATGTCAGCAGTGGCAACTGGTTCTGCTACCAACAGGAGCCCTAACGACTTGGGCCATCTTAACTTAAAATGGTTCATAAATCATTAATGGTTTGTATACTGCAGTACCCTGTTATCTGGTCAGGCACAGCTGAGGTAGCTCTCTATCAGTCTGGAAGGATGGTCAGTACCATTTAGAAGCTACAGGAACTGCTGTTCGTGATTAAGTACATGGCATTCTTTCTTTAGGCAATACACAGTCAATCTCTCTTACGATAGCTGGAGCTTTGTGCTGCTGCTGACACTGTCTTTTGGACAAAATATAAAACTTTACTGAAGTCCTGTCCATTTGTCATTATAAATTCTGTAGCACTTCTCTGCAGGAGCTATGAAGGAAGTGCCCTAAAGGGAGAAAACAGCACGAAAACTCATGACTTCTTCTTGTGATTAGTTTTTTTGTTTTCAACCTGCTATCAAAATGACTATCCAACTAAAAATATTATTTCTGTTAATTTTTGATCTACATACCCCTCTCCTGCTTTAGTGAAAGTGGGTCTAGAGTCTGGCCCAGTAACCCTAACTTAAAGTACTTGCAATGTAATTCAAGTACTCTGCAGAGAAGAAAAACAAACCATTGTTAGAAGGTATAGCATTACTGTGAATGAGATCATTCTAAACTACAGACTTGGAAGCTGAGAATGTCCATATAGCTGCAGTATTAGCACTTGGAATAGGAGATCCAGATTCCTCTTCAGACTTATTCTGGTACTGGGAAGTCCCCTAACACATTAACATTTTCCAACAGTTGACAACCTTTAAAAAAATAGCCATACTTTTTAAAAGTTGTCACTGTAGCATTTTTTCACTTATTTTTAAATGGGAAATAATTCAGCAGACAGCTACACTTTTCAGCTAAACTTTTCGAAATATAGTGATGGAATTTTGCAATATCACTAGGTCTTCATTGTCACTTAAAATCAGCTGTGTCCTTAGTTCTCTGAACATCCAACAATCACATCACTCAGAAAGTTCTGAAGCAAAGTGGAAAATATCTAGATGGCTTGATGTCATCTCCTCAGACAGTAGTATAAGAAGACCAAAGACTGCTCTGAGGAAGTATTTCTTCTTCAGTCTTATGCACCTCAGGTAAGCTAAATTCAGTCTGACCCAGTTAAAGGAGCCATAACTCTTCTGTATGCAGAATTAAGTATAATGGATAACCTGGATCATCTGCACCAACATTTCCAGGAGTATCACTTAGTATTTAGTCAATCTGATAGCAACTTAAACTGTTTGAAGCAATCATATATTTCAAATTTCAGTAGCTGCTTTGTTGGAAGGCTGACAACAATAAACCCAAAGTTGTTGCAAATTTAACGTTCTATTTTAACAGACCAAAAAATGATTTCAACTGTGACACATTTATTGGCACAAGGTCCTATATTATTGCATCCAACTTTTCTGCAGTAGAAAAAATACCTTCTGCATCCACACAGGAACATAAACAGATTACCTGAATAAACAAAAAAAGTTTTATTTAGAGCTCTGTAACCTCAGGCCATTCTTTGGCAATCATTCTAATAATGCCTCCATATGCTGCAAGTGCTCTTGGTCAGTTTTCCCACTGATTAAAGTGTCCGCTGGGGTGACAAATGACATTTCTATACTCTTTATGATTTCAGTCATTAATCTCAAATATATATTGATGTCATAAATCACATGATATGGGAGCTAGAATAGGGATGTACCTATTTCATTTATTAATTGTGATCAAATATGAATTTGATCATTCAGATGACATCATCTGAGGATTAATTTGTGTTTTAAATTAGGATTGCAAACAGACTTAGAATAAGTGTGATCACAGCTAAGTATAGATCATTGTTTGCACTACCAGGAGAGGATACATATGCAAGATTCATTTACTTAATATACTCCTTCAAACACAGTAGGCACCTGATACAGAAAAAAATAGATCATAGAAACTCCTTATTGCCATGGTTAGACTTCTCACTATGCTTGAGCCAGCTATTTCTATATTTTACTTTTCAGTCTGCAGTGTTGAGTAGAAGTGAGCTGTCTCAAGGCATAGACAAATTGAACAGCTAAACAGTAGTTAGAAGAGATGAAGACAGGATGTTCTACGATTCCTGTTCCCTAATGCTCTCTGCCCTTGCTGTTATTGCCAAAGGATGGGTGGGCATGTCCATGGGATGACAGTAGGGTTACACTACACTACAGAGAGCATCAGCAACCACCATCCCATATCCTGCTCTCTAGTGGTCCAGAAGACACATAGGATGAGTGAGAATGGCTCTAATTGGAATGGTAAGAAGAAAGGAGAAAGAGATTGTTGCTTCCAGGCAACAATGATGAAGCTAGGCAACTGCACAGGAGAAGGGGCATACTGTGGCATCTGTAAAGGGAACAATGTGTGAGTGAGGGTCAGGCAAGTAGATTCAGGTGGAGGTAATCAGAAAAGGAGAAGAGAAGAAAAGGAGAAGAGAAGAAAAGAAAAGAAAAAAGAGGGGGGTTGGGAGAGGGGAGGGAGAAAGCATCCATCCTCTTGCATAGTTCTCTGATATCTCACTGCTCCTCTTCACTAGCTCCTAAACCAGGTGAGGGCTGAGCCTTTGCCAAAGATGTCAAGCCATACCCAAGACCAAAATAATTTTGCAGCCTGCGCCTTCATTTGGCAGCCCCTTCTCATCTCCTTTCCAGCTGCCACTGTCCTAGGTCTGTGCTAAGCTTTGCCAAAGACCTCTATCGGTGTGGCCCGAATGAAAGTGAGAAAGGGAACAACCCTTTGCAGCCTTTCTAGCTTTTCCATGGTGGCCCACTTACACCCCATTTCAGCTGAATCTCTAGGCAAGACCTCTCTCCTAACCGTAACCCTACGTGTAACCAAACAAGCAGACTGTGTTAATCTTAGGACCTCAGCCATGGCCAAGATGAAAAACTTCCTAGAGGAGAAGTCCTATAGCATCCTACCCCTCCCTTTAGATGCTCTTCCCAGTCGCACTCCACCTGGCTTTGTCTCTCCCCTAACTCTAGCATGAGCTGAGGCATGGATACACCCTAAGCCAGGGACAAATGTAAGTGATTCAGAAGAAAAAGTTCAAGGGATAAACATTAATTGCACCCTACCTAGATTCTTGGCAATTTTTTCCAACCCTACTCCAACTGGGACTCTAGGCTTTGCCTCTTTTCTAACCATAACCCCAAGCATGGGCTGCACCTTTGTCAGTGACTCTCAGCCATGGCCCAGATGAAGTTCTCCAAAAGAAACTTTTCTGCAGACTACCCCTTCCCTTAGCAGCCCTTTTCCAGGTGCACTCTAGCTGCAGCTCTAGGCTATTTCTCTCTTTTAACCCTAATACTAAAGCTAACACTAAGCATGTTCTGAACCTTAGCCACGAACCCCCAAATGTCAAGCACGTGAAGCAGCACACAGGAGAATATTTCTTCAGCCTACACCTTTCTCTGGAAATACCTTTGCAGTCATGCTCCAGCTGGGGCTGTAGGTTTTGCCTCTCTCCCAATCCTAAACCAAAACCTAACCATGAATGTAAACAATGAACTAGAAAAAGACTTAATACAACACCCAAGACATTGCACAAATGTAAAAGCTCTCATGGGAAAATTCTTTTTGCTGCCTATACCTTAATTTGGCAGCCGTTCCCCGCAATTCCTGCTGAGCTCTAGGATTTACCTCTATCCTAATGCTAAACATGATCTTAAACATAACCTTAGAGTAGGCTGACCCTTAGGAAGAAACCCCCCATCTGTGAATCACTGGAAACATCTTTTAGGGAATAAACCTTATTGCAACGATCACTTCTTTTGGCAGCCTCTTTCAAGCCCCTTGGTCTCTCTTCTAACCCTAATTCTAGCCTTCGACCTAGACTTATCCAGGGGCACACGGTCGTGACTCAGATGAAAAAATTCTCAGGGGAAACACCTTACTGCAGCCTACTCTTAGGGACTCCTGATATCCACACTATAACAAGAGCTCTAATCTCTCTCATAGCCCTAACGTGAAGCCTACCCAGGAGCTCTACTGAGCTTTATCCAAGGACCACTATTCAGGGCCCAAGTGAAAAAGTTCTCAGAGAGAACTCTTTTTGCAGCCTACCTTCTTCCAAAGATCTTCTCAGCCTCACTTCTGTGCAGCTCTAGGCTTTGTCCCAATCGTAACCCTAAACATAGGCATGAGCTGAGCCTTAGCCACAGACCGCCACCTTTGCCACAGGTGAAAAAATCTTTCGGGGAGAAAACTGGTTACAGGCTGCACCCTTCCTTGGCAGCCCCTTCGCAGTCCCACTCCTGTAGGACCCTTTCTCTCTCCTAAGTCTAAACCTAATCCCAGTCCTAGTTTTCAGCTGAGCTTAGTCATGGACAATCAGTAATGATCCAGATGAAAAATTTCTCAGGAAAGGACATGAAGAAATCTTTCTGCAGCCTCAACATTCCCTTGGAAGTCCTTGGGAGCCCTGCTCCGACTCCTCCACGCTTAGGAACCTGTTTTATCAACCTCTACATCAGAACTGAATCTTGCCTAAATGTGTGAGAAACTTTGAATCATTTTCTGACAGACTTGTTACCAGTGATCTATCTATGAAACATGCACTCTATCATGATGAATATCACCATCTCTCTTGAAGCTAGTGAATGGGAACAACTGGAAACACACTCCCCATTCAGAACCAGGGGACTAGTTGTGTCCCTTCATTAGTTAGGCAGCTCTGCAGACATTTTTGCTGGTAAATTATTATTTCTTTTGAAAATGGTTTAGTATAGTTTAGTTTTAAGAAATTCTGATAAATTATTGTCAACTTTTAATTCAAAGGTTGTCTTTGATTTGAGTTCATTTGTTTCTGGGCATGGTCTATTATTAAAAAAAAAAAATCTTAAAGCATAGCACTCATTGCAAATGTAAGACCAGTTCAGTCTCATCTCCTATTTTCATAATAGTCTATTATTTGAAGTCACGTGTTCTAGGTTTGAGGACCTAATTTGTAAGCCATAAGTTTATCTGGCAATTCTAAGGTGATAAGGAACTGGCTTTGTGCAATTGTTCTCAAGGCAAATTAGCAGTTTTTTATGAGGGGGAACACTTCTCTGAAGAGCAAGTAAACCCAGGAGAGAATCCCCATCTCCTTACGAGAGCAAATTCTGACCTGCCAAAATTGGCATGCTCTGTATGTGAGTCTCATTAGATCCCAGAATCTGGCTTTCATGCCCTGTTGTCCTGTATTAGGCATTCACCTCAGATATTTTTAGTGTAGCACCAAGGTATATTTCTGTGACTCTAGGACCTGCATGCTCCCACCACCTCCCATGTGCCAGATGCTACCGGTTGGTTTTATCTAACTGATCACTGACCATGATTTGATGTGGTTTGGAATCTATGAACAATAGAGAGGATAAGAATGCATCAGCTGTAGCTGCAGATGAGGGATCCAGGCTCAAATGCACTGTCCTCTGCTTTGCACCATGCCTTCTCCTACTTCATATGGCTGTCATGGAGCTGTCACAAGTACTGCTGAAAAAAGAGAGGCCTAAAGAGAGGCCCTGTTGGACCAACACCACTAACTTTCCCACGTGTACAGTTTTCTAACATCCTGAGTTTTATTGGTACTAAACCTGATGTCTCTCCCACCAAATTGTTCCTTCTGACCCATTCTCTTCAACAAAAGAAACGGTCATTCCTCTCTCCATCCTAGCTCCAAGGTCATTACCACAGGTAACAACAAGGGACACTACTGTACAGCTAATATTAATTATTCCAGAGAATGTCACATGTTGCGGGATTCCTTTTATCTTTATACCATGCTTATAGTAGGATTGCAATAATCATTGACTTGACAAGTTTCCAGACTCTTGCATTCATAAGTAGTCTATGAAATACTCTACTGGTCATCTGCTTTGCCCAGACCTTCACAAAATCTAGGATGTGTCTATCTACAGGCAAATAGTTGCGCACTTAAAATAATAAACCATTTCTACTGAAATAGATTTAGATTTCAGTAGGAAACCTACCTAAACTTAAATGGGGGGCAAGATTTGCCCTGATTAACTTTGAAGATTTCTTTCCTATTCATCAGTAGCACAGATCTCAGTCCACAGCCTGTTGCATGGCACCATTTTGGTTTTCCTAAAATCAATTGCTAAAGCTAAACTATTTTACAGACTCTTAAGCTAGCAGTTTATCACAATACACTACCACGATCTTTCTGCTCCTGTGTTTGTCTTTTCTAATAAACCCATTCCTAAATGTTCTTTCTCAAACAGAAGGATCATTAGTTTTCAGGTACTTACCAAAGGGTTTCAAAGGGTACCTAAAAATAGGTCATACTGATAAGGGTTTCATTTGACAAATGTCAGGCTTTTCTAATACTTCCCTTTGCACGACAAAGGGCAAGCCAACATTTTCCCGGTTGTCAGGTAACACTCTACACTGAAACACAGTGGAACAAAACCTGACAGTGAACCATTGCTGCATCTAAGTTCTAGTTATATGAGGTAGTACAGGAAAGTGTTCTTCAAATTAACTTTAATGTCAAGACTGGTAGAGTGAATATAATTATGGCTGATATTTTTATGCTGCAGTCTGACAGATAGTTAGCAATAAATACACTGCCTCATGCAGAAAATGAGCAGACTTTCAGTAACATGAAAAGCAGAGTGTCAAGTGCTTGTGCAACTTTTGAACATTTTCTTTCTCTTGGTTTTTATTATCCCCTTGAAAATGTTTCAGATCACTGTTTACATTCACAGCCTCTTCACCTCACCTTTCTGGAGAGAATTTTGAGAGCCGATATGCTTTCCATCACTTGGTGATGCTTGTAGCATCCATCTTTCAGCTCAGAAAGTGAAACTCGTGATCTTCAGGGCAAAAGGCAGCAATGAATCTTGAAAAAGAAAAAGAGACTAAAGTGTTGTGGCTACTGCCTCCACAGCTAAACAGTGAAGTCAGTGGGCCTATGCCAAAGAACTGGCCCAAATAGTTTATCTCTACAAAACACATTGTGGTAAGCTACAAACTTTGGAAACTGGCTGCATAAGCTGAAGTACAGTACAGGTGCACACGTCAGGGAGTAACAGTACATGCAACTGTTGTGGCTCAGGCACAGGAAGAGCATGGAAAAACATCCTCCCTTTCAAAGGACAGACGTGTTCTCCACTCCACCAAATTAGCTCAAGCCATACTGGTTGAGGGAAAGGCTACATGAGGCTGTAACACCAACCAATACCTGTCATTTTGGCAATGCTCAATGTCATCATGTCTACACCAGATCTGAATGTATTAAAAAAATAGGGAAAGACTCCCTTCCCCTTAATTTTCCATCTTTCCATTTCCACCATGAACATGGCAAACTCTTTAGCTTCAACATATAAGAGTTCTGAGGGGTTTTTAAGCAGAAGGAGACCAGTTAAGGGCAATGAAACAAGACAATCCGATTCTTTGCTGCACTTTTCAAGCTTCTCTGTCTTTGGACTATATACATTTGTACGCTCACCTCTCGCAGAAGGTAGATTTATATTTTTTAAAGTGCTACCTATCACCATCAGTATTCTATTTAGAGACCCTTTTAGTCAATTAGCCAAAAGAAAAGACAGGATTTAAGTCTTATATTCACTGAACTTGGTGGCTTTTTCAATCAAGCCACCTCCCATGAATGTATCACATCTATCATTATAGGTGTTGCTTCCAGGCATTGCTTTTGTGATTTCTCCATTTGGTGACTGTGTAAACTTTTTCTTTCATTCTCTCAGGGAATGAACTTGTAATACCATATTAAAAAATCTGTCTTCACTCTTTGATTTAACAGTAACTTAGTCTAGATTAATATTTATCAATAATATTGCTGAATGCTAGCAGACTGTAATTCCCAGAGAAGCCATTCTTTCTTTCGTAGAGAAAATCATCCACATAAAATAAACTGTAGTCATTTTCAAGTTGACCTGGAAAGCACAGTCAAAAAATAATTAGCATTCATTATAAGAAAGTTTGCATAAAAATTATTTATTTAAATGAGTTGCTACCTCGTAAGCCTTTATAAGTATTCAGCTTTCAACAAACAGTAAGGAAAATCACGCCACATGTTTATCAAGTTTCAGAACTGCTGATGCTACCTTTCAGGATTACATACTTGAAAGGTATAGAATAGCAGTGCTCATTTCTGTGTGCATAGAGGCTTAGATATGAGGGATAATAAGATATTCTTGTGGTTTTATAACTCCAGTGATTACCGTAAGGTAGGAGAAATAGAATATTTTAAGGATCTAGTCTATAGTGCCATCTTCTGTGCTTTAACGCAACACAACAACTGATTTCCGTTTCACCCTTTTAATAAATTATTACTATCTATAGGTAAGACACATTCTCTCAGTGTTAAAACTGGTTTGGGATCTTTGTTTCAAATATTACATAGTTAAATTACTGTGTTGTAAATAACAACAAGTGTATTGCAAGTACATTACATCTTTAAAATTCAATGTATAGTACAAACTATATTCTTTCAAGAAAGTCATGCTGATGCTTTTCCTTGATCTCAGATTTAAGAAAATGTCATCCAGTTGAACAAGCTCCAACTCAATTCAACAGAAATATTCCACTGATTTCAGTAGGATACTCTAGTTAATAGAGGATCAGCATCCTGCACCTCATTTGCAATTCATCCTGTCAGAAGCCCTATATGAAGACCTACCTGCTGAAGTACTAGTGTCCTTAACAGCAATTGTGAAAAATGGGAGAACTTTAGATACACAATATTTCACAGGTGTTATTTAGCAACAAGCAGAATCAGATGCTGTATATAGCCTAGAGTGATAACTGTCTTTCAAATCACTTTGCGCAAGCATAAGTCCATTTCTCCGTTATTCCAATAACTGAGAATTGTTATTCACAATAAAAGTGAAAAAGCACAAAGGAGACATATGGATGCCTAGCCCTGAAAAGAACATCGATATTTTGAAACAGAGTGAATGAAGTATTCAGAAAGGGAGCAGAGGAAATCCAAACACATGCAATGGACCCTGATTTTGAAGGCAAAGTCTTGAGCAGGGGAGCAGGAACAGTAAACAGGAGAAACTGAGTGGCTGTTTAAAAAGAAAATACGAGTATTTCTGCTTTAGACCTAGCTCTAACTGTGATTTAAGATGTAGACGATGAGGTAACTTCTTCCACGACCTATTTTAAGATATTTTCTGCACAGAGGCAAGCAGGATGGCCACAATGGAGAACAAAATACATGACCCGGAAGCCTAATTTTCAGCACCGTGCAGCATGTAAAGAAGTAAATATGTATTTGACAACTCTGTTTGGAAGTCACTAGAACAGACTCCATGTAAGAAAAGTAAAGACATTGAAAACAATTGAAATAGACGCAATAGACTGCCATTTTTTTAATTAACATTGAAAGAGAATCAAGTGGCATCCTTCCACCTGAAATTTTTGACTCATTATTAGATTCCCGGTAAGTTAGTTGCAAAGAATATCTCTACAGAAGAAAAGACCAGAAAGTTATAGGAGACATCTGTGCATTTTACATTTTCATTTCCAAAAAACCCATTTCTGGAATATGACAAAGGAACAGCATCTTTGTCCAACATGAGAAGACAGATTTGTTTTCAATGAACCACAGGAAAAAGAATGGAAAAAAAATGTATTAAAGAATACTCAAAGATGGACTATTTTTCTCCGTAAGAGAAAATACAAGCAGTAGCTACAAGAAACATTTAATGATCCTGAAAATCTCAGGAAGTGTTAAGTATTCCTTATAGTTCATGACTTGAAACCACTTGGAAAAAAAAAAAGCGTATATAGAAGACTTTAAAACTGTGGGACCTAGTAATATTTCCAGGGATTCTCGCAACTAAAAGAACATACTGAAGGTCAAACAGCAGCTGCCTTATTGCCTTTGGGGAGTGTTTTTACCAGCTTTAGTGGGAGAGAGAGTTTGATTAGTAGTTTATATACGCATATGTGTGTTTGGAAAAGGGCAGAAAGAGAAGATATGCATATTGGTCTTATTGGGAAGCTAACAATAGAAAGTATTAATTCGAAAATAGAACATACAGTAAAAATTCCTACTCAGTGTAATACAGGCCTATATGCGCTGGTCATCATAACAAAGTATATACAGAGAAGATGATTGATGAATTTAAAGAAAATATTTGTAAAGCTTTACATGCTGAGACGCAGTTGGAATTTGAGAATTAAATACTCAGTGATGAAAAAGAAATTTGATATAGCTGTCATTGATACAACTTGTTGAGATGCATCACATAACTGGAATATGAAAAATTTTTGTTGCAGTTTGCTTTGGAATGATAGAATGGAAAAAAATGAGAGAATCTGAACTCTCCATTGAAGGTATTGTAACCTGTTTAAGTTTTATTGGTAATTCAGAACCTAGGCATCATGAAAGCATATAGATATTATAATAATTAACCTAGCTCATCAGAGAGAACCAGTCACTGTCTGTAGCAGTCCTCTAAATTATGAGAATGAGTTTCTTCATAAGGATCTATTGATAACATATAGGAAGAGAATTATGGTGTTACAGGGGCTTGAATTTGGGAAATGTATATTTGAGGTCTCATGTAGCCAGTAGTAAAACTTCTTCAGAATCCATAAAATTATAGAAAATGGTTTTATAATGCACAAGGAATTACAACAAGAAAAGGTAACTTACTTACTTTTGACTTCACTGTACTGGATAAAGGTGATTAACCACAATATTGGGAGTCAGTGGTTGCCTAAAAACCACTGATCATAAGTGGTGGAACATGTGTGATCCTCCATACTAGTTTTTATCCAAAATCTAAAGAAACTAAGAAAAAAATGATTAGATGGAAAAATGCTGACAGGAAAAAATGAATAAAACCTTCATAAAAAAAAAAAATTAAATGTCCAGAGTTACCCAGTTCCACAGTCAAGAACAGAAACAACCTTACCTAAAAGATTGTCTTGGTTCAATGGCAAGAGCAGGAATTCAAAATATTAAGAAAAGTATAAACAGTTGAAAAAAGTGAAATAGATATTAAACAACATAAGAGCTGTGAATTGCCAAAAGTAGCTTAAGACGTCAGTAGAATATACAGATGAGCAGAGATAAATATATTTTAGATATCTTTTGAAAGGGGAGTAGTAAAAAATAAATTATATAAAGGTCCATTATTAGATGAAGATTGTAAAATTGTTAATAATGATACAAGAAGAACAGAAGCTTCTAATAAATATTATGTCTGTGTGTTTGGAAGGAAGCAGAGAGCTGCATTTACACCATCTGAGGACAAGAAAGCAATTTCCAGGCTATTAATAAGCCTTAGGAAGAAGTTAGACAATACCTACTTAAGATAAACATTTTTAAATCAGGAGACCTACTTAGAAAACTTGCGGCAGAGTCATACAAATGCTGGCTAAGGAAATTGATGGCTTACTGATACTAATTTATGATAAAGATTAAAATATATATATATATATAGATATATAGATATATATATATATGCATGCATATATATAGATATAATGAAAAAATGCAAGGAGACCCCAAAACAGCTAACATCATGCCAATTTGCCAGAAGGTCAGGCAAAATGATGCAGCTAAAAACAGGCTAGTTAATTTTTCTTGATTCTCAACAAAAAACCTAGAAAATCTGACATAGGATTTAATCAGCCAAAGAGTCTGTATGAGAAAAGAGCTCTCTCCAAATTACCTGTGTTAGACAGTATTAAAAATTTGGTTGTCAAAGGTTATGTGCAGATATTACATTCTTATACACCCTAAATTCCAAATGAGCCGATAATGTGTCATGCAAAGGCACTCCAATACCACAACTGTAGAGACATGTTCGTTCCAATCTGCATCCACATTGATCTTCCCTTTCAATAGGACTAATTAGCCTGAATACAGCACCATACTGCTTCTTCGGAAGCCAGCTTGCTCAGTGCTGGTTTAAGGAGATCCTTACTCCATCAAACAGTGAGAACATGCTCTTAGACTTCTGTCTAAGAAGATTAAGATTTTTGACTACATGATATACACCAAAAGGCTAGCTTCATACAATGCAACACCAGTAACACCTGTTAAATGCATTAACAACTGATTGACAAATCTGAACATGCAGTTGTTAATGAGGAATAGTCATCAATTTATTTTTTATTTTTTTTAAGTGGGATTCCACCTGGATCCAAAGTGTGGAGGACACTAGTCTTCATTTTCAGTAAGTGTCTCAAAGTAAATGTAAAGTAACTGGTTATAAAAACACCTTAATTTTTTCCAAACATTTTTTGGCATGGTAATGAATGAAAAAGACAGAACTCGTAAGTCAGAGCTGGCTGAATTGTTTGGGGAACTGCCTCCATTAAACTTTTTTTTTTCATACAGTTAAATATCAAACTATACACCTAGGAACAAGGAAAGAGCTCTTCATTTACAGAAAGAGGGTCTCTAACCTGGTAACCAGTGACTCTGGAAAAATAAGCAATCCAACGTAAGCCCCCATTAAAAAGCTATCATAATAGGATGACATGATTCTGTGTTGATATACCAAATACTTTTCTGCTTTTAGGGAGTAATTTTAATTCTCCAAACTTATGATAATGTATAGGGAAAAATTGGTAGTAAAATACTGCTCTTATATTCATATTTGTAAGATTTTAAATTTGGAGAATGTTTAAAAGAGATTCTCTAAATTATCTGAGCATTTAGAAATAGTCTTATATTAAAAGATAGCTTTCAAAAGCTTCTCAGAAAGAAAACTTGAGGAAGTACCTTCAGAGGAAGACAATTATGGATGCTCTCAGGTTCCTTAGTGTGGAACTGAGAAAGGCATAAAAGGAGTGTCATAAAGCTAAAGCTAGACAAATTTAAATGTGAAGTTTAAGCACAAACGTTAGCAGTGAGGATGGTTAACTACGGGAAAAAAAAAAAGACCATTGTGATGAATTTCATCATATTCTCCCTAATATTTTCAATTGAAGATCAGATGCCATTTTAAAAAACCTGTTAATTGGGGAAAACACCTGTAAATAGGGAGTCAAAATACTTGATCTGATGGCTCATTCTGACTTTATATCTATAAAAGCACATCAGATTATTCACTGATGCTAAGGGCTTACACAAGAGCATCTACCAGTAATGCTTTCTTTCTAGCTGGCTAGAAGGGCATTTCCTGGAAGACAATGACCTGGCCTTTGTCATTTCTCATTTAGACTGCAGCGATTCAGTGTTCAATGTAAACACTGATAAAGTTTCAGTGTTTAAAGAATTACAGCTACTGAAGCTGCATCTCCATAAGGGCAAACTGCTGACTCATGTCCAGTTTCTTGTCCCCAGTCATTTTCTATGAAGTTCTTTTGATCTAATATGTCCCATCTGACCTATATGTAGCCCACTCACGCCTGATCACAATTCATTAAGCAGCTAGTCCTGCGGAGGAGACGTATTTTCTTTGGAAGGGAGTAATCTAAGATGACGGAACTTAGGGATGACAGGATGTTTAACTGACCAAGACCTAGTGTCCTGTCTATAGATTTTTTTTATGTTTGAAGTGATTAGGAAACTGAGGTATTTTGTAGATCCTAGTTACTTTGTCCGTAGTGCTTGGACTGAGATTCCTCTGACAGCGACCAAACAAAAATTTCAACGCATCGCTCCTTTTTGCTTACCCTTCAAAGACCCACAGATAAGCTAGGCCTAAGGATGATGCCATGGAACATGTCACATATAAGCTATTAAAGACATCATGAAGTTAAATGGTTACTTAGCAGGCATGTTACAGAGTCACATTCAGATAAATCAGATGGATGTAATTTTTTTTGACACTAGTGGGACTCTGTCCATTGGCTTCAGTGAGAGTTGAATTGTCCAAAAACAATAGATTTTTGTGGTTGTTTTTACATTTCAACAAGCTAGATTTAAATTAATTAACATTCCAAGTGAGATCAATAATGAATAGTTCAGTAATAATTACCAGGACTCTATAGAAAACTCTATTAATTATGTCATGAGCTATAGACCGCATGTGCCAATTTTCCACAAACAAGGGATTCATTCACTCTCTATTTTCTAACAATGAGTACATTTGGTAATTGTAACTAGAGCTATATGTTTTTGTTCATTCTAATTTAAAACTGTACTCATTTATGCCTTTGTTAATTTTGTCCTTTCAATACAATACCAGGTCTGTAGGAATCAAATTCACCTGAGGGCATCTTCCAAGGCAGAGGTCTCTTGAACCTCGGGATCTGGATCTGAGTTTCAGCTGAAAATTCAGCTATTCTCATAATAAATTTGCCAAGGCTACACGTGACCCACCAATAACTTAATTCAAATGGCTACAAGACAGCTGGGCTGCTTGCCGTACGATTCTTTCACACGTCTCATGGTGCTATAGTGTTTTTCTTAAGGTTCATGTCCCTAGAATAAAGTCACTATCTGAAAATCTCACTTATTTTTTTAAAAATAAATAAATTACTAGACTTAATGGTCATGGACAGTGTGTGAAAACTTGAGGGTAGAGAAGGCCTTGGTAAAGACTTCTACTTTAAAAATTCCTTTTAGTTTCATTTCATTAACGTATGATCCCTGGACATAGTATTTGACCAAATGGTAGGTCAAAATCAAGGGCAGGTCAAAAATCAAAACAGAAGGGGAAGAAATTTTTAGAAAGATGCATTTAGATTATAAAGAGAATTTTTCAGTTGTGAATTTATTGGGTTACTTCACTTGGTGAAACTAAACTTTCAGCAGTTGGTAAAACAAGGAAAGAACTCACTCTGAAGAAAAATTTCAAAATCATATTTAAAGAAGCCGTAACTGCATTTCCAAAATGATTACATGGAACTATTGTTTTCATAATAATCAAAATTCAAATCAATATTTCTGAGTCTAAATGTAGAAGAAGCTTATTGGATATTTTGCCTCAAAAATTAGCCTTAAAAATTCATATGCTGACCAAATGTTTTTATAACCAGGAACTGAAAACCGAAAGGAATCACCAGTTTGCTAAATCCAGACACTTTCTGGAATCAAATCATATAATCTTTTCCATAATCTTACCATGTTAAACCTGAAGTTCACTTTCTGCCCACTACTCCAAATGGAAATCTGTTCCAAATAAAACCTTGCGCCTGCCAAAGGTAGAAAAGGCCTTCTTATCATTTTCACTTTGTGTTAAAATTATATTCACAGCCACTATCATTTATTTATTCTTATGTCAATATTATTCTTCACTTTAAAATAAATCTTTTCCTTCTCTGATGTTTACTATTTTAGGCAAGCTTCTTATGAAGTTAAACAAGCCAAGCTTTTCTAATCTCCTTTGCAAACTTAAACTCAAATTTTTTGGCCATCCTAGTATCTTTTCTCTGCAGACTGCCTGAATTCATCTTTCCTGACTGTGGATGATCAAAAGCATTAATATACACATGTACATTGATAAACACATATTGGTAAATAGATATGGTAGTCTAAGCATCATTCTCAGGGCCTGAGGTCAGTTGGCGTAGCATGGCTCACTTCTGTACAGGTACATTCACTTATTCCCCTGCTTTTGAACACTGTCCTCAGGATAGTTCCCAGGCCTCATTAACACCTGAACCATGCCCAGGCACTACCTGGAAGAGTGCTAATTGGCCCGGACAAAAAACACGCAGGGGTTATGCTAGCAATTTAAAGTATGGATGACTGTATATCTGTGATTGGCCCATTTCTTGGCCCTGTTTAATTTACTAATACAGATGTAACCAATTAACTTGACAATAGTACTAGAACTTCTCAGTTTCACCTGAAAATATTTCCCCTAATTTGTCTCAGACCTGAGTTTGTCTTTCCAATGTCTGCATCACATTCACATCTCAGTGTCATTCTGGGGTCAACCGCTACACTTGAATCTTTTTCCATTCATCTTCTATAAGCCATCTATGCTTTTACTGAGCCAAGCCATTTTTGGTTGTCTATGACATTTATAATCTTGTTCAGTTCTCTAAGAGATCTGCAGAATTTTCAAGCCTAAAATAATTAGATCTCTACATCATAATTGAGAAGATCAGACGTGTAAGCTGTAATGTATCCATACTCTGTGTGGAGCAAGTACAGAAAAGGGTAATAATACAATAAACAAGGGTTTATATACAAATATATATACAGAAATGGTCATTTAATCTACCATATTTACTTGGCTAAGAGAATGTACATGAGCTACCAAGGTTCACTTAATTTTTTTTTTTTAAGGTTCTGTAATCCACCTTCAGTCATATTCCAAAAACTTCCTAGATTTCTTCCATTTCATTCCAAGGCTGTATCTGTTAATAAAACACCCTAAGAGATTTCATATTAATCTATTAAAACAATACCCAGAGAAATTTCATGTGCATTTTGCAAGATTAAAATCTTGGTCTATGCATGTTTACCAAGCTTTCATTCAGAGACCACATGTGAACCTTCATATTCCTCATCCCCAAGAAGTTTATAGCTAGATCAGCTTTAGTCTTCCATTCACTTTAATCTTTGATTGAAAAAAAAAAGCATTCTGGTCAAATTTGAATGCAGTATAAATAAAAGTAACTCTGACTTTTGCTCTTTATTTCCTAAATGTCTTATCTCTTAGCCACCAGAGGAAGCTTATTGAAGCTATGAATAGCTGAAATAAGTGATTGATCATGAATAGGGGGAAAAGTTAATTAAAGATTTTAAATAAGGATTTTGATACTCTATGCGTTCAAACAAAGTGCCTTTCTTAGATAGTACAAAGCCTTACCCATATGCTAATTTCATGGAAATGAGGTTTATTATACTCCGTGATTTTTCCATTAAACAAGCAGAGACAGAACCATATATACTCTTCTCTCCCTATCCCAAGCTCTCACAAGTCCTGTGAAAGGTATGATAGCTACTTGCTTTATATCCTCTTTTATTCCTTCTCAACTTGTCTTTTGAATCAAAATAAAAGATACAGTTACCATGTTGTAGGCCACCCCTAAAATACTGTTTCTTCAAACACTTCCCCCCTAAACAAACAGATGAAAAACTGTTCTGTTTTTGTTAGGAATGTTTCTTCATAGACATCTCTTCCTCATCTCATAAATGTTTGACGTTTACTGTTCTTACTTGTTTTTAAGAAATAATGGGGAACATCACTTTCTATAAATGCAGGCAGTGCACCCTGTAGAACTGCTATTGATTTCCATAAACTCTTCAGACAACCAGGATAAAGGTATTAGCAATGAAAACTTCTGTTCAGCATATCTCTACAAAGTCTGGAGAAAAGAGACAGTAAATTTCCCTTCCTCTTTTTCTGTCTGAAGATGAGGTTTATAATGTAACAAATATTATTACATTTCAACTCCTTTTTGAAATGCCACAGTGAATAGCACCAGTGATCCACCTAGCTCAGTGTCTTGTCACTGGAGGTGGACATTAATAGCTGCTTCACAGGAAGAGATTAGGAAATACACTACACTATTAGGAGACGGTGTGCTCACAGGAAATATTTTCCCTCATGTTCACGGATAAAAGGCCAGCTTAAATCCTGACAAATGAGAATGTATATTTCTTTTCATGTGACTATATATATAGCTTATGCATCACATTGATTATGTACTCAGTTCTCATGTAGGGGAAGGTATAGCAAAAGGTGACCAGGTTCCCGTACTCTCCCTAAACAACGTTTCCTACTGCCACATCTGGAGATGTATACTGTACTAGATGGACCACCAGTCTGACCAAAATGAGCATTCCTTATGCTGTTATGATCCAGTTTTGCATTGTTCAGTGCTGCCACTCTCTAAAATGCAAACTGTCCACATGCAAACTCCTCACTGGGAACGGTACCCGGCTCACCCTAACCTCCAAACCATGCCAAAGACTTGGCTAACATCTTAACATTGCCTTCAAAATTGAGTTTCACCTCCCAGAAAATTCCTTGGTACATTAAAATTTGCTATTTTAGACATATCTTCAGCCTGCACCTACACTTCTTTTCCTGCTTGCTGTATCTCACTCCTTGTCTATTATCACCTTGCTTTCCAGAAGCCTTTGCTAGCTCTTTTTTTGAGCTCTTTTTCTTGAGCAATTATTTCTTTCCCCTACCTTCAGAGGGTTGCACCCGGCCCATAGTGCAGCAGCCGGGACAAGATGAGGCTGCAGACTTTTTTGTGCTCCTGGCCACAGCCCTTATAACAGAATATATCATATACAGTATTCATGCATGTAACTCTCTCATTAAGCAGCAAAAACCAGTTCCATTTTAGAGATCAGCAACAAACACTGTCTGAAGTGCATCCAGAGACCTCAGGAAGTTAAACTGTCTAGAAACTTCAATCTGATTTCTTGGTGAAGTATCTGCATGGGCAGCCTCCTGCTTGCTATTTCCTGTAGCAACCTTCTATCCAGAGCATATTAATACCAAATCTTTGAATACACTTTACAACTAAGAGCAAGCAAAATCTTTTCAAATTCCTTAGCCTTCTTAATCTACTGCTTTTACTGTCTTTATTCTTTTTTTCTGTCTGAAAGATTCAGAGCTCAATTTCCTTTTTTATACTTACTTGATCATCCAACAGAGTGATAAATCACATCACAGAACAGGCCAAAATCTCAATATAAGCATCAGTGGCACACAACAAAGTGGCAATGATAAAATACAATGTAACTAGTTAAATAAAAATATGCTACAACTTTTTTATTTTTGTTTTAAATAAAGAGAAGTGTGGAAATCCAGTTGTGTTTTGGACACTCTTTGTGGCTCAAGGAGGCTAGTGAATCAATTATGCTGTTAATTATTTATTTAACTATGTTAGAGCTTGACTTAGTTCCTACTGAAATCTGAGGAAGTAACTCCAGTTGTTCCAGCAAGAGTTCCATAAGAATATATGTGTATTTTAAATATTCTATGCATTTCTTTTTCTCTTGATACTTGTTCCTTTTTTTTTTTTAAACCAATAAGTACCGCTGGACATGAAGGACTCTATTAAATTTTGCTGTTGAGTTTGTAGCATTAAGTGTTGTTTGAGCTGTCCTAGGTAACCCCAGCTTCCAGTTCAAAAGGGTTTCTTGTCCCATCATATTTACAGCCCCACATAGATGTCTCAGACAACCCCAGGCTTCCTAAGCAGCTTAGACATTTATGTTTAGGCACCTGAATTAAGCCCAAAGCGTTGCAGTCATATGGAAACACAACTATTCCAAAGAGTGTTTTGGTTAAAAATACTTATTAAACAGTGGTGTGATTGTTTGCTTCCTTTTTTCCACAAATCTAAACTCTCTCTGAAAATTATATAAGGAATGCAAATTCCAGGAATTAAATAATATTAACTCTTGACTTTAGAGATGCTCCTAGTAACTTTTGTTTTCTTTCCTGGATGCTATATAGTTATGGATTTCGGTCTTTTCTTTAGATAACTAGTTGAGGTTGAGAGGAATTTTCTAGTCTAGATACCTGGATATCCTGTAGTGTCGCAGATGAGTGGGCAGTAATGCATTTCACTCGTAAGAGAGAAGCAGCAATATGTTTTATTGATGTGAGATAGTGGTTTAACAAAGATCGAAGGTAAATAAGATAGTGATTTAACAAGATTCTATGGCAAGATTCACTTGGTTATTTACTCCACAGAGGACAGGGTCAGATGAAATCATCAAGGGGACCCTCCTGCTGAGTTGTGGGGTTCAGGGTAGACTCCCTTGCTTTCCAAACTCCTACCCAGTCCCAGACTTAGTCAATAGCTCACAATCAATCTGAGAGTCACTTAGCAAAGTTTGCAAACTCTCAGTGTGTTCTTAGTCACTTACTGACGATCTGTCACAAGTAAGGAGTCTCTTCACCTCGAGGAGTGACCTTGAGAGATGTCCCTACTCAAGGGGAGATTCACTGCCCAGTGAATCACTGGGATGTTAGCCCAGTCTTTGGCATGGTTTGGAGGTTAGGGTGAGCCGGGTACCATTCCCAGTGAGGAGTTTGCATGTGGACAGTTTGCTGTGCAGGAGAACTCAATGGGCTCAATGGGCTCTAGGCTGCAGCACTATTTATGGGCACGGAGTTTGACTCATGGTCGTACAATATTTGGTGTGGAGGTATACCTTTTTGCTGTTATCATGCTCATTTCTGGCCTCACCAGTTGCAACCGGTATCCCCTAGTTCCTCCTGGTCAGCCCTTGGTGCTCTTAACTATTTGTGGCCAGTTGGAGCCTGAGGTAAGGGAGTTGCACTCCGCCATGCCTTGGGTGTGAGATTGTGTTTGGCGGGGGGTAGTTGCACTCCACCACACATTGGGTTTGAAATTGGAAGGTATATGAAGAGGGTGTAGTTGAGCTCTCCCACACTTCCACCCTGTGACCGTAGTCAAATCTCCAGTGCTTTCACAGGGTGGTGGTGCAGTCACCTCTTGCCTCTACATCATAAATATATGCATTGGTTATTGCTTCTTTGACAGGTTTACTCTCCGGTGGGTCATATTCCTTTTGGCCAGGGGAAGAGGCTGGTATGAGAGTGTGAGGACTGATTTTATACTGCTAATTTACTACTATTACAATAATAATGGTTATCAGAATAGTGAACAACTGTTGGAGTAGGCTTGCAAGTCATCTCAAAAGCCAGAAGCCCATCATTTCGAATAGTTGATTTAGCCTTGATGAGTATATTCAATCCTGGATGCTTACAGAGTCAACTGCTACTTACCGGATTTGTGTAATCTTCCAGGAGAGTGGCTGGGAGAGACGTTGGGAATGTGCACACAACAGTCTTCACCAGACATGTTCAAGAAGGCACAGATCCCTCCCTCCTTCAATAGCTTGAGGTCCAGAGTGGTTTTCAACTGCAGTGTCATGTGGGCGGTGGCATCTCCATGCTAATATAGGAGAGTTAACGCTGTTCGCTGTGGCATTAGACAGTATTTCTACTTAACCAGTCAGTTACACTAATTCTGTATTTTGCACTACTGCTATCAGTAACTTTTTGAAAAACACATAAGCACGCACTATGGTCACATGAAATAATTTTCTGGGTTTTTTTCTTTGATAACCTTCACTTTGCCAGTAATATGTAGTGATGAACTACTAGATGTTCTGTAGATTATTCTAACCTAGCCATCTGGTATTTGGCTATATATAAGGGCAAGGACCTGATTGGTGAGGTATGTTGTTCTTTCCAGGGCTATCCTTGTTATATAGTCTCCATTCATTTGCTAAAAAGCTTCTGTGGCCTTTATGGCTTTCATAAGAATCAAAGATTTAAAAACTAATGTTGCTCAGTTTGAGCTATTTTGAAACTAAAAAAAAATTCTTCCTACATTCATCCTGAAGTGTGAAATTAGTAACCTATATCACCCTAAACAAAGATAAGTTTTCAACTGTAAGAATTAAACCTTGGACCTCTGGTTCTAAAAACACATATTTCAACCCACTATGCAAAGGGGCCCTCTTCCACAGCAAGGGACTGTGACAAGTTTATCAATGTCTCTCTGCACAAAGGAGGGACATAGTAATGCCTTCAATTGGTGCAAAAAACATTGACTTTTTTATGCTGAAGTACACTTACTTTGAACTCATTTCATAAAAATGAACAAAATATTGCAGTGTTTTAAGACCATTATGGTGAATGCTTTATATCACCAGACAGCGAACTTGCTCTGAGTTGAGGAATTTTCTTTGTAGGTATATTGATTCAAATTAAAGGGAGATGCATAGAAAACTAATTAGGAAGCAACACTTGGCTTCCCAGAACAAATACCTAGACAGTCTCTTCAAAGATAATGGGCAAAATGATTAACCTCAAGGACATGGCATCCTGTCTGCTAATAAGATATATGTTTATTTTTCAAGAACTAAAAATGTAAAGGCTAATGAGTAGGTAAAAGTCTCCTGAGAAGAAAAGATAAAATGCTTCTCGGAATATGGCTAGGGAAACAGACTGAAGGGCTAAATAGAGGGAGAGGCAGAAAGAAACAGGTTCTATAGAAAGCGTATAAGATATGTGTGCGCTTCCAGAGCAAGGGCTTAGTAAGCCTTAGAGAAAGGCTTGGTAAGAATATATGCAGGCTTTCCTGCTTTCAAGTGTATTTTCTTTGACTGCTTTCCTTCTAAATAAATGATAGTTTTAGAAGGCCATCAGTCACATATTATCTTGGCGTTACCTTGAGGAAAGTGGTAGTATATAATCTGACCCCAGTACAGACCTGCTGAAACAATCTCAGAGAAAAGCAATCCAGGGCTTAGCCTCAGAGTGAAGCAACTGCAAGCCAGGTGACAGCCACCTGAAAGGGACTACAGTCACTTGGATTACAGGAACCCCAGGAGCAGTTCCTGGGAGTCTACTACTTTGTTAACACAAGATAAAAATAATTAAAAAATAAAGCTCCCTGTTTCATCATAGTTGATATTTTACATTCTAACAACCCACATCTTTATTTTTCCTCATATATCTCTCTTGAGTTCAATTGCAAATATCTAGATAGGAATTTTTTCCCCTCAGTACGGGAACTCTTCCTCTTCCTTGTGCCACTCCAACTCTTCCTCTGCTGTGGAACACCTTAAGGCTGAATTTTGACCCACGTTGTTCTGACTAGAAATTGTGTTACTGTTCTAGGATGCAATATGTAGTGAGTCAGGATGTGACAGCTTTATAACTTGGATGATAGTACAGTGAATGAGCACATTACAAAAAAGGTGATTACTGTAGGTTTTGTGATATTATTTATAGTACTTACTCTGCTAACATGAACAGCACTGTAAAAATGCTAGTTGTTAATACTGCTAAAAAATAATGCCAGAGTTTTCTACAGCACGAGTGGCTAGTATGCTGACAAATGACACTGCATGAAATGGTGGCCATGAAAAGCAAATTCACAGTGAATCACCCTCAACACCAGATTGGAATAAGAGCATTGCAAAGCTGATTTGTGGGTTGATGTTGCCATTTAATGTGGTTTCCATCAAACTGTTCATAAAATTCATAGCTGAAGCTAACCTCCATTACTGTGTCCTTGTACATTCTTCTTGAAAATAACTTGTTTACGAAACTTCAACAGTGCAGAAGGATTCTGTATGATCAGGAGGAAATGGAAGAGCTTCAAGTAAACATCACTGTGAAACAGTGTCCAAAAGGCACATTCCCTGCGTGGACTTCAACTTTTAACTTGCGCTCTGTGATTACATATAAGTCTTTGTGACCATTTCTGCCTTATATATTGAGACATTCCTACAGGTAGATGCAGGTTCAGTTGTCATATAACTATTTTCATCAGGAAGCAATGATGGGAAAATTCAGTCTTTTAATGACGAGGATGGTTGTGCTGAGGATAGATCTGGTGTTTCTAAGGGAGGAGCAGAATGCATATCCCTAGTCATAATTATAGAACATGATATTCTTTAGGTGGAGAAGTCATACAACCTTACATTCTGGAAATTACTGTCGTTGGTTTCAAAAAACAAAACTACATATAATGCTAAGTTGAGAACTGGCCACTTACTTTAGTATATGACTTTCTCTGAGTTACGATTTCACTGAATTTTGCCCAGACTACAGAAAAGATTGTTAGGAGGACCTGACTATATGCTGGATCTTCTCTTTGATTTTCTGGTTTAAATACTCAAGATGGGAGTCATTTCAAGATTAAAATACCCAAACTTAGGTGACTACTTTTTAGTGTCAACATGTGAGCTATATGACTAAGCTCCCATTATTATTAGTGGAGATCCAGACTTGATTCAATTGCCCACACTGACAGATGCCTATCTAGTGCCGTTTGAGATGCCCTTGAGTATCTTACCAGGCCTCCAGCTGCTGCTACAGAAAAGCATTGCTCTACCATTATAGCCTGCACTATGCCTACCCACCCCACAGAAGTCCTGGAGATTCTTAGACTATCTTGAATACTCTAAGTGGCAGGTAAGGCAGCAGTAGCCTATAAATGGGCAATAAATTAAATCCTAGTCAATACAGTCAATGGAGACTAGAGGCCAGCTGAGTCATTGAAGCGCTGGGAACTAGATTCACTTGCTTAAACACTAGCAGCTAGTGCTCCTTGAGACACCTTAGGCTACGAAGCCATATATGTGGGCCTGGCAGATATGACAAAGCATCTACGGAAGACCCAGGCCCTTTTGCAACATTACCTGGAGAAAAAAGCACTAGTGCATCCTAGATAGCATCCCTTTTTAGGCAACTGGATAAAGGCTTGACTATCTACTACGAGGTGAGCTGAATCACTCTCTAGATTCTACTGCCCATATTAACTAGATGCCCATCAGCTGTGGCAGAGATCTACAAACTCACTTTGCGCATAGATATCTATGCAGATACCTCATTTATGAATCTTAATCTGGAGCTGAACTACGCCCTTTATCACTCATAAATCCAATATCCTCTTGTACTGGTGGAAGGATCCTCAAGAAACATGAATAGTGTTCATGGTGCATGTAGGTATCTGGAGCATTAGAACCTACAGCTTCTTAGAGAATCACAGATTTAGACACCAGCACCAATTCACTTCCGTATTGACATCAAAAAAATTGATAAAAGTCTATTTTATTTTCAAGTTGATGTCTTCATGTGAAGTTTTCACCTGTGTTGATAAAACTCACCAGTCTCATGGCCATCTTTGTGATGATTAAATATTTGGCATCTCCAGTCATTTTATATGACTTAGATTCATGATGAGAAAATATCAAAGTCATATCCATAGAAAGCATGGAAATAAAGTAAAATAAAAAAGCACTCTATCTATTGAAGTTCTCAGGGGGAATTTTTGTATTGCTTGTTTACAGTAGTCCCTTTCTTCTCTGGCGAAATGTGTTTTTTTGTTTTTGTTTTGTTTGTTTTTTTAACTTTGGTACATACATGATTTATATCAAAAATATTGCTTTTTTATAGTGGAAAAAAAGATATAAATGTATTTTTTAAATCTCACTATAGTAAAGTTAAAGAATGTATTCTTAGGTGCCAGAATCCAGGAAGGGTTTGTAAAATAATTTTATATTGCTGAGGTGTACACTTTGTACAGCTTTATACTCATGTTTCAAGTATAGATTTGACACTATAAATTTAGTCTGTGAAGAAGTTTTTTTTTTTTAACAGCCTAGTAGCAATTTAACTGTTTTTCTTTTTGTTCACAGAAGGAACTGAAGTTCTTTTCAGATCAGATTGTGAAGGAGAGTCAAACTGGAAAGTATAGTTACCTTAAAGGTGAATACAATTTTAATGAAAGAGGAAGCCCTGGAAAGACTGTGTGTCCATTCTAATATCTCTGAGTACAGATTACAGAGTTAGCAGAGTCTTCCCAGATACATTCATTAGAGGATGAAGCGCGCATCTGTCTGAGCTCCATAAAATGTGATTTTTGAAAATCTCAGCCTTTTTTTTCATGTTGGGCAAAAGAAAAAGGTTAAACAATAAAATCTGAAAACTTGTAATTCAATACTGAGAACTGATTATCACAATGAAATTACCAAATACATTTATAAATATTCTAGGAATGTGCTCAGTTAGACAGGAAAGTAATTGAAATGTTTTTTTGAGATCCAAGCTTGCATTTCCCTGGATAAGCTGCTCAACCTGCTGGCTTGAAAAGGGAAAATACAAAGGGCAAGATTTTCACAACTGATTATAGCACTGAGAGAGTCACTTTGCATTTCCTTAAAAGGGGCCTGATTTTCATAAAATACTGAGAATCCTTGAACTGTCTCAAGCTGAGCACTCCAAGCTAAGGCATCTAAATTTACATGTCATTTTTGCCAGTCTCTGACGAGGGATATATTTAAATTCAGTTCCATGGGGGAAAAAAAATCAAAGAGAAAAATCCAATTTGATCATGAGAATCAAGTCCTAGTGACTTTAATTATTGATAAAATAGATCAAACCCAGGGAGGATGCAACTGCTGCTGACATCTTTTGCTTTCATTCCTTGTTTGGGGTACCAAGGAAATGGTCTAACCTTGCTTGCAACATTATGTTGCATTCTGAAATTGAAAATAAACAACAGCCTCTGCTCTACAAAGTCCTCACCCACAGTCAGAACAATAAATAATTGGATTAAGAAATGGATTATGACACCCAGCATGGTTTGAATTGGTTAATTGGATTAAAATAGATTGAACTGGTCATTTGGATTAAGGCATAATCAAACTTCTCCACTGACAAAAGATCTAAGTAGCATGTTAAAAAAAGAAAGAGAGAGAGACGGGGCGGGGGGGAGAGGGAGAGAGATGGAAAAAAAGAAAAAAAAAAGATAAGGAACAAGAAATGCTTGTTAAGGGAAGGGGGGTGCTATCCTCTTCTTCCTAGCTATTTTTAATGAAGGGCACATTATCTCCTTGCCTAGCAGCTGAAATAACATTGTGTAATGGAAATGAGCTCAGCAAAAGGGCTGTAATCATTATAAAAGATAAAAATCCCTAGAAGTCTGTTTAAATGTTAATAAACAAAAAAGGATAAAAGAAGAAAGGAAGCACTGCAATACAATGTTACTCACCATGCAAAACTTCCTAGTCTGTATTCCCTCCCCTCCACATTATTGATTTTTAAATTACATTGTCTTTTTATTACTTTTCTCTAAATCTGTCACTGTAAGAACTGACACAAAATCTAATCAAACCATAAGGAAACCATCAATTCTATCTAGTTATTCAGATGGTTGGTGAATAACATCACAGCCCCCTGGTCCTGTTCACAGTAATGAAATCAAGCCCTGGCCTGTACTTTCTGATTATAAAGGTTCTGCCTTGGAAGAACTGCACATCGGAAGATAACACCTGTTTCAGGATATTGAGGAACAGGGTGGGAAAGAAATAGAATGCAAACCATCAAAAGCTATTCTCAGAAACATTTCTGTATTTCTTGTTCAGAGGTCTGGATAGAGATCTTCTTTTGAATACTTTCTTATGCATGTACCTTTTCTACCAACCCTTTCAAAAATATTTATTTTCAGAAGTTCATGGAGCAATAGAATCTATTCCTAGCAATGAATGTGCTTTCACTGAGTGTCACACAGGCATAAACAAAAAAGTTGAACTATGCAAAGTGCTTAGGTTCTTGCCATTAGTAAAGTGCATTAAGCCTTGTGCTGCCATTCATTCTCAATCTGGGAATGCAGAAAGCCCAAGGCCCAGAGAACTTCTGCTGAACCTCTGTGGTCTTCTGGGACAGTCATGGTTATGATTGAGCCTTGATGGCTAGAGGTCTGCTTTATCAGATAACTCCTTATTACAGGAAGGGTGATAGATTGGGCTAGCGGGAGGAAGGGCTAGGGCAAGAAGCAAGAGAAAAGAGGAAGGAAGATGATAAGGGCTACCACAGCAGAAGTTAGGCTCCTAAGCATTCAGTCTCTGCCTGTATTTCTTGTGGCTCGTACAAAACTAGTGAAATGAATCATTACACTTCCAGTCTATGCTTAGCTGTTAGGTTAGAGAGGACAGTATTTTTTTCCTTTTGGGCCTTCTTGCACAGAGTTCAATTGCCTTGGCTTTGCTCAGGTAGCAGATCAAGTGGGTCCCCCAGTAAACAAAAGTAGCAACAGGGTCACGAAAACAGATAGTACTTGAGATCAGCCCAGGATTAAGCATCACAGAAACTCAGGACTATCTGAGTAATTTTTTCCAGATGCAGAATTTGTCAAAGAAAAGTTTGCATTCAGTAGAAATGTGACGCAGGTTAACTTTGTGTGAAAATCTCATCTCCAGCTTTGACCTTTGCAGAAGTCCTGTCATAACCTGGGTAAAGTTGCTGCAAAATATATTAATGAAATTAACAGACTAATGAGATGAGAAATAGCCATAAATCACAATTATAAACATAATCATAATTCAGTGTATATCATACTCTCCAATCCCTTTCTCTAAGTTAGCTTGGTTCTGTTCAAATTTTTTCTTCCAACATCTTCCTCAAGAAAGGATGATACATGGAACGAGTCAACAAGAAACAATGAAATCCTGGTTATTTATTAATAGAAGAATGAAAATTGAAGATGGGATGATAGACATTCCCAGACAGACTCTCATTTCCTTCCACAGTTCAGAAAACACATTTCTTGGGTTTGATTTGGTTTGGTTTGTTTTCAGTCAGAGACTGTGCTATGAATATTTACAGAATTACAACTAGAATCTTACTTTTATTTCAGTTTCTGAAAGAGAAGTCACCCATACTACCGTTCTAAGAATTATAGAAGAAAGCTTTTCTGAGTGTCACAGAAGCATAGGGCAGTGGCTGCATTCTACAATCTGGAGCAGTTCAGAGCATGCCTCTGAATGTAACTTCTGCATCCAACCATTTTCCTCATAGTTGTTTGGACAGCCAGGCCGTCTCTTCCCTAATGACATGTAAATCATGCAAAGGAATACATTCCCCTCTTAGCATGTTGTGGAAGGCTTTCAGCTTCATCAGATACCAGAACCACATGATTTGGGAACTTTAAAACCAACCACTAAGTTAATCTGCTGCTTACCATCACTTACAGGATAGTACACTTCAGGATAGAAGTCCTGTTAATTCATTTGTATCAAAGAGTTTTGATGTGCTTAAGTGATGTGCTTAACTGTTTTGCTAAACCCCTGTAACTAGTCAAAGACAAATGAAATCTCTGTCCTTGCTGTGCTTCATTATATTAGTCTGGCTGGGTACATCACTGGCTGGGTACCACCTTGACTGAACAAAAAAAGAAGGGTAAAAGATTCATCTACCATCAGAGTAATTACCAAACCAGCACCATAAGGAGTAATTCATAAAGCAATATTGCTTCGACCCACCCACTCTTTCTTCCTCTCCCCCTCAGCGAACCTGCCTGTCGATCTGCAGTTTCAAGGTGTCAGAAATAAGCTTCTTCATGGAGAAGTAACCAATTAAGTTTTATTGCTTTATTGATGCTGCAGATATAAAATGACTGTGTAGAGCATCTGTCATAAAATGCTTGCTTAAAAAATCCGTTGTTGGAGACATCAGTACTCCAGCAGAAAGATGAAAGGAAGATTTAAAACGCATGATGTAGATATGTGTTAGAAGCTAATTACATGCAGTGGGAACAGATACAAGGATGGCTTGCCATCAGCTGTGGATTGCATCTAAGATGTGGTTATCAGTGCTAAAATGTTTTCATAAAACAATCTTATGTGCTGTCGAGCCAGTCATTTTTCTATCATAAATTGTTCCTTCCAGTGATTTTTTTTTCAGAAGAAAACTCCATATTGGATTGAATTTTTATATTATATAGAGTGGAATTATTTTATGGGGAATTCACCGATACATACAGAATATTAAATGCTGGTCCTGAACAGGGAAGCCTATTGTCAGGAGCCATCTCTGATAATAACATTAATTTATAGAAATATAAAGAATATAAAGAATAAATTCAACATGAAGAATCTATGACCACATAAATCTATGCCAGACAAGTTCAAATGAACACTGTTGAATAGAGCTGGCCTGCCAATATATTCATGTAACAGCCTATGACAGAGAAAGTTTAGAAAAGAAAGAGGAAATGATAGCAAAAAAATGGAAATGTGTCTTTTTTGACCATAGCCTTTCATTTTGAAACATGCCCTGCTTTTGTATTTTTCATATGAAAGCCTAAGAGACTATTGAAATTCTTTAAAAGAAGAGTGTGTATTGCCTATCAGATGCAGTCACGCAGTCAGTAGAGTCAGATATACGGATTAGGGAACCTTTTATGTTTTGGCAGCACTGGCCCTTGCGTTGCTCTGTGTAGGCAGGACCAGTACTGTCCTAATTTGTTATTTCATAAATACTTAAAGCATGGAAAGCACTTAAAAAAGACCCAGAGCAAAACAAAAAGAATCCTAAATAGTACTGCTCTTGTCAGTTTTCAAATGACAGACCAGAGTCCTGGAGCGTTGCCCTGGAAAGAGAAACTGTGCATGAGGATCACGTGCATAGGGACTTGTTATCAATTCTGAATGATCTTCAAGAAGTAGTCTTGTTTGCTGCTAGCACATTACAGAGTGCTGCAAATCGGATGTACCCTCAAGAAAGGACAGAGGAAAGATATTTTAAATACCATAAGATTCTTCTTCTCTTTATACAAAAAGCCATACTTTGTTGAAGAGGTTAGGAAATCTTGCATTGTAAAATCCACAGTGCAGAACGTTTTTATGGCACTGAAATAGGAGGTATGTTATGCACTACATGTGTAAATATGAAAGAACTGAAAACCTGTTCTAATTTAGCATTAAAACACATTTTTCAGAGATCCAGGCATGTATCTAATAAATTCACCCTCTTGTTCAGGAAAATAAGGAGCCAGAACTAAGTATTAAAACCCCTTACCAAACGTGCCCAGACAAATATTCATTGATGATTTCCATTCACTAGTCTTTTTTTTTTTTTCTCCTCTCCTCTCATTTCCTTTCTGCTTCCCTTTCTTACATTTTCTGGTTCTATAAATACTTATTTTTTCAGTGCCAGGAAGGATATTTTGCAGTAAGAGGAGGAAAGATTCCTCGGTTTTTTTTGACCATTTGTTTCATGTATATATCAGTAGGCAGAAATGGCTAGCTTAAAAATTCTCCCTAAATACTGAAATTCAAAAAAATTAGAAAATTTTAATCCATTTGCCCTGATGTGTTATAGCCCAGTCAAACCTCACTGCAATCCTTCTGAAGCATTCACTGTTTCACTAGATCAAGTTCATGGCTGGAAGACTAATGAAGAAATAATTTATTTTTCTGTTTTTTATTTTATTATTTTAATAGTAAAATAGATATACCTTTTTCATTCTTTTATTTGATCATTCACTAGAACCTATTGTGAGATTAACAATTGCTTTGCATCCGTTTATTGGTCCTGACACAAACTTCCTCTCTTATTGATGCAATTAACTTTTTAACCATCCCATATCTTCTAAAATAAGAAAGAGCAAGCCATAGGAATTGATTCTTTATAGAATTTATTTCCTCTCTTGACTTGTCAAGACGGTCCAATGCACATGTTAAATATCTGCAGGTAATGTGGGTTATCCCAATCCTGTCAAATAAGATCCCATAAATCATAAGATTTACCAAACTAGTAAGTCTTTGCAGCAATAATGGGAAAAAAGTAACTCTGACTGTGAAGAATACACAAGAAGTTTAAATGGACACATATCTGTTACTCTGCCCCATTCCCATCAGCCCACCAAGACAGCATCAATCACCATTAGCACGTATGTATCTGTATTTACTCTTGCTGGTTACATTTACTTGGAGAGCAAAATCTAGTTATACAAAAACCTGTTCTTGAAAATTCTTGTCCATGTTGAAATATACAGTTGTCCTGAAAGTTATTAAATGAACTGCAATTACGTTTCCATGCATAGTCACAGTTATAGCACTATTTTTGTACTTTGAATGCTCTCGAAGTTAAAGTGATTCACACAAATACATAATCGTCTTTCATTAGAGCTTTGCACTCTATAAATCATAAAACTAAAGTCACAACACAACAACAGAGGGTGTATTATAAACACTGTGCAAGAGCTACAACCTTTCTGGTCCTGAGATAGATAGCTTCTATCCAGCCAGCACAAAACATGGATATATCTTACCATTAGAGTGCTTTAGGCAGGTTACATTCGTGAAGTTTGAATTCCTGGCTCAAAGGAGGCACTGAGAACATGAACTAATGCCTTAGGTCCTTAGCTCTAAAACATGAATAATGACTGTCTCTCCCAAAAGGGTATAGGAAGTACACATCTATTAATGATTATATAAATTTGGTCATCATGGTGATGAGGACCATAGCATGACTTCATTGTACCTTAATATTTTATTTATTCTAAACTGTTTGCTCTATTCTAAATTATTTATTCTTCTAAACTTGTTTATATACTCCTTAGTCCCACTATCCCCTTGAAATTCCTAAAAATATGCCAATATGCCTGTATGTCATCTTGCCTCTTTGTTCACATGATATATGCCAGTTCATCAGGGATTATTGGACAGGGCTGGATTCAGCCACTGTGTGGGTTGGGGTCAGGCTATAAAACTATGGAACTGGGAGCATAATCACATGGTTTTAACGGGGATCAACCACCTCGTGAACCTTGCCTGTAACGGTAGTCTATCTTAAGATATGCATTAGGGAAGAAAATCAATTAAATTACCACCATTTAATGAATTATTGCTTGTCAAGTCAGGGTACCTGACTATGTTTACCCAGCCAAGTCGGGGTACCTGACTATGTTTACCACAATTAAAAAATAAGCCATAAAGAGGATTCAGTAAATGCATTTCATTTCTAAGTGAGGCAGGCTGGGATTTCACACATATTCACATACCAGTGAAGAGTATTGATTGTTTTTGCTTGCACTCAGTCTTGCCCCCTGGACTAGCTAAAAGTCACAAACAATAATCAGTAATTAAACCCCTCCTTTAACTTCTTACTGCAGTAGACTAGGCCTAACCTTACCCCGTTGTTCTTCCCCTCGCTAAAGTACATTATTGTTTCAGACTACACCTTAGCAGGAAATCCTTGAAAGAACATTGAAGGAAAGTAATCAAATTACTGCACCACAATTAAATGTACAGTTAGCCAAATGTAAATTTAGTTCCAGTTAAACTACACAATATATTTCTCATATCGTTAAGGCTCAGCCGGTGTCTGTAATGGTGAAATGGTTAGCTTTTAGTTTGAAAACTTCTGGGCTTTTAACTTTACAGTTTCTAGTATGTCTAAGGCCTCAAGTACTAAGAATTTTGTGAACATGCAGTTGCCAGTAGTTCACATTACAAAGTCAGCAGTAAGCGTCTTGCATGGCTCTACACAGGAAATAACCATAAACGATCTGGACTGAACTTCCCCTTTTCCCTCCTGAAGACTTTCAAGGTCAGAGTTGAGGTCATTACCGGGACAGTGTGGGGAAAGTCACACTGCAGCTCTCTCTCCTGTTTGCTGCTTATGGATAAACAACAGACTTCACTCTAGAATGCTTCAGTCCATTAATCTTCATGAACACAAATATTTATAATTCAGTAGGATTGTATTAGCCCCATACACAGTGCCTGTATGGTTTGCTTCCCTTTGTGTAGTTCATTAATTGTTTTAATACAGGCTCCAATTCCAAGGTGTATTGTGTCCACTCTTCTTCTATGTATCCATGTAAATCATACACATTGTATCTGCGAATGTAGGGGTCATCCTCACGTTTGTGAACTTTATTATGAGACTTAGGAGAATTTATTGATTCCAGCTTTATCCTCTCCCTCCAAGGCTGACAAGACCAGGAGCATTCTAACTGCTTTGAAAACCTGGGAACACTTTCACTGAATGCAAAAAGCAACCTGCTGAAAGCTTCATTTGCACTCTCTTCCTAAACTGTGCCAAACACTCTTCAAAAAAAAAAAAAAAAGGAAAGAAAATGGTTACTTTCATTGGAACAAAAAAATGCTTCATTTTGCAAAGGTGTGTCAGTATGACAATGTGCTGATGGCCATATAACTGAGATCCATATTTTGCCTGTTGTGCTTAAGTTTCAAAAATAGGTGCAGCACTCACATCTGCAAGGAATGCTTTTTCGTAATACGGAGCAGTAATAATGATGCTCTTTCACTTGTAGAGCTGGTATGACCAACATAATATCATATCTAATAGGCCACTGTCAACAATGAACCATCCATGAAAGAGCACATTCAGTGCTGCCGCTTTCTAAGCAATTAGTTCCACTGTTTAAATTATTACATTTCCAGTAACACTATGGCAGTGACATATGCACATCAAGGAAAAACTATGTTCTGGCAGTTCTTCACCCATGCTGATTGCTTGCAGAGCTGTGGCAAAGGTGAAAGAAGGAAAAAAAGGAAGGGGGGAAAGAAGGCAAAACAACCCTGTTAAGTTATGAGTCCCTGATGAAAAAGACTTAACAACCTTCTTAGTGGGCTGTATGGATATCAGTTTATAGACAGATAGATGTTGCATGCATTGTTTTCACAGATATTTACGTAGTTAGATTACTGGTTTCACATCGTTAACTAATAGATCAAAATTATTTAGTGCATTTTTTTCAGAAGATTCCAAATATAGAAAAGTTAAATATAGCAGTGCTGAAAGGTGGTTCTACTTACTTGCTCAACATAATGAAATAAATCAATCGCTCTTCTGTATATAACTAAGCTTTTGGGCTTTGTTAAGTGCTGTCATTGGTGTAGAACAACAGCACCATACAGCTTACACCTTAGTGCAGGATTTTTTAAAAACGGTAAAAATTTTGCTCCCACCAGTGCGTGAATCAAGCAAAACAGAAATGTACTCTGGCGCCATCTAGCAAAAGCACAAAGTAACGCTCGTTCTTGCTGTTTCTGAGTTCAGACTACAACAGGGATATGAAATAACTAAACTAGGAGAGAATTCAGAATATTGGCATACATTTAAACACATTGTGCATCTTTTTACATCGATGAGAAGAATGGTTTATTCATTCTTAAATATGTACCCACTTCTCAAATGTGCTTTTTTACTGTAATACGAGAAAGTAACTTCTTCTATTTCAGGACAAAGGAATAGAATATGCAACCTAGAGCAAAGATTTATGCCTTTGCAGAATGGGATGACAAAGCAAACAATAATTTAGTGTACACTTCTGATTTAATCTTACCTGAGATCATCAGTGAAGGAATATATTGATCCTCTCCTGAGAACCGAGTGATTCTGAAAGTGATTTGTTTATTGACCATGAAAAAGTCACCAGGCTTTAATTTTCAGTACCTCCATATGTACAATGGGAGAACAATATACATTTTACAGAACTGTAGTGGCAATACATTCTTGTACAATTACTAGTTGTTTTGAAAGCATAAATTACGTTATTAGATCTCAAGCAACTCTTTTTCTTCTTATTATTATTCTAATTTACAGATAGTTTTCATGCAGAAACTTAAACTTTTAAAGGGAAATGAGCAGTCAAAACCAGAGGATGAGAAAGGAAACCATTTTACTTTATTAAAAAGAGAAGAACTGCTGCTCTTGCTTTACCGCAGATACAGAGGGTAAACTCCTAAGCTGGTATAAATTGCACTCCTTCCAGCTGATTTCAAGTGATACCAGTTTACATTGACTGAAGGTCTGACTTGTGTTTTCTAGAAACTCGGACCTTAGAAATCCCTTTTTTTTTGAAGATGTTCTATGGAAACCTTACCTTTGAAACATTTGTTTTTGAAAAACAGAAACAGTCACAAAAATCACAGAGTAGTTGGAGTTGGAAGGGACCACTAGATATTCTGTGCTCCAACTCCCCATTTGGATGTGATCCTGTGCAACGTGCTGTAGAGGACCCTGCCTGAGCAGGGTGGTTTGAACTAGATGGTCTCCAGAGGTCCCTTCCAATCTCAACCATTCTGTGATTCTGTGATCTCTCCAGCCTGCCCAGCTCCCTCTGAATGGCAGCACAGCCTTCTGGTGTGTCAGACACTCCCCCCAGTTTTGTACCATCAGCAAACTTGCTGAGGGGGCACTCTGTCCCTTCCTCCAGGTCATGGATGAATACATTGAACAAGACTGGACCCAGGACTGACCCTTGGGGGACAACACTAGCTACAGGCCTCCAACCAGACTCTGCACCACTGACCACAACCCTCAGAGCTCTGCCACCCAGACAGTTCTCAACCCACCTCACTCTCCACTCATCCAACCCACACTTCCGGAGCTTCCCTAGCAGGATGTGATGGGAGACAGTGTCCAAAGCCTTGCTGAAGTCCAGGGAGACAAGATCCACTGCTCTCCCTTCATCTACCCAGCCAGTCATTCCATCATAGAAGACTATCAGGTTGGTCAAGCATCATTTCCCCTTTGGTGAATCCATGATGACTACTCCTGATCACCTTCTTGTCTTCCATATGCTTAGTGATGACCTCCAGGATGAGGTCTCCAGAGGTCCCTTCCAACCTCAACCCATCTGTGATTCTGTGATTGCTAATTTTCTTGCCTCTATAAAGGGTCAAAGGCAGTTTCTAGTTCTGAGGGATTTTCTCTTCCTGGCTTCTCTTGGTCCCTGTAGTACGTATTGAGGCTACAAAGAACTAACTGCTTCCATCTGCAGGGTGTAACCTTCAAGATACGTTATAGACCTCTCAGCTATTTTCTGGGCCAGCACATAAGTTGACAGAGACATATACACACCGGGTTATCAGTGAGGAATGTATATCCATACATTGACTCACATGGTTTGCATAGGCATATTCATCTATGACAAAGTGGACTCTTAGCAGAGCTCCTTTCAATATGAGGCTCTTCTCAAGGACGGGATGTCCATGGACTCCCTGATGGATGGCAAGTGCCAAGCACAGCCTAATTCCAGGTCACGCTGCAGCACTGAATGTGGCTCACAGAGACTGCAGTACCCTGATACAAATGACCATGCTATGAATTGCAGAGACCAGTATAACTCACATGCCTGATCTGAGTTCCTACCACCATTTTGTGGACTCATGGAAAGGCTCAGCCTAGGATCTCATAGAGGTACCTCGTCACAACATGTGATTATAGGTGCATAGCTTTTACCTAAACACACACATCTTTAAAAATAACACTTGGAAACATTTTTAAATCTGATTGCATTTGTTATTTAGCCACCTGCACTGGCTATTTTGTAGAAAGAGACAAATTACGTTGGCTTCTTAGCATGATTTTAAAATATGTTTGCGAATGTAGCTGTGTGGGAAATGATTTGAAACTGGACTTTCTTCCCTTCTGCTGGAATAAACCCTAGAGCTTCAGGGTAAACCAAATGGAAGGCATTTCATTTAATTCTGGCAAGTTTCCATGCTGCAAATTTTCATAAAGTCATGATATACATATGCTGAAAAAGTTGACATATCTGAAGTCTTTATGCAGCACAAATGTTATAGTAATAATAAAATAAATGGGCTATGGTTTAGGGCTGGGGTTTTTGTACCATGCCAAATTTCTCTGTGGGACGAACTCCAGAGGAATTATCTCTGGAAAAACAAAGTGATTATATTTAGTTGCATTAATAAACCATTGGTGTTTTCCTGTAAAGCACCCACATATGCAAACATTGGCCTTCATATATTTAGATTTTTCTCTATCACCCCAAGACTGTCCTAGCTCACTGCAGCTGTGTCCCCTCCAAGCTGTCAGACTCACATATTAACTGATATTTCATCAATTGGGCCTGAGCTGCATTTATAACTGAGCCCCAAGGGGAAAAGCTAATGCATTAAACACAGAACATTAGCCTCCTGGAAGTCATATTTCCGTCAGAACTAAAGAAGCTTTCCTCAGTCAAGCTATACAAACCAGAAGCAGCAAGATGGCATGGAGAAACTCATATCATTCCTCATGAATGAATTTTTCATGAGTGTGTCTGCCTATGCATCTCTAACATCCAGCCAAAGTTTACTGACCTTTTTTAATCCTTATCCTCATGGTAAGGATGGAAAAAAAAAAAAAAAAAGATCTGGCCCTCCTCACCATTTGACTAAGGATATATAATGTCAGGGTGCTTGTGTTCTGCTTAAAAGGAATGTAAGATTTTAAGGAAGAGGTTTCAGAGCTGAGGGTGCGAATCAGCATGGATAGATGTTAGTCTGCAAGTCCATAGCCCAGTGTCTACAGAATCATGCAGTGCCGGAGGTAGTCAGTTTGTAGCTGCACAGATGGTCACGGATGATAAGATTTGCCTCAGGCAGGAGAGCTGTTCTTGCTTATTCTACTGAAATGCAGCCTTAGATATCTGTAGCTAAATTGCTTTGATTTTTTTTTTATTGTAAACTCCTCAAGTTAAAAGGCTAAAGCTCAATTTACGAACAAGATGTCAGAAGGCAAAGTATAAAATGCAAGCATCCCTTAACCTAGCTTAAATACAAATTTCAGAAACAATTTCATTTCAAATACATTTAACTTGCAAGCTTACCAATAGCATCATTTCCCATACAGTTCAAATCAAGACTCGGCAGAGCTTTCTCATTAATGCATCAAATAATGCAGATGTCCTTTTTTTGCCCCCTTTGAAGTGACATATGCTTCAATTTATTTTTAATCTTCTAAGTGATGTTGTAAGTAAAGCCGCCCTGTGTGACATATGAAGTTACTATTTTCTTCTTTGCTATGGATCTGGAGAACTCAGGCAGTAGTGGTGAAATCCAGATTGAATCAGGCTGTTTAACCTAAACGCCGAGGAATGAAAGCCAGCATTTAATTGTGGGGACATATACAAAGGCAAATGCAATGAATTTGCCCCTTGCACTAAGTCACAGAATACGCTAAACACTTAAAAACCCCACATCTGACTTTTCTTTTACAAGTCACATTTTCACTGCCAGATGAAGTCTTTCAGCTGTATCTGTGTGGAACAACAGTGTCATCCAGTGGTTAGTTGGCTAACCACATACTTTTATTCCCTCTAGATTTTCCAGAGTGTGCATCCTGAGCTTGCTTGAGAGATGACAGCCTGAAAATGAGCTGGCATGAACAACTTGCCCTCTTCATCACATCTTTAAGCAATATTTCACATAAGAGAATTACTTTCCACAAATTCAGCTCTGGGAGAACTAGAATGGATTCCACTAGGAACATGTTGGTTGTTTGCTTTTCAGGGATAAGATATACTGAACAACCATTTTGCTTCTGGCTAGTACAAAGGAGGAAAATTTTCAGCTCCTACAAAGTTGTTTCTCAAATGTTCAGAGGTCAAGAGCATTTCAATTCACATTTTTTTAGAATTTGACTCTAGAAAGCACCTGGGCTGGACTTTAGTATGAATGCCCAGGGCTACCCAGACGCATCCAGCACTAACATCCATTCCTGCTCGTTGCAGCAGATTAGGGGCACAAGGAACTGCAATCTGCCGCTTCCCATGGGGAAGGGAGATAGGGCAGGAGGGTGCGGGGCCTGGAGAGGCAATGAGGACATAAGATGCTTTATTCTTTGCTTGTGCAGACAGTGACACCAGCATAGGACAAATCAGGTACTATCTAAACTCAGGTCCTGGCTCAGCTAGCCGTACTTTGTTAGATTACTATGACAATTACTATGTGGCTTGTCGGGGCTAGTATTTAAATCTGCTGCTGAACCAGAAGCTATAGAGGACTCCCAGAAAAGCTTGTGCCTCATAACATAAGCATATAGCAGCCATGCTGGGTCATAGCAGAAATCCAGCTTAGCCAGAGGGAAGAGCAGATGGGCAAGTTGTCATGCTGTTACACAGAGACACTTGGCTAACCTCACCCCGGCATCCAGCAATTTGCAGCTCAGGGGCTTGCTGAACCAGAGGCAATAGCTTTGTGTGCAACACCCTGTTCAGAGGTTTTTGCCCTATAGTTTGTCCAGTTGTTCAGTAAATCTAGGTAAAACTTCTAGTCCACATGCACCCTATAGGAAGGAGTCTGTAGCTTAAATATATTTGTGGAAAAAACTAACCCCTTTTTTTTCCTTTTTGAATCTTTCACTGGTCCTTCCTAATTCTTACGCTGAAAGAGGAAATGAATAATCTCTCCCTATTCACTTTTTCTAGGCCATCGTGGTGCCAGATCTCCCCGCTCATTTCCAGCCTCCAGACTTGTATGCGATCCCTGCAGCCGTTCCACACCTTTGAGCTTCACTGAACTTCTCTGTACCTTTGCAGGTACAAAGACCTGTGAAGTTCTCTGACATCCTTTTTGAGATAGAGAGGCAGAAGTGTAGATAATATTCAAGACTAAATATTGCATTTTTGACAATGCTAGAACTTTTTTCATTTTTAGTTTAAGAAATTTGTAATTAATTGTGCAGCTATTTTTTTAAAGTTCCATAAAGATCTTTGCTAGTATTAAAATAAATTGTTTTGGTTTTGTTGTTTCCATGCATTTTCCCCTGACCTAAGGATTAAATATTTATGTTACTCTCTAAATAGCATATGTATAGTATTTAATATTTTATACTGTGAATTGCCATGGTCTAAATGAAATCTTTTAATTATACTGAACAGATGCTTTTTGACATTCTCAAAATAAAGCATAACAAAATTTTCTATTGTTTCCAAATTTAGGGACATAATGAAAGAAAAATCTGTCATAAATTTCAAAAATTACATTTCTTTACTATATTTTGGCATAAGATATTTTTAAAAATTTTTCCATGGGAAAACAGTTTTGTCTTCTTGAGACCAGTTACAAGAGTTTTCCAGATGGGAAATGATTCAACTTCTCATGGGAATACATTGTTTTCTATATATTTTGTTAAAGGAGTGTATGTGATTGCTTTTGAGAAGATACATTAATCTCAAGATTTATGTTAAGTTTTCCAGAGAAAGATACTGTCAGGGAAAAGCAAAACCTAAAGGAAAGCCTGTGAGAGGCCAGCTTTACAACCAAAAGTGTTTTCTATTTGGTTGGCTGGTTAGGGTTTTTTTTTGGTTTTCTGACACACACCATCCTCTTGCAAAGTTTAATCTCCCTTTCCTTTGGATGGAACCTTTAAAAGAAATTCAACAATATCATGAGCCACTACCCCTCTTCCTCCTTTTGTCCATGTAGCCTCCCTATATTACTTCAGGAGGACTTGAGATAAGGAATTTTATAAAAGAACATAAGCGATTTAGGCACAATTAGATATGTGCTCTTAAATCTGTGAAGTGCATTTAAAAGTCTCCCTAGACAGGTTATGACCATTTATATCCTCATTTATAATGGCCTGCCACAACTACTTCTTTAAATTAGCTTGAAGCAGGCCAGATAAACCTAGAAGGAAGTCAGTTGTCTTTTCTTTCGGCATATAGATAGCCATTACTTTTGCTTTCAAGGCTAACAACAAACAAGATGAGGGTAGAGATAAAGAGGACAAAGACTAAACTATCTTCTTCCTTAAGAGCTCACTATGCAAGCAGCAAAATGTCAAGACGAATTGGATGCAATAGTAGTATAAACTCCAATAAGAACAATACGTCTTTTGAAGAGAAAGGCTGCCAGATAGCCTGAAAATGTTCCTTGGCTAGATCACCTCTTCCCCAGCAAAGCTCATGAAATCATCATGCTAAGCAATCACAGATAAAATGATGGGGTAATTATGAAGGTTTTAGCCATAATACTTGAACTTGGCAAAAAAGCAAGATAAAAGTGCTCTGTTCATTAGTGTTATTAGGTTTCCATTTGTGCTGAAAATCTATGATATTTTGAGGAGCCTTGAAGCATAACTCAGCTTGAAGAGCAATTTCTGCAAGAGCACACAGTGAAACAAGAGGAGAGCGTATGTGATAGCATCGCTGCCAATCTAACTGGAGATGGCTGCTGGAGGGGTGGGAGAAGGCAGGAAGAGGTATTACAGTGCTCCTCAAAAGGTTATATTACTAGGAAAGTTTCAGAGAAGTTGTGTTGAGAATCTGGAGAAAAAAGGTAGGTTTTATGTGAAGGTGACCTTGAGATATATGTAAACAGAATAATATTACTGACCTCTACGCACAAGAGCAAGAGAAAGCCATGTTCCTGCAGAAAGGAGTGGAGTCACAGTTACAGACTCAGGTAGTGTTGATATATCTTTATATTCTAATTTTAGTGACACTATATAACACTGATTTTTTTTTTTGACCCAATATGTTTTGTTTGGGAGGTTTTATTATTTTTTGCTGTTGTTGTTAGGGCCTTTACAGATGTATATAGCTGCAGCTGTCACATGGCAAAGCAAATATACATGCATATAAATTCTGGTTTCATATGGAGTAAGTTTTCCAGACTCCAAGAAGAAAGAGGCAGGAGAAGACTGCTGGTGACCTGGTGCAGCAAAGTCACCAATCTTCCAAACAGTAATGCACAGAAAACTTCATGTTGGGAGACGGAGAGAGAAAAATTAATTGCTTTCATGGAGAGAGAGGCTGAAACACGCAAAATACATCATCACCTGCAAGAAGTCTTAACAAATACAGGCAGTATATGGGCAATATAAATATCACTGCACATATAGGGTTAAGCCTAACATCAGAGGCAATATAATATGTTTGCCCTCCCATTCCTGAAGTAAAGGGCCTCTAAACAATACTCTTTTTGCAGTTCTGGGAAGCCAACCCCATTCAACAGAACAAGCCCTTGCTGAGGCTGCAGGCTGGCAGGGCGGAGATTCCCTCATTCTCTCCGGCTAACCAAACCCCAGGAGCCACCTCCACTGATGCTGAAGGGTAGCAAACATATCTTCTCCCTCATCTCCCCGTGCTGCTAAGGACCATTCAACAAGATGTGCTCCAGAGAGCAGCATCGAGCAGGCAGGATGATAGTATTCTTACCTTGTATTGTAGCAAGTGAAATACTCCAGACCCTCACAATTGAGGCTGTAATTCCATTGAGGGTTTTTGGTGACATTAGGCAATCCCTCAAGCCTTGCTCTTGATGGAATTACAGCCCCGCTATGTTATGTTGGATAGACATCAATGCTGATGTCATTAGCATCAGCTCTGGTTCTGTCTGAAAAGGCTGAAGCACTATAAAACAGCTTCTAAAACAAAGAGCTATTGGAAACAATATTTTAATGGGAAGCCAAAGAGCCCAAGTAGCATAGTTCAACCATAGCTTTCAAGACAATAGTTGTTGACAGACACAACAGTATCCTGAACAAACTGGTGTGTTGTTCACATTATTTGGTACAATCTGGTACCTCCACTGTGGAAAGTTCGTATCTGTAAATGTGGTTTTCATCTTCCTTGCACAAGTATCAACTCAGATAACTTCACTGAAGGCAGTGGAATCATTTTGCAGAAATCGGTCTGATGTGATGTCAGGATCAAGCTTTAAATATAAATATATTATTAATTCTAGGGCAGCTACTGGAGAATGGGGAAAATCATCATTACATAAGGGGCAGTTCTATGTTTGGAGCACTACTCAAACACAGTTTAGCTTTCCATAGAAGGCTGTCTAACTGGTTTCTGCATTTTGTCATCTTAAGTGGCCTAAAAATATGCTGACAATAAAAGCTTTTTTTGACAGTTGTGTAGAGGCCTCTAGTGGGGAGATAAACAGAGGGTGGAGGTTATTTATCCTTCTCCCTCCTCCAGCCAGTATAACACTCCACCCAGGCCAGCAGAGCCAAAAATGTGTCCACTGCAGAAGCTTTCTTTTATTTTTGAAAGTTAATCTTCTCCAGAACTGGATTACCACTGACTAATCCCTTTAACTACGGGCATATAATGTTAGAAATGGATAACTTGCTTAGAAACCTGCTCAGAGCATACACGTTTAACACACATACACGGCCTTTTGGCTGCTCAGCATCATGCCTATTAGAGCAAAACAGTGCCCACTACTATTTGCTGGTTTCCGCATTGCAGAAGAGGCCTGTCCTACCACTCATATTTATATTATAGGGGTTTTTACTGATCTATTGTGTGCTACCCTCCACATTATGCTAGAGCTCTGCTATTCCACCTCCTGCATTCTTGGAGTGTGTTTTATATTTTAGTTGGACTGCAGTACTAAAGCTTTTAAATGAGTGGTTTCTGCTCATTATACAGGCCTGCTGCCCTGTTAAGCAGTTAGATGCTGCATTTCACATTGTGCAGGAGTTTTTACAAAGGTTTGTGTAGTGTGTCCCACACTGCAATGCTCTTTATTTACATTTTGAAACACCTGTCTAGTGCTGGGAGCGCTGCACAAAAAATAACTTTACAGCTTAGCACTTGAGATATGCTAAATACTTCTGCCTTCTCAATGCTGCACCGGAGGGTGAGTGAGGGGAGAGTGAAGGAAAGGGATTATTATTTGATTTAGAAAACATATGGAAAATCAGAGCTTTTTGATTAGTAATGTGAAGCACAAAGGTGAGTTATGGTACAAGAGTCATAATGCATCCTGGTGGCTAAGCCAGCGCTGAGCAGGAGGCTTCAACATGGGTTTTGACTCTGTGCATCACTGATGTTTGTTCCACAGTCAGATAGTATCTGGCATATTGATTAAGCATAGATAGCAATACCAGTTCTAGTCTCGTCATGTAACTGGAAGACAGCTACTCACCATATAATTACTTACACAAAAAATTATCCATGCTCTGTGCTGAATCATCATCTGAAAAGGAATAGTACTAATATTCGGTAATGGTGACGAGGAGAAGGTGATGACAACACAGTGTATTCTGAGTCTTATATTAAAAAACTAATCCCAGGCTACATTGTGATACAAGGTGTGGCGCTAAAGGTAAACAGATGCAGTCCTACCCACCGCATAGCCTTGGATGTTGATACCTGCCCAATGTAGGGTGGGAGGGGCCTTTTAATCTTTCGGCATAACTAAACTTCAAATTTACAGATTCTTCTTGTAAAATGGTTGTTGCATCTGCCTACAGATCCCCTGCAGTAGCAGTTTCTAATCAAGGATATACTTTGAGCACATATAATGACTAGAAAGTCATTCCGAGTTTTGTATAGTGAATAGAAAGTTTTTAGCTTGGTATGAAGAGATACTATCACAGCACGAAACTAAGCCCTGTATTAAAAAATCACTAATGATACAGAGCAAAAGTGTATTTCTTTTTGTCACTTTTATATTGACCAGTATCAGTTTAATCAATTAGGAAGAGCTGTTAGATTCACTGCTTTGTACCACGTTGGAAATACAGAAGTGACAGTTTGCCAGTATGCCATATGTGCATCACTTCTGTCTCCTAGGCACAACAGAGAAACAATTTGTCACTGTAGTGCACCCAGCATGTCCCCTTCTATCAGCCAGCCACTTTATCATATGTTTGGGCCTCCATTTCAGCAGCAGGTACCAAATGTCATACTTTTATTTACTACTGCATGGTTCTGCTGAGACAGCTCCACAAAAGCCTATGTACACTCCAAAACCTACCCTCATTAGAAAGGACTTAAAAAAATGCACAGAGATTGTGCCAAAGTAGGTATCTGCCTTAGGATCGGCGGCTGCTGGCAGAAATCCAAAGCCTAGGTAAACTGTTCTGGAAAAGGTTCAGATGATCAGGCAATGTCTAGTCTACAATCAGCATGTGATCTTCACCTGCTGCCACAAGATTTCCAAAGAGACAGCTGGCAAGTGAGGAAGTCCTACGGCCCAGCAGAGGATGGGGGATGTTGATGCTCATTTCTGCATGCATCAGCGAAAGCACCCTGAGGCTGATCTTTGTCGCAGAGGGGTAACTGCATACAGTGAAATTGTTTCAGTCCTGTCAAACTGAGAAGTATTTTCCATATGCTGAAGATTTGCTGTTTTATTTATGATGCTGTAATGGCGTAGTGTAATGATATGGTGCAGTACGGGCTGCTCTCACTTGAACAGAGAGCAGAAATTGTATTCATTTTTTAACATAAAGGTGTAAAGTACTTCTAACTTCTTAAAACAGCTGTTAAAGCAGGTTACTGAATCTACAAAAGACATTCACTTCTAGTCTGCAAAAGGGAGCTGGCTCTCAACACTGTAATGACTAGAAAGTGGTCAGATATCTCTGATGACAGAAGCCGCATAGATGTTTCAGGTTAATTGTGTGCAGAAATTTTTTACAGGTTTTAATTCTGACCTCTCTGCATTTCCTGTGTGTTCAAGGACACTTTCACAAATTGAAAGTCCTGACAGTGATGTTAGATTTAGAAATCTGGATTTTAAAACTAATTTAGATTACCTGGGATAATCCAAAGCACATTATTAGTTTGACTGGCGCAGGCTGTTTGAATACCCACCCTTTATGTCTGGATCCCAAAATGCTGGCTTCATGTCCTTTTCATGGACCCCTCCGAAAGATATCTAGTGCAGAGGATGATACCATGGAATAAGCTACAGGTCTCAATTGTATCTGCACTGTTCGACTGGGTACTGAGACACAGTTACCTCTGCTGTTAAATTGTTAGCACAGTCCCAGGAAAACTTAAAGAGCTAGTAGAGATATCTCACAGTCCAGCAATCCTCACTTTCTAGGACAAGAGTGGATGAGTCATGCAGACATCCCACCTTCTGGGCATTTTCATTAGCAGCTTACTACTCCAGAAACCAATAGCTGATATGTGAAATCAGTAACACACAGACTTTGCAAAGGTTGCTAGACTATTATTGTTTGCTTGAAAGACTGCAAGCTGTAGACAGATCTTATTTAAATCACTGTAACAGCTGGCTACTAATGCCTGCCTCCGTTTCTTCAGTAGTTGTACTTATTCTGTGGGAGCTGCTCTGGATCAGCTAGGAGAGCAAGAATCATCTCTTACAGAGGTTCTCCTGGTAAAGTGCTGCTGAATCTCAAACTTTTTTTTCTATTTTACCACAAATCTTGGCATTTTATGGCCCCGTAAGAGCTATTTGAATGTTGCTAGTCCATGCACTAAGCTCAAGCACGATGGCATCATGCCCTTGCCTTTATAATACAAGAAAAATGAGGCAAGAGGTTCATTATAAGTGTTTAATTCATGGAGTTCATAATTTGAAATTCATGAATTGCAAAAACATACACCTGTGAGAGATGAGGATTTGGAATATAAGTGCCAAGGAATTTTTAAGTTGTTTTTTTATTTTTAATGTTGAAATTCTTACCTTAACAAATCAGACTAATTGGAAATTACTTTGGTGGCACAACAAGAACCTTTTGATTGTGGAAAGGAAGGTACCACTGCTTAAGAAACAGTATTTGCCTCTCAGTAGTAGAAGAAAACTGTATCTTTCTCTCATTCATTTTGTTCATCAGTTGCTTCTGTGATGGAGCCATGGAGACTGTACAATGGGGAAAGAGGTGATTCCTTTTTATTTACATCTTCTATTTTGAGAGTCTGACAATGCAGCCAGAGAATTTATTAAGAGGAGCATGCCTGTGAGGCACCTGAATGAAGTCTACCTGGCTAGCTTTTTTGAAAAGAGACAATTAGAAGGATCTATAAATGCAAAAGTAGCAGGATGATAATGTGCACTTTTTCTACCTCACTGCTTGCAGAATACACATGCACCAGAGAGGAACTGAGGTCTTTGTGATTAGCAGTGCATTGGCAGCTCAGACTCGCTTCTTTCAGTGAACTTGTAACAGAGAGACTGCTCAGTTCTCAGGCAGCTCCAATGATTACTCAAAATATGGGAATTTCCTTAGGGCCAAATTGTGGTGTAACTTCCATAGTCACAAAAGGGAACACAGGGACTCAAATACCCCATAAAAAATTATACTGTGACTAGTTGCTACAGCAGGGCATATGGTGACCTGTGGGGCTTGCCTTACAGTCTACTCCCAGGGCAATGTAATATTATCCAGCCCTTTGCATGGGTCTCACAGCAAAGCCATAGTTTGGCCTTGAGAGGATAAATCTTTATCCTCAATATTATTCCTGAATTGTCAGCATGAACATACCAATGGTTAGTTTTAGAAGTTATATGGTGTTATTGGTTATTATAATGACCAAGCATGTGTAAAGTAGGAATTCAGAATATTGCAGCAGGGTATTTGTACCTTGACACAGTTTCTCAAAGCTTCTCGGCTGTGTAGGCAAAATTCAATGTTGCTGTTGGTGGCAGAGTGGTGGCAGAGGGTGTGTAGAGGTAGGAGGTAGGAATGAAGTGGAGAAGGGAACAGGAAGCCTGAGGGAGGCAGTCAGGTTTCAGTGAAGAGAGCCTAGGTAAGAGGGTGCTGAACGACAGAGCTATAGACAGAAATGCTTTATTTTCCTCCTGTTCCTGGGAAAGGAAAAGGTGCGGCAATTTTATCTGTGAGGAGCAGTGCATTGCTTGAAGTAGTAACCATCCCATATACTCCCTCTGCGAAGGCTGGGACCAGGGACTCTGTCTGGGCTGGAATAGCCTGTCTCAGGGCAGTTGCCTGCTCTGCCCCTGCCTTGAGCAAATAGAAGATGCCCTGCCTCAAACAGCTGGAGCTCCACTGACTTCAGAGCGCCCACATTCTCTGCTGCTTCTAACAACCTCTGCAGTAAGAGGGTCAAAGACACATTACACATGTAACACAGTACCAAAGACAATGGCCATTCTTTTTAAATCACATGTACAATGCAAAACTCGCATTTTGTTTAAGGGCCACATTCACCTTGCCATAGCTTTTGCATTGTATTTGAGCCTGGGTAGCTGTGCTGCATTCACACACAAACAGAAAAGGGTTAACAGGCTGAGGGAAATGTATGTTACCGTTGCAAGCTCAGATGAACACTTGCAGAGATTATATTTCGCTATTTGCACAGGGTTCATTTTCTACTACACTCCAGCACACTCACATACCCCTACTCGTACAGGCACAGGCACACATATATACACACAAGTACTCCTTTAAGGAGATTACAGTAACCAGCAGTTATAATTTTACTTAAGCCTTTATGACGTTTTTAATTAAAAAGTCTTTAGTGCTTTTCTAGCATGACATTTGATTGCACTCTAGATAATGCACCCTTGCCGATTTTGGCAGCAGTAAGCATTTTAGAAAATATATGAAATATTTTTATAAGGAATTTTTCCTGATCTGTCTTCTATGAAAGACATAATGATTTCAAACCGTGTGTATTCTTTTGAATATAACAACAACATACATCAGAGTAAGACAGCAGATGAAAAACACCCTGTCCAAGTTACTGTCCATTCTAAACCATGTTTTCTTAAATACTGCCTAGATTTAAGCTTATGTTTCATTTAAGAATTTACTAAAACCTGTTGCACCATTTTAAACTACTGATTGAAATGAAATCTGCTGCAAGTTGCTTCTTGTCTATTTGGAAAAACCTGAACCTGATGCATTTGTCATCTGCACCATTTTAATTTCTTTGACTTTACCCTGCTTTTTAATCTCAAGAAAAATCACAGCTACTTACTTCTAAGGGACTGTCAACACTATGCTTTATTATTATTTTGATCAATATTAATAGTTATTTTCCTTTGATTTATTCATATGCATTCTCTTACCCAGTTTGGTCAGCAAAAATAACACTTTGCTTAAACATGGTGCTTTGTTAAACTGTGGCACTGAGCTCTACTGCCACGCACTTTCCTGGATTTAAGCAACTTTGAAGTTAGAAATGCTATCACTAAGGACTACACACACTTTGATACCATGGATGCATTTTTAAAAGCAAAGAACAAAATTCTAGTTCCACTGAAGACATTCAGAGGTAGCCATTAACAACAACAGCTTCCAGACCTTATTCAAATAGTGGATATCTTAGAATTGCTAAATTTTTTTTCAGTTAAGCAGTTTCCGAAATTTCACACTCTGTTTCCACTTCAGTTGAAGAAAAAAAAATCTAGAAATTTGTCTAAAAGCTAAGTTTGAGAGAAAGAAGCATGTTAGATCAAGCCAAATTCCCCCTTTTGAACAAATTAAAATCTTTTTTTTTTCATTTTGTAGCAAAAATTCAGTACATATTCTGCTGAAAATATTGAGAAAGCTTTACTTATATTGTCTTTTCCAAAGCAAAACTTAACACAATGTTCCTGCAGAAAGCTTCAGTCCTGGGAAAGTCATTTCATGATGGATTTGTCTATGGCTCCATGATGATAGTATGTGAATGCTTCCCAAATGGATTTCTCTCATGAATAGTTCTCATCCCCCTCCTTCTATGGATGAGAAAAAAGGCACACATTTTCACATCAAAAACATTTCCTCATTTTTTATTTCCCAATTTGAAATGCCTATCTCCAGATTTTTTAGACAATGTTATTTTACGGTGCTTTATTTATCGCATGGCACTTTATTTATTCTGAGTGTAATTCTCACTGACTTCAGTTGTCATTCTGAAAGCTCAGCATTTCTGCAAACCAGACACCAGATGTCTCTTGGTAGGCGTTACAATAAGGAACACACACACTTAGTTGCCACCTGTGAAAAAAGTGATTTATGCAACTTGCCCAGGGGTGTAGGGTGAACTGACCCTGCAAGAGCCCTGGGGCTCATCTGGGCTTGTATCAGCCTTGGCCCATCTGTCTATATAAAAGAAATGATGAAGAGAACTGCCTAAAACTTTGGCCTATAGCAGATATAAGAGCACTCTGCAATAAGAAAAAAGCAGAGTCAGGGAACAGAACAGGAACTATGAGTCAATGTTTCACAAAGAGTAGATGGCTTTTCAGAGAACAGCTCTAGGACCTAAATATTGCCCAGGTAGACTGTTCTGAATTTGATATCTACTTGAAAAAATAGGCCCCGTGTTGAATCTGCTGCAGAATTGTTTCTTTGGAAGGGCTGGGGAGAAAAATATCATCCCCTATCTGGAATTGTACGGGACTTCTCAATCAGAGGCAGGGATTGAATATCTATCCCCGGGCGACCTTAATCTGCTTTAACAACCAGGCCAACCTTCCTGTTGTTGCAAGTCCTTCACTACTTTCAATTTTTATAGAGACCCTAGGGTTCATTTTAATAAGGCTTTTTCAAATCCCCATTTTGATCTGTTTCCCGAATCACATCTATCGTGTGTAGTATATGAGGTGGAGATACAGAGATAAAAGTTTCCTGAGTCCTATCTCGTTCATCAGCAGGTTGAGCCTTAAGCAATGACTATTTCTACCCCTTCACTCCATAAGACCAGCAGCCGCAGAAAGTGGTGCTCTCTTGTTGATGTCCACCACAAGGAGACAACGGCACCTCCAGATCACCTAAACTCTTCCTATCACGTCTAAACACCCAGCTCCTAAACTTTGCCTTGTCCCAATTCTTTGAATTTTTGCACGGGAATCATGGGACACTTCTTGCCTCTGATGGCAACTCAGCTCAGAGCGAGTGGGAGGCGGGTCCTGCACCTGGGGGCAGTCGCTGGCAGGTGGGTGGTGAGGTTGCAGGGAGAGCCCTGATCAGTCTGGGCTGGATCATGCTCATGAACAGGACCATCAGGGAATTTTAACAAGTCTCTTCCAAGTTTAAGTGAATTTTTCAGTTCCAAAGGCTTATAACTTGGCCAAATTTTGATAGCTTTTTTTTTTTTTTGGTAAAAGCTAAGCGCTCATTTCTGACATGCAGACACAAGCAGCCAATAACTCAAATTTCAGATGTGTTGCAAACTGTGGAAATGATCAAGCCTTTGGTGGTTGAACTGGTGGTTGAAAGTAAAATGGTTGAAGCAGCTTGTCTTTCTTTCATGCCACTCTGAGGAACGAGTGTACCATTTCTGAAATTTTTTTTCCTGAATGTTTTGCTAACTCTTTTCCAAAATCATTCACCCTGAGGCAAGCACTCTGCAGAGTATATCTCAACTCAGAAAGGCTGGCAAAGTCTTGCATGAGAAATTACAAATAGAGTCTTAAAACAACATGTTTCAGGCAACTTCCACTATAAATAACAGTAGCTGCACTGTTTAGAAGAGGCTTAGACACACATAGTATGTGTTCATACTCAAAATTTAATATTAATTTTCAAGCTACAACAATTTCTCAACAGTAAATTTTTCCCCTGCTTTAAAATCAAATCTCAGTGTAAGCTTAACTGTGGAGCTAACCTCCACAGTGAAATTTTGTAATATCTTTTTAACATCATTAATTCATATGACTCCTGCCATTATTTGTGACCCAAAAGATACTGGGAGAGGGAGGAGAAGGAATTTCTACCGACTTGAAAGAGATTTTTAGAACCAACACATTATGGTGTGCAGTCTCTTTTTCTTAATGGCTCAATCTGATTCAAAGAATGCTTCAAGGCATTCAAAAATGCTTTAAAAGCAGCAGGTTCTCAACTACATATGTCAAGTTGCAACCGAGAATGAAATTTTATCGCCCATTGAAAAAGAGCATCGTATCACTGAAAAACTGACACGCCCTTAATTATTGCAGCCTGAACGAAGCGCTCACAATAAAGTGCACTGATAAAACGCTGGAGACGCAAAAGACAGTCCTGCAATAGGAAACGGGATCACTGCGTTGAGTACATTACTTCAGAGCTCTAGGAGTCGTGACTTTTTAATCAGGATACCTGAACCGTAGGCTCAGCAGCATCAGTTCTGTGTGGCTGCATAAAAAACCAGTTTAGGAGACCCTTGGACAAAAAATAGCATCATTAAAAAAAAAATCCAATTATTTTATGCTAGTTAGAGCAATCAAAGATACTGAGCCCCAGGTTACTGCAGCATATAAGCTTCTTACACTCTTCAGTGCATTGAGCATGTTAAGTGTCTCTGCAAGGGAAAGGGGTTATAATGCATCTATTTCAAACACGCAGAGGAAATGTGGCATATGGAAAAAAGTGTGACAGAAGTGTTTAGGTACCTAAGTTCTGCAGTTTTAGTGAGTATTATTTACCTAATTATCTCTGAGGATCTAGGCTTGGGTGGTTTGCTCACAGCTGCACAGGAGATCAATGACAGAAAAGTCAAACCTTGCTTCAGCTGTGCTGTTGCAAAGATAAAATGTTGTGTTTAAATTCTGTGTAACCAGGGGACATCCTAATCACCTTTTTAAATGAACCTCTTTCCTCTTTTTCTTAGAGGGATAGTGGAAAAGTACATGTAAAAGCTCAATTTTTATGCCATTTGGCATCTTAGGAAGATTAGCCAGCATTCTTTATAAAGAAATCCACAAAGGAAAAAAAAGAAAAAAGAAGTCATCTACCACATGAATTTGAATGGCTTTAAACCCTCCTTTTGTTTTCCACATTTTAATAAAACCACATACCTTCTGAGCTAAGTCCCCCTGTTATTCCAGCTCTCTTTATTTTTATGGTGTAGCATTCTAAAGCTGAGTGTGCTTATCTTGAGGTATAGCTCGCTATTAAATGCCAGAGTGCTGTATTTAGTCCTTTCACTCCCTCTAGTGGCTATGGCTCTGCAAGCTGAACCTAAGGAACGGCTTGCAGAACAATTGCAATCTAGTAACATCAGACGAGACAGCGTTAATCTAACGTGCTGCAGATTTCCCTTTATACATGCGCGTGTCTGATACATTGGATTAATAAAAGAAATAAGGAAGACTTAAAAGAAAAGGAACTGGCATCTCAACAGATGGTTTGATGCTATAGCATGCAAATAGAACAAAACACGTGGGTCGGAGCCCACCATCTGATGCGCAGCACTTCTCCCTTTGATGGAATTTGTGGCACCGTGCATTTTGAAATTAGATTGCTCACATCATGTGTGCCAGATCATTTCCCTATGTGGGAAAATCTAGGCAAGGGTCAGGAAATTCTGTGAGCTTCCCTTAACAGAGATGATTCCAGCAGATTGTTTTGTCAGATGTTGGCCACCCTGCAGATAAGACCCCAGGGCTTACAGATCTCGGAGGGAGTCTGCCAAAAACTGGAGTCACCTCCCCTGAGCCCCTAGGCCTCTGTTCTCCTTTCCAGCTCCCACTGCTCTCAGCCGGCTTTTAGAGGACCTGGGCTTCCTGAGTTTCCCTTTGGGCCCCAGAGTTCCCCTAAGGGGAGGGTTTCACAGCACAGGAGGCTGCCTTGGGCAAAATTAACTCCACAGCATGAAAAATGCTCTTTTTCGGAGGTCAAGATCTTAAGGACAGGAGGCAGCCCTCCTTTCTGTACGAGTCTCTGCATAGACCATCAGGGACATCAGTAGGTCACGTACATAGGCAGGCAACCATTGATAGAGAAACCATGCAGTTCGAGATCCCCGCTTCTGTCTGGGAAGGGCAGACAGTCCCTGCAAAAGAAAATGTTTGACAAAAGAAATAAGAGATATTTGTCTAAAGGAAATGCTGCTTCTCCCACACCCTTTTATGCTATAACACAGATTATGAGGACAGGAAGGTCTTTGAAACTACTTTGGATATTTCACGTACAGCTCAGTTGCTTCAAATATTTGGTTCTTCTTATTGAAGCACATGAAAATAATTATATCTTGAGGCTGTAAACCTCCTTCACTGTCTGAAACGGGGTGGGATGTTTTCCTATCTGTGACTAACAAACAGGATCTGCCAGTCTGTCCTTTACTGTGTGCACAGCTCCTATTAACGGCTGGAGGATTAGTGCACAAGGCCCTCTACCTCCAAATATTTGATTCCAGATCCACCATGTGGATTCTGTTAATTCAACAGTGAGAAAGCATATCAGAATTCAAAGTGATAATTCATAATGGGCCCAAACCAAAATCCTGAACTGAAACAGCTATGAACTCTGAGGGAGTTCAGATCCAGATTCAGACTCCTGTGACTTACACCAGCTCAAGGGACAGTGCATGCAACATTAATATAATCTGAACCACAAGAGACAAAGGCAAACCACAAACTTGTTAATGCCTCAGCTGTGCTTGGTTTACTGACAGTAGATTCAGGGCCTTCCCTACCACATTCAACCATGACAATGGCACAGTAGGAAGGAAAGGACAATATTTACTTTTCTTCCAAAGCGTACCAGTATGTTTCTGCCCGTTTTCTCCCCAGTACTGCAGGAGCAGGAAACAAACCAAAGCAAAATAAGGTTTGATATTACTCAGAAGTCATTTCCCTGTAGGGTGGGAACTAGAGCAAAGAAGTTGATTACAGAAATTCTTCAACACTTTTTTCACTTCTTTCAAAGAGATGTCTTTACTTCGTCTTATGCCAAAACCTCCAGTTCTGCTGGTACTTTCTACTCCTTAACCTGGTAATGAAAATGGTAACATCACTCACCTCTCCATTTTTTTTCCCTGCAGGATATGAACAAATGCCATCTGCAATATACTCTGTTTCTCAGTAATACAGCTGCTGAGGAAGAGAGCAAAACAAAAACAAATCTTCAAACAGAGAGGTGAAACAATGGTGAGAACAAGCTTCCCACAAAGCTTTCAAGCCTGCTGTGTTTTTATTGATATAGAACCCCTCCGAGAGCAGAATCTCTCATTGCTGCAGCATTTGTAGTCCTGGGTGAAGTCAAGGAGAGGTTTATATACAGGAGAACTCCAGCTTTAGAAGCTTCTTGGACAGCTTCTTTGGCTGCTAATCAATTCAATCATGTTCAAGGAGTTTTAATCACATTGAAAACACTCCTCCCATTGCTATTTCTGTTATTTTCTCTGATTCTCTCCCAGAGAGCATCAGACAAGTGTACGTACTCCCGTAGCAACTGTGAAGCACTGTCTTACTAATGCTCTGTGCTCCGATGTTAACCTATTTGTGAACAACCACTAGGAAGTTAATGCGCTTAGGAACATACGGCTCCATTTTTGTGAGGTTTAAGCATCTAAAAACTGCTCGACACATCATTTTTTTCTATCTGGTTGTGAAAGACGAAATCAAAACTCTGAATGAGGTACCTGCATTTTGCATACGCAGTGCACAGCAAAGCAATTAGCTTTGATCAAGGAGCTTGTTAGAGCAATTGTGTACAGCTTGGGGATCCTCAAAGATACCACAATGGAAAGACTGAGCACAAGTTTCATATTAATTCCTACTCCCTACCAGCTACATTACTCAGATCTGCCCAGAGGTGCGACCTTATCTTGGCGGTACCCTTCCAGTGAAAGGACTGACCGAGGCTCACAGCCAGACCTTGAAAGCGCAGGGACAGAAATGCCTTTCCTTTGTGCAACAGATTGATAAAATATATTCTGGGAGTGGACTTAACCAGTACAGATCCTTACTCTGCCTTAAAAGGTTCAACCCCTCTCTTATTTTCCCAGGCAAGACTCAGGCTAAAATTGCTTTGGGAATGAGAGTTTTCTTGGTCTTGTACCCCTGCAGGGAAAAGATTTCTGTCCAGAACAGTTAGAAAATCACCACACTTTTCCTTCCTGTGTGAGAGAAGTCACACTCTACTAAGAAGTCACACTGCAGATTGAATACTTTTTTTTCCAGTGGTTTTGGAAGTGCATTGAGGCCATTGGATCTAGGGAAATACAAGCAATGTGGAGCACTATACCCGCTGCAGCTTCCCTTGTGGGGAAGAGGTTAGGCTTTCCCCTGCTGGACAGGCAAACAGGCAGCTGGGGCAACTCAAGAGATCTGCTGACCTACAGAGGCCTTCCCATAGCGATGCACATGAAATTCTCATGTGGAAGGCATTTGAAAAAATTGCTACCATTTCACTAAGCTACGTATTCACAGATCTAACCCTCTATCCATCTGTTCCCCCAGCACATTTGCACACACACTCATACAGGCACACGCTGACACCATTCAGGTGGCACGCATCCAATTCTGTATCCTTGCGATACTGCATCTGTGTGATTCCATCACAGACGGTCAGCTGTATAGCTCTTAAGGGGGAATGTCTCTACCCTTTGCATTTTCTCAATTTTTTTCCACAGCTGATTTGTATTTAGTGTATTTTTTTGTGTTTTAGATTTCCCTTTTCAGGAGAGAATATTTCTACGAGTCTGTCTTTTATTTGAAGATCCCTCTTTTTTCCTGCCTCATTCTTTATTATACCGTGGGCTGAGCATAGCAGCCCTCACTGCTTGCTCTCTGACTCAGACCTCATCTCGGCATGGTGGCCTGCTAACTGGGGGCCATTCTCAGGTTGGTCTGTTTGTGTTGGAAGACTTTCCCTGTTTTCCTTTACCCTCTCTGAGGGGCTTTTGCAGCCTCCTGGATTTTTGTTTGATCAGGTTTCTGAGGCATGGGCAGCATCCCAGGACACTATGCTCAGGATGAATGTCAGGACTACTCTAGCTAGTGACTTTGCATATACAAGTGGCTGCAGATCATTCTGCTCCCCTTCTCCAGGATAGTGCTTCAGCTGTCCTATTTTGCCCTGGAAAGAACTGCCATGAAGGACTTCCTTGTAAAAGAAGGTGAGGGTAACAACCCCCATCCCCCACATAGTCCTTTCTGAATATTGTGAAATCATCCTGAAGATCTACCCTGTAGATCCAGTGGCTTCAGGGACTTAGGCCAGCAACAGGTTTTTTGCCTAACCGATTCAGATTTATTGGAAAACATTTGTGATATACCAAATAATTTCTATTTAAGATCAAACACTTTGGGGAAGTGAAACTATTTTAGGTGATTGCTGGCAATGCAACATATAGGTGTTTCCTCTGAATTGGAGCTGCAGACAAAACAAGTTTTCATTTCCTATGCAGATACCGCATTCAAATCATTTCCCAGCTGTCTGCTCAGTGAAACTCACACATATATAAAAGGGGCTTTTTACAGTACCTTGAGAGCAGTTTGTTGCACAGATGATACATCCTCTGAGGGAGGTAGATGTAATTGTAAAGTAGATGAACTCTAGAAGTGAGCTCTGCTATGTTACAATAGCCATATGGGAACACTGCTGGTAACTCAGAAGCTGGTGAGGCCATGTCAGACCCTGCTAAAGATCTCTGAACTCAAAGGCCAAAGTTAAACCCAACAGCAGTTCAGAAGCTAAGAAACAATAAATAGAAGCTTTATTTTAATAAGGTAGCAAGTGCTTTCACTTCACTAAAGTAGCTTATTTTCTGCTTACCAAATAAATGTCATGTGGAGAATACAAAAGTACAGCAAAAATCAAGAGGGTTTGGGTGATACACATATATAATACACAGAAGTAATACGTGAAGTACATTATTAAGAAACATCTACATTGATACTATGAGAATAGACACAGTTATGAGATCAGCTCCAGTAAAAAATATTGCAGTAGTCTGAGAAAGCTTGAATACAAATATTAGCACAGAGACATTTATTTTCCAATTTGTCTCACAATCCTGTCATCCCATTTTGGAGTGAAAACTAACAAAAGACTGAAATTGAAGGGGTGGGACGGGTATTCAGGGGTGTTGGAAGTCTGTGCTGTGTCTCTCCTGCCAGCCCTTTGGACGGCAGGGGGGAAAGGAAGGCTCCTGGGAGCTGCAGTGGTGGACCAGAACATTCCTCCACTGAGGACATTCACCCCAAAAGCTCACACACGATCTGGGAATGAGGGATACATGCAGCTAGGTCCAGACAGACAAACTGCAGATCCAGCAGCAACACAGTATCTGCTGTGTGTCAGTATACCAAGATCTCCGTGCATCAGAGTGAGACTCATCAGTGTGGTACATCTAGAGATTCCCATCTGTAGCATGGTACATCGTACTCTTCACATTGAAAGTAAGTATCGCCTCTAGCTGATACCCACTAGAGCCAGGGAAGACTCTCATTTGCCTCTGGACCTTTATAAGTTTATTCATATCACTGATGAAAGCCTCAGCGCTGGAGACTTGCAGCTGCGGGATCTGCTCTCGATTCTGCAGTTCTGTTTTTCATTGTTTCAAGGAAAGATATGCCCACTTGAGCACATAATATTTCATGAAAGAAAAACTCAAAGCCCAAGTAAATATGCAGATTTTGTTAACCTTTCACCTGTGCAGTGGGCCCCAGGGAGGAGGACTGCAATGGAAGAGTAAATTACCCCACAAGAGTTCATTTTGTACCTGCCTGGTGCTTAAATTGGGGCTTTATCCGACTGGCTCTTTTCATAAGCAATGAGTTTTCAGATACAGGGACATTTTCCATCATATTTCCCTGGCTTTAGAGTATATGACATGCACTGTCTGTGTGGCTGAATAAGAGGTCATGACTGACCAGCTGGTAAGACAAAATGCATTTTTACACTAATGACAGGGTATTCTAGCTTTTGTTTCACATTACAATGACTGCATATTTACATAAACCCTACATCTGTTTAGCTAAATTAAGCCAGAGGGTGATGATCTTTGTCTTTACGAAAGAGCTGATTTAATTTTATTGAACATAGTTTTCCATTTAAAAGATCAAAGTCAGTGCAGCCCCCTGCAGCAGCAATTCAGTCTTATGCATTTCTTCAAATATTCAAAGAAAATAGAGGAACTGAGACTGAAAAGGCTAATGAATTTTAACAGACAACTAGCAATTATTCATTCCTTTTAAAAAAAGAGAAAAGTCTTTAGGGCCCTTTGTGTACTACAGGCTTGAACAAAGACATTTTTCCTTCTATCAAAGTCCCATGAAGTGTCCTGAGTCTCTTACCTCCAAACTGTCAGGCATTCGTAGTGGATGCAGCATGCACATTTTTAGGCATACCTCGAGAAGCAGATAATGCTATGGAGGGACTATGCAAAATAGGGATCAGTGCAAAAAAAAAAAAAAAAAAAAAACTGCAGAGTCATTGGCCTCTCCAGATATTACATGTTCGTTTCAGGAATCCAATACTTTCTGAAACATCGGTTTGTATATAAAGTTGCTTGATATCCCTAGGGAAAAAACATTAACTATCCTATGAAACTAAAAATAGATACATCATGTCTTCTGAAAGAGCCTGTATGTCATCTCCTAGCTTCTGACTACTGGGGAATTAGTCTTTGTCTTTCAAACGTCTACTTTCGTTGGGGGAAAGGGCTAAAACCAGCCCTATATTTCACTACTAAAGCATATTTGCTTAGAATAGTGGTTTAGATGCCTCTCAACCTAACAGCAGCATTTATTGCTCCCAGGACGGGGTGAGCAGCTGGGCTACCCCCCATTCTGTGTCAGGATGGGTCACAGCGAGCACCATGATTCATTCTTCCCCCTGCCCCGTCTCCATGGGCACCATCTGAGGAAAGCCTGAGAGCAGGGGCAAAAAGGAGTGGTGGCATGTCCCAGATTAGCCTTCAATCTGGACATTGGGGAAACAGGACCCCAAGTCATGCTGTAGTGTTCACCTGGCCTGAGTTGATAAGCTCTTGACTTAATGAACTGTTTTGGCTCCAAGCAAACCTTTCCACTCCATCTGCACCACACAAAAGATTAGGGGTGCATCCACATTAGCATTTCAGTTCGGATCAGGGATGTGCTCCTTAAAGTGGTTTCTGAGCTCATCCTGCCTTTCCACACTTTGTTTTGCATTATGAAGCAGTTCTAGTGTGTGCGAACTGGACTCTGTCCAGATGAAACTAAACCAAAAGATACGGTCTAGGAGCATATTTAGTGTAATGCAGCTGCTAATGTGACGCCAGTCCATGAGACCAAATTACAGTTAGTCTAAAGTAAATCTCTGAAATACACGTAGGGCACACACTGGGTCTTCAGCGCCAGCTCTTCTGCTCTGCAGATCTGCCCTACTTGTTCCATACCATCTGCTAACATCGGCATAGCCCAAACAGGCTATGCATTTGTTTTTCTAACTCTGCCACTGCTTAAACGGGTGAGTAGTGCCATTTTAGGCACCATATGGTATCCCTGCAGGCCACCAGCTGCCACTGTATGGATGAACAGGTCACCCTAATGTCTTGTGTCATATCTGGCAGCCCTATGCAGACATCTTAGATACCATAGGGAAGTACTAAAATCCTTTGGGAGGACTAAACTGGCCCAGGATGTCTATGCTTGGGCAACTAATACCCTTTTATACAAGTTTCTATTCCTCCCTAGAAACCCCCTTCCTTCCCCAAAAGTAAATAAGGTTAAAGACAGAAAAAAACCTATTGATGTACTATGCTGAGTTCCAGAAAGTAAAATGAAATGATCTGTAAAATTACCCGATATAAAACTCTGGAAAGGTGGGGAGTTTTTCCTCCTAATAACTAAAAAGTACAAGAAGTTTTACCTCAGATCAATGAAAGTTTGCGTTATACTTCCAAGAAACGCTTCCATGTTACAAATAGTATTATTTATTCAGGAAGTGTTGGATTCACTGACTCCAACAGATCTACTGAGAAGCTTGAATTCAAATTTATCTATGTGTTGCTTTGCTGGTCTAAGACCCCCAAATGAGCTTAGACCCGTAGTGTCAGGATCTTTGCAGGATCGAATCCGAAAGCTACCTCTGTGCTAGCAATTAGAAAAACAGCAAATCAGTAAATTTACCGGAGTAGTAATAAATTAAACACATCATGGAATGGTCTGTGCTTTCAGGACAACTGACATAGTGCAGCCTTCACCTGGGCTAGTCGACTCCTGGCCTCAAATGTAGTTTGGCTGCAATTAAGTGGGGAAAATGGGAGCACTCCAGCTGCTGCCCATGCCCTGGGACTGCACGGGGGAGCCCAGCGCTCACAGGCCAGCGCTGGCTCACACGCGCTCCTCCCCGCTGAACACTCCTGCTCCAAAGCTGCGGAAAAATAGTTTCATTTACTAAGACATAGCCACATTCCCGAATCTTCACGGAATTATTTGGAGCCTCAGATACTTAACCAATAAAACCAAAATCCTGACCTCTTGTGGCCATTAAACTTCCCAGTAGAATAATTCATAACGCGAGGCACTGTTAGCAGGTGAAATTCTTGCTCACTGTAACACGCATTGCAGTCCCATGTCTGGAGGGGACTGCAGTTGACTATATTTCTTTTCACAGTAAATTGTGTATTCATGCTGCTTCTTTCCCACACGTGGCTGCGTTTCAGCAACCGGAACGAACCTCTCAATTTGTTATGCACCTTCTGAGAGCATTGGTAGTTTAAAAGAAATATTAGTCTTTTTAGACACTGGGGATAAAAATGTAGCAGAAATGTGAAGTGGATCACCTGCAACTACGTACTTCTACTCACACTACGTGTTGTGAATCGCAGTGCTACTGCTATACAGATCATAAGCCAAATACAACAGCACATTTTAACAATATGTACAAATTTATTACGTTAACAGCATATACTCAAAACTACTAATCAATACATTAATAAAATGTATTTAAATTAACAATATGATGTTTAGATTTTTTTCTTTCTACGCCCTTCCCCTCTTGCATATACGATTGGATATAGGAACCATAATTCTGAGTACATTTTTACTGACAGGATAGGTTCATAAGTAATTGTACTTGCTTGACATAAGAAAGTATAAGCAATATTTAAAACAAAAAGACATTTTATTTACGTTCTTTCTTGAACTGCTGTTCATATCTGATCTCACAAAGATTAGGCACATGTTTTGTTTTTTACTTAAGAGTAGTGATAATGAAACCAACATACATAAAATTAAGCCTTTGCAGAAATGAGGTCTTGATAGTTGCCTGCTTTCACATTCAGCACATGGGGGGGAAAAAAAAAGGTGAAATGGAGAGGTACAATCATTTTCATTGCTCAAATTTTCTACAGTTTTTCATTTCGTTGTCTCAAAGGAACAAAAATTCACACTAACAAGCTTATTAATCGGACAGAGAAAATGCTGTGCAGAAAAATATTTCAGTAATTATTTACCAAATGTTTTTAATTTCATGTTCCTCTCAGGTCTCTGTTTCTAGTACGTCAGCATTCTCCCTTTTCCCTCTGAAATGAATTGGTATTTCGTTTGCATGCATCAACAGGCTTGCCAATGGGCTTAGACACCTAAATGCTTACCGGCCCTTATTTACTACACAGTTTTTAGAGGATGCTCATAATAGCAGTGGCTGCTCATGCTCTGTTCCAGTAAACAACAAGGTTCTTTGTTCCTAAATGTTACAACCACTTTATTGGCTTCTTGCTGGATTACACTTCAGCATTTCCTTCTCCATCTAATATTCTTAACGCAATGCACTGAATTTTGGTACGCAGCAAGAGCAGGAGCTCTTTGTGATGATGCAACATGATGACAACTTGAAATGTCACCAAGGCAGGGAGCGCCATCATGTACCTGATACAACACTGTGGTATGTTTGTGGCTTTGCCAGGAATGCTGAACAACACAGGAGCTGTATTTTGCCCTATATGGAAAAGTATACTAGGCAACAGTGAAACAGATAACCTGCCAAGATTACTGCAGAGAGAGGGGGAAAAAAAAAAGATTCTTCCATGAAAAGAAACACATTGCAGTGTGTTTCAGGTAGCAGAAACAGGAGGACAATAAAAAGTGTCTTTAAGTGCTGTTATACAGAAGTTGTTTTCACAGGGCACAGTGTTTTTTAATTAGTTGTAACACTGTCTTGAGAACCTCTTCCTTGGAGGGGCTGGCATCAACCTCTTGGCATGCAGGATTCACCATCCTTCTGTATGACTCTTCAACTCTGTTTAAAAACAAAATAAGAGAAATGAAATCACAGATTGCAGGGATATGAAATGGCGTAATTAGTCGTCTGTCTCTGGAGAAAGTATTGGCACTGTGGAGACACAAAAAAAGTAATGTGAAGCTAAGAATATGTTGCTGTGCTCACTGATCTAAGCTTGGAGTCACTGGAGAACTGCAGAGAGGTTGCACCATTTAACCCTTTCCTATAATCAACTAACCTTCCATTTACCAACTCCTAATTTTTCATTTTTCAACTAGCTGTACATTTTCAACCAGCTGTTGAAACTGAAAATAGTATGAAAACCTGCTTGTTAGAGTAGAAACTTTCTCTCATAGCACAGAGCTCTCCCACAGTTAGCCTTTAAGGATGTGAATGAGCAATGAATAGCATTTTCTCTGTTCCCACAACACTTAATAATGTCAAACATTCGGGCCTCAAGTCATAAAAGCAGTTGAGCAAGACTCTGAATGTTCTCACGTCCAGGTTAACATAATTAAAAAGCAGAAAAAACCAAAGGTTTTTGTAGAGGGAATAAGGAGTAGCAGAAATAAAATAATAACAATAATACTAAAAGATTCTTAAATGGCATTACGTTCCCTAGCTCACCCGTCCTTTTGCGGGTTCAACTGTGTGTTTCTGCACAGAGCTTATGTCAGAATTAAGCAACGGATATTTTTAAGGTATGTCATCTCTGGAAATGTTAAACCCTAGAGGTGGGTTTCAGCTTTGAGATTTGTAGGTGCAGGCACCTATATTCAAGCATCTGCATGGAAAAGTCTGCATGTGCACTAGGTGTCTCGGCTTCCACTGGAGACAATGATGATCTAATCAATATAGTCAAGGGAGCCTAGAGAGCAGTTCAGCTCACCCTGAAGTAGGATACCCAGTGTGCAATTTAGTTGCCTCAGTACATGTATCTAGTAATGCCTGAGATGCCCTAGAGCTTCTAGCTGCTGGCCCAGAAGGGGTCCATAGGTTGCATCACATTTGCCTGCCTCATGCAGATGTCTCATACCCCCGCGAGAGTATATGTTTACTCAGAATACTGCTGTGATATTCATGACTCATCAGGTGTCACATAATACCAAGCATGTCACATGGACATCAAAACGGAACCTGAGAAGGAGAAACAGCAATGCCAAAGACAGTATTTTCATTCTAAACTCCTCTGCAAGAGAAAGAAATTCTTCACCTGCCGCTTTCAAACTTATTCAGTGAGAAATGACAGAATTTACCCTTCTTGTCAGCCATGAATTCTTGCGGGAAAAAAAAAAAACAAAACCCAAAGCCTAGATATATGGAAAACCATTCTCAATAATGTGAACAGAAGGATATTTTGCTACTGAGTCTGAAGGAGCTCAGATTCCTCCCACCCTCTTATTCCTCATTGAAGCGTACTTTTCGCGAAACAAGCTGTTAGCCTCCAGCTCAGCTTCCTCCTTTGTTTTCTCCAGCCCTCGACCCTGCAGCCGCCGGATCCTCTCTTCAGGGCTCAGAGTCAGGAGAAGAACAAGATCAGGCTTAAGCAGATCCTCAGGCCACTGGTACACCTCGTGGTGAGCTGGTGGAAGATCCTCGACTTTGCCATTTATTTCAGCGGCAATTGTATAGGCAACTGTGCTGTGCCAGTATCTGACAGGAAAATAGAAAATGGAGAGCAAATTTTTAAAAAGGACACTAATACTTCAGCAATAGAAAAGGCAGCTCTCTGTAGGACCATAAGTGCAATAACAGCTAGGTAGGTGACCCTGTCATTTTGAAGGGAACTGTAAAGAATGATTCTGTGTCATCAATTATTTCTTAAAATAGCAGTAATACTCAATAAAACATTTAGAATTACTGTGAACCGTTAATTAAAACATACACCAGAAGTTACATATTAGGCAAAGAGTGTTCCAAATACTTCTGCCAGACAACTTCTCATATAATGAGAGAGATCAAAATGAGAAAGAGTTACATTATATGTCCAAATCCAAACATCAAGCCCTTTTTTTGTGGTTCCAGTCATACCACTTTATGCAACAGATTTAGTAGAGAATATATAGATTTCAACCACATGTGAATGAAGATAGAACTTTATTAATGATCATGCATTTCACCTGTGTTTATCATTACAATCACTGTACAGAGGCACTGTATTTTATGTACTTTAGTGGTTTTGGTGCTGATTAAAAATAGCACCCACACACTTACAAACAGCTTCTGTGCATGTTTCTGGGGGAGAGGTACAGCATATCTACCAAAGTAAGTAAGGATTTTCAAACTGCATCCAGGCTTTCTTTATTAAGAATAATATTGAAAAGTTGTGTGCACAGTGAAAACAAGAAAAGACATAAATAAAACAAAACCAACAATAAAAGTCTTCTTCCTGTATTAGTGAGTAACAAGAACTCCCATTGAGCTCAAATATATGTACTTAATAAGTCCAAAAATGGCTTTTCATTCAGGTATACTGCTGGAGTCTGTTTTTGAAAGAATTCTGCCCCATTTAAAGCCACTAAAATGAGAGACTGCTTTTTTTTTTTTTTAACATGCTCAGTATCATCTACATCCATTGTAAAAGTAATATCTAGATGTTCAGAAGGGACTGACAGGTTAAAATGATAAAAAGATTGCTTTAAAAATAAAGGCTATCTGCTCTTCGGTAAATCTGATTTTTCGCATATAATGAAAAAAAGTAGAAAAAATGAATTAAAACAATATAGAAAAGAAATTTTAACATAGGCTGACTTAGAAAAGACTTGTGAAATGAAAAATGGTGCTAAAAGAAGAGTCAGAAAAAAAGTATAATAATGTTTAACAGGTGACTCAAGGAAATAAATTGCAATAATCATACTTCTGAACAAACAAAACGGGCAAATTAGGTGGCTCTGTGTTCAAAGTGAGAAGCAGACTTCTGGCTTTTCATCCTGAAACAGTAAGTCTACCTAAAATTCAGTCACTCTGGTCCATCCACACTTCAAAGCCTTCTTAGAGGTAGTGCCCACCCTGTCGCCACCAGGCCGTGCTTTGGGTCAGCCTGCGCAGCACACACCTCCACTACTCCTGACTGAAGACGCAACACTTTGCATGTGCGCTAAAAACAGTTATGAGCAGTATAGGGACAAATCCACACTTCACTCCTACCATAGGTATTACTCTTCAGAAGACTTACATTTATCAGACTACCTGCAAAGCAGCACTCCCAAAGAGAAGAACCCCAGAGAGTATCATCGACAGGCTTTGCTTGCAACACTGAACGATTGGGTGATGGCACTGATATGAGAGGATTTTTTTAAACTTACAAACCTGTCTATGATCACAGGTGACTGAGTGGATGCTTTTGCTATTTCTGAAGCAAGAATGTAGTTGCCCGCAGCATAAAATGTCCTTCTAATGAGTGTCGGTTCATTATCAAATGTCGTCCTCCACTGGCTGATGCAAGCTGGCGGCGATCTTAACAGAACAGCATTCAGAGCATCCTTAACAGACTCGGTTACAGTGGTTTTGCCTGCATTTCATTTACAAAAGGAAACATTCATCATATTGCACATCAGATAAAACTGACATTTTTAAATTGGAAAATGCTCCTATCTTTTCGTTTGGAACATATGTTCTGACACCCAACTATGTAACTTGAGAATACTGTGATAAGGTTTCCAGCAGAAAATGAGTCTGATTCAAGGAATTATTACTCCACTTCCTATGCTAAGGCCTTCTCTCCTCCCTCTTGCCAGCTGTCTTATCTTTCCTCACTTGAAACGCATTATACATGCCAATTTCTCTATACCACCATTGCAGTATTTTTCTAGGTGACGTTCTCCTTGGATGTTGCCAAACATTAATTTTTATCATCGCACAGCTTACCTAATGCACTCTTTTGGAGGGGATTTTCAGTTCTTTTTGACTGGAAATACCGAAAGCAAAGTTGTTCAGAAGGCAACTAACTTTTTTTTCAGTGAAAAATTGCTACCAGTTTCTCAGACTATCATTACGTCACAGGTTTTCAGGGTTTTTGAATTCCTAAGCCTTGGGTGCGGATGAAAGTCTGGGCAATCACTATCTTCAACAACGTACCAGCTGCGATTCTCCATTCCCCTCGTGCTCTTACCTGTCCCATCCAGTCCCTCAATGACTATGACGGGAAAATCCCCCTTCTTTGGGTGCTGGGGACATTTCTCCAGTATCTCGAGCACAGCACTGGCCTCAGGGACTACCAATGCGCACTGTAAGGACAACACACATTCCTTCAAGCCCGCCTGCTACCTAGGTAAATGCCAAGCGATGCAACTGGAAACAGCCCGACCTCCGCGGTGGGGCGAGCAGCGCGGCGCCGACGGGCCGGACGCGACAGCGGGCGAGCAGCCAGGCGGCCCGCGCCCCCCCGGCCCCGGCCCCGGCCCCGGCCCCGGCCCCGGCCCCGGCGCGCTCCCCTGCCCGCGGCGCTCACCTGCCGCAGGCGGGCGCGGGCGGCGGGCGCGGAGGGCGGCAGGGCGCCGCCGCGCAGCGCGGCCACCGCGGGGTGCAGCGCCGGCGGCGGCGCCGCGGCCGCCACCAGCCGCGGCAGCCGCCGCCCGCCGCCCGCCGCCAGCGCCCACAGCCGCTGCCGCAGCGCGCCCCGCTCGTCCGCCTCGTAGACGGCCAGCGGCGGCCGCGCCGCCGCCTGCGCCCGCAGCAGCTCCGCCAGGCACCGCGCGGTCTCGGGCGCGCCCCGCGGGTCCTGCAGCAGGAAGCCCTTGCGCGGCCGCCTCCGCGGCCCGTAGGCGAGCAGCGGCAGCACCCGGCAGCGCGCCAAGGGGCCTTGGCCCAGGTGCTGCTGCAAGCGCCGGTGCAGCCGCGCCGCCCGCACGCCGCCGCCGGCCAGCGGGAGGCAGAGCGAGTAGCAGCGCGCCGGCGGCGGGGGGAAGCAGCGCGGGGGGCCGCGGGCGGCGGCGGCGCCCGGCGGCACCAGGGCCAAGCGGACGAGCTGGGAGCCCGGCAGCTCCACGGCGTAGCGCGGCGGGGCAGGCAGCGCGCCGCGGCGCCGCATCGCCGCCCGGGGCAGCGCGCCCGGCACAGCGGGAAACGAAAGTGCTGCGGAGGGCGGCGGCGGCCGGGCAGCAAACCGGGAAACGAAACTCGTGCTGAGCAGGGGCCGGCAGCCGCCAGCCCCCAGTGTGAACCCCACACTTTTGCTGTTCACTGCCTTGACAATGAGACGTTAATGCTTTTGGAAGTAAAACAAACGGTCTTTTACAAGCCTACAGTGTTTTCATAGCTTTATGATGGCTTTGGGTACAGACTAACGTCTTTTGGCCAATTTCAGCTTTCATCAGCTTGGAGGCAGGAACCAGAAGCACTGCAAATAGCTGTAGTAGTTATTGAGTTTCATGACAGCTGCTCTGAGTGATATTGTCTAAAAATGTGGATTTTGAGTTTGTAAAACGTATAACCTGAAGCGTAAGAGAACGTGCACCTCTGCAGAATTCTACTTTACTCTCTCAGTTGTTGGAAGACTGCCACTTAGAGACACGTGTGGGTACGCTTCTGATGTATCTTCTGAAAGAGTATGTTCCACAAGAGAATGTATTTTCTGACAAGAGATTCAGCAGAAACTTGATGTCCTCCTCTGGTCAGCTCCAAGCACGTTGCACAAATATCTTCTGTTTGGCAGGTCTACAGGGAGAATGGAGCAGCTGGTAGGCAGTAAAAGGTTAGCTAGAGATCAGCTATATCAGTGGGAAAGCGCCAATGCTAGGGACACTGGTGGAAGGCTGGGCCAGAGCAGGAACTGGGAATGTAGCCATAGAAGCTATTCAAATAGAAGCTCAGCAGCAGGTACTAAAACTGGCTTTTTCAAGGCAAAACATTCCCTTTCTCAGATATGAGAACACTTGCATTGTTTCACATTACTCATAAGCACATGGCTACAGATCCTGGGTATGGATGGCAGAAGACATGGGGGCGAGACATGGTTTGTTACATAATAAGCCAATAGATACTGATTTTAAGAACATAAGGAAATGCACTACTGAGTCAGATTAATGGTCCATCTAGCCCAATATTTTGTCTCCAACACTGACAGAAGGACATGCTGCACATGAGCCGACTTATTTTTGGTCTCTTCCCTCAGTCTTCGTGCTTCTTCAGCATCCACAGTCATTGGATTAGGAATGTTCACCTGCTCCTTTTAGCACCTATTAATGAATCTATTGTCCACAAATCTGTCTAAATCCCTTTTTGACTCTGTGACACAGTCTACCTCCACAAATGCCCCAAATTCCAGCAACCTGTTGCATAGAAAGATTTTTTTTTTTTTAATCTGTTTCAAACTCATATCCTACTGGTTTCAAAAAACACCCCCTTCTAATAGTACTGTAGGCTTTGGTGATTAACAGTTCCACATTCAGCTTATTTATCACCTTCATGATTTTGTAAACAATGCTCAGATGTCCCCCTCAGCTTCATCATGTCTGAAGTGCAGAGCCCCAACCCCTTGTAAGGCAGCTGCTCCATTCCCTTCATTGTTTAGTTACAGGGATAATTTCGTTAACACCACTAGGTCCTGCTGAGATGCAGAGACCTGAACTGTACACACTTCTCAAGATATGACTATGCATACCAAGGTGTTATGGAACAGCAAAATAATATACCTTCTGCTTTGTTCTCAATACCTTACCTTGTTTTCAACACCTTTCCTGATGATACCCAAATTTTTGTTGACTTTTTTTGGCTGCTGCTTGTATTAGGCCAATGATTTCAGTGGTAGGGCCACTACTGAGCTGAGCATTATATAAACATGGTTTGGATTTTTTTTTTTTTCTTATATGCATTACCTTACACTGAATGTCATCTCTGGCTTTTTTATTCATTCGGTTTTGTGAGGTACAATAGTTCTGCAGCCAAGTTTCACTTGAAAAAACTGACTCTGTTCCTCACTGAGCTTTCTAGGTCATTGCTCCTCTGTTTTCCCAGCTTCCTGATGCCACAGTTGCTTTCCCTTCCCTGCTGAATAAATGGAAAGATTTTACTTTCATTTCACCTTTTCCCCGCCCACCACAAACCATATGTCACTGTTTTGATCTGACCCTGCATGCAAGCATGTTTGAGCTGTGTTGCTTCATTCCTCCTCATTTAAAATATGCTTGTGATAACACTCTTAAGACGCCTGTGACATCTACCCTACTGGCTAATTTCTTAAAAGTGTCTTGCAAGATAACAGGCCCTTCCCATCACATACACAAATAGTTTAGGTAAAAGTAAGGGAAACCACAGCTGCTTTCTTTCTCCAAGATGAATCTTTATCTGTATTTAAAGTCAGTATACAGAGTATGAATCTGTTTTAAAATAAATATCTACTAAGCACTTTTCTGTTTCTTCACAAGGACCCTTATCATTTTATGTTGTGCTGAATGTGAAAGGATGTTTTGAAGACCTGTGTGAAAAACACTATTTTGCTGGAACCTCTTCATATCTTTGAGGACCTGTTTTGCTTATATGTAGCCACAGGGAAGAAATAGAGTCACAACAAGAGGCAGGTATGACCATTCAACCACTCTCTGATCCACACAAACTAGAAAAGAGAAAAAAAATGTGAAAATAAGTAAGTTAGCCTGTAGCTTTAAAAATATATCTAAGTGCACGGTCCTGTAGTGTAGATAAACAGCTCTCTGAGACATACTTTGGGAAGTAAGATAAATTACTTAAGTTGAAGGCCTGTAGGAATACGTAAAATACACATGAATGGGATGTAGCAGTTTTCATGCAGAATAAACTTTGAAGATAGTAAAGATAATGATGTGGGGATTAGATCATAAGACCATAAAAGTGTCAAGTGAAAGACCCATCTACCCCGTTCGTGACGACGGCTGGTGTCAGATGTTTGAGGAACAGTACGGGAAGGACACAGAAGACATACTATCTCCTGGCATACTGTCCCAGATTCTAGGACGCATCTCTTAAGTACTTCCTGAGCTGGAGCTCATGTATACATTATCACGTATTAAGGGCCCATGGCGAATTTCTTTCATTCGTGCCTAATCTGTGAGCTCATATTTACACTGCAGCGTCCTGTGGCAATATGTTCCATAGCTTCACTTCATGTCTGATTTAACTTTCTGGTTAGTAGTTTCGGTGGGGACTCCTTGGGCTCTTGTATTGCAAGGAGGACTGAGCTGCCATGGCATGACATGCCTGGTTGTCCTTGGATCATTTCAGGGAACGGTTCTCAAATTGTACTCTGCTGGTGGTGCACAGGGCCAGCATGAGAATGTCTCCTTCTTACATCAGGGAGTGAAAAACATTCCTTATGTTATTGGTTCATGCCAGTAATTTTTTTCCTATCAGGATCCTGTCTGACTGGAACTGAAACCAGCCACACTAGAGAAAGTAATCTCTTTATTTCAATAAATGAAAATAATTTATTTAGATAAGTAACATATTCTTATTTTAAATTTTTGCGTCTCTAGTGTCGCAGATGAGTGGGGAATGATGCACTTCACTCATAAGGGAGAAGCAGCAATATGTTCTATTGATATAAGATACTGGTTTAATAAAGATCAAAGGTAAATAAGACGGTGGTTTAACAAGATTCAATGGCAAGGTTCACTTGGTTATTTACTGCACAGAGGACAGGGTCAGACGAAATTGTCAAGAAGACCCTCCCGTTGAGTCGTGGGGTTCAGGGTGGACTCCCTTGCTTTCCAAACTCCTACCTAGTCCCAGACTTAGTCAACAGTTCACAATAAATCTGAGGAGTGGATGAAGAAAGCTTTTATAATTGCCATTTTCTAAGGTAGCATAGAGAAAATGTTGGAGAATAAGAAGTCTCAGGTAAGCTTGAGTGTTAGGTTCTCTGCACTTTTTTTTTTTGCACTCTGAGATCCTGACTTTCAAACAAAAGCATCTGAAAAATGGTAGTGTTCTGGTCTAGTGGTTCATCGAATAGCATTCTGCTGCCATACTCTTGGCACCTATCAGATGCAAGTCTTGTGTTGAGAGAAACTGGTAATCATTTTGGATTTTTTAATACTTTAGGAAATGATATGTTTTGGACCTTCTTTTCCTATCCAGTGCTTTGCCTCAGCACTAGGTAAAGAGCTCAGGGATAAGATCGCCATAGACTTCAGTCACTTTGCCAACCTCGTGGCTATTTATGGATCTTCTATACGGCCCAAACGTGTAGAAGGTCAGGAAGGTTACTTAGACGAGGTGAGCTAAGTGATAAATTTGTCACCTGCAAAAACAAGGTCTCTGTGTAAAACTAATTACAAGTCAGAGAGAGTGGCTTTGATGGCATACATACATGTATGCACACATACAAACGCACACAAACACACTGAGCATTTATTGTGATGCATGACTTGAAAAGTGTTGTAACTGTCTTTAAGATGTTGCACCTATCAGGAGTTTTCTCAGTGAAAAGATTTTAAGCTGAAAGGAGGGAGAAAGGCTGTACTGCCTGTATCAGCACTGACTCAACTTGACATGAACAAAGGTTAAGAATTAGGTGAGAAAGGAATTTGAACTGGGGCCAGAGAAGGTAGGAAGCAAGAGAGGATTCCTAACATGAAACAGAAGGGATTTGTGAGCACAGGACAGGGGGGGCAACAGAAGGTACTAGACTTCTTCAAACTAACTGAAACACTGAAATAACCAAGGAGCAAATTCAATATCAGGTGTCAGTCTAAACTGGCATTGCATTGTTTTCCTCCTTATGCAATTCTGTTCTCAAGTTTGTGATCAACAAACCCTTTCTCTTATTAGAAAATCCTACTTTCATCCTAAGTTTATATCTTACGTAACCTCAAAGGAAACACAAGAACAAACAGATCCATGGTTACAAGTCCAAATTCTCTCTACTGACAAGCTATGGACATTTTGGAAACCTCAGGAACGGAAATGTTTCCCATCATGCTGCAACAATACATTTGTGAAGCAGGGCTAGATACAGGAAAAAGTCTCCATTACCGCCCTGCTGGCATGAATCAGTCCCAACATGAAAGAGCTGACAGAGGAAACAAATACTACCTGAATGGGAAAACCTGGATTAGTTATTCACTAATCCAGTCATTAGTGGACCAGCAGACCAGCTCTAGGAAAGTGAAAGAAAGGTGACTGGAAATTAAGGATAGCAAATGACAGTACTATTTAACCTACCTGAAAGACTTTTTATTCATACCTAGGTATTGTTTCCCATTAAAAGTTGCAAATAGGATTAAGCTAATTCTCCTACTGTTTTTTTCTAAGGAGGGAGAATCTAACTTGAGGTCAAATCTATCCTGCTACATTAGCAGTTCTGGCAAATAAGTGGAAGTCAGCAAAGCTTTAATTTAAACCTGCTAGGCATCCCACAGCTTGTAGATCTTCAGATTTGAGCATTCATGATGTATTAAGACAGAGCTGGCCCAGGATCTCAGCAGTATGGCAGCGCTGACATTGGCCAAGCAAGAATGAGGACAAAGCACCCAAAGGAGAGAGGCAGCATGTGAGGCTGGGAGGCTGTGGAGCGCATCCTGCCGTTTCTAGGCACACAGGACTGAAGACAGCAACTGTTGCTGTAACGTAAGCCTCATGAGTCCTCTCTTGCGAAAGCTGTTGTGCTACAAAGAACTTGAGGAGTATGAGAATTGGGTGCCTGGTCCCGGTCCCTCTTGGCACTACCAAGATAGGCATTTATCTGCCCTTGGCAATTTGCCACCTCAGGCAGCTGCCACCTTTGCCCGTGCGATGTTCACCATTGTGCTGTAGCGTTGCTTCAAGTGCTTTGGGCAGCATTTGAGATGAATAATTAAATATACTTCAAGCACTTTTTTTTCCTCATTAACCTGCAGCAGTCATCTGCCTCCCTGACCTGGAGTGCTGGGCAGACCTGTTTAAACTTAAATTGCTCATGTGGCTACCCCTGAAAAGGAAGTGACACAATTATACAAGTTCAGCTTTCACTCTTTCACCAGTCATACCCTCTTTAAGTGGGAGAACTGGAACCACCGAGATCACAGAGATCCAAAGGGGGCCTCTGGTGCAAACCACCTCGGTATCACAGAATCACACAGATTCACAGAATGGTTTAGGTTGGAAGGGACCTCTGGAGATCATCTAGTCCAACCTCCCTGCTCAAGCAGGGTCCTCTAGAGCATATTGCCCAGGACCACATGCAGACGGGTTTTGAATGTCTGCAGCGAAGGAGACTCCACTACCTCTCTAGGCAACACGTGCCAGCATTCAATCATCCACATAGTAATGAAGTTTTTTCTTATGTTTAAATGGAACTTCCTGTGCTTCATTTTATGCCCGTTGCCTCTTGTCCTGTCGCTGGGCACCACTGAGAACAGTCTGGCCTCATCCTCTTGACACTCCCCCTTCACATACTTATACACATTTATGAGATCGTCTCTCAGTCTTCTCTTCTCCAGGCTGAACAGGCCCAGCTCTCGCAGCCTTTCTTCAGAGGAGAGAGGCTCCAGTCCCCTCATCCTCTTGGTAGCCCTCCGCTGCACTCTCTCCAGGAGTGCCATGTCTCTCTTGTACTGGGGAGCCCAGAACTGGACACAGCACTCCAGACGAGGCCTCCCCAGGGCTGAGGAGAGGGGCAGGATCACCTCCCTCCACCTGCTGGCAACACTCTGCCTCATGCACCCCAGGAGACCAGTGGCCTTCTTGGCCACAAGGGCACATTGCTGCCTCATGCTTGACTTGTTGTCCACCAGCACTCCCAGGTCCCTCTTGGCAGAGCTGCTTTCCAGCAGGTCAACCCCCAGCCTGTCCTGGTGCCTGGGGTTCTTCCTCCCCAGGGGCAGGACCCTGCATTTGCCTTTGTGGAACTTCTCGAGGTTCCTTTCCGCCCAACTCTCCAGCCTGTCCAGGTCCCTCTGAATGGCAGCCCAGCCCTCTGGTGTGTCAGCCACTCCCCCCAGTTTAGTCTCACCAGCAAACTTGCTGAGGGGGCACTCTGTCCCTTCCTCCAGGTCATGGATGAATACATTGAACAAGACTGGACCCAGGACTGACCCCTGGGGGACACCACTAGCTACAGGCCTCCAACCAGACTCTGCACCACTGACCACAACCCTCAGAGCTCTGCCATCCAGCCAGTTCTCCATCCACCTCACTGTCCACTCATCCAGCCCACGCTTCCTGAGTTTGCCTACGAGGATGTGATGGGAGACAGTGTCCAAAGCCTTGCTGAAGCCTTGCTGTATGTCCCACAGCCGGTGCCTGCACCTTGACAGGTGACATCCACCAGCCCTGGGGGCCGGCGGGCGCTGGGACCGCAGGCGCCGCTCCACGCTGCGCGGCGGCCCGCAGCCGAGGCGCGGGGGGCGCAGGGGGCCAGAGCAGGTCGCGGCCACGCTCGGGGAGGGGGGGGGGAGGCGGGGCCCGCAGCCAGGTTTCTGCGAGAAAGGAAAGCGAAACCGTTCGCTTCCCCGCGCCCCGGCACCGAGGGGTGGGTCGCCGCCGCCGCGCCCTTAAGAGTTGGGTGGTGCGCGCCTTGCTGCAAGGTGCGAGCCGAGCCGAGCGGAGCCGAACCGAGCGGAGCCGAACCGAACCGAGCCGAGCCGAGCCGAGCCCGGCCAAGCTGAGCCAAAGGAAACCGAGCCGAGCCGAGCCATGCAGCTGTGCGCGCTGGGCCGGCTGCCGCTGGCGCGGGCGCGGGCGGTGCTGGCGGCGCTGCGCGAGGGGCTGAGCGCGCTGTGCAGGAGCCTGGCGCCGCTCTTCCTCTCCCTCTCCCTCTGCCTGCCCCTGGCCCTGCCCGGCTGGCGGCGGGTCTCGGCCCCCGGCCCCAGCGCCGCCGCGGGGCCCCGGCGGCAGCGGGAGGGGGGCGGCGCGGCCCTAACGCCCACCAGCGTCAACTACCACTTCACCCGCCAGTGCAACTACAAGTGCGGCTTCTGCTTCCACACGGCCAAGACCTCCTTCGTGCTGCCTCTGGAGGAGGCCAAGCGGGGGCTGGCGATGCTCAAGGCGGCGGGTGAGTCCGGCAGGACCTAGCGGCGTTATAGAGAGGTTTTGCCGCCGCCGCCGGGCACGGGCGCCGCCCGAAAGGGCAGGGCGCACAGGTAGGCAGAGGATCACGGCATCCTCCTGTCTCTGGTCCTTTCCTAGGAATGGAGAAAATAAACTTCTCGGGGGGAGAACCGTTTCTGCAGGACAGAGGCGAGTTTGTGGGCAAACTGGTCCAGTTTTGCAAACAGGATTTGGGGCTGCCAAGCGTCAGCATCGTGAGCAACGGCAGCATGATTAGAGAGCGATGGTTCAAGACGTACGGTAAGGAAAGGCGACATGCACAGAAACACTGACTTGGTTTGGGAGCTTTCTCAGTGCGGCCTCGCAGCAAGGTTTTTGTTTGTCTTTGGTTTTAGTTAGTTAGGTTTTCTTTTTTTCCAACGGGAAATGGCTTGTTAGTGGGTCGCTTACAAAAATGTAAACAAAAAGTAAATATTAGTGGAACATTGTTAATTATTTGTTGCGAACATGCACAGTTTGTAATGTTGCCTCTTTGGTATAATACATAAAATCAGAGTATGTCCATAATGCTGGGGGAGGGCATGCAGAAGGTGCTGCTGCTGTGGCTTTGTGGTCAGTGTGATTCCACAGAGCTGTATTTACAGGATGCTTTGTGACAGATCATGGGGAACATAAAGTTGGCAGACTCTTGACAACCTTTACCTGAAGGCATGAATGTTAATTAATTTTTAAAACTTGTTTACAGGTGAATATTTAGACATATTGGCGATTTCTTGTGATAGTTTTGATGAGGAAGTCAATGTTCTAGTTGGCCGTGGTCAAGGAAAGAAGAACCATGTGGAAAATCTGCATAAACTGAGGCAGTGGTGCCGAGATTATGCTGTTGCTTTCAAAATAAATTCAGTCATCAACAGATTTAATGTTGAGGAAGATATGAATGAACAGATCAAGGCACTCAATCCTGTGCGCTGGAAGGTAAAGTAGTATATATCATAGGTTATTTTCTGCTCAGAGAAAACCAATACTGAAGTTAAATTCTGGAATTATCTTAACCTTTAACTACCTAAATTAGCCCTCCACCTCCAACTCGGGGTGCTATAAGCAGAGTTGTTATTAATGCTATATGGTGTTGAGGCAAGTTCTAGCTCTTTTTGTACTTAAAGGGATCCCAGTATGTCAAGAATCTTTTCTGTTGTGGTATTTCCAGGGAATTACTATTTCAGCTTATATGGGTCTGATTGTTTGTGATAGTAAAGGTAAGATAGAATGAAAACATGTCATAGTTTAGAAAGAATGAAGAAATGTTAGTGTACAACGATATGTTAGAGTTAATATTGGCATTATATTAGTGTACACTATACATTAATATTCTATTATAGGAAATATCATAACTGTAATATATACTAACCAGTAATACTCTATTAGAAACGTGTTAGTTATGTTATGTTATTGGTTTGAGAGTAGCTAAAGATCATGTGCCTTATAAATATGGGACAACCTGAGGAATAGTTTCTCAGCTGTTAGGACACACTAGGGTGATAGAACTCATGTAACTCCTGTATGCTAATTTTACACCATTTAAATGTAATAGCAACAAATACAAATTTTATCAGCTTTGAATTGATATACAAGCAATAGGAAATAGGAAATAGGAAAAAAAAATCACTATAGGTTAAATCTTGGTCCCACTAAAGGAGCATAAGGAAGACATGCATTTTAAATTTTTTTATCAAGTTTCCTATGCTAGTTTTCTTTCTGGGTTTACAGACCATGTTGGTGGCAAAGGCACCTCTATTCTAAATGAATGTGAGGACTTCATCTTTAAAAGGAGGCTATTAAGTAGAGAAAGTATTCCAGTTTGGTTTTGGACAGTCTCCTCTGTCTTTTCCTGTGGTCATCACAGTCACCAGTAAGGTGAACATCTCTGTGAATACAGATTGACTTGACTCCGCTCACTATGGCTCCGCTAACAGGAAAAATTAAAAACAGAGATAACTGAAGGCTTTAATAATTGTGGAAGTCTCACCCTCAAAGCAGGTAGAAACATAAACTCTTCATTAGATGCCTTTTGTCCTCAGGTATTCCAGTGCCTGCTCATCGAAGGGGAGAACAGTGGTAAGGATGCTCTGAGAGAAGCAGAAAAATTTCTCATCAGTGATGAAGACTTTGAACGATTCCTGGATCGCCACAAAGGTGTCTCCTGCTTAGTACCGGAGTCTAATCAGCAGGTAAAGTTGAAGCTGTCCTTTGATAACTTTATTAGGGCTAACTGGAAAGAAGGCTTAAGAACTGGAAGCCTTCATGGTTGTTAACACTTTCTTTATTAATATTGGAAAACTTTCCTGTCAATATTGGCTAGCAGTACTACAGTAAAACTCTATCAGCAGCTGGTTTTGTTATGGTGGAAGGTAGTTTTTTTATTTTTCTTTAAGCCCTTCTATTGAACACAAAGTTCTTAATAGAAGGATTTTTATGGCATTGATGCCAATCCTATGGAAACCAATGGGAATTCTGTCACAAGTGTGGTGTGGAGAGGTGCTCAGTTAGCTGGGTGTATAAAGTATCAGCATAGAAACTGTAGAAACAGGGTTTTCTGCAATTGACTGGTGAACTCTAAAGATCAGTTGAACCCCCCCCCGCCACCTCCAAATTGAAGAGCTCTGCCCCACCAGGTCACAATGGTCTGACAAGGCTGCATGGTAATACAAACACAGTTTATACTCTAAGCACAGTTTCCTAGTAGAGATTCACCACGACCTCACACTATGGCAGGGTCACTTACCCACATGAAGTAAAGATGTTACCCCAGTCAGATTTATTTAAGGTATCAAATCCATTTTCTTTCAGAAGAGAAAGAACTAGTATTTATGCCTGACACATCTCGCTAGTAACTCCTCCCGCAATAAAGTAAGGGGCATTTATAGCATTGTCAATCTGACTGCCCTTTGGAGTGCATTTTCAAGCTCTGTATTCATGAGGAGACTTCTAGAGCGACTGCAAAGCCTAGCTGGTTCACATGCTGAGCTGCTGTCTAGGTTAGGTTAACTCCAATAAAGGATTTTAGTGCCTAGCGGAAGAACCCAGAACGTTTTGTTGGATGCCTACAAATGCTATACGTGCAATGGGGAGAGTTAGAAGGCTCACTGTTTAGAAAGCTTATGAACTGAGTGAGGAGTTACTAAGTTTAGCCCGTTAAGTTTAGTCTTAAATCGGTCCTCTTTCCTTCCTTTTCCTCTCCAGAGATTAAGACCTTCCATTTACAGTTTACTTTTTTTAAGTATAGGGAGCTCAAGTGAGCAGACTGGCTTGTCTTATCAGGTAACATCCAGCTGGGTAACCCACTCACCTCAGAGGTAAGAGATTTCTGCTTACCTTAGCCTAGGTGAATATCTCAGCTACTAGGGAAGTGTCTAAATTGCCCGGCTTTAGACTGTGACAGCTCTAATCTTCCTGCTGAAGTTGTGCCAGTCTGCAGCAAAGTGTTCCAGATTAGCTGTGCCAAAGGAGGGAAGAGCACACAGGAGTGGGCCCGCGTAGTCCAGTGCGTGAGGCATTTGGTGGGAGGTAGGGCTCATCAGAGAAGGGATTTAGAGGAGAAGCCAGGACTGTTCCTGCATTTTTACATTCAAGAAGTCCTACTGAAAAAAAAAAAAAAAGTAGATTTAGTTTTTCCTTCCCACGGCGGAAGAGACATTGTTTCTAATTTCTGTCAAGATTGTGTGGAAGGTGGACAGCAAATAGATCAAACGGATTTCCAGGCCTACACAGCAGCAGACTCCAACTACCCAGAGAATTAAAGGGGTCCGATAGGAGATGCCTAGTTAGCTGAGCAAACATATCTTATTTCAGCTATTGTCCTATATCCTGGTGCAGGAAAACCTGAGAGTTTTTTGGGCTGAGAGATTACCACTAACATATTTGTTTACTAAGGTCGCAGTGAAGCACCCCAGCGTAAATGGCTACATCATTTGTTTGGAAAATGACATAATCATTCCAGTAGGTAAAATGAGTGTAATTTCTGTTGATGTCAATGACTTCTGTTGTCAATAGAAAGTTTAGATATTTATTTAAAACACGTTTTTCCAGTTGGACACCTACATTTTAATTTGAAACTTAAAAGGTCATTTTTCAGCAAATATCGGTTCATTCATCAAGTCACGCTAGCAATTCTGTCACTTATTCCGGTAAGTTTATCCTAGCTCACTGGAATCAGAGGGGAGGCATCAATTGGTTCAGAGATTTGGATTATACTTTGAGAGAATAATTACTTGCCTTGTCCTTGATTTTTTGATACAATGCAGTTTTAGTTTGTCTATTAACTTATGCTTTTCTTTTGATCTGTTATAGATGAGGGACTCATACCTCCTTTTGGATGAATACGTAAGTCTTTATTTGATCCTTGATATTTATCTGTTAATATATACCTATGTATACAACAGTGATAACCGCTTCAGTTTACTATGTGCTCTATAAAATAATTTCTACCATGTGGTACAAGGAATAGATGTAATTTTTTTCCATCAAGCATATTCAGAACTTGGATGTAGATATGACCTAAGGAGGGGTCCCCAAGTGCATCAGGTTATATGTATGATCATTGCATTGTGAGTCTAGAAATGTATTTTATACATATATTTAGACAAGCCATTGCTTTTTTTTTTTTAATCTAAATGTTTGCTCTTCAGTTACTTGTAAACTAAGTAGACTCTTTGAAACTTACCTTCGAGGACAAGTTCTATTTTTTAACCTACAGTGTTTTTGGTATGACTTTGTTCTTCAAAGGATGTATCAGTGTGAGCCTCTGAGTTTTCCTAAGGGCTACGGTGAAACTGTTCATAAGCAGATGACTTACACGCGTGTTCGTAGGATTTCAGTGCAAATTATTTAACTCTGCACAAAAATTAAGCTTTACAAATTAACTTTCTAAGGTCTTATCTATGAATTTTCTAGATGCGTTTTCTAAACTGTACAACTGGACGAAAAGCTCCTTCCAAATCTATCCTGGATGTTGGAGTAGAAGAAGCTATACAGTTCAGTGGATTTGATGAGAAGATGTTCCTAAAAAGAGGAGGAAAGTATGTGTGGAGTAAAGCAGACATGAAACTGGACTGGTAACTCAATTAACTGGGTTATGGCAAGTGCATTTTGTGAATATATGTATAGAGCAGCATATACACATATATGTATATGTGTATATATGTGTCTGTGTGTATATATATATATTTGGATATAATGCTTTTAACTGCACATGGTATATTGTACAGATCAATGTTCAATAACTGTATGTGAATAGTTTAATGTTTTTAGAATGAAAATTATGTTTTTAATCTATCATTTGGTTGAACATTACCAAGTACCAATAGAATTTTCCTATAAATAGATCTCTGAAATCTAGTTACTAGTTTATTATATGAAGGATTGTAAGGGCAAACTATTAAGATAAAGTCACACAGGAAACAGTTTTAAGATAATAGCTAAGTATGCGTGCAAGAAAACAAAAAAATCCTAATCTCTAACTCACTATAAACAGCTGTAATGATTGAGAAGCGGAAACTCTTATCCAAAAACATTTTCTGTATGGTTCATATGGAAAAGTATTTTGCAATTCCTTACTAGATCACAAGAGGGCCAACTCTGAAAGCAGCCCTGACTTTTTCAGGGACAGTAGAGGGTCAGAATCTAGTTGTCGTTATCTCTAAAAAAGAATACATCAAAAACAAAATCAAAGTTAAAAATTGGTAATTTCCGTTCCTAAACTCTTAATTGTCAAAGTGTTGTTCTTCTCCCTCTTGTGCATATACATTCACAGTATTTGCAAAAATGCTGGAGGATGTAGTTTTCTGTAAAAACAACGCTTTGGTCATGATATTGCTCCTCAAAAAAAAAAAAAGTACGTTTTATCCAATGGTGAGCAACTTCTGACTTCACATTGGTAATGACCTTTCCTCTAACAAATATTTACAGTGAAAACAATGTTTACTTTTTATTGATAACTTCCTCCATTTCCCTTTTCTCCACCAATGATTTTTTTTCCTCTCTCTCTCCCCATATGTACAATTCTGTTGAAGATTCCTTAGGGAATGAATGAATAATATGGAACACGCTTCTCACTGCCTTCTGTTGATTGCTAGATCTGTGTTACTCCAATGCTTTTTATTCTGCTAAAGCGTGGAATTACAAACAACAAAGTTCATATATCACATAACTTTGTTTTGAAGGTTACTTGGCTGAGTAATTGCTCTTACTTGCTGTTTACCAACATGCAGGTCCTAAGTAAAACTAATTAGGTTTTGTGATAGCTGCCTTTGATTCAAAGAGCTGGCAGCATTAACCTAACATAGAGAAAAGTTAAAAACCCCGTAAAGGTAATAATTTAATATGCTGCCCTCTTTCTTTTTTTTTTCCCCATGGTAATTTTTATGACTTTATAATCATAGGTTTTTTCAAATTTAGTAAGCCCCCCTCCATGCATAGCTCTATATGAAGGCAATGAGGATAAGCATTGTACAAAACAGCAGTGAGCTAGCATACCTAGACTTTCTCACATGTTTAAATGCTGCAGCAGTAAGGACCCAGCATGCATTAAATATACCATGTAAAGAAAATTACGCTGTCTTTCCTTTTTCTGATAATGTTAGCTGGGTTTTTTTTAGAGTTTTCAGAGTTCTGTTTCCATTGTTGTTATTGTCCTTACTCTAAATGTACAGTCTTAATGGTGCCATCTTGCCTTTCAGAATTCTGCAGTCCTTGTACTTTCTATACACTTACATTTCAGTATGTTTTTTTTCTTCTGTTAATATTAAGGACACTTAAAATGTGGCCCGCGCACATTAACTCCAGGGTCTTTTTGGCAGCTATTTTACTGACCTCAGCTGGAGTTCTGCCTGAGGAGCAACTGTGGGCAAAGCAAATCAATGTAATTGTGATGTTTGACTTCCTCATTGTTCCTGTTGCCCAAATGCTAAATCTAGCATCTTCCTCAGCATATACGCTGCATGGTAGAGAAGAGGCGTTTTTCCTTGCTGCTGGCTCAGTCCCAGCATGAGGAAAGATCAGTGCATCAAGGTAGCACTAAATCTACCAGCTTACTGCTTCTGCTGAAAATGCCAGCTGTATCACAGCACACAAATGTGAAGGGTACAAACTCCTGTTGAGCTCCAAAAGTGCTGCCATTCCTTGCTGGTGCATTTCTCTCTGTAAATGGCCCTTCTTTTGCTGCAAGAGATCCTCTGTGCCTGAGGCTGAACCTGCAATGTAAATAAAAGGGAGCCGAAAAAGTGAAATTGTTTGAATATTGTAAAGACATTGAAGATTGCTTTCATCAGATGGTTGAATTCTTATATTTCCATGTTGGCTTTCAAAAGATTTTACATTGCCTTTTATTACCATTCCTAATTTAGGAAAAGTCTCGGTTCCATGTGATACTTTTTTCCCGAGGAAATACCAGTTGTGTACACTGGAAATGAAGACTTTGGCTTAATTTTCAACATGGGTACAGCTTGATTAACCTAGAAAGATTTCTTTTTTGGTAGTTTATAAACACAGTTTATACTGGAAGAAAAATGGATTTTAGGCTTTCATTCTGCAGCTATATCTAACTTTCAGCATGGGACTAGAAACATAATATTGAATTCAATAGGGCCACTCCCAGGCTGAGAGATTACATGCATATTGTGACTGTGAAGAGTCAGGATTTAAACTTAAGTTCTGTAAACACAGCTATGCTTAACTGTATTTTCATGTGTAATCTCATAGTACTGCAGCTAAGCACTTGCTAAAAATGCTGGATCAGGCAGTAACTTAAACTGTAGTATTATGCAGCTGTTCATATTTGTAAGATTTGTAGAGAATGAGAATTTGAGAGAGTGAATTAATGAAGTTAAATCATTAAGAGTGTATCTTGAGTAAAGAATAAAGCTGTCATACTGTAGCATTTTCAGATGTTCTCTTTTTCAGTGTGAAGGATGCTTGATATATTTGAATGTTACAAGTAATGAATTTTTAAATGATGCTGTCACAGAATTCATACTATTTTACACATTGGTGTTGTACATTGCAATAAATGTTTCTATTTTCTTAAGTTTATCTCCCGTTTCTTTTAAAAAAATATAATCTAGACCCATAATAACAAAATCTAAGTGCATTCACAAGACGAGTAATTGTGGATTAAGTCTGTATTTAGCACAGGCATCTGCTTGTACAGTGCCAATGGCAATATCTAGGCCGAAACGTAGAACAATAGGGTTGATTCTGCTTGTGCTGAAAAGCATTTGTTACATGCTTGAGTGGCCTGGGCTGGGCTGGGAGAAGACAGTTAAAATACATTGTGCTGTTTTGATGACAACCATTACGAAAGACACAACTGTCCATAAATATCTGAGGAGAAAAAGATTGCCTTCTGCTATTGTAAATAAGAGAGAAAAACTAACCAATTATAGAGATGGAGTAAAGACAGGTGGCTTCTCTCCAGTATCATCCTGCATCCTTGGGGTGCAGAATAAACTCTTGCACTAGAGAGTTTGAAATGGAGATTTGCACAATAATTGGTTGGGGAGGGGATATGCTTAGTTTTTTTTTTTTTTTTTTTCTCTCCTCCCCTCTCCTCTCTTTGCCAGGTTTTTTTCCTCCTCCAACGTGTACATTTCCCACCTTGGGACTTGCCGGCAAGATCTTCCCGGGGCTGGCAGCAGCTTGGCGGGGCCGAGGCCCTTTCGGCCAAGGCAACAGCCTCTGCTTGGAGAGGTGTTTCCCATGGGCAGCTGTGTTAGCTACGGCTCTGGCAGGGGCAAACGCTGCATTTGAGTAAATTAACCAGACAGCGCCTATTGCTCTCTCCAGCCCCTTTTGCTCTTCTGTATCTCCTTGCCTTACAAAAGAACGCTGGTTGTTGCTTCATGTATAAACCAACAACAGGAAAGCAGCTAGCTGATTTGCTAAATAGGTCTTTTGCAAAACAGCTGTACAACCATCATGGTTTCCTTCAGTTTCCCTTCTTTGTCTGCTTGCGAGCAACTCTAACCCTTCTGCCTTCCTTTTTTAAATCCCCCCCCTTGTTTCTTTTCTGCTGCTGAACGCCCTGGTAGGCCAGAGGGAGAAACTGAGGCAGAGACCAGGCGTTCACACACCTCAGGTTGTCAAATCAGGACTACCTGAGGTGCAATGGCTTAAAAACAAAGCCAGCCAGCCAGCCAGCCAACGCAGCAACCCCCGGCGGCAGCGCTGGGCGGGCCGCGGGGGGCCGCAGGGGAAGCCCGCCCGGGCTGCCGCCGCAAGTCCCGGGGACGCCGCGGCGCCTCCAGCGGGGGCTGCGGCGCGGCGCCTCCCGCGGCCGCCAGGGGGCGCCGCCGTGCGGGGCGCGGCGCGGCGCGGCGCGGCCGCTTCAAAGCGCGCGCGGGGCGGTGGCACCGCGGCGGCTCCGCGGCGCCCGCCTCCGCCCGCCCTCACCCCACCTCCCTCCGCCGGCGGAGAAAAGCCGCGGGAGCGGCGCCGCCGCCCGCACTCCAGCTCCGCCGCGGACGGCGCCACGGGAAGGACCATGCCCGGGGCGGCGGCGCCCTGGCGCGGCCGCACGGGGTAGCGCGGGGAGCCGCAGCCGCCCCCTTGGCGGCCGAGGCGGCGGCAGGGTAAGGCGCGGGCGCGTCCTGGGCAACGGCCGCGGGGCGGGGCGGCGGCGAGGGCCGGCGTCGGGGCTGGCGGGGGGCCGCGGCGGGTCCAACGGTCGCGCCGGGGGCGCTGCCTCTCGGCTCGCCGCCGCGGGGCCCCTCCGGTGCCCGCGGCCGCCTGGCGCTGGCGGCGCTGCGGCCGGGCCCGGGGTTGGGGGGGGGGCGCTGCGTGGGGCCCGGCAGGGCCGGGGCGACCCGCTGGCCTGGGCCCTGCTAGGCGGCGCGGGGGGTGGGGGGGGCAGTGCGTGTGTGTGTCCGTGCGTCGCTTCCCGCCACCTCCCGGCGACAGGAGCTCGCCGCGGACAAAGCGGCCCCGCCGGGAGCGGCCTGTGGCGCCGGCGCCGCCGGCCCGTGTCCCCCCACCCCCGTGGCGGCAGGTGTCACCGGCGTGGCGGGTCGCCGCCAGGTGCTCGCCTTCCCCTTGCGTAACGGGTCCCGCCGAAGCCCTCAGCGACGGGCGCCCACGCGTGGCGCCGTCCTGGGCCTCTTCCCCGCGGTGACTGGAAGGAGCCCAGAGAGCGTGTCGCTGCTGATAGCGGTTCCCTGTGCCCTGAAGGCTGCCCTTGGTACCAAATGCCATGAGCTTATGCAGGTATCCCTTTGTCATAAAGGTGCCATTTCTGTTCTAGCAACGGCGCTTCTCGGTTTTGGAAGCAGCAGCTGGCCGTAACGTAGCTCTCGCAAATTATAGGCTGCATTGGAGAAAAAGCTGCTGCCAGTGGTATAGTTTTGAGGGAGTATTACAGGGTATGTAATGAAAACAGTTGCTTAGACTTGCATATTTTGTGTTCTGTGATTCACATAAATGAGCCCAAAGCCTTTTTGAAACATATCAGTAACTTGAAATACAATAAACACTCTTTGAAGGGAACAAATAAAGCAGCATGTGGATTGATGTCCTGGTTGCAGGAACATTTAAAGCGTGCAATTTGGGGAGAAAGTAATTTGTTTGGGCTGTAGGGGCGAAAAATAGAAATTGGAGAGTTTTGTTGTTGCTTGTAATTTTTTCTTCCCTCTTTGAAGTTGAGATGCTGTCATCAACTCTTTTTTGAAGTGTTGGAGGGGAAAAAAAACGTATGGTGAGGAGGTTGCCCTTCCTTCTCCCCTTACCTTCTCCCTTCCACGTACCCTGGATCCCAGCATTCATTAAAATCAAGGCTGTCTTGTTTTTGAAAAAGCAGGCCTTACAGTCCGTTTTCGTTGCTCCTAAAGAACTGGAACAGGGCATATCAATGAGGTGGGTTGGTGGAAGAAGATAGGAGCTATTTGAATTTCCACTGTATTATTAGAAGCACTATCACTTCTATCCTGGAACAAATTATTTTGTGTTTTACAATAAAAGTGAAATGTGATTTTTAAATAGATAGACCTGTTTATTTGCATAATTTTTTCACAGTGTAGCCAGACAACTTTATATTGTGAAAAGAGTTGCTTTGTTTCACACTTGCTTATCAGTTGTGTTCTAGAAGTGGCTACAACTGGAATTAAAATCCTTCTGTGCAGAGTGCTACTGAAAATTACATCAGCCTCTGTATTTCGGAGCTATGCTGATTGTTGCTGGCCTTCCTGTTTGCTTGTGTGTTTGTGTTTGACTTTTAGACGTACGATCTTTAAATAGCTCAGGGTGGAGGGGAGAAGGGTGTGTGGGGATGTGGTGTGCTCAAAGGCAAATTTGTGACTTTACAGAAACTGCTCTGTTGGTTTTTTATAAGGGTCTTTACAGCATGAGAGAACTTGAGTGACTATCTCATGGTAGTGTTAGGGAGTCAGCCAGCTGGCCTTATGTAAAGCTTGTTAGACAGATGAAATGAGAAGACTGGAAAATAATTTTTGATTTTCATGTAGGCGTTGCTTGAAAAATACTTTTTTCCCCTCTCCCTTTCTCTCTCTCCAGGCAGAAGCTTTATTCCTTTACCCCTCCCTTCCCTGGTCATAGTATTTCATTATCCTGTTGCACAATCTCTGTGTTGTTCATAAGGTGGAGAAACCATCTCTGTGATTGAAATAACAGAGTATAATGACAGATATTTCAATCTGATATGACTGCTTTGAGTGAGACGTCTTTTAGGTGAAACAAAGGATTGACTCTGTCCTTTCTAATCACCTCAGCTGAATTCTAGTAGCTGCTGGACCAAATTACCTGTTTATAATCTACAAACTCTTCTTGTACATACTCTAGTATCACTAGTTATCTTCACTTAAAATACTAACGTATACAAAGTCTAGATTGTAAGGCAGTAATTTGGGGAAAAGGAAGATATATTTTTTTGAAGTGCTTTGGTTTCTAACATCTTCTCCAGTTTTTGCATTCTAAGTTTTTGTTACATTTTGAATTTTTTTTTATGAATTCTGACAGTTTTCCTTTCAGTTAAGCCAATGGACAAGGCTTCTATCTTAACTGTGAGTTTTGGCTGCACTGCCATACTGTGAGTATGAATGGCTTCAGTGTATTGGCTGTATTTACAGGAATGCTCTCATAGGCTGGCAGAAAACTATTCTTGTTTGCTCTCCCAGTGCTGATTCAGGGAAAAATACAACTCTGATCATCCTGCAGCTTGATTTGCACAAGTGAACCCTTTCTTTCCTAGAAACCTGATTATAGCGCAGGGATTAAAACGTGTGCCTTTTCTTGTCATCTTTCCCATGAGGTTGCATTAATAATTAGGCAGTTGAATTTAAAGTTTGTGATTTGATTAGGACATCTTTCTTTAACTACTTTGCTTTCCATTTCGTATTTGTAACTCAAGCCACAACAACAACAACAAAAATTGCAAACTAACCCATCAGTTTGAATGGTTTGGTATTTCTGCTGTATATAACTTAGACTGTAGTCAACTGTTCTTTTTATAAGACAGGATCCCTTTCTATTCTGTTTTACAGAAATAAACTCATAATGTTCATGTTTTCCTGACCTTTCGAAGGAGATCAGACAGAAAGATCATAATGATAATTTCTGATTTTAAGTTCTGATGGCTGAGTGGAGCTGTTGAAAATACATTTGCTGTTCTGCCTGCGTGATGCAGTGTAATGGCAGTGATTTTCTATTTCATAGTCTGTATGCCTTAAATCATATCACAGATGTGTGTTTTTTTTTTTTTGCTTGTGCAGTCAGTGAATACTGGAGCTAACAGTGCTAGTACAAAACTAGTTTTCAAGTAACTTCATTGTTTGCTGATGGTGACATTTATGATAACACCATAGTGTTCTTTCTCAGTAAAACTGGAGAAAATGAGGAGCAGAAAAAATGAATTAATGAGACGTGGTGGTACTTATTTATTGTGAGAAGGAAAAGTCTGGTCAAATGGTTCTCGTCTTGACAAGACAACTGTTTCTTTCATATAGCTTCCTTCAGTGTTTTCATTCAAAGAACAGCAAGGGGGTAGTAGGTTGTTGCATTAAAATCCCTTGCTATGCTATGTTCCAGGTATGACTATGGCAGCTACATCCTGTTTGTATTGGATAGAAATGATGTAAAAATGAACTAATACTTATCATACTGTGGACAGGCCATATTAAATAGCCAAAGCATTATCCGAAATAATTGGGCATGCAGAAGGGCCTTGCAAGGCTGTCTGGAAGATGACAGATTCTAACCTTGGGGTTCAGAGAGAACCTTTTTTTTTCCACTGTTATGCAAGCATTCAAGTTTGTATCTCTTGATCACAGCCTTGCAACAGGCTTGTGAACAGCTAGATTCCGATGCCAAATTTTGGGTATCTTTATGCTTACTTTCAGCTTTCAATTGGAAATTTAACTAACACTTCTGTTTCTGGAGTACTAGGTTTATTTCTTCTTATGGTAAAACTCCAAATGCAAACTCCAACAATCCATTCTGCAAAGCTCTACCTGTGAAAACAGTCACTGTTGTACTTGAAGAAAGCTTCTGCTAACCTACCTTCATCCCAGCTCCAGCCTCTAGCAAGTAGGTCATCTGCATCCTTAGAATTAGATTAATACCTGACAATTGCTCTACACATCCAGCCCTTGTGGAGGCCTCTTGTACTTAGCTAGCAAGGAATGTGAAGATGAATTTAGGAAAAGACAGCATGTCAGCAGGCCGCCGTCAGTTCACCATAATCTGTTACATCCTCAGTTTGTTTCTATGCTTATTATTTCTGCTATTATTGGTTACCAGACAGTCTATTTCATGTTTCATTGTTGGTCAGGATTGAAAGAAAGAGGGAGAACTGTGGGTGCCTTCACCTCACAGATACTAACCCCCACGCACACACTGCGGTTGAATCTCTAAACAGATGTTTTAGGGGATAGAGCTGGCGTTATTGTAGACAGCAACACAGTGCTGTCCCACCCACACTACGTTTCCTGAAACGCTTGCTGTTGTGATTTTTGGTGCCTTTATTTTTCTCAGCATATGGTCGTTGAGGTACGCTCCCTCTAGATTTGGAAATGCTGATAATGAAGTTCTAGTTTTGTCCAACATTGTAAACTAAGGGTAGCCTCCTCCTGTTTTATGTTTGTATGTACAAACTGGAAAACCTGTGTAGCCTGTTCCCTGTGGGGCTGGGCAGGGTAGCGATGAAAGGATGCTGTTGCTGATCCTCGGGTTATTTATCTTGCTCTTTTGTAGTATTTAAAAGTAAATTTTTTTTAGCAAGTGAATTTTTCTATTCTTGCCATAAATGAGTTTGCTGAATAGCTGCTGAAGCTGCTTAGGCCGTGATACGTGCCTTGCTGTCCCTTTAGTGACCAGGAGGAGTGGTTCTGCTGTGGGCCCGTGTCTGCAGCTCCGTCAGGTGCTGGTGCTTGAGAGAATCTTGAGAAATGCCCAGCTGCCATCAGGTATCCTGTCTGTGGGATGTGGTATGATATTGAACACTCCTAAGAAAAACACACATCTTGTCTGACTCAAGGAGGCCTGAGCCCCCCTGCACTGAGAGAGAGCGCCCAGGTCACCTGTGCTAACGTGGGTGTGCAGAGCCCCATCCCTGTCCAAGTGCCCCTTGCTGGGGAGGCAGAAGGATTGCAAAGACTGACTGCAACTGAAGTTGTCAAAGGTAGCAAGGATTTAACACTGTCCTCCATAGCTACCCTATGTATATATACCATGAGGGTGGGAAACTAAATTCTGTACCAAGCTAGTGTACCTTAGAGCTTGTTTGTATATAGTTTTTAGGAGCTGATGAAAATAATGCAATACAGTCCTCTGGTGTGAACTCAGTTATGCTGTTATGAAGGTCTTTATTTCAATATTGCCTCAAGCAATTGTATTTTCCAGGCCTGATGCCTTATGTTTATGCTTAGGAAGAAAATAAATTTAGCAAGTTACTTATTCATCCAGGCAGAGAATTAGAATGGTGCCCTGTGATTTGTGTGGCCAGCCTTACATCTCTTGTATGCTATTACAACAGCAATTGAAAATTCAAGACCAAGCTATTGGCAATCAGTATATATATTTTTACCTCTGTCTTTTTTTTTTTTTTCCCCTCTAAGAAAGCCAAGATTACATGCAACTCTGAATGTTTGTCTTTCTCTTTCCCTCTTAAAAACTTTTAAGCCAACTACATTTGTGAGAGGGATGGATTTCTTTGAGATACTAAGCTTTTCCAAGTGTGTAGGGGGTGTGTGTGTGTGTGTGTGTGTGGTTTTTTTTAATTTTCTCTCCACAATAGACAGCCTGGGCAGATGCAAGAGATTGTTTACTGAATGAAAAAGATTGCAGTCTGAGCTCTTCCTACAGCTCTGAGACTCATGTTCTTGGGAAACTGGATTTTACTGGCTCAGGTGGTTATGAAACAACTTGCATTGTACTGCCATGTTTTTGACCTCTCAAATTAAACTGTTACTTCATTTTGGATATTTTTCTGACCATTCTGAATCTGGAGCAATTAAGTGTTTAATTTTAGGCACAACATTAGTTTGAACACAGTTTAGTCTCGTCTTTATCCCAAGATCACTTTATAATACTGCAGAAGGTGCATGATAAAGAAAAAGGAAAATGTTGTTTTTAAGTTATATTATAAAAATGTACTTCTCCCCAAAGATTAAATTCCCTTTTGTTAAAATAGTTCTAACTCTCTTCTTCCTTTTGCTAATGTAGAATGTTGTAAGAGTGATTCTTCAGAGACCTGGATGTTTTTATGTTCCTTATAGTAGTTTTGCATGAAGATTGCTGCCTGAATGGAGCAAGTTACTTGATAGAACACAAGGGAAAACTGAAACAGTTCAGCTTGTTTTATTTCTTTATTTCTGTTTTTGTTTACATAAACATTATCTGTGTGACCCTATCAAATATGCTGGTCACCTTTGCACATTGGTATCTTTTGAATATGTGTGTCTGTGTTCAGGTTTTTTTCTTCATGATTACTTCATTAATGATGTATCATTGTCTTTCTTGATGTATGATATATTTCTTGTCATATGTCTGGAGCCTAAAGGAGAAAACACCTACACGTACTTTTTTCTGGATTATTTTATTCATTACCTTTGATGCGTAGTGTCCTTTGTTATCTTTCTGAAAAAGTGCTGACCAAAAGGACAGGCTGAGGATAGGTATAAGATGCATCTGATTGGAAAGAGGTAACGGGTGCATCCACTAGGCTTCAATACCTGCAGTTTGAAACCTGAGAGAGGTGGGAGAGCCAAGCTCACTTTCACAGGGTCCGGCTGTCAACTTAGGTTAGGCGTTAGTGCTTGCTGCATCTTGAGGACCAGGCTAAGCTCATCCTGGTGGCCAGATGCACAGGATGCAGAAATGCAGGTCAGAGTGACGCTGAGCAGCTTAGCCCCGTGTGCCCAGGTGAGCAGGGCAGGACCTGCTCATGCTTTGGATTACTGCTAAGGCCACTGCTGTGGCCATGGCCCGCGTGCCTCAGGTAACCAGGGGTAAAATGGACCAGGCAGCTCTTCCTCTTAATAGTGGAGAGGTGAAATCCGTACAGGTTGTTAACACACACTGCACCCTTAGGAAGGGCTGGTTGTCAACATCTCTAGCAACTACAAAGGTCATCATCACTGTGTTGTGCTATCTTATCTATGGCTCTGATAGTAAACAGGTGAAGGCCCAGAAGTTCATGACTTCTACCCATTCATATTCAGCTGGAGGGTGTAAATTCATCTCGGGGCTCCAAACTATCTTGTGAGTAACAAGATAATCCTCTGCCTTGAGAAACTTTATGCTAGGCTCATTTGTGCTGTGTGTGGCTCTAGTACTCAACGTTACTGCTGATGCTGGCAACTTTCCCTGCTGTTGTTGGCTCCCGTATGTCTATTCAGTTCTGCCCTGTTCTTTGGATCTGCAGGACTCGTAGGGAGCAATTATCCACAGTGTGATTTCATCCCCCTCTGCACTGCCGTTTCTCACCTCTGCTGCTTGCCTGGGCAAGAGCAGCCAGCACTTGGCTCACATCATATTGCTGCTGTTAGTGGGTATTGGTGTTACCAGTGTTTAGAATATCTAATGTCCCATATTTATCTCCTTACTTTGATATGATGTACCGCTGAAGCGGCAGTATAGGGGACATGCTTTGTATGGATTTGTGTCTGCAAAGTCGAAATATTCCACTAGTGACTACTATTTAGGGTAAAACTTACATTTCTGTTTGTTTTCCTGTCTTCTTTACATTTGTGAAGAGACACACTAGTAGAATAATAACCCATTTCTCTTCCATCTTTTGCTTCAGAATGACGTTCCCTTTGAAATATTGAACTTCATAGGGATCAGCTATGTCATTTTGGCTTCAGTTCACGTTAAATGTTTAGCTTAAAATCAAGTTATGACAAATCCTTAGAGGCCTTGTAAATCTAAAAAGTGTGATAGGCTTTTTAGCAAACTGTCAATTAGTTCTAAATATTTTCACCATTTATTTCACATTTCCATTAGTTCCTTAAACAGCTGAAGTTCACAGATTTGGATGAAATCTAATGTTTATGGTTATGTCCCCTGTCTTTCAATTTAGACTACTGCTATGAAACTTGATTATATTTAGTGGGACATGGATTTTTCAGGTAATGGCTTCTCTTTCTCTGGAAGATCAATGTTTTCTCTTGTCTGAAAGGTCTCAGTTTTTCAGGATTCTGCTGTACTGGTCTCCAGACCAACACAGGCCTGCTTTCCTTGTTTTTTTGCCTTGTTTCCATTGTTTTTTTTTGTTTGTTTGTTTTATGGGACAATTCATTATAGCTGTTGGTATGAGGAAGAGTCAAACTATCATGTCTGCTCTTTGCACGAATAATAGTGCAGCATTTTGCTGATAGGCCAAGCTGCTGCTAGTGGCAGCTTCAGAGGAATCAGTGGAAGGGCAAGAAGTGTCACTCATGACCTCTGCTTTTTGTCTTGCCTTAGGATCTTTCCTCATACTGCTCTGTTTCAACCCTTCCTTTTCACCTCTTGAGGCTGACCCTTTTTTTTAATTGAGAGAAGTGGGTATTTCTCACTGCGATATCAACTAATTTTAATCTTGGGCTGCAAAAAAAGGGCAAGAACAGTGAGTGCTTAACAGTATTAACCAAAATTATAACTTAGAGGGGGCAAGGTAAAGCAGTATATGGGCATGCACATATGGATATTCTGTCAAAGCTACCTCAACTAACATGAAAATCCACTTACCTTCCAAATATTAAGGAAGCTTTCATATGGTTCCCATAATATGGGAATCATCCAGTTCTACTGTTTAGGGCGGCTTTGAAGAATTCAGAGTGTCCAGAGTTTGCTGTGGTGAGCTGGATTCCTGTTCTGCCAATCTCTTACAGTCAAAGTAAATTTCGGGAAGTAGACTTGAAGGAAAGGCTCGTTTTGTTAGAAATCTGTCAGGTCACAGTGAGGTCTAGATCTCTTCTAGTTTAAAGGTTTCTGATAAAAGTTTTCTGGACTTAGATTTTGTGTGTGTGTGTTCCTTTAAAGTTTGCCTATTATGCTAAAAAGTCAGTAATCTTCTGTTGTTACTGTAAAGCAAACCAAGGAAATAACACATTTAAGTAACTGCAACTGAATTGCTTTAGAAACAATAGACCTAAAGTCTCCCTGTGTAGCTGTCTGCATTACTTCAAGAGCCTGTGTAAAACTGCTAGCAAGTCAAAATGGCTTATTCATTCACTCAGTAGGCTGCTTGCACTTCCTTTGGAGGGAAAGGGGGAAAATTAACACATACAGAATAGGGCTGTTAGGTCAGTCTTTGTCTGATGGGAAAGAAAGCAGCTTAGAGGGCATATTGAGAACTATGGAAAGTGGAAAATGCCTGCTTATAAACAGGCTTTTGGGGATGGGAAGACACTGTTCCTATCTGCTCTTATCTTGAGATACATACACGTTATATGCATGTATAACTGTTAAAGAGGACTTTGTGATAACTTTAGCTTCTGTATCTGCATCTAATCTATATGAATGAATTCTAAGTGGAAAATTGACTTTTTAACTCTAAGTGGCAGGAGCCATCTCAATTAATGTGTATGTGCAGCGTTGGGAACTCTACAGGGATCAAAAATATTTCCTGAATTGCCCAAGAACTCTTATCTAAATATAGTGTTCGTATGTTTCTCAAAAATAACTTACTTTAAAAAACAAACAAAAGCCTCTCCAAGTCTTTTCTTCTTCCCCAGCAGTCATTCAGTACAGTGAAACAGGGAAATAAGAATATTTACAATAGAGACAGTTTGCATGGGTTACTTTCAGAAGCAGAAAGTATTTTTTGGATTTCTGTTTCCACATTTCCTATGGATGCTAACAGTTAACTAGCATATCTTGTTTTCTTTGACAGTATTGTTGTGAGCTCTTTGGAAAAGAATAAAGTAAATGTAGTGTTTTTCCTCTCATACATGCAGTATGCTTTGGCAGATGTCACTATTCTGGGTATGTACCACATATGCAAAGCACATAAATGCAAAGAGAAAGACTTCAGGGCAATCTGTCTCAAAATGAACAAGAGTATTGAGCATCTGATATACATTAAAAGCTCATATGCTTTACTTAAGATGTAAGGATTAGTGTTGAACGGAGCTGTGTAACAGAAGATTTAAGTATTGGGGAACCTTCTTGGAGTCCGTGTTAGCCACTGTGGCGATCAGTCTGGATTGGGGCCTTTGATTACTATGGTGCTGTGAATTAGTGTTGCATACAATGGTGTAAATAAGTAACAGCATACACAGAAAGGGTGATGTATTCTGTGTTTTTTCTCAATGAGTTCCTGTTTTGATCATTTCCTTCTGCTTTTATAGTCTCTCCCTTCCCTTTGTGTTCTCCTTTTTGAGACTACATGAGAAACCTGAGGCAGAAAAAGCGCTCTTCCCCCCCCCCCCAAAAAAAAAAAAAAATCACGTACCTAATGTAAACTCCCCCTTTCATCAAAGGGCCATGGTCTTCTCTTAACTGACAGAGTGCCTTTGGTTAAATATACTGATATACACAAGACCGGGAAAGAGCCGTGCCTGTCACTGTGATGTTCTAATTCTGAAGATGTAGGGAGTGTACACTCATAAAATAATGAAGCTGTTAGGAGTTTATGCTTTGGAATAATGATGCTCTACTAATTCCACCCCCCTGCCCCCCTTCATGTTTTCTTCTTAGTTTTGGTAATGTAGCTCGCTGTCAGTCACTAGTGATCAAACAGTGGTCAATTCTCTGTCCATCTGGCTGTAGACTATATGAAATGCTCTTGTATCTCTATCAACATTGCATGTTACATAGATGTTTTATGACCCATAAGGAATTACCTCATATATTTCCATGCACCTAGCCAGTCTCTTGTTTAAGCTTCCAGGGGAAATGTAGACCCCTTAGAACTGCAGGAGTACACATCTGTGTTCTTTAAAATAAGTTTCCTTTTTTAACAAAACATTACCTTTTCATTGTCAAATACTTTGTATATTTCAAAGTAACTGTGAGATGAGTGACATTACCTCTGTTTCCTTTGTGACCGACTGTCAAAAAGGGGTTAGGTAAAATTTTTGTGGAATTTTAGCTCAGGGTGAACCTTCTTTTGAACTCCTCTCTTATTTCTGTGTAGTGCTTTAAATGAATAATAGCTTTAACAAGTATTTGCAAATGGAGGCAGAAAAAATTGGTTTATTCTCATATATATCTGAGTGACTGCGTTTTTCCAAACATTCTGCACCACTTGACCCTTTCATCACAGTCATAGTCAGATTATTCTGATACGCCTTTTTAAAGAACCAAATTAACAAGCCATGTGAAAAAAGTAAGATTCCAACACAGTATTAGACTGTTCACACAGTGGTATGATATACCTATGTCACCTGTTTATAAGAATCTGTGAATTATTTCTTCAGTCTTATTGCATTTGAAAAACATCTAGAGGAATAAAACATTTTTTTAGTTATAAGAGATGCTGATTTCCTTATGTTAATAGTAGCTCTCAACTGTTTGTTCTTCACTAAAGGTGAAAATAAAGACAAGGAAGACCTTTTCCATTCCAATTTCTTAATGAATAGAAATGGGGAGGAAATTGTCTTCTCATGAAGGCTTACTTGCATGTCCTTTTCTATTGCACATATTGTAATAAATGTGGCACTTAAATCCAGGTTAAGACCAGCTGTCTTTACAAATCTGAAATAAAAGGATATGTTCTGCAAGTGCATCCAGCAGTTAGTAGAGTACTAATAGCTGTTAGGTTCCAAGCAAAGCTGGTAACTAAACCTTCTAGCATATCTTGTTCGAGATGTAGTATATTCCCCTGTTTTAAACACAGTCTCCTGTATTAGTGTGAATAGATCCATTAAAATACCTTTTATCTCCATGCTTTTAGCTTTTCTGTCCTCATGAAATCAGGTAGCTGCTCTCTGTAAAAAGCCTTTAAAGAGCTTCTCATGTCTGATCTGATAAAAAGCATCTTACCATCATGAATCAGCCAGATGAATAACTGTTCAGCTGTGGTAATTTTCTCTTGGTAAACATTATTCAGTTTGTGGGATGTATTGGGTAAAACTTGAAAGGAGGGGAGAGATTGTAGCAAGTGGATGGTGTCAGACTTGACTCTTTAGGATCCATTAGAATTTTACCTTTTGACCTGAATGATAGCAGAGTTAGACCGACACTGGACAGATTTGTCTGCGTTTTCATCTTCATTGAGTAGTAGACTTGGACTCTGTTTGTGTGTTTCAAGGTGTGGCTCTCTGTAACCTCTCTAGCACAGGGATCACAGGACTTGAGTTTGGTTGTGGAATGTAAATATTATTTTGGCTAGCAGAATTTTCTTTTTACCACTGGCTCTTAATGTTACTTTAGTTCAGACTGCGTTCTGCCAAAGGGAGAGAGCACTTCCAAGGAACCTCATTTTTCACCCTGTGATTCTTGCCTTTTTCTTTAGTGCTTGCAGTGTATGATTATAGAAACACAATATCCTGACAGCGCTAAGGAGGCCAGGGAGAAGATTACGTTTTTGCATAATCACATATTGTCACTACCATAAGTAAAAGTGACAATGCAAAGTTCAAATTCCCTCTTGTGCATATAATGTGTTGAATTTCATCTTTTCTCTCTCCTTACATGTCCTTAAGTTTTTTGTCCTTGAATTCTGTGGCTCAGGGGCCATAAGGTACATCATCAACTCTGACAGAATGGAGTGGAGGGAGATGAGTTTCATGGCCATCCATGCCTCCTAGCTACTCTTGGCTGACACAAAAAACAGATGAACCATAGGCTGTCACACAAATATAGAGCAGATCCTACGGCCTTGCTTTCTGCATCTGTCACTGGTCCTGTGCTGAGCTTGACAGTTTCCTAATTCTGATTGTCAGCTTGTGGCGTTGTACAACCGAACATTCTTATTAGAAAAATCATTGCAGTACAGTGTTGGCAGAAGCAAACTGAGTCAATGGTATAGCAGCTGACCGGGAAATTACCAGATTACCATTAATCACTTTTATTTACAAGCAAGAAGTAATAAAGCATTCTGTGTGACTGCTCACTTTGTCTTTGGGGAAGACAGATGGGTAATTAGGTGTGTGTGTGTGTGTGTTTGTGTAAATTTAACAAGCAAGACCAAATGAAGATGGCTATATGGGATGTGGCTGAATGCAGTCAGATCTTTGGGTGAAAAGATTAGTGAACATCTATAGAATGGGAGACTGTATCCTGGAAAGTAGGGACTCTATGTAGGTATTAGAGATCTTACTAAGTATAGACGTTCATTTAAGTTCTCCGTGCAGTGTTGCAGGGAGAGGATAAAGGGCTAATTTAATCTTTGGCTAACAAGATGAATAAAGGATTTTTTTTTCTTTGCAAAACATTAATTAAGAGTAATACAGAATTTCTGTGTGTCGTTCTGGTGTTCATGTCTTTTTAAAAGATACTTGAGAATCTGGAAGAGGTGCAGAAAAGAGCCACAAAATTATGAAAGTGCTGAAAAAATGCCTGATAGTGACTTAAGTGGAAGGGATGGGGCATGAGCGGCTTCTTATTTTTATGCATTTGTTTTATTATTTATTTGCAATTATTGGTTCTTTGTCCAGGTAATTTTAGGACAGACTGCATCTCATCCAAAGACAGATGTCTAAAATAGGTCAAGATGGATTGCTCTGAGATATCCATCTCCGAGACAGGTTACTTTGTTGGTGATGGAGAGCAATGCCATGAGTTGATCTGAGGCGGGCAGCTAGCTCTTAATAGCTAGTGAAAGACGATCAGGAGAAAACAGACTGAGAAGGTTCTTGAAGTTATAGAGGAGGAGTTAGTTTAGTTTTGTGTGTCATTTCCCTCCCCCTAGCCTTTGAATTAGATAGCAGAAAAGGATTTAAAGGGCAAAGTGGTGAGCTGGGGAGATGATCATTGCTTATGTCCTTTCAGAAATGGTTTTCAAAGTGAAATGGTATTGGTTGAAGCCCAAGAAAAGGAATAAAATTTTGAGTGCCTGGGTGAGCATTTTAGCTGTCTGACTGCATAAAATGTAGGCTTTTCCTGTGTATATTATGCATGTTCTTTCTGCATGACTTGGACACAAAGTTCTAGCTGAATATAATGAAAAAATTGCAGGCTGGGTGACTAGCAGGATGCTAGTTAAAACTTTCCTGTGATGATCTTTCTTGATTATGTGGGAGGGGAGGTGAGAGGTTTTGTCTTAAGCTATACAGAGCTTGACCTGGCAGCTAGGTATCTCCAAGGCAATGTCAGAGAGGAGAACTGACATTTTCTGTTTGGGTAAGGAGAGACCTGCCTGGAATAGGGAGGTAAATCCATAAGATCTCCCTATAGAGAAGGTAATTGAGTTCTTGTGGCTGGAAGAAATTGCCCAGGAACAAACGGGAAACGAGATGAACAGTGCTGGCAAAAGGGAAATGTTTCGTCAGGTTCTTTCCTGCCTCTGAAAGATAGAAGTGGGAGAAATAGGGTACCAGGACAGTTATACTGATGGAGTGGTTAGTGAAGCAGTGAACGAGGTGCCAACAGGGGCAAGGTTTTAAGAGGAAGAGCTAAGTCGGGGGGCAGCTGAGTCAAAATTGATTAATTGCAATAGCTGAGAGTATTGGGTAGTGTTTTGTGTGAATGAAGAAAAAGAGCTGTTTTAACAAAAAAAAAAAAAACCAACCAAACAAAAAAAACCCAAACAGAATCTGAGGCCGAATTGGAGGAAATAAGTCTTATATGCAGCTCTAACCAGGAATTAAAAACCCTCAACAGGATGTAAGGTGCCTGAGGACTAGTTTAGCAGTGCTTTCCTGAAGAGAAAATATCTTGTACTAACTTTTTTTTTTCTTTTAGAGAAAGAGGCATAACTAGAACCACTGACTAAAGTTGAAGTAATTTTAAGTGAAGAGAAGGTAAACATCTGTAGATAGCCCAACTGATAAATCACCCTCACCCCTGTTAGGGAAAGCGGTGGATCTCTTCATGGATCCAGATCAAGGCAGGTCATTTGTCTGGGTGGTGTTTGTTAGCCTTATACAAGGTATTCCCCTTGCTTTCAGGGTACCTGGGAAATAGTAGTAATCTGTGGAATTTGGATTAACAAGCCAACATGTCTAATGTCCCTTCTGACCCTAAACACCATGAAACCATTTTCCTATTTTGTAAGCAGAAATACTGTAGCAAACAACTTTGTTTGTGGCCTTCCTCCTCTCAATTGTCCAGAGAATGTGGGAAGGGGGCAGTTACACAGTATTGTCAGACTTCCTAATTCTTAAGCAGGATTTTTGGCAAAGAAGCAAGTGGGAAGATAAAGTTAAAGTGGGGAGAGCATGCAAGAAGAGGGAGAAAGTAAACCTCTTTTTGATGACATAATTGTTAGTTGAATAGCCTATCAGTAGCTCTAAGATTTTACAGCACGTATGTCTGAGCTTGTTCAAGGAAAGCTTGTCAGAGCTTTCAGGCCACACAATTCCTTTATCTACTGATGTTTTCTTTTCCAGAGTATGGTAGATATTTTTTCCATATCATACGTCCTTCTATGTGGAAATCGAAGCGTGGAAGATGAGAATGTTGCAGAAAAAAGGTGGTCATTTTTAGAATGTGTTTCGAAGGTTAGTTCACAGCTTTATCATCACAAATATTTTTAAATGGAATGTTGTTTGCACCTTGCGATGAAATTAAGGAAGGCCAGGATCTTGTGTGTTTAGATATAAACTGATTCCAAAGCTGTGGGAGTGTTTTGTTTTGTTTTTCTTTTTCTTTCTTTTTTTTTTTAAGATTTGCTAATAAGCAGTGGTTTTGATTTTAAAAAATTACGTATTCAGTTCGGACATATGAGTTTTGTGAGTATTCATTGGAAAGGAACTGAGCCAATGATTTCTCCCTCAGAAATAACACTGTTGGATAAATCTGAAAATGGTAAATAGCTTGAAATGAAAGTAGGAATCATGCCAATTGCTGTATTCTGAATTCCTCCTCTTCCCTGGCATCTGATCGTATTTATTAAAATGCTCTGCCTACGGACTGATTTTGCACAAAGTTGTGGGCTTTGCGTATATGTTGTCCTGGTACGATTTCTGGAATTGCTGCGCTAAGTGCGTGGAAAGTTGCCTTAGTTCATTGTAGTTTTTGTGTACATAAGTCTCCAAATCTAGTTCTGGGTGCATTTTGTGATCCTTCAGAATATCTTTTGTCAAAGTTATGAATCATGAGGACTACAGCTATGTAAGATGTTAATAAAATATTTTCTTCCTTCAGATTTAGAAACCCACTGCAGTAAAAAACTTCTTCTGTGTAGTGGCATTAATCTTCCTAAACTAATACATATATATGCTGAGACAGTAAGTGCAGACAGTAGAACGGGCTAAGAGGTGAATTTTGGATTGTAGTGCTAAGATAGCTTGTGCTGACAACACTACTTTAAAAGCTTATTGACAGACTAGGACTGTTAGGTTCAGTTTTATGCAGTCAATCTAAATGTAATTTGACTCTTATTTTTATTTTTCAGCCTTTTATAACTGTACCTGGAGCCAAATTCCTAGACTGGTTGGTGCTTTCTCATGAGATCCCTGTGACTGACAAAGACGACATTGTTGTGCTGAGCATTTGCGTTAACTGTCCTGACATTTGGCCTGAGCACAGACAGATATAGTTGCTAATGTAGCCACGCTTTCAAAGGACTTTTATGCCAAGAGGAGCTGGAAAAAGTGCTTAAGAGATGGATTTTAGAGTCTTTGAAATTGCCGTTGTGTGTTCCCTGTTAAAAATCAAAATCGCATAGTCCAAGTTACTCCAGAGGAGGGAGTTTGTTAAAGTTTGTTTTTCATTATGGAGCTCCAAAATGAAAAGGATTAGTTCGTTTACCAACTAAGTGTAAGAAAACAACAAAATCTGCATTCTGATTAACTTCCTAGCAAAGCCCAGGGCACAGAAAGAGAAATTTGTTTTGGTGTAGTCCTGTAACTTTCTGAATTACAGTTGTACAAGTACTGCTTAACATGGGTTCATTAGGCCTTTATTTATATATCTACCTCTGTAGAAGAGCCTGCTTGGCTTTGTATATGTTCCTTGGTTTAATAGTTTAATGTTCCACAACACTATATCTCAAGTTCTAAGCAGCAGTAAATCCATACACCAGATAAGGAAGTGAGATGATAAAGTGATTTCCTTTTCATGGTAGCTACAGATCTGTATGTATGCTGTAGCAAATTGTTGATTTATATATAATAAAATGATAAATGCATTTCCAATCAGTCAAAACCATCATGGAACACATGTGGTTTCCTTTGACTTCTAAAAGATAGTAAAAATACTACTTAAATAATGAAAGTGTATCTGTTTTTCTGTATTTATTATTGGGAAAAGATCATCCTGTAAATGTGACTAGAGATAAAAGGACTGCATTATGCTTACCCTAACAGATGGCTATATGAAGGAAGTTAATGACACTTCTAGAGTCTCCAATTGCCCAAGCTTGTGATTTACTACTGGTGGCTTTTTCACTTTCCCAATCAATGCCACTTCTGCGTGCATGAATCACAGAATCACAGAATCGTTTAGGTTGGAAGGGACCTCTGGAGATCATCTAGTCCAACCTCCCTGCTCAAGCAGGGTCACCTAGAGCATATTGCCCAGGATCACATCCAGGCGGGTTTTGAATGTCTGCAGCGAAGGAGACTCCACCACCTCTCTGGGCAGCCTGTTCCAATGCTCAGTCACCCTCACAGTGAAGAAGTTTTTTCTCAGGTTCAGGTGGAACTGCCTGTGGTTCAGTTTCTGCCCATTGCCTCTTGTCCTGTCCCTGGGCACCACGGAGAAGAGGCTGGCCTCATCCTCTTGACACTCCCCCTTCAGATACTTGTACACGTTGATGAGATCCCCTCAGTCTTCTCTTCTCCAGGCTCAACAGGCCCAGCTCTCGCAGCCTTTCCTCATAGGAGAGATGCTCCAGCCCTCTAATCATCTTGGTAGCCCTCCGCTGGACTCTCTCCAGGAGTGCCATGTCTCTCTTGTACTGGGGAGCCCAGAACTGGACCCAGTACTCCAGGGGAGGCCTCCCCAGGGCTGAGTAGAGGGCATCTTCTGAAAATAGTATTGAAAAGGTGTATACTTATTAGAGTGGTGGATTCCCTCCTCCCCCTCCCCTCCCCCCCTTTGAAACTCATGTTGTTGGCTTAATCCTCAAAAAAGTGTAGTGATGTTATTGCTTGACTCTTCCTGAGCAAGGAAAGAACCTACTGTGGAAAAAAAACTAGTTGTTTTCCTTGTTTACCTATCAAGTTTTTGTATAACAAGCTGGATGTTCAGCTTGGAGAACTAGTTGGTAGGGAAAGTGAAACATGACTTAGTGTGAAGAAGTGTTTAATTGTAAAGTTTGAAATATTTTCATCTTGATCTCTTTTGAAATCTAAGAGGAAAAGTGTGCCTAAAGAACAGAGTGCCTAAGAGGACCTGTGTCCTCCTCCACAGGAAGAGCATGCAGAGCTGGGTGGTTTTCTTGTTTTGCTTTCCCCTCTCCCTTAGTAGAAACCGAAGTTCAATGTCATATTGAAACAAGTGTGGATCTATTGTATCTGTTGGTTGCAGCTGAAGTGTTACTTTTCACTTGTTACTTTTTTTTAAATTATTTTTCTGCTTCCTGCCTACTCTATTTCACTGAGATGGAGCATATGCTGGCAAAAGATCCATACTGGAAAGTATTTGTGGCATATGGATAACCTCTGTGGTATTTGTGTAATGGACAAAAACATAGTTCAGTTATTGCATGCAAAGCAGATGAGTATTGTCTGGTTTTTTTCTTCTCTTTTTTTTTTTCCCCCCTCCTTTTTCCTCCCTCTAGTCTGGCAGGCAGGAGCCCACCACTATGTCAGTCTTATAGTGAAAATAGTGACAGAACACGTTGGCCTTTCCTAACTGTCTAGAGAAAAGTTTGTACAACATCTTGTCTTTAAAGATACTTTCATAGATGTAGCTTTTTTTCCTCCCCTTAGCTGGGGGAAGGGAGCAGATGGGGAAATTCAAGCTTGCTGGTAAAAGGCAAAATTCTTCTGCACTGACCTAGTGTTGGCTTGAAATTGTGGGGCTTTCTTACAGAGTTGTTTGTTTCTGTCTCATTGTTCACGACCTTAAAATAGTTACTATGCTTCACTTTGCTGTAGAAGGAAGTAATCAAAATACTGGCTTTGCTTAAGATGTTAACAGTGAAGGTAACCCTTTCTACACAGCTGCTGGCAACCCAAAGGACAGCTGAGATCCCTGTGACTGAGTTAGTGTACCGTGACCGAGTGAGTGATAAGGGTGCAGTATGGATACTCTCCTTCCAGTGACGCGTTCATAATTTGCTTGGTTATTATTATGTTGTAACTTGTAGCCAAGCAGTGCCTTTGGCTACTGATGAGTTCATTGTCTTGCTTCCAATGTAGAAATTCTGATAGGTGAAGCCAAATTTAGTAGAGGTGTAAATATAGCCTGCCTATACAGGTCAAGTAGTGATGTTTTCAGCCGCTGACAGGAAAGAAGAACAATACTGCAGAGGTGACAAGCGCCTTCTGTGGTGAGAGCCACAAAGTAAACTTTTTTTTAATTATAGTTCATGGAACAGGGGTAGAAAAGTCAACTGGTTTGTTAATTTTAGTGCACGGCAGATCTCCCCTGATAGCAAAGAAAGATTTGAAGGTGAGAAATGACCTTTTTATAGTAAATAAAAATTTTAAAGTAAACTACATCAGCTAATTTTAGAACCATCTGTGTTCCTTTCTTGTTTGCCTAGTTATTTATATGTGCAGGTCTGAGATTTGTACAAAATGACCTAGAATGGCTCTAACTAGGTAAACAATTTACAATCTATTTCATTTTATTTTTTCTAATTCCTAGTTCGGAATGTGTATTATTACTGTAGAAGAGCCTAGCATCCTGTTGAAATCAATTGCTATAGGTTGTATCTTTGAGGTTTTATGTCAAATACTGGGACTTTCTTTGTTTGCAGATTTGGGTGGTGGTGAGCGTTTAACCTAGCATTGGTTTATAGTAAGTTCAGGCAGAGTAAAATGTTTTGGGACTCTACCATATGCTAAAAACTAAATGAGTTGCTTCTCATCTTTCTCTTGCGTTCTGCAGAACTGAAATCTGGCTGCAAATATCTATTTTCTGAACAGATGCTGTGTGTGTAAAATTGTTCCTCTGAATGGTTAGTTCCAGGCTGTGTATAACTGACCATATTTCTGTTAAGAAGGGATGGGGCTTTCTGTTAAGAAGTCAGTGAACTTGGGGATATGAAGCTCTCACTTTTTTTTTTTTTCCTCTTTCGTCCTCCTGTTCAGTGTGTGAGAACAGAGTAAGAGGGACAGACTACTGCAGATACATAAAAAGCAGTAGGATTCCAGTATTTAAATGTACTGGAATATACTGGCAGTTTTACGATTTTGTATTTTGACCCTCATAAAAAAGTTAGACAACCACTACTTAACAGCCCTTACAGCAATTGTCTGCCTCATGTGAAAAGGTCTTGCTGCTACATAACAAAGTCCAGTTCCTGACCTTTCATAAGCAAAACCTCTACTTATTCAGCTTCTTTGGAATGGCACATACACAAATTCATTATAGTCCCAATGCATGATAAACTTTTGTCACCCTTCCGAACTTAGGGGCTTACACTAAGGTTTTATTAATTTTAATCTCTATAATCAGTTCTTCATTCTCCTGTGTAGTATATTGATCCTGTCTGCTTACTAGTTTAAAAACCTTTGTCATGCTTGTTCTCATCTCATTTTCTGAATCTTCTTTGCATGCTCATTAACTAGAGGTTGAGCTCTTCCCTTTTTTCTTTTTTCTTTTTCTTTTCCTTTGATTCTATCCTATCTTTTGCCTGTCTTAATCCAGTTTCCTTTTCCTATGAAATCTGAGGGTTAGGTTGAAACTCTGCTGCAGGATAGGAGCTGCCAGTTGGGAATGAAGCTACCGAAGAACTCTGCATCTCAGAGAAAGGACCTGTGAGCTTCAGCCCTAGGCCTTCAGCCTTTATTACTATAGCAAAAGAGTGCCTTTCCGCTTTGAGTAACCTGCATATTAAGTAGTGGTCAGATATGACCCTTTAAAGTCTCTATGAAACTGAGATGCTGAATCCTATTTACGTACAGCCAGAAATCCAGGGATGAGGAGGGAGCACAGCCAGTGACAGGGTCTGTCACAACAACACACTGAGCTCTGCATGGGAGTGAATTTTCTCAGGGGTTGCGGCATGAACTTCTCCAGGAACTTGGTGCCCTCTCAATGAGACCTCACTGCTTTCTGTTCCAAGGGCAACACCCGCTTTTCAGCCATGCTTTTCTTAACCAAAACACAAAACCAACATCCCCAGAACAAAACATTTTATTCAAAGAGCACAGTAGGCAGGAGAGTGTACAAATTGTCTGTGACGTGGGGTAACTGCACTGCCTCATGCGTTACATGCCCCTCTGGCCAGGTTCTTGGCCTGCTCCCACTGCTGCTGGAGTTCGGGAACTGTGGCTTCTTGATTCTTGCAGGACTAGTCAAAGAGCTCACCAGCAGGCATCACCTTTGCCTTCTCCCACCACGTGCAGACACAATTCAATTGCCTTTTCACCATAGATTTGAACTGGGTCTAGTTTGTCACTGAGGGCTGCAGGGCTGTGTCCAGCTCCCGCAGTCTATGCTGCTGGCCAGGCACTGGGGGAAGCGGGTCGCTATCCAGCGGCCTGAAGTCCAGCTCTTGTTCCCTTTTTTTCTCTTCCCTTTTTTCATTATCAGATCCTCTCGTATTGTGGATTTTTCTACTGATTTCAATTGTCTTTATCAGACACTTTTTAAAAATGGCTAGTTACTCTTTTTCGTTTGCTAAAAGCCACATAGTTAGCAGCACTACGTGATTGGTTTATGCTTTATGTGTCTTTAAATTTTGTACTTGGATGTTTCCTGGTCTGCATGTCCTTCTCGTGCTCACATTGTGTCTTCTGTGTGCCTCCCATAGTGGTGTTTTAGTTATTAATGTTTGGGTTTTGTGTGTTTGGGGATTTTTGTTTGTTTGTTTTTTAATGAAAAGATACATTTGTAGTCTATCTTCCCTCCCTCTGAAAGTTTTCTTCCTGTCTAGTTTTAATATTGACAAACCACTGCATCCTAAATGCTTGTAAAGCTCTTAACTCCTAGCCAAACGCTTCTATTGTCCTTTGCTGCCCTACGCCCTACCGAAAAAAAGAGGAAAAAATGATTTGGAGAACGGTTTCAGACCTGAGACTCAGCTCACTCAAGTAATAGGCCATCTTTAGGAACTTTAACAGCCATATTTTAAATGAAATTTCTATTATTGGCCTCCTAGATTGCTAGGTGCAGTAAAGTCAACCCGGAGAGAGCAATCAGATTGAGTTTGTTACTAGGAATATCTTAAAAACAAACCACAAAAGCTAATTTTAAGCAGTAGGCTGTAATTCATGTTGTTTAGTTTAGAACCTCTAGAGTGATTCCTTTTTAAATGCTGGTTCTAATTTTAACCCGATACGTCGGGCCAGCGTGGGTGCTCTCTTTCACTATCTCTTTAACATGAAACACTACGGTGGCCGTTAAAGTAAACAGGGGAAAGCAATAATTACAAAACTTACCAAAAAATTCATTTTTTATTACAGTGTATTTTCTGAAATAGGGGGTTATGTCTCGAGAGCTGTTCCCCCTCCTCCCCCCGTTGTTGTACCACATTACTTGGCTTGGACCATAATGAACAAGTTCATCTGTGATCTTCCCAGAAGCTGAACAGAAGGCAGAGTTCTGTGGTTTAAATTTTGTTTGGTTTAGGAAAGCATGAGCTGAACTTGGAAAGAGTCCTACTATCTAAAATATTCAACAAGCGGCCTCTGAAAAATGTAGAATATCTTTAACTACCGTTTTTGAACACAGCCTTTTTAATAGTAACTTTTTTCCAGTGAAATTTTGTTTAACTAAAGGCTTTTTGGTTTACTTTTTAACTTCAAAATAATGTGAAGAAGTTGATGCAATTACTTTATTTTTATGCTGCATACAACAGGGAAGAAACTGCAGGAGTCAAAACTGCTCAAATACTGTTTCCAAGATATATCCGGAACCAAATGGGTGTAGAGTAAATAATTTCCCGCTACATTCAACTACTTTTACGTTTTTTGAGGCAGTGGATTTAGTAGTTGTGATATTTAGCTTTAGTTGAAATGTTTAATAACCTTATTGCTCGTATTAACTTTCTGAAGCCTGTGGTCTGCTGCAGCAAGCATTGTGCAAACATAAAACAAAGTTTGTCTCTCTTTCTCCCACAGATGATTTTGCAGTCTGAGGGTGACAATGACCCTGGTAGGCATCTTACAGTTACAGTATGAAGGCAGAGCTGACCCAGTGTTTAAGCTAAGTTGCTTGATTTCTGTTGCTGCTCTGGCTGGATAGTGCAGAGTAACCATCTGAGTATCTGATGAGCCTTTGAAAAGGGTTTTTCTGACATAACTGATCTCCAGGATGAGAGGCATGAAGCAGATGTTTTATGGAGGGAGAGGAATGTTTCCTAATAGCTGTTAGCTGTTTCATGGGTATCATGGGACACATTTCATGGGACAAACTTCAGGGACCTCTTTGATAATGGACTGATCATTTGGACACGTCGGAGCTCTCTTTGTAAAGTGGCTTAGGGAATACATTGTTGTATGTGTCTAATGCTTTAAATGTAAGTGTCACTTCTTTATTTTGCATAAAATTCTGGTAATTTTAACTTTATTTAAAACCCATTGAGACTCACCTAAGAAAGCTCTTTTTCATTTGCTTATATTTCTGGGGTTTTTTTTTTTTTCAAGCTCTTCTCTATAGAATCCCACAATGATGGGCACACGCTTAAATTACTCTAGGAATGGTTTCCCCCCTTGTCAGAGTAAGTCTCCTCAAGTTTTCCTCATTTTGTGCTGCATATCAGGTCTCCGTGCTGGGAAACTGCTAAGAGTAATTCCTAAGTACATGTTTTCTGTCTGTGTATCTAGTATGCTCTCTGCCAGATAAACACTGCAACCTTAAAGTTGCAATGAGAATTACGTTTCAGTATTCTTTTGGCCTAGAACCACAGGCAGGTAAAACCCATATATTAGCAGAATGCGAGTAGTGTGCATAAAGCCACAAACAAAAACAACTTGTATAAATATGCATCATGTCACCGACATGACACACTAGAACTCTGATTACCTGTTGTAATGTGTGTATTAATTTGGGGAAGGGGTAACTATGCTCTAGCAGTGCTAAGAGAAAAGGAAATCACTTGTGGGCGATTCTCATCATTTGAGTAGCCTATCACTTTCACTAATCTCAACTCTACAGCAAAGCCAAGTGTTCAATGTTTTTTTGAGTTATGCTGACGTTTACAAAACAGTATGGAGAAAATCCCAATGGGATTTCTTTGCATGTTTTCAAAATCCAAATGTCTGCTTTATAAGTACTTATTACCTACTGATGACTTTATTTTGGGAAGCCCTGAAGTAAGCGTTTCCACTATGGTGAATCTGAGCCTTTTCCTTTCTTCCCTTTGTTTTCTACTCTGTGTACGTTTCTTACTACTTGGTCCTTCGGTTTTTGTCTTCCTGCTTTTGTTGTTTGCAGTTACTTTTATGCATCGTTTCTGCCACATGCAGTTGGTGTGTTACAGTGCTTCCTGTCTCTGTAGTAAACCGGTACATGTGTTATACAGGAAACACTTGTTCAATATGCAAAAAAGCACTACTACTCTTTACTAGTATTACTATGAGGCAATAATGTTACTGTGAAAGATCAGAGCTCTGGTCAGGGTTGTGGGGCTAATACGTTACACCTTTGGAAAGACGGCAAGTGCTGTGATTAACTGTCTGTATGCATATTTCCCTTTGCAGATGGACAATGTGCTGCATGTTCACCCTCTGGCCTGGCTGATGGTAGCCAGCTCATGTGACTGCCCATGAGGCACATGTAAACCGTGCGAGTTATGAAGCAAATTTGTGGCAAAAGAGACTTTTAGTGCAAAATTCAACAGTTGAGGTAATATTCTAACCACTGGATCATGTTTTCTGTTGTAGTCTTAGTAGTAATACTGATATAAGTCAAGAACTTTCTTTGGATTATGTTTCTTGAAGGAAATACACTTGACCAGGACAATCAATAAGATAGGAAACTAGACCAAATCAAACATCTGACCCTTACTATATAATAGCATTTTGATGAGAATCTGTCCGTGGCGGTATTGTCACATGGGAGTGACTATTTTCTGTATAATTCTGTTGTCTGGGCATATACTGGTTGAATGCCACATCAGGACGTGATTTGGAGAAATGTAGTTGGAACATGTAATCCCTGCAACAAGCAGAAGGAAACTTGGAAACAAGTAACATCTTGTTCAAGAAGCTAATGTGGCTGAGATACTAAAAGAGACCACAATATAATTAAAATTGTTACCACAATGCTAAAAAAGGCAAAATGCCTTTTTCCTTGAGAGAGAAGGAAAACTTATTCCAAGCCAGTTCCCTGGCAGGACAATCTGACCTTTCCTATTTGGCTGTAGGGTACCTTGATTCAGTTAATTTGTGCAGTAGAGGTGAGGCTCAAGAAGATGTGATGGGAAGAGGGCAGTGTGTTTCAAGCAGGGGGAAAAATTAGAGCAACAACATTATAGAGAATTATAGAGAAGGAGATGAAAAGACAAAGAAAAAATAGCTTTCAGGGTGACAGAGACAAATGAGCAATAGGAATTGAACAGCAGGCGGAGAGAGGGACTTACATGTCAGAACCCTGAGCCATCAAATTTGTCAGGTGAGAAGTTGTAAAATGTGTGCTGATGAGTGTAATAGGAATTGTTGTGAGAATTATTTGTATTATCAAATAATCTTTCATATCACTTGATTCTTATGAGAGAGAGATGCATAAAATCAAAAAAATGGATAATAGATAGCAGAAGGATGAAAAGATTTGAGAATTTGACACTAAGGAGAGAAACTGAGCAGCTAGTACTGTTGATTATGCTAGATACCATTGGCAGGATGTGCAAAGCATACTATTAAGGTTTCATCAGCGTTTGAAAGGAAAATGCATTTTTCTTATTGCTCTTTAGTGCAGTCCACTGCACAGTGCAAGACTAAATTTCATTAGGTTTATTGTCAGGAGATGGAACTCCTCCAGAAGGATGATGGGGTGCGTGTGTGCACGCGTGTGTGCATATGCACATGCACTTCCCGCCCCCTTTAACTGAGATAACTAAGGCCCTGAAGGCCTTCAAAATCACTTGCTTTCCATTGACTCCGTAGGTAACCTATGCGATAATCTCTTGGAAAAGCTGCTTCATCAGGCATCATCGTTATGCATCAGGCTTCATCATTATGCATCAGGCATAAGGTAACTATCTTAGGTAGACTGAATCCTATCCTAAGTCTCTCCTTATGCTTAGTCTAGTGTGTGTCATACTAACCTGGTGGGATAACTTATATACTATAACATCTAATTAAAATCTGCTGTACTTTCGTGTCCACTGAAGACTAGAAGGGCAGTTCTGGGTCTTGAATAATGGACAATGTGATACGGTGTTATAGAAGCCATTAGTTCTGCAGACAAGCAGCAGAACTATATGTTCAAAGCAATTCAGCATCCTATGTGTTTAGACTGTTTGTGCACTTACATCTTTTCTCTTGTTTTCTAGATAGCTTTAAGTAATCAGAACACTTATGTGAAGTTTCCTTCTCTCTGTGAAGATTCCTTCTCTTCTCCTGTACTTTGGCAATGTTCTCTTACTAGCACTATTGATTACACGTGCTCTGTTCATTCTTCTCCCTCTTAATATTGTCAGTGGAGATGAACTGTTCAGAGCAAGGAAAAAATCACACACCCTGATCTCTGAGGGGCAAAGCTGTGGCATGGGGCTGAGACCCCACTGTCCAAACAGTAAGCTGTAATAAATGCTGTCTTTCATAAATATCTGCCTGGAATTTGATTGGTATTTTTATTGAGCCACAGGAACAAAGTTAGCTGTGGGTAAGCTAACACAGTTTCTTCCCACTGTGGTGAATGTTGTTTTCAGCTACAGAAGTATCTTCAAGGTACAGTTGTAGAGTATGAAGGGATGGTACTTGTATATGTATTGTCTTACAGCTAGGATGTGAACAGTTGTTAGGATGTGAGCTCTGTTGGTATTATGCAAGTGAGATAATAAGAGGATTTAGGGGGTTTGTTAGTGTTTTTTTTTTTTCTTCATTCTTAACTACTCTGTTCCTTCATCTGAGACTTCTAAAGTGTTATGCAAATACAGCACTGACTTTCACCATAACACTAAGCACACGTGTTGCCACAGAGTTACAAGGTAAAAGACACTTTTGATCTCCTTTTGACTGGTGGAACTAAGAAAATTGCTCAGCTGGTTTCTTTAAGCATCACAGAGTTGGAAGCAGGACAGAGTCATGGGACTCCACTCCCCTTGCTCATCTTTCTACTGTTTGAATAATTTGACATAGCTTTAAATATCGTTTATAGTTTTAAGCTTCCAAGGCTTTTTTTTAATCTTCCCTCCCTTTCTCCCTGCAACAGAGGGAAAACCCACAGAGCTCAGGCTTGGTGTTATTTGGACTTTGTGTAAACATAACTGTTACTGTTCTAGAAGAGCCAGCTGTCAAGAAGAAAATCCTTGCGGTATGTTAACATTTCAGACTGCTCCTTACTGATTTATTGGCACTGTGCAGGCTGCTCAAAGGGCACACTAATTCATCAGTTCCTTGTAAGCAAGGAGGAGGGAAAGAATAGGAGGAAGTGAAAGCAGGATAAGGATGGGGAAGAGGAAAATCAAAACCTAGGAAAGTGGTATAGGGAAGGATGGAAGAAAAGAGAAGCAGTTGTTTTTGACTGGGTCACTTACTAATTTCTGGAAAATAATAGTAACATAAGGTGTTAATCTAGGGCATAGTGGAAGTATCTCTATGCCTATTACTCTTGCCATCCCAAGCTAGAAAGCAGTGAGTTAACTTCTCCCTGCCACTTGGCATTCAGAGTTTGTTGCAGTTGAGCTTTATGCTTATGTGGCGATTACCTTTGGTCAGGACCAGTCTTTTTTCAGGTTGGCTTCACCTCACCTCATTTTAAGAGCTCTTAAGGTGTTAAAGTCTGGTCAAGCCATCCTAGGCTCCTTTTCTTCTGAGGTAGTTAGGACCAGCAAGAGGATGGGAATCAATCTCAGATTTAAGATATTTTAAAAGCAAGAACATTTCACTAATGATGCTGATGCTGTTAAATTGTTTTCATCTCTATGCTTGATCTCAGAGGTCTGTTCTTGTCTCAAACTTTTGTCTCAATCATGTCATATTTCTGGTTGGTTGAAACCTAGGGAGACTGACAATGCACACGCTATTGTTGTTAATCCTGGTGTGGGGAAAATCCTTATTTCCTAGATTCTGGATGCACCTTACTTTCTTCTTTAAAATATTTACAGCGCTTAAACACTTCAGTTCTTAGTAATTTAACCGTTGATCTTCCACACTTTGACATGGGCTTGGTGGTTGCCACACTAACTCATAGATTGTGACTTGGTCTTGGTCTTAGTATTCAGAAGCAGTGATTCATTGCATTGAATTGGAATTGGAAATTAACTGGAATTAATGGGAGTTTTTAATAGGTTCATGACTCTCCAGGTGAACAGATGAGATGGGCAGTCTCATTCTGTTCATTCTGAAATGTTCGTGTTGCATCCACGTTGGTTTCGGATCCAGGCAACAAATACCTGTGCTACAGTGTCTAGGCTTTTCTCTAGCATGAAGGGGCAAGTTTTCCTGCTTGGAGGTGGAAGAAGATTCTCTTAAAGCGTAGACCATCTTGGCTTAGTGGTTTCAAATGGCTAATACCTTCTTGCTCTGGTTACCGAGACAGTGCCCAGAGGTGAAGTGAGAGCTTGGATCCCCGCTACTGGGCAATGGGATGGCGCAGGGATTTCCAAGCTCTGCCTAAGGTGCTCTGCTGCTCTGGATCCTAGAATCCTGTGGAGAGTGAACATCAACTAGATATAAGATCTGAGCAATGTTCTATATTATTGCCACCAGCCTTCTTTTCTTTGTTACTGTATGCCAGAGCTCTTTGGGATGTTGTATGTTGGGAGCATAATGTAGTGAAATTGCACTTCAGTTTTTATTGTGCTCTGTATCACAAAATATGTTTCTCCTTCTGAGAACAAATGAGAAGTGCTCTCTTCCTCTATTTTATCCTCATTTCTCCCCTATCTTTCCTATATTTTTTGCTATCTCACCCCCCCTTTTTTTTATTAAAATATGCTTTTCACACACCTTCCCTTCTGCCTGACCACAAATTCTTTCAAACGAAATCAAATAACTTAACTTATTTTCACAACCGCGTGCAGTGTTCTGAGTAACAGCCCCAGCATGTTTATGGCAGGTTACTGCTATTTAGCAAACTTTAAGCCATAGTAGAACCAGAACTGTTGAAAAACACAGGAAGATGCAGACCCATTAAAGTTCATGCCCCTGTCACACTACTTGGAGGCTATGTTTTACAGAATAGAAGACAGGATCTTGCACTGTGAGGTACGTCTGCATCCCAGCTTTCATGTGGCTATCTTTTGGACAGAAGATGAGGTTCTGGCAGGTCTGTTTTTAGTATCCTTTAGAAGAAGTTGGAGCTTTGTGAATTTATGTTTTTGTAGAGTGTATGTGTGTCTCCATAATATTTTTTTACCCTCCACCAACCTATTCATTTGATAGGCAACTTTTTCATATATATCTGCAGATTTAGAAGTTGGCTATTACCTTTCTAATATTTAAAACCTTTGATCTATGCCATGATCAAACTAATCTCTCTAAATATTCATAAGCTCTTTGCCTTATAGTATGATTTTTCTAACTTATCAGGAAAAGCAAAAAGGAAAATTATCTGTCACAGTCAGGTGTTTAGCAAAATAAACTTTTTTGAACTGTAAATCCAGTATTTTGTGCATTGTTTGCCTGACATCTAACAGAGAACTACTACTACTTTGCCTCCCAAGCAGTTCTGTGAAGATAAAGATACTGAGGCAAACAAATAACGCTGTGGTAGGAACCATTAAGTAACCAGGATTGATAGGTGAGAGTTACTAAGTCTGCATGTCAACTTTTATAAGCAAAAAATCTACTTATTGGGTGAACTTACTCATTATTTTGTTTTATATAGGGGCTTTTACATGACCTTATTGGAAAGCCCATTGTACAGTGGTATAATGGAAACTAGTAACATTAGTAAAATGTACTAACTGATTAAACTGAACTTCATCATGCAGGCTCCTTTCATATTTCCCTAGCTAGATAATGCTACTGGGAATCCCTGGAAAAACCTAGGAACTAAGCAAATGACATCAAGTTCAACCTATGCTAGAGAGAAGCAAATGTGAATTGCAGGAATCTCTCTGAGGTTGGTGACTGAAGGCTTTCAATCATATAAACTTGTCCCCTGCTAACTCTGAGATCTTGGAGATAGCTGCCAAGTCACGTGCATTATATGGCTATATAGGAAGGCTCAGAATTGTTTAGGTCACCGTGGATCAAAATTATTCACATAATAGATCTGGCAGCCAGTGCCAGTTGCAGAATGCAGGGCAGAATCCTTTGTGCAGATGAATCCACTTTAGAAATGGGCATTTTTCTCCCCTCACGTAAGCAAAATATCTGGAGAAATTGTAGGGGTAGCTTTCTATAGTAAGCATGTTTGTGTTCTTCTTGGAAGAAGTGTAGCCTGTGTTATTTTAACTGAACTGCTTTGACAAAGAAGGACAATAGGAATGAGAACCAATTCTAAATCCCATTTTAATCTTTCTTTGATTTTTTTTTTTTTTTTTTTGGTAAGAGTTGTTTTACGTAGTATGGCAGTCAACATAGTTTTTGATAAAGAAAACTCCTTGAAGCAGCTGACTTTAGCTGCACATGACTAGCTGTCTTGGAGGAGAGGGCTCAGAAGCTCTTATGCAGTCCTTAATTTAAGAAATTAAGCTCATCCCTGTTGTAAAGCTAAAATTTAAGTTATGTTGCAAGCTCTGTTAGGAGATCTGCTCAGTGAAACTGACCCATCAGTCAAAGCATGCTATGTATGACAACTTTATTCAACTATATATTCTAGTCACTTTTTTCTCACCTAACTAGTCATATATCAATGCAGTGTTAATTGGATGCAGTTGCAGTTTGACTCTACAGTGCCATGGTTGCAGTAAAAATTCATCCCCTTTTATAATTTCTTGGAGGACTTGCATGAAGCAAAAAGTCACGTTATTTTTGTTTTCACCTCACACTCTTCTTCAGCTGTCAGCAGCCTGGAAGGAAAGAAAGGATGGTTCTGTCCTTGATTTACCAAGGACCAAGTGTGCCATTTGTTCTCACTTAGCAACATAGTGGGTGTTCGTAGGCTGAAACTGAGGTGGTTACAATCCAGCATTCCAGTTTATCTTCATTGCAAGTCTTTTTAAGTTAATTGTACAGAAATAATGAATGGATTCTTTCCCTTCTATGTCCATATTATATAATGCATAACAATTATATTTTAAATATATTAACCTGTTCCAGTAACAAAACTTCAGTCACTTTCATCTCTTTATGCAGTGGTTCCTTTTTTATGTGCACACGGTGCGTTTGCAGAATTAGTCAGCATCCTGATTATGTATGAAAAGATAGCTTATGTAATATTTTATTCAGCACTATTTCCTGTGATTCCTTTTCCCACCTTGTGTTGGGATGCTTTTCTAGAAATTATGCTGTATTGCCATATTTTACAAATTCAGTATTAACAGTTGTGGACCACATTCTGCAAAATTATGTACGTAAGACTGACCTTGATGGTAGTAAAGTTCCAAGTTTGAATTTAAGATGGACTTTTATTTTGGTTTGCCACATCTTCTAATGGTCTGTAGTGCAGTCAGCATCAGGGCCTGCAGAGCATTGATATGTACTTAGTTTGATAATCTATATAAATCTAAACAAACTAAATATATATTGGGGTAAAATCTGTTCAGTAGGTGGATTGCTAGGTAAGAGAGCTTAATCATCATTTGAAATACGTTTGTGTCATTATGTTGATAACACAAACTATATTTGTATACCGTTACTGCATATTTTCTGGGGCCTTGTAGCAGTCAGCCGACTCGTGAGGCAAAACTTTCTACAGGCTGGTGCTATAACTGGTATTCTCCTGTACGGAGGTATCTCAGTGTATACTTTTCAGTGTGTATGTGGTTCCCCCCTCCACTTCTCCAGAGGTTTTTTTTTTTGGTTGCCTCCTCTCGTTCTTTTTGCTGTGGCATGCTTCACTCAAAGTAATGCAGTGTCACTAGAAAACATCAAAATGCAGTTTGAAATCATAAGAGACAATAGTTATGAAACATCTGGGAGTCTTCTGGGAGATCTGAAAGCTCCAAATTTGACTGAAAATGTTTTCTTCTCTGCTTTTCTTTTGGGAGCGTAATTATTTTTTTTCATTCCTTAATTTTTCTTATGCATCATGATGTAAACGCAAACTTATGTAGTTATGACGGTGTGCCAGATGATCATGAAGCAAGATTCAGTCTGCGCTCTGATAAGTTTAGTGCCCTACTTTCCTTTACAGGAGTACGCAACGGACAGACTCGCTCCACTGGAAAGTGGTAGATGTTCTGTGACATTTTCCTACAGGCTAGTTGACAGACCTCTGCACCCTTCCTTGAATGCCATCAGTGGCAACAGATGTTTCTTTCCTTTACCAGTGAATGTAATATTTTATTACTAAAAGCAAAGACTATTTTAACTTAGATTCAGCAAGTAATTTGGGTTGTACTGAGTGTGTGTGTGTATAAGACTTTAGTAGGCTAAAGTGAAAGGTGTATAGTGAGACAATGTTATCTTCTGCTGTTGGTACTTCATTTCAAATAGCGACATACTTAAAAATAGTAATATGGCAATATGGGGCTTGTTTTCTATGATAGCATGTGATAAGTTCTTGTTAGTGGCTTAGGAAGCCATGAAGTATTTATATATTTTAATGTTCCTCTATGAATGCAGGTAGGTAATGATTCTCTGCCGCATATGTTGCGGTCTCAGCAGAAGGCATGCCTAGTGAGAAGGGTAAGTGGAAAGAGGCAGTGCTGCCTTGCTGCCGTTTGAACCTGGAAGTCTGTTTTTGCTTTCTCCTGTCGTTACCGAGTTGGAGCCACTGACTACGTACCGACTGTATTGGGCAGGTAGTTTCTGAGGCCTTCAGGACACTAGTTTGAAAGAAACCAAACTTTGCTGAGATGTGAAGGTGAAGGAAGAAAAATATTTCTAAATGAAATGTTGTCAGGGTACAGTTGTGCTGTGAAAGAGGAACTACCATGGTGAGACCAGTAAGCCTCTCTCCTAGACAACAGCAATCAAGTATAAGAATTGGAGCTGAAAGATTAAATTTTCCCCCATGTTATCACTTATTAACAAACACTGAATAAGTATGGGTTTAGGGTTTTTGTCTGGATTGTGTTGTATTGACATTTGACAAGGTTTTAGTCTGAACTGCGTGAGATTTTACACTGTCATTGTAAAACTGACTAATATCTCGGTCTGACTGATACCTGCAAGTATATCCTTAATTTAAATATATCCCTCTTCTTGTTCATCTCCTATTTTCATCTGCTTGCTGCCTTAAACCACAGATTATAACATGCAATAAACTGGGCAAGACAAGAAAAGGACACTCAGACTAATAGAAACAGAGTTAGTTTTGGTGGTTTTGATCATTGCTTCTCAAATACTTCATGAATTTGTTTGTAAATGTCAAATAAATTAGCGTTTGGAAGGAGATGCTTGTTTTAGCTGATTTTTATGTTAAAGGATAAAGCAATGGCAGTTGACAGTAGGTGGTCTAATATCCTTAATCTCGGGTTTTAATTAACATCACAATATCAGACTTTCATATGAAAGTGTCAGAAAAGGCTACTCAACATGTCTCTCATTGTGACTGGGAGACATTACTCAAGTGTAGTTCTTCGGGACTATTTCATTTGTTTCCTTTGAAAAAGTGTTGAAGTAGTTGTGGGAGTTTTCAGTGGAGCTGACCCAGAATATCACTGGAAATAAGATTTAGTCTTTTCCCTCTCCCTCTCTTCTCCCTGATGGCAGCGCTACAAGTAAATATTATTTTTGGTGTCCTTTATGTACCTTTTTAAAGGACATTTTCTAGTGGGTTAGACTGAATGGAGAGCTCACATAAAATCTTCACTTTGTTTTAGAGAGTTTAAAGAGACCTCAGTGGAGTCATGTCCAAAGTGAACTGAATATCAACGACTTGGACTTCACAGATATTTCTTTGAACTCTCAGTGTGATTTGTTTTGGGTCAAAAAACTATCTTTTGCTTGAACGTCTGCCTAAGCCTAGTCTGAAAGGCATATGAGTCATGATACTTGTTGCAGTTCTGGAGGTCTTAGAAAGCTCACAGATTTATCTTAGAGGTAGGCAAGATAAGTTCTGTTAAGAGCCAATGGAAAAAAAAAAAAAAACCTAAAATCTTAATTGGAGTAGCCGCTGCTTCTGTGGGGAAGGCCTGGAACCAGCGTATCATGGGAAGGAAGAAATGGGGAGATAATGTAGACCCTCTAGCAGTCTTTGGATGTGGATCTCCCACTTTCAAAAGGTTAATGTCATTGTGGCAAAACGATACTAATAAATATGGCATTAAGACTGGCTATGCTACAGAAATTACCCTAAATGTGTTTGATTGTTTATATATGTATAACTTGTAAAGTAGCTTTCCTCTTTGCAGTAATACAATCTGTGTGGGATTTTCCTTCTGAGTAGTCATTTGGCAGCTCTCCATCTGGCTCCTGAGCCCTAATGTCTAGTATAAGACATAGTTCTATCTTATTGCTGTCCTGAGGGTAATATATAGGTATTACAGCATCAGATATTAGATAAAGCTCACAGTTTCTGTTTGCATTTGCCCCAGTTTGTTGCTGCAACAAAGCTGCACTGTCAGCATATAGCAAGGGCTAGGAGAAAATTGCAGGCTAGGAAATTCTGAGGATACTGATATTCATCATTCTTTCTAAAATTAACTTAGCAAACTGATCGGTCTGCCATGCCCTTAGGAACAAAAATTTCTGGCTGTGTTGGCCAGTTGCAGTATCATCAGGCTGGAGAAAGGGCATAACAGCTGCTTAATTCATGAAAGATACTGTGAAAATCTGACCTGGGTGGCAGGGGGTACTTTACTCAATATATTTCAAGGAATGGGTAATCAATGTGGGTGAAAGAAAGGTAATACCTAGTGGGGAAAATGGCAAGAATTGGGAGCAAGATATTTAGTGTGTAATGTTAAACAAAGTCTGTGACTTAAGAATGTTTCCTGCTTACTTTCTTGAGGTTTTATCAATGTATTACATTCTTTTCCTTCTGCTTTCATCTTTCTATATGCATATGTAGGCAGGGGTGTACAGCCTATTGCATGTGCTGATAACTATCAGATTAGCCATCACTGATTACATATTTTTCCCAAATAGCTAGCAGGCAGCAGCTAACAATACGGTCTGCAGTACACAAAAATATACGGAGTATCAATATAAGGAGGTGATAGAGTATTTTAATTTTATTCTGTTTATTTCAGACGGCTCTGCAATGACTACAGCAAGATATAGGCCTACCTGGGACTTGGTACTTGACCCATTAGTGTCCTGCAAGCTCTGCCTTGGTGAATATCCTGTGGAGCAGATGACAACAATAGCACAATGCCAATGCATCTTCTGTACCTTGGTGAGTTTGCTTTTTAACAGGCATAATTTTTGAAGTTAAAATTGAACTTTTTTAATATATTTTTCTGCTGAGCAGGTTTCACCCTGAAGTGTTGATGCTATAGTTCTTATACCATCAGGACTTTTGTAATAATTGTTTAAGTGCCCTCCTCACCAACGCGTTCTCGGTAAAACTTGACTCTTATATCCCAGCACGAGAAATGAGAGTGAAATAGAGGCTCATTGGCACAGGGGAGGGTTTACCTGTAGCAGCAGGTGCCAGAGAAAGGAGTGTTCTAGCACCCTGTCTCTGATAGCCGGGAGCTGAGTGCTGTCCCGTATCGTTTTTGGAAGCTGAAAGCATTTCCCTCTTCCCCCTGTTGGTATGTAAGAATCTGTATGACTTTTACTTTGTCAATAATGAAGAGGATAGCTGGGGATGGCAAGGAAAATGTATTTTTGTGTGTGTGCTGATTTTTTTTCTTAATTTGCTTATCCTTGAACTGGAAATGCATACTGTTGCTGAGTACTAGCAAATAAAAGTACCTGTTTTGCTGTAAAAAGAGAATCTTACTTAAATACTTAACTGTACACAGCAGTATACTTCTTACATGTAGCAAGGTTATTCCCACTTAATTTTTCTTTTGAGCTGTCTGATTGGGATTTGAGATTTTTTTTTTTTAATTTTAGCATCAAGTCTCTTTGGAGTAGATCTATGCATCACTTGTAGCTAGGAAAGCACCTAACACATTAGGGGTTCTAATTTCATCATATCATAATTAAAATGACATAAGTTTTTGCCACCGTACTGCACAAATCCATGCCTGAATAAGGAAAGTAAGAGAGAATCCTGACAGTTCAGTACAAAGCACTGAATTTGAACACAAATGTTAAGTAGCAAGGATCAACCTCATAATACAATATAGCAATTGTTAATTTTTTCCAAGCTTCCGTGTTATTGATTCAGTATTGGCATTTTATAAACTAAGAAACAGAAGTAATAGTAGTTTCCCAGCCGTAGAGGGTATGTTGGAATGATGATGTTAGACCGTTAGTTTTACAATGGCTGTAAGGTGCACAGAAGACCTTGTCCTTAGCGGTGCAAAAATGCCACTAATGCTAGGAATAATGTAATTCTAGGATGCATTGTGCTCAAGGATTTTAACACTATATCATGAACTCATGAAGTTATATGTAATGTTCAGACATGGTTATGTGATTAACTTAAAATTCTTTTCCAGTGGATCTTCCCTCATAATGTTCAGGAGTAAGGATTTTTAAGTGGCATTATCTATTTCTTTCCCTTCCCCACCCCAAAATGTTACCTAGCTTTTTTTTTTTTTGATGATGTTGACAAGATGCAAAGCAGACAGCTCCTTTTTGCTGCTTATTGAGAACAACGAAAAGAGAAGCAATGCAAACAGCTAGGTTCCCAACGCGTGTAATGCTCTAGAAAACCCAAGCTGTCACAACTTACTTTATTAACATTGATGTTCCTTGGGCTAAAAGAAGGTGGGCCTTATGCAAGTAAACAGAAACAGTCTATTACAAACACTGTCTATCCAGTTACAAAATAAGTATTGCTTCATTGCGCACATTGAAAGGAGTGTTTGCTCAAGCATGGAAAAGTATATGAAATATGCTCATGAAGAACAGAATTGTAGGCTTCATGAAAACTCTCCACTGCACAATGGGTAGTTCTAGTATTTACAGCTGAGTTTTGCATTTCTTTTCCTGTTACTTGGATGTAGAGAATATTTTAATTTAACTTCTCAGTAATATCTAAGTGGTAGCAGAAAGACTGCATTACCAAATATATATCTCTTCCTCCCCGTCTCACTTCTTGTGACACTTGTTGCCATCACTGATCTTCCTTTTCTTCCTGGTAGAATAGTGTTACCACCCTTAAGATTTTTTCAGAAATAGAAAACCTTGATAGCCTGTTCTTTGGACCTGGTATAAGTAAACCTACCATGGTGGCATTGGCTTGTCATGTCCAGCTGTAATCAGCTGGAGTCATCAGTCTGATCTTACTACCCATACTTGTTTGTCTTGAATGATTCATTCAGCTTTATCCTCTTTGAGAGCCAGCATATCCTGCCTACCTAGAGATTTGTATGAGCCTCACTCCTCTGATGTCAGAGTGCACTGAAAAATGTATTTACCCTAAAGCTGTCCTGTGAAACAATAGGGAAAACATTAATCTCGCTTTCGCTGGTGGGGGGGAGGAAATAAGAATTCATCACAATACTCTGAAAGGGAAGACAATAAATCTATGGTAAACCATCAATTCAGCATGGCTGAAACATAAGGCCTCCATCTCTAACTTTTGGATAGTCTTAAAATTTAATAAATTGCATAAGAAAATACTTCCAAAATGGGTCAGGCCAAAGATCCTGTAGGCCATTGGCAATGGTTAAAGAAGACTGCACTGATTCCTTTACTGGCATTACTTCTTAGCTTCTGGAAGTCATCACTACAGTCCTCAGTATTTGGCTATATTTTGTAAATAGCCAAATAAAGCTATTGAAATCATAAGAAAAAATCTTTTTATGCAAGTTTTTCGATAAAGTCTAAATACAGTGGATTTGCTGATCTGCAGTTAATTATACTAGGATAAGTGGAAATACATCTGGAGAAATGTTTGGTCTGCTGTATTTAGTTCTTGATGGACCCATATACAATTTTGTTTTGGCCTTCTGCTTTTATGTAAATGATCTAAGGTGAAAGATGGCTTCTGCAGAGCGATAATAGGACACTTATCGGTTACAAGTATGAAAACTATTTTTGCTGCAGCTCATGCTCCTAGCTCTAGGTGTTCTCTGTAAAGCACAGCAGGCCGAGACAGTGTTAGGATGTGTTAGGATGTATTACAAAGAGAACTTTGAAGCATAGCGCTATGGGTATGTTTGCAGAATTTAAAGCAGTGTGCATATTTCTCAATCCTGTAATATTTCAAGTGTTCCCTCCTTTATAACCATAGAAGTGCTGTGGAAAAGATCTCATGAAGGATTATCTCTTCCCAACACTTACACAATAACACAGCATTGCTATTCAGAAAGATAGAATGGAGGCACTGTTTGCTGTGCTCATGGGCAGAGCTGTGCAGGAGCTGAGCAGAGCAGGCTGCCACTCATCTGCTGATAAGGTGTAGACGCTACAATTTCCCATCGTATTATTTTGCCAGTTGGGGCTATTAGAACCCATAATGGAGTATTGTACTATCATTATGAATGTTAATGCACGCACAATGCTGTGAGCTCCTTTTAAGCTTCGTACATATCGTCCATTAGGAATATATCTGTTGTTGGATTGCTCAGTGTGCCAGAGAAACAAAAGTCTAGGGAACAGAAAGGAAAACAAGCTGTGTACTGTTGCTTGTTTTTTTTTGTATTTTTTTTGGTTTTGTTTTCCTGAATATTATTAAGAGGCAAACTTAAATCTTTTGTCTTCCTGGAAGCTAAATCATGTCAACAATAGAGGCAATAATTTTGGACCAGAATGTTTTGATGTGTGTATTTTCTTCTTGTTGTTGTTTTTTATTTCATTAAATCATTTTTCCAATTAAAAATTAGGACACAGTAGATAGCTAATAACCTTATATTTTAAGATGGGAAATCACTTAGCATTTGCTTGCCCCAGGAGGCCAGGAGTGGTGTGTTGTGTTTTTGTTTTTTTTTTTCCCTCCACATTTTCCTAGAAAGACTTTTCCCTTTCCTTCCATAAGATGAATGTCATGAGAGCAAAGCAAACAAAGGGAATCACTTAATTTTGTTTAATTTTGTTTGTGTTAGTTATTGCACCAAAGTCCTTCAGTTTTTACTTAGCTTTTGCTTACTTTTGGTGTAGCGGGGATGGAGGGGAAGCCAAGTTCAGTCCACTTCCAGCCTGAAATGCTGACCCTTTTATAATTGCAACTAAAGTTGCAACATATTTTATTCTAGCTGATGTTCTTGCATTGAAATCAGCTGATTAATGCTGAAACAGAACAGACTCCAGTAACTGTGAGCCTGTGATATAATATACAGGTGCAGCAATGCCAACTAACTTGCAAGTGCAGTAATACTGCTGCTGTCCTTTAAGACAAAGGTTAAACTCCTCTTGGCTCTGCATTGCTTAAGTTGTGCTGTTCCATTCAAGTTTTTATGCAGCACTGATCATTCTGGTCCCTGAGCATTCATTGCTTGCCTTTCTCAAACTTAAAAAGGAAATCAGTCAGGTAGGCAGTCCAGGCAAGCAAATACCTAGAAGAAATGTGAAGCCTGAGAGGTAAAATTGCCCCCTCACCAGAGACGAGTTATCTGGATTACTCACTGCAAGACCACTTTGCTACCACTGGAAGGAAGGAACACTACTCAGATGTCTGAGAGATACCATTCTTACAATTGGAAACAAAATAAAACAACGAAACTTACAGAGCTCCCCTCTGCTGCTTGTACACTACTGTTTTTTTTTTTTGCTCAGTTGTGGATTTGTAAATTGGCTTTGTGTTAAAACTGACATTGCTAGACTAATTTTGTATCCTTTAAGTAGCTCGTGCTCTGCTGGTAGGCTTGCCTAGAGGCTCTCCCTTAAGCCCTACCCTAGTCCTGTAGGTCCCTTTGAGCTTAATATAATTATCATTTGTGTCTCTCTGGGTATTTTATCTCGGGTATTGTTAGCCCCTTTTAACCAGGATTGCTCTATCTGCCTGACTGCATGACTGTCCACACATATCTGCCTGCCTAATTGCACTCATTCCCCTAACAGAGCTTTGATGCAGGCTGAAGACCTGAAGGGAAGGAAAGACCTTGAGCAAGTTGATACTGTTAAGCTGCCTCTAACTGGCACCAGACAATAAGTTTTTCTTGTTGTCATGATTGACTGGAAGCAAATAGAACTATACTGGCCTTTGAGTCGAAAGGCAGGAAAAAGCAAGATTTAATTACCTTGTTGTTCTCCTCCCTCCCAAATGAAGGAGGGAGAACTTCTGCCTCTCAAGGATGAGGCAGGCCCCAAAAGATGTATAGGCGAGCTGGTGAGCTCGATTGCCTTCCCTTTGGCACTGACTTGCCCCTGCTTGCCAAGGGAAACCTGCTGTAGCAGGACGTGTCTGCACTGGACGGCAGCACCAGACTGAGGCAAGGCTATCTGCTTCCTCCACCAAGAGGAGCTGTCCTGCTCATTTTGAAACATGATGGCGGGGTCGTGGGGGGAACTAAATGACTTGTGAGTTTTTACAAAGCCTTAGGTACTTTTTAGCAGCTGTGTTTTCCGATTTCCCACAAGCTTCTGGCAAAGCTTAGAGCTTGCTACTTGTGCTCATTTCTCTCCAAAACCTTAGCAGAAAACTGATACCAATCTTGATATAGATGTAGAGGCTTCGTGGTTAGAGTTCACTATGTGTTTGTACAGCAGCTCACATGGCTGTCTGGTTCCTGGCTGGTCTCCTAGGGGCTATCACAACAAAATTCACTGCTTTAATAATAAACTGGCCTCTTTATAGAGTAATTCATTTACAGTTGGGAACTGTGGAATCCAGAGTGGAATCCAGGCTTGATCTGGAACAGCTCTCCCTTCTCTGGTGCAATGCTGCTAACATAAGTTGTCTTCATCTGGATGTTGTGAAAATTCATTCTTTATTGTTAGCGTAATATTTTGCTTGTGCCCTTTGTTTGCTGCAGGTGTATTGTCCTCCCACTCAAACATTCTTTCTATTCTGAAATAAAAACTTTTCTTAAACAACCACATAAGGAAAAATTGATATATTTTACTTGCTGCATACATTGGCACTGAAAGCAGATTACTTTTTGTAAAGTTTACTGCCTGTGTTTCTACCAGTTGCAACTACGAATAAATGAGGACAAGCTGGTTATGAGAAAGAATGGAGGAATAAAAATCTGACATATAGAAAATATTTATATGCACATTCACTTGAAACTGGTATGATAGCTGAGCTGCAGCATATTATCCTTTTCTTTTTCAGCCATTTTCTAGTAGTTGTCTATTAGCAGGCATGGTGGGAAAGGAAGTGTTGAAGGAAAGATTGTTCATTCTTCTCTGTATTTTACATTACATTTGCCTATGCTTATATATTTATTTAGATATAATCATTCCAAAGAGCAGTTCAAAGGATGGACATTTCTTTCCTTTTCTCAATTAAGACATTTAACTGGAAACAGACATTTGTTTTTCAAGTTCATTTAGTTCTTGTTGTTTGGCCCTGCTAGTGATTTCCACAGCTGTCAATTACTGTATCTCAAAGGATTTTAGCCTTACTGTTACAACACTCCTCATGCTGAGGAAGGTAGCAGGGCTCCTTCCTTTAAGGAATAGCTCACACTGGAAAATATGGGCATCCTTGATGATACGTACCATTTTTTTTCTTGCCTCACCTTAATCATTTGTTGATTGGTGGACAGATGTCAGCACCTCCCTGTGCTCAGTCTGGCAATGTTACACTCTGGTGCAGTACAATGATGCGGAGGCTTTGGAGGCTGCACCAAAGCAGAGGGATGCTGCACCCCCTTCCTAGTGTGAATGCTTGCTCCATGAGTTGTTTGCAGCATTTAGGGAATGTGTGCTACTGCCTCATATAATTGGGTATACTGTCAGAAAGCATTTGGACAATACCAAAGCAGCAATCTACACTACTGTCTACAGGATAAATCAACAGTTCTGTCTCCTCTCTAACCGCAGAGGTGTTTTTAAGGGGTGAGTCTATGCGCTTGTCAGGCTGCTGCCTTGTTCCCATCCTGAGCTTATAGCAGCTGATGGGAGCATGGTGGCCTATAGATGAGCATCCTTTCTGCAGTTTTAAGTCAGCCTCAACTGGTTTGTCTGAAGAACGTTGCTAGACCTTCTCCTTGGCCAGCGACGTGGAAGCACATGGACTCCGTTTACCCATCGTCTAGGTGGAAGACAATAGGGCTAGAATGGTGCTGAGCATTCAGGCTGCAGTAGGGCGCCAGAGCAGCTGGGTCAAGTCTTAAAAACTGACAGTGATGGGAGAGGAGAAAGTGTTTACCTTTGTCAGCCTGAACTAACAGAGTGTTTAAAAAGAGGCTAACTGATCAACAGGTAGATGCTGAAAGCCTGCCAAAATAGTTTTTTCAAATCGCTTGCTACTTTGGAAAAATCTTAACACCTGTGATTTTACTCCCAACTTCATGATCCTGGCTAAGGTCCCTTTTTCAGTACGTGTTGTCTTGCCAACTGCACAGGAGGCCAGGTTCAGGTGCTAGGTATTTCCCAGCTGCGGAACTCTAGAGAGCCTTAATGGTACTAGTCTTAAACAGAGCAAGGGTTTTGTATGCCTGGGTAGCATGATTTTTGTCCCAGCAGCAAATGAGAGGATCTAAACAGCAGCCATGCATAAGAATATTCTGCATTATTGCTTTCATATAGCAGTTTTGAAGTACCACATGCCAAAATAAGTGACTGTGTTTCCTCATATGATTTAGTCTTGAGGATGATGAATCAGCTGCAGGAATACAAATGGGGGTTGTGATAATGAAGATTTTTTTTGAAAGTAGACTCTTGCTTTAGAGAAATTCTCTGTGGAAGTAGAAGTGATTTATTAAAGTTCAAAGTAGAATCATTAAGCATCTGTCTATTGTATATGTGTCTCTGTGAGATCTAGGTAGCCAGTGAGGATGAATATATTTTGTGTTCCTGGATTTAATCAATAATGACTGACAATATGTTTAATAAGGAAAAGGCATTTCCATGGCTACGTCTGTGCCTTGAACAGATCTCTTTGATAGTTATTTTGCAGCAAGTTGCTTGTCAGACAAATAAGATTAGAGTGATACTAAAAAGCAGCATAACCAGATTGTAGATATGCAGTAGAGGGTTATGCACACTGGAGCAGCAGTGTAAGAGTGTCAAAGTTGGGCCTGCGATTAAATGAAAGTAGAGGTTTGGGCAGGATTATAACTACTGCTTTACGCAAAAAGGCTGCACAGTAGGCTTAAAAGAAGCTTAAAAGCTATCCGAGAACTTTTTTTTTTTTTGGTCTAGCATGTTTTTTCATGTTTCAAGAGTACCACTTGAACTTTGCAAAATATCTTTTCTCTTTCCATGAAAAATTAAGGCTAAAAAAAAAGTGCTTTTTTTCACCCAGGTGAACATTCCTATTGGATTCAGAAGGATTCACAGAATTGTAAAAGAAAGTAGCAAATAACAGCCGTAATGTTTATAGCTGCAGCACTCATCAGGAATATGGAAACCCAGACTCAAAACCTTTTTCTCTCATTCTTCTCTCATCTCTAATGAATAACCTATATATAAGCTATTATTTATTTTACGGGAATTCTTCCTGTTAAGGCCATTCAACTTTGTTCAAACAGAAAATCTTTCTAGAAAAAGTGATATTTTCTTTAGGGAAATACTCTTGAGCGCAGAGTGGAATTTTCTGTTCATCTCGGAGGGCAGAAAATATTATCCCAAGAATATTAGACTTCAGCTGAGGTACGGATACCCAAATTCATCTCACTGATTTGTCTATAGCGAGTAACTTTTACACACAAACATACACTCCTAGTGATTATTATGCATTGCATCACTATTCACTGCTCTAATCAAGAGCTAAAGACTACTATTACATTATGGACAATGCTATCTACCGGTGTAAATACTTATTTGCCACACTGCAGAATTAGCTTCCATAGCAGTGGAATAAGGTTGGTATTACTCTGTCTCCTACAAAGAAAAGGTATCACTTTTTCAAGATTCATTTTTGAGGAATATAGAGCAAAATACCTACCTGATGTGCAAAACAAAAATGTTACAAATACAATATCGTGTTTGTTGCAATACATTTTCTCATAATTCTTATTCATCTCCGTAACCTAATCACATGAATTTTGAGCTTTGCTTAGTAGTCTTTTAGCAGAAAAGCTACTCATAAGCCAAACTAGACCTGTAGCTGCAAGATACTGCTAAATAAGTGCTCCTCACTCAGTATCCTGTCATATCTCTTTCATGCCCAGGATATAAGGCCAAAAGGGTCATTACATTCAGCTAGTCTGATGTCATTTGTAATGTAGACCATAAAAAATCAACTGGCGTTTCCTGGCTCTTCTTGTGGTTGAATTTAAGCATTTGATTTATATGTGTGTATGTATATACATCTGTCTACACACACACACACACACATATGTATTTAAAGGATCATCTGATCCTGATTTACAGATGATACAAGACTTCCTTGTCCCCTCAGTATTTCAGTTTTCATGATGATAATCATCTTTCTTCGAAATGTTTTCTTTCTCAGTTTGAACTTGCTTTGCTGTATTATTTTTTCAGTTCACCTCTTTGCATTGAAACTTAGGCCTGCTAATTAGGCCCACAAAGCATTTCAGCACTTACATCTGTCTCTGAAGTGGGATGTAAGATCGTTAGTGATTGTCTGCCCAAGGTGAAGGGTTATTTTTCTGACTGATATCTGTGCAAAACAGTGATTGTCTTTGTCTGCCTTTACTATTTCCCTGTACTAAGTACATTTTCAGAAAGTTATTCTTTCACTTTTTAAAAATTTGATAAATATTGCATTTCTTCCCTCTCCCCCCCCCACCCTTTTTTTATTTTTTCAGTAGAGGGGTGGTTAAAATATTTTAGTAATAGCAGCATATAATGATTTTCTGGAAGTGCACATTTAGTTTTGGGATGGTCTGTGGCCGAGTGCCAGCACTCAGATACATGTAAAGTTTTAAGCAATAAATTAAATGATACAGTGGTGATATGCTTGTGTCTGCAATCCTGTCATGATTTTGGCATTTCCAAAGACTGACCCTGTGTAAATATACTGTATGACTTGGTACTTGCATCTGCAGCTTTAGTGTAGTCAGGAATCTGCATTTTGAAAAAAAATTCATCTATCAGCTGCTAAGAAAATAACACAGATTAACTTTTTTACCTGTTTAACTCTCAAATAAAAGGTGACATCTCAAAAAGTCATTCCTCATCTCCTGCAATATTAGAAATAACATGTTCTTAATAGTCAATGTGTTATTAAATATTTCAAAACAGTATGCAATTCTATCCTATCTTCAAAAAAAACCTTTTTTTAAAAAGTGAAGGCTTTCGCTGAAAATATCTTTAAGTGTTTTTAATTATAGCTGTGATGTGTTGCAAAATTAACTTAGAGACCAAGTGAGCATTTTTTTTCTGTCAAAATAAATGGCAGCAAAATTTTGCCATGCTTGGAAACAAATGAAAGTCAGATTCTTTCTTATGAATAATGATATTTTAAATTTGATTTGAGTGTCAGAAGAAACAAGCTAAAGCATCAGTACCATAGATGGGCAGAGCTGTTGCTGAAATTCTCCTAAAGAAAAAAAAAAAGTCAGACATCTGAATTCTCTATGTCAAGATTTTGCTGTGGGCTATGCAGGTTTGTCAGAGTGAAATGCAGCAGAATAATATTGTGCGTTATTGTTTATAAACTAGGCAAAAAGCAACAGTTTTGATTCTCACAGAATGAGGATACCTTTACTGTAGGTTAGAGGATATTACAGGCTTTACAGTGTCAGAAAAAATGATGTTCAGCTATAAAGTAATAGAGATCAATGGTCATTGCAAATATACCTTTTTCTGTAGCACAATCCTCGATGTACAAAGACTGGAAGAACAATGCATCTTGCTGAACTGTAGATATTTAGCCTAAGTTAGGCAGCTTCAGAAGGGAGGTCGTTCCTTTATTAGCCACTTATCCCTGAGGCTGCAGCAAAAAAAAAAAAAAGGCATTCCTAATTTCCGCAGGAAGCTGATAGTAAAACCACTTGTGAGCAGGGCTCTCGACTGGGTCCTTGTGGCAGAAGGGACTTGGGCCAAAGCTCCTTGAAATGGATGTGCTCCTTCCTTCTGTCACGGGGACAGAAGATGGCAGTAGGATTCTTGGGTCAAATTCCTGGACTACTACGTGAAACAAAAAGTCTTCCAGGCCCCAACTGGGAAGAAAGGACAGAGGTGGTGTGCAGAAAGAGGGTAGAACAGGAGGGTGCAAGGATTTTGCGTACGCAAATACACATGGAAGCACAGGGGGAAATGCAATTCCAGCACTCGGGGAACTAACCCATCTGTTGTGACTGACCTTGCACTGTTCAGGGTTGGCATAAAGCAATTGCCAAGACGTGATACGTCTTGACCTACAGCTTAAAATAGGATGTGCAATGTTTTACTTTCTTTTGTTTCACAGAAATTACAAATTTTACACGGTAACATTTTCTTGGGGTTCCTTGTTTAACGTTTGTATATGATAGTATATTTCAAGCATGTTTCAGTTGAAAAAGGTGTACAAACTTACTAAGTGCATAAATGAATTTTGAGGTGTAGATATGTGTAGTTAAGGAATCCAAACCACCTTAATATTGTCCTGCGGTGACATCATATCATAATTAGACTCTAACTAGAATTTTCAACTTCAGATCAGAGAATCTTTCTGGAGAGACTTTCCTTTTTTTTTTTTTTTTTAAAAACACTTTTTCTCCTGAGTCATGTGATGCACTTAAACAACGCACACTAGATGGAAATCCAGCCACTAAAAATGCATGTTCACCTGTTGCAACTGCAAATTAAAACACGGCGACTTGCCTGAAGGATGTTATAAACTGACATGTTTTACTTCTGAGTTGGGAAAGGAGTAGGATTGTATACATGGTTTGCTACTATAGCTCAGGTAATGACTCACAACTTGCACACTTAGTTTTCTGTTCTTGCTGGCCATATATTACTTTATTATTCCAGGTGATGGTTGTCAGAGTACAAAAAAGGAATACAAAGCTGAATGTAAAGAAAATGTTTCCTAAATTCAAAAAAATGCCTCTTTCACAGTTATCCTCATATGATCTACTTAATTCAGTCTAAAGAGTTAATTTTTGGAAACACCAAGTCTGACTCAGGCTTCATTGTTTCAGGCTATATGCATAAACAGAAATGTGCAAAATAACTACAGTCTTTTTTTGTCGAGATAAAAGCATCTCCAAGTGTGACACACTTCAATAGCATTTAGTTACTTAATTCCTGAAATAGAAAGGGTGTTTTCTGTTTTTTTTTTTGTTTTTTTTTTTTTTAAAGAAGGGGACAAGTGGAATTGAGTAAAAAGCTTTGTTTAAGAAACTAATAACTCTCCGTAGAGAAGTGTCCATTACATGAAGAATAAAGATGCTCAGCATATTAGTTTAAGGGCCCATGTACAACAGGATACCTTTACTATCTTATCTCAACCTATTTCAGCCATTAGATATCTAATTTCAGCTTCTCTGTTCTCTGAGAAAAGTTATATAATGAAGTTTAATTTGAAAGCAGTTTTGAGTAATTTATATTCAAGACACTTTTTTCCCCTTGATACTTTATTAATAATAATACTTTATTTCTTAAATAGAAAGGCTATGAAGATATTTTATTCCAGCAAGGGATAACATGGCAGATGTGAGAAAATAAGAAACAATTTATAATGTGTCATGCTTTTACAAAAGTAGAATTTTTCTTTTTTTCAATGATTATTTTCATAACATATCACTGGGCACCTAATCCTACTGTGTTATTCTGTTTGTATACCAGTGCTTTATGGCATTTGTAGTACTGCAGCCAGTTCAAAATGTTCTGAGAAGTGTCATGTCTCATATCCTTTCTCAAGAGAAGCCTCAGTTACCAAATGCTTCAAATTCTTCCTCCTCCACCTGAGGAATCTCTGGAGCTGGGAGTCTTGAACTGGCATGTCTTATCCTCTGCCTAATTTATGGTGTGATTTCATAGCCTCGAGACAGCACCTGCGTTCCCAGAAGGTATAGCATAAGAAGTGCTGGGCTGATTTTGAGAGATATGACCTGCCAATGTAAGGGGAACACCTAGGACATAGCATGTGGCAGGGATGAACACCATTTCTTGGAAGAGGTGAGCAAAGGGAAACAAGTCTAATGGACTTTGGCAATTCTCCCAAACAGGTTGAGAAGGAGAATTACCATATTAATAATTAATGATGGTAGAGCTCATTCAGCTTGAAAAGTACTTTCTATAAGTGCTAAGTACCATCATTAAAAATGTATGCATTTTCATTTTAATGCACAACTGGCATCTGCAAATAAAGGGAAAAGTGAAGAGCCAACAGTGTCATTAGGGGAAGGCTAATACCTCACTGCAACTGACAACACAGCTTGCCAAGGCATGCAGCCCAGGACCTTGTCCTTGCAGAGCTCAACCTCCTGTGGTTGCTGTTGGTGGTGCTCATGAGCTGCCACCACCCACTCTGCAGAGCTCTAACCTTCTGGGAGTCAAACCATCTCCTGAGTGAACCGCTGCCTTTGTTGAATTCACACTGATGAAGAGGAGGACATAGGCCATAACTCATCACACTTTTGCATGTAGAACTTCTAAAGTTATCAGTTAGTCTCTGTTTTCTTCTCCAACAAACAGTTGTCTCTGTTGAGTAGGAGACACAGGGAAGGAGAATCTGACAGAAATGATTTGTTGTGCTATCGGGGCATATGTTGCCACCAGCAGAGCTATATACTACAGTAGCAAAAATTATGTGGGCAGGAAATGAAAATTTTGTGGCAACTGAGCTGCAAGAGATAAAAACTAAAATGAAATGTTAAAGTAGGTGATAGATTCTCTGAAAGGAGCAGAATACACATATTAAGAAGCAAAACAAAAAGAGAAGAAAGAGGCTGAACAAGTGATTTCTAAGTCTGGAACCTGGCCTGTTAGATGGTGAGGCTGGAGTAAAGAGGTGGTTTTGTGCTTTGAACTGCAATTAGAAATGCTGGAATCTGCAAAGGTGATGCAGTCCTTTGCCTTTACAGGCTGATGATGGGTAGGTGACCTGTCTGAAAATCTGATCGGAAAAAGGTATTTGAAGTTCCTGTTTTGCCCACTTGCTGCAGAGTATGTTATCTTTCTTGCCTCTCACCCGACAGTATTCCATGAGAGTATGTCATGGAAAGACTGCCAAGGTTTGTCCATGCATCGGACTACTACCCTCTGCTGATCTTCCATGTGGGCGCTAACGACACGAAAGGTAAACTGGAAACCATCAAACGGGACTTCAGAGCTCTGGGAATGGTGGTGAAGGGTCTGGGAGCCCAGGTCGTTTTCTCCTCAATCTTGCCTGTGAGGGGAAAGGACAGGAGGAGGAGTAGACGAGTTTTCCAAGTGATCAACTGGCTGCACCGCTGGTGTTGGCAACAGGGCTTTGGATTCTATGACCATGGGACCCTGTTTGAAGATCAACAGCTGATGGGGAGCGATGGGATCCACCTTACCAAGCGGGGCGCGTGTGTCTTTGCCAACAGATTGGCCAGCCTGGTGAGGAGGGCTTTAAACTAGGCAAGATGGGGGAAGGGGAGTGGTATAGTGGCAGGGGAGTCAGTAAAACACCGCTCAAGTCAGGATGCCTCCAGCGGGTGCATGCAGCCAGGGGAGACAGCATGGGACATGTCTATGGAGGATCCTCTTGCACCTCTCCTGGGAAGCCTGCGTGCTTGACTGGCTCTCTGAAATGCCTGTACACCAATGCACGCAGCATGGGGAATGAGCAGGAAGAGTTAGAGATCTGTGTGCGGTCGCAGGGCCATAATCTCGTTGCAGTTACAGAGACATAGTGGGATAGTTCACATGACCGGGATGCTGTCATGGATGGCTATGTGCTTTTTAGGCAAGACACGCCAGGAAGGTGAGGTGGTGGAGTTGCCCTTTATGTGAGGGAGCAACTAGAATGTAGGGAGCTCTGCCTCGGGGTGGATGAAGAGCAAGTTGAGAGCCTATGGGTAAGGATTAAAGGGCAGGGTAACATGGGTGACGCTGTTGTGGGGGTCTACTACAGGCCACCTGACCAGGAGGAAGTCATCGATGAGGCCTTCTACAGACAGCTGGAAGTAGCCTCATGATCACAGGCCGTGGTTCTCATGGGAGACTTCAACCACCCTGACACCTGCTGGGAAGACAGCACAGCTAGGCACAAACCATCCAAGAGGTTCCTGCAGAGGACTGATGATAATTTCTTGACCCAGGTGGTGGAGACACCAACGAGGAGAGGTGCAATGCTAGACCTTGTACTAACGAACAAAGAAGGTCTAGTTGGAGAGGTGAAGGTTGGGGGCAGCCTTGGCGGCAGTGACCAGGAGATGGTGGAGTTCAGGATCCTGCGAGGAGGGAGCAGGGCAATGAGTAGGATTGCAGCCCTGGACTTCAGGAGAGCTAACTTTGGCCTCTTGAGGGACCTACTGAGGGGAATCTCCTGGGGTAGGGCCCTAGAAGGAAGAGGGGTCCAGGAAAGCTGGTTAATATTCAAGCATCACCTCCTCCAGGCTCAAGGTGGGTGCATCCCTCTGAGTAAGAAATCCAGCAAAGTGGGCAGGAGACCTGCAGGGATGAGCAAGGAACTCCTGGCAACAGAAGAAGGAAGTGTACAGAATGTGGAGAAGGGGACAGGCCACTTGGGAGGAATACAGGGACATTGTCAGAGCGTGCAGGGATGCGACAAGGAAGGCTAAGGCCCCTTTGTAATTAAATGTGGCAAGGGATGTCAAGGACAACAAGAAGGGCTTCTTCAAATACATCAAGAGCAAAAGGAAGACTAGGGAAAACGTGGGCCCCCTGCTGAATGGGGCGGGTGCCCAGGTAACAAAGGATACAGAGAAGGCAGAGTTATGAGAAATGCCTTCTTTGTGACAGTCCTCACTGCTAAGGCCGGTCCTCAGGAAGTCCAGACCCTGTGGACAAGACAAAGCCTGGAGAAAGGAAGACTCTGCCTTGGCGGAGGAGGATCAGGTTACAGATCATTTAGGCAAACTGGATATCCACAAATCCATGGGCCCCGATGGGATGCACTGGTGAGTGCTGAGGGAGCTGGCAGATATCATTGCTAGGCCACTCTCCATCATCTTGGAAAGGCCATGGAGATCAGGAGAGGTGCCCGAGGACTGGAAGAAAGCCAATGTCACCCCAGTCTTCCAAAAGGGCAAGGAGGAGGAGCCAGGAAACTACAGGCTTGTCAGCCTCCCCTGCATCCCTGGAAAGGTGATGGAACAGCTCCTCCTGGAGGTCCTCACTAAGCATGTGGAGGACAAGAAGGTGATCAGGAGTAGTCAGCATGGATTCACCAAAGGGAAATCATGCTGGACCAATCTGATGGAAAGACTGGCTGGGTAGATGAGGGGAGAGCAGTGGATGTTGTCTCCCTGGAGTTCAGCAAGGCTTTGGACACTGTCTCCCATCACACCCTCCTAGGGAAGCTCCGGAAGTGCAGGCTGGATGAGTGGAGAGTGAGGTGGATTGAGAACTGTCTGGGTGGCAGAGCTCAGAGGGTTGTGGTCAGTGGCGCAGAGTCTAGTTGGAGGCCTGTAGCTAGCAGTGTTCCCCAGGGATCAGTGCTGGGTCCAGTCTTGTTCAATGTATTCATCCATGACCTGGAGGAAGAGACAGAGTGCCCCCTCAGCAAGTTTGCTGGTGAGACTAAACTGGGGGGAGTGTCTGACACACCAGAAGGCTGTGCTGCCATTCAGAGAGACCTGGACAGGCTGGAGAGCTGGGCGGAAAGGAACCTCGAGAAGTTCCACAAAGGCAAGTGCAAGGTCCTGCCCCTGGGGAGGAAGAACCCCAGGCAGCAGGACAGGCTGGGGGTTGACCTGCTGGAAAGCAGCTCTGCCAAGAGGGACCTGGGAGTGCTGGTGGACAACAAGTCAAGCATGAGCCAGCAGTGTGCCCTTGTGGCCAAGAAGGCCCATGGTCTCCTGGGGTGCATGAGGCAGAGTGTTGCCAGCAGGTGGAGGGAGGTGATCCTGCCCCTCTCCTCAGCCCTGGTGAGGCCTCGTCTGGAGTGCTGGGTCCAGTTCTGGGCTCCCCAGTACAAGAGAGACATGGCACTCCTGGAGAGAGTGCAGCGGAGGGCTACCAAGAGGATGAGGGGACTGGAGCCTCTCTCCTCTGAAGAAAGGCTGCGAGAGCTGGGCCTGTAGAGCCTGGAGAAGAGAAGACTGAGAGACGATCTCATAAATGTGTACAAGTATGTGAAGGGGGAGTGTCAAGAGGATGAGGCCAGACTCTTCTCAGTGGTGCCCAGCGACAGGACAAGAGGCAATGGGCAGAAACTTAAGCACAAGCAGTTTCACCTGAACCTGAGTAAAAACTTCTTTCATGTGAGGGTGATAGAGCCCTGGATCAGGTTGCCCAGAGAGGTAGTGGAGTCTCCTTCCCTGGAGATATTCAAAACCCGTCTGGATGTGGTCCTGGGCAATATGCTCTAGAGCATGCTTGAGCAGGGAGGTTGGACTAGATGATCTCCAGAGGTCCCTTCCAACCTAAACGATTCTGTGATTCTGTGATTCCAGGCTTGTTTTGTATCTTCTTTTCACTCCATTGTTCATCTAGTCTTAGTTCATATTCTGCCTATCTGGTAACTGAGAGTTGGGGATCTATTTTCCGTAATTTTTTCCAGTTTATTTTTGCCAGCTGAGCCCTTGGGAGTCCCACAAACAGGATGAGAACACCACAGCGTGATCTGCTCGAAAATAGACCTGCATTTGTTTTTTCCTCTGTAGTGTAAGGCTAGTGGAAGTTCTGTAGGACATGGAGAGAAAGTATCTGTCTCTCTTTCTCTGTCTCTCCCAGCCACCTCCCCAGCAGGCAGCTACTTCATAGCTCTAGCCTTGATGTGGGAAGTATAGAGATGGTGGGGGGTGGTTGCATTTATACCCGTATAATCAGCTGGATATCAAAATGTCCATGGATAGCTCTGAAACTGGTCTTTGATCATATCACAAAATATGAGCAGCTGAGTAGAGGAGGCTGCGTAGACAGCCAAGGGGGGATGGATAGCAACCTCTGTGTATGCCATTGTTGCAATAAAAAGTCAATATATCAACCCAATCAAATCAATGCTAGTAAAACATATCATTGTCTGCTTTACTTGACCTTGCCTGCTCTTTAGGAGTAAGAAGGTTTGATCTTAACTTGACCTTGGTCTAAATATCCACCTTTCTTCTTTGTCTTGTTGGCAGTTGTGCTGTGCACAGGTGTGTAACATGCCATGTTTTCAATTAAGACTTAGGTAAAATGCTATGACTGCTGTGGGAGGAAAGTGTTAGTATTAACAAAATTTATTATTCAGTCCCCATGGAAACTGTAGTTCTTCTGGGAGTCCTAGTTCTTACATACTTTCTTCCTTTAGAAAAGAAAATACATCTTTAGCCATGAAGTTCAAATAGTTATTTTCCAAAAATAGAAGGCAAGATACACTCCTGTTTGCTTTTTGACATTCTTGACAGATGTCTGTTTATGGGTACTAACTGCTTACTAAGCTGTATTGTGGTTTCCAGTCACATAAAGATTTTTGGAATGTGGTTAATCTAATTTTATCTTGTTATTTTTCTAGCTCTCCATTTAATTTGTCTTTTTTCCTCATTTTTATATTTTCTTATTTGCTGCATTTTTTTTTTTTTCAAATTGAGGGGGAGATATTTGGTGAACAGACCTGGGAAATGAACTTGCCATTTGCTATTTAAGAGTATAACCTTGGTGAAGTTTGAGAGCATGACCCACAATTGTAAATGGGGCACAATATCTGTTTTTAAAAGAAGTTTAAGTTCCTCAGATTTTTCAGAGGAAAATTGTTAAAATATTGAGTGGTTTATTCTTGGTGGAGCAGTTAACTCAGTATTTGGCTATCTTGCAGTGCCTAAAACAGTATGTGGAGCTTTTGATCAAAGAAGGTCTAGAGACAGCAATTAGTTGCCCTGATGCTGCCTGCCCAAAGCGAGGTCATCTACAAGAAAATGAGGTATGTTTTTACTGCAATTTTCCTTTCCGTTCCTTTCCTTTCCTTTCCTTTCCTTTCCGTTCCTTTCCTTTATATTCAAATGTGTCTGGTGCAGTCATTGTTGCCAGTATACGTTTTTAAAGATTCTGTAAAGATCAAATATTTTGTCTCCGTTTGCGGAAAATGCATTAGATTACTGCTGTTCTTAACTGGAAATTTGTCTTTTCCTTCTCCTTCCTTCAACAGATTGAGTGCATGGTTGCATCAGAAATCATGCAAAGATACAAGAAACTACAGTTTGAAAGAGGTAACATATGCTATCCCTTGCAAGGCTGTGGATACAGTATCACTCTGGAACAATCCTGTAACTCATAATCTAGTCCTATACATGTTTGTGCATTTAATGTTTTGTCATCAGAAAAAAAAAAGCTTAAATTCTTTCTGTTCTTGCCAGCCTGATGCCCTTTGCAACATTCTGGAAGTAAACTAAGGAGAGAAAATTACTGTGTGTTTTATTGCTCTATAACTAAAGGAGGAAATGACTTCTGTTTAGACCTTAGTGCTGTCTGAGTTGACTGCCAGTACCCTAGACACTGTCTACCTAGGCTGACCCCTTTTATGGAGTCAGCATTATCTCTTATGCTAGAATCTGCTGTGGAATTATTAGGCGGGTATGAGCGTAAAGAGAAAGTGAACCTTGTTAACTGTTATGAGGATATAAGCTGACTGGGTGTCTGTGCCTCTCACTATGGTGATATGAAATTGGGCAGAGTTTCATAAAGACAGTTCGATTTATGTGTCCGTAGAGAACTTATGCTAAAGTTTTCATCAAGTAATAGACCCAGATCAGAGACCACTCAAATCAGTGGTATGTTTTTACTGACTACAGTGGGCTTTGAAACATGAAATGACTTACCAGTAAGCAGCCTTCAGGAAAAGGGTGAAATTGGATAACAATCTTAAATTATTGATAATTATGTGGTTACGTTAATGCAGATGGCAACTTGAAATAGAGCCCCACTGGGCAAGGCACTGTAAAAACACGTTCTGGTGTGTTATGCCTGCATAAGATATGCTCTATTTAACTTTAAGTGTAACTGAAGAAAAATATTGCATTCCATTCTCAGGATAGGTTTAGTTCAGTGAATGAAAGTGAGCAATTAGTTCAGACTCTGGAAACTCAGTTTAGTTATCTTAGTTTGGTGCCTGTTTGCAAAGCAGGCCAGATTTATGTTTAATTGAGTAAAGTAAATAAAAAGGCTGCTTTTGAAAAGGTGGATGTTCAAATGCCCTGCCAGTCAACCTCAGCTGGAACACAGTGTTAAGGAAGGCTGGTCTTGTAACTGCCTTTGAATTTAGTTCTTTTATGCCTTTTTACAGAAGTGCTTTTGGATCCGTGTCGGACTTGGTGTCCCTCCTCTACTTGCCAGGCAGTTTGCCAGCTCCAGGAATCAAGCCCTCAGAACCCCCAGCTGGTGCAGTGCAAAGCCTGTGACATAGAGTTCTGCTCTGCTTGCAAATCCAACTGGCACCCAGGTCAAGGCTGTCAAGAGAATATGCCAATCTCCTTTCTTCCAGGAGAAACAAGGTATAGTATGGCAACTGACCAAGCATCTAGAAACAAAACACTGAATCTTTTAACAAAGAGGAGCATGAATAGTAAAGAGGCACTTTCCAGATGCTTTATTTGGTTATAAAGCCATTTCCTTCACCTAGTCGCTCCAGTTCTCCAGTAACGCTACATTCCAAAACTGGATAGCTCTTGATGGCCTCCCTTCCTTGCTACTATCCACACCAAAGCACAGAGGAGACGTGCACAGAGGATACACCCAGCCAGCTAATGAGCTTCTCCTCACAGAAGCTATGACAGCCTGAGGGTTGGTCATATCATCCCAGATAGTGATTTTTAGGATACCCTGTCAAGTATCCCAACTGTTACACATCTGGACAATGATCTCGAGCTCTGAGGCCACGGTGAAAAATCTCTGAGCTATTTCCACTGGCATACTGCAGCCAGTGAATAAGAAGTCATTGTGCACATGTCTCACTCAAAGTCTTGGCTTCTTTGAAGACGGCATAGCAGTTCAAGGTATTATTAAAGCCTTGACTAACCTTTGGGCTTAGCTATTCCTAAGTTGTCTTCTTTCAACCTTTGCTGTAACAGATGATTAGCTAGGATGCTGTCACGATTAGTTCCTGGTCAAATATTATAACTTTAGCATGTGTGTTTTGTGTGTGCTTGAGGCAGAACTCAAGCTCAATAAACTGCATGGCAAGGTAAAAGACTTAGTGTTTTGATTGCTTTTAGTTTTTACAGTTTATGGATTCAAAGCATTTTTCTGTGATATGGTTGCTACTAGTGTGACTAATGAGTATACGTCCTTTCATCCATCAGTCAGGCAAACGGCAATCAATCAAGAGTCAGTCCTGTTTTACTGCAGCTTGCTAATACCCCTTCTTGTATCTCCCACTGGCAGTGGCTGCAGGAAGTGTCATTTGTCAAGGCACGTTTTAGTTGTTGGAGCGGATAAAGCCTCGACAGGGTAGAAAGCTACTCTAGGGAAATAAATGTTCTTCCAGTGTTTCCACATTCCAGCTCTCTGCGCTGTGCCCATTGTATGAGGTGAGGTCCAACAGTTTTGCAGACTGGTAGAAGACACGAGAAGAGGTGGTGCTGACCCAAACTCATGAACCATGTTTTGACTAGATAGTGTTGGAGATGAAAAGAGATCAACTCTGAAAGAACAGCAAACTCAGAAAAACTCATGGTTCTTGATTTGGAGGGAAATTTCTAGAGAGGATTCTCAAGGAAGGCACAAACATGCAATCTCTCCCGGGTACCCTAGCCCCAAGGAATGTAGTCTGGGCTTACTGTGCTGTCAGGGGATACCTTCGTCTTCTCTTCTGAGGGAAGAGAATGGAGGAAAAATAAAATGATCTAGACACACATACATGTCCAAAACAGTATAGCCAAAATATCTGAACGATAGAACTCAGATGAATACCTAGAACACGTATTTTAATAAGGAAAAAAGTAGGGGTGTGTGTGTGTGTATATACATATTTATATATTTTTTTTCTTAGAAGTTCTCCTCTAAACTGACATGGCCGCACGTCTTATTGATTTGCCACTCTCCCTCACAGTTCGGTTTTTAAAATGGAAGAAGATGATGCTCCAATCAAGCGCTGTCCAAAGTGCAAAGTTTACATTGAGCGAGACGAAGGCTGTGCCCAGATGATGTGTAAGAACTGCAAACATGCCTTTTGCTGGTACTGTCTGGAATCCCTTGATGTGAGTACACGCAGCACACTAAGGCTCTCAGAAGCTTGGCAGTTCATTGCTTTGCCATCCAGCTATCTCATTAATGAATTATGTACTTGCTCACTAGCCAGCTCTTCCTCTTTTGTGTCTTGTCTTCTGCACTTTCTGTCACAGCAGTATTTTTGTGTCTCCTTCTGCCAAACTTGGTGAACTGGGATCCACCAGAGCTATAGCTGGTAATTTTATAGGATTTGTATACTTAATTCTGCTTATCTAATCTGTGTGATCTTAGTATTTTGCTCATGTGAGACAGGAAAAAAGTATTAGTATAAAGTAAAATTTCATGAATATGTTTTATTGGCCATCTCTGCATGGCATCTGGCTTTGTTGTTTTAATAATACTTTGTTCAGGATTGGCTTTTTGATGTTCCACTTCTTGAAGGCGTTACAGAACGAGTATAGTAATGCTCTCAGTTCTGTGGAGGCTTAGTAGAGAAGCTCTAAATTCGTTATGCCATGCATTTCAGTGCAGGAGTTTAGAGGTCAGATTTGCTTACTGCTCCTTGAATTTTGTGGGGCAAGAAATTCATCTGATATATCAAAAATAATACAATGTTCTAACACCAGGAATTGATCAGTCTATAAGCTATTAGCTGTCAAATGTTTGTGCCCAGGATCAGAGTATATACAATATACGGTATCTGTTTCCACACCATGTATTCTATCCTATAGCAAAATTAACAATAGCAGTTAACAAGAAAATGTTTTATGTCATTAGAAGGTACTCTCTGACTATTCCTAATCCTGCTGTTGTCTCATTTGAATGTTTTACTGGGAGTCCTTAAATCATAGGCATTCTCAAGCTCCGTTAAAAATGAGAGTTTCCTTGGTACTTGGCCTGCTATCTTGGCTGGTGTATGAAAGTGTGACAGGGTGGATATGGAAATCTTTCTCCTATATTCTCCTGTAGTTGTATTGTCCAAAAGTAACCAAGTTTGGGAAGTCTGCGGTACAAATATTCATTTTCCTTTGCTCTTTCTCTCTCTGTCTCTCTCTCTGTCTCTCTCTCTGTCTCTCTCTCTGTCTCTCTGTGTGTGCGTGTGTGCGTGCATGCATGCATGCATGCATGCATGTAATATACCAGCCAGTGGCCAGCTTACCATCTCAGATTCTCATGCTGAGCTTTATACTAGCATTTAAATATGCAACTTGAGAGCATTTGGAAGAAGAGAGGCATTACAGAGAAACAACAGTTCTTAAACCTGCTTATGAAGCAACTTAACTGTAAACAAAGCACTTTGGAAAGGTTGGACCTGGCCAAGGTCCGCTTTACCAAGATTTTATCTTCCTGTACAATACCTGGTTATAAGTTCTTGGGACATAATATTTCACAGCTTACCAATTTGTACTTCTGTTTATTGCATATGTTTCCATTTAATATTTTGTAGGATGATTTTCTCCTTATACATTATGACAAAGGACCTTGTCGGAACAAGCTGGGACACTCCAGGGCATCTGTTATCTGGCACAGAACACAGGTAAAGCTCAGATCTCTAATAAGCTTGCGTGAGTCTACAGAGAAACAGTACAGTGATGACAGCACTTTCCCTTACCTTATTCTTTCTAACATCTAGGATTCAAATTCTGTCCTGAATGCTAACCAATTTTCATAGCCAACTTAAAGAAGGCTATAGCTTGGAGAGAAACACTCTTGGCACTCCCAGAGAGGACACCTCTTGATAGAAAGCCTTTCTAGAACTGCAAATGGTATGGTATATCTGCATGGCAAGTTAAATGCCAATGTAGCTATGTTCTTAGTATACTTAGTGGACATACTGGATTGACACTATCCTGACCATTAACAAGGAAGCCCATCCTGCAAGGGATCTTTAGGTTGTGGTCCAGAACTAGAAAGGAATCTCTTTATCTTGCTATGGACTCAAATTGACTCATTCACATAGGTTAGGTAGAGCTAGGTCCTCTACTAGGTATCCCTGTGGGCTTGTCAGTTGTTCCAAACGTAGTTCAAATTGACAACTGCAGAGTTCAGGAATACTTCTTATAGCCTAGATCAGGTCTTGCTGGATCCAGCATGAATACTACGTAACAGAAGAGTTCTGTGCCCTAATTTAACACATACCCTACAAATGCCAACCTATGAGTTAGACCCGTATACTACCTTTACAGTCACTTTAGAGAAATAGGTAAATCTGGGATATGAGTCATCTCTTCCTAAATTAGCTGTCAGCCAGTAAATATCTACCTTTCCTTGAGATGAAGTATTTTCCTAGAAATAAAAATTTCATCCAATTTGAGCATAAATCACAAGTCTGGAGAATAAGTGCCAAGTCTGGACAAATAATTAAATATGGAGGTATCTGAAATGAAGTGAGAAGGATTGTACCCCCTTTCTCCACACACACCGCTGTGCACCAAAGTGATAGACTGGTTTTTGTTTGACTTAGCCAATAGTATATTAGAAAACGTGCTGGTCACAGAACTAGTACCTAAGCTTTTTCTTTACTCTTGATATACCTGCAATATGAGATAATTACTCTGATATTTGGAAACTGTACTTAGCCACAGTAGTTGGTACAAGTATGTTTGGCAGACAGTATGTTTGATGTTCTGGTCATCATGAGAAAGAAAGCCATAATTCTGTACTATTGGGATTGCAGTTCTGCTAAACCTACTGAAGCCAGATCAGCACTGTAATCATTTCCTTGTGTTAGGTTTCGTTGAGTATTTATTTAAGGCAAGTTGAAGTGAGCCTTTGGTTGTTGTTTGTGGATTGAAAAAAAATATTTATTTTGGCTGGAGGGAATGGTGTGATGGTGTGTAGGGAAGATTGCTAATGGATGTGAAATGCTCAGCTGTTCAGGAACGATTGAATCCAGGTGCAAATGAGTAACTAATACTCAGCCAGCAACCTGCTGGGCTAATGTTTAAAAAAAAAAAACAAAACCCAAGATGAAACTTGGTGAATTCTTTAATGGCATATTGGCACTGAAAGGAAGATATAAGTAGGTATATCATAAATATCACCAGTGGCCAATCCAGTGCACTGAAATACTAACTTCCACCTTGGCTCTGTGCAACTAGCAGTGACCCATTGTGCACTCTTAGCCTGGACTGCAAAGAGCTAGATAAGTGTGCACTGTCTTTGTAGAGCAGGATGGGGACAGTTGCAGCTCACTGTATTTTAAAGCAGTTTCAGCTGAGAAGTTAGATTTCTTTTCTGTCTATAGCAAGTGTATGCAGACATTAGTAAAAGAAGGTTGCGTCAGATTGTCAGCACTTTCAGAAAAAGAATTAGTGAACACATGCACACTATTGAATTTTAAAGAGAAATTGCTGTTGGCACAAAATAAAATTGTTAGGGTAGGAAAGTTTGAGCTCCTTATGCCTAGATGGCCAAAAGGCATGACTAAAAAATTCTAGCATAGTATTACGTAATATCAGGGTGAGGGCTTCACTCTTCAAGATTAGTTTTATGTAACAGCGCCATCTGCCGAAATGAGCATTTGATTTCAACCCTGTATTTTGAAAATAGTCAGATAGTGAAATTACAAAAAGAAATACATAGCAGTCAAAAAGAGAAATTGTCCATGGTTGATACTAGTAAGTCATTCTTTCTATACCATGTCAAATTAAATATTTGCCAGCTAATTGAAATGTCATATCTAACCCTAGCTAGAAGAATTCTTAATGAGGAATGCAATCTTAATTTCATTTTGCCTTCTGTTGTGAGTTTTTGTTAGCAAATTATTATTCCACTCCTGTCTTCATTATTCAAAATTATTCACGGATGCTATCATGTGAATCAGTCTAAGTATTTTCTCAAATAATTTGCAGGCATATTGCCTTACAGTTGCTTATGGAAAATAGGAAGCTTGCTCAGACAGTGACCCTCAACTTATTTGTGTGGTTTTTTAATGATTTTCCAAATTTAAACTCTGTAGAAACTAATAGAGTTTGGCGCTCTAACAGTATTGACAGATCTGAGCTCTTCTGCCCATGCTGGGAAGAAGGTGATCAGTAAATGTAAGTGGAAAAAATGCTTTTAGATGGAGTTAGGTCATGTCCTCAGAAGCAGCAGAGTGAGCTCAGGTTCACTTGTAAAATGCCATTTGGTATATGCAAAGTCATCCTGTTGTTCATAGCCTTTGTAATCCAAGGCTGAGATTCCCAAGCTTATGTTTCTGCTGGTGGGAGGTTTATGGGAGTCTTTCTGCGTTCTCTGTGAACAGCTCCAGATCCTGACTTGACTGCTTCTTTTTGGAGTTTTCTCCGGCAAATAAGTGAGCATTTAACAGTGGGATCCCCTAAGTGCTTTGCAGTCTTGTCCTCAGTATTTAATGTTTACTTTGATCAAGAAAAAAAGAAAAAAGTGTCTAGTCAGTTGCTTCATTAAGTGTTTGAGATAGAGCAAAGCTCATCAAGACAAATAAGCAACTGTATCACTTTATATGATGGAACCGAGTTGAGTAGCATGGGTCTGACTGGAGCAATGAAAAATGAACATTTGCTCTCTAATTTCTCTTTCAGGTGGTAGGAATTTTTGCAGGATTTGGTCTTCTGCTTTTGGTGGCCTCCCCTTTCCTTCTACTTGCTACGCCATTTGTTCTGTGCTGCAAGTGCAAATGTAGTAAAGGAGATGATGACCCTCTGCCTACCTAGACTGAGAGAAGATTGGACTCATCACAACATACGTTTTGATTTTATTGTTGCGGTTGTCGTTTCCCTCTTGCACTTGCATTGGTGTAGCCTTACTTGGCCCATTCTGCTTTTCGCTGACATACAGTCTTGGTTCCAGGAACTGTTGTTAATACTGTTGCTTAGATCATTTAATACTAGACAAGGAGGGTAATGCAAGGCAAGTGTGGTGCTTAAGGGAGACCATGGACCAAGATAACTATCTGAAATGAAGAGGTGATTGCGCTAAAAATAATGCAAAAGCTTTCTGTTGCCCTTGTTGGTGGACTGGGAACTGTGCTAAGTGACATCAGCAAAACAACTTAAAAATAAATACAAATCTAAACTTTTTGCATATCTATTTGTTTCAAAATTTGGTGTCTTATTCCTGTATGAATTTAAGCTGCCTATCATTTAAATTGGATAGTCAACTTAATGAAACTTTAACGTGTTTATTACACTTCTGTTTTTGTTAATTTTGCCATTGCAGCATCCTTTATAGTGCATATTTTTCCAAGACTAGCGAAATCAATAAGGTGCATATAGGCCATCCTATGCCTTTCTTGAAAATTGAGAAGGGATAGGGGGACAAAATTGGTCCTGTTGCCTTCTGGGTATTTTAGGAAGTCTTATGAGAAGGTTGTTTGATTGAAAACTACATTTTTGAAATGAATTTTTGAAGCTGTAAGGTTGAGTGGTGACACAAACCTGCTATCTAAAAGGTCCTTTTAAAAATGCATTGATGGTATTGATTACCACTGGACCACTAGTGTTTTTCTGAATTTTTATTTTTGCTGTTGTTTAGGGTTGTGCTACACTTATAGGGCTATGTAACTTCTAATCCAGGTATCTTAATCTTTTTATATAGATATATAGATATATAGATATATAATCCTATTTAAACCAAATGTGTAAATAGCTGTGCTATTGAAATTTTTTGGAAGTTCAAAATAGCTTGCTTCTGTTTAAAGGGCAGTTATTAAAAATACAGGACTAATTTTACTCTTCAGCAGACTTTGGGTTATCAATGAATCTTTACTTTTAAGTATAAAAATTCTAAGCATCAGGATGGTCCCTGTAGTTAATAATAAAAATGCCTGGGATATTTGTGGAAGCTGTATTTAACACTTAAACTACATAGCCCATTTTCAGAGTTAATATTATATGGTGTATGCTGTTAGTAACGATACTGTGACACAACAAGTTTTTATTTGACAGCTAATCAGTGACCTGATTTGGTAGTTTTTCATAACTCAGTGCTGTGTGTTTCCAGAGTTGTAAAATATGCCAGTCAACATCCTGTTAATCATAGTAATTTTTATTTAGTAACATCTTATGGAAAATTATCTTAACTATTTTTAAAGCCTACAGGAATTTAACTAATAACTTCTCATCATGAAATATGATGCACTTGAATTGCTGTTTATGTTTGTGTGTATGATACTGGAGGAAAACATTCTTTTGAATAATGGCATGAGGTCTGAAAGACTGCATTTATTTCATTGTCACTTATGTCTGTGCATTATCGATGTACTGAGGGGGGTGAATATATTGAAGCCAGGATAAATTTGCACTGAAAATGCATCAGGAGCCTTAAAAGCAACTTTTTCTGGCTACTCTCACAGGCTGGGAATACATTTCCATAGCTCAGTCATAAGGAAGCGACTCATTGTTCCATTAACTTTTATTTTATGCAGCCTGTTAAATGAAATGATTGGAGGGTACAATTTTGAAAAGGCCTCTGTCCTTTTGTAAAACTACTCTTGAATTCTTTCTCCCATTTTTTCCAAGTTTTAAAGGTATCCAAATTCAAACTGTATCTAAATCCAAATTTTACCTCCAGGAGTTGCAGTTAATCTGCATATTTGCTTATTTGGCTTGATTTTAATGAGTTCAGCCATTATAACATGAAGGAAATGGATATCTGTTTACCAGCAAGTCTGAATTCCTTATGATATCTTCAGCTTATTATTATGGCAATGCACAGTTCCGATCTTTACTTGCATTATCTATTTTTGTTTTCATAGTACTTCTTAGCCAGTATTTTAGATCATCTTTATTATTAAAAATTGCTTAGTTATTCAGAAATATTCCTAGGGGAAGGCTGGGTGACACATCCAATCACTATGTTTGCCAGCTCCCACACAGTGTGTGAACCACTGCTGCGTTCAGTGGGCAGTGAAGTGGTTATCTCACTCCAGTTCTGGCAGCAAATAAGTCCGTATCACCAGAGATACCTAAGTAGAACACCATTTAAGCTTGGCTTGTCTTAAGTCATTGCTTCCATGGGTAGAAATAATGGAAACCCTTCTGTGAATGACAGCCTCCTGCACATAAGCTGATAAGACTGAGTGGGAAAGCTTGAACCACGGGTCTTTGATCTCTGGCTCTGTAACTCCATTTAACTGGAGAAAAAAAATGGACAAAAAGACGTAAAGATTTCCTGGGTTGTTAATTTTCTAATTGTGAGCACTAAGAGATTGTCCTCTGTGTGGCAGTGGTTCTGGTGACCAATTCTACTGGAGTATTAGAAAGCAGCAGAGGTGCAGTCGCCTATTAACAGTACCGGAGATGTCATGGTACACGATTTATTTTCTACTGTGCCTTTCTTAGAGACAGTCTTTTGTGGCAATATAGCAAAGCTTGATTTCCGTGGTATAGAACTACTGTCCCCTGGGAGGCCCTTTAATAATCAATGTCAAAATTAAGACATGTCCAGATTTAAAAAAAAAAAAAAAAGTGGAAAAAAATCCTTTAAAAATATAAATATTTTAAAATAACTGATGTTCACAGGTTACATTATATATGAGCAGAAAACTGTGTACCTTTGTCAGCATATCTGTCTGTCTCTGATCTCAACATACTTGAATTGCTACTGGAGATCTCTATGGCATGTCACTTGATACACATTCTATGGCATAAACCATATACCTACATAGACTTACCAAATACCTAATCCTTTCAGGTATGCTAAATGTCATTCCTTCTGCATTCTTTTGGGGAATGTTTTTATTTTTCTTTTTTTGTTCTTTTTAATGCTGTTTTGTAAGTAGTTTACTTCTGATAGTGATGTGCTGAGGTTGGGGCTTTTTGTGTTACAGCTTTTGCTGATAGTATGGCATCTAATACCCTGAAATCGGATTGTAAATATATTATGTTAAACTCTGACATTTAAGCCCTGTGTCACAAAAAAGCGAATGTTTATGTCTTCACTGCTTTTCAGATGACTCTCTTTTTTAACAGCTCTGTCTTTTTAAATTTTTGTCTGAAAAATGAGATTTCACTGCATAACTTCTGTTGCATTTTTAGGCTATGCTATGATTTAGTTTGTTTGCATTGCCTTAAATGCTGTTTTAATGGAATTTTTTAACAGTACAGGGTTTGCATGTTCTGTTGGGATGAAGTAGTGTCTTGTCTAGTGAGCACAGGAGTGAATGTGGAGTCAGGACTCCTAAGGCTTTGCTTCTCCCTAGACTTGCTATTAGTTGGGCTCAAGGCAGCTCTGGGCAAGATCAGTAGCAAAACCTGCACTGACTTCAATGACAGCAGCACTGGGTCTTCCCCACGTGACCTTGGACAAGTCACTTTTGTCCTTTTATCTCAATTTACCCATCTTTTACATGAACGGAACGATGCTCAGCTACCTCACAGGAGTGTTGTGAGGGTAATTCCATTGGATTCAAGGCTCTTGAAGATTCTCTGATGAAAGATTATATATAATAGCTACTGTGGTTTATGTTACTGTTTCAATTTTATTCAAGTTGGCGTTCATCCTTAAACTTTCTACTGCTAACTGTAGCATACCAAGAGTTTGGGTACTTTCTCCAAAATACCAAGCAGTATGATCTTTCCTCAAATACTCTGACTTAAGAATTAGGCAAGATCCGAAATGAGAGCTGAGTGGCTCAACTCTCAGCGTACCGTTATGCCTTGACGTGCAGGAAACGCAATCAAAATTAGTGAAAAGCTCTCTTGTTTATGGAGCTAACAGGATAAATATCATAGATCAGAAAAAGATGATATACTTTAGATTTAAAAATGTTATGGGCAGGAAAACAAACATGAAGTTTTGTGCATTTCATCTGTAGTCCTTTTACTGTGAAAAAATAAGGATGTTCAATAGAAGCAATTTTCATCCCAATAAGGTGCAGCATACATAAAGCTTTGTGCAGGTTTGATTTTTAAAACCAAAGTTTGTACATTTCATATATATAATCTGGCATCCTGAGGAAAATGGATAGATGATGGAGGTTGTTGCTAACAGTGATATTAAAGACATCAGAAAAGGCTGCATCAGTGCTTAATTGCTAATGCACTTATACTAAGTAAAGCATGCAGTTTGTGTTTAGAGCCCTGTGGTCCTCATTATTGCTTTGATTTGTGTATCTCTCTCATAAGAAGTCCAGGAACATTAGGTACAGGTACATGGTATATAACTGAACCTTTCTTGATCATTTTATCATGGATGTATTTTAACCTTGTATAGGGATAAGCATGAATGAGTCATGCATATGTATAAATAATGTATTTGAGCAGTGTAAAAATAGTTCTGTTGATGTATTTGAAATGTAAGTACATTTTGTGCCACTAACACTGTGATGTATAAAAGAGCTGTTGAATGCCTTTTAATGTTGTGTTTTGTACTTTGGATCATATTGAAGAGTTTAATTTGTAATTTCAATAGATATTTTAAATGAATATGTCTCCTGTGATTCTTCATAGTGACTTTTCAGTGTTATGTTCACTAAAGAAAAATGCTTTTGTTATGGGCAAACGTTCTCTCCTTCTCTTCCCCTCCTTGCTTTGGAATAATCCTGTGGCCTGGAGTCATCCCACCTGGCTTGTGGACACAGCTGTGGTTTTGCCCGTGGGCATTAGTGCACTTGTGTCCCCCGTTAGCCAACAGGGAGAACCTAGGGATCTCTAGACATTAATTCAACCCACAGCTAGGTCTTTGCTCCAGCTCCTGTCACCGTCAGCTAGTGTATGCCTAACTGTGAATTTGCTGCTCCACAAATCATGCTGAGATGTGTGTCTGTTCACGCCCCACGGGGTAAAGTCTGAAGGAGGTGGCTCTAATACATCTTCTTACCTAATACTTCTTCTTACAGTGAGTAATTTATGTTCCCCTCAGCTCAGTGTGTGGAAATGAAAATTTTAAAGGCAAAGTCCTATTTCCTGAATAACAGAGTATACCTTACTCTCTCTAACCGTGAGAGTTTGCTCTCATGTTCTTGGTTAAATTTTCTATTCATTGGTGCTTTGTAGTTCACCTGAATTTGAGTTTAGGATGCAGTCTTTGCATCCAGTCTCTGAGAGTGCAGCTGACAGAGGCAGCAGTTTGCGCAGCAGTGTCTGGGCTCTGCTGCAACTTTTAAGGACCTTGTTGGAAGTTGTGGAGGCTTTGTGGGCATCCCCAAGGAACTAGACAGTGCTTGCTGCTAGCAGAAAAGGGGAGTTAGGCAAGGACAACTGCAGGAGGCCTTGACTTCTCCTGGGAAACTCTAGCTAGGTATAGCTGCTGCTAAGGAGCTCGCTTGGTTGCCCCTGGTCAGAGGGAGTTGGGGCCTTTGATCCAGGTGGCCCTTGATTAGGGTGGGTCAAGCACCCTTTGAGCCAGTGCTAGGGAGAGGCCTATATAAGAGCCAGGCCTAGAGCACAGCAAACATGCAGCAGTTTGTGCAGCAAGGTGTTGGAAGGCATCTTTGTTTCTCATAGTAGTGTATGCACCTCATGTATTAGATCTGTACTTAAAACATAGGTGCCTGGACTTACCTGATGACAGTCAGTGCAGAGACAAAGCTGGAAGTTAACCTTTCCCATCCTATGCTGCTTGTTGAAGAGCATTGTTTGGAGAGTTTAATTCTGGCTTTTTAGCCTCAAGAGGCCTTTCTTGAGTTTTTCTTTTTATGCTTTCACCACAGAAGAAGTGTAAGCAACTGCCTTTGTCTAGGCACATAACTTTAATATGGCAAAAACTAAGTGAAATAACTTCTAAGTTATTTTTTATGACTAACTTTTTATAACTAAGATCCTGGAGTAATGCGGATTAAATACAATCACACAGGTTCCAAGGTTTTTTGCAGCTCTAAGTAGAAGAAAGCTCTAAGTAGAAGAAAGTGTTTTGATGGAGGAAGTGATTTAATTCTAATATATGACCCTTTTCCTTCAGTAGGTGAAAAGGTGAAAATTAACACCTCTAAGCTTGAGTAAGTGGTACTCTGTGCAAGCTACACTTTTGTAGAATTGGATGCTCAGGTTCCATTAAAATCGATTAGCCTTTTCATTAACTTTAGTTAGAGTTTGGCCTTTCATTTTAGGTGAGCAATGTGCTCTTCTTTGTAGTCCTATTCATCTTGCTGTGAGACGGCAAGAGACAGCACAAGCTGCGTTTATCTGACAGGGTTTTCTTTGAGAGTATTCTGCTTCAATTCACGTGATCTGTTTTGTGTGACAAATATGAGAGACTGATTTCATCCATGGACTATAGGAGGAAAAAAGGTATAGATGTTAAAAGAGAGTGACCATAACCCATTAATCTAGCAGGTTCTGTAGGCCAGACCTGCTCATACTAGCCTCAATTAAACTCTATGGCACAGCCATCCTGAGATCTACTCTGCTGTGCTTTATTCTAGATCTACTCTGCTGTGCTTTATTCTTGAGAATGGTTAAAAGCAAGCACACTTTTTATTTTTCTTTTTGCTCCCTTGAGATGATGTTTTGGGCTTGGTGGGTTGCAAAAATGCTTAAGCTGCCCTAAAAGCCTGAGGTCTCATTACACTGTGAGAATGACCTTGTCATTTTGTGCGATTACTCACAGGAGAAATGCACAAGGCTGTGCAAAATCTTATCTTAAAATTTTCTTTGCAGAAGAACAGAATGCAACATTATTTATTTATTTTTATGCCTCAGTAAATGTTAGTGTTCTCTTTTTGTTAAAGTATCATATAACTTCTATGATAAATTGAGTGAGTGATATTTGAGTTGGAATATGAATAGAATTTTCTTTTAATGTATTTTAAAAGGGATATTGAAAGAATATTTTAAGCCTTTGTTGTAATTGGTGCTGCTATGAGCCAGCAGGGTGCAGTGTCTGAACACCATTTTAGACAGTAAGACATGGTTTTCTTTAAGAGTATTGCACATAAATCTATATGAGCAAGATTTCTATCTCAAGCTTTTAAAGCCTATGTTTCAAAACCTGCACAGAGTTAATTGTAATGATATCATAGCTAAAAATTACAATGTTATGATGGGCTTTGCATGCTGTGCTGGGCTGTTCTGGTCTCTGAATATTAACATATGTTATTGTTTCTGTTTTGTGAGAGTATATAAACCTTTTCTGAAAGTCGCAAATCATAAGCGTTTGAACTTCCAGAAAACTGATATAAGCATAGAGATGTTTCAATGTGCAACTGGAAAATGAAGTGCATACCAGAGATCTCTTTCAAAATGCTATGTTCACAGTCTGTTGGTTCAAAACAGATTATGTATTAGCTAATAGCATTTCATCTTCTCTATATTTTATAATTGACGGATGTTGTAACTGAGCCAAATTGTTCTCTTCTCCCTTCCTACCCACGCCTGCTGTTGTATCTGTGTTCCTCAATACAGATGTTCAGCAGAAACAATACAACTGTCCAAACAATAACTGTAACCATCCGTTTAGCAGTCGACATGTTTGGCAGAGAAGGCAAGCTGTGACGGGTGTTTGCTGTGAGTCCTTCTGCCTTTAGCTCACTCTACTTATTATAGATGTTCCAAAGTTTGTGCATCTTCCCCCTGCAAAGTATATCTGAATAAAGCAAATTGCAAAGTTAATTTATTGTATTTTTTTGTGGCCTAGAGGTATGCTTCAGCATCCTGCCCATACTAGCACAAACCCTAACTTTTCAAAAAAATATGAATGTGCTGTCTGGGCTGCCACCATCTCCCTGCCAAACTGTCATGGACCACTGGGAAACTTCTGGTTCATGCCAGTTACAGCATGCTTGGGATGTATTAGGAGCATGTTTTTCAGCTGGATCCATTTTTCAAGATCTCCCAAATATGCAAAATTATGCTATTAGAGGATCAGGGCAGCGTCAGCGTCTTACCAGGCTGCTCACTTTGTTCTCACCATATCACAGTATGTTGTTCAGCAGATTTCCATAGCTGTCAGCATTGATCAAGTGGTAGCAGACAGGAGACCTTCTCAAATGCAAAATGCTTCCAGCCTGAAGGTGCTGCTTACAATTTTTCTTGGCTTCCCAGCACCTGGGTATGGTGTCCAGGTACAGAGTATTGCATGCCGTAGAACGGCTTGTAGGAGGTGTGTGGCTGCTGGGGCCAGCTCACTGCTTCCAACACGACGGAGCAGAAAGCAGAGAGATCCTCGGTGGAAGGAAGAGGCATGGAGAAAGGGCAAAAAAGGATTTATGTGAGATGAAAAGGTTTGGTGCATGGTTGCCATTGCTTTTACTAGCAATTGTTGTCCTTTCCCTTGTCTTTGATCCCTTCTTTGATCTGAAGACACGGTGAACTGCAGGCTCTGCAGGCAATGTCTAGCATCTCCTTATGGCTGGGGCTTGGTCAGGAAAACAGAAAGGAGGTTGCAACTGGATTAAAATATGAGAGCCTTATGGAAGCAGTTTTGAGGGACCTTCTGAGTCAGCTTCTCATTTGGGCTAAAACTGAGGCAACTAAATCGGATACTTTCTCAGCGACATTTGTCTGTGGAAAAAAACCACAAGAAACTACAGTACCTAAAGACGTTCCAGGGCTCCCTCAGGCTCAAAGGGCTCTTTAGGATTTAACTGTTTCCCTTTGACAGCTGCTGCCCTTGCATCTAAGAAAGCTCCTTCCGAGCCACAAGCTCTGGCCAGAGGCCCTGGGCTGCAAGGTGAAGGGAGCCAGGAAATGCCTGACAGCCTGGCAGCACTTTTCGATTAAAATTACAATAACTCTTTTGGCTGGACAGACTATGACTTTCCTCGCCATGACTCCATGGTCATCTCTCAGCAGGCTTGATTGATTGTCTCTGAAAAAATGGTAGCAGCAGCCCTGCAGAAACGGCTTTGGTGTCATTGTTGTCTTGCTCCAAGCTCCAACCTTGCTCCAGGTTCCAGTGGGAGGCTGAGTTGGGTGGGACTCTCCAAGAAAGCAACAATTGATGGAAGGTTTTTATAGGGCTATGTATTTCCTAAAGTTCAACGACCACACATGTGAAACTGAACTGTAAAAGCTCCTGGATACAAGGGGCGTGCAACTTGTTGATAGGGGAAGAAAAATCTTTTCTGTTTACAGAAAAGTATGGCGATTTTCAATTTAAAGTCTGTAAAAGCAATCAGAACATGAGGTTCCAGAAAACTTCCGTTACTCTCTCGCATGTCCTCTATGTCCTTCATTTAAGATAGGTATTCCCACCCTGAAGACCTCACCCTCTCCTAGCATCTCTGAAGAGCTATTGAAGACACTGTAAGGTTTGCGTCATGAGTGCGTGGGTAGTGTGTGCTGCACTCTGGCTAATCTCTACTCCTGAAATGACTGGAAGGGGTGGTAGCAGAGGATTATTAAATAAGAGTAGTCCACATAGATTCAAAAAGCCAATAATCACTTGATTCACCAGGAGGAGAATCAAGCAACATTTTTGAATCATTATTATTTCCTTAAACGAGCAAGATTTCAAAAGATGTCTGGCCTCTGTCCCTTTCTCACTCTCTGTGGAAGGAAAACCTTTCTGCTGTTACTGCTTACTGTTGTTTAACTAAAATGGCATTTTCTTGCTGTTTTAAACACAAGAAAAAAACAAATTCCAACAAGCTCTTGAGTGGCACACAATGCCTGGCTTATTTCTTTTCATGTATGGTGTCATGGCAACAGAAAGAATTCAAAATTAATTATAATCCAGGCAAGATGGCCTCTACTTATATTAGAAGTTGGTTTTATCCTGACCTTGTAATTTTATTTTTTCCAAAACGAGATCAATGGAATTCTTTGCTACTAAGGATTTTTTTCTTTCTGTGCTGGTTAAATCTTGTGGTCACTAATTTGAACATGCAGCAAGCTGTCAAAGGAAATTATGACTTTGAATTAGTTTAAAGATATGAAACAAAAGATTCAAAGGGAAAAGCAGGAAAAGTCAGTAAGTGAGCAAGAGAAACAGATCTTGTCAAACATTAGTAAACCCTGTGGGTAAAATAAAGCACACTCTTTTTAATAGGAATAGCTCAATGAATGTTGCTGTTAACAATTTCTCTGAAAAGATTTGATTTAAGGGCCTAGTAATCAGATATAGGAATGTATTTCATCTGAGAAATATTCTGTACCTGCCTTGATATGGTGATGCTTTAGCCTTAAAGACACTTTGATGGCACATAATGAGAACTCAATGAAAATTCAATTAGGCTTTCTAGCTTAACAGGTGTTTTGCTTGCTCATTCAAATTCAAAGTCCTGACTTCAGTACTTTTCTCTTCTGCTTTACATTACTTAAGAGTCATGTATCGCACATATTTTCCACTATAAATTGCTAAATTTTAATTTTAATTTTTAACCATTAGATAGCATTCTTACATCTGAAAAGCCAGCTCTGCAAGTCTGTCACACAACCTTGTACCAGCAAGACTGTTTTGCAGTTCCATCTGCAAATATACTTTATATTCTGTGAAATAACCACAGCTGCCAGGAAAGCTTATGAAGACCGAGGTTACCCTGCAGCACGTTCTCATAGCTTCTGTTCTGCACAATACAGAAATAATGCCCATGTCATGATGAATGAACAACCCATTCATGAGGCAGCTTCTAAAAAATCCTTACAGTAGTATTTAAAAAAAAAATGCATTCTTTGTGCCCATCTTTTGGCTTTTGAACCATGAGCATCCATATGTTCAGGTTTTCATCACTACAAGGAATCACTATAAAAGAAAAAAAAAAGAATGAAAGAATGTTGAAATTCATCACAAGCCTCCAAGAGCAAGATTTCTAAGTAAATAGTGAATAAAGCCCCTCAGTCACCAAGGATCACCAGAGCTGTGGTGCTCTGGAGTACAAGAACTAGGAGCAAGTTGCCCAGAGAGGCTGTGCAGTTCTGATCCTCAGGAGATGTCCAGACCTCACTAGACAAGGCCTGAGTAACCTGCTCTACCTTTGAAGCCAGTCTTCTGTCCCTGTGCCTGCCATGGGAATGCAAATCTCATTTTAAGAATAGATGAGCAAACCATTCAGTAAGCAGCAGAACACATGAAGCTTTGCGGTCTTCTGCCACGTGGCTGGATCTTCTGATGACAAATGAGAAGGAAATATGTTGGTCTGCTGTTTGGAGATTCACAGGCTTTCTCTTACTGTCATGTTTATCTGCACTGTGGCTTCTCTAACATGGTATCAGCTTACTCTGCAGCCTTTCTTGCATTAGAAGCACTACGAGAGCTCCTTTACATCACCCCACACCCTATTTTTGTGATACATAGGATCTTAATCTCTTTTAGGCTGCTACTCCACAGGCAAATTTAGCTAGATCTGGTGTAGCAGTTAAAAAATGGTTAGAGCGATATGATAAGAAGGATGATCATATGCACAGACATAAGCATGGGGTAAAACTGCTGAAGTGTTTCTTTAAGGGGAAAAATACATTAATATATATTGCTTTCCTGTTGTTATTCCCCAGGATGTTTCTCTGGCTACTTTGCTAAAGCTCACTAGTCAGGGACATCCATGCTTCTCTTGTTCTGAGCCTTGACTCAGCTTGAAGGTGTTACAGATGCACGACCCTCCTTCACTACGAGTCTAATTTTAGATTTCACTTGCCTGCCTATTATCTGTAGGCCTAGGAACAAAGGACAAAACCAAACTGATTTGCTGCACAGTGCTGCTAAATTTAGTCTCTATGTATTTACCACAATGAGGTAGGGTTTTTTTTTTTCATTGTCCTCCATCATGTTTCATATGTTTTGTGGATGTGGGGGCTTGCATCTATAGATGGCATAGGATGATCCTGCGGGTTGAAAGCCTACAAAAATACTTAGAAAACCTTTCCCTGAACGTGGAGCAATTGAAATTAAGTACTCAAGTATTTAATTACATGGTTTTAGATTATTTTAGCGTAGAACTTCAATTTGCAGTGATCCTCAGACTTTGTTCATCTACTTCAACTGGAGGTAAGAGTGACCCTTTATATCTGCAGTGAGGCTTTTATGTCCAGCATTTTCAGAATAACTAGCTTTAGAGACTGGGTTTGGGAGCAAAGTGGCAAACTGCCTTCTGTGAATGGGCTTCTGGTGCAGAAAAGCCGTGAAGATTTTGTTAAATGTACTTTGAGGCTTTCCGGCAGCCTCCTCTAGAAAGCCTACAAAGGCCCTAAACCATCAAACACAACCACAATACAATTCATGAAGCAGCATGGCAGCATGGCACGTGTGCCTTTGCAGCAGGCAGGGATCCAAAGATCTTACTTATATATCAGTTTTGCCACTGTGTTAGCAGGCAGGTCCCATAACCTCTCATTGTCTCCATCTAGATTGTCCCCTGTATATCTATCTTGAAAAAGCAAAAACACTAAGTGCTTAGTTCTGTTGTGCAAGGGGCCAAGAATTTTTCCCATCGACAGTCAAATCAGCAAACTGGAGGAGTTTTCTATGTCTGGACTAGTCAAACTAGTGCATAAAATGGATGTTTGGAACAAGAAATGAAAAAGAAAAGGACTTTAGGTAGTGTAATTTTAGCCAGTCAAGTTGCTGTCTAATTTGAAAAGTGGCTTTTGAAAATCATTTCAACAGTTATACCCATTGCAAATTGCAAACAGTTCTGTTTTGGGTGGAATTATGATTTTCTTTTCTGGATGTGTGTTCTAAATTGTTTTCAAGCATGATTGGCCCTGTATGGAATTCAAGCCTTCTTGCACAATCTAATTTGTACAAGTTTGCTTTTGAAAGTATAGGAAACTGTTTCTGTTGTGCACCTTTTTGTAAATTTTTCTTTGAAAATAAGTCCCTATTTTCACCTGAGTTCTATACCTACTTTGAATTTCTGAACTTTTCATATTTAAAATGTTATGTCTCAAATATCACTTTTAACTTTGATTCTGAGCTGGGCCCAACATATTAAGATTGTGTTTTCATTGTGATGAGGTTAAAAGCTCATGCAGACAAGCTTGGGTGGGTTTCACCTTATCTAAATTCAGGCACTATTCCCCTAGTCTCACTTTATAATCTTTGGAGAGAAATAGCAGCTTTTAGAACCTGACTCATATGACCAGTTTTACGTGTCTGCATTAGGAGGAGATAAATCACATCCAGGAATTGCCCATTTTTCTCCTTTGGCTGTAATGAGACACCCAGTTATCAAAGTGATAAAAACCTCCAAAATCAGGAGCTTCATAGCAAAAATTTTCAAAATCGGGGAACAGTGAACCTCTACATGGTAAGTACACTTCATGGCACTTCAGTGTTGCTGAACCCCCCAAAACCTTGCTTAAATCGTACACATAATTTGTATATGATTATCAGTCTCTGTTTTTCTTTATCTGTCTATAAAGAGCTTCAAAGAGATCTGTTCACCATTTAAATGGACATCACAGGGAAGCCTGAGCTGTATACCATAATTTTGAAGTAAGTCAAAACTGCAGTGAGGTGTTCAAACAGTTATGGAGTACACTAATAATTTGGGAATCAGAGGTTATTAATTGGCTAAAAGTAGCAAGTGACCTTTATTTAATGACAGAGTACATTGGGAATAATGCATATTGCAATCTAATCTGACAATAAAGCTTGTGAAAATATACTTGCAATAATCATTGTTAGCTGCCACTACTGCAGAATCCCTCAAAAGTGCATAGAATTAACTCCAAGGACATGGAAACTACCTGGCCTTTGTTCTTTACCCAGTAGACTTGTAAGACAATGACATCCCTAACAATTTTCTGGCCAATAATCAGCTTGTATTTAGCATATGCTCCAGAATGCACTTCCATCAGATCTCACTAAAGAAGGTGGTTGTGTGTGTTGTGTGTGTGTGAAATGTTTTGCATGTGGCTTATTTCGTTTATTCCAAGTCAGTTCTGAATGACATGTTCCTGGTATCAGGTAGCCTCAAGCAACCTACCACAGGTTAGCAGAACATCAACTAAACTGGGTGCTGTGGTTCTTAACTGTAGCAGAAATGCTATTTTTCACTGGAATGGAAAGCTATATCCACCTAGGGGAGGAAAAGGCTATATTCAAGATGCTGCTTTGCATTTAATTCTTGACTGAATGAAAGCTGCCAGAGAAGACCCTGAATAAAGTTGACAATCAGGCAAGTTAGGCGCTGGGTACTCCTGAAGACTTCTGTCTTCACAGTAAACATCACTGTCTTCCAAGCTTTTGCATCCAGTCAGTGCTACTTGGAGAGCACTTTCCTAAGAAAGTTTCTCGATCTTTATTTGCCTCTTTGATCTCAATACAGCTTCTAGAAATTAATGCACAAAATGCATTGATGGCAATAAAATCTGCAAAAGATAATGACAGGTATTACACAGACTTTGGTACTGGGGATCAATGATCCTACACTACTAATCTCTGAATATTGTGACTAATTTCTATGTCAGAACAACAGATACACATCATAACAATTGACTAGGAATATGTGGGAAAAGAGGCAGCAAGCTCTGAACAACACACTGGCACACAGCCTCTGATCATATTTTTGGAGAATTGGTCCACTTACCAGATGTATGCAAGAAGTCCAAGCACCTTTCCTGATTTCTCTTGCCTCCGTGCATGGAGCATCAAGTAGAAGAACAAAGACACTGTTACTCATATTTTTGAAAAAGGAAGGCTACCTGCTGAACTCTTGAAAATAAATATTTGAGGGGAGGTGAGAGGCGTCTAGGTACTTCCACTAGGTGGAGGACAGAGACATTCCACTGTGTTTTTTGTATGAGACCTGGTGAATAGTCTAAGGACGCTGGATGGGAACATGGAATTGACCAAATTTACTAGATCTCAATTACTCTGAGGACTACTGCTTCAGCTTTAGCTCTCTTTCTGTGTTTTATATCTGTGCTGCCTATGGCCAGCGCAGTCACAGTTGATGCTGGAAGATTTATGCCACCTGAATGCTCTACCATGTTTTAAGATAAATCCATAAATAGCTGTCGCCATTTATTCTGAATTTTTTTTTAAATGTTTTTACATAGGGTGATGGGGAGACCCAAGTTCTTTTTAATAAGGCCTATCCAGAAGCTGTAATTGGGATGCTGACAGGTACCAGTAATCATGCACCCCCAGGAGTGTGCTCCTGAGCTGCTGCCTCTGCACTCCTGAAAAACCTCATTACAGTTAGCAAAACAGTGAGACGATGTAGTCAGTTGAATAGAATGTGTATGTTTAATCCATGACTAATCAGGGGTAGGAAAGAGGTAGGAGTCCAATATACTGGGTATAAGCAATGTTATGTGAGCTGAAAACTTGCAGAGAAGATACATAGGAGAGGCAATGACAGAAGTGCAATAACAAAGAGTTAGGAGACAGGCATCCAGCAAAGTACAAAAGCACACTGTATTTATTTAAAAAGGAAATAAACAGCAAGGTAATTAAAATTAAAAAAAAAAGCAAATACAAACAAAGAGAGAAAAAGTACCAAATGCAAATACAGTACGTGTAAAGTGCTTGTGTGAAAAGCCATATGTACTGTATTTCATAGACTATCTGTGTAAAAGTCTATTATTACTGAATTTGCTAAACTATCTGAGTAGAAAGGTGCATATTGGCATTGGTTTGCATCCACAATGCAGAATTGTTCAAACTAGGACAGCCAGCATAGCTCTTGAATTGCAGCAGCACTGCCACCTGAATGAACACAAATACATTTACCTTCCTTCGACGTTCCAATCAGGGTCACTGAAGAGGATGCACTTTGGATCTGGATACAGAGCAAATTCAAGAAGCAGTACAATGCCACTAAACCATGCGATAATGTTATTTTAACATCTCGCCATATAATCTTTAGCAAGAGTCGTGTAGATATAAAGGATGATAAGGCAGTTTCAATGATGTCCATGAGAAAATTCTCAATCACAGGGAATAAAACTGAATGAAATGAATTTGGAAATAGAGAAGAATTTGACCTCAGCAGAAGGTGGACTGAAATCAGGGAATGGCATCCCTTTAAGGGTGTTGTGCCAGTCAATATTTTTCTTTCACAAATTAGAGGTTAATCATGCTAGTAGGAACTTAATAGGAGCCGGAGTCACTGCTTCTCAGCCAGATAATCTGCCACCAGTGAGAAGTACAAACCCATCAGGAGTTTCCATCAAGCAGGGAAACTGCCAAGGCAGGGAACTGCTGCTTCTTGTAGGGGGACTGGGCTTTTAGATCCCAGCCTATGTTGCACTGCTGATAGGGTCCTGGTGTGTTCCCATCAAAAATCTGGCTGAATGCCACGTTTGCTAAGTTGCTGACCCTGATTTTTCCATCCTTCCTTTCTAAAGGGATTTTATATTAAATGCTAGCAGTAAATGCTGAGACCACTAGATATAAGTCTCAAAAGGCAGTTGCCTTTTGGCAAGTTGAGACAAAATGTCTTTTCACAGCAAACTGAAGTCACTTGTTTTATATTATTCAGCATCTTTTTTCTTCTGCTTTCTTTCTACCCAACAGGCAAATCCTTAAGTGTCTTGGAGAAACTTCTAATGTAAAAAAAAACCCCACAAAATCAAAGGAACCTGCATCAAAACAGTGGCCAGTGGCTCTGAGCGTGGTCCAATGGCAAGTAAAAACATCTTGGGGGTAACAGCAAATTTTCATCCTACATCAGTCTTGGGATTGGGTTATAGGTAGCAACAGTGAAGATATATCTAAAATAGAGATTTACAAGGGAGCATTGCCTCTTCAAAGTCTTTTTCTCTCCTCCTTATGCACACACATACACTCTGAGTATTCATATTCTGTGTGCTTCATTTCTTCCACTCTGCAGACAAAGTTATTCATTTGTTTCTTTCACAGAGAGCTGGAGAGGAGCTCCAGGAAGAACCTTCTCTCAAGGAGGTTCAGTTTCTCCTGTGATTGTCTCATTTGCTCATCTCACCACAATTAATTATCTGCAAATTAGATAGCTAAGACAGCAAAGGCTCCCACTATAGTCAGTGGAAGGAAATAGGTCCCTCTGGAGGGGACTTATCTCACCCTAAGTTAGTGGCTAAGAGGAATAAGATGAACTGCTGTTTCAGTTCACTGATTATGAAGGAGCCTAGGACTGCTTTCCTAGCAGTTTAAGCCAGCATGACTCCAGGCTTCCCTCCATTAGTCATTTGGGAATAACTTTTAGATGCTTAGATTATATGAGATATTTGTTTTTTCCTGTTTTCTTTCATGTGCTTGTTTTTGTGGGACTGGGGAGAGGTATATGTTCCTGGCTCTTTACTACAGAGGTTAGTTCCCACTTTAATTTCTGTGCTGACAAGACGCACTTGCTGTTTTCAAGTGTTATTTCTGGGGGTGGGGGGGGGGGGAGAGGACTAAAACTTTTCTTTGGTAAATGAAAACAGTATCTTCACACACTATACTTCAGCAGCTGAATTCCTAAGGAAAACACTCAATACTGGTGAAAGTGGAAACAGTAAAGCTGATACAAGCATACATGGAAATAAGTGAATTTGAGTAAGAGCAAAAATGGCAAACAGGTAAGCATTTGTATCTCATGTTCTGATCTTTAATTAGAAACAGTCATTTGAGCTCTCTGTAAAGCAAATTTTCCTGAACTCACCTAAAACACACAGAACCACCTTTGCTTTTCTTCTATTTGCTATTGTTTATATCCATCAGACATGCAGATGCACTTTTTTTCCAGCCAGCAGTTCAGAATTTCGTATATTCAGATGTAGCCCATATATTGTCCATTTAAGGACATTCACAGTTTAAATCAGTATCAGTTCAGGTAATATTCCTTCTTTCCATTCTCTTCTAGTTTCTGTGTCTCTCTTCAAACATAACCACAGAACACTGATGTCAGAAGCCATATGTCTTCACTTTGAATATTTATAAGTAGTCTATAGTCCCTTTTGTTTTATTGTTTCTGGCAGATCTTTGTTTTTAGAGCAATTTATCACTTTAAAAGTAGATGGATGCATTGCATTCAAACATCATGGTGAAGGATGAGTGCTTTGATGCTTTCTTATTCAAAAATATACTAAATAATAATTCTTTATGTGATGTATCTCTGTAGATCTTGCTTTTCACTAGTATTTATCTGTTTCTGAGCGTTTTGATAGGCCAAGATGGTATTTTGTTAATGAATAGGGGAGTTCAAAGAAAATGGATTCATACTAAAATCTCATACTGTTGCCATTAACATAGTTTTGGCAAGCCTTTTCTCTCTAAAGTATTTTGGCTAAATTCAAGGTTCGTGCTTATATCTTTGATTCATTTTTGTTTGAAAGTATAATGCCCTAAATCTGAAGGCCAAGGCCAATAATATTATTTCTGGAGTAGTAAGACCTAGGAAGAAACTCCTCTGAAACTCCTCTTCCTTTGCTATTTTGTAATCTAAATTCCTTTTTAACCCAAAGTGGTGAGGTTCTGGGAAAGTGGATGAAAATAAAATGGTTTCTTCTTGAATCACTTGAGCATTTTAGAGATTCTACAATTTGCGGCCTACCAGGAGAGAAGTGTGTGTGGCATTTGAGGATGATTATTGCAACTCTTTGCCCCAGAATCTGGGTCCAGCAAATAAGAACAACTCCTGGCAGTCTGGAGGGCTGTAGCTTTTTGTACCTGCTGCACAGTGGGACTAGATGGAATTGAATAGCTGGACAGAACCTAATTGATAAAGGCTGGGATGTCCCATTTCTTCTTTTCATTTTCTGTGTGATAGGATCTGTTTTACAGAGGCTTTGAGATAAAAGATCTAGTATTGAAATAGTGTCAGCAAAAGCTTGGTGGTGAAGTGAACTCAAGAAACAGACAGACACTGAGAAAAGGGTATTTAGGCCAAAAAAACCCCACCAAAACCGATATGACTCAATAAGGCTGGTAAGGGTCCTGGTGTGTCCTGCTTCAAAGGCTTGTGTCAAACCTCCAACAGAACACATATCCACTTGCCCAGAGAGTAAGACCTGGTGCAGACACATGCAACAACCTTATTCCCTTTGTGGTAACCAAACACTGAGATGGTTTGACACATTAGCTGTACCATGTTGACTGGATTTAAAGCAGAATGAGATAGTTCTCTGGTTAGAAATAAGACTTGCTCTCTTTGTAGATATCAAGTGGTGTGCTTAAGGAAAGCTTTCTATGAAGGAAAAGAAATAGCAGACAGTGTTATTTGCCAAGTCAGATTTACTTGGGAAGTCAATAGACAAAATCTCTACTCTCTTTGTCTTGTTATTGTTTTTAGTGGAATGAAATCATCTCGCAAAAGCCTCCCATACTATGGTGTTTCAGGATTTTAGAGGCCCTTTCTAAACCTACTTATTCACACTGCACAAAAATAAATTTTTCCTGCTCCCACTTTGTGTAGATCAAAGAGGAGATAACATTCACAGGGACATACTGGCAATTCAGTGTTTTCCAGGTGTGCGCTGTATTATTCCACGGTCCCTTTGGGCTAGCTGTAAGCTGGATAATTATATTACAGAACAATACATGCACTGAGGACCAGTAGTCAGGCTCAGTAGTACTCATGCAAACCCTACATAGATTGATCTCATACAATGTCGCACGTGTTTAGTGGACCAGCTGGACATAAACTCTCCCCTACTCCCAAAGCAATGGAACAAAATCCTATTAATGTGTTTTCCTTGAAAAGCAAAGAGACAGCTGCACTTTCATTTTTTTCTGCATATTTCTATTGTAAGATAACAGCAGAATTTACATATGGAGGAGTGACAGGAAAAGATGCGACTCATACTTCCATCTCACGTGGGAAAGGAGGGGAGGTGTTATTCCTCAGGTGGTCACAAATGCAATATTGGATTTTAGGTTCCACCATTCTCACCTGTATTTTATTGTATGAAAGGAAAAAAGCATACTTGATAGTCACAAAGAAACAAAAAATACAGAGTAAAACGGAGTATAAAGTCTGCCTGCTCATATTCCACACCAATGTTATACATTTGATTGTGCATGTTATTGCTATATCTTGTGAAAGAAAAAAAGGAGAGAAACAAATCAAAGTAGGAAACAGAAAGGAGACATGGGAAACAGATGAATGATGACATGCAAAGAATGGCATGAAAAACTGAAGAAATAACACACAAAGCCAGGAAATTGTCATTTCGCAGCAATGGCATCTATCTGTGATTGTCTCCAGCACTGTTTCACCACATTCATCAATGAATTAAGGACACACAGGTGTCACCATGAGGAATTCACACTTGGAGTCAAATTCCGCAACCAGCAATGGAAAGACTTTGACAGACTCCAGTGGGCTTTGGATTGGGCTCTTTCCATATCCTGGCTCATTTTGGCTCAGGCCCTGAAACTACTGTTGTTCTTTATTATAACAATGCTTTCCACTTCTGTAGTGACTTCCATCCAAAGAGCTCAGTGAAAGTTCAGAATATTTCCTCCTATGAGTTCTATTAATATCAAGCACGATAAAGACCTTTCTGTTTGAAATACATGTCTTCTTCACATTTCAGAGCTAGCTGAAAATTGGAATGAATTTTGAGTAAGAAATTTTAGCATTCTGAAATATGTTTTCATTCCAATTTAGAACACTGCCTTTCTTATGAAAAGAAAATTATAAAACAAAATGACCTATATATTATTCAGATTTTGAATTTTCAAGTCAGAGATCACTCTTCAGTGTTACATTTTACTTATTAAATATTTTTTATAGTTATGAGTCATCACATATCACTAATCACAGTCTGAAATACAAACTATTACAGCTTCATAATGTGACAGAAGAAGGCTTGAAAAATCCAATTATTTTAGGACTGTTTAACATTGCTAGGGACAGCTGCTCTGTAGTAACAAATGAAGTATATCCTCAGTTTTTTTGTTCGGCGTCTCCTATTTGCGTTACAATGAAATTGTTTGATCCTTTAAGACAGAACAAGACCTATGGAAAATAAAAACAGTAAAGTCAAAAATGTCTCCCCTGAGCACAGAAAGTAGTATGGAAGTTGTTCTGCTACATGTTTAAGGAATGAACAAAGTGTTTGTGCAGAGAAATATGATAGTGGACTCCTCTGGGAAATCTACCCTGCGTTATAAATAAGTAAAAAATTTATTTTGAATAGGCAACTCATAACTTGTAGACAACGAGGATAAAAATATGCAATGCACACATAGGCAGGTGTGTCTGTGTATGTATGCGCAGGTTGCCCTCTCCTCTACGGGAATGGATTTCTAAATCCTGAAGGATGAGACCAGTAAAAGCAAACAATAGTACTGCTATTTTAGCAACAAGAAGAGGGAAAAAGGCAGCTCCAGCAGGAGCAGCTTGATTCAAGAAAAGGCTTTTATCTCCCCTTCCATCCTGATATCATAGCCAGGCATCATGATGAGAATTTCTGTTCCAGTGCAACAGTACACTCCATTTTTAAAGGCCAAAATGGATTCTGAGGACGCTGTCTTGATTCATTAAAAATAGCCTTGTGCTGAAGTGGAAGAGGGCTTGTTCCAAAGCCCGCTGAAGTCAATAGGAATTGACTTCAATTGCCTTTGGATCTAGGCCATAGCAATGACAGAGGCATCATGAGGTCATAGTTTAACAACTTTGTTTTAAAGGACAAAGTCTAAAATGTTCCACCGCTCCTGAGTTCCTCAGTTAGCTGCAGGAGGCTTGAATGGACAGTTTGCATTATAAATTGAATCCACTATCCCTTTATTGAGAGGATGCTACTGAGTGCTTAAGTTAGAAAAGCTTGTGGTTGCGGTGGTTAAGGCTGCCTTTAGAACAGTGAGGGCTCTCAGGGAGCTGCGAAGCTTTCTCCATAATTTACAACAGCGCATCTCAACTCCCTTCTTCAGCTGCCACCACAGATGGCCTGGATGGGTTCGGTAACTGCATGTCACTGTAGCTGCAATTGGAGAGATCATCCTCACAGCTTACATCAGGAGCTTAGCATTCAGCCCTCTGCAGCAGCTTTGTACATGAACAATTTTTTTCTTTTAATTTAAAATAAATAAATAAACATGATGAGTCTGTTGCACACTATTTTTTTTTTTCCATATCTCTCATACGTAGAATCCTTCCTTTTTGTATCTCCCCTGCCTCCTAGCACTGCTGTGGTCCTTTGTACCAGCCAGGCAGGGACAGCATGTCATGTGCCTTTGCATGCAAGGGGAGCTCGCATAAGTGTGCTGGGGAGTCCTGGGCAGAGGCTAAGGTGTTGCTTTGCTTTCCTCCTACTCTTGTGTTTTAGCTTGTGGGTGAGCTTCAAGACTACTCGAATGGGAATGTTTTCCTGACCCCAAGGACAGGGTTTAGCTGAGAAAAATGGGAGCCTTACTCCCTATGGAAGGGGCTACAACCACGTTGTGCAGTAATGTCACCAGACGGGAGTGGGGCAATGCCAGGGCACAGGCTGCTTCCTGGTGACCACCCCTGCTAGCACAGCTCAGAGGTTTGGGAGGCTGGTGACAGATTCGGCATAAGGCTTGTGAAGTTCACAAATGGGACCTCTTTGAAAAGACATTAAGTCTGATTTTGATCAAATATGGATGCACACACAGTCTCACATGTAATTCATGTAAAACCTGTATCTTTTCCCCGAGCTTTCGCTTGAAGCTTTGGTTAATTTAAATCTCAGACTGAGAACATAGGTTCAAACATTAAAAAAAGACGCATCCTTACAAATGAAATCATTAACAACAAATGAGTCCCAGCTGCCTCTCTGAAATAAAATACTACTGAGGGATTCTTTTTTCCTGCAACCATTGAAAAATTCAAAGAAATAAAAATAAAAAGGAAGAAAATATTGTGACACTGATCTGGATTTACCTGTATGACTAGCAGTACAGTTCTACAGAGTTTTGGCTTAGATGATTTGGCTCATCATAATCATCACTATCAGAAATATATTGAATAAAGCTTTAGAAAAGCAAAAGGTTTTAAGGTGTATTTAGTATTTTATAATGAGAGATGAAAAATAAGAATAGCTTTATTCCTGGAAAAGGGTATCAGGAGCCTTTAGCATGTTCAGAAATTTATAAGCTCAATTTCCGAGCAAAAAATAAACTATCTATCTTAGGCTTGTGCATATCGCAGCATAATTATTTGCTATCTGTCAGATTCTATGGATGCAGTCTTCTGTCTGGTTCCTGTAGTTCAAGCTCTGGTATCTCTGATGACTCCTTCTGCTAAAGATGCCGCAGGTTCTCATCCTTTAGTCAAAATTTATGTCAGTATGTCTTTTACATCAGTAAGGTAGCTGGAATATTAATATTAGCTAAATAAATCATTCAATTTCTATTTTCTGTACATAAAGTGATTCTTTTTCATGGACAGTAAAGTTTTTGTCCATTCTCACTGAATAAACAGTATTTTTAGTCTATTATCTCCCATCATTATTGTAATTTTACTCAATAAAACTAAATGCTTTATTTGTTCAGCAGGGTGACAGTGTATTTCCTTAACAACACAACATCATTGTGTGCTTTAGGAAACAGCTGCACAAGCCAGTAAAGTGATGACACATACTTGGAATTTTCTCCATCTCTCAACCACATTTTGATGAATATCCCATGAAATGAATAAAAGCTATCTGCTGTAAATGTCAGGCAGGTGCTATGCAGCTGCACACCAAACACGGAAAGTCTATTTCATGAGAATCTATCTGCTGTATCTATCTCTTCATCTCTACATCTCTGCACTGTGTCTACCCATCTATATCTTTTCCATCCAGTCTGTCTAAATCTCATCTCTAAATCTATTTCAGTCTAATCATCCATTTGCTTCTATATAAACCTAAGTTTTGCTTTCTTCATGGTTATGTTGTTCAAACCCTTTTACTAAGGGCATTAGATGTAGCTTATTTTGTAGATTTGGTGTTGATTGGAATGACCTGTTAAGGGATTTTCAAGAAAGCCCAGATCACATTTAGACACTATTTAACTAAAAGTGCTCATCAAAGTGGACTGACTTCTGAATTTTGAATATCTGACCCTAACGACAGGTAGAATTCTTGTGTTGTAAAGAATTTTAAAAAGGAGGTTTGCTAGCACATTGCACTGAGTAAGGGCAAAGAGGTATTTTAATACCATCTTCACTATAGTTTACTGCCAAGGTATGTGTGCTTGGCTCACCTAGCTACCAGACAATATGTGTTTGCTTTATTGAACGTTGTTGCTATGTATGGCAACCTCAAGGCTTTCTCAGGAACTGATAGGACTAAAAGATCCGTGGTGAGCTGTTGCTCCTGTGGCTGTCCTTGGCACTCTCTGGTGATCAGATCTGGGTGAGAGGACTCAGTGTCTGTAAGCATATTTCTCTGTGTTGTCTGTGGAATATGGATGGCACTAACACTGATTTACTTATCTACTGCACCACATGTATATCTATGCACATGTGGACACCAATGTATATCAATATGCATATATTCTGTATAATCTAATATACACTACATATGTTTATGTATGTCTGTGCATTAAAGAGAATCACCAATATTGAACATAAACTCATAGCGTCAGCCTGCATCCATGTGGATTCAAAACTGAGAGGAGTGGTTGATGCACTGGATAGTTGTGCCAGAGAAATGGGCTGATAGCAACCTCAGGAAGTTCAGCAAAAGGAAGTGCCAATTCCTTCACCTACAGGCTGCGGGCTGGCTGGCTGAAAAGCAGCTTTACAAAGAGTGACCTGGGTATCCTAGTGATAAATTGAGCATGAGCCAGCAATGCACCCTCTTGGCAAAGAGGGCCAACAGTATCCTGGGCTACGTCAGGAAGAGCATAGCCAGCAGGTCAAGGAAGGCAATCCTCCCAGTCTACTCAGCCCTGGTGAGACCACACGCAGAGTGTTGGGCTCCCCAGTGCAAGAGAGACACAGACCTACCAGAGTGAGTCCAGCAAAGGGCCACAAAGACAATGAAGGGACTGGAGCATCTGTCATATGAGACGGTTAGGGAGCTGGGACTGTTCAGTTTGGAGAAGAGAAGGCTCCAGGGCGCATCTCATCAATGATGTGCTTAAATACCTGATGAGGGGGAGAGTAAAGAAGACAGAGCCAGCCTCTTCTTAGTGGTGCCCAGTGAGAGGACAAGAGGCAATGCGAACAAACTGAATCAGAGGAAATTCCACTTAAACATAAGAAAAGCTTTTTTACTGTGAGGGCTGTCAAACACCAGACTAGGTTGCTCAGAGAGTTTGTGGATCCTCAGCCTTGAAGGCACTGAACACCTGACTGGACCCAGTACTGAGCAACCTGCTCTAGTTGACTCTGCTTTGAGCAGGGCAGTTTGACTAGATGCCGTTCAGAAGCCCCTTCCAACCTCAGCTATTCTGTGAATGGAGGTACTCAGCACTCTTACCGGCTCAGCATTTTGACCTATGATGTGCTCAAACATACTAGATACCTAGAAGCAGACGTCTGCCTTAAAAACACTTGACAGCCTTCTAGAACCACTGAAGTTGTCTGAGAGACCCAAATAGGTGGAACAGCTTCCAGGCTGGACAGGGCTCTCTCTGAACCACCCCAGTAGTACCTATTTTCTTCAGGTTTTGTTACTGAGAATTTTATTAAGTTGTATTATGCAGGCTGCATTATCCTCATGCTTTTCCTGCAATGTTACTGACATAGTGCAAAAAATAAGTGGTCTATATTCCAGACCTGTGTGCATTGCAAAGCAGTATTATTTTATGCAGTTAAACAAACTAATTCATAATCTTTTCCTATTGCAATGATCCATGAGTAACAAAAAATCTGGGCAAACTTTAAGCTTAACTAACATTCTTACTCTGATTTTACTGGCATTGATTATTTACACTGAATGAATTTGCCATAGAGAACAGTAGCTGAGGTCTACTTTTCCATCTTTCCAAAGGAAGAACCAGCATTTAACTGAATCACAGTTTAGTTCTAGTACATGCCACACTCAAAAAGCAAGATATTCTCAGTTGAAATGAATAATAAAGGAATGGGTCGGTTTTCCTCCAAGATGGCAAAAGCTGGATGAATACAGCTGCCTGTCATTGCCTCACTTTTCCTAGACTAAGCCTCACGTGATTTCAAAAGATAGACTCTGTAAGGGAGAGAATCTTTTTTCTCTGCAAATATTCCTAAAATCAATTTCTTAAACTTCCAGTGCACATAGTAAAACATCTACAGAATAAAAAAAAATATTCTTTTCTCTACCTTTAATCCATCAGATGATTTTCTTTTTTATTAGCTCAGGAATGTTAAATTTTCATTAAGTAGAATTTGTAATAAATGCTCACCAAATAGGCATTCACAAAAAAGTTTTTTTCCCATGTTTCACATTAAATTAGAAAAAAAGTTCAGCTACCTACCCAGACTGCTGAAGACTCATTTGTATTTGAATTTTCCCTCCACATCTACTAGGTAAATGTAAATGGATCTGAGCAGTTAGGTGTTAGTGATAATTCTATGTAATAATAGGTCCTCAAGACACATAAAATATGTGGTTGGTGTTTTTTTATGTTGATTATTTTTTAAATTCCTTTTACTTGGGTACATAAATAAAATCAGCAAAGTCCTCTCTGGACTATAAATTCTTCTCATATGTGCATGATAAAACTTAAAACGGTCCTTACTGTGGATTAAACTGTAGGATTAAAATATGTATTAAAAAGGTAAGAGGCAAGGCAGTTCCACAGTAATTAGTTCTGAAATTTAATTTTTTATGTATTTGTTATTATAAAAGCAGGGGAGTTCTTCTGTATTTATTTTCTTCTCACTTAAAATATCAATTTTTTTTTTAATCAGAGAAGCAGCATACTTTATTTTTGTCTATAGCACATAAACTGTGGCTAAACATTACATTTTCAGGAGCTTGTCATATAAATTTACCAGTTGGGTTTATGCATTAAAATCAACCAAACATAGACCTTAGGAAAATGCTTTCTTGTGTGTGTTTTTCCTTTTCTTCTTTTTTTATGTATTTTGTACATATTTAAAACTTAGTGTAGCCATCTACTTTTATTCTCTCAGATGAAAAGGATTTTTTACCGGTGTGCAAAGATTTCATGCAGGAGTCTATGTGAGTAAAACCTTCAGTCATTTCCTGATGGCAAAAGAATATCCTACCTGACAGATGAGGAAAAGATGTAGTTATTTATGCCTTTTTCACTTCCCAGATGGACTAATTTCATACGATATTTCAGAATATCAATCTGTCCACAACTTGTCTTCCAAGCTGTACACTGCTTTCAAAATCAAGATATGCTAAACTAAACTCAGGATATCTAAAAATAACACTTAAACTCAGCTCAGAGATAGCTCAGCTTCTTTAGAATAACTGCATGCTTTACAGTAATGTGAAGTCTCATCTGCAACTGAGATGAAAATTTCTGAAAGGAGCAGTAATAATGTCCATCACAGATCTTACAGCTTTCCAGAGCAGGCTAATCCAAATATCATGACTAATTCTCATATTCTTTCCTCCACATTCCTGTTTCTCCAAATGGATACCATTTCCAGCAACTGACAGGACTGAAGCAACAAAAAGAGATCAAAATTGCTCTGAATTTTGTTCCCTGGGGAGGAAAGAAAATAAAATCCAATAAAGTTTATGGAATCACAGAAAGTATGTTGGAAAGAGCTGAAAAAAAGCTACCCAATCCACCTAACACTGGGGCAAAAATTCATCTAGCTACCTACATGCTAATTACAAAAAACATATTTATAACTGTTTGTCCAAGCTGCTGTAAAACCTTTTAGGTTTCTGTAATCATCGCTGGCAAGTCAGTTTGGTACTTCCCCCTCTTTACAGTAAGAAAACTTTATACAAATGTCCACTGCTGCAATTTAAACACACAATTCTTCCTCTATTTCCAGTGTGCATGAAAGAAGAAAACATGACAAACAGCACCAAACATTTCTTTCTCTTTTCAATAAACTTTCAGGCAGTCAAAAAGTGTTATTAGGTTTCTTTTCTATTTCTTTTATTTAGACTAAACAGAAACAACGACTTCAATTTTTCTGGCTGGATCTTTATCTTCAAATTTAAGATCAGGCTTGTCGCTGACCTCTGGATACTCCCCAGATGCGCCCTGTCTTTCCTGCGTGCGTGTAGAACTGAACTCTAGGTGAAGCTGTATTTTCTTCAGAGTGCCAGGTATTCCCTCATTTGTCTTTCATACAGTATGCCTGCTTATTACTATCAGTATGATGTTATTTTTCTTGCAGTGTATGATAGCATGACTTATGTTTAGTGTGTGTTCCCCTGTAGCTTCAAGACCTTTTTCTGTGGAATTTGTCCAGTTGTTTTTCTGTTGTATTTATACTTCCCCTTTACTTATTTCTTACACAGCAGTGTTTTGCACACATCCTTGTTGAATTATGCACTATTCATTTCATGTCATTTATTCAGTTTCTCACTGTCATTCTTGACATCAAGAACGTTTTGAATTTTTCAAGATCATTTTGAGTTCAAATGCTGTCATCTAACATACTTGCAATTCCAGATTGGTGCAACCTCAGATTTCATAAATATATTTTTGTTCTGTTTGCCTGCTTACTTAATGTGGAGACTGGCACATACCAGATCTACCACAAAACCCTGTAGACTCAATCTTCATGCATCTTTCTGGTTTGGTATTGCTTGATAATGAGATTAATTTTTCAACTGATTCTACATGCGCATTGTAGAAGTTTTATTTAAACCACATATTTCTAACCTGCTTATGGCACTGGAATATAAAACAAAATCAAAAGCTTAAAAAACAAACATATATCATACCTATTTCTCCTTTCCTATTCACACATTCTCTTCTCTCAAAGGGCATTCAATTGACTTGACAGGATTTTTTCTTTACAAATCCATGTGAAGAATACTCATAACCTTTTTTATTTACTCCAGTGTCATTCTGGAGTTGAAGTTAAGCTCCAGTCGTGCATAAATGACTGGGCCTTCCCTTCCCTTCCCTTCCCTTCCCTTCCCTTCCCTTCCCTTCCCTTCCCTTCCCTTCCCTTCCCTCCCCTCCCCTCCCCTCCCCTTCCCTTCCTTTCTCTTCTCTTCCCTCCCCTTCCCTCCCCTCCCCACCCCTCCCCTTCCCTTCCCTCCCCTTCCCTTCCTTTCTCTTCTCTTCCCTTCCCTTCCTTCCCTTCCCTTCCCTTCCCTCCCTTCCCTTCCCTCCCCTCCCTTCCCTTCCTTTCTCTTCTCTTCTCTTCTCTTCTCTTCTCTTCTCTTCTCTTCTCTTCTCTTCTCTTCTCTTCTCTTCTCTTCTCTTCTCTTCTCTTCTCTTCTCTTCTCTTCTCTTCTCTTCTCTTCTCTTCTCTTCTCTTCTCTTCTCTTCTCTTCTCTTCTCTTCCCTCCCCTTCCCTTCCCTTCCCTCTCCTTCCCTTCCCTTCCCTCCCCTCCCCTCCCCTCCTCTTCCCCTCCCCTCCCCTTCCTTTCTCTTCTCTTCCCTTCCTTTCCCTTCCCTTCCCTCTCCTTCCCTTCCCTCCCCTCCCCTCCCCTCCCCTCCTCTCCCCTCCCCTCCCCTCCTCTCCCCTCCTCTTCCCTTCCCTTCCCATGTGTTACATTGTATTTTCTCTTCTAAGTGTTCTGGGAATCAGCTATCCTCCATAATCACTAGATATTCTGATATTGCCCTATACAATGTCCTAAGTACTATCAGGAAAAATTAAATAAGTTATCAAATTATTTGAAAACATTTAATTTATTTAGGTAGCCTCTGAGTTGCTCTTTTTCTATGCCAGCTGACTTAATACCTCTTTGATGTTAATTTTGATTGTGTTAGCTATCTAATCACAGTTGGTGAAGACTAAAGCCAAAAAAACATAAAATATTTCAGATGTGTTGGCAACATCTGTCATTAGCTTTCCCTCTCCACTGAGCAGAAGGCTAGGCCTTACTACTCAGAAAATTACAGAATGCTTTCTGGTTACTCTTTCTCTTGTTACCATTTTGCTCTCCGTATTTCATTTTGTGCTTTGGTCTTTCTGACTTTACCCCTTCATATATGTCCTAGTCTTTTTTCTTGTTACTAACAGTTGGATCCATTTCTATTCCGTACTTTTTTCTTTCTTAAGGGTGAAGTGCTGAAGAGCTCACCAAGCTTTGCCTCTCAGTGTTAAATTCCTATTCTAATTACTAAAGAGAATATGAGGTGGAGCTCATAACTAAGATGAATTTTCATTATAACTAAAAGGAAACTAAGGTGGAAGGAAAGAAAAAATGTATAAGGGAGTGAAAGGAGTCTCTTTGTTCTCTTTTGCAAAACTGTTGGATACAGCATTGGCTCCTTCAAACTAGGATGTTAAAATCAGTCTCTTTAATGTCCGCTCTTCCTCATACTTACCCTGCTGTTCATCTTCCTTGTGCCTTTATTTAACAAACTGCCAACTCCCTTGAACTCTCTTTCCTATAGGTATGTTTTCTACTGGGTCTTACCTGTCAATTCTCTGAGTGATGAAAGTCTGCTTTCTCGTAGACTGCTGTCCTTTCTCCGCTTCTCTCCCCTTCTCCATTTCAAAGATGCATCATTTCTATCCCTCTGCTGATCATCTCCCTTAAGTTCCCTGACCCCTCTCATTTTCAGGCATTCCATCTTTTTTGGTCAGAATCAAATGCAGAAAGTTTGATTTCCACTTGGCACGTTTTAAAAACTTGTATGGTAGAAGCAGTATTTACTTCGTCTGACTTTAACCACCTTAGCCACCTTGTTATCTAGGTTTCGTCCGTAGTTAATGTGGGGAGAGAGACTCCTCCAGAGGCAATTCTTCCCATCCTAAAATAGAAATCTAAGACAGGTGGAAGGGACTGATTGCAGCGTGAACCTACATAACTAGGTTAAATTAGATGACTAACTATGAAGTGGCTAAAATTAAATAAAACATACCCAGCTTTGCTTTTTCTGCATCCTGCTGTATTTCTTTCTCAAAGATGCCCTTTTCTCCTTCTATTATTACCTTGGAGACTTTGAACAGGTCTGTCTCCCACCAGATTCCAGATCTCAGAGTGAACATGTGCTTCCTGCATCGTATAAGGCAAAATACTTTACACATATCTACAACTGATTCAGTCATTTCCTTCTTGTCCCTCTTATGACCCCATTATGAATACCTCCTCCCCCTTTCAGGAAACCCAAGTCCTCTAAGCTGCACCATCTGTACAGCCATATATTTATCTCCAGGATGTGTCTGTCCCTGTTCAGGCTCCTACCCTCACTGACAGTATTGATAAGACCACCAGATGAGGCTCCAGTTCTTTCATCGTCCTTCCAGGAGCCTGGCCATTACTTACAACTTTCTCTAGCTTGTTCCTAGAGTGGTAGTGATAGCTCTCAAGTGAATGAGCTGCATGGAAGAGGTATCAGATAGCTGAATGAGCCTTGGTAAAATTGTACAATAGCTCTGATTTGGGCAACACCTCTTCATAAATATTAGGTCATATCAACAAATAGATGTTTCTGTTTGTTACCCACAGAAGTGAGGCACCAACAACTACCACCTTCCATTTTCTCTTGTGAGCAGGGGTCATGAGCCATTCAGCTGTCAGAGCATGTGTTTTTTTCTTCCTTCAGCATTGCAGTTGGTTTCTCAGTCATTGCCAAGGCAGTTTACTACTTTTTTTTAAAGCGTGATAGATTGCCAGCTGAGGCTAAAGCTCCATCTGCTAGCAGTAGCAGATCACAGTCAGCCCTCTCCCAGCAGAGAAACGTGTTCCTGTTCCTTCAGCAGAGCTTCTGCAGCCCTCAACTTCTTTGTTCCTGGAGTGTCTATGTCCAGTACATCTGTGAAGTCTTTGCATTCACTCATGCTTCTCAGCCCATCCCTGTTTTCTGTAACTCTTTCATATGATTTCGAGGAAATTACGCTTTCTAGTTCTCTCAATGCTTCTATAAACCACTCTGAAAATCTAGACTGTAACCCAGACCAAAGCACATCTATGGTTGAGAACTTGGTCTGGACATAACTATCCTGAGGGAAGGTAGAGGAAGAGGTGGTTGCTGAGCCAGCTCTAATTAGGGAATATTTCTCAACCTTAACACTCTGTTTTCCATAGCCCTGTAAACCCTTGAACCCTGTTTTTTTTCCAGTTTCCTTATCAAGTTCTCTTTTGCTGCCATCTGTTGCTGGTTAACCAGTCCCAAACGTTCTACAGGAAAGGGCTTTCCTACATCACTGAATTAATTCTTCAAAGTAGAAACTGAATTTTAAATCAAAATGTAATATTCTCTCTGGCTGTTCGTGGACCCCATTCATTTCTAGAACTGACTTCTCCATTGAGCTCAACAGCAGCCAACCCTATATATCTTAAGGGCTGAGCCTAACCCTGCTACGTGTTCTTGGGTTACTCACAGATTGTGCAGGAAACCTTTAATTAGGCAAATGAAGACAGACAAGGTCAATTATTTTTGGCAGGAGATGGGGAGAGGAATGTAAAGGAAAGCTGTAGTTTGGTCTGACCTAAGCCATTGGAATGAATGGCTTAGTGTTTGGAATAGGATGATTGTTATTTAATTACTATTACAATCAAGTTTTAAAAAGCAGATCCATCTATGATCCAAGTGTTTCTTATTTGTTGATAGAAAATAAAATAACAATGATACCGACCTATTTTAGAAAATCCTCTGAGAGTTATGGCTAAACAGTATGGTATAAGACAGGTACTATTATCGTTATTTCAGTCTGAAACATCAGCAAGATACACTGTGTCAAGGTACTTCAGCAAGGTTCCTAAAACATCAAATTCTAAAAAATCCACCCAGGCCTTTCATCTGTCATTGAAATGGTGGAGATGTGATGACAGAGAAGATGTGGTGAGATTGCAAGAAAAAATAGGAGAGTGGGAAGGCTCATTTTTCCAGCTTTCTGTGCAGTTATTTTACTACATCAAATCAGGATTGTGCCTGTGGTGTGATAAGTTTTCCAGAACAAGAAGCAGTATACTCTCCTACTTTTGCAATAACCATTTTTTCCCTCCTGTTGTCATATTTGTCTTATTAATGAGCTTTAGCTTTTTTCATCTGCTTAAGTCTGACAGAAGTTTTTAAATGCTTTGGTTACTGCAGAGCTATCACTGGTCTCAGTATACATTCGGGCGAAGGACCAGAATAGCTGTTTCTAAATGTTATTCATAAGCAGCAGGCAGAGAGAGAAAGAACAGTATGCTATTTTCATTCCAGAAAAATACTTACAGTCTTGTTTTGTTTTATTTTTAACTTTATAGTATTGCTATATCCTCAATCGAATCGCATCCATTCCTTCTCCAAAGCATGCACATGTATGATTGTAGTCTAAATAACAAGATAAAACCTCACTTTTCTTGTGCACGTCTATCAGATTCCTGGTTTTTCAATCAGGAGGAAGAAGGGTTCAGGAGTTTACCTGAATTCTGGTAAAACTGCAGCATTAACTTAGCTTTTAAAAGCAACTGCTCCTATGCCTGCTTGCTTCAGTGCCTATTTTTCACAAGTTCTTTTCTGCTAACCTTCTCCTAGATCTTTAGTTGGTCTTCAATTTAATTTAACCTGTCCCTTTTGTGTCACTGAAACTCTTCTTCAGGTCCTCTGAAACCTTCACCACCACTATAAATTCTGCTGTTTTCAGTAGACGCATGATCCTTTTTGGAATTTCACAACTCTCTCCTCTTCTGGTTTCCCTTCAGTTACTTTGACCCTTAATTTGTTATTTCCTTTGGCAAGTCCTTTTCTTCCCCACTTTTCCTGTCATTTGACTATATACAGTTTTCGCCTCCACCTTTCCTTGTTTTACTTTCTTTCCCTAGATGGTCAAGTCTCTTCACCCACATAACCAGGGCCAGTGATTCAAAAGTGACCTGCCCTCTCATTCAACCTGGATTTAGCATTTATAAAAATGACAACTCCTCCTCCTTATCATCACCCTCAGGACAACGGGAGTTAACCAGCTCTTCGTTTTCCTCTTGAGTCAAACTACATATCTGTCTCATTAGTGACAAATCTAATGCATTTTCAATCTCGTGGAAGAATGTGGAGAGGTGGATTAGCTGTCTGGGAAGGGAGATAGGAGGGAGAAGCCACCGTGGAGCACTTGCTCCAGGATCACATGTTTTGCAGAGCTCAGCTTTCCAGCATCTCCCCCTCACTTTGGGGTGTATAGCCTGTCTGTAGGGTGAGCTATTCAGGCTCTTCCCATACTTCGCTGCCTCATTTGACAATATCTTCTTTTGGTTTTGATGCCAATAGTATTCATTACTTTTTCCTTTAGTAACTGCAATGTCTTTTTCTCAGCATCCTTTTCCCTTTCCTTGCTTCTGACCTGATCCTTCAGCTCCATATGGCCAGTGACTCTGTTGAGGAGCAATCCACAGCCCTGCTGCAAATTGCCTCTGCACACCACAGGTACAAGAGGGCCAACATCTCCCTGTGCTACCTAGACGGTGCAGAGGTGGGCTGCACCACATGGGGGGCTACCTCCTGCCCCGGAGCCTGCCCCGCTTGGCATGCCTGTCTCCGTTGCTGCAGGAAAACCGTTGATTAAGAATTTCAAAGCAAAGAGCAAAGGGGAAATAAGCTATACGTCTACTAATATCACTTATTAATTCTAATATTGCCCCTCAAAATGTGTCCAACTGACATTCTTCCTAGCACCTTATATAATAAATCCAATATCTATACTCTTTACCAGTCCTGTTTAGATTATAAGTTATTTACAACAGTTGTATTGCAGTGGCTTTTCTGTTTTTTCTAAATCTGGTAAAGAGTGGGCTGTAAAGGAAAACGTGTCTCTTAGCTGTAAACTTCATAGTAAGATTTGTTTAGGGAAGGTCTTTGATTTTTACTTAGTCCTATCCTGACTGCCTACATATGAACATAAGAGCTATATATTTCCAGGGCATGTATATATCTACAATTTTGAAGAGATTCAGCCCATATTTAAAAGTAAGTCTGTTTTACAATATCAGAAAGAATTAGAGAATAAGGAACACAGCAAGCAAAATAGCTTAAAAGTACAATATTAACATTAGTAGAAGTAATTGAGTTATAAGTTGAGGCCATCACCACGCCAGTACGTGCTTTCTCTTTATTGAGTTTGCTGGAGATGCTGCTGCTAAGTGCCATGCATCTCTAAGTATGAAGGAGCAATGCTACTTTATGTATCTTACACTTCAGTGTTAGGCACATTTAAAAATAATTCATGACCTTCATGAAAGGTATTAAAGAGATTTATGGAATGCTGTTTTGATTGTCATGATGCAATGTCAACAGTTGAAACAGCATCTGTCCAGCTGCTTTTTCTTTGTAAGATGTGCAGTGTTTCAAAACTCTTTCCCTTGGAATTTCCCAAAAATCATATAAAATGTAATCTACAGCGGATGCAGGCATGACTACATTGCATCTTCAGCATAGAAATCCTTTGAGCCAGGTCTGATGGATAGAAACCCAGGCCAACTGCATTTTATCATTGTTTTAAACGGAACTAAGTTCTCAGTCCATTTGGTTTCCAGCTTCTTGTTAAACAGTAATATTCATCACACAGACAGCCTTTCACATACTTGACATGTGCTGAGACAATCTATTTCAAAGAAAATGATTTGACTTTGAAGAACTCAAACGCAAAATTGAAGACTATAGTTTTCACGCTGATTTTATTTATTCTGGAATTTTGAATAATAATTATAATAAAATATATTGTGCATTTGATGACAGAATATCAGAACCATATGTAAGGCAGCAGGCATCCACACATCTGCAAGAAAAGGCATGCAAATCAGTAACTCAAGTTTTCTGCTTTGCTGGTAGGGGCTTAGCTGTAGCCAGCTTTGAGTGCCATACATCAGAAAAAATGTGGACCACCTGGAGAGTCCAGAAGCTGAAACAAAGGTCTAAAAAACTCATGAAGTATGAAGAAATATTGAAATAAACAGTAGAAGGGGAGGAGAGGGTACCCTGAAGAAGATAAACCCAAAGAAAGACAAAATAATAGGCTTCAAGTATGTAGAGAGTTGATGCAGAGAGGAAAAGAATCTTCTATTTTTCACATCTGGTAGGGATAGATTGAGAAGGAAGGGAACTGAAGAAAGGCAAGGGACATGAATATGTCAGACATGGGGAAAACTTACTAAAAAAAAGTTAGCGAAGCAGTGGACTAGGTTGCTTAGGGAAGTTAAGAGATATAACTGATCTCGTCCTGCAGCAGGATGATGGGCTAGATGAGTTCTGAGGTCCCTTTTAATTCTATTTTCCTATGTCCTATACCTTTAAACGAAATACAATTTCAGTGTTTGGCCATGATTCACTAATACTGGAATCATTTTGGAAAAGCTCATTGTTAAATAGATTAAATGAAATACACTAAATCTATTTTATTTTCCATGTTTTATCTGAGCAGACATTTACCTTCAACTTTGAATGTGCTATTGCACTAACCCTCCATGTATGCAGTTCACGTACCACGCTTGGTGGAACTAGTTGGGACTGAAAACACTCAGAGGAGTAAAATTTGAAGCCCTTGCCTCCACTGTTGTGTGTCTCGTGTTGTTTGGGGTCCCATTCCTGGGCAGGAAGAGGATGCAGCCAAATGCTCTTCCAGGCTGACACAGTGACACGAGCATTAATAGTGCAGCAAGCATTAGAAAAGTGCTCCTCAAAGGACATGCGCAGCCTTTATAGGGTGCCAATGGCATTAAGGAATATGCAGCATTACACACAGATTTTGTAGACCCAACAAAATATACTGCCATGTATTATGTATAGGTCCTGGCATCTGCATCTTCTTGAAGAGCGCTCACCCGCTCTTCACGTGGGAGCCTGGAGCAGCTGCAAGTAACTGTGCTGCCACAGGATGGAGTGAACTGCCTGAAACTGCTGAAGCCTAACTGACACATTTCACACTGTAAATTTAAAATAGAAGTCTGGATCCAGCAAAAACATAAGCTGTTTAAGGATGTATCTCAACAAGACATGGCTTCTTGCAGAGAGCAGGTGGAAAAAAGGGAAGAATTCAGTCTAAAAAAACCCACAAATATACCATCAGTGGAACAAAAGGGCAGACTGTCTTAAAGCCTGTTATGTCTGATGTCCGTTAGTCTCTTTAACATTGTTGTACCTACCTCACACAAAAGAAAGTCCTTTCCTGGACTCTCTTTTGAAAGATTTCATGCAGAGCATTACCTAAATCTTACTTCCTAAACTGAACATTCTCCACTCTTTTTCAAAGTCAGGTGCACCCACCTGAGCATGAGGTGGCTTGGGCTCTGCTGGCCCATCCCTTATGTGTTACAACTCAAAGCTATTCCAGGGATATACTCCAATAGCAGAAGAAGTTGTGGGCAATTTATAAAGGCAACATAGCCTGAGCTGGAATGCGAGGTGAATGGGGCATGTTTAGCCAAGAGTGGTGTCCTCAGTAGGACTGGGAAGCAGCTCTCTTCATTAACATTGAAGATAACCTTGGATATCAGGAAAACACTTGCATGGAGTGATACTAAGAAGGGCTCAACTCAAAGAATTTCACAAAATCACAGAATGGTTGAGGTTGGAAGGGACCTCTGGAGATCATCTAGTTCCAACCACCCTGCTCAGGCAGGGTCCTCTACAGCACGTTCCACAGGGTCGCATCCAGGCGGGTTTTGAATATTTCCAGCGAAGGAGACTCCACTACCTCTCTGGGCAACCTGTGCCCGTGCTCTGTCACCCTCCCAGGAAAGAAGCTTTTCCTCAGGTTCACACAGAACTGCCTGTGTTTCAGTTTGTGCCTGTTCCTTCTTGTCCTGTCGCTGGGCACCACAGAGAAGAGTCTGGCCCCATCCTCTCGACACCCTCCCTTTAGATATTTGTACACATTGATCAGATCACCTCTCTGTCTTCTCTTCTCCAGGCTCTACAGGCCCAGCTCTCGCAGCCTTTCTTCAGAGGAGAGAGGCTCCAGTCCCCTAAGTCATCTTGGTAGCCCTCCGCTGGACTCTCTCCAGGAGTGCCATGTCTCTCTGGTACTGGAGAACCTGGAACTGGACCCAGTACTCCAGACGAGGCCTCCCCAGGGCTGAGGAGAGGGGCAGGATCACCTCCCTCCACCTGCTGGCCACACTCTGCCTCATGCACCCCAGGAGACCATTGGCCTTCTTGGCCACAAGGGCACATTGCTGGCTCGTGGTGAACTTCTTGTCCACGAGCACTCCCAGGTCCTTCTCCGCAGAGCTACTTTCCAACAGGTCAACCCCCAGCCTGTACTGCTGCCTGGGGTTCTTCCTCCCCAGGGGCAGGACCCTGCACTTGCCTTTGTGGAACTTCTCGAGGTTCCTCTCTGCCCAGCTCTCCAGCCTGCCCAGGTCCCTCTGAATGGCAGCACAGCCTTCTGGTGTGTCAGACACTCCCCCCAGTTTTGTACCATCAGCAAACTTGCTGAGGGGGCACTCTGTCTCTTCCTCCAGGTCATGGATGAATACATTGAACAAGACTGGACCCAGCACTGATCCCTGGGGAACACTGCTAGCTACAGGCCTCCAACTAGACTCTGCGCCACTGACCACAACCCTCTGAGCTCTGCCACCCAGACAGTTCTCAATCCACCTCACTCTCCACTCATCCAGCCTGCACTTCCGGAGCTTCCCTAGGAGGGTGTGATGGGAGACAGTGTCCAAAGCCTTGCTGAAGTCCAGGGAGACAACATCCACTGCTCTCCCCTCATCTACCCAGCCAGTCTTTCCATCAGATTGGTCAAGCATGATTTCCCTTTGGTGAATCCATGCTGACTACTCCTGATCACCTTCTTGTCCTCCACATGCTTAGTGAAGACCTCCAGGAGGAGCTGTTCCATCACCTTTCCAGGGATGCAGGGGAGGCTGACAAGCCTGTAGTTTCCTGGCTCCTCCTCCTTGCCCTTTTGGAAGACTGGGGTGACATTGGCTTTCTTCCAGTCCTCAGGCACCTCTCCTGTTCTCCATGGGCTTCCCAAGATGATGGAGAGTGGCCTAGCAATGATATCTGCCAGCTCCCTCAGCACTCACCAGTGCATCCCATTGGGGCCCATGGATCTGTGGTTATCAAGTTTGCCTAAATGATCTGTAACCTGATCCTCCTCCACCAAGGCAGCATCTTCCTTTCTCCAGACTTTGTCTTGTCCACAGAGTCTGGACTTCCTGAGGACTGGCCTTAGCAGTAAAGACTGTCGCAAAGAAGGCATTTCTCATAACTCTGCCTTCTCTGTATCCTTTGTTACCTGGGCACCCGCCCCATTCAGCAGGGGGCCCACATTTTCCCTAGTCTTCCTTTTGCTCTTGATGTATTTGAAGAACCCCTTCTTGTTATCCCTGACATCCTTTGCCACATTTAATTCCAAATGGGCCTTAGCCTTCCTTGTCGCATCCCTGCACGCTCTGACAATGTCCCTGTATTCCTCCCAAGTGGCCTGTCCCCTTTTCCACATTCTGTAGACTTCCTTCTTCTGTTGCAGGAGTTTTGCCAGGAGTTCCTTGCTCATCCCTGCAGGTCTCCTACCTGCTTTGCTGGATTTCTTCCTCAGAGGGATGCACCCACCTTGAGCCTGGAGGAGGTGATGCTTGAATATTAACCAGCTTTCTTGGACCCCTCTTCCTTCTAGGGCCCTACCCCAGGAGATTCCCCTCAGTAGGTCCCTCAAGAGGCCAAAGTTAGCTCTCCTGAAGTCCAGCGTTGCAATCCTACTCATTGCCCTGCTCCCTCCTCGTAGGATCCTGAACTCCACCATCTCATGGTCACTGCCGCCAAGGCTGCCCCCAACCTTCACCTCTCCAACTAGACCTTCTTTGTTTGTTAGTACAAGGTCTAGCATTGCACCTCTCCTCGTTGGCGTCTCCACCACCTGAGTCAAGAAATTATCCTCGGTGCTGTGCAGGAACCTCTTGGATGGTTTGTGCCTAGCTGTGCTGTCTTCCCAGCAGGTGTCAGGGTGGTTGAAGTCTCCCAGGAGAACCAGGGCCTGTGATCGTGAGGCTGCTTCCAGCTGTCTGTAGAAGGCCTCATCGATGACTTCCTCCTGATCAGGTGGCCTGTAGTAGACCCCCACAACAGTGTCACCCATGTTACCCTGCCCTTTAATCCTTACCCATAGGCTCTCAACTTGCTCTTCATCCACCCCTAGGCGAAGCTCCCTACATTCTAGTTGCTCCCTCACATAAAGGGCAACTCCACCACCTCACCTTCCTGGCCTGTCTTTCCTAAAAAGCACATAGCCATCCATGACAGCATTCCAGTTATGTGAACTATCCCACCATGTCTCTGTAACTGCAACGAGATCATGGCCCTGCGACCGCACACAGATCTCTAACTCTTCCTGCTTATTCCCCATGCTGCGTGCATTGGTGTACAGGCATTTCAGAGAGCCAGTCAAGCACGCAAGCTTCCCAGGAAAGGTGCAAGAGGATCCTCCATAGACATGTCCCATGCTGTCTCCCCTGGCTGGATGCACCCGCTGGAGGCATCCTGACTTGAGCGGTGTTTTACTGACTCCCCTGCCACTATACCACTCCCCTTCCCCCATCTTGCCTAGTTTAAAGCCCTCCTTACCAGGCTGGCCAATCTGTTGGCAAAGACGTGCGTGCCCCGCTTGGTAAGGTGGATCCCATCGCTCCCCATCAGCTGTTGATCTTCAAACAGGGTCCCATGGTCATAGAAACCAAAGCCCTGTTGCCAACACCAGCAGCGCAGCCAGTTGTTAGCTTGGAAAATCCATCTACTCCTCTTCTCGTCCTTCCCCCTCATTGGCAGGATGGAGGGGAAAATGACCTGGGCTCCCAGTCCTTTGACCACCATTTCCAGAGCTCTGAAGTCCTGTGTGATGGTTTCCAGTTTACCTTTGGTATCATTAGTGCCCACATGGAAGATGAGCAGAGGGTAATAGTCCAACTCATCGACAAGCCTTGGCAGTCTTTCCAGGACATCTCTTATTCGAGCCCCTGGCAGGCAGCAAACCTCTCTGGACAAGAGGTCAGGTCGGCAGATAGGTGCCTCTGTCCCCTGCAGCAGGGAGTCACCCACAACAATTACTTGCCACATAGGGTCTGTTGCACCAGTTGTCTCCCTTGGAGCCATGCCCAGCTCCTCCTCAGCTTGGAGGGCACTAAACCTGTTCCTCAAAGGCAAGTTGTGAGGAAGAGCAAGAGCCTTTCTCCTTCTACAGGAAGTGACCAATTTACAGCCTTGGTCTACAGTGTTATAACTTACCATTTCACATGGTAGAAAGCCCTCCAGCAACTCCACTGCAGTGGGGGGTGGGACTCCTGGAGCTGCACAGTCTCTGAGAATACCCTGTCTATCTCTTGCTCATCATCTCAGATGCTATGCAGCCTACTGAGTTCCTCCTGTAACTCAGGTTATCATCAGGTAAAGTGATGACACAACTGATCAACCACAACATACCTCCTGCAGGGGAGCTGACTGTCAGCCCAGGCCTCACAGAGGGACCCCAAGCACTCCCTGCAGCCTGACACCTGCATCAGAGGGTCTCTCTGCATTGAAGCTTCTGACACAGTGGCTCCAGCAGCTACTGGGAAACATGCTCTACAGCATGTCATAACCATATGTGAGGAAGCAAATACTACAAGGACTGGAAACAAAGGTACCTTCTTGCACTCCTCTACACAAACTGCTGCATGTTTGCTGTGCCTGGGTCTTATATAGGCCGCTCCCTAGCACTGGCTCAAAGGGTGCTTGACCCACCCTAATCAAGGGCCACCTGGATCAAAGGCCCCAACTCCCTCTGACCAGGGGCAACCAAGCGAGCTCCTTAGCAGCAGCTATACCTAGCTAGAGTTTCCCAGGAGAAGTCAAGGCCTCCTGCAGTTGTCCTTGACTAGCTATCCCTTCCTGCAAGCAGCAAGCACTGTCTAGTTCCTCAGGGGTCCCCAGAAAGCCTCCACAACTTCCAACAAATTCAGTAGGTATTTCAGAGAAAAATCACCAAATCCCTCATGGCTGATCATTTATTTTAGAAAGACATATTTACATGTTAACTATTAAATCTTAAAAATATTAATTTATACTTTCAGGTTATAGAGAAAACTCCAGCCCAACAGAATTTGATAAAAACCTAAGAAACTAAAGATTATTTTTTATCCTTTGCACAGTTAATTAGTGAGTTTTTCATAATTTATCTCATGATAGATAATTAAAAACTAATTAAATTCTTTCTGTTGAAGGGCAGTTTCTAGCTATGTTTACTGTCGGATTTTATGACTTTCCATTTTCCTGTGAATTAGCATCAAAGGCTAGAAGTTAAGTAAGTATCGCCCAATGATGCTAATTTCCTATTTAGAAAGAAAAAATCTGTAAAGGTTATAAGTCAAGGGAGTGGTTTTTACTGGCCCCATGTTTTGTAGAAGTATTTTTATTCAAAAAAAAAGTATTAAATCACACCAAGTTTTGACTCATTAAATTTCATCTATCTGTGTGACTACTAGTTTTTGAAAATACAGAAGTGCTCAACTTCCAGCAGATGGTGCTCTGGTACTTTAGCTGTCTGCTTCCTTCCAGCTAGCACATAAATTCAGATTTCTAGTTCTGATTAAATTCTGCTTTTACAATGTGATTCTTCAGAAATGCAGCAGTCTCCCCCCCCCTTTCTCTTCCTCCTTCCCCCCCCACATCCATTCTCTCTCCTCCTGTGAAACCCTTGGATTTTTCTGAAGCAAGAAACTTTCAAAATCAAAAGGGAGCACTGTTTTTATCAGGCTCAACAAATAGGAATATCAAGTAATAAGAAGTAGGATCAAGACACTTATTTTAGGTTTTTGAATTCAGTTCTGCAGTTTTGGTTCAGTTGTTTCTGAAGGTACAGGTCTATATCTGAAGTTTTTATCTGAGCTGGTCACAGTTCAGTGATATTTAAATCCAGAAATCTGAATTTAGTTCTGGCCCATCTTTGCTCCTAGATAATCCTCAACCGTTAAATAAAGCATCAACTCTGAAAGCAGTTATTCCCCCCGACCCCGCACAGCTGCCTGGTCCAACAGCTCAAAGGGAGTTCACCCTGCAACTCCAGCTTGTCATCTGCTCACTTAGGTTTATTTAATGAAAATAATAAGGAAGATGAAAGAAAAACAGCAGAAAGATTGAAAGGTTGATTAGAATAACACTTTCTACAGCTCTGTCCTTGGTCTCTCTCCTTTTATATCCATCAGTGACTTTAGCAGGCTGATGGGTATCAAATGCGTAAATCAGGTGCAAAGGATGCCTGTCAGTGAGCTGCAGTGGAGGTGGTAGGTAAGTGTTGGGCTGTCTGTGAGCACCTCACTTTGCCCTCCCGATCAGGAGACAATGCCACAGCCTTGATTTACAGCCTTGCAAATCTGCTCCGGACAGCCTGAGGTACAGATAATTTGTGTCTGACAGCTAACTCTGTAGTTATGGTATTGCAGCCATGGAAAGTCTATCGGTGCTGCAACGGCTCGGTATCTTTTTGCAGCATGCTGCCCTAACTTTTGTCTTGTAAGTGTTGCAGAAACCAGGAGTCCTGGAGAGAATCCAGTATCTACATTTCTGTTTGCTTTATGTAGATAATTCAGAGCTGTTTTTTCATTTTTTTTATTTTACATATATATATTATATAATGTTTCAGAAATATTGTAGCATAAAATTAAATACTTAGAGCAAGGGTCTGGAAATCAGTACCTCCAGATGCCATTACTGGCACAAACTACAACTAAGAGGAAAGCAGTATTGTCCACACAAAACACTGGAAAGACATGAAAAATGCAGGGCCTTAAAAAGATCACAATAATTTTCTCAATTAAAAATGAGACATTTGTTTATACTTTTTATTGAAAAACTAGAAAAAAATTTAAATGAAACTATTCTCTGGGAAAATTTACATTTTAAAAGGAGAAAAAGAGCCTTTTTTTTCTTTTTTTGTAGGAAGCTTTTAATGTATTTTTTTCACCAGTTTTAGCAGTGACTTTGACAGACTCTGCTTGACCTTGAGCAAACCCTTCATCTGCTGTATACCTAAATGACTCCCACCTATGTACCTGTTAGAAAAATATCTATAGAAAGGTAATAAAGCTTATATCATTATTTTTATGCAGATATGTTTAGTGGGAAGAGGATAGCTATATCCCTTATAGTTACATTTGCAACATTTACCACTGCTTCTTCCTTTTATGTTTGTTCTAGTGCCGAAGTGACTTGGAATTTCATGTTTCATCTCCTTTTATAAAGGCAATAGTTGGTAGCATGTGCAAGGGATAGGCATAGCAATGCTTTTTGGTTGCACAGCAGTAGGTGTTTTGCAAGACATATTCCCTTTACCTATAGGCCATCTAAAACCTCCATCGGAGGCCAGCCAGTACCGAGCTAGGCATGCCTACCAGCCTGACGAATGACACATGGAAGGATGTGTTGCCTGAGGACAAATACTGCCAGATACTCTTACGTTTTCTAGGGTGTTTGTAAAAGCTGTAAACCGTCATTAAAAAAGCTGGGTTTATGGCTTTAGATGCATCTATTTGTGCAAGTACTTTAGACAGCGTGACTGATGATCACTGGATTGTAAATCTCTTCCAAACATTGTAGAAAGAAAAGGCTTGGGGCCAGGGCTTCCCTACATCTGGCTGCTGCAGGTGCTGATGGGAGCCTGTTGATCTCACCTCAAAAGTAGGTGAGACTGTAGAACAAACTGTAGAAGAAAGGGTTATGCATAGAAAGGAAACTGAACAAAAAGCTACATGAGTTTAACTGAGGTAGATCACTATACTGTACTAGCCTCTTATCTCTTTTTGAGAAGATGTTTGATTTTTGAGACAAACAGAATAGATCTTTAAGATCTATCTTGCCTCTGTAAAGCATCTGAATCAGTAGAATAACTTTATTCAAGTAATATCTAGGGGATATTTTTGGTTAGATGACAACAAATTGAACTAAGACAGGAATTAGGAGGGAAATATTTACACAGTAGTAATGAAAAGAGTTGTATTATGTTCCTGGAAAGATCTTAAATCTATGGTTCTTGAGGAACTGGAGATTTTCATCAGATTAAAAAACATTTTTAGTGATATGAAGAAGTTTTACAAAGGTCCCCCCCACACACCTTTTTATCTATCTACCTTTCTTCTTTATGTTTTATAATCCTGCAGAGTAAATTCAGGACTGAAAGTAACATTGACCATTCCGGGTCTCTCCTGACCTGATCTTGCACTAATATAGTCTCATTGCAATGTGGAGAACTGTACACTTCAGCGTATGGTACAAATAAATAAGGGAACAAACAGTACTCCCAGCTTTAGCTTATAGAACCGTAAACAATAGGAGACATTTTGCTGTAGCTGTCACTAAGTAATTAATGTTTTTCCGCTAACTTCACAGTACCCATACCTAATCAAAACCCCATATTAAATGCTTCCTTATTCACAAAGAAAAACTTCTTCTTATCGCATACTGTAGCCACACCCTTTCAAAATTTTGGCCTGGGTGGTTATGCTTTGGCTTGGGTTTTGATGTGGTAGATAATGGGAAAACAATAAAGCTGTATATGCTGTAGCTATTAAGTAGTTTAACTGGGAGATTAATCTTGTGGATTACAAAAATCCAAGAGCAAAGGAGAAACTGACATTGAGTATGAGTTTGTGATATTTGTCTTTTTTAGTTCAGCCGAGCCAACATACTTTAACTGAGCTGCTATCCATATTGCAATGCACAGGAGAATAATTGTCATAGTGATAATAAGCTCTCTTCCCAGCATGGATACTGAGTAGTAGAGAAAAGTGACAATTTAGCTCCTTTCTCATATAGCTAAATGAACACTAGTAAGTCTTTCTCTTCCACCTGTCAGCAGAGGTAAATTCCTTCCAAGCTGTATTCATATACAGTGCTTAAATAGTGAAGAACACTGATTCTTGCCTGATTTGGTTCAGCTTCATCAAATGCTCATGTAAGTCCCTTGCAGTGAGCAGACAGCGAGTAAGGAGTTATGTATCCTCTGTAAGGCAGGAGGGAGAAGGGTCTTATTCTAACACACAAGAGAATTACATGGGGAAAAGAATCAGCAGCTCTGTCAAAGCGTAACTCTTTTGGTTATCCCCTCAGGTTGATGGGTAAGAGGAATTGCCTACTGCCATGTGGAGACACCCGCCCCATGCACAGGGCTGATTGCGGCATAGGCATTCGCCTTGCGGCCCCAAATCACTGCACTGCTAGTACAGCTCTGTGGTTCTAGGGACCTGCAAACACCTTGGGATTGCCGTAATCTGTACCAAGTACACACACTCATTATTCAAAGCTACTTCTAACATGAAATGCATTGGGAGTGGAGGAAACTCAGCCCTTGGAAGGCTGATATCTTGGTTGTTTCTGTTTAAGTAATAACAATAGTAAGCTTAGCAAAACCAAAAAACAAACACAAAAACCTGAAACCTTTTAATGTTAAGCAAAAGAGCTACCCAGGACTGAGCTCCATGTACAAGTACCTCATTCCCTGTTTTTCATAGTCAGCAGCATCTTCTCTGAAATGATTAACTGAGCCAAGCAGCAGAATGAAATGTTAAATATGACAGTCTTGATGCTAGCTAGCACTACAACTGACTTTTTGAAAAATAAGCAGCAATATGCCAAGTATCTGGGAACTGTAGCATATAGCCTGAAAACTACCTTTCACCAGAAATGACCCTTAGGCACCTGAATCTTTACCTTTCTGAAATTCAACAATGAATTAGTTCTCACTGCTGCTCCTCCAGAAGAAAATATCAAATCAAATTCACCAAAGGACAAAGGACAGTGTCCTGATATAGCTCAAGATACTATTTAGGAAGGAAGGCAGATTTCCCTGTTCTAGTTAATCTCATATTTAAATATAGAATTATTTTACTTTCTGGTATAATTTCAGAACAACTTGTATATTTGATTCTCAGTACACATATAATGTAAAAAGCCCTTAGAATGGGCAATAATTTATTCTTATTTTGTAGTCTGAAGTCTCTTTATATTGCTAGACTTGGATGAAAGGGTTCTAAGGTGAGGGAGAAAAGAGTTTGTGCCTGGGGGATTAAAGCAATGTTGCAGGCACAAAAATACGGGGTTCAATATGCTTCTCTGTTACTGGTTCATTCTTTGATCTGGATAATGTACCAACTGCTCAGCCAGTGAGGGTTTCTTTAACTTAGGATAGTCACTCCAGTGCTGAAAATAGGCTGTTTCATGAAGTCTACCCATCCCCACAGCTCAAGGATGTGCAGTATGTCCTTGTTTGTCCATTTTATTTTGGCCAGAAATTCCATCCAGGCTTGAGAAAGCTCTTCCTAAAGATTTATCAGATCTGGAGTATTCCTGCAAAAATTTTAAGTGTCTACAAACTGACAATACTTAATAATAAGTAAATATTAAGTGAAATATTCTTGATAAGCTTGACTAAAAAACTTAGTTACTGTAACCCCCCCCCATCATATCCATTAGAAGAGAGACTCATCATGATATCTCAGAAAGAAAGAACTAGAAGCAACCAGTGGGAGACCAAAATTTACAGGAAAAGAAACGGTATCTTTAATTAGAGCAACTGGTATAGCTGGAAAAAATAGTTGTGTTTATATTTGTGAACCATGGTCGAGACAAAGCACAAGTAGAGAAAACAGTGAAATTATCTTGCAACAGATTGAAAACAAGCAAGCAAACAAAAACTCCAAAATAAAAGGCAGTACTTTTTTGCACTAAAATATAATTCAGTTGTGTATTCATTAAACAAAATGCAGAAGAACTAAATCGTCAGAAGTGGGACAGGGAACAGGGAATGGTGCACTTCGTACACAACCTAACTCTTCTGTTTTTTCCTGAGCATCCTCTGCTGCTCCCTACAAGAGGCAAGTTACTAAACTGATTGAATCCTTTGATCAGACTCAGTCTGACAGGGGATGCAAAAATTATGTAGATAGATTTCCCTTGAGAGGAAAGGTGTTGGTTTCCTATAGGACAATAAGGGAGAGGGTGGAGGTGTGGCTCTTTATATAGCTTTGATAGCAATGGCAATAATTTTAGCATTTCTGTATGACTTTACCACTTATCTCTAGAAATGGTACCAGTGGGTTGAATCCCTACTGAGCTACTGCACTTCTACAGTACCATAACCTATTGACTTCATGTAAGAATTATAATGTTTGTGTAAGATTATAGCAGCTGTTATTCTTACTGTTGGTCTTCTTCATTATGATACGCTTCCTTTCTAGTGACAGCTGGGTCACAGACAGAGAATTAAGACCCTCCTGAAGCCTTGATTACTGTAAAATAATCATTTCATTCAGGCCCTAAAGTCTCTTGTTTTAAGATAGAAATCTCCTAGGTTAATCGCTTTGGTTAAGCTGGTGAAATGGGCTCTCGTACTTTCAGAGACATCCTTGCCACTTGCTTTACTACCTAAGGTCAGTTATGTTTCTAAGGTGACTTACTCCCCATGAAAATATTCTCCACAGAAGTTTTAACTTGTGTTCCCCATTCGTGCAGTGATTGGCTCACACATTTTGCATCTATTGTTAACCTTATGGGTTAAGCACTTCCTCCATTCAGGTAAGAAGAACTGCCATTTACTCTGGAAGTTTCAGAAACTGTTCCTATCTGGAAAATTGTTTTAATGATGCTATTTTTTCCCACTATAGGATGAAATAATTAAACTGCACTATGGAGTGATATTTAGTCCTCCTCACCTTGCTGTGAAATTTCGAAGCAAGGGAAATATTCTGGCTTCTTATTAAGCGTAAAAATTTTCATATGCCTCCAGGGGACAACCAAGCATGTGAGCAATTGCATTCTGGGATCTGCAGGTCTCACTTGTCTTGCTTTCATTTGCTCAGAGGTTGTGCTCACTGGCATATTTGCCAAGGGTTGTTATTTTGCTTTTTGAAATGTATTCTGGGTAATTCTATAAACAGCATACAAATACATGGATTATATGGTAAATACCTTTGTCTGATACATAAGGCCCAAATTTGAGAAAGGTCAGACAATGCAGTATGAGGATGCATAAACCTTTTTCATTAAACACAGAAAACAACATCTGTTTTTCCTTAATTCGGTTTTACTTTAACAGATATTGGCTGATTAATGATTATATAGCAATTTACCATTATTAAGCAGGTGAACCTCTACAGCACAAAAAGGCATTCTTTGGTGCCAGCCGAAAAAGGTGTTGTACCACAAAATGCACAGTACACATGCTGGTCAGGAGCTGCTGGAGGGCAGGGTGTGAAATACCAGAACACTACTAGGCTTTCTTCTAGCAACATTTGCTGTTCACACCCCTCTGAATTAAACTCAAGCCCAAAAGTGTTTCACAGAAAGTGATACTGGGGTGCTAATGGTCAACATTTTAGCGCTCAGGGTGTCCCATCTGGCAACATAGGAAACTCTAGGGAAAAAGTCACTGAGTTTGAACTAGCTTGTCCAAAAACAAAGCAAAACAAAACCAAAAAGAAAACCCAAGGATGTCATATTTGGGAACTGACATGTCACTGCTTCAGAGCACAGAGGCCAAGTGTGCAGGGGCAAACTGTAAAAGTTCGATCATATTTTAGATTTCATTACTGTCTTGGGAGTGTTTGAAATGGCTGTTAGAAATATATTTTGGTCCACTAACTGTTTTTGCTGGAAATAAAATTGAACTTTCCAACTATCAGGAAAAGGATATCAATATCTGTGTGTGTTTTACAGCCCCATAAGACCACATTGAGTTATCACTGGTACTTGACTGATATCAAAGAGCATGTTTTACATGAGTGCTTTTCCATCATCCTTGGAAAGCGCATGGCAGGGAACAGACTCTGCTCTCAACTAAATTGGTGCAACAGTGAAAAGTGGCTGCGTTGTGAGTTTGTCCTTGGCTGTCTGACATGACCGTGAAAAGCTTCATAAAGAGGCCCTTCCCACAGTTACTTGCGCTAAAGCCATCTCCCTTTTGTTTCTGCTTGTGCTCTAGCATTTTGTGAGGGACACAGGTTGGAAAGTGTAATGACCTTGTGAAATTAGCTCTCTTCTGCTCAGCTATCCATGCTAAGGGAAGCCAAGGCTGGGAGAGTTTTAAACCCATTGCATTTCCCATGTTACTGCATAGGATAGACCTCACTGATGAAGTGCTAATGTAAGGAGGGAGTAAGCAAAGGTCAGGGGAGAAATTCACTCTATGCTTCTCTAAAGTAGTGCATACACTCACTTGCTACCTGACAACAAGTTAGCGCCTGAGAGGGTCACAGTTTGGACTTTGGTCCTGAACCCCCCTCAGTGTCTATAAACGCAAGCCTCTAATATCGAGTATTGTTTAACTAATTAGTTTATATATGGTCATTCTTAATTTCTTCTGGGATTACCTTCATATTAGAGCTCTCCAAAAAAGAAGTCAAAGTCAATGAGGATTGCTTCTGAGCACAGAAGAGAAAATGCTCATCTGGGAATAATTTTAGAGAAGTCTGAAAGGAGGGTTCTTCAGTCCAGATTTCATTATTTCCATTAGCTTGACTTGCTGTAAATATATTAGCCTCGTTACACAATTCAGACTCCCATTGGCATTAATAGAAGTTAGAGATAGAAAAAGCTATTAGATAATGCAGCCATCTCCCAGCTGATGCAGGAAAAATTAATTTAATTACTTATGTCCATTGAAAAAAAGAGACCTAAAGGGTTGAACCTGCCTTTTCAAAGGTAATTCACATCAAATAAAATCAACTACTGTTGTTGTAAGATTTTTAAGCTTGAAGATCGGTGACTGATTTTCCAAGAGGAATTGGTAGTAGTACTGTATCAGTAGTAACAAACAAGTATTATAGATGTAGTTGTGTTCTTTGGAATTGTGACCATAATGCCTACCAGTACTAAAAAATACTAAGCAAAGTCAAATAACATTGAGCTTCTGAAAAATATGGTGAGGAAGACAAATGTCCTATAAATCTGGTTGCGATGATTTGTTTTATGCCTCTACTCCTGAGGTGTTATTTCTAGTCTTTGTCCAATTTGTGATGTGCTGTTGACTTCCTGCAGACTCACTGCACTTTACCAGCAGATCAAACTGGGTAGGTAACTACAGTTCTTGTCTTTTGGAGACTATGGTCACTGATGAATGCAAGCTGCGTTTGCCTTACTTGCTGGGGAGCACCATAATGCACCTCTGGGAAGTGAAATGTCCACATCAAGGGCCTACTCAAATAATGCAGTGGTTTTTTTTCTGCATTGTTCTTGATTTTCCCTCTAAATTGAAACACTACCAAGAGCAGCAAAGGGAGAACAGTGGTTTCCACCAGTGTGCCTTAGTGCAGTATCAGGATACAGTTGGGAGATGTACTATTCAGGAACTTGAAGGTGCCCCAGTTCTGGTAGCTACAGTGACTAAACAGTTTTCTTAAAACAACTGTTAAAACTGAAAGCAAAACATTAAAGGAAAATAATTTTAGAAACAATAAGCCGTTTTTATACGTGTTATCTTCGCCAAAAATCCCATCAACTCAAGCTGGTGGAGCAGACAGGTCTGTTTTGCAAACATCTCACAGAAACTGTGTCTCTGTTCAAACAGCTCCCCAGCGATTTCTGTCTTCCCTCTGAAGACAGTATTTCTATTTGGCCAAGAATCCTTGCTCCCCTATACCCAGGCTAGTGAAAAATAACATTCTATTATTTTCTTGTATGGACTCAGGATTGCATATAATTCCTTTATATGGAGTCAGGAGTTTGGATCTTCCTGGATCATAGGCTGTCCATTGTCCCTTAATGGTCTGTTAGCATTTAATACAGGCTCCATATCTTATCTTGCACCATTCTACACTCTTCCTGCTTGTTTCTCTTACATTTACAGTAAAAATAAGCTGGTATGTTCACACAGTAATTATCAAATAGCCAGGTCACATGAAATATTCATAAATCATTGCAGAACAGCCCCACCAACCATCGTAAGAATGATTTAAAAAAAAAATGTCCTGAGAAATGATTACCAATTTTCATGTTGCTGTCTCCCTACATAGGTGCATTTCCTTCTTTCCTTGCCTTACTGTATTTGCTACCCATTTAACCAGTTATGTAAAAAAGTTTTAGTAATTCAGCTGATGGCTGAGCTGCAGTTATTTATAATTATGGAATATTCTTGGGTGTTTGTTTAAAGTGTGCTGGAGAGCTGCTGGTTTTGTTTTTTTCTGGTAGGCGGCTCATTACTTCATAAATCTGTGACTGAATGGGAATTGTGGCTGGGGAGCAACTGTGCTGCTTCATGCATCATGACCAAGTGTGTGTGGGAGTCAGGAACAGCACCTCTCTGGACCAGCTGCTCCATCCATCTGCAGCTGGGTCTAGGTACAGTGATCTACAGTCAAGATCTGCACTGGGAGTATTTTTATAGCTGTTTTATAGCAGCTGGTGTGAATGGCAGTAGAAAAATGAACGATCAACTTCCTAACCATCAGGAACAAACTAAGAAAGAAAAATAAGCACAAAAATTAGCACATTTTTGTTAGTATTGTAAAGATACCCTTTGAAGTTCAATTTCTCAGAAGAGCTACTGGAAGCCCACGTTGGTTTGTCAGTCAGCTGAAAATTTGCTTTACACCAAAACTTGGCACAAAAATATGTTTGAGTGGCAAATGATGTTCATAATTTCAGATGCTTTCATGTCCTCTTAAAAGTGAAAAATAACTATTTAAAAATGAAATGTTACTTGAGATGCTAGTCTTTGTCACTATTTTGGAGAAAAATAAAGGTAAATTATCAAACCGAATTATTATTAAAATCCAGTTACAGTGGGATTGCTTGTGGAATACTGAGTTTATATTTTCATTTCATGTGAAATCCAGCCTATGTTAGCAACAGCTAATAGTTGGACTAAGAAAAGGGCCAAATTCAGCTTGCTAAACATTTAACAGAGTGGATGATTTTTCTTTATTTTTCTAGTTTCAACAAAATATAGGGGAAAATATTTTTCATACAGCTGTGGCATTTAATTTTGGATTTAAATAATCATGAGGATTCTCAGCACTTTTTAGATGATAGCTGGAGCTTCACTAGGGAAGACTTGGTATGATATGGCTCTGCAGCTCCTACCAGAGGAGGTAGTGCCATCACATGCAAGTCTCCCTTGCAATACATCCACCATGGCGTAATACATCATGCCACAGAAAGTGAGATTGGTGGATTTTCCTCAGAGACCTGTTTAAAAATAGGTCAGTGATTATTTAGACTTCCACTATAGAAAACAGCAAATGGGAAAAGAAGTGAAAGCGTCAGGGACTGATGCTCCCAGGAGTGGTGTATCAGAAGAGAATTCTCAGTACCTCCAGGGTAGAGTTCCCTGGAGGAAGGGGAGAAGCATTTTCCCATTTTTCAGAGTCTACCTTGTCTTTGAAAACGCTCATTAACGTTCTTTGGAAGAGCAACATGTTCTGAATTGAGCAGCTTGCAGCAAAATTTTGAGATACATTTGCGGGGAAGACAGTCTTGGAGTGCAAGGTCTTCTTCAGTCCATGGTGTTTCCCTTGAAATGGCATGCACTGAACACTGTTTCAGAGCACTATTGCTGTGCTCAGTCTATCTTTCCTGAGTGAAGAATCCCCAGCCTGTAAACAATACTCAATTAATTACCAAGTGCTTTTTATCCTTTTTTGTTTGTACATTGTTTCAATGGAGAATTAACAATTCTCATAGCCTTGAAAATTCCCACATTGTCACAGTGTGTTCCTACCACGCTGGGCTTAGCACAGGTCACTTCATGGAAAGCTCTGTTTAAAATGCTGACAATATTTTACTGTTTCTGTATCTCCCATGTAGATATGCTTACTCCCTTACTCATCCTCCGCTCTGATTTAGAGAAACAAAGACATTTTGGGTGGGCAGGTCAACCACTAGAAACAACATTTTGTTCACACAGGAAACAAATTCACATCTTGGCCAGAATTTTTCCCCACACAACTGCAGAAAGGTCATGAACACTATCAGATCAAAAATAGGGGTGAAAAGAAAGTATCAAACTAGGAAATGTCTTGGAGAAGGCTCTAGGACTCTGTGAGGATGTCTGAATCTGGTTTACCTGAGCCTTTTGTATGGTTCTGTTTTATGCCAGTCTTAGAAAACTTCTAAGCTCAGTTGAAACCTTGATGCTTTTTAAAAGAGTATGGATTTTACTAACATTTATATCACTTGTGTCTGCCCTATTTCTTCAGGAAGGGGTTTATCCAAAAACTTCTCTTCTCCCATTCATAAAAAAGGGGCTTCTTCAAGTTACGCTTACATCATAAAAAAGGGGCTTCTTCAAGTTACACTTACAACACTTAGTAATAATTGTTAGCCACATGTTTCTGCATCAGTCTAAGGAAATAATGCTATAATCAAGGTGGAATAAAGTATTCCAAAAAGCTAATTAAAGGCTCATTACAGTAATACCAGCAACCAACCAATAAGCAACCAACATAGTATGTAGTATATGGGAAAGATGGTTATTCTGCAAACATTCATGAGTTGGTCTTGAGAATTCAGGCCTGATTATGAACTGCTCCGGGCAGGTTTCATTCCCATGAGGTCAGCTGAGCTGAATCCTTCTGCACCAGCTGAAGACCTAGCCCTTTCTGTTCAGAGTATTTTAATTGCTGGGTGATGGCATTATGGCTGCTAAAACTACCAAGAAGCAGAAAGGAGGGTGGGGGAGAGGAGGAAGAGCAGGACATACTTCTCCCTTAATCACAGCCCCTTTCAGGCACTGATAAGAAAGTGGTAGAATCAAAATTATATCTTGAAATTCAGACCAATCATTACCCATTTCAATATGAAAGTAAGTGAAGAGCATTCCTGAGATATGAGATAGTCTAATCTGATAAAATCAGCTGCTCTTTCATGGCCATGCACAGCTTAGAGCTAAAGAATGAGAAAATGCTACTGTATATTCGATGGGAAAAGAGGTCTCTTTAGTGTTTCCCAGTCAGCAGTGACAGTCTGTCTTCCCTGAGCTTGGTGCAGAGGGTCAATTTGAATCCTCTGAAGTGCCAAGAGCTCCATCTGCTCTTCCATCTGAAATGGGAATATTTTTGCTCTTTTTTTTTTAATCTTGATTTGGTCTTTCGGTGTTTATGTTAGAACACACAGCCCAGATGCCAATAATGAGGAAAATATATTAAGTGATAAGGGAGAAAACAGAGAAATTAAAATGAATGAGGTAGGAAAATTGTAAATGGAAAATGGGAGCTGATTGCAATATCCAGCCCAGGTGTGGCTGTGAATTACAGTGCTTTCCTGAGAGATTCCAACAGATATATCCCATAATCCTACACATCTGGGAAAGTGCTGGTCAAGACAGTCCTGGAAGTTGTGCCAAAAAACACCTTAAAGATATTCCACACAAAGATCCAGCTTACTATATACTCCAGCTGCTGTTTATTAGTGATGCTCATATTTTATGTATGCTAGCACACAGGAATTCTGTTACACACAAAACTATATATACAGATTTAAATCCATTGGTTGTGTAGTCTACTTACACAAGGTTTACTGAAGCATTTTTCAGTATGCAACTACATAGCTATAGTTTCTTTATTCGGAACTGAAACATATATATGTATATATGTATGTATATACACATATATATAAGGAAATGCTTTAATTTTCCTTAAAAGAAGTTGAAAAATGTCAATGTTTCTCCTCAGGAAAAAATGCACAGGGATCTTTCAGTTCTCTTTCACTGCTTTTATAGGTACTTTGGGCTTTTCTAAATCCAATGAATTTGACAAGTCACTATTCTGAGGTTGAGAAATTACCCTTAGCAATTGTGCCAATGCATGAACCGGAGTCTTCAGTGCAGAAGAATTATTTTTCTATTCCTGATCTATGGAGGAAGGCCATGGCCAAGGAACATCAGAAAACATGTTCATATTCAACCACGTCCTTTTTCAAAAAAATTACTTAACCATACATGAACCCATATGTAACCTTTAATACCTGCAAAAATAATTTCCTGTCTTTCTTTCTTTCTCTTTTCTCTTTCTCTCTTCCTCTCTTTTTCTTTCTCTCTTCCTCTCTCTTCCTTCTCCTTCTCCCTTCTTCATTCTTCCTTTTTTCTTATTTTTTGCTTTATTTATTTTTATCTTGCATTCTTTTTTCTTTTTCTCCCTATTTTCCTTGCTTTGCCTTGCCTTTCCCTTACCTCCCCTTTCCTTCCCTCCCCTTCCCTGTCCTCCCTCTCCCTCTCCCAGGTTAGTATGTGAAGAAGGCTTCCTGACGTTTGTAGTCTGAAGACAGTCTTTGCTAAGAAAAGGCTCTCTTACACCTTTGAGCTATTAACAAAGTTGCTTTCAACAGCAGGTGTCACTGCAGTGATAGAAAACCTTACTTATTTTGTAGAAGTGGTGAACAAAGCAAGTTTTGCTAATGAATATAAGAAAATAATTCCAGACATAAGGTGTCAAAGGGAACAAAATAAGCCTGTGGAACTCCGTAAAACAGCGTAGCTGGCATAAGCATAGAACTTTGCAAGCAAACCTGGACATTACACAGCTTTAACCGCAATGCTCTATTGGTATAGTACGCACTTGCTAAATGCAGCTAAATTGATCAATTCCTGTATTTTGTAATTACCTATAACATAATAAAGCTACTTTAAACAATATCACTTAGCAAGTTATGTAAGCTTTCATCAAACTAAAAAATATCAGTACTTAAATGAAACTGAACTTGCTGTGAAACTAAAACGGTACCACTGAACTTGTATCTGATTATTGGGGTACAAAATAAATATATACCAGTAGGCATCAAAAGCATTCTGAATGGCTGTGGTAAGCAATATTATGCAACGGTGTTTCACAGAGATTACTTCAGCATGTCAGAGAGGTTTTAGTGAATTTTAACAACATTAATCTGTTACATTTTGCATTGAATTTATTTACTATTTTATCACTTTTATAGCACGTAAAAACACAGAATCTTTAAAAACAGGAATAATATTCAGCAATATTTGTGATGGTAAATTGTTTCTATTTTTTACAAATAAAAAAGATTCATTCTATTTGCTTTCTCAGTACTGGCAATTCTAACGGCTAAAGGGAGATAAGGATGCTATAAAATAACTGTCTAAAATGCTTGTTGAAGTAAGGTTGCATTGCTACCTACTTAAAAAAATATAATAGGTGTTTCAGGGTAGCAAGTAAGAAATAAAAACACGATTTTTAATAATGAAGTAGAAGGAAAAGGTAGAAATATAGAAAAAGGTGATTAGAGGGATATAAAGCATAAGACAAACATGTTGACATCTGAATTTTTCATGTCTTGCAGTGTTTTTCCTTAATGTATCCCCTCATCAGTAGCTGATACGTAACACTTACTTAAACTCTTATTATGTAAAGGTGTATTAATATCAGTGGTCCATTGCCTTTGCATACTGCTATGACACTTTGTTGTTTCCTTTCTCAGAGAGCTGTGTTTAATAAAAGGACTTACCTTCATACAGTTGCCTTGGCATAACACGGTCATGGCGCTGAAACTGTCTGACAATACCCTGACATAATATGATTAGCTGTTCTTTGGTCTTTCATGAGAGAAACACTCTAGGGTACTCACTTCATAATAAATACAGTATACTGAAATGTTAACATTAGCTGAATGGCATATATATTAAAGCAAGTTGAAAAGTTTTGAAGTTACTCTGTTAATTGTCCTGAAAGTCATTCAATAAAACACAGTTTAGGAAATACAATGTGACAATTTATACAGGGATCTTGAATAAATCCGTTCTGTCCAACCACCTTATTCTTCCTTTTTCACAAAAGGGCTATGAAGCTGAATGCACCCTTAATTCCCTTAATAAACCCTTGTGATTTTTAACATCTCTCCAAACACCAAAGAGAGACCCTCAGTGCCATTATGCAGCAGCAACTTCAAAGTAAACAGATGGAAATACTGTTTTGCACAACGCAATTTAAAATGATGGAACTTGCAAATTTAAAATGATGGAACTTGCAGCCATAGACTGTAATAGAGGCAAAAGGTATGAATGGGGATCCTAAAGATGCTAGATGGATTCACAGAGGAGAAATCCAGTCATGGTCAGGAAAAATTGTCTGAAATATAAACTGTGGCTCCGGAGGTTTATATTCTCAATATTTTGCCAAGGAAAGTATAACTGACTCCTTGACTTGGTGTCTTATCCTCTCTAGATGTCCATGAATAGCTTCTGATGGAAATAGAATTTTAGCTTACTTGGACTTTGGTCTGAACCCATGGGGTCTTTCTTCATCTTGCTGTATCATAAACTCTCAACCCATAGTTAACAGAAATCTTCCTTCCCACCATCTGCAGGATGCACTGTGGTAATTTTGTGAAAGTAGAAGCTATAGGAGCAGAAGTAAAGGGTACGAATCCATGACCAAATGTGACTTACTTACAGCGTCTTACCCAGTTACTGTCGATTAGCTCAGTCACCCTAGCTGTTACTGCATATGTTTTCAGCTGAGTCAATTGCATAGTCATGCTACTAAGCTTAAACCATAAAAAGCCATCATATTTTGCCTCACAAGTGGGTCAGAGTAAGAATAAACACCGCAACAGTTTAATGAATCAACCAGTGGGTAATAACTACTGTGTTTGTCTTCAGTTGTGCATGTGTGACTAAATACCTATACTAAAACTGGCAAAGCACTCATTAGTTAATGTGATCTCCCTCTATAAAGACCTAATCTAGTCATTGCTTTCACTTTGAGACACAAGCACGGCAGGACTCGTACGTCATCAGAGTAGTCCTTAAGTGATCTGGACTGCAACTTTATGAGTCCACAGGTGTGTGCTCTGTGTCCCTGATCCCCCAGGTGCACAGAGTGGGCATGATGGGAGCTTAACACTGCTGCTAGCAGGGGCAGTCACCCAAAAATCAGGCCCTTCCAGAAGGCTTGTAGGTGGGGTGCAGACCTGGGATCTTGAAAACACATGTGTTTTTCAGAGGCAAAGCCCAACCTTGATTTACTATTTCTGGGGTCTTATTTTAGGGCCCAAATGTTTTTCTTCAGTGTGGTATGCTTGTAACATATGCTTCTTTCTAATTAATTTTGAAATAAATATTCTGATAAGTTACAGAAACTTTGCCAGCTCTTCTATGTGTACATTTTTCCATTAATATGTAGTCAAGGCTGTACTTAGAAAGGAACAGAATTCAAATTGCCATAAAGATGGTATCTAATTCAAGCTACCATTGTGTTTTCATTTAATACTATGAATATTCATTCAAATTTGGGAAATAAATTTCTGTTCTACATTGTATATTGTAAGTGAAAGCTGATACATTATCTTGACATGTTAGATTCCTGAACGCACCTTCCTCCCCACACCTGAAAACACTTGAGAACGTGGAAGCCTCTGAGTCAAAAAGGCTTGTCCAAAAAGTGCAATTTTGTAAAGAATTTGAACAGAAGAGTGTATCTGTTTCCAGAAGAAAGTTCTGTGTACTTAAGGTACCTGAAAAACTCAGCTTTTTCAATAAATATGTATGCAAAACACTCCTGTAAAGTAAGAAAATACTGTGATCTGCATTTCTCCAATAATTTATGAAGACGAAAGGAGACGTAAAGTTAGCTTTTCAAGAAAATGTTCACCTAATGACTTTGGAAAAGCTATGCAAACCAAATCTTGGATACATGCTCAGTTTCACACGAAAATATTTACAAATTAAGGGAAGGTCTGTATTTGTAAAGTTTCCTAGTATCCCACTTGATATACCCCCTATTCTCAAAATACATGTGAAGCCATATACTTTAGACTGGCAAAACTGTGATTTTGGTGGCTCAGTTTATGCCTTTTTCCTTAAATACAGAAACTATCCCAATACATGCAAAGTATTTCTAGAAAATCATATCTCTGCTAGCAGTTTGTGTTGCCATAGTTATGATAATCACACTTTGTGATAACACCTGACTGACTATGGCAAGCCAGACTTTGTTGTGCAGACCTGGCCTCTACCTTAAGTGCAATGAGTCAATGTCTAGAGCTGCTATACGACAATAGGATCTGAATATGAATTCCTGATCCAGGGTAATTTCTGCAGTGGGCTAAGTGCATATTAGATTATGAAAATTGCTCTGTACCCATATTGGAATAGTGGCTTTGCAAATGCATTCATTTGAACACCCCGAGGATCCATTAGGCTGTATTCCGAATAAACACCTTTTCTGGGAAAGGAGCTTGAGAAAGACCAGCACCCAGAACTGGCAAGCCTTCAGGCAAAAATGGGTCAAAAATATGTTCAATTCCTAACCATTGACCTTCCCCACAGAAGAAAAGCTTTTCTAACTGGGAAGCCGTAACAGATTAAGCATTAAGGGTGGATATGTAATTTCATTATCTAGGTATCCAGGCTAAAGGCAGAAGTGCTGTTTGAAGCTGTTTAGGGTTTTTTGTTTTTTTTTTTTTTGCTGTGCCTGGGTTTTGAACATGGCTGTCTAGAAGAAGGACTTGCAAGAGAATTTTGGTCAATTGAAAATGTCTATGAATGCTGGAGAGAAACAGGGCACAAGCCTCAGTGATGGGATGTAGATTTGAGGTAATCTGAAAGTCTCCTGCTGTTTCAAAGGTGGGGATTATTGTATAGCAGTATTACATTGCTTAAGGAAATACATCAGGAAAAACAAATCTAGAAACATGCAATAAAGTACTTAGAAAGTCTGGTTAGACACTATCAGGATCAGCTGGCTTGAAATCATGTCAGATCCAACAAGAGCCTCAGACAATTTGTAACAATAGCCTTTCCTTTCATAAGGTTCAGACTTTCTGAATAATAACACTTCCGGAAAAGTTCTGAACTGCTAAGCATTTTTGAAGTATACTATCTGTAATAAATTTTTAGCATATTCACTTCAAAAATCCCTTTATTCAGCTACAGCCTTAGTAATGTGCATAACACAGTGATACCAGATGAATACTCGTGTACCTGCAACAAAACCCATTTCTCCCTAAATCATACATATCAGTTTTTAATCATTTGCCTTAAATCTTTGTTTTTTGATGGCTGCCATGAGAAGGTGCAAAAGCACCCATAACAAACTGGTCTACCTTAAAAATGCAGATTCTGCTGAAGAAAGAGTTTTGGCGTGAGTCACCAAGACAAATTCTTTGCATCAATTCTCAGAGACAGCTGTACCCCCAGGCTGTATCTATACTGGTAAATAGATTATGAACTGCCTGCTAGCTTTGAGACCCATAGCACTTCTCATGCTTGTATAGCTAAAACCTCCTACCCTCCAAAAACAAAACAACCACATATAATCTTCCCATTGCCCAGCCCCTGCTACCTGCGCTGTTAGCGGGATGCTATTCAGTTCATGCCAAAGGTGTGCCAGGGTGATACTAGGAATTTAATAGCACGGACATGTCAGTATGCGGGCCTGTGTCCTGCCCCTGATTTGGGTAGGTGTAGCCACAAAACCCCATGTCCTTCAGATGGGCTTGTGCCATAATATAGAACTTTGTCCTGGTGAACTTGTTAATACAAGTAGAGATTCCTAGTTAGGTGAGTAGGTCTGTTAGGGAGCTCTGTTTCTTTGCTAAACTACCATTACCCTGCATAAGTACATTGCAGAGAGGATCACAGAAAACACCTGCAACGCCACACTCGTAGTGGGTCTCTGCAGAACAGCAGTTACCATAGCACTACCTGTTCTTGCATCTGATGGGATCATTTCAGCAGCAGTCTCAATTTCTGCGGAGGAAAAACCATTTAATGTACTTGCTTTCTTAAAGAATGAGTCTGCTTAGAAAAGAAGACAGATGTTACTACCTGTTTTCTCGCTCTTCCTCCCTCCCAAAGGCCTAAAAAGTGAAAGAGGACAAGGATTACCTCTGGAAATCATTGTGCACGGCACAATGAAGTCTGTGTGTGTAGCACCTAGTCTTTCAGGGGTATATTTAAAGCAATGGAATAATACTGCCAGGAAAGAATACAGCACCACACACCTATGTGCCATACTCAACCACGGAAATAATTACAGCTATTTTAAATTTTAGTACTGTTGTTTGGTGTCATTTGGTGCAGTTTTTTTGTTAATTTTCATGTGTTTAAATATTGGTAGTTTTGTTTCCTGCCTTACCTGGCTTACGCATAGGCAAAGAAGGTATTTACCTAGAATAACAGATTGAAACATACTGCTGTGCTGCTGCTTATTTTACTTGAGGTGTAGCCTTGGAAAGCCAGGTTAGCAATACCTCCAGCAGTTTTTCCATTTTACACAACAACCTCTGCCATCCCTCTCAGGAATTTCAGAATTAGTTTTCCTTCCCAATTCTCCCATTCCTTTTATCTTTCTTTCCCATAGTAGGACTAGGGTGCCTACAGCACTTCTCATCCTTTAGATAGCAAATTTAATTTTGACTACATATCTAACTTTCTTTCCTGAAACCAAATATAGTATTAGACATTGGTTCAATTTCAATTTATTGATTTAGCGAATGAAAGTTCTTAGCCTGCTTGTTTATTTTGTCTTCCTTTGCTTTGTTGTGAGGATTACTACAAAAGCACATTGATAAACAAATTACAAACAAACAAACAAACAAACAAACCAAACAGATTCATGCTTATATACTTTACCTGAGAATTCATATCTACCATTTCAGAGAGAAATATTTCAGATTACGAAGGAAGGGAAATGTGGCCAGCAGTATTTCACACTGTACACCCATCTAGACTGCCCAGGAGAATCGTGTTTTATAGGAACAATAAAACAAACAGAATGGTGAAAGATGAGGCAAATGATCTGGTTAATGTGTATTGTTTAGCCTTTCATAAACGCTGTAAATATCAAGATACCTTAAATCATCCAAAAAAGAAGCATCCTATTTAAAATATTTATTTAGCATACAGTAGTGCTTGGTTTTAGTGTTACCAGAACACAGTCTTTAGCTTATTGTTATGCTTTCATATTCTTTAAATGTTCATCAAGCTAATAAGAATCATATATATAAGACTTAGGCATAGGTTATCTTTTCCCATTATTTACTCTACAAGCTCTCTGTTAATACTGATGAAACAGAAGTTAAAAGTACACAAAGCTGGGGATAATATGTTCCTTACTACTACATATAGAAATGTGCAATATACAGCTTCTTTCTTCCTGATACTCCTGTATTATTTGCATTCAGGTTATTGGTTTCAGTCATCAGAAGCTTATGGATACTACAGACATGATTTTAGTCCACTTTCACCAAAAGTGTGGAAACCTCCAGGATGGTCCCACTCTGGGTCACAGGTAAATGAGCTTTCAAACTGCCCTGGGAGCACAGTGCTCTAGAGGCAATGGCTGAGGAAGTTATTATCTTGCCTATCATCCTTTTTGTTTGACTTTTGATCTTCTATCATCTCCATACTATGTACCATTTATATTTCTCACTAGCACAGAGGTGGATTCCTTTGAAGTGGAGGCTTCCTTCTCTCCAAATCTGGCTGCCATCCACCAGGACAAAATGCTCTCATCATGCAAAAACTGGAGGACCAGCCCACTGGCTCTGAATATTAATTAATTCTGGAGACTGTACACTGCCAGCATATACAATGATCATTAAATAAACCCAGATACCAGGTAGGTGCTTATGTTTTTCACATTAAATGTTTCACAGGAATTGACACTTCCATAACTCAGAAGACACTGGTTAGATTCACTATAGGCCTTGATATTATGTTAACAGATAGAATTGGTTAGAAATTTTCTGCTTCAAAGTTTTGCTGAAAATGCCAGTTGGTTGAGCATGAAATATTTCATTCAAAACAGCTGGGTTTGATGAAGTTTTGCTGAATCCAAGGCGAGATTCCAAGAGAAACTATTCTGGCAGGTCTATCCCAGGCCTGTAAGCTACAGGATGGCCAGCCTGAAGGTAGTCGTCCCAAATGGGTCTGTATCATGGCTGGGGATGCTAGAAAACTTCTAGGTCCCTCAGTAGAACTGAGCCTGGATATGTTCCGGAGAGAGATGATCCTGGGTTTGTCCCAACTGGGCAACTCCCTGAAGCTACTAGAATTAGTTGCAGGATGTGGGGAGTCTCAGTAAGTTTGAATTTAGAAAATATCCACTATGAATTATAATGAAAATAAAGATAAGATTCCTTCTTTCCAAACACTCCTATTAATAGGTTGTCATAAATAACTAGAAAGAATGAGCAGTTTAAGGTCACTGGTCAAATCTCCATCAGTCCTTACTGAGCAGAGGATTGGGCTCTAAACATTGTAAAAACTAAGTCAGCATAGTTCAAAATATGGCCCATGGGTCAGATCTGGCAGAGAAATTGCTTCCATCTGGCCCAGTCAGTGTTCCCTGGAGTGGAGGGGGAGCGGGCGTTCAAGCAGCTGATGCAGCTCCATCAGCCAAACAACTTCTCCTGACCCTTCACATAGTTATGTACAGCTGTGGAACCTCTGGATCCTCATGAGGGGTGGGAGTGAGGCTGGAGGCAATGGCATCCCTGAAGCACCATGTGGCCTCTACGTTGCCCCTTTTGGACCAGTCTGCTCTCAGCCCATGGTTGACTTTTACACAAATGCTTTTAGGTCAGCATGACATAAAGTGGCTCACCTTCCTACCTGCCATGTGTTCTATTTAGTAGCTGAAAGTAAGGTAAAATGGCAATTGTCACTTTTAACCTTATTTTGAAATAAAATTACCTGTGTCAGATAGTTTCCATGTGACTTTGTAGGTTACTGAACTCACTTACAATTTATGGTCTTGCTTTAAAATGTTCAGATATCTTTCCAACTACAGGACTTAACAAGTTTGTAAGCAAAACCATAGGCGGACAAGTTTCATATGGCTTTTGAATTTTTAGTATTATTATTATTGGTGTTTGGGTTAGTGATAATACACTTATTTCATTAAAAATCTCACACAGTAACATATTCCTTGGGTACCAAACTGATTTTAGGGACAGTTTCTCCCCAGCTTGGAGGCACAACTCCTTCTTTCATCCTTGTATTATCCCTGTTTGTAGAGGATGGAGCAGCGCAGTATGCAGTCACTGTTTAGAGAATTCAACATTGTTTAGAGCAGCTCAGCAAGGTGGGGAGGGGGGAGGTGGGTAGGGACAATTCCTTATGCAGCTATCTGCCCCTTTCTGACCTCGTGCTGGTGGGGTAAGAAGCTGCTCTGTGGAGCCCCAGGTCTTTATCCTAGATGAAGAGCAGGAATAGGTCAATTGGGTTTGAAGAAACATCTGAGCACCACCCTTTTGGCTAGAAGTAGTCCTTAACTTTTTGACTGGCTGAGAGGTTAAAGATGGTCACTTTGTTAAAGTCTTGGAGGAAGGCAGGAGGTGACAGATGATCTAAGCATCTAATCTAAGAAACAAATCCAGTAGCGCTTTGAGATGAACCAGGCTCAAAAGGAAAAGCTTCAGAAAGGATAAGCGTGTGCATGCTGGAGCTGAGACACACAGGGAGGGAGAGAGGGTGATGCAGAGAGCTTAAGGGGAGTATCAAGGGGGTAGTTGCTGAGGTAGAGGGTAAGAGAGCTGGTCCTGCAGAAGGATGGATTCTTGGACTGTTGGATTCTTGGTCATAGAGTATAAGAAAGAATACTATTTATAGAATCAGGGCTACCAAGAGTCAGTAGGACTGCCATTTGAATCATCGTTTGTTGGCATTTTTTTCCATCGATCATAATGGCATTAAGAGTGGAAACATTCTCTGAGAGTTCACTGAGCTGCTTTAGGAGTATATTTCTCTTTTCTTTTTACAGGAATACAAAACCACAAATGATGTACTTTAGTGATACACCTCTTGGTAAGGGCAAAGACAGAGCAGCTGAACCTCAGAAGATGTTTGGAGAAATTGGTCATGTGTTAAGTTCACAGAATAGGAAAGGACAGCCTTTTTTTGCTGGCATCTCCACACCTGGCTGTCTGCACAGGGGTAATACATAATCTGGCTCCTACATATTCATTTTTATATCCATGACTCTTCCATGTCTTCTTTTTGTATTTTATTCTACAACATTAATTTTTTTTGGAACTGCAGAATGCCAAGCTTGTTTCTTGGAAGGGTTCCTTTGGCGAGAGGTCTCTCAAAACATCTATTGTCCATCCCTCATGATTACATCAGGAGCATTATATTGCAGTTACTAACTGCCTTCCAGAAATGTGATTATTCGTCATTTTTTTTCTCCATTGCTATGAGATTTTAAGGAAAAGTTTCTAAGATACTGAGAAAAGAACTTCCCTATGACAAAATAGTGTGTATCATTAAATAGAAAGAATTTGAAAGTTAGTATCATGAATCATTTGCACCTCTAAAGGACAGTTAATGTATACGACCTTTTGAATGTGTTGATGGACTGGGTATTAACAACCTATTTGCCAGTTTAAATAAATAGGGAATATTTTAGATGAAGGAAGTTCCCAATTCCAGCATCAACAATATTAAGATTTCTGAAAACTTAGAAAGGACTCAGAAGAGTTCATATGCATGATTAAATGATTGAGAAGAATACCCTATAATAAGAGGCCTACTCTGCCATCTGATCCTCTTAAGAAAATAAGATTGGCTTAGGAGGTTAACTACACACAGAACACAGGCATTCACTTTAGGAAGATTGCTTCAACGGGTCACTATAAAGTGGGAGTTGGTTAGATGCCCAGGTCAGGCAGATAGTATTGCACAGGAATGACTTGTGGTACAGCAGAAGATCTCATGATTCCTGCTAGCTTGAAGCAATACAAATCTGTGAATGGCAGCACAAGAATGTATAGACCCCAAGTTCATAGGCTTGTAGGATAATTCAGGTTGGAAGAGACCTCAGGAAGTTCAAATGACAAGTGCTTTCTCTTCAAAACACTGCAGATTTTGATCCTTCTTAGGTAAGTACCTGATGGTGAAAAGTGGCTTTCTCTGCAGTGTAAGATGTCAAGTGCAGCTAAAGGATAAGAAGCAGCAGGCACAAGTTGCAACATGATGTATAGAGGAAAAGTTTTAACTCTGAAGGTGGTCAGACATTGGAACAAGGGACCAGAGAAGCTGAGGAATCTTAGTTCTTGAAGATACTCAAAATCTGACCGGATAAGATGCAGAGCAACCTGGTCCAGTTGGTCCTGCTTTGAACAAGAGGTTGAACTAGAGACTTCCAGAGGCTCCTTCCATCCTACTGAAATTCTACTATTCTAAGATTGCTTGGAGATAGAGTCTCCTAAATCAACATATTTACTTAAACAGTAATTATTTAGAAGATATGTACACAAAAATAACGTAACCTGAAGACTGATGTTGCCAAACCACAGCACACTGGTGAGCAATGCCTAATCAGGACTAGAAAGTATGATTAAGAAGTGCTTACACTGAAACAACTTGGTGACAAGGAGAAAAGTAGTCAAGATCTTTGAACTGTCATAGGCTGTCATTCAAGAATATCAGAATAATAGAAAAAGACTCATATCTCCTCTTAGCACCTCTCTGTATAACGAAGAATATTCTCTTAACTACAAAACGTAATTGCTGCCATAACAATTAGATAGAATAAGTAAGAAGTAAAAATTCACTTTTTTGACAAAGTCAGTGGAACTACTCAATCACTTTGGAGTCAAAATAGAAATGCAGATGGAGAAAGTCATAGCAGAATAGTTAAACTATTTTGTTATATCAATTCAGGACGAAGAATGGTGAGGAAATATTTGCTACTTCTTACTGATATTAAGGTGTAAAAGGCAGAAGTTAGTTAGAACAATTTATCCCAGTAGGTCATCAAGAGATCTTCAGAAATTTAAGAATGTAGGAGTAGCTGGGCTGCTACTAATACACATGTAATCTTTCATTACATGAGATGCTATATGGGAGAACTAGAAGGGAGAAAGTGTTTTACTTCTCTTGTAAAAAGGCATTATGGGTGAGCCTCAGATTTATGTATCAGTCAGGCTTTTTTCATGACTAATAAAATAATAAAGAAAATTGTAGATTATTAACAAAGCATAAGATGTCCACAATACGGCACAGACGAAAAAAGTTTTAGTCAGTATTTTGGTGAACAATTCTACTGAAAAAAATGTGAATTCTAATGACTACTCTAATATCAGAATTGTAGTCTCCATAACTCATTTATATTATACATTAGATATTTTCATGGTAGAATAAGGGCAAAGTTCTAGGTCAAAACTCATGAAATAAGAACCTTAATATTTAGATTTTGTTCAGAATGTCTTAGTGCTGCTGACTATTAACAGAAGCTAAATATCTTAGGTTTTAGCAGCACAGTTGCCTCCTGAGTAAGGAAGAATATTTCCTATTTCTTATATGCATCTTTATATGCTATTAAACACAAATCCAGCACGCCAAACAAATTCCTTTCTCTTCTACTATTTGTTCATGAGATTTTTTTAAACAAAACTAAAGGAGCCTGAGAACTGCACTTTAACTGCTAATAAAGTAAGTGCATTTAGACACGGAACCGCATGATGAAGAAGGGAGGGAGAAGCCCTGCTCATAATTTACAGTTACATAATCCTGGATGAAGCAGTGCCCTGGAGGGCAGAGTCATTGCACTCACCTGGACCATCTCAAAGAAACCCATAACACAAGGACATGTCTCCAGGGTGAACCCTTATACGACTAAGTGGGGAGTGTAAAAGAATAGAGAGGTAGCGCAGCACTACCTAACACTAGTAAGAGCCTACAGAAACCCTATATTCAGTTTTGGTGTCCATAATACTGAGAGGGGGTGTAAAGTAAAGGAGTTCAGAAGGAGCTGCAATGAGACCTGCAAAAACTGCTTATGATGAGAAATTGAGAGGAACAATCTATTGAGTTTATTCAAGAGGAGGTTCAAAGAAGATTTGATTTCACTGTATAAGTCCCCCCACGAGGAAGGTGCTCTTGACAGTAGATAGCTCTTTACCGCTTTCAGAAAAAAAATATTTAAGTGTGGTAGGTAGCAGCTGAAATTTAGATTAAGATTTCACATTTTTGAAATATTCATTACTTATTGGAAAAAATTCCTTCAAAGCAGGTTAGTTTCTAGTTATCTGAAGGTTTTAAATCAAAACTCAGTATCTTTCTAAAATGCACAGTATAGGTCAGACACAGAATATGGGCCCAGGCCAAAAATTATTGCATCAAGTTCAGTGAGTTGTTATTCCATTCGAACTAATGAGGTAACCAACAGAGGCAGTAGGTTGATATCACTTAGGTAAATCAGATCTTGAAGGAAAGGGGGATTAGAGAATGGTTTCATAGCAACTGCTGACAAATGACATACTGCTCCAGGGGTCAGGGGTCAGATCTCAATCTCTTTGGGGTTAACATCTCCAGTCCTTAGCACCCGCTCCAGTTTTATCCCTTCTCAGTTTTTTCCCATCTGTATCCCTGAGTTCATTTCTCATCTGTATATTGAGTTTCCTAAGCTTCTCCTTCAGGCCTTCTGCCCCCGCCAATTCCTCCTAGCTATCTACCTCACTATGAAGTATCCCCTGTTTAACGCCTTTCTCTTCCTCTAATCTTATGCTCTACTCCACAAATGCTTAGTTTTCATAGTCCCTTATCTAATCTTACTCCTTACCCTCTAGTCCTTGTCCTTGTTCCTTCATCCAGCCAGTGCCATGTACTTCCTCCAGCTCTATCCTATCTGCTTGTCAGATTGGCCTCCATCTTAGCCAGCATCTTACCATCCTCTGTCCAGTTTCCAGTCCCAGTCACCTTCCAGTAACTTCGTCCAGTCAGCTCCCAATTTCCATTCTCTGTTTCAGTCTAGCCATCTTCATAACTCGTATGCTTGTCCCAAAGCACTCCCTCTTGTCCTCTTTGTGTTCAGATTACCTAGAACCAGTGCCCAGGCCTACCAAAGATAACCATTGAGGCTACCACTAAACTAATCAGTGACAGACCATGGGTTTAGGCAGCAGCATACAATACCTCATATTGTTTAATGGTTAGCACACTCACTGGCATAATTTTAGCTCATATAAACTAACATTTTGTAAGATAGTAAGCATGGTTTAGGGTTTAACATATTCCCAGGGTTGAAGATGTAGATAAGGTCACCATACTTTGGGAGGAAGAGAGTTCAGCCATATGGATGCAAAATAACCATGGCCATTTGTTCTCAGAGACAGAGAACAGATCTGGAATATTTTAATTATTATTATAGGTGAGGCTGAAGAGCATAGGAGAGAGGAAACTCCTTGCTCTCAGTCTACATCTACAGCCTTGGACCTGATCTGTTCCATGCTTTGGCAGTCCAGAATTGCAGCATCAGGGAAAACCTGGCATGAAGCCTGCTTAGTTAAAGAAAAATGAAACTGAATTTAGATGCTAAATCTAAATTCTCCACAGAGCACGAGTGAACTGTAGCTTTGCAAAGTGGCTGGGCTGCCAGAATACAGCCATATTAACTGTGTTTTCTCAGATGTGGCACAAAAGCTTTCCCTGCCCAAACACTTATCTCTGTCTACTAAATGGTGACTTCCCAATCAAAGGCATTGTAGAAAAGTTCACTGAAACTTGACTGGATTTCCTTTATTCTCTTCCAAAAATCTTCCTGAAACAGTACAGAAGACATCCAGTTTAGAAAATGTCATCCCTAAAGGTTAAGTAACTCAGAATGGGTTCTTAGTATAAGAAATATGAGAAGATAAGGAAAAGGCAGTGATATCAAGCACGCAAGTCATGCAACAGTCCACTAGAAAAGTTAAAAAAGAAGACGTGGATCCTCTGCCACTCCATTCTTTACAGTATGAACTGGATGATGTCTAGTGAATCTGTTTCAAGCTCTTTAGTTTTGTAATGTAATTATGCTACTAGCTTATCAGGGTCATTTAAAACTTGTTTCTGAGTGAGGCACAGGCATTGCAGATTTCCCTAAGCCATCTTGTGAATATTCAAATAGCCTAGCTTATCCTATCCCCTCTCACTTCTTCCTGCAGAAAGAGAAATTTCTTCCTCCAGAAGATTATCTAAACTTTCTAGCTGGATACTCATGCTAGGTGCTCTGAATTGGCCCAATTTTCCTTTCTCTAGCAGCTAAAGATTCACCTTCTCAGATTCAATGAGACTTGGATGAATATCCTCTCCCCCAATCACTGTTCCACATTCCTATCCATCTGTTTGCTATTTCCATACCTTCACCAGGATGTATATTACCTTATACTCCATAATTGGACATATGAAGGACACAGATTTCCAGTCTTAAGAATGACTGTTCTTTGCAGATTTCAATGCAGACCTTTCACGCTGTCTATTGTTTGCTTTGTATTAATGGAATGTTTCTCTTTTGCTTTTTTTTTTTTTTTAATTAGAGGTGTTTTTCTGAGCCTGATAGTGCGTGAAATTATATACCATCCTGCACCATCAGCACATAAATAATTCAGATCTCCCCTGCACATACCACAGTAAATGTAGTTGCAAGATTCAGGGTTTTCAAAGCTTGAATGACCTCCATGCTCATTTCAGCAGAGGAAGCACTTTTTTCCTTTTATTTATAGAGCATATAAGATGCTCAGATATTACTGTAATGGGTGGGACATCAACAGAAGATAAAGGGCTGATGGTGGAACATAAGCATTGCTCAACAGCATTTTAAAGAATGATTTGAGTTTCATCTCATTACCTCTCTTATTAAGCACAGTAAGTTCCTGCCATGTCCTATGCCTCATAGGAAATGTCAATGAGGCAAATATGTCCTTCTATAGTCTCACAAAGGCTGGTCTTTTCATTGCAATTGAACCATGAAATCTAAAATGTAAACCCCAGTAATAATTTTAAGTTCCATCTTTATAAATCACATCAGTCAAGAAAACTTATTTCATAGCCAAGATGATAAATGAAGGAAGTCAAAATAAAAGTAATTTATTTTACTTTCTATTAGTTGCTCTTATGTCAATTTCTGTGCTTCTCCTATGCTTAGGACATACTACAATGTTAGGACATACTACATGCTGGTG